>NC_040905.2:17131866-18464753 GCF_004126475.2 Phyllostomus discolor | reverse complement strand
TCCTCTAATCCATGCTGCCTCTTTTTATTAGCAGCTCTAATTATTACTTCATACATCTGGATGGATGGTATGCTACTTTTTGAGCCTCCAACTGTGATGACAGATTGCCATTATTAGCTATTAACTGTGTTCTTTAAGAAAACAATTTTATTATGGAAGGCTTTTATTAATGTGGCTCAGAAGTATAATCTCACATAAAAGGTGAGGCAAAAGTAAGTTTACAGTTCTGAGTACATAAAATGCGGAGTCTATTCTTCTGTTGTCATTTGTTAACTATTGTATTACTTTCCATATGAACAATGGTAAACCTAGTTTTGCCCTATCCTGTACAGCCCAGGTTTCAAGCTTCAGTCAACAAAACATTGGTAAAAAGGTCCAAGATCTTAGGCTTTATGTGTCTCAGACTACACGTGATATAAACTACATTTGAACAGGACAGTGGATAATGTATGAATGGAAAGTACACTCTGAAATCTCTGCTGTCTAACAGTTGGATGATTATTTATACTGATGCTGTGCACCTTTTTCACGATTATGATGCCTTCCTGTGTGTCTTTCTCAGTTATGATGTCAAACATGTCAGTCCCATCGCCATCAATAATTCGGTACTCGACTTCGGCATTTTTCCCAGTGTCGGCATCTGTGGCTTTCACACTTCCAATGGCTGTGCCAACTGGGGAAGATTCAAGTACTCGAAGATGGACAGTATCTGCAAAGTATAAAGACGATGAGAGAAAAAGAGAGAGATGTTTATCAATAGAACATGAAAAGGTAAATGTGTTATTACAAATCTTAAACTCTGCATTAGATATCAAATAATTGTCGACTAATTAATAAGTTGAATACACATGATAAAGATAATATTAAACAAGTCTAGGGGCAGAGAAGGTTGAGCTTTGGGGTTTTTGTTCATGCATGTTTTGAATAGTGAGTACCAGCCTCTAATCATATTAGGAATTCTGGCTTTAACAATGAGCATGTTGTGTTTTTTGCATTTGCACAAATAACTAGAGATCGGCTTTGAGTGCAGATACCTGTGTACTATGTGTATTTATGCAGCCGTAAGAAATTATAGAATAAGCAGTAACTATTTATATTTAATTGTCTGTCCCTGGTTGTATTTATATACTTCTCAGCTTATTTCTGCTGCCAGGAAGAACATTACAAAATTCCAAGACATCAACCGTGTAATCAGCAAGAATCCTATTTCTATCTGTGACAGGAGAAACAAAGGATAATCTGTAGGAGAAATACAAAGATGCCCTTCACAGTGTCAATATAAAAACGCTAAATTGTGACAAAACGCCCCTTCATTCCGGAGCAAAACAAGAATTCGCCAAACCCCTGGTGCACAAAGATGCGTTTCCAGCATAAACAACCTCTACTGCTAATGAGATTTATGTGTTAGCACCTGATCATAAACTATATGTTACTGACAGATTAATAGACCTGAAGCACCCTTCTGATTATAGCAGCTTCTTGCTCATAAACCTTAAGTAATTCTCCTTAATATACATAATAAAGTCCAAAGCTCTTAAGTAATCATGTTCTTGCCTGAGTATATCTTTTCTAAAGTATTTTCTTTTGGTCACTTCTGTGAAAAATTTGCAGCAAACTGAACTTTTCTGTTTTCTTATCAAAACTTAATTTCCTACATATCTCTTTATATTTTTTGCATGCTATTTCCCCTCATGTAAAATTATTTCTCAACAACCGTCATATGCAATTAAACAAATCTGAAAAATGGCAATGTTATGGCCTCATTGTTTGGATGGGTGTGCCCCTCAAAATTATGTGTTGAAGCCCTGACTTACATTAGTACCTCAGAACGTGACTGCATTAAAAGATAGGACATTTAAAGATATAGTTAAAGTTATATGAGAACATTCAGGATGGGTCTTAACCTAGTACCATAGTGTCCTCCTTGGAAGAAATTTGGATGTAGCAGGAACAAAGAGAAGGTCATTTGAAGACATAGAGAGAGGACATCTACAAGCCAAAGAGAGACCTCAGAAGAAATCAATCCTGCTGATACCTTGATCTCGGACTTCTAGCTTCCAGAAGTGTAAGAAACTAAGATATCTTTGTTTAAGCTACCTGTCTGCAGTACCTTGTTATGACATGGCAGCCCTAACAAACTAATACAGGCGCCTTGTACCCACATCTGCTCAGTTATGAAAGAAAGTCATTTCCCAGGGGACATCATGATGATTCAGTTCCCATCACACTGCACTTAGTTCGTTAGTCTGTATTTTTTACTCCTTTGTCTGTATTTTTTTTATCTTTGGTAACATTGTTGAAAGAAATTCTCAACTCGTTCCTTAGCTATTGTCCTATTGGCTCTCTTTACTTTTACTGGTTCTCCTAGAAGCACCTGACTCCGGATAGTCTGGTGCTCTCTCACTTACTTCCTTCAGGGGACCAGAGGACTGCTTAACTGTGACTTCTTCAATTGCTTTGTCCAGTCGTCTTGATGAAAATAACCTTACCAAGAATAACAGCCTATCACTCTTCATATCACTTGCCACTGGTAGGCATTATACTACTTATGTATTTGTAAGTACCATGAAGATGTGCTACAGAACAGGTACTTTTTTGCCATCATTAAATCCCACCGTATTTCTTTGAGTAGCCACAGCATACTTATTTATGTACTGAATAAATGAGCAACTTCCTAACTATTTCACCAGCTTCGGCACTTGCCTAAATCCAATAAAATCTCAGATACTCTGTACACACCATAGCAATATTCACCTTTGGGAAACAATGATTTTTATCAATAATTACTCAGAGCTTTAAAATATTTTGATGGCCCCCATTGGGCTTAAAATACATCAGTAGTTACTTGGCAAATCCACTTAGCAATTACACAGGGCTACAGTAAAGATGAGACGGGAGTGGGCAGACTTTCCCCAGGGCCAGGAGTGCCCACCGCCAGACTGGAAGAGCTTCTCCCAAGGCATCTTTCTGCTTTGCCCTAACTCCTCACTCATGAACTATATGCCTCTACTGACTGGTACTTGTCTTGGCTAAAGACAAACAAAACACATATATAGGCTGGCCCACCACAAGTTGATTCCTCTTGTCATTCTTTATTTTATTTTTTTTTTCATAAAACTGGTCTCCTTTAGATTTTTCCAATGTTCTTTTCTTCAGCTTAATAAATTTTCCTCCCTATGAAAGCTTTTCCATACAACTCTGCCTGGCAACCCCCGACTCCTCCTTTTGATATATATCTACTTAACTACATTCTACCCCCAAACATCATCAAATCTAGGCTACTTACTATAAGAACTTTCTTTAAAAAATTAAATCATATAAAAACAGAACCTTAGTACATTGATGAATAGGAAGACTATTACAGTGTAATGCACTGAAGTAGTCTTTCTATAACACATGAAAGGTAACGCTGCTCTATTATAAGCACTTATTATAAGGCTAAATTCTTAATTTTTCCATTTGGTCTTATAGAATCTGGTTTCTATTAAAATCCTCAGTGCCATGATTATCTAGTCTAAAATCTAGATTATATGTGAAATGCAGCCACCCTAATGATTTCCCTTTCCAGTCAGTAATCGACAGGACTGAATATATTATAAATGCATGTAATGTTTAGCAAAATAAATAAAAGTAATAAAATGTGACTGGTATGTATAAAAAACCTGCATGCACAATCTAGAGAATAAAGTTTCTTTTCAAGCATTCATGAAGCATGGAACCAATTTTATAGAGTATTATTAGACAAGTTTGCATAAATCAGAATCTTCTATATTTCTTAGCATGCTTCAATTAAAGTAGAGGTTAATACAAAAAAAAAGATAACCCCCAAACACTCATATTCTTGCAAATTTAGAAGAAAATTAAAAATAACTTCTATGTAACTGATGGTTCAAATAAGATGCAAACTTGGAGATTTAAAAATTGAAAAAGCAATGAAGAGAAATTAAAGCAAATGATGCAGAAAAAATGATTCTACTTAGTAAAAGTAATTTATAACTTCAGGTGCAATGTCTTCTGGAGAAGAGACAAATGTTTGCCAACTCATTATACAAGATCAGTATAACCCTGACTTCAAAACCTGGTGTGAAGACCCTATGGTCGGTTGTGTAGTGTGGGATAAAACTCAAGCACGACCACAACTACTTGTATAACTTTTAGCAAGTTCACTTTTAATTTTCAATTCACAATCGCTAATATAAAGTTTAGTTGATGAGAAATGCTACTTTAACCATTTCACTATTAAGCAAATTCGACACTTGGTTTGAACTTCGCCAGCTTTCCCACTCAAGTCTTTCCAGAGATCCCACTTTGCATTTGGTTGTCAAGTCCCCTTCTTTTCATCTAATCTCTGAGAGATCTACAGTCTCTCCTTGTCTTCTATCATCTTGACTCTTTTTGGACAATACTGGTCTGTTAATTTGGAAAAAAAGGCTTTCAGATTGGGTGTGTCTCATATTTTCTTAGGGATAATTGACGTCATGCATTTTTGCCAAGGATTTCATAGAAGGGAAGTGTTTTCCATGTATCAGATCAGGTCATAAGTGATGTCAATATGTCTTATGACTGATGATGTTAACCTTGATCACTTGGTTAGGAAGGTGTTTCTGCCAGTTTTCTCCTTTGTTAAGTAAATATTTTTCTTTATAATTAATATATATGTTGGGAAACATACTTTAGGATTATGTAAATACTGTCTCACTTCAAAAATGTGTCCATCAACTTCAGAGTCACTCAGTGGTCTTGCCTATAAATAATTAATGCTGTGGTTTTCTAATGGCAGTTTCCTACATTATTTCTACATTTATTACTGGGAATTCTTCTACAAGGAAAGCTACCACTTATTCCTACTTATTTATTCATTTTTTTGTTTATATTCGTATTTATATCTGAAGTCAAGGACATTTGTTTTATGTGTTATGATCCTATAACATGGTTACTTATGCTTTGTGCAAATTCTTACAGGCTTAATTACTGGGTGATCTTTTAGGCGGCTCTGGTGCCTATTCAACATACCTTCATCATTTTGAGTAGCTCTGCGACCCCTGGCATTACAGCACATTATGGGTTCACTTTTCATTTTCTCTGCCCAAGACCTGAAATCAACAATGTCTCCAACTAACTCCTTGTTTTACTGGAGAAAGGATCATCTTTTGGAATTATGAATTTTTGAACAGTGAATATATTCAGAAATTTTAATAAAGAGAGTAACTCTTACTTCATAAAGAGAGTAACTCTTACTTCATAATATGCAAATATATCAAAAAGCTAAGGATGGTAACTATATGTATTAGAATTAAGAAATCTAAGTATGTCTTTGATCTAAAAATTTAAATAACACTTATTTTCTGTTAATACATTAATTGATCTTTGTTTTAGAAATAAAATATCTGTATCTTTCAAAAGGAATTGAGTGCTATGGTTTACAATACTAGTATTTAAAACTGTTCAGTAAGAGCACATTTGTACAGTAATAGAATAACAGTACTTAAATAGCAGCATTCTTATTAGAACTTGCAAATCACCTGCACAGTTTGTTTTGATTGTTTTCACTCAAAAAAGCCTATAATTCCATTTCATGAGCATGAAACAAAACCCTAATGCCCAAACACTGGTCAGTAATACAAGTGTTTTCCTAAGTCTTTTTGGAGATCTGTTGTTTCTAAGTCTGAGGAATGAAGAGAAAATTGAGATTAGAATTTTTTGAAAAAGAAAGTAGTTGCTCTATCAAAGATTAATGGGATCATAGAAAAGTACAAAGAAACCAATCTACATTGTTTCTACTGGCCAGCATTTTGAAAACCTGATCATTTATAAGAAAATTTAGTTGATTAATATATATTAAAACTGACTTCTGTTAATGCAAGCTACATAATTCAGTACAACTTTTTAGCTTATAAACAATATTTGTGGATCATACAGATAAAGATACAAAGTTTTAAAAATCAGTACAAACCCCAAATTAAAAAGAAATGAGAACAATAAAAAAAAGAAATGAGAAGTGAAAGAGAACGAGAGCCAGAGAGAGACAGAGCGAAAGAACAAAAGAAACATTTTATTGTTCAATTTTTCTGTCACTTAGACTTCAGTGTATTGTCTCTGGGAATTTATTCTCCCACTTTTTATTTTTAGCTTGGGCTTTTTTTTTTTTTGAGATTGCTTATATTTTTAGGCACATGCTTAGATTCTGAAAATCTGTCTGCTTATTATAGTTCTGCTCAAGGATCCAAACTTATTTATCACTTCATTTTATTTCTTGGTTGGTACAGAGACTACTTTTATTCCAAAGTTTCTTTCATTTTGCTTAGGGTAAGTTTTATCCATGTTAATTTTCAGTACCTTCCAAGATGAACCAGGGAAGTAATCAGGCTGCATTGGTCCATTTTTAATAAGCCTAAATTATATGTCAGGCATCTCCCACAGTAAGTTATTGGAAGGGGCACATATAGTGGTTGAGTTATGCACATGCATACCATGCACATACATATATTCATTTTTCCTGGAAACATTAATAGAAGTGTTTTCAAGGTATCCATGATATTCAGAGAAGCCACAATTGATCCATTCATCAAAATAGTATAGAATTAGTTCTCCTGTTTTAAAATTTAAAAATCTATATTATATAGATATATGTTGTATACACATATACAATACACACATTCATGATTACTTTATTTATACGGCAACTTTAGTAATTAATTTACTCAACAAAGATTTAGTCAGTGCCCAAGATAAATAATTCAATGACACATTCTCTGGAATTATGCTCATAAGCCAATTTCGGGGACAAGATTTTTGTTCCATTTCAAAGTTTTAAAAATGGTATATTTCTATATTTCCAATCTATAAAAGAGCTACCTATTCATACTTTTTATTTCCAAGACCAGTCTGTTGAACACAACCATCCTAGTTTGTCAAGCAAACTGAAATTAATTAAGAGCCCAGAAGGGTGTCTCCCGCGCAGGGCGCGCAGCAGGTGGGGCGCCAGGAAGCAGGCAGATTGTTACACACACTGACAAAGGCAAAGTGGTGCCTGTCACCCATCTTATTTTTTTTTTATCTTACAGTTGATGAAGCTTTAATTATGCGGTATGCTTTCCATTCTCCCATCAGTTCCAATTTACAGTTAGATTAAATTTATTCCCAGGTGTCAGGTTGAATCATCTGCTTCTCTTTTCGTGTTTAGGGCAGATAAATATTTCTTCCTGGTGACTGCGTTCTTAGTTTGGTTTCGATGTAGGTACACAGGCATAAATAGGAGGAGAGAAGTAACTGCCATTTCTGTAAAGCATGTGGAAAGTTGTATTTAGATGTAAAAATCTAAAAAAAGTAATATCACGACAGCTTCTTAGGGACTGGTCAAAATATATGTCTTTTTAAATAAGGGTACTTGGAGGTTGTTACAAAGTCATATATTGGATTTTCATTACTAAAGATCTCAAACAATTTTAATGTCTTGTTGACTTTTTAGGAATACATACTAAATATTCCAGGTCACTTGTTCTATCCAAAATTTTATCAATAGGACCCTTGCATTTGAATATTAAAAACACTGCAGCTTTGTGTACCAGAATTAGAAGAAGTTGACGGCTCAATGTAAGAGGATTTGGAGGGAAAACACGACAGGCATAGTAAGTGATGTGACAGGCGGAGGTAGTTCCTCAGGAACAGAAAGAGTGATGCTGGGCAAGGGCAAGGGCAGGTCTGAAGCTTTGCTACAAATTGCTGCTGTTTGGTTTTATCGATAAAAAGCAATGAAGCAATGAGGTTCAAAGGGAGATAATTTATCTTTTTTCCTTCGTTCCTGCCCTTCTTTTTATTCTATTTGCGTAAGAAATCTGCTTTTCCAGAGTTGAGAAAACATACACACACACATATGTGAATCAACACAATAATTTAACATTAGCTTAATTTTTTAAATTTGCTTTATACATAATCTTATTGTAACATCTCTATGCTACATAATAATCTCAAACAATACTTGCTTTAAGAAAAATGACACAATTATGCACGTTTATAAACCATTCCATTCCATTGTATAATGTTTAAAAGATGTTTTTTAATGAGCTTAACAGGAAGAAATTAAAAACAAGATAGAGCTCCTTGGAGGAAACTGCAGAGTAGTTAAGGAAATTATGCGATGCTAAATGGGCATTTAGGAGACAGGAGAGGAGAGCTCAAAGTCACACCGGAGACTGACAAAGGATGCAGGCTTTGCAACTGAAGACTCTCACCAGAGAAAAGACAGAAACCTCAATTAGTGAGCACGGGAGGCATGATCACCAACTTAGCTTTGGGCGTTTAATTTAAATTAGGGCAAAAGGAGCTGCTGCACCCTGTCTTAGTTTCCTGTCCCTGCCACTGAGGAAAGTCACAGGCCAAAGCTTTTAGAGGGGCTGCCACTGATCGCCAGGGACCAGGGAATCGGTCCTGGTATATTTCTGTGAAATTGTCTCCAAGTCGATTGGCATCAATAGATACACACAATTGCAATGTGTGACAGCATAAGTGTATAGACTTGGGGGAGGTTAACATAACCTTAAATTAGTCATTCATAAACTTTTTAGGTTGTATCAGGTACTCAATCTCTTTGCAATGTGTCTCCAAGTAGGCATAGTAAAGACTGTAAACGCAGTCTAATTAGTCTAAACATATTTGCACAGTTAGTTTTATATCTATATATCTATATCTACCCAGTTTTTTTCCCAAGTTTGTTCCAGAGGAAGCCATAAGAAGAACTTTAAATCCCTTTATACAAAATGCCAAGCAGTCTAGTCTAAGAAAGCTTTCCACTGGAATAGCTGGAGTGTCTCAAGTGGATCTATGTATAATTTCCATGCAAAAGTAGGTTTACAGTTGTATGAGAAATAGTTTCTTCTTGTATTGTTAATCATTGCATTACATTTCATATAAGCAACCATAAACCTACTTTGCCCCATCCTGTATATTTCATTACACTGGTGAAATCATATATTTCCCCAGGTATGACATTCTAAACACTTAGCCTGATATCATACATGTCTTTTTACTTACATGTCATGTGTGTACCTCATTTCATGATCTAGTACATAGTTATACTCCACTATCTTTCTACATGCATCTCAATTCAAAATATTCAATCAAACTAAAACCCCTGTCTCCTCATACAAGTTTCTCTGGTAGGAAACTAGAAAGTACCTTTTGTTCTATTCTCTTCCTCAAACCATTTGTCGACCTACTTACAAAGTCTTGTGTGTCACCCACTTAAATGTCTCTCAAGCCCCTCCTCTCCACAGCATTAGTTCAGACTCTCATCAACTCCTTGGATCCAAGCAGTTTGCTAGATCAGAGTAATTAGTTGCTGCCAGAATAATTAGTTAAAATGAACAAACATACCTGTGCTCTCTTAAAAAAAATGGTTTCTTGACCTGGCTGGCGTAGCTCAGTGGATTGAGCGCGGGCTGGGAACCAAAGTGTCCCAGGTTCGATTCCCAGCCAGGGTACATTCCTGGGTTGCAGGCCATAACCCCCAGCAACCACACATTGATGTTTCTCTCTCTCTCTCTCCCTCTCTCTCTCTCTCTCTCTCTCTCTCTCTCTCTCTCTCTCTCTCTCTCTTCCTCCCTTCCCTCCCTAAAAATAAATAAATAAAATCTTTAAAAAATAATAAAATAAAAAATTTAAAAAAAAAAAAAATAGTTTCTCAAAACTGAACTAACAAGCAAAACAGAGGCAGATTCATGCAAAGCAGATGACAGCTAGTGGAGGGGGAAATTAGGGGGGGTGGAGGGATTGAACAAAAAGGAAAAAGACTTATGGACATGGGCAACGGTGTGGTAATTGCTGGGTGGAGGGGGTATAAGGGAACTCAATGGTAATGGAAAAATGAAATAAAGACTAAATAAGAAAAAAAAAAAAACCCTCATAGGAATGAACTGTGTGAAGAGCTCTACCATCATCCCAGGAGAAAAAAAAATCTGAACTTCTTTGTATCTTTTCATAAATCAAGGATATCAAATATACTTGACCATCTTGCTTTTTAACTTTTATTTTGAAAAAAAAAATGTTTTCTTTCATGTTGGGAAGCTAAAGAAAATGCCTGTTAGTAGCTACAGTCACTTTGATGTTATAATAGTTCTCAGAGAACATTTTTAAGTGAAATACAGAAATCCATTAATGTTTCACATGAGATTCAAACTTGGGCATTTGGGATGAGGGGGGAAATCCAAGTAATGAAATATTTCTGTCAAGATAAAAATGGTTCCTTAGATAATATGTGGCATTTCAGTTTTATATCGAACCCATTTCCTGATGTCAGCAGCACCTGTGTGCCCATCCCCATCACTCAGAGCCCCTGCTCCATCCAACCTGAGCTCCGGCCACACCAAATCACTCACACTTTCCTGACTGCCCCCTTGGTGCTTCCTGGGCCCCTAACGAAAACATGTCCTTCAACGCCCCGTGTTGTCCTGCTGAGAAAACTCTCAAATAATTTCTATTTCTATCCTGATCTTCCTACATCTGAAAAGTTATCATTTCATGATGTGGGTTTTAAATGACGATTACAGCATACGTGTTATTGCATCATCCTCCAACTATATTTGTGTACACCGGTTTATATACATGTACCCACATATATATGTTATGTACTTATATTTTTCATAATATCAAAAACACACCCTACATTTACATACAAAAACAAGAAAAAGGGAGACAATGTATGTGAAACTAAAAACTACAACATAACAAATTAAATGTGTATGTGTGAGTGAGAGAGAAAGAGATAGATTTTGACTATAATAACCTTTCAAAATGCAAATCATTTATGGGTATATCCTGTATCTTCTTTCTCACCTTAACATTATTAGTTTGGTATTATTTCTTAGCATGTCTCCTGGCATGTAGTAGGGCTTCAGTCAATTTTTAATAAATCAAGGAATGCTTTAATAATATTATGTCTTTGTAATTCTTATAAATTATAGGAATTGAAAGCATGAAAAAAAATTCCAAATATTTGAGGGTATTTTGATGGTAACAGTAAAAATCACAGCTATATCTAACCAATATAAATTGTAGGACAGCTTTGAATATACGTATTTTTTTTTCCTGGATAAAAGGAAAAAAGTGACATTTTTAATATTCCCTTCTTTCTCATGCTAAAGTATCTTCCTTGGGAAATACCTGACTATTGCTTGAGGTGAAATGTGCTTGATAGTTTTGAAATATGCAGATCAGCCTGGGGCCTACATTACCTTGGAATCCCCAGAAGAGGAGAGGTTGACTCTATTTACAGAGTGAAAATCAGCACTTATTAAATCAAATCTCTCTTGTACCAGGCAGGGATTAAGGTAGTCTCACAGCTCACTGAATGTACGTGTCTTAAATCCCTCTGTATATCACGCAGACATTTCCTTGATATGCATTTCCTCATGCAAACTTGCTTATTTTTTGGCCTAAAATTGTTTGCGTAGCTGATGTGGGCAAAGGAGTCAGTTGTGTTTGGTCCTAAGGTATTGTGAAAACACCAACCAGCCAAGGTTGGATTTTCCTGTGTTTGCACCGAAATGCATAGACATTGTAAGAATCCAATGCCCAAGCTAAAACTGTTTCTATAATATATATACAAGTAGTGAATCATGAAACAAAACAAATGTGGGATGTACTGGGGAAGAGAGAGTCTTGATGCACGAATTTCTTTCTGGGTGTAATGGTTAGAAATACAGATTTTGGAGCCAAAGAACCTGGGTCTCCAACCTCTCATTTGTCTCCTGACTGTAGACTTAAGTTTATTTATTTCAGTTCTTCAATTTTAATGAACAACAACAAAAAAAACTACCTTATACAGATGTTGTGAAAGTTAAATGAGTTAATATTTGTATTATATTTTATTGTGTTTAATACATACTCTAACACTTTATTTTATTTATGTTTGGCAAATTAGAAAATCCATATTTATGTAATTTAATGCACTAAATAGAGTTAGTCAAGGTAATTCAGATAAAGAAAGGTAGATATAAAATATCTTTTAGGCTCAGAGTGACTCCAGAATTGCTTACTCTTGCTTGTGAATTGGTTGTAGTTATATATAATTTTTAGAGATAATTTGGTACAAACTATGAAGACATGATATCAAAATACTCAGGCAAATAGGATCTCACTAAATGTATTTGCACACCCAAAATGTACCATCACCTATTATTTAACTTAATAAAAACTTTCCTAAAAGTAATGCTGTATTATTTTCACAGCTAACAATCAAATGGTGAAGAACTGATTTTTGTTTCTATTATAATAATTGAAAAAATAGCCGTGGCTGGTGTAGCTCAGTGGATTGAGCACTGGCCTTCGAACCAAAGGGTCACCAGCTTGATTCCCAGTCTAGGGCACATGCCTGGGTTGTGGACCAGGTCCCCAGTAGGGGGTGCACAACAGGCAACCATACATTGATGTTTCTCTCCCTCTTTTTCTCTCTCTCTAAAAATCAATAAATAAAATCTTTTTTTAAAGAAGAAAATATATAGTAGACAACAATAAACTCACTCTTTTGAGTGCTCTTGGGGTAGATCTGGAAGCTTACAAGTAAATATATCAAATTCTCATAAATTTGATATTACCTGTATTCAACATATCCTGAAACATGTCGTGAGACAGTCAAAGATAAATAAATGGAAATTGATCATCACGCAAGCACACGATATTTTGTCTCCATTTATATATACCCCCTCCCCATAAAGTCTCCGTTGAGCTGACAGTATGTAAATGTACTTGTTACTGGTCCCTGACATTCCTCGTCCACCTAAGCTGTGTGCAAACATGCCTGTGACAATGATAATATACCAGAGACATGGGAGCATGAGAGTTCAGTTCCTCTGGAGCACATACCGACTGTTAGAAGGAATGAGAAAGTCAATATACCCATTTCTCTGTGATACAATGTGCTGGAAAGCAGCTAAATGTGAACCAATAGCTGTGGTCCCTTTGAACTGGGTTGTAGGTTGTAGAATTGTCCCATTTGTGGGTTGAAAGTTTTTGCTTGTGAGGCAGCTGCTCACTTTTCTTCCTTCTTCTGGAGTCATAGTAAAAAATTGCCCCATGTAAGAACCAGAGCCAAGTGCTAGGCACCAGCTGGTGGGCTGAGAGTTTGAGCATCTGTCATCTATGCTCAGCTGCTTTTGGAGACTCTGTTTGTCTAGACCTGGACTTTCTTTCTAACGTCTATTGTTTTTCTGTGTTTTTCGTTTTTTTTTTTTAAATAAATGGATTTGGAAGTCTTATCCCATAGCATTCTCTGCTCTATTAGGGCAAAGATATCTGTACTAACCTAGCTTCTGCAGATCAGATAAGCTTAATTACTGACTGTTATTTGGAAGAAAATCAGTGTCTTACCATTTTCCCAGAGATGTTTGAAAAAATAAAATAAAACAAAATAAAATAAAAGAAATAAAATAAAAAATAATAAAAGGCCATTTTGGCACAAATCTTGTTATCCAATTGGTTTTGTCATACCCTACAATGATCAGGTTCCAATAATTTAACATTTTATAGACTTTTTTCCAAGGAGCCTGTTTTGTTTATCTGATTTTAGGGAAAGAAGGAAGGAAACAAAAATGAGGTGAATGAGACTAAAATATTTCTGCAGGCGTACTGGGTGGCTAGATTTACAATAAGGAACTATAAAGTTTTTCCATCTTAGCACAATGAAATATATCAAAATTTAAGGACCATTGAATGTTTCACTGGTTGGAGAGCAGGAAAATTTGCTCTGGGTTCTTCATACACAGAAGCATTCCTTTTTTCACACATGGTAAGTACATTCATTTGTTTGGCCGCTGGGATAATAAATCTCTCCAGACTTAAGCTATTTTTATTTAATCTTTGGTTGGCTGTAAAAGAATAACAGCATAGTATTAGGACAAGGAAATAGGTAAGTTTAGAAATACCTGACACACTTCTTCAAAAGGAAAGGGAACGGGAGGCAGTCCACCTGTGGAGAACTTATTATATGTTACAATTACTGCTGGACATATTTTATACATGCAAACATGTTCCTTCATTTTGACACTGCAAGATAAGTATTGTGTATGTAGCAAATGAGATCTGGAGAAGTTAAATTGCCCAGTTTTTGAAGTTTTCAGGCTTCCTTAAAGAAGTCTTCCCTATTCATTCTTTTGAAAGTAACACCCTTGTCAATTCTCTAGTCATTTCCCTGCTTGATGTTCTTCACAGCACCTAATACTCTGCCAGACATCATATTTACATTCATGTGGTTATCATTTTTTTTGTCTTCACCTTCAACGGGTAGCTCAGGTCCCTTGCTGACTACTGCAGCCCAATTCCTGCTTAGAACCTGGGATGTAGGAGGCTCTCAAAAGTTATCTAAGGACTCACGCCTATCCCAGAATTTCTTCTAATACAATATATTCTTTTTCTATTGTATTTTCTTGTACATTTCAGCTTCTTAACATGCAGACATTATCTGTTCAATCCTCTTCCTGTCTTTCTTTAATTCCTCCACTTGTTATCCTCCAGCTTCTCCAAAAATGTTTTCTGCTAAAACTAACTGGGATAGACCACCCACGATTTCCCACAGTATGTCAATTCCAACAGCTGCTCTCCAGCACTCATTTTATTGCCAGTTTTGTCCTTTCCATCCCATTACTGCTTCTTATTAGAATTACCCAATTATAAAAATTTGTAAAAATAGGACACACAGAAAAACAAACATTAAAATCACCTGCTATTTCATTGCCAAAGATAATCCTCACAACCATTTGAAAGCATGTTTTTGCCTATGCAGAAGATGCCCATTCATAAATAGGTAATTTGCTAATTTCTAATTTCTTGACCTCTTTTTTCCTATTCTTTTAGCTTATAATAGTTTTAAGCATTAGTTTTAAGAAAGGATTTAGGTGAAGTGATAGGTTCTCCAAAAATAGCTCCCACTGTAGAGGATGCAGTCAGTACCCCACCCCCCATATTTGGATCAGGGCTGCTCCTCTACCCCGCACCCCCATTGCACTGTGCATACATCCATGATCACCCTTATCATTTCACACTGAAATATTCTGCCAGACAACAAGCCACCCATAATCAAGAATCAAGACTCATTAATCTTCATTTGCATAATTGGCAATAAAGTGCTTTCTCCTGGAAGGAAACAAATACATTTTCCCCTTCACTTATTGTTTTTAAAATTAAATTAAAGCACTTGAAATAACTCGAGATTCTGAAAGAATTTCAGCAGAGATATCTTTTCGAGAGTGAAAAATTTACACCTAGAGGAAAAAAGAACAGAAAATGCTTTTGGAACTCAGTTTTCAGGTGCACCCCAAACTTTGGATCCATTGACTTTGTTTTAGAAGATTACTGTGGTGCATGTGTTGTACTGATGCTCACCTCTAAAACCACAAGATCATTGTGAAAACTTAGATTGGGTACACAGTTCTGTGTTTTTTAGTACTGATGACATTTTACTATTGTCAGTGTTTCCTGTGAGTGAAGTGTCCTGTGGTCCAATCTCCCATCAGCCTCCTTGTTATTTGGTAGGATGCAGCCCCACTTTTCTTTAGGTCTTGACATATATCATTCTGTTTCTAACCTCAGGGATTCTCACATGCTGTTTCCTCTGCTGGTAGTATTCTTCCATCCCTCTGTATGGCTGGGTCTATTTTATCTTAGAAGAAATTATACCTCTTGAATGAGTCGTTTTCTTATTTTACCCCCAAACATCACCACTACACACATTCCTCCTTATCCGGGAATGATCCAATCCCCTGTGTGTATACAGTGCTTCTGTTTATGTACAGTTTGCCTCCCCTGCTTTAATGAAAGGTCATAGGGACAAGAAACAGTGTGGGTTTTTTCTTTGCAAAATTAATATATCTAGCATCTAAAGTAGTGTTTGGTGTAATAGAATCATCAATACATATTTTTAGATAAATAAGTTCATGATTTCACTGGAAGAATTCCTTATACATTGTATCAAGGGTTCTCATTCTCGGCACAATTGGCATCTTGGGCCCAGTAACTCTTCATCATGAGAATTCTAAGGATGTTTAGCAGCATCCCTGGCTCACACCCATTAGATGCCAGGAGTGTCCACCAACTCGGACAAGCAAAAAATGCCTCTAGTCGCTTGCTCGGGGGGCAAAACTTTCCCTGACTGAGAATAATTGTCATCGATTCACACGATAAAATAAACTGAACAGTGAAGGAGGACATCTGAGTTTTCATGCGCCCCTTTCCCTTCCAAATGACTGAGATTTTTATCTTCCACAGATGTAGCATATTGGGGAATGTTGAATTTGGGTCAACCCACATGCACGGAAGTTCAGTTCTAACTCCACTTTTATAATATTGCATAATGGTGATGATGATGATAGGGCAGCAATTGCACAAATTACCATCACTGAGCCTGCCAATACACTAGGGGAAATCACTAAGTGTTTCATAGGTATTAAATTATTTAGCTTTATATCACTCCATGGAATATACATTGCTATTCAATTTTATTCAATTGACCAAGGTGGCAAGGTGCTAAGTGAAGAAGTCAGCAGTGGGACTCAGGCAGGGTAACTCCACAGTCTGCTCCAAAGATGTCTTACTTGACCGCCTGTAGCCAGGCCACCAGCTCCCACAGACCTATTATTGGCTGGAAACGCGGTAAGTCTGAATTGAGACTTGACATAACTAGAAAATACTTGATGTAAGTGGGTATTTCAAAGAGTGATGGGAGAAAAGAATGTAAAATATCTGAATTAGTTTTACATTGATGATGTATTTAAAGGATAGCATTGGGTTAATAAAATATAATATTTAAATAAATGCCCTCTGCTTTAATTTTTTAATGCATGGCTGATAGAAATTTTAAAATTACAAACGTGGCACATGCTTTTGGTTTGTAGTATATTTCTGTGAAGCAGCACTGATTTGATTTTGCTCTCATTTCCTCTCCGAACCTCCTTTACTTCTTCCACGCATTGGGAATAATAAAAATAACAATGTGAGATTTCAACGATGTTCCATGTGATAGGCTTCATAAACTGTGGGACCCTCTCCAAAACTTGGCTAGTTAATGCAATGATGTTAAAAGTTAAAAACTAATGTTCCAGATGTTAGATGACAAATTATCAAGCAGCATTCTAATTGCTGTGATTGAGTGTTCCCAAGAGTAAAATATGGTTGCAAGTATCATAGAAGAAAAGGTAATTGAGAAAATAAAAATCCATAAATTAGTCTCCATCTATAATTAAAAAATAATGAGACAAGATATAGTACACTCTGAAATTTCTGTAAATGGGTTGGTTCATACATCTGGAGGGACCGACAACAACCCACATCTGTCATCACTTGCAATGGGGCCCTCCTTCACTCATGTGTAGACTGGAGGCCACAAAACTCTCCTGAATCAGCTGGTCTAATTGCATTAAGTAGGTCAGCAAATAGTGTGGTATAAGGCTCAATAAAAATATGATGTGGAAAATATAAATTATACTTTATCATTACCATTATCATTATTATTACTATTTCAGGGCTTGAATAATGTTCCTACCAGATACCAAGTGCAAAAAGAATAATCATTCAATGAATTAATAGAGATGTTATAACAGATAAAAATAATAAAATATATGTTTAAATATGTCATAAAATATATGATATATAAAATGTGAAATTTAAGATCACTGTAACCGGAAACATCTTTAGAACTGTTCTGAAACAACTCTAAAGGATAACAATTGGTTTCCTTTTCCCTGCCAGTAGTAAATGTAACCTGGAGCTGAAACCCTGTTAATTGACAGGCGCATGAGCAAACACCTTTCTCCCTGTATTTTGGGCCAGGCACCACACTACCAGACCTGACAGTCATGAATCTAAATCATCGAACAAAATAATCATCACAATGCATAAGCATATGATTAGTCTGCTCAACAAAATTCTACTTGGATTTTGCAATATTTCTACACACATGACTGTAAACAATTCAGTTCAAATAATGCACTTGGAATAATAACTTGGAAGTTAGAGAAACAATAGCACAAAAAGAGGTAAATGCTTTATAAAGAGTCCAAATAATACAGTGAATTCTTAGACCATAATTTTCTCTGCAAGGATCTTTTGTGTAAAAATGTAAATATGACAATAAATGTTAATACTTTGTCACAAGGGTCCACCTAAAATTAGAGGATTGATTCAGAAGTCAATGCACAGGAAATACTAAAAATTAAGTACACCGATCACACTAGAGCCTACGTATTTATGCCACGTTCCTAACAATGTGAAGTTTCAACTTGAGCATAGGATCTTTCAGAATACCAGGAAATTGGCTAAGTCTTGGGAACGTCCATTGAGACCTAATAAAATCCTCTCTAGCTGCACATCTATGAAAATTGTGAGAAAAGAAAATAAGTGCATGTGTTGTAAGATCAGAAGTTAATGGTTTTTAACCTATTTATGATCTATTTTGAGAATTGAAGGTTAATTCTATAACACAGAATATATCTATAAATAGATAAGTATATGAAATGTTTTATTTACGATTGCTACTCCAAACACAGACATATTAAATGCAGATCTAACACAGTAGTATTAAGTGCAAATCTGATTAGTTTATAAAGTTCTCTCTATGTAGCCCTTTCTAATATGTCAAATTATATTCTTTATTGAAAAAAAATTACCCTCAAGTTAGAATCCTCCTTATTAAATTATAAGTGGAAATAAACACATTCATTGTCAAATTATGACCTACTTTGTTTTCCAATAAAACATTATTTTCTTTTGCTAACTGGAATAAATAGCTTTAGATTACAATTGTAGATGAAAAGTATACATATAAAGTGGTTTTGTAATTTCCTTGTATCTGAATAAAATTTTTGAAATATTTAGTTTTTAATCTTTAAATAATAATGAATTCCTCAGCATACACACCTATTTTTTTTTATTTTTGTAGCACACTTTCAATGTGTTTTCAATTAAATAATGGACAGCTATTTTTGCGGGTTTTTTTCTGTTCTTTTTTTTTTTTACTCTAAAGCTCTTGCCCTGCAGAAAGACCTTGAAAGGCGGCTTACTCTGGGGGAAGCGCGGCGGGTTGTCATTGACGTCCGTCAGCGTGATGTTCACGGTGGTGGTCCCTGAGAGGCCGCCCATCTGGCCGCCCATGTCCTTGGCTTGGATCACCACTTGGTACTGCTCCCTGTTTTCTCTGTTCATATTTGGTAAAGCAGTCCGGATGATACCTTGAAGAAAATATAAAAACATTTGTTACCATCATTAAAATACTAATTATTTATTGTTTAAACTCACAAATTATACATCTAAACTAGTGACTTTTGAAAAATGTGTTTTCCTTATGAATTTTTATTTGCCTAGAAATTGTAAAAGTGATTCAATGCATATATTTTACAGTTTGTGTTGTTTTTCTATGTCCTAAAAGATACTGTATGTGCTTCATAGTGACCTAAAGCCATATGTGAAAACAAAACATTGAGTTAATTTTCATTAACTCAATCATTCAGCACTGAGCTTGTAAATCTCTTAAGTGTGGCATCATCACTCTGCTGGGGCTATTAATGTTAATGTTTTGTGCTTATTTTCCCACCGTTTTTCCTACTTATAGGGGTCGTAAAGACTATTGAATTAGCAAACCAATTCATGACTCCTGACCTGTTTCAGGCTCCACAGAGAAATATGGCTGCCCTTGGAGAATGCTGTAAATGACTCTGGCGCTGTTCCCGTAGGAAGGGTCATCGGCATCGGTGGCTGTGACTTGCACCACAGAAGTACCTGAAGTATCCAAATTCAGCTTAGTTCTGCACAGTACCAGAAGGAGGAGCAAAAGCACTGGTTTTCATGGAAGACTTGAATGATTTTTGGCGTTAATAATGACCTCTTAAAGAAAAATTTATTGATAATGTAGATAGATGGAAATCATATGTAAAGTTACTATAGGTAAACTCTGAATTCAACTACATGTTTACTTAGCCAACAAGTGTATTTTTATGCATGCAATAGATAATGCTTGAGTTACTAGATTATAAAAAATGCAATCACTTTACAAATGCTCAGATTTGATACTTATATTCATTTTCACATAATAGATTTGTTTCACATAAAGGACATATCTATCTAATCACAAAGGAGTGAGTATGCTCCTCTTTCCCTCTCTCCACTAATTAACTATGAAAATAATTAACATCTGCTCCAGAATATGATTTTATGAATAGATTAAAGTTTAAATTTAGAAACAATCCAAGAAGATCCCATGTTCCATGAACTATTAAAAGCTATTTAATAAAGTTCAAGATATTTAAAAGGGCTTTATAATAAGGCAACTGGCAAAAGTCCTTGGGATTTAATGAAGTAAATATTAAATAATACTCCCAGAACAATGCTTTTGAGAAATGAAGAGGTGAAAATTTTCTGTCACAACTGTTGCAAGAAAAATAAATTGTAGTTGTTTTATTGGTTAATACAATTTCTCCCACATTTGAGAAATGAATCTACTAAATCCAAATATATCTCTAAAACTGTTATTATTTTTTGATGTTTTTTATAATCCTGTTTCATAAAAAATGCAGTCTATGTAAAAATAATTGGATAATCTCATCAATTCCATCATGCATTTTGTCAAGATAATACAGACAAACTGTAGGCAAATGACTAAAAAAAAAAAAAATATATATATATATATATATATATATATGCAAATACTCTATATTATATCTATGTTCTAAATGTACTTACAATATATTTGGTGTCAGAATATTACACAGCTATTATTCAAATCCATGTTACAAAAAGATATTTTCATAGTTTTCTACTGAGGTAAATGGCATTTTCTTGGATTTTTGAGGAAAGTGTCTACTTCATTTGTATTGTAAGATTTAAAAATACATGGGAACTGGGAAAGGCACTCATTTTTTCTTACATCCCGAATGAGAAAATTCTGTGCATATTCTTAGTAGGGAATCAGAGGTGATTTCAATGAATTGATCATGATATTTTAAGAATTCCTTGATGTTTTAATACTTTTTGGATACCATGATAACTGTTGTAAATAAACTTACCTACAACGGACATTTCGGGAACACTAGCTGTATAAATTTCCTCTGGGAATGTTGGCTCATTGTCATTGATATCATGGATTTTTATCACAAACTCAGACTCTGGTTCCACTGGCCTCAAAGTTCTTCTGTTAATAGCTTGTGCACGTAGCGTATAAAAGGCCTTTTCTTCCCTATCAATTCTTCGTGTGGCATGAATGTCACCTGTTTTTTCATCAATAATAAAAAGAGTACCAGCTCCATCTCCAGATAAAATATATTTGAGTGATCCATCTCCTTTATCTTGGTCTGAATGAAGCTGGGGGAATAAAAAAGAGTCTATCCATGATAATGTCTGAAGGTGCATAATGCTGAAAGAATTCACAAAGGCCTCTCATGTCCCATCACTGAATAATGGGGCCAGTTATCTTAGTTTTTTGAAATGAGAGCTGCATAAGTATGATCACACTCATCTATATACTATAAACAATAGGTCTAGCCTTTCACATATTAGGATGATTTTTATTCTAAATGGTAATAAAAAGAAACCAAACACTGTTCCCCCTTTGCTTTGCTTGGCAAATAACTTTTCATAAGCAAAAAAGTCCTGTTAAAGACATAAGTCATCAGTCTTAATGTGCTGGTGTAAAAATTGCTTCTCTCATTTGTTTCTGAGTGGAAAGTCATTTTGCTCTCATATTATGCAGGAAATTCATCTCCTATAAACTTATTAGTTACTGTATTTCCATTAGGAGTAGTAGTGATACCTTAAGAATGGTAAGAGAGGCAAAGTTGTATGGGACATAGTTCGTATGTTAGAGACACAATGCATCATTTGGAGTTCATATAAAAATGACCTTCCAACATCTATTTTTGAAGCTCAGAGAAAGAATACAAGTAGATATCCACATAAAATTTTTCTATATATTTTAAATTATAAATTGAGTTAATAAACTATAAAATAAAATATGCTGTATCTAGCCTTCTACCTTGTCAAATCTATGTCCTTAACAACCTCAAACAAGAATTCTGTGCAAAAATAAGGCAATGCAGGACAAGTCTTTTTCCTAGCCCCTGGCTCATGCTCACAACACCCACCTTCATCATGTCAGAGAGCTTTGGTCACATTCATGTAGACATCTCAACCCAGTACACACCCTATTTTAATGTCACTGCTAGCCCAGGAGCCCATGTGTCATGGGCAAATTCCCTCTATGTTGTTCTTTTAACAGATACCAATTAGGCCAACCATCAGGATTAGTGGTGCACATAACAGTTGGCTCGTCTGGCTTTCAGGCACCAGACCTGGAAAAGAGACTCTCTTTGGATGCAGAAGCAAACTCAGGGATGTTTGATATAGGATAATCGGTTCCAAGAATCTCTAGCGCAGTCTTTCCATTGCCAACCACAGAAGTCTTACCCTGGAGGGATGGGCTCAGTCATGGAGGAACACATCACGGCTTTGTGAAACGCAATTACGGTAACTTTCTGTTTAATTGCACCATCCAACCACAAATATTTTCTTTGCTAGGATCATAGTTTATTTGTAATAATTATACATTAAAAAGGTTTTTATTTTGTTTTGTATTCAGATAAGAAATATAAAAACAATGTGTAGATTTTCCAAATTTCTGTACAGCATTTATAATAACTTAGACATAATCATGAATATGTTTTGTTGATATTCATATAAAATGTAGTAATAAATCAGAATAGGCACACTAATCTGTAGCTTAGAAAATTAAACATTGAAGAATGTATTTTTCAATTGTACAAAAAATTGTAGATGTTGTAGAGACATATTATCTAAATAGGTTTGATTTTTGTTCTTTAGATGATTTACAACAAACATTTTCATCTAACTACATGTAAAAAATATTACGTTGATTTTTTTCAATTTAAATAGAATTTTGTTTATTTGAAAGTTTTCTTTATGGGAGAAAGTTTTCTTTATGTCAATGAATGTAACTGTGAAAATATTTTATACAAATACCAAACATTTTTGAAAATTAAATACATACTTTAAAACATATATATGACTAATATATTGTATTACTGGCATTGCTGGCTCTTCAAAAGCAGTCTACTTTTTTGTTAATGGTTTGCAGTAATTAGTATTTAGCCATCAAATTTGAATGACTCCATTTTTATGATTTGTGAACAAATAGCTCATTATTACAGACATCATAGATAAAGAAAACCCCAAATGGACATATACTTCAAAGGAAAAGAAGTCAGGCAACAATTTTTAGCATTTTTTTTGCCATTCATAAATAACAAAGCAAGGTTGAGAAATTCTAGAAACAGCTGCTTTTAACTAAAAACCTCTCAGAAATAACTTATAACTGTGTTGTACAAGGAAAGGTTCTCAAAAAGTCAAAAGATTGATGCTTTTTAGTAACTGAAATTGCAGGTAGTTGCCAGGAAACTTTCCAATTATATGAATATGAAACATAGTGGCAATTTTCCAAAAGGCAGGTGTGTTGCATATTTCTTACTTTGTCTGGGAATCAAAATAGTTGAAGAATGATTATTGATATTATTGGGTTGGCCTAAAAGTTTGGTTTTTTCCTGAGATAGCTCTGATAGTATTGACTTGTCTTTAACCATCATTGTGCATTAAAAAAAAAATTAAAATTGGTGATTTTTTGTGTAGTCATTTAATATTGAAGATGAAAGAAAATAAGCAATATTTTGGGCATATTATGCTTTATTATTTCAAGAAAAGTATAATTGGACCCTGGCTGGTGTGGCTCAATGAATTGAGTGCCAGCCTGTGAACCAAAGGGTTGCCGGTTCGATTCCCAGTCAGGGCACATGCCTGCATTGCAGACCAGGTCCCCAGTAGGGGGCACATGAGAGGCAAACGCACAGATGTTTCCCTCTTCTCTCTCCCTTCCCCTCTCTCTAACAAATAAATAAGTAAAATCTTTAAAATAATAAATACATAAATTTAAAAAGTAAATATACAACTGAAACACAAAAATAAAAAAAGATTGGTGCAGTGCAGGAGAAGGTGCTCTGACTGATTGAACAAGTCAAAAGTGGTTTGTAAAGGTGTGTTGTGAAGTTTTGTGCTGGAGATTTCTAACTAGACTATGCTCCACTGTCAGTAGACCTGGTGAAGTTGATAGCTATGACGTGGAGACATTAATTGAGGAAAAACAACATTATAACATGTCAAAGACAGCTGAGATACTAAAAATTTCCAAATCAGTACAGTTATTGGTGAAAATGAAAGATATGTCTCTTATTTTGTGAAAATAAAACCACACAAACTTTTTGGCCAACCCAGTAGTAATCATTTGATCACATAAATTTGTGGTTTGCAGTACACAGTTCTGATGTTTAATGTCTATTCTTTCCACAATTTTAATTGAGAAATGTTTGCTTACTCTTATAAGTATCAGGTATGTCTAAAGAAAATCAACAATTCCATTCTAGTGCTACAAAAGATTCAAATACTACATAATGGCAATTCACAAGACAACTCATAAACTAGCCCACAGAAACTAGGGAGGTTTCTTAAGTATATAACACCTAAATTACTTGATAAAGAATAAGAAGAGGTTTAAATGCGGGGATTTTCTTGTATTTTCCAAATTGTACATCTCATGGGAAATACTGGATTAATATAGAACACAGACTCAAAGCAGGGAGAATGTAAGGCAAGATGGGAATCAACACCACCTCTGTTACTTTAATCAGTTAATCACACAAAGGAATGTTGCCAGTATTGTTGAGGTTTTAATTTTAATAATGCTCAGTTTTGGAATACAAATCACAGCAGGGTTTTTAATCTTCACTTATTCTATAGGGAGTGAAAATTAAAGCTCGTATCTTGTGAGTTTCTGTTGGATTAGAAAATTGAACATGGTATTAGGGAATCAAAAAGATGAGGATTGGAAGTTGAACTGTGGTTTTGAGAACCCAAAATAAAAAGGTTTCTACTGTCTCATGACTAAGAACAATAATTGGACCTATGAATTTGTAAGTTTTGGTCCAAAAGAGCCAGACTTACAATAACATTTTCTTGAACCATCAGAAAAATGCCTTCTTCTTCTTTTTTTTTTTTTCCTTACAGAGGGAAACAAGACCACAAACCCTAGAATGAAAGGCCAAAAACCATGTTTGGGCACTTTGCTATTAGCTTGTGTTTACTAAAAATCTTATATAAATGTAGATATTTGAGAAATGTACAAGTAAAAGAAAAAGCAACTGTAAAACAGAGAGATACATTTCTATATCTCATGAGATTAGGGGAGTTGCTCCTTCCTCTAAAGGAAACAGCTGGGGAATGAGAACTAATAATAGGTAACCTACATTGATATTGATGATTTCCTCAATTAAAGAAACAGTTAAAGAAAAAAAGCAATGGACTGAATCCTTTAATTAAAGTCTCTTGCCTAAGCCCACCCTCTTCTTTTTAAGTTTCTTCTTATTACTTTAATTTATTTCAAGGTCCTTTGTATACTTTTTTTCACCCTTACCCAGGTATTGTTTTTTCTCTCCTTTTCTTGTGTGTTAACAGAATTTTATTTTATTTTAACTCATATACTAATTATCAGATGAGTGTTAGTACTAACAATTGTATCTTTTTTTGCTAGTCTTCACTTTTACATTTGGATGTTATTTATCAATACATGGATCTGTTAAACATTTAATTGAATAAAATCACTGGTATCTGTTACTGAGAAGTGAGAGTATGGACTATGTGTCAAATCACTTACAGCATCTACTTTGAAATAACTTTTATATTGATTTGACCTTGTGCTTTTTTATTGTGTGAGACATTAAGTTTTCTTTAAATGGAGAAATATGTCAGATTATTGAGGCTTTAGTTCCTCAGTAACACCTGTTCTTTGGTGTGAAACATTTGTGTCACAAATCTTTAAGAAGAATTTTATGTTAATACTGACCTTTTCTTTCCTTGAGGAAAACCTATTAAAAATTCACAACCTGCTATGTTCCTTGTAAATTCACAAGCAGATAAAGGACATGGCAAGATACAAGACAATTAATGAAAACAGAACAGGCTCTGCACTGCACATTTAAAAGGCATTCCCTACTACTTCACTTTTTCTTTAGAGGTGGTTAATTATAACTCACTGCTTATACTGAGAAGTTTAATAATTAAGACTAAACAATCCATTGAATGTAAAGACATTCTTTAAGTGCAGATGATTTCATGAAAGTCTGGTGATTTGACATGCAGCAGGCTTCTGCTATTTTTACAACATTTCATGTCAAGCACTCATCTTAAGATTTGTCTAAAGGCACTAATTTTTATCATCTAAAAGTGGTCTTGTGGCTTATAGAATTTAAGGTCCTCTTAATTTTTTTTTTAATTTTTGGAATAAAGGAAGAAACAAATCCAACTAATTCTTTAACTCACAGAAGTTAGAGTATGAAGGCACTTCAGGATAAGTACTATGTCAATGGAAACTTGAGCTCTTAACATCAGTTCATTTTTATTTTTCAGTTCCTCACATTCAATGAGGACTTATTTTAATCTCTTATGTTACTTATTTTATTTATTCATTTAAAATGTTACTTATTTTAATTTCTCATGTTAATCTCATATGTTACATCATATTTTCACCCTGTCTGGAAGAAAAAAGAAAAGCAAGTTTATAAAGTGAAAAACCGTCTCTATCAATTCTGCCTACAGAAGTTGATTACTAGTTCAGAAGGACATATTTTTGTGTGTGATTATTGCTCTTTCAGAATATTGATGCCTATTGGATAATGGTAATTGTTGGTATTTGGTTATACTTCAGAAACTTGAAAAAGGGTCTAAAGGAAATTAGAATTATATTAGTAGAATTATATGATAATTATGTTTTTAATTGTTGAACTAGTTCTTTGAAAGATGAATCTTGATGAATAAATCACAAGGACTATAACATTCATTTTCTGATTTAACAATTTTGCATTTTTGAGTTGTTCATTAACTTAACAAATTAAGAAATTATTAAATAGATTTGCTAATGCACAGTTACAATTTTATGCCTGCTGTTCTTCCAAACAATAAGTTTTATATTTGTTTAAAAAATCCAGATTGCAGCAAATATGCCACACTATTCCAGTAGCATCATCATTAGCATTTTGCTGTTAGTGCTCTAGTAAGACAACATCAAGTGGAAAATAAGGCATTCAATCAAATGGCTTTAAATTTACATCCCATAAGAAATATTAGTGAAGGTGGCCCAGCATCGGGAAGCAGCTGAAGGCATGTTAGAGCATGCAAACACAATCTGGTCAGAAGTCAATAGTAGTTACTCATTTTGTGGAGACTGGGGAAATAAGGAAAAAGCAATAAAGCATCTTAAAATGGAGTAGATGCAGCTTACAGAGAAGTCTGAGCATTATTTTAATATTAATAACAAAGAAAATAATAGACTAAACTGTATGAATCCAAATAACATCATTTTTTCCTTCACAAATACAAATGGGGAAAATAAAGTTTAACAATGGAATGGATTAGGTAAAAACAATTATAATAATTTAAGAATATTGCCTATCTATGATTTAAATTGATAAATCCTTTTCTGAACACCTTCTTTCTAGGGCCAGAGGAAAGCATAGAGGATTAAACAATGGATGGACAATGAAGTCTACATAGCTTAAGGTCTGGCACAAAAATTAAGTGATTTAGCTCTGGCTGGCATGGCTCAGTGGGTTGAATGCTGGCTTGTGATTCAGTATGTTGCTGGTTCGATTCCCAGGCTACATGCCCGGGTTGCTAGCCAGGTCCCCAGTGGAAAGTGCCAAGAGGCAACCACACATTTTATGTTTCTCTCCATCTCTTTTTCCCTACCTACCCCTCTATAATAATAAATAAATAAAATCTTTAAAAATAAATGATTTATTTTCCACACTTTAAAGTATTCTCTAGAAATCTCTTCCAAGAAGATAAACCTTAGTGCGATGTGGATTTAATAATTAGGAATACCTCTTCCCATTTGGTCTTCCAAAAAGTTCAGACAGCTGAAAATTGACCACCCTGACTGGTGAGTTCAGTCTGGGATTCTCCTTGAGTATCGAGGAAATCCTTTGAAGACAGGGATTAGGCAAGACCTTGTAACAGGCCAGGTTTCTTTACAGAGTGCTATAAAAATTCAAGAAAACATCACCTGCTAGAAATGCTGCTGACTCACATCTTAAAGTGTCTCAAGAGGGCACATGTCTTTACTTGTACTGTCAAGATACCAAGATTACACTGAAGGAATTTATTTAAGTTTTTAATAGACATATTTTGTAAAATGCATTATATGTTTTAAGACCTGAAATGGTATGCATAAAACACAGCTGAAACGTTCTTTCTAATGATCAATTTATTCTTTCAAAAGAGAGTTTGGGGGGAAATAGTTTAGAGAAAGTTTATATTCTTCTAGAAGTATAACATTTTCTTTCTTACAGTTTTGAAAATCACTAAATTATATCAAGTATCCCCTTAGGGATTGAAAATGACATTGAACACGTTATATCTCCCCCCCCCCAAAATTGAAGTCTTCTTAAGTATCCTGGACTTACAAGAATATATGTAAATGCATATCTAAAAAGTTTTTGAACAAATGCAAAATATTTATTTATTTATTTATTTATAGGTTCCTTTTTAAGATTTTATTTGTTTGTTTGTTTACTTATTTTTAGAGAGGGAAAGGAGGGATAAAGAGAGAGAGAGAGAGACATCAATGTGTGATTGCTGGGGGCTGTGGCCTGCAACCCAGGCATGTGCCCTGACTGGGAATCGAACCTGCGATGCTTTGGTTCGCAGCCTGTGCTCAATCCACTGAGCTATGCCAGCCAGGGCTTAAATGCAAACTATTTAAAACTGAGAGATTTATTTTGAATAACAAGGTGAAAAAAATAGAGCTAAAAACATAATGAATGATCACCTCTTTTCTGTGGGCTACTGAGGCAGCTGAGAATCTTCCCTTTTTCCTTTTTGCCAAGAAAGGTACAGTGACAGAAAATGTGAAAGAATGACTAACCATCTTTCTTTGATTGGGATATTGATGGAAAGAGTTTATTTAAATAAATATTTCTTGAACTGGATTGAACTAAACTAAACTAAACTGAAGAGAGTGATGAGACCTCTCTGTGTGGTATTTTAGGACTCAAATTTTAGAGATTATTGCTACAGAGACAGTATTTGAAGCTGTTAGGTTTGTATCTTGAAAGCCACTGAGTGAAAAGTACACGATTGGATGCCCCAAGGAGAAGGACCACACAGCTGCCTGCTCTCTCTAACTGTTATGATCAAGGAAGAGAAAAATTAAAAGAAGTTCTGATCTTTACATTTACCGTATTTCTCAAAGAGCTAGCTAAAATGAGAATCTAACCAAGGGGTATGAACACTATCCTAGAAAAACATGTGTGCATGTGTGTGTTGTCTGTGGGTAAAAGACAATGTTTCATGTGATATCAGGAAGTTCAAACACCCTCTGCAATATAGCCATAGACACTAGATTTTAAAAAGTCCCTAGTTCAGGTTGACTTTCCGTGTTTTTCCATGCAGAAAAACAAATGGAGAAATCAGGAAAGTGTCCTCATCAAAAACAAGATTGCTCATTTGCTTGAGAGACATTCATGCCTTCAGTAAATTCTGAGACCTAGTCCCCAAACTTATCAGACAATATCTTGCCTCTACAACTTATGTCCTTCCTGTGGTCTTGATTTATCTACCTTGCAAATTCTTATTCATCTATAAATTTCCTACACAAAGTCCTTTTTCAAATACCTTTGCAAGGCTACATTGACCCCTATTCCTTTTGTGCCCCAATTCTAATTTGCGTGGTTTGTTTGATATATACATATACATACACACACACATATATATACCTATGTAGATTCTGAACTATTATTTTTATGTTTTTATGGAGTTACACATACATTTCTGATGATGTTAAGAATGAAATATTCCATTCTTTGGGACTCCTAACTTTTCACAGTACACATTTCTTTATAGATGAATAGACTTCAAAGTCAAATGCAACAGACATGAGAAATAAAGAGCTCATTTTGTGCTATTTCTTTGGAAAAGCTAAGAATTTTGGTTGAAGTAAAATGGAATTAGAAGTCTATAATAAAAAGTGGGCATTGGTCATGCTACATTGTAAGTATAAATGTACTTTTAAAAACATTTTTTATATTAAAGAGGATGGGGCTTCGAGTTAGATAGAAATTCCAGTTAACTACAAGATTGATTCAGTGGAATATATCCACATGAATATCATACAAATTTAATTTTTTCATCAGTAGCAAGAGGTAGAAATATAAATATAAATTTGTCTCTGAAACTATATGCTAAGTCATTGTAGACATCTGCAATTTATCTTAAGATTGTGATAAGATAGTTGGGAAATAATAACAGACAACACTGTCACTGACAACCTATAGAACAGCCAGATGTATTACCAAAAAAAAACAAAACAAAAATCACAGGCCCAAGGCCACACTGCTGTGCTCACCAGGAACTGAAAAAACTAAAACCTGGGAGGAGAGAATTGTACAAAGGTAAACTGTGGATTGGCAGTTGCTCTTTCCCTAGGGAAATTTGCCAGTTTGGGACTGGACTTGGAGGTAAGGATCAGTGATTGTCCAAAAAAGAGCATGAAAAAGAAACAAGAAAAAAAATTAGAGTTCACATTGAAGTGGAATGAAAATACTGAAGAAATGAAGGTCCTCAAATGCACTGCCAAGCTTCTCATAAGACATGTGTTGAATTCTTAGTCTATAGATGACCACATTCTTCGCCTTCTGAGCTTTTCTTTATTTAGTTTACATTAAACCACAAACTCTTCCACAACTACCTAAACTTCTTCCAAGCTGCTGAAGCTAAGTGGTTCCATTCTTTGTGAAGACAATCTCCCAGAGCCCTCTGACATGTTCCAAAGGGACTTTCTGAGATTCAAACTTTATTTATAACTCTTAGCTTCTGATCCTTCTTCAAAAGAATCCATGCCTCTCCAAACTCCAGCATGTATTTTTCTCTTTGACATTTTTTGTGATACCCAAATGCTAGATACACATATATTCTCTTATTGGGCAAAGTCACAACTGGGTATTATTTTGAGAATATGGAATATGCTACTCTATCACCTTCTTATTAATATTGTTATTAAGAAATCTATAGTCTTTCTGATGTCTGATCTTTGTGTGATACTCATGGATTTATTTTTCTCTGTGAGCTTGCAGAATATTTTCTTTATCCAGATTCCTTAAAATTTACGGTGTTGCTCCTTGGTGTTTATATATTTCTATCAAAATTGTGGGATACGCACCAGGCCCTTCATTCTGCTGTCTCATAATCTTTTGTTCTGGGACATTCTAATGCATTTTCCATTGAGATCTCATTTTTTTCTTGTTCTGAAACTCTTATTATTCAGACATTGTTCCTTATTGTTTTTCCTTTTAATGTCATTGTTCTTACCACAAATTGTCCACCTTTATCTTCTTGCCTTAATGTCTAGGTAATGATTCTAATGCTATTCTCCATGACATCTACTGAAATTTTTATATTTAGCAACCTATTGTTTAATACAAAAGATATTTTTTCTCTGTAAACTTATCTTTTTAAACAACTAGCAGAGAGTGCTTCCACAATTTGTTTCAACAATATTTTCACTCTATAGTTTCTTCCTCTAGCTTGTGATCATCTAATCAAGAGGAAGAGCTCAATACTTCCATGGAATCCCGGTCAAGAGGAGGAATTGAATTCCTTTTCCCTGGAATCTCTTGTAATGGACAGAATGTAGCTAAGGTGATGCTGTGGGGTTTTTTGAGTCTGGGTCAAAAAAAGCTAGGAGACTTCTGCCTTGGTGAGCTAAAGCATTTGGACTATAGCCTTTGGCCACTGTGTAAACTGCTCAGTGGATCTGAAGCTCTCAGGTTCTTAGCAATCTCAGCTAGGGGAAAGGGAGAGAGAGAGAGAGGAGAGGGAGAGAGAGAAAGACACCATGACAAACAATAACATTATTGTTTCGTGGTTAAGTCATTATATTTGTGGTGGTTTGCAACAATGGTTAACCAGAAGAGCTATCTATTTTATTTTTTGAGTGTAACACATATAAATTACTACTGAATTCTATACTAATTTACACTTATCTTGCATACCTATGGAAGGTGTTCTTACGAAGTTTTTTTTTCTGTTCATATTTTCTAATTCTTTGAAATTGCTTTGTTATTTGTGTTTTTCTCTATGACTTACACTAACAGACTTATTCAAATGTTTTGATTGGTAATTTACTGGATATATGATGTTTTGCTTCAAATAATATTTCCTCAGAAAATTTTAAAGATTGTTCTGTTTTCTCCTAACACCCAAGTTTGTTAAAGATTTCTAGTCAGACTCTGATTTTCATTTGATTATGTTAAAAATTATTTTCTGGGTATAATTATACTGGAGATCATATACTTGTGGCTTTAAAACCACATAAAAATAATCACATAAAATCTCATTAAAAATAATTGTAGAAATTTAGCTCCTTCATTTTTACGTTTTATGGAGTCCTTCCCATTTGATCACTTGATGTCTGTTCTCATCTGTGGAAAGAACATTGAGATGTTTCATATTTGATTACCTTAGCACTTTCTAGTCTGATATTATTATCTTTCTTTCTTCTTCCCTCTCCCTCCTCCTTTTCCTTTTTCTAGGTTTTCTGTTAGAAGCTTACTAGATATCTGGATTGATCCTTGACTCTTTTATCCACATCACTTCCTTTTCAAGTTTCTTTTGGCTACATATCATTTGAAATAAAATACATGTTTCAAATGATTCTTTTTATGAAAATGCCCTACATTTTGTATTCTCCTAGAAAATTCAATTTAATTATTCTAAAGTTCTTTACTCCGTGTGACTTATTTCTTCTGCTCCAGAGAGTAATGCTCTATTTATTAAATGAGGTGCTTCTTTTTTGGTGCCATGAGATTTTCTAAAGTGTTAGTGACATTTTGTTATTCCTTTACCTTTGCAGAAAAGGTTCATTAGAAGCTTGAGTGATTTTTCTCCTTCCCCACAAGCCTGGTCATTAAGTGATCATGACTGCATACTATCCAAACAGGATCATCAAGCAGGCTCTAAATAGTACATGATGGCAGCTGCTAGGTTGGCTTGCCACACTTCCGTAGATTTGGCCACTAAAGACACACTGAACCCAAACAGATGTAGGCAGTTTACTAGGCTAATCAGAACAGATGGCCTAAGCTTCATGTCTGTGTCTGTTTCCCTTGTTCCCCGAGTATCAAGGGGGTACTGCAGCATCACAGACTCACTGTGTATCTGTGGCTGCGTCACAGCTGAGAGACACTGAGTCCAGGAAACCCCCAAGGGAATTTCTATCATAACCTCTATTTCTCTGGAATGGAAGCAAATCTTCATGAGGATTCTACTATCCTGGAATGTCGCTGGGTAGTCAGCTAGTTTCTATTTTACTATTCTGGAATGTAATTTAATCTAAGCAAATTGGTTGTTAACATCTAGAAGTGAAAAAAATGTGAGAAATTAAAAATTGTCTTCCAACAAGAATAGAATATGTATATCAGAATTGAGAACTTCAGAATAAATTGTGTAAATGGGAAATGGGAAGGTAATAGGGTCCCATCTCTATTACAATGCACATGTGCTGGTATTACCAATACCCAATTTCAGAGCCATGATCTCTTCCAGAAAAATATTTGATTGAATATTTTCCTTATGCTATTAATAGATAGGGAGGTAGGAAGGAGAAGCCAATCAATACAGCTGATTGGTGAGGACATAAACTAAATAACCAATGAGTCCAAAGTAAAGTTGAAAATAATACTTTCATCTCAGCTTATTCCTATACAACTCTTACCATCTACTGTGCTCTGGGGTTGGTGTAGCTATCCCAGTGACCCATTCCATTTTAAGTGCCCATAGAATCTCCATCATTTTTGTTCATCTGAAGCCTCATCAGTTTTTTCCCTGTGCTACTAATCTAATCTAATCTAATATAAATCTACTAATCTAATATAATATAATATATTAGATATATAAGCTAATATATAATCTAATATGTGATCATGAGAATATATATAAAATCTTTTATATGTGTATTTTTTTTCTTCTTTTTCAGATGGGAAAGAAAATAAACAAAAATTCTTAGGCTATCAAATTGAAGAAAACAGATATTTCTTTAAAAAAATGATGCAATTATACTAAACCAATTTGAAATTAGAGCTCTAATTGCTCTCTAAATAATTGTGGCTTAATTTAAATTATAATAAAAATGTAAGTGTGAAGATTGAGTTAATTTCTATTTTTGGCTGTAGAATCTCTAAATTTCAAGGATATTTAAAATCTATAGAATGTAATTGCTTTGCATGATTAAATCAAAAGAACTCTTTTTAGTACAGCATAGGATATAGAGTCAATAATATTGTAATAACTATGCATGGTGCCAGGTGGGTACTTGAAATACTAGGGGTAACACTTTCTAAAGTAAATGATTATCTAATCAAGATTTTGTACACCTGAAACTAACACAAAGTAATAATGAATATAAACTGTAACTGAAATACACTTTTAAAAATTAAAAATAAATAAAACTAAACAAACAAGACACACAAAAAACGGACTTTTTTATAAGGTTTATTTAAAACCACTTTCTAAACTTCATCCTTGCTAAAAAATCTATCAAAGTTCCCTTTACTACTACTGATTAAACATGTTTTTTGTTTTTGTTTTACAGATTGTATTTATTTATTTTTAGAGAGGGGAAGGGAGGAAGAAAGAGAGGGACAGGAACTTCAATATGTGGTTGCCTCTCATGTGCCCCACACTGGGAACCTGGCCAGCAACCCAGGCATGTGCCCCTGATTGGGAATTGAACCGGTGACCCTTTGAATTACAGGCAGGCACTCAATCCACTTAGCCACACCAGCCAGGGCAAACAAAAGTTTTTAACTAACCATTAAATGGTAATTGCCTGGGTGATTCTTTAAGTTTAATGACTATACAATTGCAAAAATGTGATTTAAAATAAAATATTTAATATATTTATAATAGAGACCAATTCATGACAGTGTATATGACAGAAGATAAGGGGACCGAGCATAACATTTTCTTTATTTGTTATGTAACAAATCAAAACGTAACGTGTTATGTAACATTTTGCTTGTTACATTACTTGTTTTCTAGACTTATTCACAATAATATTCTATACATACTCAGATATTTGAAATGATTTTGAAATAGTTGATACATTTTATTCCCGTGGTTTTTTAGTTTTTTTTTAAATATCATAACTATAAATTATATTTAAAAGTATTCTCTTCAAGTTTGCCCAGGCCACCTCATTTCCTTTGCCTGAATTCTAGGAAAACTGTTGATGTGCACATGGGGCAGTAACATGATGAGGGGGAATCGATGGCTTTCAGTGTTGTCAGTACCATACTCTACAATTTGCAAACAGATTAACAACAGGGTTATTAAAATCCATTCCTTTTCTTGTGTGTTTACTTTTTATACCTCAACTTTGATGCTTCCTATCTACCACTGATACTACCTTAACAATTTCTTAAGTGGAAAGTTTTTTGCTTTTTCTGCATTACCTGTGATTTGACTTTATTGTTAACAATGAAAACTTCCTATTTTTCTCCTATTCTATTACCCTTAAAATTATACTTATTTTCCTTTTTGTCCTAAAATTTTTATCCATTCTGTTTTTAGTGAAATAGAATCACATGCACATTGAAATGAGTTCAATGTATTTCTATGTAATTTCATGCTTACTTTTATTAATGATCCTCTTCACATAAATATAAAGACGATACACCATTAAAATTCAATTTCAGCTAAGTTGTTTGATTGCATTCTTTAATCATAAGTCAAGAGAGAAGAAAATGAGATGAATTTCCATTCAGTTAGAAAAAAAACAGGTTGTCACTAACTATCTCTGACTATGAGAACAAATAATTACTCCAGTTTCTGCAGCCACTGATGATAATTCAACTAAACCCTCCTTGCTGAACTTAACAATTGCTTAAAATTTGGCATAGACACTAAACACAATAAGTTGAATAGAATGGATTGAAGATGCAACTAATGATGCAAATCAGTGTTCTCAGGCATGAATTGAATTTAATTGTTTCTAACTCCTTTGAGAAATCACTACAGAAATTTTATATATTTGCTTGAAATTTTAACCACACTCAAAACTCAAGATTTTAGAAACAAGACAAATGTATAAAGATAAAATATTTTGAGCCTATTATAATTTTATGTGATATGCAAAATAGGCATAGTAAAAAGGAAAAGATGTTTTTTAAACAGAGAATAATAAAGTATATTATAAACCTCAGATCATCTAGGTGTTGAGAATTTGTAAGATTTTCAGAAAGTAGATGCTGAGGATTACTTAAGTTTTGGGGAAAATTTTTATAACTGAGGATGTTTAATATAAAGCTATTTTATATTTTATCATTTCAGAATATTTGGCTATTCTATATGTAATTCAGAAATTAGATACAGAATTTATGTTATTAAATTTGTTTAGCTGTACATTATTAATAAGCTATGATTGGGATTCTGAATTTAACAGAACATTCAGAATTTTAGATATTCTTATAAACTATTATTTATATGTAGGAAACAAGGACATTATGACAACATAATTATGAGAAATTAGTAAAGTAATAATCTATTGGAATAGAAGTTTGAAAAACTATAATTATAGTATAAGAAATTAACTTAGAAAACTATATTTTTATCTTAAATGGCCACAGTTATATGGAAAATTCTATTCAATTCTAACGGGAGTATCTATATATTTTAAGAAGTATTAAAATTCATGGCCTTTCTCGGTATACTTTTGAAATTAAAACAAAGAAAAAGGCCTGAGTCAAGACATGAGATGTCAGCATAAAAACTGACAGAGAAAAAGGAACAAAGAATAAAAAAGTATCAAAGAATGCTGTAAGAGAAGATATCCAGGTTATTCCCTTTTATATCAGTTCGGTCCAGCAAACACTCGGCAAGCGCGCTGCATCAGAATCATGTGTTCAGTGTGGGAGAAGTCTTTGTTTTTGCCCTGCCGTGACCTGCCAGTATGAAATGTAATATTTCACGTTAGTTATTGAAATATATTATAATTATGTGGTTTAAAATCTAGTACCTATTCACATGAGCCTAGTCTTATTCAGCAATTTTATTTTAATGTTTCATTGATTTTTAAAAACTCTATTTTTTAACAGCACACATTTTTACCTCGGGGGGTGTGGTGGTGGTGGTGGTGGTGATGGTATTAGTCTGGAAGAGGGGCTTCTGCCGCATATAAATTATTTGTTTTAACCAACTTTTTTACGAGGGCAATTCTTCCCGTAAAACATACAAACACTGTTTGTCTGATTTGTTTTATTAGTTCACACAAATAAATATGCCATTAAAAAAACAGGTTTTAATAGAATCAATCCCCCTCCCATTTACTAGAAATAAACAGGTAAAGAAAATAAGTCGAGATCACTTCACTCATCAGACAGACCGTCCTACAAACCTTATCCAGCCCAGTTGTGTGTCACAGACAACATGAGCAATGAGTAGACATCAGCTGGAATTTGTTAGTTTGTGACATTTTTGGCTCTTAATTTTTGTGGACAAATGTATGTCTGAGCACATAAATAAATAAAATGTTTTCAATAAATTACTTTTTTCAAAACCAACCTAATGCACAGCTGTACTATGCATATATTGACCCTAGATCAATGTCAGAACAATTCTTCCTTTAGACATTTCACTACTGGATGGATTCACACTACCATATTTAACTGAAAATATATACTAGTTAGGAAAGACAAAACACTATTCTTAACAAAAGCAAATTTGTAGTTAAATATTATAAAAAGTGGTTGCATCTAACAATAAAACAGGTTAAAATAGTAATTGATGAGTTTTAAAGGAAAAAAACAGGTTTCAAGTAAATATTTGAGAACGTAGTTCAAAATTTCATAAAAAAGAAACATTACAGTCTACTTAAAATTGCTATTCAAAAAGTGGAGAATGAAATTTTTTACTTAGAGCTCTTTATCTGATTAAAATTGGAAAAAAAATCAGTTTATTTTAGGCTAGATTTCAGTTGGTACACTTCTAAGGCCAGAGACAAATTAAATGTATAGCATACTTCCCATATTTTAAAGTGTTACTTTTTTAATACTTTGCTATTTTCATGTCATTGCTCTTAAATGACTTATTAGTTTTCATTACTTTATCTCCAAATTTGTGAACATCTGATTATATGTGTTTCGCCTTTAACATTTTTAGATGATTTTAAGTGAGTAATCCAATATCACAGCTTCCGAAGCCCAACCAAAAGTAACATTTTACTTTCTCTCGATTACATTACAATAAGGTAATGATGCTTCATTTGGAAGTATTTCCAATGCTATGTGTGTATTTATATGAGTGAATGTGTGTTTGAATGTGTGTGTTTCAATGTTCTATGTATTTCCTTCTCCTTTCATGTTTCTGGTATATTAAACAGGTCAACGGGAAGATATGTCCATGAAGAAGTCCAACCACCAACATAATACATGGTCAACACATAATTATTACACATAATAATTATAAATGGAGAGCAGCAGCTTCCATTTCTGAATGTTTCCTTTGGATTCTTCTTTTCATTTACACAGTTAAAACTACATTGAACTAAATATGCTTTTGTTAGAAGCTATTGTATTTTTTTTTCATTTATGTGTGCCCCAAACTGTAATAATGCTGTGCATTTAGGCAAGGCCTGATGGGTTTTAAAGAGTTTGCATATTCAACACCTAACTTTGATTTCCAAAATTACAACTTGCATGAATATAGGTTGTTATTTCCTTTAAAAATAAGGAAACTAAAACTGAGAGATTAGATTATGCTTTCAAAGAATTTGGCTGCTAACGTGTGCAGAAGTTTAAAATTCAAGGTTCTTTACAAATGGTTGTCGGTATTTTAAGAGTAAAGGAATTTCAGGTTTAAATGGATTGCTGATAGATTTATAAATCCACTGAGGATACTATCCACAAAAATAAAATGAAATAAAGAAAAGTTATGCTTTCTCTCTGATATTTTGCATCTATTTACTAATAGGCTAGTATACTATAGTCAAATAATTAGTTTCCCGGTAATGTACTACATTTGAATCCTAGCTGTATAATAATTTAAGAGTTAAGTAACTAGATACAAAAACTACCTTCTCAAAGCTTCAGTTTCCTCTTGGTAAAGTAGGAATGGCAATCTTCGTACTGCAATATCATTGTGTAAATTACAGTATCTACGGTGCCTACAAAAATGGACGCGCACTGTGCCCTCGAAAATGGTAATTAATATTATGTTTATCACTTAGTGTTTAAAAGTGTTACACATTTTTTCACATAGTGCAAATATTATTTTATATATAGGCAAAAACATAACTAGAACAGAATACTTACGGATTTGAAAATAGAAATTTCAGGGGGTTGACACAAATTTCATGTTATGTATTAGTTACTTCAGAAATATGTGCTTGGTACAGATTTGCATTTGATCAAAATGGATCACAGACTTAAATACCAAATGCAAAACTAAAGACTTCTGAGAGATAGCAGAGAAGAAAACCTAGAGCAAACCTTGGTTATATAAATTACATACAAAAAATCAAAAGCATAATCCATAAAAGAAAGAATGGGTAAACTAGACTTCATTAGAATCAAAATATCCTGTTTTGTAAAAGAGAACAGAAAAAGAATGAGAAGATAGACCACAAAATAGAAAATATTTGTAAAGACACTGATTAAGGACTATTACCCAAAATGTACCAAGAGCTCTTAAAATATAAAGATGGAAAATAAGCACATGAAAAGACACTCTACCTTAAATGTCATGAGGAAAATACAAATTCAAATAACAGTGTGTTACCATTACACACCTATTCAAATGCCCCAGACCTGGAACACTAACAACACCCTTGCTGGCAAAGTTGTGCAGCAATAAGAATCCTTATTCATTACCAGTGGGGATATAAATTGGTATAGCCACTTGGAGGAGAGTTTGAAGGTTTCTTACAAAGTTAAACATACTTCTACCATATGATCCAGCAATGGTGCTCCTAGGTATTTACCCAGAGGAGCTGAAAGAACTAAAGTCCATACAATAAACTGCACATGGATGTTTATAGCAGCTTTGTTTATAACTGCCAAAGCTTGGAAGCAACTGAGATACCCTTTCATGAATGAATGGTTAAGTAAAATGGTGCATCCCAACAATAAAATATTATTTAGTACTAAGAAAAAAAAATGAAATAGGAAGCCATAAAAAATCATGAAGTAACCCTAAATGCATACTACTGAGTGAAGGAAGCCAATCTGAAAAGGGCTATATAGTATTAAATTCTAACTATGTAACACTCTGGAAAAGGCAAACTATTGGGAAATATAAAAAGGTCATGATTGGCAGGGATGGGGGGGAGGAAGAGATTAATAGTCAACTGTAGAGGGTTTTAGGGCAGTGAAAATACTCTGTAAGATAACATAATGACGGGCATATCATGATACTTTTGTTTTATAACCTTTGATGAACCAGTGTCAACCCTAATGTAACCTTGGACACTGGGTGATTATGATGTGTCATCATAGGTTCATTGATCTAACAGCTGCACCACTTTGCTGAGTAATGTGGATAACATGCATGTGTCAGAGTAGGTAGGGGTGATATGGAAAATATCTGTACCTTCCCCTCAATTTTACCATGAACCTAAAAATGCTATAAAAATGAAGTCTTAAATTAAATAAGCAAATAAATAATAAACCAATATTTCTATAAGAAATTTATGAAAATAAACTTTGGCGGTAAGAAGAAAAAGACATCTAGCCGTGTTACAGGAAGTTTACTTCCTGCTAAACTAAGGTTAATTGGTGATGAGCTTCAAAGAATCCCACTTCATTCTTCTTTTCCTTTAAATGACTCTGTGTAATTCATATTATACAGAAGTCATGGGCACCGACGATAGTAATGAATTAAATACTAAAATTCAGAACTTTAGGAAAGGCCAGTGTGTATATCTATTCCCACTGTGTACTGAAATAAACAAAAGTCTGTCTGTGTTCACCAACTGAATCAAAAATCTTTCTGAGTAGAAATAACCTTTAAAATACCTATGGTGTCAATTAGAAAAAGATGAAGAATAAAATTACGTTAGCCAAATATCTTTCATGTAAATTTAAAAATATACACTTACATAACTATATTCACAATTTTTAGAAGGAAACATGTTTTATGAAAATTATACCTCAAAAATAAAAAACTTTTCTTGCAGAGATTTAGAGAGAAAGGTTAAAGCCAAGAGTTACCTTCCCTTTTTTCCTAAGTGTACATTTTTTTGTTTCTTATCTTTTTATTAGCCATGTCAATATAGAAATACGAGCTGTAAAGAATATAATGGTGTCTCAAATTTCATCTACTCAACTATTCTGTTTTTAGTTGTGTTGAAACCAGAAACCCAAGGGATTAAATGATTTTTCCATAATCATGCTGATAATTGTGGCAGAGCATGAGGTTCAGCACATCTTAAAATATACTATTCCAAGGTTAGCATTAACTGTGTTTTGTCATTATAAACAAATTCATAACATCATTTTCTACTCATTCTACATAATTTCTGTGGTTAATATCTGTAGAAAGGCAGAACGACTGCTCTGTAAGATCAGAACAAGACAAGATTTTCCATTCACATCATTTCCATTTACAATAATACTGAAGATCCTAACTGTTGCTATCAGTAAATAAAAATACAATCACAGCTGTACTAATTTCAAGAAAATAAGCACCATTTAAATGTCACCAGGTAGTAACAAGGTACATTCGTGAATGCTTTGGAATTATTCTGGCTTCCAAATGCAGTTTTGACCTGACTAGAATCTGCAGTGTGAGATGAACAAAGCATCGGCATTCACCACCTTTGAAGTTCTACTGGTTTATTACTTATTTTACTAAAGTTTTGTTACCTAATAGCTTTTCCCTAATTTGATCTGAAGAAAAAAACAATAGTGTCCATGAACTCATCCCTTCTTTTATAAGTTTCATATTATTGAAAATGAAAATTTGCATCAGTAAATACCCAATTTAAAAGTTTTGAGGGAGAACTAATCCTCCCTCACTGTATTGTGACACCCTCCCTCCATAATCATCATCTCAATAACTTCATTTATGGATTGTATACATAGGATATACTATTAAATAACTGATATGCTTCTGCACATTTAATAGTAAGATTCATGATGAACCTTGAGGACTGCATAGGCAATGGGGAAATTTTTAGAAGTTGAAGATGAAAAAAACCCAGGGAGTAAAAATAATAGGAACTGCTTCTAGTAAACTAAGAGATCGATTAATGCTACAAGCCACAGAGGTCAGCCATAAGAAAATGCCTCAGAGAAAAGTATAACTGAGAAAAGTGGGACAGGAAAGTAAATTAAGCCAGAGGTCAAAAAAGCATTATTATTGTTTTGAGTCAAGGTCAGTATAAGAATAAAGAAACAATTAAGGACTTCCATGAGAACTGAAGACACTGGTTAGAGTAGATTAGCAGAAAGGCAAGAAGGGGAAGAGATTATTAATTGTTATTGAGTATTTACAATATGCCAGAAAACACTTATTCCATAAATTATTATATTCACTTTTAGCAATATCTTCATGGAAAAAATTCTAATATCCAGTGGTAAGTTGGCAAATTATTAACAACTAGCTCTCGGAGGCAAGAGTCCTGATTTGCAGTCCCTGCCAAATCCTGTGGTATAACTATCACACCGCACTCAATTTAAAACTGTCACCATGGCATCAACTGGCGTGCCAACATCCTGAAAAATTAACACTAGGCGTTTAAAGCTGGCATCAGCAGGCTACATCAGTGTAATAGTGCTACATGTAGTTTAAAAATAAAGACACTCAAAAAGTCTTAAATTCAGGAAAGGGTAGACTCAAATTTATACAATGTTTTTCTGGTTCAAAAATTGATATTTTCACTAAAGTAGTATCCAGAAAACATAACATTGTCTGCATGGCTATTGAGGATTTTATCTTAGAGCGCTGGCTTGACCAGAAATCAAAATTAATTTTGAGCTAAAAGGATCTAAGAAACCAAAGTGTCAGGGTTAGAGGAATAAAGTCCACCATCCCCTGGACATCCAGAAAACAGCTTTACAATGCTGAAATTTGCCTTACAACTCTCAGTTACAAAATAACTACACCTATAGAGAAGGTTTCCCTCTTCTTCTTGAACAGACTCAAAGGATTTTAGGAGATCAAGAGGAAAAAAACACCAGTCTTTGAAAAAAACAAGTGATACCCTGAGGCTACTCACAAGCCCTGACTTTTAAAAGAGCAAGAGGAAAAGACACTAAGAGGACACCTGGAACTGAGGATCTAAAAAAAAAAAATAAAGTTGTCTGGGTTGAATTTGACTAAACATTTAGTGTCACATGGCAAGAAAAAATCAACACCATCTTATTTAGGGGAAAGGGAACAGCTATGTGGGCTGATAGCAGAAGAAGAGAGCACCCGTTTGGGCATACAACACTAATGGCAGGGTCCAGCGAGTCACACAGGAAAGTCATTATCTGCAGGAAGCTATGCTAGTCTGAGACTATGAGAAATAAGAACCCTACATTTTGATTTGTCCTAGACCCTCTAATTTGAGCTGGCTGCAGAGGATTAAAATCAAACAATCTTGCCTCTATTCACACCATATTCATATCGTAGTCACACGTTTAGAGAATTCTTACCCTGCACTCATGCCTCCGCGTACATGTTGTGTGCACAGGACGAAACTGGACTGGGACAGAAACTGTATCAGTGATTGGACGTGTTAATTCTGGTGAATCCTGGCAATGGAATATCATTCGGCACTAAAAAGAAATGAGTTCTGAAGCCACGAAAAGGAGGAATATGAATAAAAGTTCCATAAAAGTGATAAAGACAAGATGCCAGAAAAAAATCTGATGAGAAGCAGAAACCTAGATCACTAAGTGGAACAACAGATCACAAAGCCGTTTTTTCTAGAACACATTTATAGTGAAAAACTTGCTTTTCAGCACCGTTGTCCTCTTGGGGTGACAGGTATACAATTCACAACCAAAGATAAAACTAGCTGTGCAAGCTGCAGAGAAAATTACCTCACTATAAGCAAAGCTAGAGAAATAAAAGAAAGAAGATGCCTCAGTAAACTAAAGGTAAAAAGAAAAATACAACTGACCACAAGAAGCTATCACTACAGTCTGGAGCTCAGGAATGGTTTAAGCCAGATTAAAAATATGTAAATTGGAGAACCCAAACATAAAACCTTGAAAGAAGTTAGAAAAAAACAGGCCGATTTCTCCAAAGCGACAAACAGTCTTTTAATAATCCACAAGAGAGAAATGTTACCTGATGTGGCTTCTACTCTTTTTTTTTTTAAACATCAATGTGCGGTTGCTGGGGGTCATGGCCTGCAACCCAGGCATGTGCCCTAACTGGGAATCGAACCTCCAATGTTTTAGTTCGCAGCCCACGCTCAATCCACTGAGCCACGCCAGCTAGGGCATGGCTTCTACTCTTAAATTCCATACCCACAAGAATTAAATTTTTAACATAATGCCAAAAATACCTTCAGATAAACAAAGCTGAAGATGACATCGCCATCATATGCTAATAAAGACTCTTATTTTATAACAAAAGCAAGTGATTTCTAATTAAATTTCTGAGATGCAAAAAGAAATAAAGAGTGAAGAGAATGCTCAGCTATCCCAGAGGCAGAAGCTCACCCATGGCTCCAACTCCATCCCTCTGTTCTGCTGGACTCATGGTAAACAAACACATACAAACAAAATTCAGCACTAGATTCAAAACCTGGCTTGTAAATAGTAATAAAATGGGTGTCCCCTGGCTGGCGTAGCTCAGTGGAATGAGCGTGGGCTGAGAACCAAAGTGTCGCAGATTCGATTCCCAGTCAGGGCACATGCCTGGGTTGCAGGCCACGGCCCCCAGCAACCGCACATTGATGTTTCTCTCTCTTTCTTTCTCCCTCCCTTCCCTCTCTAAAAATAAATAAATAAAATCTTTAAAAAAAATGGTGTCAAGAAAAGTTGAAAACTCAGAAGTCTTGGAGATTTTTGGGGGGGATATTTGGAAAAGACGCCACTGAACAGAGAAATCCAGTGATGCAATTTAAACTAAACAATGGTCAAAATACAAAATGTTCCTCTAGAAAAATTCCTATCATGTCACACATGCTGATCGCTCAATTTTTTACAAATAAAATAAAGTTAATTCTGGGCTGAGATTTAACATCTTAATTTACCATTTTAAAGTTAATAGTTTTATGTAATCTATAAATACATAAAGTATAGTTTTAAATGTGAAGTTAGTAAAACAACTGTACTGTAGAGGGAATCTGAAATATATATAAAATGGCCTTGGCCAGTCAGGGATCCAAGAAGAGATCCCTTCAAAGGTTTGTATTTTATGTTCCAACAAAATTAGTGTTTCTGTTCCTAAATTTTGTTCATCAACCTGGAAACTTACATGATTTTCTTTTTAACCTTAAGTTACAATTGCCCGGAGCAATAGAATTCAGTTATCCAATTAGCAACATAATTAGAATACAATAAAATATTAATATTAAATAATATTACTTAATGAAATGGTTGTTCAAATTTAACTGTTATTTAACTGTGAGTAGTTTCAAATTGACTTCAGAAGACTTATTGAAGTGTTCCCTCCTCTTCTCTTCATGCCTTCATAAGAAGCAACAAAGAATATGAACACATACCAAGTGAGACATTAATGAGCAAACACAATTACATACATTTCATGTTTTCATTTTCTTTACTGAAAAGAACATTATTCTTCAGTACAATGGGGACAAAATTTAATTCAATACATAATTATATATTGTCTCTAAGAAAGAAAATAAGAGGGCTTTGGTAGAAATTCATAATACCATAATAATAATTTCCCATGCTTCATGGACATTAAACACATACCTGTTACTGATAAATTATACTAAGATATTTTTTGCAGAGAAAATATATGTGTGATTTAATGCATTTTATTCTATAGAGACTTATTTTGAGTTTTGGCTAAAAGTCATCTACTTGATTTTCACATAATCTTCATTTATAAAACAATTATAGTCCCTAAAAGTTCTATGTTTGAAAAACAAGTTAAAGTGTAGATTAAAATTTTATTTGAATTTAACTATTTTAAAATAACAGGTAAACTTTTCTAAATGTATTTGGTAAATAAAAAACTTTAAAATTTTTTATTTATTTATTTATTTATTTTTAGAGAGAGGGGAAGGGAAGGAGAAAGAGTGGGAGAGAAACATCAATGTGTGGTTGCATCTTGCACGCCCCTTATTGAGGACCTCAACCTCAACCTCAACCCAGGCATGTGCTCTGATTGGGAATCAAATTGATGACCCTTTGGTTCACAGCCTGTGCTCAATCCACCAACCTACACCAGCCAGGGCTGGTAAAGAAAAAAGCTTGAGTCATGTTTTATTATTATTTGTCTATTATTACCAAGTCCTTCTATCTCCTTCCAGTTATTAGTCTTTCTGTCTGCTCCCAATTATTACTAGTCTTTGTGAATTCATTGGCCTATAACTAGAGAAACAATAGCTATTTAAAAACAAATGTATAACTACTTCTTATAAAAACATACTCCAATAAAATTCAAAGTACATACCGTAAGGCGGCGAATTTTAAAAGGAATTATGTGACAAACTGAAGAAACAGGAACGAGAGATGAAGAGACTTGTGGGTGGAGGGGATTAGTAAAATGGTGACCATAAGAGAGAAATCTACAAAACAAGGCTGTGATGGGAAAGAAAACATGAAGACACTTGCAACATGCCTGGGCGAGTAATTCAAGGGAGGAAGACAACAGCAGGAGGCTCAACAGACATGCCACAGATCTCTCAAGTGCAGTATGGCCAGTGCTGTGTGGTTACAGGTTTGGGTGCTGTGCATGGCTTAGTTTGGTTATTATCACTGAAGTGAACTTGTCGCATATGTACATGAATAACCTTGATATTGAATAACATAGTACATAAATAACTTCATCAGAGAGTTTAGTAAATATCTGCTATCACTACTACACATAAGAACTTAGAAGTAAAAGAATGATTGTGTTATCATTTCTCTATAAGCATCCCATACTTAATTTCCTTTATATTGGTTTCTTAATTGTCAATATTTGACATTTTTGCTTAAAATGCTAACAGGGAATCTATTGTCCATAATTTTAAGTGGGAAAAATATAAAATTTTTGCACATTATATCCAAACTCATAACCAATTCCTTAAAAGGTAACTAAAACACAGTAAAATCTCTATATATGATTAACATTTTATATGTTAGTATTAAAATGCTTAAACCAGTGTTAACTGATTGTTTAAAGTTTAATGAGAATTTGCATAGGTTCTTGAAGTGATTATAATAATGGCTGTTCTCTTTGACAGCCTTTGCTATCTTCAAACCGTCAGTAAGTGATTTTGAAGTTTTACCAAGTGTATCTAGAATGCAACTCAAGATCTCCCTGAATATTACAGTAAGCATTAAGGATGTAAGCATATTTTCCCTATATACCTGCTGGCTAAAATATCACTGTACGGAGGAGATAAATATCTTTGTGCTTTTTGAGAGTCAAACACCAAGTGGTGTTCTTCCTAGAAAACATCAGGACTTTGCAAAGCATGCTTCTATTTTAAAATGCTGGTATTACCCCTTGTTTGTGGATTAGTATAAAGTCCCTGCAAATGCTCATGCAAGTTCACATTATTTTGTTGTCTTTACCTGTCAGTGAATAATGTCCACATTCATCCAAATGTTCAAACGTCTTCTCATCAGGAAGGTCTTTATAATCATCCTAATTATTTTTTTCCAGGACTTTTTCTAACTAAAATCACCTACTCTGTTTTTACTCTATGCTCATTCTTTTTATAACTGTAAGTAATTGGCTTCAAATAGAAAATTATGGTATACCAACACCCCTGCTACCCCAATTCCACCACTAAAACAAGGTCTGCATGTGAGTGGCTAAATTGATTTGTTCTTTTGTTTTGTTTTTTGGTCATGTTGGGATTTTAAAATAAGTTGCCTAAGAATCTTTGTTTCAACAACATTACAGTTTTAAAAATATCCAAGTGTTTCCATCTCTCTGAACATTCATATAACATGAGGTTTCTCCAATGCCCACCTGAGATCTAGTTAATCCTATGAAGACTGCATTGGGGAGGTCAGGACAGCTTCTTCTCTCCACCCTCATTGCAAGGTACTCCTCCTGACCCCACTGTAGCCAGGTTAGGCTTGGATTCATATTAAGAGCAGAAGTGATACACTCTAATATATTTGGCACAGTTGGTATTTCTGGGATTTGTGAATGTTTCAAGTTGGTTTATTCTCTCATGGATCATGTTTTCACATTTTCTGGGAGACTGTGTTTCTAGAAATTTCCAAAGATCCCTACTATATGAAGGATTATGCATGAAAACCCCCTTCCAGCACCTCTGCCAATTTTTAATTGAATTGTTTTTTTTTTTCTTTTGGTATTGTGTTGTATGAGTTCATTATAGATTTTGCGTGTTAACCTGTTATCAGATGTATTATTGGCAAATGTCTTCTCTCATTCAGCAGGTTGTCTTTTTTGTTTTCTGGATGGTTTCCTTTGCTGTGCAAAAGCATTTTACCTTGATATAGTCTTATTTGTTTATTTTTTTGGTTTCCCTTTTGTAAAGAGATATATCAGAAAAAAATATTGCTAAGAGAAATATCCAAAATTTTACTGCCTATGTTTTCTTCTAAGATTTTTATAATTTTGAGTTTTACAGTTAAGCGTTAAGTCCATTTTGAGTTTTTCTGGTAGTGTTAGAAGGTGGCCTAGTTTTACTTTTTTCATGTATCTGTACAGTTTTCCCAATACTATTTATAGAATAAGCTGTATTACCCTACTATGTGTTCTTCCATCCTTTGTCATATATTAATTACCATGTAGATGTGGTTTAATTTCTGCTCTCTATTCCTTTCACCTATGTGTCTGTTTTTATGCCAGACACTTCTCCAAAGGACAAACAAATGGCCAATAGACATATGAAAAGATTTGCAATGTCACTAATCATCAGAAAAATGTATATTAAAGCCACAATGAAAACCTAAACAACAAAACAAGCAAACAAGCAAAATATAACCAAAGACACTGAAATAGAGAACAGGCTGACAGTGACCAGAGGGGAGAGAGGAGGGAATTTCAGGGGAGAAAGGGAAGGGTTTGCATGAACAAGTATAAAGGACACATGGACAAAAACTAGGGGGGGTGGAAATGGGAGGGAGGTGGGGAGGGTTGGGTGGATGGGCTGAGATGGGAGAAAAAGACAGAAAACTGTACTTGAACAACAATTAAAATAAAATTAAGTATTTTTAAAGCAAAATAAAATAAAATAAAATAAAATCTATTTTCAACATGCTTTTCTCCCCTTGAAAATAATTATATAGAATGCAGACAAATTTTGTGTAGTAAATGAAATTGGTAATTCACTTAGAGCTTTATATTTGTTGCAGACAAAAGTAAACTCAAGACCATCTAGCTTAATGTCATATTTATGTATTTGAATATTTGGAAGCATAAATATTTTAAATGATCTATCCAGCACAACTGGAATCAGGCAATGGGAACCTGTGATTACAAGCTACATGTAAAAAGACATTAATTTAAAATAGCTTATAATGTTAATGTTTCTCAAATCTTAAATTGGGAATTCTGAATATGTTTATATAAGGTCTGCAACATGAAAACAATAGTGCAAAGTGGAATACTTGAAATCCAACTTTTAAACCCATTCATTGCTTTGAAAGGGAGGGAGGTATTTTATTACCCAGTAAGAAATTTCTTAAAGAGCAATGTGTGATTCTCTTGCCAAAAAAATAATAACTCAGAACATTGCCTTAGAATGTCCTTCATGGAATTTAGATACATTGCTTGTTGGTCACTGAACACTGAACAAAGAAGTGCTTTGAGTTCATTACTGGTTTCCTAGTAACAGTCGTGGCAGAGTGACAATTCAGCTCCTGAGCAAAGTCCTTTCTCTTGCGTGTCTCTCTCTCTCTCTTTACTTATTTTCCTAAATACCTTCTAAATACTCACATACTCTATACATGTAATGATGTACATTAAGAGTATATATCAATAATACACTAAGAATATACATTCACATTAAGAACATATAATAAATATATAGTCTCTGTTAATATGTATAAATGAATATGTATATAAATATATATATTAAAACATTGACATAATAATGCACTTTGATTTCATAGATGAGAAAGTGAAGGACAAGAGAAGATAGTTGATTTAACTACTGACATAAAATTAGTGGTAGAAACAAACTTACATCTCAGGTCTTCTGATTGGCTGTTACACCCTTTTCCTAACTTTCTTTCTGCTTCAACCCAGTGAGAAGTAAGGGTTTTGTCCTTTGCTTTAACACTTTAAGAAGGAAAGGGTTTTGATCTGAGAAGTTATATATCATTCATACTTTATAGGATTTGGTTGGCTAATTTTTTGGTATTTTTAAATTTTGCCCCCTCATGCATATGCCATTCAGTCTTGCCCTCAGTCCACCGGTGTAATTCTCTCCACTGGCCCTATTCAGAGTCCAACGGGTGTTTCTCAGCACAATGGGTGTCTGGCACTGTCTTCCTATAGAGCAACTGGGACATGCATTACTCCTGTGTCTCACCTAACCTTGAGACATTAAATCACTTACATCTACTATAGCACATGCCTACACTAAAAGAGGTAAAAATTGGAAGGAAAATTCCTAAAAAGAGGATGGATATAATAAATTCATTAGAAGTAATGTTGAAAAGAGTATCTGGGGGCTTTTAAATTTTTTATACTTCATGCAGAAATATGTCAGCATAAACTTATATTCATTATCATGTATATTTATTAAAATATTATATATTCCATGTTGTTTTTTGGCTTATACAAATGTATGTTTATATCTAAAAGTTTTTAATTGTGTGCTATTAAAGCAATATAAATACTTAATAAGTAATTAATAAAGTATATACTACACTATAGATGAGAAATTCTAAAGTAACTATTTCAAAGGTCATGACAAGTGATAGAAATAAAAATGGACTTGAAATATAAGCTAGATATATACACTGGGTACATTAAAGCTACAACATCTAATATATTTCTGTTAATCTAATGGTTTAGCATACACTGTATAGAAAAAAAACTGGTGAATACATTTCATAAATTCTTTATGCCTGCCATCATTAAGGAGTTTTCTGATTTGCTTTTCTAAAGCAGAGTAAGAAAGTACACAAATTGAGTTGTATATCAAGATTCATAAATATGAAATATTTACCAGCTTTAGTTGCCCATAGTGATTTAAAATTCTAGACTAGTTTTCCCTACCAAGAACCAAGTGGTATCAGATGACTCTGGGAATTTGATTCAATACAAATCAGGTCAATTCAATCAACTAAATAATGAGCTCTACTCTGACATCTAGAGACAAACAGCAATAAAGTTCTTGATTTCAAGGTGGTCATATTCTTGGAGAGACAACAAATGAAAGTACATAAGAAGTAGCTTGAATATCATGAGATGGTATATAATGTAATGATAATTCAATTTACGAGCATTTACTAAATCCTCATTTAGGACTGGATGTAGAAAAACACATGCAAATAAGCAAATAATTGCTATGTCCAGGAAGAAGCAAAGGAAACTATCTCGTTTCTATGGTTCGGGTTTCTATTATTATGTTTTCATGCAGTTGGTTTCATATACTAAAACTTGCCTATTTCAGCAACCCTAAAATTTACTTTAACCCTGTGATCTTAGTCATTCAATCCGATGAAGCCAGTGATGCCTACTCCTGTGTAATTTCTGATAATATTTCTGTCTATTTTTTTCTCTTAATAGTCAATATGAAATTTAACCTTTAATGACATTTTCCCCATATTACTAGACTCTTAAAACACACGAAAGTAATTGAAACACAAAAAAATATACCAAAGTATTTTAAAATCAATAAACTTCTACCCTCCAAAAATAGTTTTTCTTACAACAAACACTTTTAGCACAGTTTTAATTATTTGAATGAAGCTATTAAAGTTTAGGTTAATGCAAAAGTCACCAAGATATAATGTATCTATCATCATTTTATAGTGTTAATGTGATTATATCTGTTTTCCTCTTGTTGATGTGTTTAATTTCTCTCTTTTCTTTGACATATTTTCATAGACTGTCCATAAAAATAATAAACCTAACTATTAAAGTGACTTCTTTCTTAAGACATTATATAACATCAAGTAGATTCTGATAGTGCCAACAAAGAAAGTTAGAAATTAATATAACTAGTTTATAGAAACATTTATTGTTAAAGCACTTATATGTAACAGTTCTCATATTACTCCCAACCACAAATAATTTTCCTTGCTAAGCTTTATAATTAAATAGAATGATAATTTGCCTTTGTACACATCATATTATAATAAACTATTTTTGCTTGTTTGTCCTCCTATTTATTTTTCCTTTATATAAATATATCCATTGAGGGACTTCAGCAAAATAAATAACACTCATATCAGGGAATATTTTCTTATAATTAAGAAATCTGGGGGCCTTAGGTCATATATTTACATTTGCTTTCTCATTCTGTAGCACATTAAACAACTTTTAAACATCTTTTCTTCTTTACCAAAGTCAACAGCAATGCAAACATATATATATAGTTTATAATACATATAATATATATGATATACATTCATTGACATAGTTTTCTCACTATCATTGATTTCTAGCTATAAAATCTAAATTTGCAATTTTAATACTTCTTTAATCCATGAACTAGTGGACAGAATTCTAGTAAATGAATTCCTATATTTATCATGCTATATCCATTAATTCTACAGTTTTCCAAATCCTAATGTGTATTCCATAAACAAAAATTGCTTTGGAAATATTGAGAGAATCATGCCCTGCTGGTTCGGCACAGTAGATTGAGTGCTGGCCTCCAAACCAAAGAGTAGCCAGTTCGATTCCCAGTCAGGGCACATGCCTGGGGTGCAGGCCAGGTCCACAATGGGGAGTGCCCAAGAGGCAACCACACATTGATGCTCCTCTCCCATTCTTCTCCTTCCTTTCCCCTCTCTAAAAATAAGTAAATAAAATATTGTAAAAATATTGAGAGAATCAAACTAATAAGTGATGGTTTTGATGCCCTTCAAATTATCCTTACTAAAACACACAAGGAAAGAATGTAAATATTTGCCATTTCAATACAGACTTACCTTGCCTACATATTGATAATCGGATCCCGTATATTCCTCCAGTAAGAAAAACTGATTCCACATCCAACCACGTTTTTGACGATGCAGAATTTTGCCATCACTTCTAGGCATGCGTGGACCTAATATTCTCTGCTGAGGCACAGGAGTCCTTCTGAACATTATCTCTGGAGAACAGAAATGTGGCAGGCACACCCAGAGTAGAAATGGTAGTAAAAATTGATATATTGTCATAGTTCACTTCTTGAAAATTCCCAACGTGGATGAAGAGAAAGTAGTCCTATTTTATTGGGTTGAATTTTACTGTGTTTCAACTGGTTTCCAACATTTCATCAGTGTTTTTGACATGTTCCCAAAAGCTTCAAACAAACAAACAAATAAAAAAAATGTCAGTTGACAACATTATGAATGTTACCTTTCACTTTAAACTTAATGTGACAAAGATTAACGAGTAATAGCAACTAAAATATTTATCTTCCCTCTTTTATGTAAAATAAGAATTTTGAGATTCATCACTTGTCTAGTAACATCTCTTCAATTTAAGAAAAGATACAGTAAATAATTTCTTTCAAACAACATTTTAAAGAAGGGACACATTAAGCTTTCATTTCTTTTTATGTTTTGGCACTTTAACTTTTCAGGAATTATGATCTCTACACAGACTGAAATGTAGTTAATTTCGCATATCAATTTTTCCAGAGTAATTTAACAAATTAAAACATTAAAACTAAATGGTGATGTAAATTAACTATGGGAAACAGGCCTCTGTCGTGCAATGCAATGTTACATGGATTTTTTGTTTGTTTGTTTAAACAGTGGCAGCATTTCTTCGAATTTAATCTGCTAGAACAAGTGAAAAATGAAACTAAAGCTGGAGTGCCTTTGGCTAAAGACCTCTCCCCTCTTCCTCATATTTCAGTCTGGGAAACTACTAGCATTGCCTATAATAGATAACTAAATCACTATACAGCAAACCAACTTCGAATATGAATAATACTATTGTCTAGAATGATTTAACCACATCGAGAAGTCTGGGAAATGTGTCCCCTCCTATCTGCACCCACTGCTGCTGTGCTGGCCTGGAACTCCGTGAGGCTCCTGACTGCTCTCCACCTCCCTTCCCAGGCTTATTTTCTCAACAAAGTATCCCTGGCACTGTCATTAAATTGTCAGTCAGACCATGTCACTTCTGTGCACAAAGTACTCCAATGACTATTCATCTCACTTTGATTAAAACCCAAGGTCTGACAAAGACCTAAAATTCTGTATTTGGTTTCATTAGAGCCGGTCACTTCTCTGATCTCATGTTTTATTTGAATCCTCCATATTACTCCCCCAAATTTGGCCTTTCCAGCCAAAGTGTTCTTTCCACTTCACCCTGCAACACATGTCATATGCTTCGCTCCTCAGCCAGGACCTTTCTACTCGCTCCCTTTTCTCTGTAGATATCAACTTCAGCAGACCCCTGGTTTCCTTCAGGGATTTCTTGAAACCATAACGAATATGTTATGTATACCTATATACTACATGTGCTTTATTTATTTATTGTTTATATATTCTGTCTACCTGTATAATTCCATAAAGGAAGGGAGTTTTGCTCTATACTTGGCTACAGTTTTCACAGTATCTAGAACAGAATATTATACCTAGTAGGTACTCAATAAACACTTTGAATGAATGAATGAATGAATGGTTAAGTTGATTCAAATATCTGAATGCCACACTTCCTTTTGTAGTTATATCCCAACATTTATGTACAAAAATACATATTTTAAGATTATAATTACTTAACTGTATTGCTCATTTATATTATTGTTCAAATGTTATTTTTTTATTTTAAATTTTTCAAATTGGGTTCAATTTGGTTTTGTTTTCTGTTAGGCATAAATTTTATTTCAGGATATGATAAAATATGTTACACTGAGTGGCTGGGGACCAAAAAAACTGAGTTCTACTCCTCTAAAATGACAGTGCATTTTCAGTATTCCAGCATTGACATTCATGCTTTAATCCACAGTGATTTGTAAACAACCTGTTAACTTTTTTGTTTTATTGTTAAGAAGATTTACCGATTACTGTAAACATGCTTTAGAAATAAGATTAATGGTGAAGCAGCACTTCTCTTGAATGTGTTCAGTGGTAGTGGAGGTCTCCATGGCATGTGAAGCAAACCCGTGACAGAGGAAATCTGTATGCAACTGCACCGTGAGATGCCGCACTTAGATTGTGGAAATAATCTGATGCATAAAACAGTTTTACACCACGAAACACTGACTTTATAGAAACTCACACTGACTGGATTCTAAGAAATAGGAACATTTACCAAAATGATGTTTTTGTCTTTTATCAAGCCTTTTCAGGACACATTAGGTGTTATTTTCTATACACTTATACTGTTCCTAAGAGTTAGTGGAGAGTTTGTGTAATTTAGGGTATCTTCTCTCTGCTATAAAATCTTTAAAAATTATTGAAACAACAGTTCTAATTTCATATGTTTTTCTCCTTTTAAAATATTGGCCAGCAACTACATATCTGTGATAATTTTCAATACAATTATAGCATTACCTATTATTTTAGAAGTTTAAGCACCAATATTTTGGGAATTAATTGGTAAAAATTTTATTTGTAAAAGTTGTTAGTAAATGATTGGCAGGTACTCCATATATGCATGGAATCTTTTCTTTATTGTTGTTTTTTTTTCCTATTATTTAATGATCAATTTTCTGAAGGGTCTATACCAAAATACATTAATTAATATTGATTCAGGGTCATTAAAATAAATTTAAAGTATATTTTACATAAATGTTATTTGATAAAATCATTTCAAACAATGACTAGTTTAAATAAAGGTTAAAAAAATAAAAAGTTTTTAATTTTGATAAATTTGGCTTATGATTATTTTATTTAATAGATTGCGCCTAAGTTAGGTTCAAAGATATTTTTTTCTTATGTTTTCTTTAACAGTTTTTATAGATGCCCTGGCTGGCGTAGCTCAGTGGATTGAGCACGGGCTGGGAACCAAAGTGTCCCAGGTTCGATTCCCAGCCACGGTACATCCCTGGGTTGCAGGCCATAACCCCCAGCAACCACACATTGATGTCTCTCTCTCTCTCTCTCTCTCTCTCTCTCTCTCCCTCCCTCCATTCCCTAAAAATAAATAAATACAATCTTTTAAAAAAAAGAGTTTTTATAGTCTTATTTCTTATATTTAGGCTTATGGTTCATTTTGAACCAATTTTGATATGTTACCAGATATAAACAGAAAGTTCCTGTCTTGCTGATGAATATCCAATAGCTCCAGCATCATTTGTTGAAAAGCCCATCCTTTCTCCACTGAATTGCCTTTGCACCTTTGCCAAAAACCAGTTGTCTACATAGGTATGGGTCTATTTTTGGACTCTCTAGTCTCTTACATCCATCTATTCCTCTATACTTATACCAGTAACACACTGTCTGTATTACTGTAATTTGGAAATCTTGAAAATGAATAATGTTAGTCCTCCAACTTTGGACTTCTTTAATTTTTTTTGCTTTTTTAAAGTCTTCGTATTTCCCATTTATTTTTATAATTACCTTGCAATGCATATATAAAAGCCTGTAGGGATTTTTATTGAGACTGCATGCATTATTGAGTTCTCAGTAATGTTTTATAGATTTCAGTATACAGGCCGCACTGGGTATTTTTAGACCCACAAGCGACGGGAGGACTCAGGACAAACTGCTGCTCCCAAGATGGAGCGGCAGGCAGGTGAGTGGGGGGGCGACACGGTTTACCACAGAGACGCGTGAGCAGAAGCCACTCCGGAACCAGTAAGGGGGTAGAACCTGAACTGAAATAACAAGTTGCGGGGACTAAGCACACACAATTCTACAAATTAATAACTCCAACAGGGCCCAGTCACGGGCAGGAGGTGCTCCATACCCAGATTCACTTGCAGGAGTTTGACCTGGTTTCCACAGTAAATATCTGAGAAAACCCCCTTGTGCTTCTTCCGACAAGGAGAGGGAGGAACAAAACATTTTGAAATTCCTCAGATCACTCTGTTCTTAATGAGGACTGCCCTTAGGAGAAACCAGTACCACAGCCTTATCTCTGGGAATATCATCAGAGCCTAACTGACCTGGAGAAAGGGGAGTATCTATTTCAGCCAGCTCCCAAAGCCATCCCATCCCAAGAAAAGAGGGAGAAGAACCGTGCAACATGTGTGAGTTCCCCATGCAGAGACACAGGCTCCCTAAAAGACAGCTGTGCTAACATAGGCGTAAAATGCTTCCTCTGCCCTCACATCTAACCCTCCCATTACTAAGAACTATTACAGCAGTCCCATTTACCAGTACATCATGTCTGGCTATCAGGGAAAAAAATTTACAAGGTAAACCAAGAGGCAAAATGCACAAATTGGGAAGGAAGAGGAAGCATCAGACCAGACATAGTAGGGATGCTGGAAATATCAGACTGGGAATTTAAAGCAACTATGAGAAACACTCTAAGGATTCTAATGAAGAGACAGCATGTAAGAACAGATGGACAATGTAAGCAGAGAGAAAAAAATCCTAAGAAAGACTTAAAAACAAATGCTAGAGTTAAAAAACCATATAATAGACACGAAGAATGCCTACAATAGACTCATTAGTAGGCTGGACATGACTGAAGACTCTCTGAGTGAGATAATGTGTCAGTAGAATCCTCAAAAACCTTTACATTCATCCTCACACATTAGTCCAGACCCATAGAATGCACAACACCAAGACTGAACTCTAAGGTAAACTATGGACTTTGAGTGGTTATAATATAGCAATGTATGTTCATTGGTTTAAAAAAAAGCACCATTCTGATGTGTAATGTTGATACAGAGAGAGACTATGCACATGCCGGGGCAGTGATACATGGAAAATCTTGCACCTTCTCCATTTTCTTGAAAATCTAAAATTGCTATAAGAAAATGAACAACTAATCAACACACACACACACAGACACATAAAGAAAGAAAGAAAAATAAGATAATAGTGGAACAAACCAACAATCAATTTGCCCTACGTTAATTCTTTCTTGGTGTGGTCTGTAGCTAGAAGTCTGTATTAGCCTTTTCAAAACAATGTGCCTTTATTATGAATAGCACAAGTAATAATTCTTCTAGTTACCTGACTCAAAATACAAAACATCTTTGATACTTCCATTTAACCAAGTAGACCTATTACATCATTAGTCAATCCATTCCCTTGCATTTATTTTTTTTCTTCTTCTTGATTGTCTTCTTCTTATTATATGTCCCACAACACTACTTTAAATCATCGCTATTTCATGCAAAAGAGTGTGCAGTATCTACCAACAGGTTTTCTTAACCTCAATCTTTCTTATTTAAAATATATCCTACAGGGTGTTAGTGAAATTAATTTTCAAAACCCACTTCATCAAAACCAAATCAATTAAAAATTTTAAACATGTCTATTACTGGGAAGTTAAATCTGAACTTTTAGCTCATTGCATCTGAAACAAGATTATTTTGAAAAAATTCTATATACTTCCTGTTTTTAATTTCAAGCCAGTTATGTAACTTCTTATATGGATAAACTTGCTTCACATTCATATATTATTCCAAATCATGTCTAGGTGATTATAGTTCATGGGATTTCCCTCACTAGACAACAGCACATTATTATGTATATACAGGTGTCAGTAAACCTTTTTTTGAATTAGATAATTATTATGTTTAGAAAAGAATTGTTCTAAAATTTTTTCTGACTACTTGCAGTATGAAATAAAAGCTAAATGTTAGAGTATGAAAATATTACGTAAGGGAGATTACTTGTTTGAAATGGTAAAACAGAATAATAATTAGAAAGAATCAAGTGGATTGAGACTATAGTTAAAATATCTCCTGGAATAAAAATGCAGAAAATTAATACAATCCTATAATGTCACTTCCAGTAAATACATTTCTTTTTCAAGAAAGCCTCTCAAAACCACCTTTTCTTATTTTAGTCTGAAAAATAATTCAATACGAATATTACACAAAGTCAAACAATTATCAAACCCTCCCTTAGCGCACTACATTCCCTTAATGCCTTTAAGACCAGTGCTTTTCAAACGTCAATATATATTCACATCTTCTGGGACTCCGGCTAAACATTTGTGTCCTCATTGAGTAAGCCTGGGGTGGGGTCCAAAATGGTGCATTTCCACAAGCCTCCCTGTAATGCCAAAGAGTCTGGATGACACACTTTGAATTGCAGTGTGTAGACGCCTCCAAACCTAAGACATCATTGGAGGGTGTTCACAGCATTTTCCTGTTTTGTGCCTCACAGTTCAGGTATGTGGCTTATCGCACCGATGGGAAAATAAAGTATTAGGTGATTGATGTGGTAGATGAGAATGTTATTTGTCAATAGTCCTTTTTTTTCCAGAATTCTCTCAACCAGAAGAATCTTTCTGATTCAAGTCGGCCCACACTACCTCAGTTATTCTCCTGCTCAAACTACAGACTGCATTTTCCTTTCTGTGTACATTTTAAATCATTTGTCTCACTGAATTTTATTTTATTTTTATAGTCTCAGAGATTTCATTATCTGAAATACTTATTTCATATTCTAACATACTTATCATAACGATTGTTTTTCTTCCCTATAATGTACTAATGTTACTACATAAAAAGTCAAGGACAGTAGATCACAGATATAATATAATAGGCATTTTGACACATTTCACTTACTAATAAAGTCTCCACACATCACAGGTGATCAATTAAGCTACAATACACCCTTGGCTAATAAAAGGAATTAGTCATTCTTCAGTCAGTTGATTATGTTGATTAAGATCTTAATGTGCCAGCTTTTTTTCTTTAATTTTACCATTTATAATCATAACAGAAAATGCTAATGATTCCTGAGCCCAAACCCAAGCTTCTATGGATGAACAATTTTAATCCTTTTAGAGTTTCACAGCACCAATACAGCCTAATGAATTTCAACCGTGAGAAATAAAGGTACATTTTTCAGGTGTGTTTATACAATTAAAATGAGCCTGTGCATACTAAATACTTCCTTTTATGCACTGATGCCATTTTATGCATCTAGTATAAAGCACCATGTGACAAAATTGAATCAAAGCATTCCACTAAGGACTCAAATAATGTGAGTCCATATGCTTGATTATATTTTCCAAGAGTTCATTACATATTACCTACTGTGCCCTAATCTCATAGCAAATATATAATTCTACATTTAATATGTATCACTCTGTTTTAAGTGCGCATTTGCATATGAACCTCTGTTTAGACTGTGAGTTTAAAGCTGGGTCTTGTGTCATGCATCCAAAGTTGCTAATATTGGGATTTGCTCCTAGTGTTCAACGAATACTTTTTTGAATTGGATTAAATATTGTTATTCTTTCTCAAATATTTCAACTAGAGGAAATTTGGTTCATTTCCCTAAGAAAGCACAACAATGTGTCAAGGGCTATTTACCCTATTATATGCTTAAATCCTATTCATGTGTAACATGACAGAGCTCACACAAAGCATTAGTCAAATTGGGATCAATACATCATTGTTGAATAAAATACACAAAACTAAGGTTTGCTAGTTTCAGATGTTATCACATATTGCTAATGTCATTTCCAATGGAGAGAATTCTAAAAAGCTCTGATCCTTGCTATTCTTTCCAGATTAAAATCCCCCTTCAAGCAAAACCATTTGAAATTAATTTTATTCTCCACAAATGTGACCTGCACACAAAGCAGTAATATATTTCTGCAGTTATACTCTGGGCTAACATCTTAACACGATAATTTACAAAACCAAATATAGCCCATATACATTTGCGGCGGTGGGTGGATAAAGCATATGGCAGTGGTAAAGAAAAGCATTAGTGAGTGAGACACATAGCTTGGTGTGGCCATTTTCTCTAAGATTCTGCTAATAAGCTAAAGAATGGCACCCCAGTGTTCTTGCTACTCTCTCGGCAGCCTTTTTAAATGTCAGCAGTGAGTGTCACAGTCCCAGATGTAACCTGATCCACAATCAAGTTAGCAGTGCTAATACAGCTGTGACATTACACCTGCTGCTCCTGGAAGTCTCCTGCTACTGTAGCCAGGATTTATTTCATTATGTGGAAATTGGTAGCAGGGATACTCTCAGCAAGAATGGTCTCCTAACTTAAAGATGTTAGAATGAAAGCCATCTGGTACCCTATTTCCTAGGATCCAGGGCTCGAACTGCTTCTGCAAACCACTGAAGGAAGAAATGGGAAGAGCGAGCTTGGAAGTTCTGTTAGGTTCTCCTACTCAGAATGGGGTGTCATTTCTCACTTAATGTATTATTAGTAGAATGTCAAGAAAAAATATCCATAGCCAAAAGAACTTGTTAGAGAGCATTTCCATTCAAATTATTTGCATGGAGAACTTCTGTGCATATACTATTAAGTAGTGTGTAAATAATCACTATACATTCTTGAGTGCTCTACTGTGTGAGTGTGGAGAATATGCACTAAATTGGGATTAACTGGATTGCAAAATTTGCTATTGCTGTTGTACCTGAAAAGGTAAAAATATGCATGGCACCCCACTGTGAAAAATGGAAAAGGCATAGATGTGGATATATTACTGGTCATTAAAAATCTATTTAGAAGTATAAATATAGTTATTACACAAGGATAAGCACAGTAATCATAAACCATATGTGTGGTATGCATTGACGGGATGGTCAGGCTTAAGTAAGGGAAGCAGAAAGTTTTATCAGCACTAATTTTTAATTCTAATTATGCTCCAATATTCACACAATACTAAAAAGCCCATTTGTAGATAGCCCATCTTATCTCTATGTGAGGCCCATTACCTAAAAAAGGATTAATTCCTAAAGTATGTCTGCAGCTGAAAATAAAATTGGAATAGTATTGTGTTAGTTAAATTCCAAGTCCTTGAGGGCAGAAAGGGACGAGATTATAACTTATTTTCTATTTTGCATAATGCTTGGTTCAATGTTAAATGATTTTTTCATCAGTTTTCACCTAAAATAAAAAGACGATGAGGGTTTTCTTTCATTATTATCTAATATTTTTTTTTAATTTTTAAAGGTATCAATATCTAGGTACAGACTCCCGACTCTACAACATAGCATTACTTTTATAAATACTACGAGAAGTACGCTGTATTATAATATGAACCATTTGTACATTGCTGACTGAGTGTGTGCGATTTTTTCAGTGCAGTGCCTTCAGACTTTTCATTCTACGGATGGGGTCACAGAGGCTCAGCCCCGTTCTCTCAGCAACGTGAACAAAGCACTGTCCGTGTGCCGTACATTTAACTAAGAAAGCTTTCAAATGTGAACAAAATGAGTAATTCTCAACCTCACAGCATTAACAGTGTAAACAGTAAACAGATTACCTAATGCAAACACGGTGGTCTGAGATGTTTTTTTCTGGGTAAATCATGTCGTAGGTAACTTTCAGGTAAGAGGAGGCGGACTACTATTTTGTCTGTGTGTACGTGTTGTATGCAAATAAGTGAAGAAGTAAAGGAGTGAAACTGAGGTCTGACAATACGATAGGATGGGATTGTGGTCCATGAATTGGAATGGCGGATCATGAGTATGTAATGTGTCATCAATAGGGAAAAGAATGCGCAAAGCTCAGGGGAGATACAAAGAGCATATGCATTTGCAAATGGAAAATAATTGTGCTTTGATTGTATGGCACAGTCTAAGAAGACTAAGTTCAAACCTAAATTTAGAGCCGGTCTTATTACCATGTGGAGACCAAACCATCCAATCGTTCAGCCAAAATTTTCTGTCTAAGCCAGAGCTGTGCCAGGATTTTCACCGGCCCTAGGCAGTTTGCCTTGCTGGTCTTTTTCCTTGATAAAACAATAGAAAATGTATTTTGCAACTGCATTCACACAAATACAAATATGTTAACGTTATATACTAAAGCATTGTCTTTGACCTCGAAGCTCATTTCTTGCCTCTAATCTTTAAAGATGTTAAAACATTTTCATGGGCCCTTGTCTTAAAGTATAGAGGGTCCTAAACTCAGGGCCTATGCTGTGTAACAGAAAAATTGGTCCTGACCTTAACAGCAAACATATGATCATGTATTTTTAAAATGAATTTCTGAAATAAATTTTTTATCCTATAACTTAAGAGTGAAGAAAAGAGTTTCAAAAGTAATGTTAGTAGCTGTGCTCAGTCTCAAACAGTGTTATAACCAGAAATACAACCCAGGTCACCAGATTCTCCGTGCACTGTTCTGAAATGCCCTGCATAATTTCATACTGAATCAAAGTTATTATTGTTCCAACTTATACTTTAATGCTCTCACCTAGAAGATCCTAGCTAGCTTCCAGTTTGCTGAGCACAGGTAAGATGGACCTATTGGAAGTGGGAGATTTCTGATAAACAAGAAGTGTTTGAATTCAGACTATGGAAATATGTGGACACCTACGGTAATGTTCTGAGCAAAAAAAAGAAATTATTAAAAAGATTAATGAAAGTGTGTTTAGACATGTAAATGCCATAGACAGCTTCCGACTTGAAACATATCATTGACATGTTGAATTTTAAGTATAAATTTGCTATGCAAGTCCCCTTGAGAACAAAGATTCCATAGCTAGTTTTACTTTTTTTTTTTTTTTTAAGAATTGTGTCTTTAGAGGGAAAGTTGGATGTGGTTAAGGTTGTAAATTAGTTAATATAGATGGATTTTTAAAATGTTCTTCACAGGTGTGTTGACAATAAGTGGTTTCTTCTCCCTACCCTCACACTAACTCCATGCCCTGTCCCCTCCCTAACACTGCCAATCTCCTGCTACGCTTGCTGGACCCCACTGAAATGCAACTTCACTTTCATGTGGCAGTTTTTATGACCACCTAGTTAAAAAAATTTTGGTTTTCATGTATGTGTATGTGACAACGTTTGTAGTTCAAACAATAATAGGAAAACCATGACCTGTAATTACCTTGAAACTTAATAAGGCATTCAGGTTTATAAACCTGATTTACTAAATCACTTAGTGCTCAAATACAGTGTAGTACAACACCACACACAGACACACAACAAAAATCTACATTTCTGGAGGTAGTGGGATTTGTAGGTGTTCAGACATTAAAAGAGAGTATGCATTGGTGTCTAAACAATTATGTTCTTGGCCTGTATTCAGTCATGAACACCATCAGAAGTGGAAAATGTATCATTTTATAACAATGTAGTGGTTTAGGATCAGTGCAAGGTACAAATCTGGATTGAGACACAATCAATAAAATGCCATTCACTCTGTTAACTGCAAACTACTATTTCAATCAGAGTCTTGCTCGATATTTGGTAGCTCCCTTGGATTACTGGTACACCATCTGTCCATGGAAACATGACTCCAAATTCCTGCATGGGGGTACTCACCACATGATGTTATATCCTGACCTCTTAACCATTCTTTCAGACATGCATTCTGCATCTTGGGGAAAGGCATCTTTTTATTATTCTGCATGCGTGTGTGTATCAAAAAAAGTATTATATAACTTGAGTTTCCATTTGAGAGCATTTTAACTTTTTTCTTGCCTCCTACTACCACCTAGAAAGATGGAATCTTTGATACATGTGGGGGTGGGGTGCATCAAAAAAAAGTGAATAATATATTTAGACTGAGTTTTTTCACTTTATTTCTTCTGTAGGTCAGCCACAGAATAAGAATAAACAGTCACAATGAATGAGTATGTCTCAAGTGCTGATTTTCTGGAATGAAAGCCTCCTGTATGCCGTCAAGATTTATCTTGATTTCTTTTATAAACACATATATTCACTCTTTTAAGCACAGTCCATTGATCACTTCCAGAACTTATCTTGTATTGCAGCCAGTTTCAGTTGATAATGAAACGCTAAAACCTGTTTTGTTTTGAACAAACGCAGTAAGACTACTGGGGAAGGAATGAGACATCTGTGGTATAGGAACAGAGAACACAACATCATAAGGAAGGATGGGACTTTGCCCTCTTCAGCTTTAATTGTACAAACTACTCAGTTCAGCTTGTACTTTTTGTCTATGAATTCTAATGCAAATCAAGCAGGAAATATATATATCTATATATCTAGACAAACAAATGCAGTGTTTTCATACTTTTAACATTGAATTAATTTATCTTAAAGCTTTGAAGAACAAGAATACACAGCAGTGGGAAAAGAATGATAAAACTATATGATAAGACACAAAACTAAATGTCATTTAAGATCAAAATGCTTACAGTGGTCCTCCCAGTCCGCCCCCCCACAAACATTGGGTATGTCTAGTGCTCAGTGCAAGTGTGCATATTAAGTTTGTAATTGTAAAGCATGAGTAAAAATCGCAAGTGAAAAAAATTGTTCAATTGAAAAAAATCAACTAACAAAAAAATGGCAGTATAATTACACTTTTCATGGTACTACACCTGGCAAAGTCCATGCAGAAGGTCTATAAATATAAAAATAAGAATTTAATTTGGATTAGGTAGATTTATCATCAGAAAAAAATAGATAATAAAAATGGGACAAACTATAATAGGCCTATAATAAATCATATTATATTTTTAGAGTTAATTACTAGGAAAGATAAATTCTTACAAATACTAGGAAGCTCTGTATCCTAGTTTGCAGGCTACAAGAATTGGTAACAAAGTACAAACTGACTACATGCTTTTTAAAAGAAATTAATTCTTAGCAGGAAGAGAGATAGGTTGAAAGTAAAAGAATGCCTAGTACAGAGTGGGAGGAAAAGTAGGTTTAAGGTTGTACATATGGAAAATACTACAATAATTAAGAAATAATAATATAGGAATAAACTGCTTTGTGTACACAACTGTAAAACTTCTTTTGTCTCACCCTATATAATGAACAATAGACAAATCACATACAAAATGTATCCATCATAGATGTGTATAAGATTTTTAAAATGCCTTAAGCAAAATTAATGAAACTGAAAGGAGGAATTTTGAAAAATTACACAATTGTAGTATGAATCTTCAACATTCTTCCCCAAAATACCAGAATGCATATTCATTTCAAATACACATATGAGAATATATTCTGGGTTATGATGCAAGTCATAGTATATTTAATATTAAAATCATACATTTCTGACTATATCAGATTTAAATTAATAATAAGAGAGAGATCTGAAAATCCATAAATATTTGAAAATTTTTAAAACTTTTATGTAGTCCATGAGTCAAAAAAAGTCACAAAAAATAAATTCTGAATTGAATAAGAATAGAAAAAAAAGCTGTATTTTAAAATTAGTGAGATGTAACTAAAGAAGGGTCTAGAGAATAATTTATATCATAAATACACATTTCAGTAAAGAGAAACATATCAAATCAACTGTCTAAGCTTTTCTTTTAATACACTATTAAAAGAAGAAGAGAAGAAGAAGTTAACCCCAAATCAAGGACCTAAAATAAACAGTATGTATTTATAGATATAGTTATATCATGTCTTTTATAAGAGAGATAATTAATGGAATAAGAAACAAGTCAAAACTTGGAGAGAGTAATTATAAATACATATATGATTAAGAAAATATTCACATTACATTAAGAAACGTAGAACTCAATAATTAAAAATAAACAATGTGATTAAACATGGAAAAAATACTTTACCAGACATTTTAACAATATACAGATGTCAAATAAGCACATTAAAAGATGCTCAACATCATCCACAATTATGAAATGAAAACTTGAAAATTAAAAGTGCAATATATCCCCTGGTTCAGTGGATTGAGCGCCAGCCTGAGAAGGTTCGAAGGTTCGATTTCAAGTCTAGGGCGCATGCCTGGGTTGTGGGCCAGGTCTCCATTTGGAGGCATGTGAAACGCAACCACACATTGATGCTTCTCTCCCTTCCTTTCTCCCTCCTTTCCCTTCTCTCTAAAAATAAATAAATAATATATTTTTAAAAACCCTGCAATATATACTACTACACCATTAAAACAGCTAAAATAAAATTTTAAAAAGACATTACCAGATGGGAGGGGGGATTGGAGTGACAGGTGAAAAAGATGAAGGGATTAAAAAGTACAAATTGGCAGTTGCAGAATAGTCATGGGGGTGTACAGTACAGCACAGCATAAGGAATATAGTCATTAATTAATAGCTATGTTTGGTGTCAGGTATGAGATTTTTCAGGAAAATCAATAAATTATGTAATATCTAATCAATGGGGCATACAGCTGAAACTAATATAATGCATGTCTACTGCAACTGAAAAAAAATTAATTGATTTAAATTTTTAAAAATGACCCTGACACTTAGTCATCCCAAGTGACTTGCCTAAGATGGCCCAGTTAGTAAGGGAGGCAGGCAGGACTGAAATCCCACCTGTCTTGACTCCAAAGTCCATAACACATCTCTCAACCTGCGCCTCCTTTAACATGTCATTGCATTCTCACTGCAAGCCTGCCTGGCACTTACTACGTCCCCAATTCACAGAGCAGGAAAGCGAGCCTTACTTTTTTATACTAAGTACAAGAAACCATGCACAAAAAATCATGTATCGTGTATGTATCCATTTATATGAGATTCTTAAAAAAAGTAAAAGTCTAGAGCTACAAAACACAACAGATTAGAGGTTGTCAAGGCTCAATCACTACAAAGTGACATGAGCAAAGTTTTGGGGGACATGGATTTTTTTAATTTTATATGCTATTGTTGTTATAAGTCAATACATGTGTCAAAATTCATGGAATTTTACACTAGGAAAAATGCATTTATTCTATGCAGATCATACCTTCAAACCAATGGCCAACAGGTACATAAAAAGATTCTCAATGTCACTAATCATCATGAAAATGTAAATCAAAATCACAATGAGATCTCACCTCACACCTGTCAGGACTGAATTACATAGAAGGATAAATGTCATTGGAAAAGGAATATTTACCATCCTTGTACTTTCCTTTATCAAATATTAAATACTTGAACTATTAAAAGCATTTTAAAAAATGTGTTCTGGGGAACCCCAAAATTGTAAACAAAGTAAGTGAAGGAGCACAACTTAAAAAGAATCCCTCAGGCATTTTTCTCCACTCATATACTGTAGGGCCCTAAGTCTGACTATAAATCTTGGCTATTATAAATCAAATTGCAATAAATAGGCGTGTTACCAAACAGAAAAAAAAAGTGTGCTTTTATAAATTATTGAGTAAATAAAAAATAAAAATTGTGTTTCTGGAAATTATTAAGGAAACAAAAACTACCACATACTATTTATAAATCTAAATATGCAGAATGCAGAAAAGGTTTATCATTTGGGAAATCTTTTCAAACCAATGTATCCTTTATTCTGCTCTGAGACATCGGTGTTCTAAAGCAAAGCATGTCTTATGTTATATGCCCAGTGTCATCTCCTGTTATTCTGTAATTCTAGCTACTTCTAAGTTGTCAAAACAACAGACCAAACCTAACACCTAATGGTGTGCCAAATATCTTTTTGAAAAAAATCTACATAATCTCATAAGGAGTTAATACCCTCAGGGTGGCCTGGACACTTGCAGTTTAGAAAACAGGGCATCCGTGCAATGGTGCATAAAATATGAGGGCTCAGAAAGCCCGGGCCTGCTTAGGGGAGTGTGTGATTTAATGGTGCTCATTGATGTCAGCGCGCTGGCTCATCACGCTTGTGCTGAGGTGGAAGCTTGCAGCACACAGACTCCTGCTAATTAGATGACTGAAGTAAGATTACATTATCCCTTGGAGACAGACACAGAGGTGGGAAAGCTATTCTCAGAAGGATTTAGACATACAAGCATTTGATGGAACAGCACAAAATAGGGAAGAGTATACTTCAGGGAAAGCCAAGTAGGGAAACAAACTCAACAGAATTGTAATGTTTACAAGAAGATGCTTATGAAAGACACCAACAGGCTTCTCTTGTCACCACTTTATTCACACAAAGATTTCAAACAAAAATGACAAAAAGGTAATAATGTTTTATGACATACTTGTGTACGCTAAGCTTTCTAATTGTCCTTTTTAAAAATCACAGAGAAATCAAAGAGCTATGAGTCAGAATTCCAAATATTGTCTTTTACACTTTAGTGTCTGGTGATGTCCACTAGTTATACCTTTAAAAAAAAAAGATTTTATTTATTTATTTATTTATTTATTTATTCAGAGAGAAGGGAAGGGAGGGAAAAAGAGAGGGAGAGAAACATCGATGTGAGAGAGAAACATGGTTTGGTTGCCTCTTGCATCCACCCTGACCAGGAACCAAACCTGCAACCCAGGCATGTACCCTGATGGGGAATCAAACCAGCAACCTTTCACTTTATAGGACGATGCCCAACCAACTGAGCCATGCATTCCCTATACCTTTTAATATATGTACAAAAAGTTGAATTAATAATTTCTCCAAAAAGGAGTTGAATTATGTACCATTCACAGAACAATGAAGAATTTTTCATGAGATCATACAAATGAAAGTTTTGTTCATATTTAAGCAGAAGCAAATATTCTGTGATTTTCATGGTACTTTCATTCAACTTTAAATGTTTTATCTTCCAGCCTGACCTAAATATTAAAGATTATATGGTGATAAAAAGTATTAACTCAGAATTGTCCTAAAGGAATTTTATGTTTTAAAGCAAGCCCTCTGCTTTTATTATCACTTGATAAAAATCAACCTGGACATTTTAGCTGCCTGACAAGGTTTTGAATCCTCAATTTGCCCCTGAAATAACCTCGACAAGAACTGTTGGTATTAAGAGAAAGGTCATTTAACAGTGTATGCGAGACAATATTTTGTATTTTTTAAAAAATAGCATAGATATACTCTTACAAAATTTAACAGACTGCAAACAGAATTACCATATTTTCAACCAGTGGCAATGAGGAAGTTCAGGCAGCAGTAAAGGATTCTGGTAGAAACTGAGCCATCTCTGTTGACTTTTCTTACTCTCTGTGTCAACACAATGTGTGTGAGTCTCAGTTGCTTGATTTACAATCGGGTGCTCCGGAGCAACATTTTGATCAATGACAAACCCCTATGTATGACAGTGTCCCAGAACATTAGAGTGAAGCTGAAGTATTCCTATTTCTTGGTGATGTCATAGCCTTTATAATGTCATAGGGCAACAGATTAGGTTTGTGGTGTTGCTGGTGCAAATAAACCACTATACTGCTAGTCATATTAAAGTCTATACTTGGTAATGTTAATAAGCAATTACATTACTGGCATATGCATGTACTATACTATGCTCTTTACTGTTATTTTAGAATGTACTTTTTCTCACTATTAAACACTGTTTACTGTACAATGGTATGCCTTGTTACACTGGCAGCAAGTTCGTGCGTCTCTTGTATACCACATCTCTCTCTTTTTAAAGATTTTATTTATTTAGTTTTAGAAAGGGGAACGAGGGGAAAAAGAGAAGGAGAGAAACATCAATGTGGTTGCCTTTTGCTCTCCCTCTTCTGGGGACCTGGCCCACACTCAGGCATGTGTCTTAGTCTGGGAGTCAAAATGGGGACCCTTTGGTTCCCAGGCTGGCACTCAATCTACTGAGCCACACCAGTCAGGGCAATACACCGCATCTCTTGAATGCATCATTTTCTCTTATGTTTGATTTAATCTCATGTTGTCCTGTGCTAACACACTGTAGAGGCTTGAAGGTTAGGAGCAATAAATAGATTATCCCACATAGACTAGGTGTGTAGCAGCTATACCATTTAGGTTTGTGAAAGTGCACTCTCTGGTGTCCACACAATGAGGGAATCACCTAAGGATACATTTTGTCAGAATGCATCCCAGTGATTAAGGGGAGCATGACCGTACTTAAGTGTTGAATATTACAGCAAAGAATTTCATAATAGAACATAACGATGCAAATTGTATTGTGCCAATATTTCAGTGATAATGAACCATTATAATTGGTATTATCCGATCACTTAACCCACTCAATGAACAACTCTTTAATACTTAGTATAAAGCAGATACAGTAATGTAGAATATAAGATTTAAAGGTACAACAATACTCTTTTACATAAGCTTAACATTCAACAGGGAGAAATACTAACATTATAAACTGAATAAGTAGCATTCTTAAAGATATTACGATTTGTATATCTAAAAAGTTCCCATTGGCCCATGTTGCTCATTGTTACGCCCCAGTTGATTTAATATTATTGTTTGGGCTGGAGGTCTGGAGTGCTAGGCTGCAAAGGTGTAAATACAATAAAGTTATGATTATATAGAACTGAGTTTCAAATTTTCTTTAGTGTATTTGTACATTAAATGCCTAAATAAGTCAGTAGTTGTTGAATCTGTAAAGCTTTGCTAAGCACCTCCGTATGGAGAGAACTAAGGACAAAATGTGGAATTCCCAACCCCCTGGAACAGGGGAAACCACTGTGACTTCTGGAGAAGGGCTCTCAGGAAGAGACAGAATGACAAGTGGTCAAAGAGCCCTTATCTCCAGGCTTCTGGCACTTTCTTTCTCCTCTGTGTCTCTAGTCTACATACACGAGGCTTGGCTGAGGGGTGGGGAGGAACAGTCAGAAGCGCAGACTGAGTGGTAGACAGACATGGTTGATGAATGAGCCTGGGCGAGTGAGTCAGAGGACAGCCTCCCAGGGCCCCATAAAATTGAGCATGCCTGAGGAAGCCGCCCGTAACCCAGAACAAACATTACAAGGAAGGGAGGGGAAAAAAAAAAAAAAAAAAAAAAAACAGAAAAAGGCACCACAGACTTCAGCAGCAGATTAGCACAGGGCACTGCTACAAAGTGCAACCAACCACACAGAAACCCCATGTCTTTAACACGACCCTTTCTATTTCCTCTCTTTCCACTGCCTTTATCATTAAGCCCCTGGGATATCACATTCTGCTCAGCATCAAACTGTCTGAAGAACAAAGCCTCAGGTCTGTGGAACACAGAAACAGAGCTTTGGTCATACTAAAGATAGCATCTTGGCTTTAGTTGTGTTTCAGCCCCAGGCCCATGAAATCTCAAAGACACTACAGACCACACAGTCATGAAACCAATCACAACAAAGCCTTGGCTGACATCTGGGCTCGATACAACGGTTAACTATATTTTGCCATGTATAATGTACAACCACGTTTTGGGCCCAAACTTTCAGGAAAAAATTACTTCATTTTAATTTTTATTTATTTATTTAGATTTAGTTATTTCTTTTTTGTATTATAAAGGAATTTTAGTATTTATTTTTTACATACTATGGTAAAGAAATTTTATGTAATGAATAATTACAAAACACAAGAACAGATACAAGGTATTTCAGGTACAACCCATATATAACACACATCCTTATTATTCCTTCCAAAATTTGGGCAAAAAAAGTGCACCTTACACAAGGCAAAAACATGGTAACTACTTCCTACCGAGACCCCAACCAATCAATAGAGCCCTCCACCCTACCTCCTTTACTCACGGTGTTTAATAAGTTTCCCCAATGTAACCCATCCACTGGAAGCCATCGGAAAGCCATATCTTTGACACTGGCTCACCTGTTACTCTGGGCTTGGTGCCATTTCCCCAAATAATAAACTATCTTGGCTGCAAACTCCTATTTCCATTAGATTAGGCTTTAATGTCTGCAAGCAAAAGGACCTTTTTAGTCCAGTAACAAAAAAGCATTAAGCCACCTACACTCCATCAGAGGCCAGCAACATCCTGAGGGTAACCACCAAAACAATCATCTCTCAAAAGCATATGGTGTAGGATTTTAAGTATTAGCGACTTTGCAAAAGAGACCAGCAAGAATCCAAGAGACCAGGGGCCACTACCACTAAGCCATGTGAGCTTCCCTGCAAAGTTTTGGTCTCTGTCACTCCCTGCTAGATCTGTCCCTGCAAACACAATCCCCAAACTGGCTTGAGTCATCCTCACTACTGAAGACTGTCTACTAATTTCTCAGGTCAGCCTGCTTTGCCTCCATGGTTAGGAACCCATCAGAATTACTGATCATACTGCTCCCTGTCTCTCAGATATCTGTACACTCTCTCTACCAGTCCCAGAATTCAAGCAATAATATCTAGGAAACATCATAATGCAAGTCAGGAGTGCAGAGAAGAGGAGCATGGAGGGGAAGGCAGTAAAAGTTACCAGCATATTTTATGGAGGTCCTGGACCCAGAACTATTCCAGATTAATACACACATGCTCAACAGTTTTTGCTAGTTGACCCTGGATTGTGGAGTCTAATTGTATCTTAAGACAGTTCTGGGAAATTAACTTTCTTATGTAATCAATTATTATATGCCAAACACTGATCAAGGTACTTTCACAAGTGTTAAATTAATTCTTAAAATAACATAAATTGCATTACTTATATATAATAAATTGGGAAACTAAAGGCAGAGAAACCTCCTGATGCGTGTGTTAAGCTAGAGAATATAGCTTCATATTAAATAGCTTCTTAAATGTAAATTGGATTCTTTAATCTTAATTTCAATAAACAGTAGTTTTATAACCCATTTACAATTTGTATTGACTTGGGTCATCTGTATTTTTACTTCGATTATGCTAGTTGTATTTGATTAAATTTAGAGACAGATATTTAAATATTAATGCTTTTCATATTATAAATATGAATGTATGGCTTCTATTTAAAAAATACCTATGAATAAAACATTACATTTTCTCTGAATGGCAATGTTAAGTAGTTCTACCAAATAGAACTATGATCCTTGAACAAAAATATTACATATTGTTTAATTTATTTATGATGAAATCTTCATACTAACATTAGTAAATATTTCCTGGTGATATTCTCATCCTTAGTCTTTTATTTTCCTAGTACTCAAGGTTTTAAGTGCTTCGTGTTCATGTGCTCTTAGAGGGCAGGGGAAAAGAATGGGAAATGATAAGGAGGTAAAGAAATGCAAACCACCAACTGAGAGTTCTGAAGAAAAAAAGGGATGATGCCCTTTAATTGATGTCCTAAGAGTACAATAATTTTTCTTTTGTTGTCACTAAAGGATGAGCAACCAATGTATAGTAAAAGAAAATAGAAACAAAAAAAACCTCTTCAAAGCCAACAGTAGCTGAGTACCTATTATATAGGCCGGATACATTTCTATATAGTTTAAATGCTGTTTCTCATCTTAGATTATTTACGGCTCTGCGAAAGGATTATTTATTACTTCGTTTTCTTATCCCTAAGATCTAGCATGGATCCTCGTATATGTAGTGATTCAATAAATTATGGGAAAGTAACACTTTTTCCCTCACGGGACACCCACAACTAGAGCACATTAGACATTAATCCCATTTAACTGATAAATCATTCAAGGCTGAGGAGTTAAGTAATATGTCTAATGCAATATAGCTAGTAAGTGACTAACAGGATTTCAAGTCTTTCTCTGCCCTCTTTATTTATATTCTCTTCTAACAATAGACTCTTTGTAACTTTTAAAACAGAAAAAAAAACACATAGTTATAGGGCAGAAAATAAAACAGGATCACTAGAAATCTTTTTCAAAAATTCCTATCTCCTGTTTTTCAGAGTAGATTGTTATTAATGGTTGTGATCGGTATACATACAAGTGATCTCTAATAATCACTTTTTCCCTGGTGTTTATACCCATGTGTGACCCACTCCTCTTGAATTTGGTCTGGCCCATGGATTTGTTTCTAACCAACAGAATACAGAAAAGGTTCGGGGAAATTAATTAACTTCAAAGATTGTGAATTACATCTTATTAGCAGACTCCCTCTGTTGCCTATTCTGCCTGCAGGCTTACCTCGGCATGCTGCCATGTTGAAGAGGATCATTTGGAACAGGACTGACCATAGCCCATGGCCCAGATCCATCAAGAAATCGAGGTTCTTGGTCCAACAGCCCACAAGAAACTGAATTCTGCCAACAATCATCTGCCAAGTCCCTCTTATGACACCTCAGCTGTGACCTGTGAAAGATTCTAAAGCAGTGGACCCAGCTCAGGCATGTCTGGATTCATAACCCACAGCCACTCTCTGATCATAAACAAAGGTTGATTTAAGAAGCTAAACTTTGCAATAATCTGTTACACATTAATATATAATGAATGTAATATGCAAACATTAATTTTATAATAAATTAGTCTAGGACAAAACTATCCATTTCTTAGCCTCATACAAACACATGTACAAAAAGAACAGAGTGTCTAAAAGGCCCCCTGAAGAGATTAGTTTCTTAGTGACAATAAATGCCATAATTAATGTGGTTTCAATGCAATAAATTTTTTTCAAAAAGGAGATATTTAAAAAGCTTTAAAAAAACTTTCGGGTGTGCCCTGGCTGATGTAGCTCAGTCGGTTGGAGCATTGTCCCATAAACCAAGAGGTTATGGGTTCGATTTTCAGTCAGGCACACACCTGGGTTGAGGGTGTGGTGCACAGTCAGGGCACATGCAAGTTTCTCTCACATTGATGTTTCTTTCCCCCCTTTCTCTCCCTCCCCTCCCCTCTCTCTGAAAAATAATAATCATGTTCTTGGATAAGGGCAAAAAAATTTTTTGGTGTAAACCCCTTTTCTTAGAACCTTATCTCATCAATTCAGAAATGCAATTTCCCACATGTTACCATCTCTGAATGTAGAAAACATCTTTCAATCAATGGCATAGCTGAATGAATTAAAGTTCATTCTCTTGCTGATGACAACATAGTGTTCATACAACTGATGAAGCACAATAATTTATAATTGTGTTAATGATATACATTTTTATTTTTTTCTGTGATATTTGAATAAAAACAAGGTTTCTGAACACAGTGGTCCTGAGGAATTCTGAAGTCAACTAAGAAAATATAGAACCCACAAAACTATACACATATTTCTTACAGCAATTTAAAAATTTTTTTTTTCACTTGCCCAAGTTTATTGATGTGGTCCCATTTCATCAATATAGTGAAATTGATACAACACATATTAAACTTTGGGAATGTAGAGCAGAGTTTTTTTAATCCATCAAGAAATGTATGTGGTAATAATAGCCTCTGATGAAATATTATTATTAAGCTTTTTAGACTTTTTTAAAGGATGGTTGTATTCCTTTATCAGGAGTGTGCAGTAGCCTATTTGCAAAGTATGAGGACCCACCCCTCCAAGAGATCTAACTCATGTCTTATGTTTCAGAGACAAACTGCAAGTAACTGATTATCGATAGCACCATAATCACCTAGGGTTATCCTAAAGCACTTCCATAGAGAAAAATAATGTTAAACAGTGCGATGTAATAGGTTTACTAAAAGGGTTTTTTTAATTTATTTTTAGAATGGGGGAGAAAGAAAGGGAGACAGACAATGTGCACATCAGTGGGTTTCCTCTTACACACCCCCAGCTGGGGACCTGGCCCACAATCCAGGTATGTTCCCTGACTGCGACGGGAACTGGGGGCCGCTTGGTCTGCAGGCCAGTGCTCACTCAACTGACTCACACCAATCAGGGTGCAATGTAATGCATTTTATTCTATCACTACTGGAGGTATCTGGTTCTTAAAACTGAATGATAATTAAAGTGCAAATCAGTAGTAGAGAAGATGTGGAGAGTGGAGAGTAGTATCAGTATTGAACTGTTATTATTTCAAGTTTAGTTTGACGATAGAGGGAGTTAGTAAATTACCTCACAATACAAACTCAAGGAAAAATCAATACATTTGTACTTTCTGCTGTTAGTGTATCTATAAGAAAGTATAAATAACTGGGTGGTTAGATAAGACTCATTTTCACAGCAGTATGATTCACTTTTACAGCCTTCCTGGCAAAGATATTAAATCATCTTTCTTTTCTATGTGCTCTCTTTCTTTCCCGTAGAGTAGCTTCCCAAATTTCTTCATTGTTTTCATTGTATTATTTGCTCCATTGTTTGGCTTGCAAGCATCCCATTTATTGAAAAGGGGGGGGGGGGAGAAAATGACAGATTTCATTTACAATAAAAATGAAAGAATGTCCTTGGAAGTGTTTGGGCGACTGGTGAAGGCATTCTCTGTATGACTGGAATAGTGTTGCTATGTGGAACACCCTGGGTATTGTCTCAGGTTGTAAATAAACTATTTTGGGGGCAATTTATTGATGGTTGAAGAATTAGTCTCTTGTGAAGATACAGGACATAGCACAGTTGTATGTTTTCACTGTGTGTTGAGTAGAAAGACTTTAGCAGAAAGACTTTTGGGATTGGGTTTCTCTTCTTCCTCCATCTCTACTGAAAACACCTTGACTTCATTATTCAGTCAATAGAGGTGTGTTGATTAAAACATTTGTTTAATAGAAAAATGGCAAGTAACAACTTTGAATCTAAGAAATTATCTATTTGGAGAGATATCTAAATAGCAGAAATAAAATTGTTTTGTGGGTAAAAATATGGAGTCTAAAAGAGTATGACTAGAATCAGATCAGACAGCTAAGAAGCAGAAGGGAGGGAGAAAGAGAGGGAGAGAAACATCAACGTGTGGTTGCCTCTTGTGCACCTCCTGCTGGAGACCTGGCCAGCAACCCAGGCATGTGCCCTAACTAGAAATTGAACCGGTGACTCTTAGGTTTGCAAGCCAGCACTCAATCCACTGAGCCATGCCATTCAGGGCAGAAACTTAATCTTACAATACTTTAGAAAAGAGTGGTTTCTGGTTCTATTGTGTAGTCAATGTTACTTTATAGCTATAATACAAACATGGTGGATCTGAAAGTATTGAAAAATAATTACTTGCTATCAATAAGACAAAATCTGTGAGATCTAAACATAGACCACATTGCTGCAAAGAAAATGAAAAACATAATAGGAAAATGCTAACAAGTACACATGAAAGGTATGTTTGAATAACTGAACTTTGCTAACACAATATGCAATATAGCCCTTTCTAAAACAACAGAGAAATAGAAAATTACCTCTTATTGTCATGAAATTAAATCTAGAACTTGAACTCTTTAAATGGTAGCCACATTCCCCCTGGTCATACAGTACAGAATTTAGACGATATTAATTTGAAACAAAAAAGTAAGAATCATGAAGCTGTACTTGCTGGTATGACTATAGTTAAGGATACACATTTCAAAGTTTTAAATTCTAAATAATGGAAGGTTGATATGTATTTGACAAAGCAGCCAACGTGACATGTCAGAAGCCTATACAATGGATCATGATCAATCTCTTCATGTTTTCTTTGCCATTGCCTTTCATAACCTTCTCCCCGTTGGTGCCACCATCTGATAAAGCATTTAGTTTTGTTTCCCAGATAAGGTAAATAGAGAACCAGGCACGACTATTAGGTGAGTGGTGTCTGCAATAATTCTCTCTGCCAACTAGACTAAAATGTGATATTTGGGTCTACACTCTGAGCACATGTTTAATCTAAGGAACCCCATGTTTACCTTGGCTTTCATTCTTTGTTTTACCACGTGCTTGTTCTAAGAAAATCCACAAGAATAAGGATTATTTTTTTTAACATAGTATCACTGTGCTTTCCTGTTGTCCAGAACAGTGGCTGAGGAAGATGTGCAGGTACTGGCTTCAACCATCATGCCATTTTCAACCGTGGAAGTCAAGCACCTGGAGGCATTCTCGGGTTCTGATGAGTGTGGCCACCTCCCCAAACTATGCTTTCTTTCATTTTAAGTTAACTATTGACATAAATTGTGTACACACACACACACCATATATATATATATATATATATATATATATATATATATGTAAACTGCACATATTTAATGCATACATTTTGGTAAGTGGGGACATATGCATATACTCATGATATGATCACCACAAAAAAAAGTTGGTAACATATGCATCATGCCCAAAACATTTCTTGCTTTTGTGTGTGAGTCAGTGGTGGTACTGGGGGAAGAAGGGTAAGAACATACTTCCTGTGTGGAGAGTTTTAATCACATTTTACACGTTTCACATTTCACATTCTCCAGTCTGAACTCAAATATCATCTCCTCAGAAATGTCTGACTGTCCCACTTAAAGCTAGCCCTCAAAGACATTCTCACTCACTTCACCCCATTTCCTTCACACAGATTTTATCACGCAATTATCTTATCATTATTTTTATCTACTATTTAACTGTTCATCTATCCCTGAAATGCATTCTACGCCAATAGAAGAAACTAAAATGTATCATTCTTTGTTGCGCCACAATAAAGGAGCAATGTTTAGCCCATTGTGGATCAATGTTGTCAGCAATGAATCAAATGAGACAAAGAGTAACTCCACTCCTTTCTAAGACTGGGGAGCTGCTCTAAAACCTTTTGTATTTATTACGGGTGGTGCTTCTTCTGGTAAATATAATGCTCAAAACAATGTAAAAGACTTCCCACTTCTCTTACTTTTACTTTATTTCCAGGAACAGTTTGGATTCCCACTTTCAAGCCTGCCCATTAGAATGACACTCTTGATACTGATGCAATTTAATTCACGTAGATAACTCAGCGAGGGGATTGGGTTGAGCACGCCATACCGTTTGTACATCCTGCCTTGCAGCATGAAGTAGTCCCCACTGTGATCAGCCACAGCAGCAGTTCAGTCCCCAAATATCTTGGAAGTTAGAGGAAGTTCAATTTTGACTACAGCATTTTTCATTTACGCTTTCACATTGCCAAGATGCTAGTGTGTCTTCCATTTTAATTACTCCAAACTACATCAGTGAAAATCATACTATTTTTGTGCATCATTACCTATGATTTTTATCTGTCATGCTCTTTCAAAAAAAGGGGATGTGTTACATCATACTGAATGAATTTAGTTCTTTTTAAAAAGTGAAAAAGAAGAGGATATCTATGTGCAATAATTTTTAATAGGTATCCAGGGTTTAGTAAAAACTAGACTTCGGTCATTGCATTTTTATACTGCAAAGACCAAGTAACATTTAAATGTTCAGTAGGTAAGTCATTAAAAGGTGATTTTTAATTCTGTTTCCCAAGGCTAATAAGAATCAGGAAACTGTTTTTTAAGCAATAAATTTGGATTATGGTTAGTATACCGTTTTCAAGATTTTTTTGTTTGTTTGTTTGAATTTCTAAAGAAGAACTCTGGATATGGGTCCTATACTTGGAGAGTTTCTTAAAGTCAAAAGACAACAAAAATAAAGTATAAAACAAATAAGTATTTAAAAAATGGTAACACCGATAAATGTATGAAGTGGAAACTATCACTAGGTTGCAATTATTTAGGAAAATGTGGACATGATTAATTTTCCATTTTTTAAAGTATTTCACAAGCAATTGTTCCTCTTCTATGAGAACTTAAATGTGAAACAAAATGATATTTACTCTTCAGAATGTTTTGTTAGGCATTCAGATGTTTTCATTGACTCCAGATATGCAGGAGTATCAAATTCATATTTCTATTAGAACCTGGGACTAAGGCCAATGTCTTGTGTTTCTCGATCTGTATGTCACCTAAGTATGCACGATGGATTACTACTGATAGCCCTGGCCCTCTAAGTGCATGCAGCAAATATCTTGTACATTCCTGTAGCAAATATTTTGTAAACATATCTTATTTTTTCCAAGAACATCAAAGCAAAATGGTGATTCTAAAAATAACACAAATCTCTCCTTATTATGATTTGATTAAATCTAAGGCCTCATCCTTTTAAAACATATATCCATTTAGTCAAAAATCTTTGCACCGTTATTACTAAAAAGAAATGGCAAATCTGGCCTCTGGCAAATGCATCAAGTCATATTCACGGTACATTTTTAACAGAGTTGTTTTTTTTTGCACTACTGACATTGTAGACTGGCTAATTCTTTGTTGGGGGGTGCAGGCTGTCCAACGTAGAATGGGCAGCATCCCTGGCCTCTCTCCAGCCAACACTTGTACCAACCCCGTACTCAACCAGTACAGACAAAAATTGTCTCCACCTGTTACCAAAGGTTACCTGGAGGAGTAGGAGGAAATTTGCTTTCAATCAAGACCCACACAATTCTAACATAACCTCAAATTATTTATATTTAATTCTTAAAAAATGAGCATGGAAAGCAAACTCGAAACAAACACGTGTCAGTTTAAAGAAAAATGAAGGCTGAAATTAGGATCTGGCTCAAGTCCTGAAAAAAAAAGTAGGTTTTAAGCATATGTTTGCTAATTAACTCATATGCAAACTTACAATGGCAGCCAACTTTTCATGAATACCATTTTATTTCTCATTTCTAAGCTTAAAGTTCAAAATGACCTCAGAGTTAATCTAATCCAAATCAGTAATTGTACAAATGCAAAAAACAGGTCATCATAGGGTAAATTATTTCCCCAAGGGTTAATACTGGCATTAGCTGATCCAAAAGCCAAACACTCCAGACTCAGTCTCACACCAAATTCCCGAAAACAGTTTGTATACCCTCCAAAACATCCCATTTAATCTCTAAAATATGCTGCACTTTCAAGCATACATTTAGTCTCTATCCTGTAACACACTGAACTGAAACTTGGAAACATCGAAAATCTCTTTTATAATATAGTGTGTAATTGATGAAGCTTAATAAGTTCTATTCTGCAAGAATTGCCCCAGAGAGTTGCTGGAAAAAGTGGCACTCAAGGCATGCTGGAGAAGGCAGAGGCAAGAATATTTGTGTTCAGAGGAGCTCAAAAAGTCACTTTTTGTAAGAAATGTTGCTGTCAACAGTCATTCCGAGCACTGGGAAGTCTCTCCCATTGGCCAAAGTGGCAGCAGGGCGAGGTTCTAACACTGAATGCAGCAAAAGCTGGAAAGATGAATGGAGAGGGCCTGAACTTGCCCAAAGTTGGCAAGATAATTGTATGGAAAAAAATCCTTCTTTCCTTATCCCTATAAGAACTGTGGGCTTGAGCAGGGAGATGAGATGGTCTTTGAGGCGGGAATCCACCATCCTCCCAGGTTGTGTGGCACCTGAATAAACCTCTTTCCTTCCGCGCCAGCACCTGCCTCATGAGGTTGGCTTTCCCACTGGAACGCACTAGCTCGATATACCTTTTTGAAAGGGTGTCTTCGTTTTTGGTTTGAAGGCAATAATGGCAATAAAATATCATTTGTGGTATTTTTGATGACTTAGTGATCTTGGCTTATTTGATTTTTTCAATACTCATAGTATTTCCCTAAATTAAAAAAAAAATGCTACTAATCTAAAACATGGAAAAATACCAATATTCAGCCAAATTTGCTTATGAAATTGCTTGATTATTGGAGAACTGGATCCTCATAGTCTAGTATGTCAACATAAATTACAAATCACTACAAAGGTAAATATAAAAGTGAGATTATTATTTATTAACATTTTCAGATTGTAAAATAAAAACTGAACAAAAAAAAACTAGTTAACCATAAATTAATGGAAGAGATTTCAAACAAACAAGTAAATAACCATTTGCAAGTCTTCACTCGCTCTTTCTGTTAGCACTGCAGGCCCATTCCCTTTACCATGAACCTGTAAGGAGAAAAGTCTCCGTGTGGAGTTAATGGCACCCACACGGTCACCCCACTGTCATTCATCTGGGCCCCACCACTTGTTTAGGCCAACTTACGGGGAGGCTCAGAGCCGAAAGGACTACTAAGACTTTTGTTTTGTTTACATGAAAACATAAAACCAATAACTGACAAACATAGATTTTACCTATATTTCCAAGTATACATTAATTTCACAGCAGTAAGAAAAAGATGATTTTGGCAGTTTTACAATGACACTTGGGGGAAAAAACATAGCAACTTAGTATTCTAATGAAATATAAAACAAAATTAATCAAAAGGTGATTTTAAAAAGCTCATGCCACAATGATAGATGATGAGGTTTTAAGTCTTTGAAGTCTTTTAAAGGACAACGTGCATATTTGGGAAAAAAGATGTAACATATATGGTTAATAATAAATATCTCAAAGAGACAAAGGGCTTTGACAAATTGATAAGAAAAAATGAGAACCACATTAAAAATAAGTGAAAAAAATGATTACCATATTTTTCAGACCATAAGACATACCTAGATTTTAGAGGAAGAAAATGGGGAAAAAATTTTGAATCAAAAAAAGGTGGTAAAATATTTCATAACATAAATAACATAATATTTCACCAATAGAAATGTAAACAGAACTCAATAGCAGCATTAACAACCATTATTCCTCCCAAATGAGGGGGGTGAGTCTTATAGTCCAAAAAATAGTAGGTAAGCCCAAAAGAAAAAATAAGGATCCCCATACTACATATATGTCATTATTTTTTCTGACAAGTTTGTTTTAAATATATTTCCAATGCACTGAATGACCTGCTTTATAATTCCTGAAACCCAAGGAATAATTTCAAAGCACAGATCTCTTAGCTTCCTTTGCAGTTAGGAAAACCACATGTGAATTTGGCCTCACAAACTTGAGGCATCAAAAGCTGAAATGACATCAATTGGTAGAACTGGTTGTCAGAAACCACTGGAAACCTCAGGGCAACAGAAGAAATGTTTTCTTCATTATTAGTCTTGGTAGAGTAAATGGATCCCCCCCAAAAATCCAGCTGAAATTAAAAATGAAATTGCATCATCTCACAGTTCGCAGTAGCAAAACAGCTAATTAAATTATGACTGACGGTAACCTAGAGTAAAATGCCCACTTCACACGAAGCTTTGAGGGATCAGCTGGCTGTTCTGAGAGAACAATATAAATGGCACGAGGAATGTGTGAACTGTGAAGGTAAATTGGTTGTATCAAACCATACTGACAGCTTGCAGAAAGCGAATAACAAGATCATCGCCCTAAATTTTGGCTCAAGGCCCAGAGAGGAAACCACGGGAATTTTATGGCTGATGAAATAATCTTGTGTCACCTACAACTGTAGACCTACCTAAGGCAGAGCACTACACTCCAAAGTTTGATCCTTCCAATTATAAAACTTAAAAGTTGGCTGTATACGTAGTCTCATTACTACCACAGCGTGAAGGCTAGTGAACTGACTGAGAACAAGGGAGATCTCAATATGTGTCTTACTTGGGAGCAGGGAAATGTGACAGAACGTAGATGGCTCAGTGTCCCCGGGCTCCCAAACATCTCTGAGTCTTTGCTGTTTGCAGGAGCAGCCCTTCCTTCCTTCTCAGTCCAAGAAGGGCCTTTTTGCTTTTGTTTAAAATCCAATTACAAACTCATCTGCGAGTTACCTTGTAAGGGAAAACTATTCTTATTATGCCCATCCTCCACCACTTCTAATTATCTCCTGATCTAAATTAGAGGCAGAACTCAACATGCCCCAGGGAGACAATTACAAACTCAAATTCTAGAAGAGATGATTAAGCATGAAAACAATGTAAGAATTTATGGATTTGTGTTAGCAAAATCTAGAAAATATGCATAGAAATTAATTTTGAAAATACTAAATGAAGAATTGCATAACATAATTTTATAATGCAACATATATTAACATAATCGTCCTCATAAAGTTTAGAATGACTGCACTAACCTCTGTACACGATAATGGAGTTTGCTTTGTTGCTTGCTTAGCTAATTAAAATATGAACTTAATAAAGACTCTAAGATGCCTAAACCTCTTTGAAATGTTCTGTATAAAAAAGTTTTACTTAATTAGGGAAATTAGAATGACTTTATCATGTGTAATTCACTCACCCTATTCCTTACATCTCTTGAGAGAGGGTAAAAAAATGCTTTCTAACCTGGGCATTGAGAAATACATAGATGATAGCATATCAACACATTTCAAAAGTATTGTAGAGATCGTTTTATGTAAGCTAGGAATTTAGCTGATACGAGATTTTGCATTTAAAATAGGCTCCCTTATTTCCACGGTCATGATGAGATCCTTGGGTGTTAAGACCAAATGATGTTAATGAAACATCAGATGCAGGATGTGATTTCTGTAATTAATAGTGGTGGTGCAAGAGAGCACTTTTCAGTCCCTAACTGACCATAGAGTCTGTAGGACTTAAACAGATATACAGTGCCCTAAGGTCTACACTCCCTCTGTACGTGATAAACCTTTTGGTTGGCCAGGCAGGAAAACGGTGCTCCAACTACAATAAGATCTGGCTATTCAGCCAAAGTATTTGAGTTACATTAGACCTGAGTTACCTCAAAGACTCCGAGTCCAGTTAGTAGTCAAATATTTGGGTACATGTGAGCAGTAAACATGATAACAACACAAATATCTTCTCTCTGACATTTCCAAACAAGACTGTGGATATTTTTCTGGGCTAACCATGAACCAGGAGGACAGAAATAACTAGATATTTTAAGAACTTTGATAAATTCCAAGCTAATGAAAATACCTAATAGAACCTCCCAAAATTTTCTGCTTCACTGACTAGTGAAGACAAATGAGTGTTGAAATGAATGCCTGATCCAATTTCACCTCGAGATCAACTCAGTGTAGCTTCAAACATATCCAATACCAATATATTTAGTTTCTAGGCATATTACTGGACAAACAAGCTAAGAAACTGGAAGAAAACACCCAATAGCTAGCTATAGGACACCGTTCTGTGTGGCATGGGCCCAGCTCCCACTCAGAAAGGCCAGTAGAAAGTGAGGTCCGGTGCATAGGACCCACACCCATGGATAGGTTCTCTCGTGGGGATCGGGCCTGCATTATACTTAGGCCGCTTTGAGACATTCTTTTTGCTAAAACTCCCTCATCCTGAATTGAGGCAGCGAATGTTTACTGCATATCTTTAAAGTGACTTCCTAAAATCTATGCTAAGCCTTCCAAGGATGAGTGTAACCAGTTCAACCACTTTTCCCTTTTCATTTGCAAATATCCTTCTTCCATGATGTGATTACCAGCATCTTCTCCTGTTTTCTGTAAAAGGTAACCACCTAAAGCAAACAAGTGCATAGTAAATGAAGACTGTCCTCAATGTACTGTGCCCAGAAAAGCTATAAAAGCTTGTCAAAGCGAAGGTTGGTGCCCTCTCCTTTTGAGAGAATACCCTAGACGGTTCCAGGCATTCTCCCTTTGAGACAGTGGCCGAGCCGTTCACAGGACTCGGTAGTCCGTGTGAATTTGTCTCGCCTCATCCATAACACCACAGGACCCACAAGTCAGGGTCGGCATCAGCTAGCCATCATTTATTTCTTTTTCTTTTTTTTGTAAATACTATTTACTAAATACTAAATACAAATTTAGATTTTTATACTCTAATCCTGCCTTGTCAGTTTATGTTGCTAAAGAGGACTTAATAACAGCACTCACATTTGCAAAGTCCTGGTTGGTTCAAGGATAGGATTCTGAGAGAATCTCTTCAGTTGTTCTCAATGATATCTCTGTTTCATGTTCTATCTCTTTCACACCTGCTAGTAATAACAAGGCGTGTGACCCAGACTACTACTGGCTACCTTTACAATCACACAAGACCTCATCACTGGAGGAATTAAAAATTGAATTATAGGGAAGAGCCAGAAGAGACTTGGGTTCTTGAACAGCACAGAATCCCTGCATCAGGCAACTGCAAGGTTGAACCATTTCTGGCCTTCTACTCAACTAAATCAATAGGTTTTCTTAAAAATTTGATGAGATTCACTAATAGCAGGTTCACTAAAATCCGCAAACAAAATCATCCTAACTTCTGCTATAAGCTGTGTATGCACAACTTGAAATAAAATAGCACTTGTTAGTTTGGCTCCATATAAGATAACACATAAGACAAGGTGTGTTTTACTTATGAAAAAATTTCTTAGCATAAGTGTTTAATTCTTTTGTTGATGATGAAGTATTTTTTATTAAGCAAGGAGCATGCTTACATAACATCTTAACATAATAGGTTAAGTGTGAAAAACACCATTACTCACCTCGCAATTGTGAGATCTTTCTAAATAAATTTCCTGTTACTTCAATGAGATTTATGTTTTCCAGAAATTTGTCATTTGAACCCATAAGGGTGTGTTTTCTTTCATACAAGTCATAACTTGCCTGTTGGAACCCCTAAGACATTTCGTGAGGGTTTTAAAATTCATTGATAGATTTATTTAATTATTTAACTATTGTGTCATAGTTTTTATCTGTTATTTGAAATTTTTAAAAATAATTTCTAAGTAGGCATAAATAAGGATTTGGACCTTTCACTATTTGACTCTTAAGTCTAAACCACAAATTTAATCCAGTGAACAGTTTAAAACCTAGAATTTCATTAATACAATTCATATTTCCTTTTTATTGAATGTATTTGGGCGACACTGGCTAACAAAATTACACAGGTGTCAGGTGCACAATTCTACCACACATCATATGCACACTGTACTGTGTGCTCACCACTCCGAGTCCAGTCTCGGCCCATCACCATTTATCCCCACATCCTCCTCTACCTCTCCCCACTGCCCCTCCCCCAGCATACTGCGGTGCATGCCGGTGAGATTTTTCTCTTGTTTTTCTTTTGTGCTCCCCCAGCCAACACCAAGGCAACCGTCAGCCCGAATGTTATTAACAAGCAAAATTAACCCATTTCATATTTCTAGCATATGAAGTCAGGTATTTTAAGTTAAATAACTTAGGCCTACGTTTTCTTCCTAAAACTAAGGTGCTCTTACCATTTATATTCTTTCAAAGGAAGATTCACATCTTTCTAAAATGTGTAAAGGGTGCTTAGAGTTTCTCTTACTGTGTTCCTACCTTTTCAATTTAATGCTGATAAGTTAACACATATCCATGTTTAAGGATTAGAACATTCATATCATTATTGTATATAATCTTACCAATTCAAAAATAAATGCATATTGAGTTATTTTTGTTTGACTCTTTTAGTATATTATTGAACAATCTTACAGAACAGACTAAAACAATAAAGAATAACAATTATAAAAATAAAATTTGACAGGGGACAATGAAGTTTGCAAATAATTCAAAATCAAGTTTGAAATAATCGAATGATTATTTTTTCAGACACATATTGAGGATAATTAAGAAGATAGGAAATTAATTACTGACAATAAGCAAGGCCTCTATACATGTCATTTAGGCGTCTTAACATGTCATTTAACTTCAGTATAAAATAACCTCTATAAAGGAAACCATTTAAAGAAAAGGAAATGTTTCTGTAGATATTTCATTTTGTGATTATGAATAAACATTTGATTAAACTGTTGTAATGCTCAAGCATTACTTAAATAACTATACATTGTAACATTTTTTTCTCCTTCATGATTCTATAAAATGGCAAGTACTAGTTAATGAACCGCTTATTTAATAAGTTAGATGGTTATCAATTAAATGGAACTTGTATGTCCTTGAAATCACTATCAGAATAAAACAAGGCCAGAGTTTAAATTTATTTTTAATTTATTGATTTACGAGGCGGGGGAGAGAGAAAGACATCAATTTGTTGTTCTGCCTATCCATGTACCCACTGGCTGCTGCTTGTATATTCCCTGACCCCACAACCTCGGACCATCTGAACAATGTTCCAACCAGCTGAGCTACCTAATCAGGGTGAGATCATAGTTTAAAAGATATAGTTAATACAAACTTAAAACTTAAATTAAAATATTAATTTCAATAAAGAAAAGTGTTTAATGCCTGTTCACTTGTCATTTGTGCATAAACATATATATTATTGTATAATCAAGTATTTCAATAGTGATATTTAAATCATTAAGTAAATATGTTAATTTTTTAAACCCAATCTTATCCAAAATTGTGCTCAAGTAATAGTTCATTTGCTCTGAGATGTACTCTTGAACAAACAGATGATGAATCACCTTCATGATCTATATAGAATGGGAGGAAATACCAAACACCTATTAAACGAACATTGAGGTTGGATAATGAGCAACTGGGGATGTAATCAACCTTTTAGTGTGATAGGACATAGCTAAACAGCAGCCATTCTCAGACAGCAGCCATTCTCAGACAGCAGCCATTCACAGATAAGCAGTTATCTCAAGGTCATACACTAACCCCCACTTTCGGCTTCTGTATGCACACTTTCAGCAGCTGCACTCCTTCCCCCTCCTCTTTCTGCCTTGTTAACAAGAATATAAGCCAGCCCCAGCCTGAGCTCAGGGCCCAGAATGTGGAATCTCTCCTCTGGGTCCTCATGCGTGAATAAAACTCCCCTTCACAAACCCGGAAGCCGTTTGAGTTGTCTTTTCTGTAACATTTGCAGTTGTAGAAAATACAGGTGAAATCACAAAACATTTTAACAATGGTTTATAAAATGCATTGTGGGGGGTAGACAGATTGATTGCCAAGATCCCATCTTCTCACTTCTGGGCTGCTATAACAAAAATACTATAGACTGGATAGCTTAAACAACAAATATTTATTTTTCACACTTGTGGATGCTGGTAAGTGCAAGATTAAGGCTCCAGCAGAATCAGTGGTTGGTGAGAGCCCACTTTCTAGTTCACAGAGGCCCATTTTCTCACTGTGTCTTCACATGGGTAAGAGGCCAGGGAGCTCTCTGGGGTCCATCTGATTAAGACACATATCCCATTTACAAGAGCTCTACCCTCCTGACCCAATCCCTTTCCAATGTCCCACCTACAAATAACTTCACATTGGGGATTAGGTTCTAATATGGATTTTGGAGAGATACAAACATCCAGTCTATAGTAGATCCTTTACTATTATAACAGTGCAGGGCTCTGTGACAGAGAAATCCTGGACAAGGTGGTTGATTGGGTCTAGAAGTACACTGATGAAGATGGAGTAATGCAATGCCCTAAATATTCTCAGAAATGTCTAAATCCTCCTGTGTTCTGAGTCATCTCTTTGTTACTCAATTATGTAAAATTTTAGACATTATCTTATATAAGCACACACTTTTCAACATTTCTATCTAGATTATAAATTCATTGTAATTTTTTATCTACCTTTTTATCCACCTCCACATCCCACCCTACATCTAAGATGGAATGTAAACTCAATAAATAATTTGGGATTGACTGACTCCTCTCACGGAACATTAGAAACAACCACCTTAAAAAAAGAAAAAAAACAAACAGACATTTTAGCATAGTGTAACTTGGGATGGTTTTCACATATCCTGACAGCAATTTTGATGTAGTACTAAAAAGAAAAGCGTTTGGTTCATCTAAAATGAACACGCCTTATTTATGAATCAATTAAGATAAGAAAAAACCTTGCATAAGACACATAAAATGTTATTGTGAGTTTTGTTGTCTCAAGTATCTGACCTTTGGATAAAGGAAGTTTTTCTAAAATGGAACAAGCACATTAAACACTGAACTTGACTTAACCTCATACAAATCCAACTATTATTTTAGGTGCATGGTAAGGACAGGACATATACTTGTCAAAGTTGTACTTTTCTGACCTTTATATATTGTTTAGAATTACTCCAGGCAATCAATTCTGAGTGTGCCAGTTATAAATTACCACACTCGTGGAAAAGTAGGTTGTTTCCTTCCTTCCATTGCCAGTTTTCTAAGTAGGGCCTGTACTCGTCAGTATTCATATTGGACATAAAGAATGTTGACAGAAAAGGCCCAGGCAAAATATACAAATCCTATAAAGCAGCAATCAATTTAGCTAACTGACTAGGCTCTGGACAGTTTGTTTCAACTTTTGAAGGTTTATGGAAAACTCTTTTTAGTTTCATCTTATCATCAAGGTCTAGCTGCCAGCAAGTATATGAGACATTTGGAACTTTCAGCAGTTGACTTTATGTTCTGAGGCTGAGACTGGGATATATCTGCCAGCATGCAGCAAATATCAGGGCTCCGATGCAGTTTAATTCAGGAAGGCATCTCCTTCATCACCTGTCTACTGAAGGGCAGTCAGAGCTGCCAGTTCAGGGGGGTTGCTCCTTAGAGTATCTGAGCGCTGTTGCCCCTCACCCCTGGCCTACAGCACTGAGGGGCGTCCGAGTAGCACTGGGGAGAAGGGAAACCAAAGAAGTGACCTACTCTCCTTGAAATCTTGGGGACAGGTCAACATCTAGAAATCTAACAGAATCCCCACATTCATTCACTGATTTATGTAACCATTACATGTGAGTTGAGAGGACAGGAAGGTAAGCGAGTCAGTGTTCTTGCTAGCACAGCTTATGCTGGAAGCTTTAAACAATAAACACAATAAAAAAGCAACACAGTAGAAACAAAACAAGCAAATTCACTGTCGTCTAGAACTTGATTTCCATAGGAGGCTACTAATAATAAACAAATGGAATACATAAAATATATAGCATGTTGGGTGTGTGAGGTGTTTAGGGAACACCAAAACTGGAAAATGGCAAAGGAAGTGTCAAAGAGTTTCTATTTTAAAGAGGGTTTTGTCAAGAAAAGTCTTCCTGTAGGGGTCATGTTTGATTAAAGACCTGAAGGAAGGAGAGTGAGCTCGCCCTTGCAGTTATGTGTATGTAATACATATGTAAATGTACATATGTCTGTGTATATGAAAATCTTCCCATTCAGAGGGGATATTAAAGTGCAAAGACCTCACCCAGAGCAGGGACACGACAGAATGTTTTATGGTCAGCTAGAAACCAGTCAGTGTGGCTGAAACAGTGAGTCCTGGGACAGAGACGAGTTTAGAGAGGGAATGGGGAGCAGGCAACAGAGAGGTTTTGCCTGCTCTTGCAAAGTCTCTGGCTTTTACACCATGTGAGATGCTTGCACAGAATAGTGCCATAGTATCACCTGGTTAACTAGAGGTTGAAGTAGGGCAGGCAGGGAAACAAGGGGACCCATATGAAGCTTCAGTCAGGACGAAGACTCTAGAAAATATCATCACAAACCCAATCTCATGAAGCACAGCTGACCTTTGACAGAATATATTCACTTGATGTGGTGAATGATTGGTAACTGAAATTTCTTAGCTTCTGAATACTGTGGGTAAGACTGCACATGGCTGATCAAGAATACACCCAAGAATTTGCAAGGAGGAAGATAGGAGCATGAAGGAAGAAGGGGCATTCTAATAGGCAGCCATATCAAATTCTGCAGGTCTGTTGGTACTAAAGAATATGTTGTACTAGGCTGCAGAATTTGAAATGCATAAGGATGTGAGAATATGTAGAATCAGAGACGTGCTTTAGCCCAAAGCACTCTAGGTTCTGATCAGAGAATAGGTCACCATTCTAAAACCTTGTTAATTTTTGACATTGATAATCATGATGCACTTTAAATCTGCTAATGCAAACTTCTGGACACAAACTCTGGCTTGCTCTTCTTCAGGTCTCCAGCATGTAAAATTTCTAGGACAAAAGAGGCATTCACTGGTGGTTGTAGTATGGCAGCCCTCAGTATTTATGAGACACCAAACGTTGCCTCATATATGTTAATCACAAAGACATAAGATATAGTTTGTCAGGGGGGAAACCTTCTAATGTCAGATTTATATTGTACACACATATTTTTAAATATTTACTTAGAATCATTCCATTTTATAAAACTTAAATAAATGATAGGAGTCCTCCAGCTCAATTCTTCATTTTCAATAGGATTCCGAGACCAAATAAAGTTATGTGGCTTGCAAATATGACCTTAGTTCTGGCATTTTCTAGTACACATAAAACTGCAAGGTGGCTTCAAAGAGCGCTGTGCTTATCATGCTAAGTGTGGGGAAGGAAGCTGGAAAAAATAGTATGTGTCTGCCTGAACTGTGTATTACTTTACCTGTCCTTTCTGTCACACAGAAGGAAGATACAGAACTCAGAAACAGAGCTACTAGATCAGGCAGGCTCACGGTGCTCATTTTCTGGCAATTCTAAGGCAGCGGGTTCTTGAAGATGCAGGAAGCCAGTCAGGCACACTCCCACGGGGGGTGCTGGTTTTATTTAACAGTCCTGAACAGCTGGAGAGCACACCGCTAACGACCACTTGAGCATGAAAGTGTCTGATGATTGCACATAAAATATGACATCCAATGAGGAAAAAGGTAATAACAGTATACAACAACACATGTGCGTGTAAGCTCCGTAACAAATTTGAAAAGGGAACTGCCATTGTCATGTGCATTCTTATAGAGTATTTCTTTCAAATAAAAAGTAATTTAAACAGTAAGGAAAATTATCTCTATTCAATCACTTCAAAGCTCCATGAATGAAAAATGATATGAAGTTCGAGACAGAGAATAGGAAAACTTCAGACAAAGATTTTCAGAGAGGGTGGGAGTTTCCCAATAGCATCTGGGCATCATCTGAACAAAATACTTATGAAATGAAACAGTCCCCTGGTCCGAGGGTCTCTTACCTTGCAGAAAAGGAAAGCTATCAGAAACAAAGCAAGCAGAAAGCAATGCTGAAATCCAAACGCAATTGCAGGCTGAGCTGTACTTTAAAATAGCCACATATGTGTTTTTAGGGATTTGTCTCACGGCATATGTCTTTTTTTTTTCACATAACTGTCAACTAGATCAGTGATGAAAATGAAAAATGTATCACTCAAAACTAGTTTTTTTTTTCATTTTCTGAACTGCACCTTATCTAATGAGAAATGAAAGTCCTCTCCCTCTTTTTTTTTTCCCCTAAGAAATACATTTCTGTAGCGTCTCTTCACTATCAAAGTGTAACAGCAGGCTGAAAGAAAATACTCACACAGCAACCAATTTTTTGAGAACTCACTAGATGTTCCAAGGTCTAGTAAGGGACAAAACCCCAGCCACCAACAAGCAGCCTCTTGTTGTGAGAAAGATACAACTTTTAAACCATTAACATACCTTCCTCTACATTGTTTTATTTATAGCATCATTACATCAATATCAGCCATATTAAATATTTTTCTTATTTAGATTTTTATTTTCGGATCCCTACACTGGAATATGAATTCCACAAGGTCATTAGATTTTGGTCTCTTTTATAGGTGGATTTTTCCCCAATACCTCAATCAATATCTAAATGCATCAGTAAAAATATTACCAAATACTGCAGAAAACTGTTGCATCAGATTGTGGTAAACAACATAAATAAAGAAACAGAAAAACTGAGTTCTCTCTGAGACATTAAGAAAGCTATAATGAGGTGACACAGATTGGGTATGGTGGTCAAGAAGGCTGCAGAAAGATTTTATGTCAGTCTGTAAAACTATGGCTATTTCCATATTAATGACCTAAGACTTTTTCTAAATCATTTCATTATATATCTTCTCTCATTAACCGCATCAAAAAATATTCTTCTTTTTAAGAATGTAGTTTTGTAATTTCATTTCTGAGATCTTGATCTAGAAAGGAACTTAAAAGTCAGCTCTTGTAAATGTCCAATCTTTGATGAAAGCAAAATAAATTCAAGAGGTATTAGGCTTGAGTTAAAGATCCCTTGGTTGGTGAATGGGCCAGACTGGACTCATATTCTGAAATGTTCAGTGTTTCTATTGTAAATGCCTATGCACCAGGAGCCTCAGTGTTCTCACACAATGCAGACTGCATTACCTCAAAGAAATATAATAAAGCTAGAAACGGCTCACAGAAAGACAACAAAACTATCATTAACGAAATAGAAGAGCTTTGTATGGGAAGACCTTAAAGATTAGAATCTTCAATCCGGAAACTCTGACATCTATTAAATCATGAAGAAGGTGGATAGTGTGAAAGCCAAGCTTTCCACAAACTTCAATTACACAAGGTCTAAGGGCACCCTTTGAAGTTTAAAAGAGATAAATTTAGGATAAATAATGGGAAGTGCCATAGTACTTGATTTATTAGGTAGAGAGCTCATGGAAGTAACATGAGCAGAAAATATAATAGGTTCATAAATGGTTTAGATAAAAAACATACAATAAATCAATTCTAGACTATTAAAAGGAAGTGGCCCAATATACCATTAATGTGGCTTTTATCTTTGTCAAAGTACAGGGCTCTCCTTGCTCTTTAGTTAAATTCAAAGTGATCAAGGCTGAACACTTCACACTGAAAGGAAAGAACCAGGTGTCTCAGAAACATGTGCTCTATGGCAGGAGCTGACACAGTGCAGTGCGCTAACGCAGCAAGTACTCAGTGCCTGCCGAGGGAATGAATTTCCTGCAGCCAAGCCAAATTCTCCAAATGGCCATTATGAAAATGTGATTCAATTTAGGGAGCTCTCTCTGAGGGTTCAGTAAATGTTTACATTTAACTGCAGTACCTTTCAGATATATACCAGTATGTATCTGATCTATTTGTAAGATATACATTATACACATATATATATGTGTGTGTGTGTGTATATCACACATTCACAAACACGGAAAACATACCAAAGGCTAATGTTGTTTCTCTACCAGATATTCATTCTAGATTTTGATACATGAAAATATTAGTCTCTTGGTGTTATGGACCTATAAAGTCCATCACATTGTAAAACGTTACTCTTAACTGACAATTATCATCATTATCTATTAAACTTACTCAGCAATTATGTCAGAGTGGTCATGGGCTTTTAGGTAGAATTGTGCCCTCATATCATGATACTAGTGCTACATAGATCTAAATGACTCATAGAATAATGTTACTGGCAAATGTATAAACTACGCATAAAAGCTTGTACACAGTTTTGTGAAATTATCAACAGTTGTGCTTAAAATACAACACAAAAGTACTAATTGCAAACATAACACAAAACTGATAGCATTCAAGTTAATACTAATTTTATATACAGATTTTTTCATTTCACAGAAACTAAGTGGTTGATGAATGCAAGCATGGTACCCAGAGTTAAAATGGAAATGTTTTAGAGATTATAAACACTTTTCCCTATGTGTCAAAACTTTCAAATAATTCTCATACTTCAGTTAAAGGCCATTGAAGCTCACTTAGCAAACAACCATAAGAGGTATAATTATTTCAACTCTGTTCTTCCTCTACAATCTAGTGGAAGTGTGAAAGCTACAATGATCACAATGAAAAAGTGGGTCCTAAAATGACATGATTAATTTTTACAACAAAGATATTAATCTTAAATATATGAATGAATTAAATATATTCATGTTATCATATGAAAGCTCACATTTTTCAAAATTCATATAACCTGAATCAGGTTTCTGAAAGCCAGGTTTATGTCATAACATCAAAAAAAATTTCTAACAGTGAATTTTTAAAATTATATAAAATCCTATTATGGTTTGAGCCACATGGGTAAGAAACATTGTTGAATGTTTTCCTGGCACTAACTGTTTAGTTTACAGAAACTCAATGAGTAGTGTGTTTGTGTGTGCGCGTACTTGAGTGAGTCAACATACCTTATACAGAGGAATCTAAGTGTCTGGAATCTTCCATTTTGCCTATGTGCAATAGACTACATAATAACTATTGAGCCATTTGTATTAAGCTTTTTTGAAAAATCCATATTCGTAGCACTTTCTAACAAAAGTATGTATATATGATGAAAACGGTTCTCTGTCTGCAGGAACAGGAACTCCCTAGCCCTGTAACCAGAGCAACTACTGTGACCGCTGTCCTAGGCAAACTTTAAAAATATTCCATGTACTTCCAAAAATATCACTATATGGCTTATTTGCCTAACTTGGCACATTAAAATATAATGTTAATAAAATCCAAAAAATGACTTAATGTTCACTGAGGATTTTATGGCAATTTTGCAAGTTAGCTGTTTTAGTAACTTTTCCAACCTACAATGCAAATTTTCTCATCATTCATGAATTTTGACAACTCGGTTGTACATACTATTAAAACAGTGCCTAAAATATGGCAGTGTTTTACTTTTATATGATAAACCCTACTTATTTTAGGCCAATTTTCACTCGTTGAAAAAGAAATAATAAAAATAAGTCAATAATAAACATAAATTGTATTAAAAGTAGGAGAAGAAAAGTCAAACGTAAGTTTTCTTCTATCAAGAATTCAGGAATATATACATAACATCATTTTACCTTGGCAACAGACAATTCATCAATTCAACAGTTACTGAGTACTTGCTATGGGGTAGAGGTTACGAATGGAGAGCCAGTACCCTATTACCAGAGCTTGCATTCTGGCTCTCTCACTTTCTGGCTGTATGATTTGTGATCACTATCTAATCTCTCTTTGCCCCGTTCTCTCACTTGTAAAATACAGTATTATTACACATTTCCTTCCATATAATGAAGGAAAGAAATACTAGATGTACATCACTCTCTATAGTGTCTAGCACTTGGGAAGCTCTCAATAAAAGATATTTATCTTCATTATGGGTATTGACTAATAATTTGCTTTAAAGCTTTTTAATAGAAAAACATATATAAATAACCCCTATTAGCAAAAGCACAATGATAGCTTCAACTATAATGTTTAGAGTATGTACTATATACTATATAATACTACATGTATATTATTGTATTACATGTATATTACATGTGTTACCTCAGTTAGTTATAAAAATAAATAAACGCATTAAGTTGATACTGAGTTTTCATTTTACACTGAGAAAGACTTTGACCACTATTACAGCACGGTAATAATAACACAAGGATGGGAGTTTTATGACATAAGCTTTACTTTGTATTTTGCCAAAAACTGGGTGTGAGACTAAGGGCAGGCTGTTTTCACTAGAAAAAATAATTCGAGAGTTTGAAATAAATAACCCCTGGTTATGCAAATGAGCCTGAACTGAAGTAAAATTTAAACAAAACTTTCTGACACATCAAAGGTACCACTCATTAGTGTGACCATCAGCAGCTTTAAGAGCTTTGAAACACTAGAACCCACCCACAAACAGGGACTAGATCAAAGTGCACTTTCATCACTGGACGAAGATGCTAAATGCCAGTCAACCCATAATGAACTTTCACGGGGTGGAGGAAAACCACAGACATCAAATGAAAACTCAGAGCACATCTGAGGAAACTGCACATCAGAGTAGAGCAGAGCACATATGAGGAAACTGCTAGGGATAGAAAATGGGCACAATTAGCCCTGCCTGCTGTGGCTCATTGGGTTGAGCGCCACGGCACCTGTGAATCAAAGGGCCGCTGGTTTGATTCCTAGCATAAGGCACATGCCTGGGTGTGGGCCAGGTCCCCAGAAGGGGGAGAACGAAAGGCAACCACGCATTGATGTTTCTCTCCCTGTCTTTCTCCTTCCCTTCCCCTCTCTAAAAATAAATAAATAAAATCGTAAGGAAAAGGAAATGGGCAGAATTATGTATGTATTAGCATAATTCCACTGACACTCTCAGGGTTGAGTTACCTTGGGGAAACAACAGAATAGTTTTTGGTTGACTGAAGCATTTGGATTTCTATTAACACCACCCTTTGAGGCATATAAAATGCCAAGAATAATAATTATTCTTTTAACTTTATTTGCCCCGAGTGTTTAAGGCAAGGAATATATTTTTTAAGATTTTATTTATTTATTTTTAGAGGGGGAAGGGAGGGAGATAGAGAGAGAGAGATAGAAACATCAATGTGCGGTTGCTGGGGGTTATGGCCTGCAACCCAGGCATGTACCCTGGCTGGGAATCGAACCTGGGACACTTAGGTTCCCAGCCCGCGCTCAGTCCACTGAGCTACACCAGCCAGGGCTTGCAAGGAATATATTTTTAAATAAGCTTTCAAAATAGTACCTCTTTAAAAAAGGTTTTTATCATGTCTGAACCCCTTAAACTAGTATTTTAACTTTTTTCATAAATGTAGTTTTCTCAGCATATTTTCTTACTGAGCAACCAAAATTCAGTGTTCGTTCCTGGCTTTGCTCAGAGATACAAATTCTGGAATCACTGCCCTTACATACATTCTATACATCCTCCAGGCCAAGGTCAAGCAACAATTTCATCTGCCCCATTACTTCAGCTTTTGGCCTTACACTGATGACTGCTAGTATTTACTGGTTTAGAATCATTTTGGCACTTAATTTTATACTGCCAAGTACTCTGTGTGATATTTTGTTTCTTGGTATCATAATGTCTCTTATTTTTTCGGTTGTATTCCTCTCAGTGTGGAACACCGAGCTCTGTGGACAATTTGTGCTTAAAACAATTAATGGCTAAAAAGTAAGAGATGATTTAAAAAAAACAAGTAAGAATTTTTGTATATCAAAATGAATTATTTCCTCTTAAATGGTCTTATTTTTCAAGGATACTTGTTATTTTTTAATGTATTTCTTTCCTTTTCAAAATTGCCTTAGAATCAGTTTATGGGTTCAGACATAAAAACAGCACCATACATTCTAGTTACAATTATTTATCTGATTTTTACATTCAAGTCACCTGGCAAGAATTTTAAAATTACATAGCCACACCATAACTCTGAAACTTCTGACACCGAAGGTCTGAGGAGGGCCAGTTATGCATATTAAGTGAGTAAGGCAATAAATCAGGTAGAAAAAAACATTACAGACTTACACACCAGAAACCTATAGTTTTATTAACTAATGTCACCCCAATACATTCAATTTTTAAAAGTTATTCAAATGTAAAGTTTTTAAATTAAAATTTAGAAAGGGTTTGCAGGAACAACTATAAAGGACACATGGACAATAACGGGGGGATGGGAGGGAGGTGGGGAGGGACGGGTGGGGGTTGGGAAGGAGTGGGGGGGAAGGCAGAAAACTGTACTTGAACAATTAAAATAAATAAATAAAATTAAAAAGTTAAAAAAATAAAAAAATAAACTACAGTTACAAAAACAATGTTTTTTGACCAACTACAAAAAAATGGACACAAAGCTAATTTTACTTATTAATTCAACATAATGTAACATTTTTGCTGAAGAAGGTATGGAATCTGGTTCTGATTTTCAATAAAACACTTCTATTGATTAAAATAACCTGCTTTAGATATCTAAAAATGTAACAACACTTTTGACTAAGGAGATAGAAAATATTTTCCATTGGCGAGAAAAACCACCTCTTAATGAGTTATTTGATCTTTCAGTGGAGTGTATTTATCTACGCAGCATACTTATCTATGAAATGTAGGCCATAACATATGTCCTGCTTATCTGATGCATGCATTTCTTTATTATACATTTGTTATACATGGGAGTTACTGAGTTATGTTGTGGTTGTAGACAAAAATCTAAATGATTCTGGTTTTAAGAAAAGCAATTATATACATAAAAGGCACATATAAAAAATAATACAAGGGTGATTATAACCCACAGTAAAAAAAGAGCTATAAATAAAAAGTTAAGAGTTTCCCAAAGGTCAGGAGACCTTCTTGCAGAACTTAAAAAAGTTCTTAAGGAAAAAGTAACACATGAAGCCTACCAGGTGGCGATGAGTTTCAGCTGTGGGCCTGCAGGTAGGGTGACCAGTATAAACAAAGCTAGAGATATTTAAAATAATAATAATAATAATAATAATAATAGAAGAAGAATAAATTCTGCTACAACTGTGAGCAGTGCAACTGTGGAGCAAATTGAGAGGAGGGGGCAGAAGAATCTGCAATGATTTAGAAAAGGGAAGGTTTAGATCACATACAATTTAGAGTTTTGGATTTTATCCAGTAAACAGTAATAATGCTGGTGATATTTACTAGGACTTTATGAATTTTATGTGTGTGTGTGTGTGTGTGTGTGTGTGTGTTTTACAATTGCAGCTTCATTTAATCTTTTCAACAGGCTTAAGTAGGAGCCACGTTACCCCGTCTCCCAGACAGGAAGCTCCTTGGGGGCAAAGTTAATAGTCTAGGTGCCCCTGCCCATCCCCGGAGTGACAGCCGTTTACCACTGTGCAGGAGCATCTCTCAGAATGGAATTGTGCAGGGAATTTCTCGAGCTAGTGAGTGAAACCAAGGGTCACAGCTTGAAGGTCTTAGTTTCCACCTCATCCCTGAAAAAAGCCTGTCTCAGACGTGCACATTGGCACATGCCCTCGTCGCTAACCCCAGAGTAGCCCACCCTATTCTCTAGTACTGAGTTAGAATCAAGGAATGCACCAATTTTATAGATTTCATAGAGTTAGGATTTAAAGGATTTATCAAATCATATTTGAGAGGGGAAACTCTGAAGATTCATAAGCAATGCATTTTTAGTTGTAGGTCCTTTAAGAAATAGTAAGAAGTTTAAAAATTGTTCCAGGATACTGGTTAATGATGGAAATGACCTCTATTACTTGAGGCTAAATTATCTTGGGTAAACAGGTATGCTAGGTTTTAGATTAAAATCAAGAAGTAACTAGAAATTTCTAGCTAAAAGTGTCTTGAGCTGTTTTTGGCTTTGTTTTTTCCTCACCAGGGGTTGTGGTTTCATAAGTTTCTTTCTATGATTATCCACTCACTATTCATTCTGCAAAATAACTTTCCCCTAAGCAATAGCACTAACTGAATATGACATCATCAACAGATTTCATCTATATTTTACAAATTTCTAAATACACCATTTCAATTCATCTCCCTTTTAGAGTTGAAATAAATATTTTACAAATTTATGTGAAATAATAAACAGTGTGCAGCACTGCATAGGAAAAAACAACAACCCTGGCAGTCTTTTGAGAATAAAAACAAATCAATAGTAACATCTCTTAGAATAGAAGCACTTTTGTTGACAGAGGGAACACAGTCTAATGGGAAGCAAAGTATTCTTTGTTTTCAGTCAGACTGGGGCTGTGCATGAGAAATGACCTGCTCTGACCACTGTCTTTTATATTAAAGGACAGCCTGCTGTGTTCAAAAGAGAAAGAGAAAATAATTTGCTTTATAAAGATGGATAACTTATGGCTTTAACATGTAACAAGCACAGGGATGATCATCAGAAGATAATTTTTGTAATTTTATAAATCTGTCCTTAGACCCCAGTGAGCTCTATGGTTTTCATTAAAGTTAATCACCCCAAATCACCCCATTTGTGGACTGGGCACCCCAGTCCCCAAAGAGCGACAGTGCAGGATATGGTCACACCATGGCCATAAGTGGCACTAAGGGATCCCATGTCCAGTCTTGGAATGGAAATACGACTCAGGTTTTCATGACACTGATGATGGTGATGAGGATGAGGATGATGAGGATGATAATGATGGTGAACAGTAATACTTTCGGATGGTAACATAAATGTGTCCAGATAGATAGAATAGACAGATAGATAGATAAGAGGTAGTTATAGGTGTAAGCATAGACACAGCAATGAATTAGATAAAATAGTTTTTGCTCATCTTTTACTATGGACAATTTTACAAAGTAAAAGCATTCTTATCAAATGTGTTTATTAACAAAGAAACATAAGACCATATGAGCAGTCAATGGCTATTTTAGATTTTAAAAATGAAGAAGTGCTTTTTTCTGGTTGCTAAGAAATAACTGTATTGTTTTGTTTTGAAGTTTACTTCCTTGTAACATTTACAGAAGCAGGAACCATGGGCCCTACTGTCGTTCAAGTTTGTCAGTAGAACACACACACACGACAAGTAAGATGTTGGGTAAACATGTGCATCACACCATGCAAATTATAGTTTTTTGAGTATTTGTGGCAAAATAAAAGCAAAAATAAGATAGAAACAAATTTTGTTTCTCTGAACTTCCACTGGAAAACACATTCATAATCGAGGTGGCTAGCATTAGTTCTTTGTTTTTCTTGTAGGCTGCATATTTACATTTAAGTTTCCAAAGTGCAAAAATAACAGTAACAAATATCCTGATTTCCTTGTTTTGCAAACCAGAGGCTCTGAAGGAATTTTGCATGGAGAAATTTAAACATTTAAGGCTCATGAGAGTGGACTTGCAGCTGCACTGTAAAATTGTATTTTAGCTTAACAATTATAATTTGCCTCAAAGGTGCTTGAATATTTTGCTTGTATTTTTGTAAAACAATATTTTCACAATTAATATAAACATGTAAAAACTGAATATCAACATAATCACTTCAATGTCATTTTATAGCCTTTAACAGAAGTTTACATTTTCTCGATGCTTCCTGATGCCAGAGAACATTCCTAATATGCTATGATGTGGCCACAAGGTGGCTCCAAACACTTAACTGTTATTTTACCTCTCGGCGCGTGAAAAAATTTTACCAGAAATATTAACAGCAATGTCTCGTATAAATGGGTCAATACTGCAAAAAATATAAGCTTATTGCAACCTTCTGATTAAGCTTTGAGTATAATTTATATCATTTTAAAATGCAAACATTCACAACAATATCAAATGTTTGACAACCTTGAGAAAATCTGATGGATTTTACTTAGTTTGCGTAATTCATTATTTAACATTTCTTTGTTAGTTTTAAAATTAATTTCTCTTTTAACTTTGCACAATTTTATTCTCACTTGATTTCCAGCTACACAAATGGAAAATATCTGCAAAGTAATGAACTTTTTTCTCACAAAATTGAGGAATTTTAAGACTAAAAGGGAAAGCAAGTATTTTAGCCCTTGGAAGAACTAATTCTAAAATTGCCTACTTTTAGAAAGCCAAGTAAACTGAAGTATACAATATTAATAGAATATTTTAAATTAGTATCCTCATCAATCAGCCATAGATCGTTAAATCATTTAACCAAATATTATAGTGAAGCCATCAAAACAAATTGAATATTTTTATTTTTTTAAGATTTTATTTATTTATTTTTAGAGAAGGAAGGGAGAGAGATAGAGAGAGAGAGAAACATCAATGTGCAGTTGCTGGGGGTTATGGTTGCAACCCAGACATGTGCCCTGACTGGGAATCGAACATGCGATGCTTTGGTTCACAGCCTGCGCTCAATCCACTGAGCTACACCAGCCAGGGCTAAACTGAATATTTTTAAATGATTAAAACATTTAATAAAGATGGTATGAAGATTGTGACTTTGACTAGATAAATAATAAACACATAGATAAAATGTCATATATAATGACGGAAAAATCAGAATTATTGTTACTATGTTACTAAATTACACCTGTTGTCTAGGTTTTGTCTGTATTATGACTCACCTCACCTTTACAGGTGGTCGGAAAAGAAAAAGTGCCAAGTATATTCTTTAACATGAGAACTTCTAAAACAAATATATTAATTAGTCCTGAATTATAAATAAGACTGAAAAAAATGAATGCCGTGACATAATTCTGAATTTTAAAAGTAAAGTTAAAAAAAAGGTATTTAAAGACTTATGGAAATGTCTATTTTATTACCTCAATGTTTTGATTTGTATGTTTATGTAATCCACAGAATTCATTCCTGATGCTTTTTTTTAATTATGATATAAAACAAAAAAAGAAGTAAAAAAAAACCAGAAACAGTGACTTTAAATTAATCTTCATATCACCTTGAATGTGAAGAAGAAGAAGAATGGACTACCTAAATAAAACCTGTTAACATTTTCACATCGCACAGCAGATGATATGTCTTCATCATCCGGTTCCTGGGACCTCGTCTAGGAAAGCAAGATCCCACCGACCTTTCAGCTCGTAACACGGACTGCAGAATTATCCCGGAGATTTATTGGTACCCAAAGTTTAATGAGATTATTTCTGTAATGCATTGCCTCTGTTCATCATTCTTGTTCTAATTCTCATTACTCTGACCTCAAGAAGGAGAACCTGTGAACGGAAGCATTACCGCAGTGTATTCAGAATGGCTCCTGTTTCACCTGAGTGAGTTCGTGCGGCTTCTGGAGCTCACAACCGTTAGCCTCCGTCTTTCTAACGCTTTCCCCCTCCCTGTCTCTTTTTTGGGCCCTCACATCAGTTTCGAAATTCTTATCTGTTAATTCCCTAGCTCATGCATGGGTCTGAGAATACAATTTAAGTTTTCAAGTGACATTCTGTCTTTGCGCAATGGACATTTCCACCATCATTAGGGAATAAATTTGTATACAACAGTTATATTTAGCCCTTTCCAGTTACAATAGGTTGTATGAGCCCATTCTAATGATAACAAATAAATAAATTGCATCCTTAGAAATTACCTGGTTCAAATTCCAATTTTTACTAACCAAATATACATATATATATATATATATGAATGAAAAATGTGTTATCAGCAGAATCAGTGACAAAATCAGATTTCAAACAAGAAGGATTTCTCATTTCAACTCAAGCACAAAATTGTTTTACATAATACAAGTTAAATTTTCCAAAAATTTTAAAGGATAGTAGCAAAGTCATATCACACACACTGTGGTTAAAAAGTTCACTGGACAATGGTTGGGGGAGGACTGAATGTGGGAGGTGGAGGGTGGGTGGGGCAGGGAGAGTAATGGTGGAAAAATGGGCACAACTATAATTGAACAATACAAATAAAGAAACAGAAAATACTCAATATTAATGAAAAAGCACAGGCCACGTGAATTTATAATGTAATAATAATAATAATAAAATGATCGGTAACAATAATAACATGTAGCACTAGAACACTGACTTTGCAACAGGTATTATTAGCCCTTTACAGTGCAGGGTTTCTTCTTATCATGACAATTACACTATTGTGTGAGTAGTTATTAACCCATTTTACAGATGAAAAACTGCCAGGAATATTAAATCTTAAACATACTTAATACTAAATATATGATGAGTGACATAGGATTTAAATCCAAACAGCTTAGTACCATGGTCCATACTTTTGTCCATCAACAAAATTCTAAGAGAGGCAATCTTGCCATTATAAGAAAGGCAATCTCACTTTGTAGTATCTGTATTAATGTGACCTTCAACAGTTGTCTGCATAACAACAAAATATTGCATGGAAGAAACTTTTTCAGAGTGACCAAGTTTAAAACTCAAAGGCCTCTATGGACTAAATATTTTAATATTTAATTGTGGGGATGTGGAAGCTTCTATTCACAATAATTTTCAGCAATAGAATTTTGGGGTCTTCCTAGTCCACAGGTGTATACTTTTTATTTAGGCATCTTTTCTGGAATGGAAATACTAGTCACATATTTGAGTCCTTGCTGCAAGATGACAACTGGCCATTGCAAATATGGAGTGCAATGAGAATCACCTTCTACGATGGCTGCTCAGACCTGAAGCAGAATTCACTCTCAGGAATCCAGTTAATGGATCTGAGGGTACACAAAAATGTATCTGGAACTAATCTGCTAACTTATTATGATATTTTTGAAAGAGGTTATGTGTTTTGAATAAATAATGCATTTTTTAAAAAATTGGTGAAATTAGTGCATATTACTCATTCTAAAAGTACCTACTACTCATCCTTCTTGCATTTATCAAAGGAGAAGTATAGTAAGTCATGGGTTTATTCATTTAATGCCTCACTGTGACAGAGGTTTGGTCTTGTTTTCCTTTCTCTCCACGTGTGCATCTCAGGATGTTTGCATAATGTCTGACTTACGGTAGGCCTTAAAGAACACATGATGAATGAAGGAATGAAAGAATGAATGATAAAGCAAGATATTGAGAGGCTTTTTCAGTAGTTTATATAATAGAAAATAAAAAATGAAGACTGTGTTATTTGGAGAAATTAGGTGACTGCTGACTGATATTCTGCTATCTAATTTAATACTATCCCATGAAAATGAAAACATTTAAAACTACTAATATTTTATTATAAATCATATCATATAATATTTGTGATTATCTCACATTAAAATCATCTCTCTTCAAATACAAAATCTATATTGGATACATCCTTTTTTTTTAAGATTTTATTTATTTATCTTTAGAGAGGGAAGGGAGAAGGAAAAAGAGAGAGAGAAAACATCAATGTGTGGTTGCTGGGGGTCATGGCCTGCAACCCAGGCATGTACCCTGACTGGGAATTCAACCAGCGAGACTTTGTTTCACAGCCCATGCTCAAACCACTGAGCTACGCCAGCCAGGGCTGGATACATCCTTTAGATGTACAAGATACATCCTTACATGTCTGTGTATGGCACTAGGAATAGTCCATACAATCTTCCCCCCCGAAAATAAATTAATGAAATTAATTACAGGCTAAGAAAAATTGAGCAAGTTCCTATTTAGATTTCAGGAGATTATTTAAATGTATAATGAAAAAATTTGCAAAAGAAATACATGACACATGCAAAAGAATAAAGAACTACATAACATAACCAAAAATCAAAATATTGTTAAAGATTATAAATTTTGCCTTGTCATTGTAGATAACTTGTTAGCACTATAAGTAATTTTCCATAAAGCTCTTTTGAGGACAGTCAGTTATATGCAACATCTTAATTTTCTTTTAGCAAAAACAAGGTTCACCATGGCTAGTGTGGCTCAGTGGATTAAGGAACGGCCTGAAAACAGAGAGGATGCTGGTTCGATTCCCCATCAGGGCACATGCCTGGGATGTTGGCCAGGTCCCTGGTTAGAGGTGTGTAAGAGGCAGCCATTTGGTGTTTCTCTCCCTCTCTTTCTTCCTCCCTTCCTCTCTCTCTAAAAATAAATAAGTATCAAGAAAAAGAAAAACAAGGCTCCTCTCATCCACACTATTTTCATCTTGGACCTACATAGAAATGGGTTTGACCCAGCCCCTACCAATAAAGTGAGCTGAATCAATGTCTTCACTCTGAAGTCAAGATTATGGTTGCCACTTCTTAACTTCACATCTCCATGGGGCTGGATGCTCAGCAGAGGTTGTACACCTAACACTGACATGTCTTTGTGCCAAAAAGAAAGCATGTTTTCCCTCATTTTGTTCAAATTTCATATGGTGTGATGGAGGACCCAACTCCAAGAAGAAAGCTGAGTAAAGAAATGATTTTTCTTAACATAGATTTTAGGGATATGTAATTTCTTGAGTTTTTTTTTTTTTTTTACTGTTGAAAATAAATACTTGTATCTATTCCCAAGATAGTGAAGTTTTACAAATTGATTTTTTAAAATTATGTAGAACAACCTAGTTATTAAATGTTGAAAAAACTGGGGCATATGTTTTAAAAAGGCCTCAGTAGCGAAAAGATTCTTAGAAAAACGTAGGGTTCTCTCTCTTTCTCTTTTTTTAATTGTATGGATCCAAAAAGCTTTATGTCAGTAGGGGAAAAAACAAACATTTATTTAGTACAGAAATTCTATAGAAAACCACCATTCTTTATTCCAGCAAGAAAAAGAAAGGAGAAAAAAGAGAAGAGAAAGAGAGACAAGGCTTTCCAAGCACATACTCTGTACTTAGCACTCAATGTGGGACAGACCCCCAAAAGAGTAACCGAATCCTTGGTGAAGGGAGTGGGGAAAGACATACTTTCCACAGGTTACTTCACGGTAAAGGCTTGGATTCAAGTTCACGAAGCTAGATGCAGACAAAATAAGTGTTCATGCTGGTGGTTTTCACTCTCCAGAGACTGCATATATAAAAGTCACTCTGGTGACAAAATGCAGTTCAGGACTACAGAGCAGGGGTAACCCCCAACTTACAATTCTTTAGGAAAAACTCAAAACAAAGAGAAAGAAGAAAATTTTATACTTGGCTAGTGGTTAGTTATTATGTACTCAGTTTCTGCTTATTTGATTTAAAAAGCTGACATAGGTTGTTTGATTCCAATGGTAGCTTTCCTCTATGTTATTGAAAAAACAAATAAATACCACCCTGTTGTTAAAGACAAAATTCATACGCCTTATTTTATTATCAATGGATTTAAACCAATGAACTACTGGCAGTAAAATTTTATTTTTTTCAGTTTATTTAAAGCAAACATTTTAAGTAAAATAATTCATTAATATACTCCTTGGCTGGTGTGGTTCAATGGACTGAGCACAGGCCTGCAAACCAAAGGGTCACTTCCTGGATTCCCGGTCAGGTCACATGCCTGGGCTGTAGGCCAGGTCCCCAGTGGGGGGCAAAGGGCAACATGCATTGGTGTTTCTCTTCCTTACTTTCTCCCTCTCTCCCCCTCTCTAAAAATAAATAAATGAAATTTCTGAATACACACACACAAACACACACACACTTTTGTACATGGAAGACTTACATGGTAAACACAGAACTACTCAAGTCCTTCAGTTCAAATATGTTCACATCTACCCAAACATGAGGCTATTAATTTAAAGCTGATACTTAGAGGTGAAACAACCCAGAAACTTCATGGTACTTCACCTAAGTCAAAAGTCTGATTTAAGAATTACAGAAACATTCACAACTTTTTAAAACCCCAGAAGTTATCATGGTTTTCAAATTGAGTTGGTTTAACTCGATTTTATTGGGAGTAGAGTTACATGAAAAAGGAGGACCTTCACATTTTAAAAATTCATGATATTATACAAAAAAAAAATGTACTTAACCTAGGCAAATATGTCGTTTGCCTTTGATCTATTTAGGTAACTGTTAAATTTCAACTTCAAGTTTTGTATGTGTAAGTACTATGTGAACATTGCAGAGAATGACCAGAATACCCCCAAGTTAAAACATTAACTTTATTCAGTTTATTGATTATTTTAGTTTCCCACACATTCTGCTTAACTTGATTACAGTTACAGTTTGTTTCCCAATTTTTCAACTTGCAATGAAGGATAGGAATAGTATTTTTTTTTTTACTCTACAAGATCTAGAAAAGACATTTGCTCATTATATGCCAATTTAAAGTTTAGATTGCAAACTGGTAATATTCATATCTTGTAACAAAGAAAAATCAATGTGCCCAATCAGAGGCTGCTTTTGGAAACATACAATTTATGTTTATTTTTAAAATCAGGGCTCTGTCAAACTCTTCCAATATTTTCTGTTACAGTAAATCAACAAAGATTCCTAATCAATAACTGATGTACTGAGTATAATAACTCATGTCTATGCATTCTACATCCTGATACATTGGAGAAGTCATTTCATTACAAATGCTGAATTTCCCATTATTGCTTGCTAGTGCAATAAACTGCATTGGTGCCAATTTCAAGTCCTTAAAAGCCTAGGTGTTATAATATCTATAAGAATTGCTTTCATTTTAAAAAGACATGCTCTAGCCAACTGAATGATCATATACTTTATGCTATAATGCAAAAAATAATGTAATGAATCCAATGTATAATGTAGCAGGGGATAGAATGCTGGCCATAAAAATCACAAGATTTACAGAAGTATTATTTCATACAGAATAATATAAAAAGTGCATGGAAAACTCATTCAAGGACTTTTGTAACTGTCATAGAGGGTGAAGAAAGGGAGGGAAGGAGAGAGGAGGAAAAAGGCAGGGAGGGAAGCAGAGAGAGAGCAAGATCAGTAGGACTCTGAAGTTTTTAGACATGTTATTTAATGATGAATTTCCTATTGTGAAGCAATGTTGTAATATATTTTATAGACTACAGCTTCTTTTTTTTTAAGATTTTATTTATTTATTCCTAGACAGGGAAGGGAGGGAGACAGAGAGAGAGAGAGAAACATCAATGTGCGGTTGCTGGGGGCCATGGCCTGCAACCTAGGCATGTGCCCTGACTGGGAATCGAACCTGCGATACCTGGTTTCCAGCCCGCGCTCAATCCACTGAGCTACGCCAGCCAGGGCAGAGACTATAGCTTCTTTAAAAAATACATTTATTTATTTTTAGAAAATGGGGAAGGGAGGGAGAAAGAGAGGGAGAGTAACATCAATGTGTGGTTGCCTCTCAAACACCCCCTACTGGGGACCTGGCATGCAACCCAGGCATGTGCCGGGACTGGGAATCCAACCAGTGACCCTTTGGTCCCCAGGGTGGCACTCAATCCACTGGGGCACACCAGCCAGGGTAGCTTAATTCTGTTCTGAAACTCGAAATGTGATTTAACTTTATATTTCTGCCTCATGCAGAGTATTTATAATGAAGGCCATTTTCTAAAAAAAGAGGGGGAGGGAGGAGATTTACAATGGAACTCGCATGATTTAGTAAAGTGCTTTATGATGTTACTGGCAAACTCTCTAAGGACATGTGTCTGGCTAGCACAGAGGATTGTTTATATGAAGGCATTTCAACCTCCCACAGGCGGTCATTATTTTCAAGGAATGCTACATTTATTTTCTAAAATGAAGTATAATGTAATTTTATTTCATTCATTCTTACTCAATTTTCAGCTTTCCTTTTCTTCAATCCACCACCAAAACGGTACTGTTTCTCTAGAGAGCATCATGCACGTTTCAGGAGAGAAATAAAAATATAAAGGCATTGGTGAAAACAAAGCACATTTATTCTTTAAAAAAAATCAGGTTACTTTTTTGTAAGACGTTCCATTGAAATTACAGAGTTAAGCAAAAGTTATATCAAAAGATTTTTTTAATTATCTGAGTATTTTAATGAGATCAATGCTAATATTACATTAAGGATAATGCATTCCCAGAAACTTACAACTCTAAATGTGATAGATGTGACTTTTTACATTGTTTGCCTCCTGAGTAAGTTGGATTGAGTATGAAATACTCAAAGAAAGTATGGCAAAGGCAAAAATGGCCTCATATGCTTTAGATCTCCTTACAAAAGACAACAAAAATGGATTTTCAAAGGACTCAAGGTCTCATACAAAATGTCAAGAAAGGTGAGGATGCTGTGTGTAGGGCAAGAAAGAAGAAAAGGTCAGAGGTGACTCTGAGTTGATACTGTTATCTCAGAAAACAGGCACTCCGTGTTGACTGGAATTTCCTCGTCCTTATGCATGAAAAAGAAATCTGTAATTTAGAGGGTTGAAGTTATTGGGAGTAAAAGTAGGATATATTATATTACCATTCTCTGGACCTAATATAAATGCTTTGGGAAAAAGAAGACAGATTTTAAAATGTTTCAATTCAAGACTTTTTTATCTGCATATTTCAGGTTATTATAATTATGGATAAAAAATGAAGTTGAACTCATTGGTCTGAATAAAGTGTCAAGAAAAGGAAAGTAGGTTTTCCTATGTTAACTTTCATTTCTCAAATATGTGTTCACAATGCTGTTCCTTGGATTCTGATTACTTCTGTCAAAATACCCATAATAGGGACCATACACATGGTGCAACACTTCATCAGTGTCACCATGGCTCCATATGTGCCTAACAAGAAGGAGACCACCTTTCTTGCTACTTGGTTTTTACCTCCAGTCTATTTCAGACAAGACTGTTACATATAACATGGTTAGTAGAGTGACTTTTTTGAAACCTGATCTAGAGAGTATTTCAGTTTAATCAAAAGTAGAGTTTTCAAACATAGACCTGAAATTTGGAGGTCAAATACACAAAATTACTTATGATTGGTATAAATTATTTTTCATTTCCCTGCTTATACTTTGTTCCGATGTTTTACAACCACTTCTAATGTGGCAACAGCATTATAATGTCATTTGCATAGTAAAAATAAGACTCTATTACGGCTAATGCTTTGGAAACCCAAGGGCTAGACCAGAAATAGGTGGGTATACGTCGTGACTCGCACTAAAAAGGCTCACTGTTCAACACTATTACTGATGATAACACAACAAAAATACGGTTCACTTTGCTGCTGAATCAGCATCATCAGAGCTACGACTGTCCCTGTGCTGCAGCCTAGCGGAGTGATGCGGTATAAAAATGACAGATTCCAGGATGCGGTGTTATCACTTGCTGCAAAGTAGGTTAAGAAACGGAGGACGTAAGTCATATGTTCAGAAATCCCACAGACAATATATACTGTGTCCCAGTTACATGTTTATATGGAAAACTAAGTGAAGATGAAGAAATTCCCCGAGAGTCTAAACAGGGTTCACATAATCTGAAATGAACCTTTTCAGTTTCAGATATTATCTTTTCCAACAACAACAAAAAATCATATTCCTTTCAGATGGCATTAACTTTCTTAATAATGTGGCAGAGATATATATCCCTGTAGATGGAAAATCAATTTTCTATCCCTTCTCCCTTTTTAAAAAATAAAATATGACTATAGGTAAAGACTTCACAATATAGAGTTAAATTGAATACCTATACATTACTGTCCTTATCAATAAACAGCTAATTTTTATAAACATCTAGGAATATCACTTGAAGCATTGATCAGGTACCAGGAAATTTAACTAGAGACCTCACACATATACATATGCATGTGAATATCATACAGATTACATGCTTGCCTCCCTATTTTTCTGCTTTTTTTTTCTTTTCCAAAACATTTAAGAATGTGGAATTCTATTCTTTCATTGGAGTCAGGGAAGGCATATGCATTCACCAGGGAAGTCAATTTGTTAGCAGAAAGTAATGGAAACCAAAGAAGTATCTGACTTAATGAAAGCAGACATTGACTCATACTTTAAAAACACGGCCAGAAAAAAAAAAGTAAAAGCAAATGAAAGAAGCATTTCTTTATGTTTTTAACATCAGAATGGGTTTGTATTTCATGTGTTCCTAAGCCACAGGCACACTCTGCTATATTTGTGCACTCTCCAACCCCTTCACCCTCCCCATCCCCATAAACCACTATTTCCTTCTACATTACACACTGAATACATGATGTGTTTCATTACTACACTGCAGGGAAGGGGAGCAGGGCAGATTATCTACACAACTTATCCTTCACCTATTTCTCTATGACACAACCGTCTCCTTTTTTCTTCACCACTCCAACTAAAAATGAACCGGGAGCTCTTGTCAATGACATAATGCTTTCAAGAAAGTTCTACTAATTAAAAATCCTCACCATACCAGACCTAAAAAATGAACACACTCTTGCCAAGTGTTATTCACCACAGAGACGCTCTTGTAGCCACGCTTTAAGGAAGACTAGAGAGAAGGGTATGGTGTGGAGGGAGAAAGTCTACTAACATATGCACTGAAGTATAACAGTTGTCGGCGTCAGAGGGACAGGTTATTTTTAATATAGGTCCTTTAAGAAAAGAGGAAGGGAACAAAAAATAATGCATCTCCTAAGAGCTAAGAGTAATGGATGTGTAGTTTTTGGATAACAGAAGCTTTTACTGGAATGAAGAACCACAATTATAGGAAATAGCTCTGGTTTTTTGGAAGCAAAAGATGAGATGTCAGTGTTTAATGAGGTTTTTCTTTGATTGCACCTGTAGACACCCCCCCACCCCTTGCCCGTGCCTTTTTAATGATAAGGACATGGTAGGTTTTTATTGCAGGAGCATAAAAACACTTTCAGACTACTGCTTTTGCCCATGCTTACAGTTCCATCCAGTGCTATCAATAGTTACTTGTTGGGAACATGCATTTAGACTTGCAATGTGCTGCATTAATTTAACACCACATAAAATATGGATTTTATTGCAGCAGAGACAATAAATGCTGCAACTGCTGACTACATGCATTTAATCTCCCCTCCTTCATCTCTCCCCCCTCATACTTCTGACTCAGACATAAAAATGAGAATATGGGAATGGTGCCTATTCCATTTCTGATAAATGTCAATCTACTTTATTTATGTGCCTGCTTAGTGACCATTGACTGTTCCCAGGAATCTGTCTTCTGCCTGTCATTTCTCTTTATTTTAAACGTACAATGAACTGTGATTATGAATAAGTGAAGAGTGAATCCATTCACATGGAATGCAAAGTAATGTTAGGTGATGCTCGAGTTCACACCACAACGTTGTCTCTCCAACTGATTTCCAAAATAAAGAACAAGTATGAACATGCCAAATTTCGCTCCATGACAGATTCTTAGCAATTGTTCAGAGTGAATAAATTCACAAACTCTAATATCATGATGCACTGTTGAGCATGGTATATAATTTATCCAGTTTTAAATTACCTCTACAGAAATCAAAGCAGTTTTTTTTCCTAGAATCCAATATATATAGTTTTATGCTTATTAATTTAGTAATGCACTCAAGATGATCATTTGGAAATAATTGCTAAATACAACTTAAAAACAAACATTTCCCCCCCAGGGAAAGGAAATAAAAGACCTTAAGGGAGTTTAAAAAAAAAAAAAAAAAAAAAAAAAAAAAACACAGAGAGAGATGAAGTCTTCCTACCTTTTTTATCAGCTTCTGGATAACGGAAGTTGGTTCCAGCCAAAATAACCCTGGAGAAATTGTCACTAGGTCCCCTTTTTGTTTGTTTACGGCTGTTATTTCCTATCACTGATTCTACTTCAATCTAACTCGAGCTTTCTCTCAGCATCACTTTTAACTCTGGACGGCAGGGAACAGAAGAAAACGGGGCTGGGGGGTGCGGCGAGCTCTCTCTGATTGGCTTTCATTCAGTGCTCCTGATTAAGGGAGGAAAAAGAAATGGTAAGGGGTGGGGGGAAGCCCTTCCTCGCACGGAGAGAAAGGTTCTGCTGATAGAGCTGCAGCACTCGCCATGGGAAGGCTGGAGACTGGGGAAGTGCTGGCTTTTGCTAGCACACAGCGATTTGCAAGTGAATGCGAGGGGAGGGCGCATCCGAGAGGAGGGCTTTGGATGAAAGGCGTCCCCTCCCCCGCAGGGCAGAAAGACTCTCTGTTTCAAGGCTAAGGTAATCAACCCAATCTAATCCGGCTGTGTCCGTAATACGATCCTCGGAACCGGACTGCTTCTTGCGATTCTTTTTAAACAGACTTCCTCTTCTGACATATATATTCCTACACCGTCCCTACGCCGGACTGCCGAAATACAAGTATCAGCGGGCGTCAGGTGAAACTGCAAGCAGACCTGACACGTTACCAAAGTGATGTTTGTTTCGGTTTAACATTTTTATTTTTGCTTTCATAGGATTTCCCTTCACTGATTCTCTAAATACCTTATTTTTGTTGCGTACTGTCATACGAGAGGCTGCCTCGCTCGTCGTTTTGGACAGTCCTGTAGCCAGTCTTGTCTGCTTAATTTTATCTGCTTTGCGTTTTTTAAATTTTACAGATAAAAATCTTATTCATAATTGGATTATGTAGTTAATGCTATCAAAGTATTTAGATTTTAGACTTGCTACAATAGTCTTCTCTGTTTCCTTCTCACTTTTTGTCCTCAGAAATTTGACTATCATGCCCAAATACGTGCGTGGTTCTATTTACTTATCAACCACCTAACTGTCCATGTCTCTCTCTCTCTCTCTAACTCTACATCAAGTTGGAATCGACCAAAACCTTACCAAAGGATGTCAGTATAGCTCCATGAAATAACTAACATCTTTGTATTTTTCTGGCTACATGCAGATAACATTTTAAAGTACATAAATCATACAAACATGCTATAAAATAATAATATACTAGAAAATAATTTTAAACCTGGGTGATGAATTATGAAGATAATCTTGATCAAGTATAACTTTAAAAAATAAGATGGCACTGCTCAGAAATGTTAAATGACTTGCTTAAAGCAAGGACACCAGTGACGGAGTTAAAACTAAAATGACAGTTGATATTTCTATCAATACATAATAGATATTTATAATCACAATTTAGTGCTGCTTCTGTGATGTGTACTATCTCCTGGGTGCATATTTGATTATGTTTAACATCAGTAGAGCCCTTACACAGTCAGCATAATGGGGAGGGAAAAAGAATCTCCATTCTTATGGAATTGAACTCAATTAGATGACCCAAGAGAGATCACCTTTACATCTGCTTTCTAGAAAGAGGAGTAAAATGAAGATGGAAAGAATGATCCCTTCCATTGAAGTCTGCTAAGATTTCATTGGCTGAAAATGAGACAGCTACAAATTGTTGCAAAGGAGGCTTGGGAATTTATGATTCACTCTGGAGAGCTATTTGCCCAGCCAAAATCCTTGGTACTGTTAGAAGAGGATGTGACAGAAATGGATACAAAGAGCCACAGTGCTGTCCTACCTATATCACAAAATAGTAGATTGTATGGTTTTTCAGAGGAAAAAAAATGAAATTTTGTTCTTTTCTAAAAGTTTGTCATTATTTTAGGGAATGGTATACATGCAAATATTTTTAATTGTTGAAGTGTGGAGCAATGGTATTTCCAGGTTTTTCACTTTTTGTTTTATGTTCGCAGGATATATTTATTAAGTTATAAACAAAAACTCAGGTATTTACATATTCCAAAGTTCAGGAGATGTAGCTACAGATATGAGGAGGCAGAAAGAGAGAGAGAAGGTGGAATGAATGTACTAAAACATCCACTCTCCCTAATGCCCTCCTTGTAAAAGAAACTCATATGCTATTTTATTAATTACAAGCTTTACTAATAAAAATCAAAATAAAGAACAAATAAAACATTGGCTAGAAAGTAAAACCTTATGATGAGTTTTGTCCAATTAAAAATGTCTTTTTTCATTTCCTTTTTTATTTCACTCTATAAACAGATAAACGTGGGAGTCTGCAAATTTCTCTATTTCTTTGGGGTTTTCTCTGGAAGTTTTTCATAAAGTAGCCCTGCGAATTAAATACAGCTTCCCTGTAGCCAATGGTGTCAGAAAATAGTAGCCCACGGAAAGTCAGCCAACCAGACTGTTAGCTCTAGATGAGTGAGTCAGCGCCTCACCAGTGTCCCCTATGTGCAGAGGCTGGGTGTACGCTATCCGCAAGTAAAGCTAACGAAAACTTTAGAAAATGCATTTCTATTCTTTTGAAACTGAATATGAAATGGTACAGAAAATGCCTTACTATGATCATAAAAACACTCAAGAAACTAAAGAGCATTCTCTATAATCATAAAAACGCTCAAGGAACTAAAGAGCATTCTATCATTCTAGTAATGGGGCCCTCTGAAGGCTGATGTCCTCCTTCATTGCAGATGTAAAAGACTCAATTTGGTTAAAATTAATGAATAAAACAACCTCCGATTCCATGTGGAATTATATGCCTAAAAATGCCATGCTGTTGGTCAACAGTAAGCATCAGTGCTTATGGTGTCACTTGATAAATACCTGCATACTTGTTTACTTTTTATTTTTTAAGATTTTATTTATTTATTTCTAGAGGCGAGTGGAAGGGAGGGAGAAAGACTGGGAGAGAAACATCAATGTGTGCTTGTCCCTCATGTGCCCCCAGCTGGAAACCTGGCCCTTAACCAGGCATGTGTCCTGACTAGGAATCGAACCGGCGACCCTCTGGTGCTCAATCCACTGAGTCACACCAACCATGGCTGCATACTTCTTTTGAAACAATAGCTTTCAAACTTTCCTGAATTTTTTTTTTAAATGATAACAGAGATAATATCAATTTCTACTATAATAAGAAGTTAAACATAGTTTTCTCTCTATGGTTATAAGGGGAAAGTAGAGGAAGTATACACTGCTTCACTCTCCTCAAATACATCGACAGAAAACTAATTTGACATAGTTTGTTTAATGCAACATTTTTTTCCCCCTAACCTTTTCCCAGTCTGCCTTACTGGATGGTAGAGACCGGAAAATTAAAAATTGCACTCTCTTGGCAGTAAATGTTCAGGGTGGGAGTAAGAAGCGATTCATATTCCAACTTTTAAGGTGTCCTCATCATCCTTGAATTAGAAATTGAATTAAACATGGGGAAAGGTAAGGTAGAAGGCGCTGATTTGGCCACAGAGCTGAAGAAGCCTGGATTTGCAGTCACCCTCACCAGGGACAGTGTTGATAGCCGTTTGGACCACGGCAATGCACGTGTTATTCTAGAGGCCGATGTGCTCTTGATATTCATATTGTCGCTCTCCTTCTATTCATGTTGTAAGCAGCCATCTATCATTCAATATTATTATCATTGCCTAAAGTAGCTAGAGTGCCTTCTGTGATCTGCCACTAAATGTTACTGAAACCTCTGTGACAACAACCACTGTTATCGTTACTTTTTAACTATATCTCAATATTTCTTAGATCATGTAATTTGGTAGTGGGGCCAGGGAGGACCAAGCCAGGGAAAGATTAAAGTATCAAATAGCCTGTTATGCTTTAAAAAATGTAATTATTTTGAAAAACAATCAAGGGTTAGTGAGAAAAAAATAGTCAGAGCAGGTTTTCTTAACTTTCTTAGATCAGACCTGAATCAAACCACTTGGTTTTTTCCCTACAATTTTTAATGTAAAAAAATTTTGATTACCTATGCAAAGATTTACAAGTAAATTGAATTCTGTCTTCTTAGTGAGGCAGAAAAAAAAATAGATTGAATAATTCTCATGTTGATTGAAAAGTAAATTCTTACTCAATCGGACTGCTTCCATCCATACCTGAATAAGGTTAGTGGCCTATTTTAAATATTGAAACATCGCTGAAGTGAAAATAATCAGAAATGAATTTTCCATTGTCTGGTGGTGATGTAATTTTAGGCCTGAAAAACTGAAAGAAAAATCTTTCAAATAAAAAAATAGTAGAAAAACAATAAATCATAAGTCTAATGTGCTTGCAACTGCATTAAATGAACAAAAATATAATCTTTTATTTTTATATTTTAAGTTTTATTGTGAATGCAGAGGTTAGGCCTGAGTGATAAAAGCAGCATTTTAATAAATATCATCACCAAAGGTCATTTTGAGAATTCTTAAAATCTTTTTAAGAAAAGGCAATATTTTAAATGGATTAAATATCTTTAAAAAACTAGATAAATCACAGCTAGTATTTTATTTCTTCTTCCTTAAAATACCATTTCATTTCTCCTCCTACTTTATCATTTCAGTCCTCCTCCTCCTTTATCATTTGTCGATAACTGTTAATTTTACGGTACTATGCGTAAGTTATCAAATTAGCTTCTTAGCTTTGCGGATATTGGCAGAAAACATGAGACTCTAAGCCAGAGACAAAGGCCCTAAAACAGCATGACCATCATTTGTGTAAATTTTCTTTGACAGCCCCCACCCCATCTCATTCGGGCGATGCCTGAGGTGGGCTCAGGTGAATGCTGCACCTGCAGTGGGTTTGTATCAGAGCTGAGGGACACCAATCTTAGGGGATCCTGCTTGTCAGGAAATGAACTGTGAACAAAACTGCCTGAACTCCACTCCAAAGGGAGACATTATCTTTATTTTATTGTACAGTATGCAAATCCTCCTACTCTGGTGGGGACCATAATTCACCATCCAAGGATGCTCCTATGAATGCCCTTGAGAAGATAGTTTAAAGAAAAGGGTGGTTAGTAAAGAAATGTGAGAGACATATGGATAACTGTCCCACAAGATTATTATTTATTGGTCCAATGAAAAAAGTGTCAGCTGGAAAACTCACCTATACCCAACACACAGTCACCCTTAGGAAAAGTCTGCAAATGACTGACTGTTCTATCTACAGAACCAATTATATGGCCTGTGATAAAGACTCTTCATTGATCAAACTTTATTCAAACTCCCCTGAACTCTTTTCCAATGTGCCCTGACTTTTGCATTTCTGTATTTGTCCCAGCATTGTCCAATTCGTCAAGAATCCTGATAAGTTATTCCCAACCCTCAATAATTGATCACCCTGAATTTTTGACCAGGTTTCTCTGCTCCATGGGTGATGTCTGATCACCTTATCTTGCCTTCAGCCAGAATCCTGTTGGGTAAGGTTAGCTAGAATCCCCTCTTCCTCCTGCTGTTTCTTCTTAGTAATTTTTCTTTTTTAAAAATTGACTTTATTGGGGTGACTCAGTTAATAAAATAATGTAGGTTTCAGCTGTACAATTCTGTGTATTATACACCATCTGTGTATTTAATGTGTTCACCACCCCAAGTTAAATCTCTTTTCATCACCACTTACTTATCCTCTGTTTACTGTCTTCTACCTTCCCAAACCCCCTCTCCCTCTGATAACCACCAGACTATTGTCTGTGTCCATGATTTTTTTCCCCTTAATTCCTTTACCTTTCTCACCTCACCCATACCCCCTGATCTCTGCCCTGCTCTTTGGCTATTAATTCTCACTTGTCCAATCTCTCTTCCCCACTGAAAAGCCCCATTGCTGTGGGTCCTACACCCAGCACAATGGACCCTTTGAATAAAGTTTTCTTTACCAAGTCTTTTAGCAGGTATTGTTTAGTATTTTTTCTTTATTGTCTGGAAGAAATAGTTCTCAAAATGCAGTCTATGGACCAACAATATTAGCATCTCCTGGGACCTTGTTATAAATGCAGATTCTCAGGTCCTGTCTCAGGCCAACTGTATCAGGAACTATGGAAGTGGTTAGCATTCTGTGTTTTCAAATGTCTCAAAGTGATTTCAAGAGCTACGATTTGAGAATCACTGGCCTACAGTCGATTTAAAGCAATCTGGAAAAGGAAGAAACCCTGACTTAAAACTCATGATTTACAAATGAGAGATTTGTTTATGCAATCACTTATTATTTTTAGCTCATATAGATTATATGCAGAATCACTGCAAAACATTACGCTATTTATACGATCGTGGGAGAGAACTATAACTACAGTCCTGGCTAAATAAGGATTTAACCATCTAATGAGAAAGACAGTAATGAAGACAAGTGATACACAAAAGTAAATGAAGGGGAAGAAAAAAGGGAATTTTGCCAAGTGTGTGATGAATGTAGAAGTAGTTTCTCCCAAGGTTTCAAAATAGAGAATTACAACTCCGATGAATGTCAGCTTTGGTTTTTCATTTCAGCAGTCAAAGTGCTGGGGGGAGGAGGGCAATGAAAATTCCTGGCCATGATGCTCCATCCTAGCAGCGTGTTGATTACACAAAGTCCCATCTGAGTTGCCAAGAGAACAGACCAGAAGGAGGAAGAGTTCTGAACTCCTCACAATCTCCACTGATGATGGTACTTTACTTTGCCTACAAATATCTGTCTTTACCTCAGTTCCTCTTATGATTACACACCCCCACCTTTTGCAACCCTTTATACGACATTATGGAAAAGAATCAGGAAGTAGAAATGAAACAATGAGAGGAAACAGGAAAAGGAGAAGTTTTATAAAGTCAGATTCCAGAACTAAAGGAAACAAAAAATGTTTTTTTCAGTATTGACGGGGCTTGCTTTGTGGGTGTGAATCCTGAGGAGTCGCACAGACGCCATGCTTAGAAAGGGCGCATTCTTGGTTTAATGCACTTTCGAATTTTTAAATGAGTTCTGAAAGGGGAGCTCCATATTTCATTGTGCATTGGGACGTATGATTTCGTAAGCTGATCTGCTTAATAACTGGCTAATAATGCTGATCAAGTATGATGTCATCTGTGGACTAGAAAGGTCCCGTCATGGGTGAATGTGTGGACAATAATCAATGTTAACATTTAGCAGACAAAGACATCAATAACCTGATTTGTCATTAGTAAACAAGGACAATAAAGTGTACTTGACTTATGTTAAGCTCGGCTTGACTCTGAAACATTTGATCTCTAGTGTGAAGACACTGGCATAAGGCCTCAATGAAATCAGTAGCTATAATTTTATTCATTCAGGTATTCAGTTATTTATTCTCCAGCTACTTATTGAGTTGCTAATGTGCCATACATTTTGCTTAGCACTGGGGATGTGATGGTAATCAATAGCTCATTCAGTTCTTAACCGCACAGAGTTCACTCTCTAGTAGGAGAAAAGAGTAATTATTGAATGTCACAAATGGTTATATTATCATTCACCATGAGAAGTGGTCTGAAAGAAGGACCTCAATTCTACTGCAGTTTATAAGGGCCTTGACCTGACTGGAAAAGGGAAAGTAAGGAGAACGTTTAGAAAGGGGGTTAGTGAAATTTCCTGGATGAGGCGATGCTTGAGGTGAAATTAGGAACATGATGAAATACTCTTTTACTCAGTGACTTTCACAAGAAAGTCACACATTTTGTGTGCTGCCACAGAATGATTAAGTGTGATGGTAACATTTAAATCATGTATCCCTAGCAGCTAATTGGTAAGGTAGTTCCAGTAGTTCCATCATTGCAGGTACCTGTAACCAAAACTATAATTGATTCCTAGTGTATCAGACATGGTAGAGACATATGCATATGGGCATTTTGTTGCACTAAGAATATCTTGCTCACACAATGGTCATTAGAATAAAGCAAAGCATACTTTGACTACTACAATGTATCAAAGGTTACATCTGTCTAGTCCCTGTGAAAGTATTTCAATCTTTGCCAGCTTTTCAAAAACTGTTCAGCACTAGCAAATAAATGAAACAAAAATAAAGCAAAACAGCAATTATTGAACCATTTGCTAATTATTTGGTATCAGACCATATTTTTTTTAAAAATCATGGAGAAAAATAACTTGCAATAATTATGGTATTAATATAGTTCAGTATGCTATTGTTTAATTTTTATGTAATTTTTTTTTCTTTATCACAGTCACTATTTCAAAATATTTTGCTTAAAATCACCAAGATTTATTAAGTACTTAGAGTTCTTTAACTCAATATAAATCAGCCCTAAGTTAAACCAAAAGTCAAAATAAGTGCACTCAGATTTAGAAGAGTTTTATTTTTAGATAAAGATTTATATTGCATAAAGTTTATCATTTAATTGATACAATAACTATTCAACCACATCCATGATCTCAAGCTAAATATAGTTGCTTAACATTTTTTGCATTCCTTATCCTAATTCAACTAATGCAAATGGATTAAAAGTATTTGCAAAAAGTGCACAATCAAAAGCAAATTTTAGGTAATTTTTAAAAAATAATTAGCAGTTCAATTACTGCCTAGTTTAAAATAATAGTTTTAAATTTAAGACACAACACAAATCAAATCAAGAAAATGATCATTTGTGAAATTCCTGACTTGATTTCTATAAATACTGCTCGAGGAGTGGAAATTTTTTAAGTGTGTTCATTATCAACTTCACTTTTGTCATTTGTCATCATTCTAGTATAGTAAAATAGTCTTTCTCTAACAAAAAAAAATGAACAATGTTTAAGACAAAGAAGAAACAACATCATTTAACAAAATTAGTATGCTAACCATAAAATTCCAAACAGTGGGAAAGATTTAAGACACAATAGTGAAGACTCCAAGTTTGGCCTCATCCCTGGGGGCTTCTGGTCTGGGCCTGGGGCAGGTGGTTGTCACCATAACAATGGACAGTTTCCCCTGCATAAGACAAGATGAAGGATAAAGTGGGTTATGCTTACATATGGGTTTATGATGCACTATCCCAGCATTTTTCATGAAGTCATACATTCATTTTTGTTTTTTTGTCTCTCTGATCAGTATAATAAAAATTGATTTTCATATTTCTTCTCAGTGAATAAAATTATGCATGCATGAATAGAAGCCATTGGAAAATTTATGAAATTGGTAACAACATACAGACCAGAAGATAAAAAATATATATTAGCAGTATTGATAAAACTATGTAAGCCATATGCAATGTGTGATAGTATTTAAATTTAGTACAGTAGACAGTTACAGATGAATGGCTGTGGATATCATAAAGGGAAGTGCATTGAAGATATTACTTACTAAGCTTTGGAAGTCGTTATTGTAATATTATTAACTTTTATTCTTCGTGTTCTTCTTAGCTTTCAGTCTATAGTGTAGTCAGAGTATGCCCATTACCAAGCCAATAGAAATAAAATTACATTTTTACTTATAGACAGCTATTCAAAAACATAATGTCTATACACAATCCCACAAAAGTAAAATATAATCAAAACTTAAATGAATCAGAACAGATTTCTAACCAATGGCAAATGGAATCAATTCAGATGATACAGTTTTAAATGAATGTTCAACTTTCCAGGTGGAAGAGACACTGATGTACTCTTGGTGTGAAATATTTCACTCTTGGTGTGAAATATTTGGATTCTGCTTTTTTTTTTTTTTTGCGGGGGGAGTGACTCCTACCAACTGCACATATACAATTAAGAATCTTTGGAGGCTGCTCTAGTTTAATAGCTACTATGCTATTGTGTGTTTTGTTTTTCTTAGAGGATAAAAGGTTCGCCTAGTTACAAGCTTGTAATACAGAATTTGCTTAATTTTCTTTACTTAACCTATCATTCCTTGGCTGGGCCTTATAGATGTTGTGGTTTACAGACAGATTGCTATAATTAGAACATGGCATATATTATATCACGAGACCTGGAAATTCTATTGTTATATTCAAATGAATATTTTTTAGTAAAAGTCCTTAATTTCAGTATTAAATTTACTATTCCTAGTTATAAATGTCTATTTTAGTTGTTAGCTATTCAATACACCTGATATTTTTCCATTGAACAAATATTTCTTTAATGCTTACTATTTTCTGGGGACTATGCTAGGCTTCAGGGATATAGCAGTAAAGAACGAATAAAAAGCCTTTGTTCTCAAGAAATTTGCATGCCGCTAAAAAAGGAAAATATAAGAGCAAATAAACAAGTATATGATACCACAGATGGTGATAGGTGTTATTGGGGGAAAAGGCAGGGTAATAAGGTGTGGTGGGCAGAAGAAAAGCAACCAAAGATTTCCACACCAAATCGTTAAAGCCTGTGGATATCTTAACCTTACATAGCAAGAGGGACATTGCAGGGATTATGCAGATGTGATTGAGATGAAGAGTTTATCCTGCACAATTCTGGCAGACTCAATATAATTATGTGAGTCTTTAAAAGCAGAGAAAATTTCAGTTCAAAAACAGATGTAAAAACAGGGGAACCAGTGAGACGGCAGCATGAGAAGGATTCAACTCACTGTCATTGACTTTGAGAATGGATGAGATGATGGATGTGGTCAGTCTCCAAAAGCAGTAGAAAAAAAAAAAAAAAAAAAACAACACAAGGCAACAGATTCACCAAAGAACCAATTATCTTTGATTCTTTGGTTCTTTGGTGCTCTTGCTGATACCTTGATTTTTATTTTAGCAAGACCCAAGAGGTGTCAGAATGCTCAGATGCAGAACTATAAGATAGTGAATTTGTGTTGGCTTAAGCCACAAAATTTGAGGTAATTTTTTAGAGCAGTGAAAGCAAACTAACACAACAGATTGAGAGACTGGTCAGTATGTACCATTTTGCATAACACTTAAAAGAAGGCTGGTTGGAGTTGTGATGCTTGGGCAGGGTTGAATGAGGTGACAAAGCTAGCCATCTGCTACAAGCAGGAAGGACTTTCCAGGCAGAGGAAACAGCAAGTGCAAATGCCCTGAGGAAGTGGCATGCTCAGTTGCGGAAAAGCAAGGAAGCCATCAGGGCTGAAAAATCAAGGACACGGAATGCTGTAATGTGTTGAGTGCTGGCATCAGTGAGCCAGACCTTCTGAAGCTGGTTACATCATGGCATTTTATTCTTACTGAGATATGGGGCTCTTACAGGTTAGGGGCACAGGAAAATAATATCTGGCTTACATTTTAAATGGGTCCATTCATTTTGATCACCTTATGAAGAACAGTCCGTAGGAAGGGAAAGAGTAGGAGTGGTCAAGCTGGCAGACAAATCAAGAAACGTTCAAATATAAGATAATGACATCATGGAGGGGTTGGTGAGGAACAGATATATTTTGAATATATTCTAAATATAAATATAGTAGTATTTGCTGACAGATTAGATATTAGAGTTTGAAAAAAAGGAAAGGGGGGTAACTCCAAATTCAAAGCAGAGTTGCTATACTCAGATGGAAAGAAAATTGCTTTGGAGCCAACCAAAATATTAGCAAATGTCCTTTTTCAAAAAATTTAAAACAATTTCTTACTTCTTCACACCTCAAGAGTTGAATTTATCTTTCTTTTACACTACCTTCAACATCACACATGACTATTATTGTTTTCATTAACTTAAAATTTTCAGAGTAGTATTTTAGAATAGACCATCAGTATTTCCACACTTGATGTGCCATTTCTGTGATGTTAGCTGGAAGTTCAACTCTTCAGCATTTCCTGTCTCCCCATTTTCTTAAACACCTATAAACTATAAATTTTTCACTTGAGTAGGTTCTGGTCAATGCTTTTTAAGATAAAAACTAATTTAAAAATCTAAGTAAGAATGATATTTAGAAGGCACATGCAAATTCTTTGAGATGAGATTTCATTATTGTAAAAGTTCTGCTCTTGGACTTTTGTTAGCACTGGACATGGCTTCCCAGGTGAGGCAATGTGGGAATGAGCACTTCTGGACTATTAGGTGATAGGTTTCAAGCACTAAACATAATGACTATGGTTCACATTAACTATGAAATTTCAGAATTATATAAATGAAAAACAGTGTACTAGGAATAAGGAGACCTAAGTTTACATACTTATTAAAATAAAAAGTGACTTAATCAGAGTAAAAGATAATTTGGATTTAACTAAAATGATTTCTAAATTGCTATCCCACTTTCTTCCTTGGCTACCTGAAGACCGGCTGCCATCATGAAAGCCACAGTAACTCTCAGGACCAGGCAGTCCGTGAACAAAAGATGACTTCAGCAGAAACAAGTGGTCATTGATGCCCTTCACCCTAGGAAGGCAACAGTACCCAGGACAGAAATCAGGAACAACTGGCCAAAATGTAATAAGCCACACCAGACATCATCCTTGTGTGTGGATTTAGAATCCATTTTGGCGGTGGCCAGACAACTGGCTTTAACATGATTTATGCTTCCATGGATTACGAAAAGAAAAATGAACCCAGACATAGTCTGGCAAGACATAGCCGGTATAAGAAGTAGAAGATCTCAAGAGAATAAAGAAAGGATCACAGTAACAGAATAAATAAATTTAGGAGGACTGCAACAGCCAATGTTGGTGCTGGCAAAAGGAAAGAGTGAAAAGTCTTCAGTGATTTTATTAGTTGTGATTTTTTTTTCATAAAAGGATTAATAAAATAAGAACTTTTATGTGAAAGAATTGTCATCTGGAATAATCAGTTCTCTCTAAACCCATATGAAGTATTTAAACATATAGATATGTCTATAAATGGTATATAAAATATTTAGCTTAATGTAAATTAAATGTGTATATATCTTCCTATAGCAAAGTAGTATTTTTAAACAATTGCTAATCAACCATAAACTCCCATTAAATCATCTATTGAGGAAATAATTTTAATAGTGTTTTTTTTTATAAAAAAAGCCCAGAATAATGTCACTTAGCTCATGATGGTGTTAGTGTAGATTGCTAGGTATTAATACAGTAAGGGAGCAAAGGAAATCAAACATTATTAAGCATAATCAACTGGAGAGCACTAGCCTGCTTAATTAAGAAGCTATCCCCATGAGAAGTTCACACACTCAAGGGGATAGCTTCATTGCCCCACCAAGGGGATTAACAGCTCTCTTTTCCCCATGTATGGAGCAGCCCACTCTCCATTACCAGATTATGGAGGGGACAGGGAACATGGGAAGGTAAGCATATGTGCAGTAGATGCCAAAATGCAAAGGAGAAGGTGTTTGTATGAGATATATGACATGAGAGCCAAGACGATGATCACAGAGGCCTGTCTAACCTGGGAAAAGAATTAGATTGGATAGGGGACATGAAACAATGGAGGACCAGGAAATGGCTTAGTTAGGGGAAGGATCCAGAACCAGCCAATGAAAACTTTGGAGGCTGATTGGTTTGAAAAAATGCCTGGTCCTTTCCAGGGCCAAGGTAATATAATCCCAGTTTAACAAAAAATCTTACTTCTCTCTCTCTCTCCCTCTCCCTCTCTCCCTTTCTCTCTCTTTCTCCCCTTTTTCTCTCTTTCTCCCCTTCTTTCTCTCTCTCTCTCTCTCCCTCCTTCCCTCTCTCCCTTAGAAACATGTGCTCGCCACAATTATTTGCGCGTTCTCCTTGTAGCAGCCATGTGGCCTCCAGCAGCTATTCAGCCAGTAGCCAAACAAACTTCAAGCAGGCTCCAGGACAAGCCTGGGTGCTGGATACAGCAGTGCCAATCAGCCAGAGCACAGTCGGGAACAGACTAAACTAGCCGGATTGGGGCAGAGAAATGGACTGAACCTATAGCATAAAATGTCTGGATATTGCCCTTATTTCTGGGCCTGATGAAGACGAGATTGAACTTTTTCCTCAGCAGGACAAATGGAAATGAAACATTGGAAACCTGGGGACAGCCTTCTATTTCCATCCAAATAAATCTTATCACACTACATCCTTCCATGCATGAGTCTCTCAGAACGCTTTCCTTGCGATCCCATGAAATAGCCTACTTCTACCAGCAAGAATACCAGACCTAGTGGAATACCTAATCTAATTGTCATTTCAATACCTCACAGAAGCAGAATCTGTATGGGAACTTTCTGATCAAGTACAAGTAAGAAAATGGGTCTTCTCCATGCCCCAGAGAAAAAAGAGGCACTATGCATGGTAAAAACCCTACTTGTGTGCTTCCCCTCTGAAAAAGGTGTCTGGGCCCAAGAACAATCCTTTCTATTCCTTTGTTAATAGCTCCTTTGCCTCACCCTTCTTCCTATAAAAGCTTTAACCTTCTAGTTGCTAGATGGAGTGCTGCCCAATTCGTGAATTGCTTAATGAAGTCAATTAGATATTAATATTTAATAATTTTTAATAATGACAATATAATTTTATTATATGTTTTGTGAATTATCATCAAACATCTAGAGAAATACTAAGAATTTAGAAATCATTAAAAAAAATAACATTCTTTCCTGCCTGAACATGAGAGCTTTCTGTGGCTACTTTGTGTTCCTGCAAGATTCATTGTGTTAATACTGACCTCTGATACTGCCATGCAGCCACATGCGGCTCGGTGACATCTCACAGACACACAGTGTGAAGACCACAGTGTAGATGGGAAACAACCCAAAACCAAACAAAGATGTTCTAAGTAGCAAATAGTTAATAATAAATACTAGTACCAGCTAAGCTATGACCTAGTTACTAAATTAATAATATAATAAAATATGCTAATTTATGTCTAAACGTAAAATGTCATTTATGCTAAAAATAATACCTCATTATGTTTCACAATAAATGGATATTGTACTAAATTCAGAATTTTGAAAATAATAGTACTAAATTACTATTCTGGTAATTTATTAAAGTCATCTAAAATTTATTGATGCAGAATAGCTTCTCTTAACCTCATTATTTTAAAAAATTAATGTGAAATGTGATCAATTCTGTGCAATGGAGACCACAGTTTTATTCATATTAAGATCATCATTAATCATCAGTTTTTCCCCTGCACATAAAATTCAGTGATGCCAAAATAAAAATGTTTAGTTTTGATTTCCAAATATTTAATTAATGATGTCCAGTATAGGCCTTATTTTTTCTCACCAAATTAAATTGCAAACTTACTAATTTAAATTTATATGTACATTTGTTACAAAACCTTTAGTTATAAATTAAATCACCGCTTTTCATATCTTGGTATTTGTCACTTTAATTCAACAAATTTTTTCTGATGTCTTAAAGCAAACATTTGAGAAAAGTCTAATTGTGATATTTAATAGTGTTTTATGATGCCTGCATGATTACATTTTCTTCTTTTGGTTGGTGAATATATAGGTATCTCCTTTGTAACATATTGAGAGTTAACTCACTAAATCGTGAAGCTTTAGGTCTGGTGGAAAGCTTGTAAGAAAGCCTCTAAAATCAATGTTTAAGAGTTGAGTAAACTGAGTCAGAACAATATTAACCCCTGTTTGATATTAAAATGCTGATGTTTAGAAAATCTGGGACCTGCAAACAGCAAGATACTTAAGCACTAATTTATTCTTGTGCATGGTGTCACAGTATTAGAAGACCTTGAATCACATGTCCTTTGGGGTCTAAGGCACTTACTAACTTGTGGTTGTGAAGTTAAAGTACAGTATTAAATCTTTAAGAACACCTTATGTACGAATAATTCTCATTTATGTAGAGTCCTTTAGTGATACTCTTCATTATCCCATTTGTAGACTTTTCAGTTTTACCTTTTTTCCTTTAGTGAAAAATTATTATTTATTTGCATACTTCCATTTACACTGTTTAAACTCATTCCCAAAATTTGGGTAAATAAATAGTCTCATTTGTAAGGTCACTATCCAAGGGCAGGGTACCAACCTATGACTGAACGATGGAACTAATGAGATAGTGGAAAACAAACCAATCACCTCCTTTGTTTATCATTTACTGTTTCCTCACCAACTGGAAAACCAGTTTTTATGTACTATGCAGAATTATTGCTGTTTTGTAGGCTATAGCTTATTTGACAAGGTTAAGGCCCATGAGTCAATATAGACTGAAAAGAAGATTTTATCATGATAATTCCTCCCTGAAATAGAGTTTCAAAATATCATTTTTTGGTTCAGGTTATGCTTTAATTCTCCAAAGAAATGTTTACCTCCTTGTCCACAAAAGAAGTGCAGTACAGTACAGGAAAACAGGTCCATGAAGAAACAAAAATAATTATTAAGTCTAGCTTACGGTAATTAAGAAAAAAATATGAACACACAAACAACAATAGCAAATGAAGAGATTATGAGGCTACAGCCTATATTTTTCATGTGGAAACTGAAAAGCAGCAGGAGATTTTTTGATTCTAGTCCCTTTGTTTTAACAGCCTTCCTAAAAAACCTCACCCAAATCTAAGTTCTGAAAATTCCTAATGTGTGATGCTGAAGGAGGTCGAACTCTAATGAAGGCCTGTGGGAAATGAAGAGCTCAAGCTTTAGAGGTTTGGGTGTGTTTGTTTGTTTGTTTGTTGTCCCTGTGCGTCAGGTCTTAAAACCCACACAGAGTCAAGAATTCAAAAGATTTAACATGAAACTATTATGCAGCATCATACTCTGAGAGCAGAACCATTTTCAAAGCATAGAGGTACTTGTAGATGCTTATGCACTCAATATTATCATAATAAAAGTACTACTCATTATACTGAAGGGTTAATGTTAATAAAACTTAAATAATTTGTTTCCAATAAAATTTTAATAAAGGCTATTTGGAAAATGCTCCATATGCATGCCTTCAGGACAAATTTCTTCTAAGATAATTTCTTCCAAATATTGTTTCCATTATATAACATCACATGAAAAACTTGTAGCATACATTTATTACCATCTGACAGCTTATATTTTTTCTCTCATTTACATTTTCATTACCGGTCAATTATAAATGTAAACCTGCCAAAGAATACTCACTCACTCATTCAGTCAATGACTCTTCCAGGAGGAAAATGAGAACAGATACAATAGCACAGTGTGCATAAAATGTTATATACTACACAGCCATGCTTTGATGCTTTAATATATCAGCTTTCATCTTTGTAGCTGTACCAACAAAACAACACAACTACTTGAAAATTTTAAAAAATGCAGTCAAATTGTTTTCAACATGTTAAATAATATTCTTGACAGCTTTTGGAAAAACCCCACTGGTTTTTAGTTATGAGTTAACCAAATTTTGATTTAATGCATTAAGTAGGTCTATCCAGATGAATAACCATGGTTTCATTTAGGAAAGCCTATTACAAATGAAGCATTTATATGTTTCTTTGGTGCTTAATCAATAATGTCTACACTGTGATATATTTGTTTGGGAGGTAAGATATTAATTGTAGTGTATTTGTAGAGCTAACTATATTATGCAGTGCCTTATGTATGATTTTTTCATGTTTCTTTTTTCTCTAATCTTGGAGTGAAGGGTAGTAATATAATGGTAGTGATTAGAATTTATCTTGTCAATGAGTAAACAGGTAAAATATTTCATCAGATTACTTTACATTAGACACGTGCATTTAGTATTATCGTTCTGGCACTCAGTGGCCGTGTGACACCATGCAACTGACTTAAACTCTCTCTACCTCTGTTTCCTCATCTATAAAATGGAAAAAATGTTCTATCTCTTTTTGTATTACTTATGCCATTGCTATACATTAAGAATACAATAGTTGCTATGGAAAACAGTATGGAAGTTCCTTAAAAAAATTAAAAGTAGAACCACTGTGTCATTTGACAGTTCCATTTTGAGGTATAAATCTGAAAATTAAAATTGGGATATTAAAGAGATATCAACATTCCCTTCTTTATTATATTACTATTCTAAGTAGCTAAAATTTGGAAACAACCTAAATGTCCATTGCAGATGAGTGGTATATAAAAATGTATGTACAATACATAGAGCAGAACATTATTTTTGCCTTAAAGAACAGGAGAGTCTGCATTATGTGACAACATAGGTAAACCTGAAGGACACTATGATAAGTGACATAAACCAGACAAAGAAAGACAAGCACTTCTTTGAGGTGCCTAGAATAGTCACATGCATAGTCTCGTGTATGGAATGGTGGTTGCCTGGAACTATGGGAAGGAGAAACGAGACGTTTCAAATTAACAGGTACAAAGTTTCGGCAATACACGATGGATAAGCTCTATAGATGTGCTGTACAACATTGCATATACTGTCAGCAATAATCTGTTACATACTTAAAATTTGTTAAGAGGGTGGATCTCATGCTAAGTATTTACTCATTTGTTTAAGTTTCTGTTTTGTCCACAGGTTGTAATTCCCCACTATGAGAGGTTTTGTCTGACATCAGCTGATACTGAGTTTTGACGCTATTCCTGAATTAAAACATTTTATTGACATCACATTTAAAGCACTAACAAGTATTTAGATTATGATGATAATAGTAATAATAACTCCTTAATTGTAGTGTGTCCCTATATTTGGAAATTCAGTTTTTCACATGTTCTAATTTTTTTTAGTTTTGATTTAATCTTCACTACATTTTAGTCCCCCATACCTGCACCCTGCAATCACCACACTGTCATCCATGTCCATGAGTCAGTCCTCTTTCAGGCTTTGCTCAGTCCCTCCACCCCTTAACCTCCCCCCACACTAGCTGCCATCTGCTCTCCATTTATGAGTCTGTCTCTGTTTTGCTTGTCAGTTCAGTTTGTTCATTAGATTCCACATATTAGTGAAATCATACAGTAAATTTATTAAATTTTGTATGCAAACTATATACACATACTTTCATGTGTATTAATATATACAAAAACACACTCATCTTTAGTAGAACTATAATTTCAGACAATTGCACTTGGAGGAAGTGTTGAAATCATTACATGCCATTTAATTTGCACTATTCAAAATAAGTACAGCTGGTCTTTGCTTAATCTTGCATCCTAAACTATTCAAACTGTTTATTCCTTTAAGACCTAATTCAATTTCTATCTGCCAAAAAGGGAATTTTTCAAAGACTGTTAACACTCGCTGATATTTAAAACATGACTTAGCACTACTTTTCATACTGACTTGGTTTTCTCACTCCTTTAGTTATATACATTACTCATGCCACCTCAACTTGAGAGAAAAATTCTTCAAGATAAGTACAAAGTTAAAGGCTCATTTTTAAATGTTTCATAGTGGAATTGAAAGAGCTTATGATCTATACTCAGATAGATGTAAGTTGCAGTTCTGACCTCACAGTTGGCTGAGTGACTTTCACACATTTTCCAAACTTCCTGGCCTCAGTCTTCCCTCTGAAAAATGTACCTGACAGTTTTGTATATGAGATGTCAGTCTTCATTATTATCTTTCTAGAACCATGTATTAATGTTTGAAACATACTTTGTTTTCTATAATCTTTGCTGATTGAGTAATCATTTTATTATCTTATTTCTGTGTTGGGAGTACCAAAGCTCATCAGATCTGTGTGTTTGTATTTACTGCAATACCTTCAACAAGTAAATTTAACACATTTTGAATAATATTCCTAAATGTATATCTCTGATATCAACAATAAGGATTCCATAGTTAATTTAAGATATGCACGAATCACCAAATGGGATACAGTACCATGGCTGAAACATTTCAATATGAAATGAAAATGATGGTGAGAAACAGAATTTCAAAAACTTTAAATTTGATTTGAAATGATCCCAGGCTTTATTGATTTTTTACTTTGTCTCAGCTCTCTGGATGAAATGCATATCTTTTAGCAAAACAATTTAGCATTGGAAAATTTAGAAATTTTCCTGGGGGTCAGGAGGAAGGAATAAAATCAGGTAATATATATGTGTGTGTCTCTGTGTGTGTATACACACACACACAGCTAAATAAATAAATATATATACACTTTATTTAGCTTACCATAATGAGTATATATATATATATATATGATATGTTTTATTCTTAGACACTGACTTATCCAGCATCTGAAAATTGTGAATTACTTTGTCCAATCCCCATATTACATTTGGCCTATGATATAGATGACAAGTTTAACACATCAGTTGATTTAGTCATGTTGTCATAATATCCTCCTATATTTTACCATAGCTCTCTGCTCACTGCAACCAAATATGGACAAAAATTGATGACCAAATCTTGAAAATTATGAAGCAATAAAATGAATTTTATATATTCACACTTGTGTTTATTGTAATGGGATATTAAATTATATATTTTTAAATTAGCGTGTTTTTAATTCTGAGAAACTAATCAAACACATAAATTTGCAAAGATTTAGAATATAACTAAGTGAAAATTTCAAGGAGATATTTAGATTTTGGTTGATTAATTTTTCATTTCTGAAAACCACGTAAAGAATAATTGGTGAGTTAGAACATGTTTTAATTTGAAGTTGCTAAATATAGAAACATTGGCTTTATTTTCTTTTTAAGGAAAAGAGGTACATTTTGTTATTGAATATCAATTAAAATTTAAATTTAAGAAAGAAAGTGGAAAAAAGTGACTAAAAGGAAACCACTAGTAGGGAAAAGAAATTCAAATAGTAATCTTAATAAATGCAACTCTTAAAAAAAAGGAAGGTATACTATGAAATTTTTATAATACTTTAATCTAAGTAAAATCCTCAGTCCATGAGTATAAGGAGAATAAAACAAGCAGAAGGGTGCAATCTTATTGATTTAGGGTGTTAGAAAATACAATTCTGTGCTGCCAGTTTGGTTGGAATTTGAGAAAGGAAATTCTATAAAAAAGGATATCACCCAAAGTGGGGCAATTCCACAATTTGTACATAAGTCCCTATAGATTCTTGAATAAATCCTCACTTAGACATACAAAAGCCCATCAGAAACTAATTATTGGAAAGCTAAAATGGGTAAGCTGTAGCAGAGACAAAATATGGAGTGTGAGCCCCCAAATATTATAAGGTATAAGACAAGCATTATAGATTTGTCATTTAAGAATTACAGTTGTTACACCAGAACATTAAAACTAGACTGCCAAATTTAATGCATTTCCTTCAAAAAACAAACAAAAACAAACAAAAAAAACCATGACACTAATGACACTAAACTTCCAAAAATTTGAAGTGACACAGTATTTTTATTTTATACTGAAACAAAAATAAACACTTTTTAAAGAAAACAACAGAATCCAGAGTTACTATGTAACATCATACACACTATCTAGTTTATCATGAAAAGTAACTAGACAGGAAATAAATGTGATTAAATATCAAGAGAAAAAGCAGCCATAAGTAGAATTTGAGATGGCATGGGTGTTAACATGGACAGTTGAGACCTTAAAACATGTGCTAGGAGAATCCTAACATGGCCCACCAAGATTTTCTGACTCAGTTCCTGGACCTGTATTATGTTGAGATGTCACAGCAATGGTCATGTACCATAACATAGCAAAAGAAATACAATGGGTAAAAATGAAGATTCCTACCTGTGCTGAGTAATTTTATGTGTCAACTTGGAGGGTGTATTTAAATAAGATTTAAATCTGTGAACTCTGAGTGAAGCAGATTGTCTCCATAATGCAGGTGGGCCACTACCACAATCAGCTGAAGGCCTGAATAAAATGATAAGGCAGGCTGCCTTGAGAATTCACCTGTACCAGTGGTTCTCCTGAGTCCCCCAGGGTACCAGCTTTCTGAAAGAAACAGCATCATTCTGTAACCAGCCCACACTATACCACTGAACTAGAATTATGGGTGCCACTTCCTCTACATATATAGATTTCCTAGTGATTGAACTTATTCTAAGCAAAGTCACCCTTTGAAAGGCAAGGACCTACATCCAAGATTGCTTTATCCAGCAAAGCTTTCATTTATAATAAAAGGGCAGATAAAGTGCTTCTCAGATATGGTCAGTTAAAGGAGTTTGTCATCACCAAGCCCTTATTTTATGAAATGTTAAAGGAACTTATCTAAGAAAAAGAAGATAAAAAACATGTACAGTAAAATGACAACAAACTTACAATTATTAACAACCACACCTAAAACAAAAACAAACTAAGCAAACAAGTAGAACAGGAACAGAACCATAGAAATGGAGATCACATGGAGGATTAGCAACAGGGGAGTGGGAAGAGGAGATAGGGGGAAAGGTACAGAGAATAAGTAACATAGATGGTAGGTAGAAAATAGACGGGGGGGGGCGGCAAGAATAGTATGGGAAATGTAGAAGCTAAAGAACTTATAAGTATAACACATGGACATGAACTAAGGGGGGGATGTGGGTGGGAGAGGGTGTGCAGGGTGGAGGGGAAAGAAGGGGGAGGAAATAGGACAACTGTAATAGCATAATCAATAAAATACATTTTTTTAAAAAAAGTAAAACATCTACTTACTCGATTTGGAGCACAGGAAGAATTTGACACATAAGTGCTGGCTTTAAAGATGGAGAGGTCACATGCCAAGAACAGAATGGCTTTTAAGATATGAGAAGGGTCTTTAAGCTGAAGGAGCCCTAGGCTAGGAGCTAGAAAGACAATGAGTACCACAATCCTACATCCACAAATAAATTTATTCTTTCAAAGGCAAGAATAAATTTGGAGTGGATTCTTTCCAGATCCTTAAGATAAGAACTCAGCACAGCTGATGCCTGCATTTCAGCCTTGAGAGACCCTATGTATTTAGTAGACATTCATGGTACACATACAGATTGATGACATGAAAAACTGCAAGGAAACACATTGGTATTATTTTAAGCAGGTAATTTTGTGGTAATTTGTTGTGGAGGGATAGGAAAGTCATACAGAGAAGGTATTGTGAATATTACAGTCCATGAACTTGAATGAAAAAATGTGGTCATAGCAAACACACAGACCACCTCTGAAAGAGACAATACCAAAAAGAGACACAATGCCAAATAATCAAATTAAAATTATATAAATAAAATATATAATATCTGGATTTAAATAAAAAACACCCATACCATATGAATTCATCAGGAGCTTGGAATGGCAAAAATGGCAATCTAAACTTGAACATCCAATGTAAAATAGAAAGAGAAAATCAAGCTGAAAAATAAGAAGGGCGAGAACCTTCATAAGTTGTGAGAACTATAAAGTGGATCAACATATATCTAATTAGAGTAACTGAATAAGAAGAGGAAAAAAATGAGAAGCAACAGCAAACCTGTTTGTAAAAATAATTAAAAGTCTTGTGAACTTGGTGAAAATCCTATATAAGAAATCTAAGAAGCTCAGTAAAACTAACATAGGATGGAGAAAGGTCCTTATGAGCAAACCACTGAACACCAAAGCTGGGATGATTCTTGAAATTGTTTTTTTTTTTTTAATCACATTATGTTGAGGAACCAATTATAGAAAAAACAATAGGTTTTTAAAAATCAGAAAGAAACCAGTACACAACAGAACAAAACAAAAAGGTAACTGTCATTTCATAATTCAATATCCAATGAAGACATCTGTTAAAATGAGTACAAAGTAAATACAATGTAAGAAAAAAAAAACACAAAATTTGAGGGAATTCCTAAACTATAAACAATGCTAAAGAATATTCTTCACATTAAAGGGGAAATTTCCAAAGATAGAAACTTGGATCTATTGGATAAAATTAAGGACACCCCAAAAGTAAACATATGGGGAAATATAAAAGACACTCTTTTTCTTTCTTTTAAATTATTTTTTTAAAATATGGCTGTTTAATACAAACTTTAGAACATTTCAAAGTTTCAGTAATAAGACACTGTAGTATTGACTTCAGTTTGAAAACTTGATCAATGAAGCTGAAGACAGAAACTAGAAATAGCCCACACTTATATAGACAATTGATTTTCCCCCAGAGGTGCAAGAAGTTCAGAATGGAAGAATGCCTTTCCAACAAATGGTACTGCATCAATTAGATAAATGTTGAAAAAAGATGATCCTGAGTCCTTGCCTAATCCCACACACCACAACTAATTTGACAAAGATGGCAAACCTAAATGTAAATGTTACAAATATGAAATCCCTGCAACAAACAATGTAGAAAAGAATCCTTTTTACCTTATCATACACAAAGATTTCTTAGAATTAAAAACAAAACAACAAAACAAACAAAAAACAACAAAAATTGTAATTTCTTTTTAAATTAGAAGATTTAGACGTTGGGTTTCAGTCTCAATATGTAAAAAGCTTAGAGCCCATGATATCTGTATTTACATCAAAAGTAAATTCTCAACCTGAAACCCACTCTCCTTGGGCCCATCAGAGAACCCAGGTGGCAGAGTAAGCCATTCACTGTGATATCTGGAAAGACAGGCAAATTCAGACAGTTACAGCTGAGACCTGCTTACCTGGAATACAGTCTCAGGAGCCATGAACTTCAAAGACATTGAAAGGTAATTTTGATGAGTTTTTGGAGTTTGAAAGTGGAGTAGCTAGGTAGAGAGTGAGAAACTCCTGGAGCTACAGCCTTGGCGGTCTCTTCATGTTAGTGAACTTCACCTTCAGAAAACTCACCAGGTCTCAAAGATTCCCTCTTGGCTCTGGCAGTGGGAAAGATTGATTGCTGTGAAATATGCCTATAGCATCTTCATTATAGAGCCTTACTTTCCAGAGCAAAAATATTTTGCCCGAGTTTCATCCCTGTGAGAGAAGAGCTTTCCCCCAATTCCACCTGCTACAGACATTGTGTCTCAGATAACGGGGTGTCCTGCTTTAGAATGCTTCCCTTCCCCCACACCTGACCATCCTACCAACAGTGCTCCAGTACAATGATTTTCAACCTTTCTTATCTCATGGCACAAAATAGCTAATTACTAAAATTCTGTGGCATGCCAAAAAATATACATTTTGCTGATCTGAGAAAATAATAGATATAATTTTGATTCATTCACACTGGACGGCTATTGTCATACTGGCTGTTGTTATGTTTTAATTTGACAATCTAAATTGCTCCAGCCTAAATAGTCTGGCATTGCTTGTTTTAAAAAGTCTTGTGGCACGCCAGTTGAAAATTGCTGTTCTACCATAATAACAGTGCCTGGAAGCTGAAAGAGGGCCAAGAAGTAGATTTCTTCTGAGGAAGAGCATGGAGGAAAGTGCTGTATTAAGATGGCAACAACAACAGCAGCAACAACAACAACAGAAATACTAGAATTTGAAGCTTTTGGCAAACATTAAAACATTTGACTCCTAGACAGAGTATCCCACAATTTCTAGTACTAAATCACCCTCCTCAGGTGGCTCAGTTGGTTGGAACATCACCCTGTACATAAAAGGTTACAGGCTGGATCCCAGGTCAAGGCAAAAACCTAGTTTGTGGTTTTGATTCCTGGTCAGGGCCCATATAGAAGGCAACCAAATGATATCTCTCTCACAACATTGTTTATCTCTCTCTTTCCACTTTCATCTCTCTAAAATCAATAAGCACACCCTCAAGTAAGGATTTAAAAGAATCTCAATATTAAAGACCTATTTACCTCAGATTTTAGAACCTATTAAACATGCCTGGTGTTCAACATATATAGGACAAAACTAATAGAAGAAAAAATAGCTATAACATGACAGCTACTAGTCCAACTATAACAATGAGCATTTTAAATGTGAATTGCCTACTGTCAAAGTACATAAAAATAAAAAGTAAATCATTTGTCATCTGTATGTAATTCATTTTAAATATAAAATCATAAACAAGTTAAAGTAATGGGACAAAGAAAAATATGCTATGTTAACTTTAATAAATAAAAAGATGGATTGGTTATATTAATTTCAGACAAAGCAGACTTCAGAAGAAAATTATCAAGAAAACATGAGCCCTGGCCAGTTGGATCACTTGGTTGGACATCATCCTGGAAACCTTGGGGTCACTGGTTCGATTCCCATTAAAGGCACATACCTGGGTTGCAGGTTCAGTCCCTAGTCAGGGCATGTGCAAGAGGCAACTGATCAATGCTTCTCTCTCACAATGGTGCTTCTCTCCCTCTCTTTTTTCTTCCCTTCACCTCTTCCTAGAATCAATAAAAAGAAAAAAAAAGAAAAAGAAAAAGCATGAAACATAATACAATGATAAAAGGATCATTCTCCACAATGGCATTATAATCCTAAACATCTATGCAACTAACAATGAAACATCAAAATGCACAAAGCTAAAACTGATAGAACTAAGGGAGAAATAAAGAAACCTACCAAAATAATCAGTGACTTCCACTGCCTTCCGGCAGTAGTTGATAAAGTAGAGAGAGTATCAATAAAGATATATTTTACCTAAATAGCACCATCAATCAACTGAGTTTTTTAAAGATTTTATTTATTTTTAGACAGAAGGGAGGGGACAGAGAAAGAGAGGGAGAGTAACATCAATGTGTGGTTGCCTCTCACATGGCTCCTACTGGGGACCTGGCCTGCAACCCAAGCATATGCTCTGACTGGGAATCAAGCCAATGACACTTTGGTTCATGAGCAGGCACTCAGTCCATTGAGCCACACCGGCCAGAGCCAATCAACTGAATTTAATGGACATTTGTATAATATTCCATCTAACATCAGCAGAATACACATTCTTTTAATAAGCTGTAGTATATACATGCAATGGACTATTAAATAACAATAAAAAATAGCTATCAAGCCACAAAAAGACTTGGATAAATCTTAAATGCTTTTTGATAAGTGAAAGAGTTCAGTCTGCAAAGAATATTTTGAGTCTATAGGATTCCAAATATTTGACATTTTGAAAAATGCAAAATTATAGAAATAGAAGGAGAAAGTAGAGGTTTCCAGGAGTTTAAAGTGGAAGGTTGAGTAAATGAAGCACAGAGAATTTTTTAAAGTAATGAAACTCTTCTGTAAGATACTATAATGGTGGGTACACGACATGCTGCATTTATGAAAACCCACAGCACTTCACAGCACAGAGTATAAAACGTTCATGTATACAAATTAAAAAGTATTATTTAGAAGAGCTGGGCTCCTGGGAATGTGACATTTAGAATGTGACCAATAATTTATTTGTATTACAAACATGAAACGACCTCACTGAAGGGATTCAGGAGAAAAAGTACTGACTTAACTAATTCTGGAAAGAGTGTGTAAGAATAGAGGCAAAGACAACTGTGTATAACGCTGTACTCTAGCTGATAAAGTTGTTTCACCTGGGGTGATAGTTATTTCTGATACCCCCATACAGAGTACTGTAATTGAACAAGAAAGTATATTGCTGAGTCAAGGTTATAGGAGCCAAGCGTAATACTGATGAAGTGAGAATTTAGAGTTAAGCAAGGGCAGGAGGATAGAGTGATCCGTGTAGCAGGTACTAGAGGCAGAGACATCACTATGAACTCATTCTTAGCTTAATGTCGCTAAAGAAGGTTGCATATAGCAATAAATACAGTTATGTGTATCTATACAGGTTATGTCTATACACATATAAGTGTCATTATGCCGGCTGAGATGAATTAAAAACAATGACACCTCGGTAGTATCAAGTATGTAAAAACCCATATTTAGGTTCCCTAAAAGAAATCTTATTCTAGGACAGAGGCAGAAAATACATAAGATAAGCCTGAAGTATCTTATAGTACCAGAAAGTAAGGGAGCACTCAAAAATATACGTATATACACATATGAAAAAATGTTCAACATCATATGTCATTCAGCAATTCCATATTAAAAGAACAATGGAATATCACTACATGACTATTAGAATGACTAAATTTGAAAACACTCACAACACAAAATGCTGCCAAGGTAATAGAACAACAGAAATTCCCAGTCATTGCTGATCAGAATGCAAAATGCTACAGACTCAGGGTGGCATATAACTTTTAACCCCTTAGGTTTAGGCTGATTTAGTGAGTCTCTTCCAAAATGTTCTGTAAGGAACAAGCAGGGGAAGGTATGTGAGTAACTTTACTGAGAAACCTTACAAATATTACCTCAGCCAAAACAACAAAATCAACACCAACAATATGTCAGGTTGACAGTACGTGTGTTAGGGTGTCATGAAAATGGCACATGATCTTCATGGTCTTTCTCTCAAATATACATAAGGTCAGTCTAACAATGAGAAAAATATTAGACAATTCCACATGAGAGACACTCTACAATGTCCTTGACTGGGACTTCTCAAGAAAATCACTCAAAAAACTGTCACAACCAAGAAGAGACTGAGGGACATAGAGATTACATGTGATATGCTATCTTGGATGGGATCTTGAGACAGAAAAAAAGGACCTTAGAAAAAATAAACAGGAAAAATGAAAAAAGTGTAAAGTTTAGTTACTAATTGTGCATTGATATTGCTTCATTATTTGTGACTAATATTTCATAATAATATAAGGTGTTCTTAATAGTAGGGTAAAATAGATGCAGTCTATAGGACATATTATATTATCTTTTCAATATTTCTGTATGTCTAGAATTGTTCTAAAATTTAAAATTCTTATTTAAAATATTTTTATGTCTTTTCAAAATTCAAGTAAATGAATATGCAAGCCAAGGATATAGATTCTGGATATTTATATTCTTGATACATCAAGACTTCTTGTAAATAAATAATAACATTAAAAATTTAAAATTGACCAAGAAGCCTAAGAATAAATAAGGAGAAAAGAAGATGTTATGAAGGTTTCAATAAGCAATCGAAAAAGCACTCAACATCCATAGTCATCAGAGAAATGCATGCAAAACTAACACCTAAAAAAAGAGTAAAACTAAAAATACTGTAAACATTAAATTTATACAAGAGATGGTACTACTGAATGTCACAAACATTGACAATGAGAATGCTGCAATGACTTTGAAAATGTGTTTGGCAGTGTCTTATAAAGTTGAAGGTGCACCTATCCTGTAATGCAGCCAACAGACTTCAAAGTATTCCACCAGGTGAAGTAAACACCTGGGTCCTCCAAAAAGCCTTATTCATGAGTGCTCGCAGGAACTTTATTTATAATGCACGAACTCTGATTGTCAAAGTTCCATCAACTGAGTAATGAATTAAATAGTTGGGGTATATTCATGACCCATTATTAACATAATTTATTAATCTTCTGCAATGAAAGAAATGAAACTTTAGAACACAATGTATGTGAATAAATCTCAAAATTTTCTGGTGAATAAAAAAGTTAGAAAAAATATTACATACTCTATGATTCAATGTATATGAAGTTCGGAGAAAAGCAGAACTAATGCTGTGGAGATAGAAATAATATTGGGGTTTCCTTATGAGTGGACGGAGCTTGATTAGAAGTAGGCATATGAAAACTTTCTGTTTTATCTTAATTGATTCATCCTCATGTAGGTGTTTGCATTTATAGAAACTCATCAAATGAAGCTATTTGCAGATTATTACATGCAAAATGTATCTTATAACTCATCATATTGGACGTAGAGCTGTTAAACTATATGTTGTTTATAGACATCTATGGTAAATATTGAGAAACAATTTATTTTTGCCATGTTTTATTTTTTCTTTTTGAGTAAGTTGATGACAGATTTCTTTTTCTGAAGTCTGTAAGACATAGCATGCTCACTTATTTTTACCAGGTTGGCATTTAAGATACCTATATATTCACATTTTACGTGCTGCCTCATTACCTTCTAATTATGTAACAGTGGTACCTAAATTTGCTGTTTTTTTTTCCTTTAAAAATTCTACCATTGATACTGAGAACCTGAAGTCATAAGAAATTTATGGGTGGAAATTTTTCCACTTATAAGACTAGTGGTGGTTATATTCCAGGGGAAAAGATGTCAAAGTATATACAACAGGAAAAAAAAAGGTTTAAAAAGTACTGCAGAACTGAGGGCACTGAAAGGGCAGAAGGTCTAGAATGACAACCACAATTTGTAGGATGCAGTGCAATTTACACATTAGTAAGAGCTTACCTGGGTGATACAGTTATGTCCCTTAGGCAAAGCGCTCCTTATGGAGGGCAGATGGCATGCTATTTCTCTGGTGTCAGAATCAAGGAAGGTCTGTTTTATCCATTTATTTTAAATAAATATTTCTCCTTCTCCTGAAACATTACTGCAGAAAGCAGAAGGGATGATGATGCAGCATAAAAATTTGAAGCAGCAATAAGAAGCCAGGGCAGCAGGTGCACTTGGCTAAGGAATGAAAAATACACAGTGTGGCACAGACAGCAGGAGATTAGAAGAAATGCACAGGCGGGGTAAAGGGAGAAAAAGGTGGTAAAAAATAGGTTTGAAAAGAGAGTGCAGCAATAGGATCCGGATTAGGTGCTGAGAAGAGAAGTGGTATTTATAGGAGTGTACCTCTCCGAAACAAAAGCAAAGCAAAAGATGAAAGAGTTGGAGTTAGACTCTCATTATTATTATGCATTAACAGGCAGAACCATAACTACCAGTGTACTAATGCAAAGGTGGGCAAACTATGACCCACAGGCCAAACCTGGCCTATTGAGTTGTTTAGTATGGGATGTTTTTTGGATTTTTTAAAAGATTGTAAAAAAGCAAGTAGAGAGACCAAAAACCAAATAAACAAGCAAAATCCAAAGAAGAATTTGCAACAGAAACTGTATGTGGCTGCAAAGCCTAAAATATTTACTCTCCATACCCTTACTGAAAAAAATCATTCTCCCACTGGACTACTCAGTTATTCAGCATTTAATTAATCCAATCATTCCTTTGACTCAACAAGTATTTTTAGCACATGCCATGTGCTAGACAGACAGCGTGTCACATGCTGGAGCAACTGAGGAAGGTGACAGCATAGAATGCCATCCTCCTGCAGGTAAAGACATCAAAATTAACAAGTATTTTTTTGTAAATAAGTAATGACAATACTGACAAGTTCTGAAAATAAGCATATGCATTTTCTAACAGAAAGTATATGTGAAGAGACTCTGCTTAAAGTAGAAAATCATCAATTGCTTCCATGAGAAAGTAATCATTATACTGAGGGCGGTGAGATAAGTATGAGCTAGTCAGAATAAAAAGGAGAGAAGGAAGGAGAATATTCCAGATAAAGCAGCATGTGTAGAAGCATTCAGAGGTGAATATTTTTTGATGAATTTAAAGGGAAAAAAATGAAGTAAATCCGTTTGGAACACAGAGGGAGAAAGAGTAAGATGAGATGTGACCAGAGAAGAAAACAAGGATGAGATTTCCCTCAGTGTCCTGTTGGCTATGAGTGGTTGACAATGTTTTTGTGTGTATTCCTAGTTCTTGGGCCTTCAGACCTGAGATCAACAGGAGTCCTGAACTTAACAGTCCAGTTTTTGGCTCAGGCTTGTATATACAAACTATGTTGAAATCGTATTTATTGCTCCTCAGACATTTACCAGAGTGATGTGTCAGTAAACATGCTTTCTCTTTCTCTGGAAACTCCAGCAGCACTTGCCATGTGAGTCTGCAGATGCCACTGGCATCTTGAATGCATCTCAGAGGTCTGTCTGCCTGAGAATAAAGTCAGTGAAAGGAAAAACATTACTGAGAGAGAAAAAAAAATGAGTCAGATCACTAGGGACATAATATGAGCATCTATTCAGTCGTGTCTGAAGAATATTTCATTGGGTTTTTGTTAGCTTTGTGAAACAATAATTTAGTTGCTTAAGTCTTTTGAGTTGGATTTTTGTTACTGACAGCTGTAAGAGTCCTTAAGCATTCTGGATTTTATAAACCCACAGTGGTGGTAATTTTACCCCATGTTTTCTAAAGTGCTCTTAATTTTCTCATTTTGAGGCAAATGGGAGAAATGAAAGAAAGTGGAAATCTGTGCTTCAGAATGCTGTTTGTCATGGCAGAAGAAGAAAATACTTAGATGCATTTGTTCACCCAACACATATTTATTAAGTACCTATTATGTGCCTGACAATTAAGAATGTAGAAGCAAGCAGAGTTTTTTTTAAATCTGCTGCCATCTTGGAGCCCCTGTTTTAGTGAGCTTACATTAAAATATTGAGAATACCTTAATTTAATATGTAAAATAAATCAAGGATAACACAGTATGTTTCAATATATATACATATATCACATATAAAACAGTGTAATTTGCTAATTTCACCAATATAATTCAATTCAATTTCAATAATTGGGACTTAGAAGAAAATGAACCAACACACGTGGATTCTGGCTTCTGATATAATCACTTTTTCAAGACAAAATAATGTTTGTTCTGCTCCGATTTTTACAAAATTGAGCTCCTATAATTCATATAACATTGCAAGACCTAAATGAATCACTCTTATTCTCTTTAGGCAAAAAGAAATGGGGATGTGCAGGGTTGAGGCCATAGTTTCAGAGGGGCCAATATCCACTGTCCCGTAAATGACCTTGGTCATTAAGAACAAGTCCTTCCTAGGTTGGGTAATGCAGGAGCAGATGATGGGTATCACTTCTTTCCTTAGTCACAGCATTGTTCACAGTGGAGAGTCAGAGGTCTGTAGAACCCACAGTTTCAGCTGGTGTACCTGGCTGAGTGCACTTGGGGGTATAGTGAAGGTTCTAGAAAGAAAGAAATTTAATTTGAAGAGAGTTGACCTGATTATAGTTTATGATTTAATCATATGTACAAAGCAAGGGAGACAAGGTCATTCTAAACTTTCTAACCCATGTTATAGGGTAGACAAATGTTAAAGCAGAATCTCTGTGTGTGGTCACATCAAGAAGTAATTGTAAATTCTGTGTAATATGGTTTATTAGATATTAACTGAGCTAAGAACACTGAAATTGCACACAATTAAAATTTCCTTTGAATGTGCTTGATCCTGCTTTTTCTGTACCCCTACCACCCTCAGTAGCTGATAAGTTATTTGTTCACTAAATAATACCTAATGCTGAGCATCACATTAATGCCTTGTAAATAATAGATACATTTATGACTTGAACGAATGAAGGAAGGAAGGTACAAGGCTACCAACTGATACAGATTTGAAGGAATCAGTAAGTTTGTTTATAATAAACATTCTACTTTTTTGGAGTCTTAGTTCTAGATATATTTTGTGCATACTTGCAATTGGCAGACAATTAAAATCAATAGTCTTCTGTCAGAGTAGAATATGCATCCATGAATATAGTATAGTCTGGCCTGGACTCAAAGGAGGTGATAAGAGTATCACAACAACTCACATCCAGAAGCACCTGCCACAATGAATACTTAAATTAATATCACTGTCATTAAAATATATCAGTGTATTGAACAGCAAAGGGTGAAGCCTTAGAAGTTTACCCTGAAGTACACGTCTATTATGTATATGTAGAAAAGAAGAGTAAGAAAACCCAGTGATTTCTGCTGACACATCAATGATCTCTGATACATTGCTACAGATTCATTTATTGGAAAAGATCATTTACAGCTTAAAATAAGTGATGTTTGGGCAGGAAAATATGGAAACACACAGAACAACAACAAAACCAAAAGGAAGCAAACATAATCCAAATTCAAGAAGAGTGAGAAAACACAAGGTACAGCAAAAAGCCTACTCCTGAATCTTAAGGAGCTCAAATGTATTCACTAAACATTTGTCACTCAACTGGTACTCAAAAGTGCTGAAGTTAATAATGCATTTGCCCTGATAAAGCATACTTTGGTTGTGTCAGCTGGGATAATCCTTGATTGCCAGTGGCTCTCACACGCTTCTATGCAGAGCAGTAACAATAGTGCCAGTCGAGTAGAGACCTGCCCTAGATCTTCCTCTGCTGATGCAGTAAATACTCCTTAGCAACAAGGAGGAGCAATGTTCTGGAGGAGCACATTAACTGGGAGTGGCGGCTTTGTCATGGAGGCCAGTGTGGTTTGCTCAGGGGGAGCCAGGCAACTATTAGGAGCTATTGCCAATGGCTTACTGAGCATTCCATTTACTTCACACGAGCTAGGGTAGGGTTTTGCTCAGGGATGGAGTATAAATGTAAAGTACAGATCTAGGAAATGATAATGGTCCTGCTTTAGGATATACTCGGGTATGTATTCCACTAGTTTAAAATAATTATTATTTGTTGCACGGCTTTACAAAGCAGAATAAGTAATATACTCAGCAGATACTGAATATTATATACAAAATATAAAGCAAAACTTTGTGTAAAAAACAAAGAACTCATGTTCTTGACATATGTATGACCCCCTACTGACACAACACTGATTGCTGAGTGCATTTTCTTTGGATTTATACTCTGTCCCCACTCTGGGAATCATCCTAGAAACATTTTTAACTCAGTTTCCTCAGCTCTGATTCTGCCTCCTCTCCTCCTTATTCTCCATCTCCTTCCATTTGTAGATTTGATCCGATAATAGGAAAGCCCGTAAAATCAGTGTCTTGTACCTGTTAACTAAAAAGGATGCAAGCTTATCAATACAAAACAGCGCCATGATTATGTAAATGCTTACATAAATGAAAAACATCCCTCTGTGACATAGAGTAAATTAAAAGTGTACACCTTAAGCATAAGGTGACTTTTGAGCACTCAGATAATATAGCAGGGACCATTCCATTTTTTTTTTTAACATTTTGTTTCACTGCTTATGAGGACAAACCTATTAAAGACTAGGACCAGGACGTATTTTGCCTTATAACCTAGACTCAATGATATGCTTGTGTATAGATTCTTTGTTGTATTAGCTTGGCTGAACTTTATGTTTCCCCCTGAGATCCCGTTGGTTTACAGCATATGTGTGTGCGATCACTAGTGTGTGACCTTCTACTATTTACCACTTAAATATCTGTTCCCTTGACTTTTGCCAGCTGTACTGTAATGTTCCCAGGTATATTTTTGGTCCTGTCAGCACTTTAAATATCAGAAAGAACATAGTGGTGGATTTCTTGAAAAATTCCCCTTTCCTTACTCAGTGAGTGAACCATCCCACACTTGAACATAATTGGCTAGAAGTCTAAGGTATGATCTTACAATTCTTTACATTAATTTTTTTTCAATTTAATTTTAGTATTGAGGCCATATATATATCTTCAAAGGGGATAGATCCAAAGAAGAGAAAGAGATAAGATACCTATTAAATGTTTGAGACAAATTGCTTTAAAATAGTCACTGGGTAATTTCTATATTCTGCGTACAAATCAAAATGATCTAAACTAACTGTATTATGAGGTAAATGGTAACGCTAATGGGGTCTTTTGGCCCTCGTCAAGATAGACAGGAAAGTCATAAGCCCTTAAACTTAAGTACTGCCTTCTGTGAAGTTAATTTCCTTTGGAGGTTATGTTAACTTCTTGAGGCCACATGGGCAATATTTACTTTGAATTTATTACTGCTCTCTTTATAAATATCTCTCCAGTGATCCTAAGTAGTGATCAAATATTTGCAACATGAAATGTGCTTAAATTGTTAAATCATAAAAATGAGTAATTTAGCAATGTGAAGCATGTGGCTGGAAAATTATTATGAACACTTCTTGCTGATTGAACTTTTCTTTTCCTTTCCCCTTTTTTTCCAACTACATTTTCCTCTTCCTTGAACAGGATAAATTTCAACTGGGAGGACCACTAATAGTTTCACTTTCACTATTTAATGATGACTGTAGTCAAATGCAATGGCCTTTGACAAATGGAATTCTAATGTTTACTGTATTCAGAACCTCTGTTCTGAATGTGGGAAGATGGAAACCAAGCAGACAGCGAGCTATTGGTATTTTATGATATTTGATGTACTTATGTAACTAAACAACGGCAACAAAAAAACCCTGGAGGTTTGGCTGCCTGTTGCCTCAAAAACCAAAATTGTGAAGCAGATGCAGGTGGGAAAGGAAAGAGATTTCATTCAGGTGCTGTGCGCTCTCAGAAAATGGGCACTCCTGTCTCAAAGCCCATCTCCTCAGCAAGACCAAGACAAGAGCCAGTGTCCAGGGTTCCTGACCCAATTTACAGCATAGTCCTTTGGAGCCCACAAGTGACTGCTAAGCAGTCCTCATTTTTTTTTAATTAATTAATTTATTTTTAAGATTTTATTAAATTTTTTAGAGAGAGGAGAAAGGAGGGAGAGAAAGGGAGAGAAACATTGATTGGTTGCTCTTCACATGCCTCCAACCAGGGACCTGGCCCGCAGTGTGGGCATGTGCCCTAACCGGGAATCAAACCAGCAACCTTTCGGTTCACAGGCTGGTGCCAACCCACTGAGCCACACCAGCCAGGGCAGCAGTTCTAGTCTTGATCCAGGTACCTTACCTTGTTCCTGGCTGCTGTTCATTTCAGGCTCCCTCCTGGAGCCTGTGTGTGAAGCCTGCATGGACATGGGCCATGCCTCTGCCGGAGCTGCATGGTTGCATGCTCCCAGGTGAGAAAGCGTGTGAATGCATGGGCTAGAGCACCACGAGGTGGTCCAGAGAGTGGGAGATTTCCTCTCAGAGATCAGGGGCCACATGGCTACTGAGGCTACATGGCCCATTGGGAGAACAAGCCTGTGCACCATGTGAGTTCAGGTCATGAGACAGAAGCTTTTTGTTCCCCTGGGAACAAAGTTTGGGTGTGGGATGGGTCAGGTGCTTTCTTAAAAAAAACAATCAAGTTTCCAAACTACATTGTGCTTTAGGAGGATCCATCTCCCAACCAATCCTTTCTTTCCTCAGGTTAGCCTGACAGGCCTCTTTGGTTCAGCACCACCCCCTGCACCATTTTGGCTTCTACTAGGCATGTGCCTGCTGCTGCGCCTGGTTGCAACCCCAGCCTAGTACCAGGAAAAGGGAGAAAAGCCTTTGTTCTATCCAATTATCTTGATAGCTTTTCATTCTGGGCCCTACCTGTTGATATTTTTAGCTTTCTGAATGCTTAGTGTTAGGAGGCTCCTCCTCCCACCATATTGGCCAATGGGTGAGCCTCTCCATGGGTCTGGACAAGCTGTCTACTAGTGACACTTCTATGCTACAGATGAGAATTTAAAAGTTGGAACATTTGTCTGGGTCTCACTATTTTGCTATTTCTAAACTTTTCCCATTGACTCAGTCTAGGACTCACAGCATATGAGTGTATTAGAGTGAGCTAGAGTGTGCCTGAAATTTGAGGCCTCATTTTTTTTTATTCTAAAATGTTGCAATCTCTTCTACTAAAATATTGCTACTCCCATTGTCTCCATCTTTTAAATTCTTGTTACATTTATCTTAGAGTCCTCAATTTTCTGTACTCACAATCATCTATCTATTTATGTATCTATATCTTTAATTTCTTTCTGTTTGTGTTTTATAATCCAATTTTTGTTGGGACTATACTTCACCATTTTTTTTATGTGTGTGCTGCTTTACAATCTCCATTCCTCCTGGAAAACAGTTGTGAAATGTGCTACCTGCTACTGAAGGCATTGTTTCTACTTGTCATAAGAAAATAGTCCTGGGTTCCAAGCACTAAATTTATACAAAAGTAGTAACTTTACATATAAGTATTCACTTTATATAAAATTCAGTCACTCATTTTTAAGAAAACAAAATATTATAACTGGCAAACTTGAACCTAATATTAATATAATAACTTTAAATACTTATAAATATTTGACATCACCCTTATGATAAATGTTTAGGTCTTTGAAACTAAACAACAGTTTGCCATTGCTGAATTGTTCCATAACAATTGTTGTCATCCTTTTGTTTATTTGTTTGTTTGTTTCTGAAAGTTTTTTTTATCACCCTTTAGTCCCCTTATACCTCCTACTCCTCTGCAATTGTTGCCCACGTCAATGTGTTCTCTTTCCTTTTTGCTCCATCCCTCCACCCCCTAATTTCACTCCCCAACATTATTCATCCATTTCCTTTGGAAGATTGAACTTATACTTAATAAAAACAAAATCTGTGTGGGTACTTAATTTAGTGGAGTAAATTACATCAACTAGTTTTTTTTTCATGGCATTGTATTTGTTCATATGTTTTTGTGGTAGTGACTCATTTTAGATATAAATTAATTTCCCCTTTTGCATCTCTTTCTCCCTGTGCTTTACTTCCTCTGTCCAGAAGTTTTGGCAGTGACTTTGACCAACTGCTGTTCCCACCAATGCAAAAGCAGCTTGGGAGCCCTGTCATCGGTGAAAATGGACATTGTAGAGTCAATCTCCAAGCAGTCACGGTGCTTTGTCTCAATCCTCACCTCTTTTAAGACCCTCAGCTAATTCACAGCCTAGGGAGTAATAAGCAGCAGTTTTTCTATTCATTTCTTAAGAAGTGTTTCTCACGCATGATACCTGTGTGAGGAGCTGTGTTTTGCTACTGTGCTTTAAATAGTGCAATTTTGTGTTTTTATTACAGAGTAAACTTTCCTTTTACTCTCTATTGTCTGCTTGTTTTAGGTCAGGAGACTTGAAACTTCAGTCTCATGTTCTGATTTATGGTTAAATTCTGATGATAAATTATGGAAATATTTTTGTTATGGTTGAACTCATTAAGTCTCCCCCCTTAAAACTTAGACTATTGATTAAAATTAACAGAGTGTGAGTATAGGTTTTGGAGTTTTCTTCAACATGTGATCTTAGAGCCACGGATGTGTAAATACAGCTATTTTTGAAATCAATAAGTAAGCTTCATGTATAAGAACATTAAACATCACTGACTGGTATGGCTCAGTTGTTTTGCAATAGCCTGCAAAGCAAAAGGTCATCTGTTTGATCCCCGGTCAAGGCACATGCCTGGGTTGTGGGCACTGTCCCCAGACAGGGCGTGAATGAGAGGCAGCCAATCAATGTTTCTCTCTCTCATCAATGTTCCTCTCCTTCTCTTTCCCCTTCCTGCCCTCTCTCTTTAAAAATAAATAGATACAATCTTTAAAAAAGATCATTAAACATAGAATTAAAAATTATTTCTAAAATAACAAACTTATAACCTTGATAAGAAAAAAAAAGAAAAAAGAAAGCTCTGGAGTATGTTCATTTAAAATTTAATTTTTCTAGCTGAGTCATCATTGGTTAGCTGAAATAAATTTTTATGTAACAGTTTTAATAGGCTTCAGTTTTTCTTAAACCTTGATATAATTAAAATTAAAGAATTTTATTTTGTGAGTAAAAGAATATGTATTTTTTACTTCTAAAAGGAAACTTACCTCACCTCTAGATTAACCTACTTTATTTATAGATAATGGCATGATGTTTGTTTTTAAGTTAGTACTAGATATATATATGTATGTGTGTGTGCATTATTATATGTTTTAAATTTATTATTATATACATATGTATATATATATACTTTGTATATATACACAACATATATGTATATATGTACTTTATATATACACATACAAAGAGATAGATATGGATATCATATACATATTTTGAAATAACACAAATAAGAAAGTTGAATATCTCCACTGTTAATGTATTTGAAGATGCATTCATTATTATTAAAAGAAGATGGCTGTTTCATAAGTGTTAAGTGAATAATATACTCTTCTCATTAAATATTATCATGTATTAAAGTAGTGACATTACAGAGATAATTGCTTTATTTATATCCTCAGTGAGGAGCTAGTACTAATTGCAGTAAAGGTCTTATCTGTTGATTATGTTTTTTAAAACATTATAGATGATCCAAGAAAAGCTTTAAAATAGTATATCTGATACATTGCTCTCACATATGTTTCTTCCTAGCTAAAGTGTTTTGATAAGTAACAATTACTGAGATTTTGAGGTCATTAAAATAATTGCCATCGATGATACGAGGAGAATTCAGATATAATGTGCTTTTGCCAAAACTTGTGTACTCCTCTTATTCCAAGAGTAACTAAATTTGATGTTTTCTTTATATTTTGGTCATTCCTGCTTAGGCTAATTAAGTTACTAATCTTCCTAGTTGGATAGATGGTAGATAGGACTTTGAAACTTTTGTATATCAGATCAAATTCAATAGGGCAGCAGTCCCCAACCTTTTTGGCACCAGAGACCAATTTTGTGGAAGATCATTTTTCCATGGACCAGGCTGGGAGTGATGGTTTGGGGATGATTCAAGCACATTACATTCAAGCCCACCTCTTGCTGTGTAGCCTGATTCCTAACAGGCCCAGACCCATACCAGTCCTTGGCCCAGAGGTTGGGGACCCTGGATATAGGATCTTTCACAGTACTGTTCACAATGTACAAATTACTATGCTTTGTTCCCTGAGTATACGCATTTTATAATGAATAATAAATACATCTTAAAATTTAGAGTTACATAAAAGTCAAATAACCAGTAATCTAGTAATTTTATACATTATACACATACACAAGAGGAAAAAAATAAAAACCTGGAATTATTGTTTGGAGGGCAGGCCCCTTGTAGTACACACTTTCCCCATCTTGCGGGGGAGGTGTTCTAAGAACTCATCTGTATCAGTTTACCAGCTGGCGTTGTTGTGAGAGGCTGCATTTGGCTTCAGTGAAATTTTTTTTAAAAACTTGATTCATGTGCCCATTACATGATGCTTGATTTACAAGCACATCTGCCCACACTGAGCTGAGTGATCGAAGACAGCATGACCCCCATGCCCCACCCTTCCTATTCACCCAATCTTGTCCCAAGCAAATAATTTTTATTTCCTTGGATGAAAAGGAAATCCTCAAAGGGAAACATTTTGATGCTGTGGAAGAAATGAAACAAAAAAATGGCAAAAGTACTAAAAGGCATCAAAATCATCGAGTTCAAAAACTGTTTTGAGCAGCTATAAAAATGTCTCAGTAGGTGTGACTAAAGTTTAAACATGTAAGATAAATGCATATTTTTATAAATAAATTTAATTTGGGGGTTCCCCTCATATGAGTATATATATTCATTCTGTGGAATGAATATATTAAATTCTAATTATCTAATAGATATTTTAATTTTCCCAATAAAAATACTTCAATGCCCTCTTCTTCAAATCAACTAAAAATAATACCAAAGCCATTGCATCAAAAGGCACGAGTAGATATTAACAAGGCAGTGAAAAGTTACTGTGTTTTAATATACATATACCTATATATTTCTAAAGCCTTATAAAATAAGTGTAATAGCTAAAATGTTTCAGAACAGAAGAATAAATTCTGGGATTTGTTCTCTGTAATATAAAAATACAGAAGCCATGGGATCAAAAGTGTTGCCTTGTTAAAAATAGTTGTGAGGAGTCAAGGGAATGAAATACATAGGCTGATGTATTTTAGAAACATTAAATAAATGAGGAAAAGATGACTATTTAAAATGGCTCTTCTTAAATTGACTCTGTGATATAAATTTTACATTAAGCTTTCCCAAGTGTCTTAGTCAGCTCAAGTGGCTATAACAAACACAATAGACTGAATGGCTTAAACAATAAATATTATTTTTAACAATTCTGGAGGCTAGTAAGTCCATGATCAAAGTTCCTGCCAATTTAATTTCTAGTAAAACCTCCTTCCCAGTTTGCAATTGGACACCTTATTGCTGTATCCTCACATGCTGGGGAGAGAGATAATTTTTCTTTGGTCTTTTCGTATAAGAACTCTAATTATATCATAATGGCTCCCCCCTCATGAATAAATTACTTCCCTAAGGTCCCACTTCCAAATGGGGATTACAGATTCAACATAAGAATATTTGGGAGACAAACATTCAGTACAAAGCACCCAGTATCAAATTAATAAAGTGCATAAATTATCACTAGTATATAAAATTAAGTGCAGCCAATGAAATTACAAATTATAATGTTCCAACCTCTATTAAAAATAAGTATATTTTTTCTCTATTGAGCATCAGCAAACTTCCATTTACCTGCAATAAAAAGGATAATTATTGGATTTAATTATAAAAAGGATATATAACAAAAACAAAATCCACAAAGTCAATACATGGAACAAGAATATAATTGCAAGAAAATATAACAAGCCAAAGAGTTAAAATCATGGGTAGACAAACATTTTCAATTAGTATCATGTAGGTAAAAATATATAGTGTTAGGCAATCCTAAGAAAGAATCAAAGCTACTCAACACAACAGTAACCAAAGAAAAATAAAAAGAAATACATTTTTTTCATGACGAGGTCATTCCAAAGAACTTATTTTATATTTAAAAAATAAAATGTAATCTTATGTGGGTGAAAGGTAAACATGGCAGTATTAACATAATGAAGTAGCAAATATTTATTGAGAATACATTATATGCAAGGCCGGGAAAAGAAGCCAAAGTTCAAATAGTTTAAATAAATGTCCAAAGTTGACAGGGCCACTAAACAATGTAACCTGTTGTGAAATCCCAGACTCTTGGAGTTTCATGTCCTTTACACTTTCCATCTCTCCATCTAAAGCAAACTTAGATACATAAACCTCTACTAAGAAGTAATAATAAATGGAGACAGTATTTTTTATTTAAAAACTTGGCAGCTATGGCTATAAAATGGTAGAAGTGATGTAAATATTTAACTGTAAGGATTTATGAAATCTATATACTAGCTAGAATATAGTAATTGAAAATTGGGTATTAAGAAATGTTTAATGCCATATCGGTGTATTCATTTTCTCTATATATGTATGCACAGAGAGACAATAATAGAGGGAATTTCACAAAAAGTATTAGCAGTGGTTAATATATTATTTCATAAGCTAATTTAACTTTTTCTTTGTAATTTTTCTATTTGCTAAAGTTTCTCATTTCCTGATATTTATGTTGGTAATGTGGTCTAAGTAACCTAATACCAGTATGCCCAAAATGAAAGTTAAATAATTAAATAAGTAAAAACTTTAAAAATGCTTTACTTCTCAAATAACAAATATCTCAAGGCGATGGATAATCCATCGAGCCTCTAAATTAGAGCAGATTTGGATGTTTCTGACAGTGTTTAGATTTTGTTTTCATCCTCTGAGATACTGAGATTCACCAGGGAAACCTTGCATTCCAAATGTGTTAGAAAATACATAATGTGTCAACACATCGTGACATGGGAGTGATACTAGTAAAACCTGTTTAGGTCTATGAATAACACAAAACCAGTTCATTCTAATATCAGGCAAATATCAGCATATTCCAGGTTTTTTCTTTCTTTTCTTTTTCATTGTGTGTTTTTATGCATCTGTAGAATTATTCTATAAATGAGGGGAAATGGTGTATAAGTTAACAAATGATGGTTTGTATGAAAATTCTTCCTTTATCTGGATCTGGTTAATTGCAAATTACATCTCAAACTACTTTCTCCATACATTGTTTTACCCCATTTATATCACCTCCTTTTTGTCTCTCTCATGCATCATCCTTAATGCTACCATACAAATTACAAATGGAAGAATACTTTGCAAAATTAACGATTTGTTTCATGAAAGTTGCTGACTGATAGAGAAAAGAATAAGCAAGAGCAATAGATAAGTGATTTTGACCATACCGAAATGCATCCGAAGTAGGACGTGTCATAGACGTGAATAGTCAGTGAGCTTCCTTTTTGGTTCACGGGTGAAATAATTGACGTGCTCCTTGCAACTTCATGCCTATTACCTAAGAGGATGAATTGAACAGATAATCTGTTTATGTTTATTGGTTCTATTATGTTAATTATTATTAGTCACTTTTATTGCTATTTCTTAAACTTGTATTTGTTCAGAAGCATCACGTGTCTTTTTTAAAGTTACTGATTGAACTCTGAAAGTTCTCATCTTTGCTGATACATTGAATTACTTCCATTTTGTCAATAAACATTTTGGAGAACATGACGGTGAAACCTGATGATTGCAGTTTCTGCAGAAATGAGTGTGACTAACGTGCTGTATGACAAGGTGACCCGGTGATAATGATGGCAGTGATAACAAGAGGGCTGGAAATCCCTGCACAGTTGTCACCTCAACTCAGTGAGGCAAAGGACAGCTCTGCAAGATGTGCTTTATTTCCCCCCTTGGGAAGCTTGTTTTTCATTGAGTTTGCTCTTTCATTATTATTATAAATTGGAATTAACTGATTTCCTCAATCTCCTCTTTAATGTGCCAAGATATGTCAAATGTGTCCAATTGCCTTGAACAATTTGAACACATTCTATTTTAATCTTATTGATTATATTGATCTCATTCTACTCCTCAAACAACACTGCCAAAAATATGCCATCCATTTCTGCAAATGAAACCTCTAGGTGAAGGTTAATTACAAGGCTTGTAAATGAAACAACTGAAAAGAGACAATGATCAATTGAAAATAGACCCTAATAGAGTATGACCATTTTTTCTTACAACATAAGGGTTGGAATTATAAGTCACAGATGCCAGTTCCCAGTTCCCCATGCCAGCTGGGGGTACATTTGATCCCATTCTTTCTCATTGGGTTTGAAAACTACTTAATTATCCTTGTATTGTAATGACTGTGTTTGCAGCAGGGCATTGAGATCTAAATCTTCTCTGTGATGCTGGGATGGGTTCAGTTTACTTCTCTAAATAAAGGATTCTTTTCTTTTCATGCAGATCCATATTACACTTTGATACAGTAGGAAAAAAACACATTTGCATCCTGCTAATCCAAAAATGCAGTGAAAGTAAATCTGCAGTGTGTGTGTGTGTAGGAGATTGGGGAGAGAGAAGCAAACTGGCACTTTTTCAGGGACAGTCTAGCTATTTGCTATTCCACAGTTGCTTCAGGAGTCTGCGGTGGCAGCTGGTAGTGCTTCTATGATGGCCAGGCTTCCAGGAAACTGTAGAGAACTAAGACTTAACCTAAAACAATAAACTCAATCCTATTAACAAATTACTACCCCTCCCCCCTTTATAATCACCCCTTTCCAAAAAACATCTGTCTTCTTGGTCTTCCCATTTGCATGCATAAAGTCACTTCTAAAGGTCACAGTTTCCTGAACATTTTTTCTATTCTCTATTTAAAAATGTGCTTTTCCCACCATCATCTGACAACTTGTGGCAGCAGAAGTTGTGGGTATTATTTAGTTTTATTGTCTCTGGATAAAAAGCCTACTCTGCTCACATACTAAGCAATGAAGAACATACATAACAGATAAGGAGTAAACATTATTGGGGCAATGCTGTAAAATAGGATAATGCCTTTAGAGAAATTTACCTTTGACAATGATATCCACCTTCCTCCAAACCCTATTTTATGCTGGGATAGATTATTTTAGTTTCAGGGTATTTACTAGCTTTTCTTTTCTTTATGTTTTGTCTTCTACCTCATATTAAGGCAGAATAAGAATTCTACCTCAACTCATATTGCACATACATACATTTCCCGTTACCTAGATGCATTTCAAGACTCAGTGGCCACCACCACTGCGTCCTGGTCCTCTTATCTTTCCTGGTTAAGTACATATTCTCAACTGAACTGTATTTCCATTGATAGTATTTCTTTGAGGATTATCTGAAGAAAGAGACCTACAGGTACATTCTTTTAATGTTTGTTGTCATTCGAATATGCCTTTTGCTTGACATGTCTAGTACTTTGGTGGGGGGTATGCCAGTTGAAACATAGTTTGCACCCCTCAGCAGTCTATATTTCGTATTTGTCTTCCACTTCCTATTATTGAATATAAGAAGTCCAGTTTAGAAAATTCTTTCTTATTTGTAATCAGTTGTTAGTGCCTAGAAGACTATTTTTAAAAAAAATTTGTGAAGATATGGTCTTACAAAGATATTGCCTCTTTAACTCTCTGTTCATTCCCAATAACACATTTTGATTATAGTGGACACATGAGAAATATTCAGGAACTATGAATGAATATAGATTGCTGCTAATGCTACATACTCTGCTGGATAAAATACAGGCATCCTTACACCCTTGCTCATTAAGTTTAGAATATGATAAAGTGGGCAGTTAAACATTCAATTATAATAAAGAATATAAGAAATACTAAATTTCAATTGTTTAAGAATTCAAGAAAGTTCTCCTTGTGGAAGTAGATAAAATATTTTTAATGGATCCTAAAAAAGTTGGTTGGGCTTTTCAAACAAACTTTTTTCCTTTGTTTAGTGGAATTTTCATGACCACCAAATAAATGTCTGAAGATCTTTGATTTTCACCTACTTTGAACCCATGTTTCCTTCATCATTTGTGCACCTTGTTATTTGGTGATTGCTAAAACATACAGAGCACAATTTCACTGCAACTGAGCCTGCATTCATGCCAATCTCCAATCTAGAACAGCTTCGAGGATTTAATCTGGCTCCTATGAAAAGCTAGAAAGCTGTCAGTTTTAGGAGTGAAAAGGAGTCAGAGATAACTCCTAGAGAGAAGAAAGAGTGCATATGAAAGGCCAGGAGCAAGAAAGAGATGAGATCATGAGGTACTTGGGGCCATATTACACGTATGAACTTGAATGCAACCAGGAGGCACTGAATGGAAATGGCGTGATGATGTGAACTGACCTAGAAGATTACTCGAGGAGGCTCAACAGACAGGAGTGATGCTGGGCTAATCCTGTAGTTCCAAGACAAACAGTCATGGAAAATGTATAGTCCTCATTTTTATGAAATGCTTTGTATTAAATCCAAACAATAGGGATAGGGAAAACTGTCTAAAAAGACTCTAATGGCTCTAATGGAGCCACTAATGTTTTGGGAACAAAGATAAATTCTCTCTTGTATTTTTCTCTTTGATTCCTGTGTTGGCTGGCATAACACTTACTAGTTTTTGTTTAAGGTTCAGTTGCTTTTTCACTTTCGTGAGCATCTCTGTAAAAGCAGTCGTGTGGTGTGGGAGGCTGCCTGAGATTTGCGGGGCATCTGCTCATGTCCTCACTGAGCTTTCTCTAAAAATAATATAAACCAGGAGAACACTGATCTGAGCAAAACTCTCTTTTTATTAATACTACTTAGCACAGTTGGCTAGATTGAACGGCATAATCAAAATGCCTTTTGTTTGAAGATTTTTTTGACACTTGAGAAGCTAATATTTTCAAGTATACCTAAAAGTTATCATTTATAGTCACTTAAATGTTTATATTTAAATATTTTACATGTAAATTAATATTAGGATATAAAATTTAAAATATACAGTTGTTGAAGAGAACGCTTTTCGGGTTCCCTTTTCAGCATCGAGAAGATCACAGTCATAAACTGTGATAAGCCATCTGATTGTGTTCAAGGCAATATACATTTAGATGGGTGGGAAAGTCTATTTAACGTGTATGTAATTTCCGAGGATGTGCTGATATGTTTTTGTATACCTACAGGGATACATCCTCCTGGGTTAGGGTGAAGGCTCCTTCAATAAATAACTTTTCAACACTACGTGAGTTTTGTGCTCTCTTCTAAGTGAAGGATGGCTGTTACTTTAAGATTGATTGGTTGGCCAACTGGCATATCTCCTAGTATTAGTATCATCTAGCATTTTTTCAGTTTTACCAGTATCCAATTTCGCTATATTTTTCTTAATTTAAAAATAATATATGCACTTTTTAAATCAAAAGTGGTAACTATTTTAGGATGACTTAAAAATAGTTCAAAGTTCTTTGTCCACAAACAACAACATTCTCCAGAGGGAAACACATTAAACAGTGTATTATAAGCTCTTATAGATGTTATATAGAGTACTCGAGAATTATTAATTTTAGTCATTGTTAGTATTTGAAATGTTCTTTTATCAAGTACATAATTAGATAGATTTTATATTGGATGAAAGAAGTTCATCTCCTCACAATATAAGGTTGTATCTTTCTTTAATTGTCATATTGTGATAGTTTCAACTTTAGGCCTCACCTCTCCTATTCCCCCTTTGATGATGAAACTTGTATTGATTACATCTGTGATTAATCATTTTCCAAGCTTGTTTGAACAGAGTTTAGGCATTCTCCCTCCCAAAGAATACTATCTTCAAAATCTGTGTGTGTGAGGGGGAGGGGTTGGTGGCAGGTGGACATTCAACTTTTATTTAATTGTTTTTGTCTCCATAATTTTATATTTTTAGTCCAATCATTTTCATGTCATAGCCACCCACATTTGTCCATACAAGGCATTTTTTTCTAAAATTCATGTGAATTTTTCTCCTTTAATATTTATTTGGTTTTAATATCACAGTAATGTTGTCCTCCTAAAATTAATTTAGAAGTATTCCCTTCTATTCCAGTTTCTCAAAATATTTACATAAGACTTTTAGTATTTCTTCTCTAAATGTTTGAAAGAATTCACCAGGCATAGCCATCCATCTGTAGAAAACTACATTGTTTTCCAATAGAAGTAGGAAAGTGTTTTATTATGAATTTAATTTTTTTAAAATGCAGAACTATTCTGATTTACCCTTCTAGAGTCAATTTTGATAATTTGTGTAGTAAAGAATTTTACTCATTTCTTCTGTTTCTAATTTATTGCCATTAGAATTTCATAGTAGATTTCATAATATTAAGATTTCATAGTATTCCACCATTATTTTTTCAATATAGTGAAGGACAAAATGTTTACAAATGTAATACTAAATATACTATAATAATTAATAATAATAATACAAGAATAAACTCAGTATTTCCTGTACTCACACCTGCAAACCAACTTTTGCTTACCCCTGTATATGGAAAGGATTTGTAAAGATATCTCCTCTGATATTTTTAATTTCTGTTTTTCTCTTTTTTCCTTTGATTAGTGTACTCAGAGATTTATTAATTTTCCTAATAATTGAGGAAATGAGATTATAATTTCATTAATTTCCTTGTTTCTTATTTCATTTTTCCTTCTTGTCTTTATTCCCTTTTTCCTAGTTATTTGGGCTTAATTTGATTTTTTAAAGGTTTTATTTATTTTATTTTTAGAAAGAGTGAGAGAGTGATAGAAGGAGAAAGAGAGAAATATCAATGTTTGGTTGCCTCTCACATGCCCCCAACTGGGGACCTGGCCTGCAACCCAGGCATGTGCCCTGACTGGGAATTGAACTAGTGACCATCTGGTTCACAGGCTGGCACTCAATCCACTGAGCCACAGAAGCCAGGGCTAATTTGATGTTTTGTTTTTCATTTCTTCTTGAGTATATTAGCAGTTAAGAAATTCTCTGAGCTCCCACTTATCTGAAATATAATCCATTTTAAAGTTAAATTTTGTCCAATGTAGAGTTCTAGATAGACTGCACCCTCATTTTTCCACTTTAAAGATTTTTAAAAATTTTCTTACGACTAGTTTCTAATATATCGTTAAAATTGTTGCCTTATATTTAACATGGCTTATTCAATAGGTTGATTTTTTTTTCTTTTTTGTTTTTAAAATTGATGTTCAGTCCTGGCTGGTGTAGCTCAGTGGAATGAGCAGGGGCTGTGAACCAAAGGGTCACCAGTTTGATTCCTAGTCAGGGCATGTGCCTGGGTTTTGGGCCAGGTCCCCAGTGGGGGCCACATGAGAGGCAACCACACAACGATGTTTCTCTCCTTCTCTTTCTCCCTCCCTTTCCCTCTCTTTAAAAACAAATAAGTAAAATCTTAAAAAAATAAAGTTGAATTTCAGTATGTTAATTATTATATTCCTAGTACTTTATTTGTATTTATCCTTAACATTTTGATATGTAGATTTATGTTTTTCCATCCAAAAAGTGTCAGTAGTTTTCCAAACATATTTCTGCAGTTTTATTTCTAGAATACCAATTGTAATTATATTTTAACTATTGATATTGTCCAAAATGAAACACTGTTTATTGTTTTCAAAATTTTATTTTTCCAATATGCCAATTTTATAATTTCTATAAACCTTTATATGTTTAGTTAACTTTTCTTCTGTAATCTCTAATTTGATGTTATGCTAATCCAGTAAATTTCTCATATTCTTTATTATAATCTTCAATTCTGAAATCTTCAGTTGGTTTATTCAGATTCACTTAATTCTCCTGCTGAGATTGCTATTCTCTTCAATCATTATGTCAATCATCTTGTTTGGATGATTGAACATATTTACAATAGCTTTTTAAAGTCCTTGTCTGCTAATTCCAGCATCTGGGTCATCACGTGTTCTATTTTACTTGTTTATAATTATCTTTTTTGCTGGTTCTTCATAAGAAAAATTATTTTTCAACTTTATGGCAGACATTTTTGATGACATGTTGAAAGTTATCTGGATCATGTGGTATCCCTTTAAAGAATGTTAAGTTTTGTTTGGAAAAAAGTTAAGTAACTGGTGAATTATTTTATTCTGCCAGGCTTGATTTTATTGTTTGAAAGTACTATTTGTGTTTTGACCTTATTCATAGAATCTGGCCTTTACATAGCAGATCATCTTTATTCCTAAGGCACGGATTTACTCTGGTGCAAATTAATTTGTCCTTGGCCAGGATTCCCAAATCTCCCAGCACTGTATGACCTCTGGTGTTTTGTATGCAGCCAGCAGCCCCCACAGCAATGCCACTCTGCTAGCTTCAAAAGGTTTTACTCCATAAAATCACAGATCACACTTAGACAAAGACTCACAAAACCTCCAAGTAGACATTTCGTATTCACTTTTGTGCAGCTTTGTCTTCTCTTTCATCTGCAGTGTTCCGCCCTGACAATTTCTGAGCTCTGCCTTTTCATGTCAGCAAGAACACCATGCTTTGCTTTGCTTCTTCTTCACTGAGCCCTATTCTGGGAAATGTGTCCATGTAGAAATATGATCGGCAGAGGAACTTCAACTTGACTTTTCTCTTCTCGCAAGGATCACATTTCTTGTTCAATATCTAAAACTTTCCTCACTTATTTGGAGCTAGGATGTACACCAGTTACTTCATCACTGCTGGGAGAGGCATTTGAGCTTTCATTACATACTTTGGGTAATATTAAAATTTGTGTATTTGATGTCATTCTAATAAAGGATACTATACACATAACTGGAATTACTCCTTCAGATTAAATGTGTTTTTTTTTAATTTTCACTTTTCTTCAAATTGACAATACTATAAGATATCCAAAGACATTTCTTGGCCTTTGGTTTTACTATTGTATTTCTTCTAATTTAAATGATAAATAATTGGCATGCTATATTTTTAGAGTAAAAATTAAACATATTGTAATGTTATATATTGCCTTTGAATGTCTTATATCTGTCTACTTCTCTCCATCTGCACTAAAACCACCATATTTCACACCACCTTTAAGTGTGACTTTTTCTTTTTACAATTACATTTTCACTAAAGTTGAAATTTCATTCAGGCTTGTTTTTCTCTAATGTATTCTTTACATTAAGTTGCAGTGACTCTTTAAAATGTGTGTATAATTATGCCATTTCCCCATTAGAAAATATTCAACAATTATCCATTTTTCCAAGAGAACATTCTAAGGCCCAGTATAGCTTAAGAAAGCATTATAGAACAATGTTTCTTGAATTCTATTTTGTAAAATAGTCTCTCCATCTTCACCTCTCATCATTGCTCTACTCCTCATCAACTCACTGTATGTGGACCAGGCATACTCAGATATTCACAGTGCTTCTTCCAGCTCCTTTTTTTCACATTAAACTGTTATTTTTCCATATTATTTTAACTTGGATGTGTTTTACTGCTTTCAACACATGTTTACTCATATATCTTTACATTGTAGTCTAAAATACTTTAGAACAAGGACAGATCAATACTTGGTATTGTTAGTCAAGTTTTGAACAATTAATATCTATTGGATCATCAATGTTTTTGAAGCTTGTCGAATTCATTCAAAAGTTAATGGAGTAAGTAAAAGGTATGTGTTTTAAAATATTTATATTTTAACTCATTAATAAATGGTACACAAAATCTTTAAAATACAGGTGCTAGAACATGAGGTTATTACCATTTAAACACTGAATGAAATAGTTTAAAAAGATAATTAAGAAGAAAACTAATGCTAACATCCTGGTGAATTGCATTGAAAGATAAAAGTTTGCTTCAACAGTTAAATGTCTTATATTTCTTTTTTTAAGTTGGGCATTCTTTTAAAAAAAATATGTATTTATTTTCGACAGAGGGGAAGGGAGGTAGAAAGAGAAAGAGAGAAGCATCCATGTGTGGTTGTGTATCGTGTGCTCCCTTCTGGGGGTGTGGGCTGCAACCCAGGCATGTGCTCTGATTGGGAATCAAACCTGCAACCCTTTGGTTTACAGGCTGGAGTTCAATCCACTGAGCCACACCAGCCAGGGCTAAATGCCTTATATTTCTGAGTGAACATTTTCTTTTTACCTATAGAGAATATGAGTATAGAAGAGGCAGAGAATCTATAAACATTGCTGCTAACTTACACAGAACTAAGAGAAAGATTGGCGGATTACTGACCCTTCCTTGTAGATAATTACCACATTTTTATAAAAGAAAATAGTTACAGTAAGACTTATTTATATATAGATAACTATAGATATTCTAGTATTTTGCTGAATACATAAGATAATAAATCAGAGCACAAATGTGCTTAAAACAAATTTTCAACATGAATTTCTTGACAAATTGAATGTGAAACACATAATTTGGAGTGGCAATTCATAAGTGTTGTTTTCACAAGGTGCTCAGAAAGAGTATTATTGTTCATTAGGTCCAGGGTTAGATTATGATGAAAACAATAGATGAACTTCAATCAACACTGTCTTTGTTTTCTAGTCTGATATTGTCACAAATGTTTTAAGCAATAAAGACAGAATGATCACATGGATAGATAAGAAATAGTAAGTCCTTAAAATAAACAACCATATGCTCCATTTTTTTCCCTCAGGAAGGAAGTATAGTTTCCAGATGAAATAAAGAAAATCTTTAAGGAAGGAGGCCAAGACAGAAAGAAATAAAGATGTGTGAGTATTTGAAAGCAAACTTTTAAAAAGTTTGATAAAATTATAATGGCGGCATAATAAAAAAAGATCAATATACACTATTACACATTTTAAATTTGTCATCCTTTTGTCATACTACACAGAGAACAGTACTTTCTTAGCTCAGGCTACCATAATAAAATAGCATAGACTGGGTGGCTTCAACAAAATAATTTTATATTTTCAGAGTTCTGAAGGCTGAAAGTCAAAGATCAAGGTGTCAACATAATTGGGTTCTGGTGAGACCCTTTTTCTTGGCTTGTAGGTAGTAGACTTTTTACTGTGTGCTCATATGGCAAAAGAAAAAAAAAATGAAGCAAGCTTTCTGGTGCCCCTTCTTATAAGGACACTAACAATCAATGGAGTATTTGTCCCTTTGGAGTAAAAAACAGAATCTGAAATCAGGGTCCTAGGCAAATAAGAAGAATAGGTAGTAAGTGGTGAAAACAGAATTCTTAAACGTGAGCTTGTAAAGTATTGTCAGTTATTGCTACCAGCAAAGTCTTAGGTATAACCATGCATAGTGTGGAGGACAGAGAATGTCATCTCATTGAAGGAGAGAATATCAAGTCCAGGATATTAGAAAGATCATTTGTGGGGATAGTAAAATCACCACAGATCAGGACACACAAAAACATTGGGAAGAATGTCAACAAACTAAGAACCAACATCTTCAAGAAATAAGGGCAAATGTAGATGACTCCAACAAGATCAGCTAGTGAGTGAAATTAATCCAATAACATTAGTTTCAAATATGGTTTTCATATTATGCTTAATCAATGCTATATTTTATGCCATGAGTTATCAAACAGCAACTGTCCAGAGATGTGTAATGAGTAACATAAAACACCCAGAGACAGTTTATTTTACTTCTTTCCCAGTCCTCAGGGAAAAGAACTAGTTACAATGGATAGAAGTTATAAGGCAAATGTCAGCTCTAAAAATTCAACATTTTAAACAATGGTGTAGTTTAGAAATAATGAGCTGCAGTCACTGAATGTTCAAGCAAGTCTGTATGACCATCTGTCAAGGATTCTGTGGAGATGATTACTTATTTTCAGGGGAAGTCTTTTTAGCATTCTAGCATTTACCCTTGTATGGAAATAGTAGGATAATATCACATATTGATCAGATAACTTTGCCCCCCTCCCTCGCTCCCTCCCCACCTCCATCCTGCTTTTTAATAATTGCCAGGCTCTGTGTTAGATCCTGTGGATAAAGATTTAAATTTAGGTACTGTAATTCTAGTTCAGTAATTTAGGTACTATAATTTTATGGACAGGAAATAAAAAGGTGGGTACACGCATCTTCACATCAACTTGTATATGTGGTCTGTGAAAATATAGTAAAAAATAGCTTCACGGAGGAGAGAATGCTAGAACTTTCTCTATAGAGTGACAATTCTGATGGTCTGAGAAAAGGGAAAGCACGTTTAAGGAACTAGAAACAGCATTTGCATGGATGTAAATGCACAGAACAGTGGACTAGAAAAAGGCAATGCTAACCTTGGTGGGGCAGTTTGAGGCTAGAGGAGTGGAGCTGCCAGGGACAAGTGGAAAGAGATGAGGCAAGAGCTTGGCCATGAAGATCCTGGAATTTATATTCTGAAACCCAAGCTTGTATTCTGTTCATTTGTTGGTTACTTGCTTATTTCCCTTAAAATGCAAATGTGTTTGTTTATGTCACCTCTTTATTGTCACATTAGGGTCCACCAAGGTTTTGTGTAAGTAACCCTCCTATATTCCATACACACTCTCTCTCTCTCTCTCTCTCTCTCTCTCACATCCTCTAGTAAAGGCAAAATGCTTGAGCACACCCCCCCCCCCCCCAATCAGGTTCGTTTAAAACTGTGTGTTTTTTTTTCCTTCACAGCCTCGTTAAAGCTTCCCCTCTATTTGAGAGAATCATCTCTCCCAGTGCCCACAATGAACTTCTACCTCAATTCTCCTCATTTTCAAATGGGAGCTCTCTATGCAACTTATTGTACAACTTATTATATCGCAAAGCCTTTGGCTGACTCTGATACCTTGGTAGGTCCTCTGTTTATGGACTTCCATTTTTTTTTGTGGTATATACACATTTCTTCCCATGGCATTGGTATAGCTAGCCTTAAGTCTTCCATCTTTGACTACAAGCTCCTTCAGATCCAGGAGCTCCGCACTTTCTTTACTGCTGGGACTCAGGAGAGTGAGTGGATGTATGAAAGGATGGGAGTTTGCGTGGAAATACACTGCAATATAGTGGGAGTATGGGCTCTTTTCTCTGTGTGCCTGATATTCGGCGGATCAAACAGTGAAGTGACTTGATTAAATTTGTTCAAAAAATTCTTTTTCATGAGCCTGGTGAAGGCACTTGGAAAGAGGTAAGGTTAGAGAACAGCTATCAATATGTGAGTTAAGAGAATGTTTTACTGTTTTAAGAAAGAGAACCACATGGAGGAATAGAGATAACAAAGTAAAATAATTCAATTACAGAGTCATTTAGATGGTATATAATAACTAATGAGATACGCAGGATACAAGAAGGGTTGCGATGGTGGTGATGATGAAAACGACATGATTCTGGCTGATTAAATAGATGATGATGTCTCATCAAAACAAGTATTGATATTAAAATAGCAGATCTGGGGTTGAGGCAATATGTCCATTTTTTATTAGGCTTAAACTAGTTATGTAGAGAGAAAACTGGCTTCAAAATATATCTAGTAATCTCTACATGGGTTTGGACAGGAAATGTAAATTATAGAATCAGTATATAGGAGATAATTTTTAAATAAAGTGAATAAATTTTCAATGGGCAAAAATTCAAAATGAGAAGGGTAGGACATTAGTTTGGAAAGACTCAATCTGAAAGGATCCCCCTTAACCCACAAAAAGTGCTAAGATAGCAAAGTTATAGGACAAAGAGGAGAGGCATTTTACATGGAAGTTAATGGAAAATAAAATTTCCTGGAGCAAGTGATCAAAAATATTAGATGTGGCAGGGAGGTCAAATAAAACAGAGCCTGGGGAGTGTTCATTAGATTTCATCACACACAGGTGATTGCTGCCTATTGTCAGAGACGCTTCAGTCAGGTAGCAGGGCCAGCAACCAGACCACAAAGGCAGAGGAGTAATTGCAAGGAAAAGAAGTTAATAAGGGGATTGTCTCCTCCACCAAGAAATGCACCTATGTTAAGAAAGAGAAGGAAAACATCACAAGGCATTCGGGCTGGTGGAAGGGTATTTCTTAAAATTCTATTAGTCTCAATGGCAGTGATATTTCAGAGTAAGAACATGTTTTGTGGAATGAAACCTTATCCCTCAAATTTGATTAACTATTCAAAGTACTCACTCTAAAAATATCCATGCTTAAATAAATAAATATAAAAATATCCATGCTTGACCTTTAAACACTTTGTAGTATCCATCTTTTTGTTTCAGTGTGAGACTACTGGAATTTGTACTGTAACATTTAATCTGAAGATCAAGGTGATAAAATTGGTTGGAGAAGTACTTAAAAGTATTTTATAACACTAAAACAATGTTTAAATCTAAAGTATCCCTATTATTCATTCATCAACAACTAGTTTGGAATGCTGAATAAGTAACCCATGTCTATGGGAGCTTACTTTTAAGTGTCTAGATACCATTAAGAAATAGGAATTTTGTCCTGGTAACTTAGTAGACAATTTATCATTGGCAGTCACTTCTGGTAAGCCTGCAGTCTAATTTTTAAACACTGCTTTCCTCACCTTCAACAAGTTACAATGTCACTGTAGGTATTGTCATAAATATTTTATGCTGGAGATTTATCAAGAGGAGAAAAAAAAAAAGCAACATGCACAGAGTTATTCCCTGAGGTATATTTTCTAATAGCTAAATTGTTCTATAATAAAAAAAAATTATGTAAATTATACTACATTAACTTGCTAGCATATTATGTTGTCTTTAAAATAATTATGAAAAATCGTAACACAAACATGTTTATACAATGTTTTATTAAAAAGTAGTCTATAGAATGGTTTGGTCATTGCTATTTCCACCATAAATTATGCATATCCCTATTGACAGTACTCGGAGGGAAGCATGCAAACATAAAAATAGTTGAAGAGTGGAGATGGTGGCTGGGTAGGTGGAAGCTGAGCCCACTTGCTCGTGGCCCCAGCACGGTTTTTAGCTGATCTTCTGACAAGTGACCTGAACAACCAATGGAATCTTAGCTGATATGAATTTTTGAAGCCAAGAGTACAGAGGAACTTTTGCACTGTCTGAAAAGAGATGTAAGTTGAAGGGGAACTACCCTGCACGAAGTGCCGGCAACAAGGGAAATAACAGAACTGAGATAACAGCCTGGAAGCCCTTTTTCCTGCCAGAGTGGGGGCCCCCAAATCAGCACAGGGAAACGTCTACCCTAATCAGGAGAGACTTGAGAGAATGTATCTAGAGCCTGGGAGACTCAAGCTGCACACACCGAGTGAACAACATGTCCGGAGCTGCAGCGCCAACCAGGAGAGTCAAAGAGAGAAATTCTAGCTTCTGGAACTGTTGGAGGCAGCGGCAGGCCATAGCCAGACCCGCCCAAGAAAGTCCTTTTTGTCTTTTGGGGGGAGTGGAGTGCATGGAGAACAGGACAGTGGCTCAGAGCTGCAGTGTGAGTGCCACATACAGACTTCTTTAGAGAGGAGAATGGGGGCATGGGTAAGCAGGGAACTCAGGCACATGTGTGCATCTGCCCTGCCAGCACAGAAATCAAATTCAAAGTGCAGTTCATGTCCACTGAACCCAGCTGGCTAGGAAGAGTGGAGAGCTGCACAGTGAATGGACTGCGAGGCTCCACCCAGTGCAGTTGGTGAATGAATGCCAGGGGGCTGCTCGCAGAATGGAGGGTTCGGGTCTGAGCCTCCTGCAAGAACAGTGAGCTAGGAAATAAATGGGCTAGAGCTGAGCACCTGAGACTCTTTGCAGCCAGACAGGGCCACTCAAGCCATGGAGTACAAAACTCTGGAAAAAGAAAGGCATACCCACCCCCCATCTGCAGGATTGCAAATTCCACAAAACAGTAAGGTCAGGCTCAAGAACACTCTGTCGGGTGCATATCTGCACAGGAAAGAAAGAGAATCTCCAGAGATACCCTTTGTGAACTTTTATTAGATGCTATGCTGGCTCCTCCAGGGGCACTATTCCACTGAAAACAGCAAAGCAGAGAAACTGAAAGTTGGAACAGTATAGAGGTATTCAGGGCCCTGATCAGCCTCTGATCCCACACAGAGCTGCCATCAGAGTCAAGCAGGAAATAGCCAACCCTTTTACAGATTGGCCTCTCACATGAAGTGGTTAATTTATCAGAAACTGTACATTATTGGAAATAATATGGGGCAAAGACATGTGGCACAGGATCGGGTGTACCCACGTATTATCTTCCCTGAAGGCTGAACAGCACCTCCCAAGGGGTGATCCAGGGATCCCACCCTTCCGATTGCACCAGAGGCCCCCCTCGGGCAGGGGGAAGTGGTATAGTAGTGCCGTTGGACAATCATCTCAGGCCTTGTGCTGATAAAAAGCCAGCGGTGCAGAACAGCGGGGACAAGCTGGGCCTGAAGGAGACAGCCACAGACTGTGCATCACTTGTAGCCTCAAACAGGCTGTGTAAAGCCAGACTAAGGCACCAGCTGACATCAGGGAGGGATCCTGAAGGAGAAGGCGGTAGACCCACAAACAGTGGACTCTGCTGAGATGAATTCCACCCTGGTCTTTTTCATTATTTGTGCATTTTTGTCTCCTGTATAGCTTTAAACCATTGTTTCTTTGTCTTTAATTTTTTCCTATTATTTCACTGTTTTTTATTTTATTTTAGGATGACATGTTTATTTTTATTATATTTATTTTAGTTTTAATTCCAGTCCCATATTTTACTCTTCCCTGCTTACTCCATTTTGCTTTCATCCTTTTATTTCTTATTTTTGTTTTAAATTTATTTTTTCCCTTTCTGTGCCTTGTTTCTATTCCCCACTATTACTATTTCCCTTCCCTCCATCGTCTCAGAACAACCTTTCTTTCGATTAGTCACCTTCATTCTTTTCCCTTTTCATATAATACACTTATTTTCCTTCCACCTTTATTAATATTTGCTCAACTGTCATTGATATCAGGGTTGTTGTTGTTGTATTTCTTCAATTTTACCCCTAGTTGTTTACCATTTCTTTTATTTTAAATCTCATGTTTTACTGTTCCTCTGTCCTATTCCACTACCTTCCTCCAGCCCTTTTCTTACTCCAGTTTGCCCTGTTCCTCCCTATTTTACTTAAACAGTCTTTAGTGACCTTTCTTGGAAGATCTATGTGCAATGTAGGCACTGGTATGACTTTCATGCACTTCTACATTTCTTGATGGATCATGTTGAGAAATGCATCTCAGTAGGACTGATGAGTGTTTTTCGATTTACTAAAAGGCATCTACCCACACTCCAGAAACAGAGACTGGACTAAAGTTTGAATGGATGGATGACTTAATGTTAATTAATTAGTTAATTAACTTACTAAAAGAGTCAAAATAAGGGCAGTATCAATGACAGAGTCCGGTCATAGCAAATGGAAGCCCAGTGGTTTCCCACCATCGCTTTTCTTCTTGACATGTCTCATTAAGGTCTAATACAAGTTACTTAAGGATTAAGGAAATTTGATGATTCCCTACTAGAACATAAATTCATATGGAGTCATGAAATCATATATTTTTGAATTTAGAAGAAACTATGGTGTCATTTAGCTCAATTGTCTCATCTTATAAATGAAGAAGCTATAGTTGTAGAGACCAAATAGCTTCCCAGGAGTGTAGATTTAAAAATATGAAGCATGATACTTTTGACCTTCAGCTCAATTATTTCCCTGGCCCCTCTTGCTTATATGCTATTCAGTTTTAATAATGTTCTCTACTGTCAACTCTGCAATAAGAACATGCTTTTTACACGGTAGGCACTTATGGCTATTTTAAAAGAAGGCCCAATTTACAAATGTATGTGCATTATGTTGCAGAGTCTACAGCTTTCAACAGTATATTTTTAAAAGTCTTTCTTATTCCATATTTGGTTCATATGGTAGTGTAAAATTGATGGTATGATTTTCTAAGTGGGTATAAAACTTTAAACACATATAGTGGTTCTAAGAAAATGTAGTACCTTTTTTCCCCTTCAAAATTGTTCTTCATAGTGATAAATGATTAGGAAGGGGGAAAAAAAAATCTCAATTTTTTTAAACTGAGTACTTGCACAAGAGGTCACAGCTAAGGTTACTTTGGGAGTTCTCATTCTGAATTTCCTGAATTTTTCGGGTTTAAATCATAACTTTAATGTTCCATTAATGCATGGTGTTTCTTTACACTGAATTGTTTTATGTCTTTTATTCTGCACTAATGGACATTGTGTTGATTTCTATGAATATCAAAGAGAGCACAATATTCTGGTAAAACTCTTTTAAGTTCATGCGTTTTTTTACATGTTTTTATTTGAGTTTTACTAAAACAATTTAAAAGCTTTTCTATCAATAGTTTTTGTCATAGAAAGAAACCAAGCAATATTGTCTTCTGTTTCTAAGATGTACCTTCTAAAAACTTTGAAATATTTATAATTTGTTTTATAGTTTAGTAGATTTAAAATATTGTTAAATCATTAGGCCAACACCTTTGTCATTGAAACTTTTAAGAAACCAGGCAGTCCATCATAAAAAATTTCAAAACAAAAAATGAATCACAAAAACTTCAATTGAACATGAATGTCAATCACAGTTATATTCACATTACAGTTCTTTAATTCTAAATTAATTTGAGAATTTTGATGGGAGTAATTATGTTTTAATGTATTTCATATAATCAATCAGAGTCCTGAATTAGTTGCTTAGTAAACATGTATTGAGTTAGAATTCTTGAGTTCCCATACTTATTGTTTATCTCTATTCTATTTATTTGAAACTATGGTTCTTCAATATAAATCCAAGTGGCATACACAACTTAAAATTAGCTTAGTGATAGTTCTAGTACTGAGAATTATTCAGTAACAAATTAAAAGGGAAGAAAGATGGGTCTTGGTATTACTGATAAACCTATTATATGCAAATGGACTCCAGGCTTAGTCAAAACAAAGACTGTTTTGTTTGCCACTCTAGACAGTAGCTATACCATAATGGTATAGAACTTGAATGGTGTGTTTGCTATTCTAACATCAATCTGACCTATTTATAGTATGACAAATCTAAATATCTCCCATATATATTTTACACATTTTTCTTAGAATGCAAATATTGGACATATTAAGTATATGAGTCTTTGAGGCATTAAAATGAACAACAGATGGAATAAACAAAATAATTGATGATGTTGTATAAAAAACAAAGGAGAAAATCCAGATGGGTAAGCTACTAATATAGGTCAAGTACTTCCCGTGGGTGAAATATGGATGACTCTTAATATGCCACTTAACTCTTATATTCAAAAGATGATTCTTTTTTTCAGATGTGAAACTTAATATTCAGATAGGTAAAATCTGCCATATCTTGGCATAGGGGAAAGCAGGGAAAGTGGGAATCCAGCACATGGTAGCATAAAAAACTAAAATGCTTCTATTAAAGGTTAATGTATACTCTGACCCACAATTTTATTCCCAAGTATATACTCAACTGAAATGTACAGTACTATTCATCAAAGTTCAACTCAAAAATGCCCAGAGCCTCACTTAAAATATTCAAACCTGAACATAAATGCAATATATGTAAACTTATATATTTATATATTTTTGATATTTACACATCTATACATATGTTTTTACATATATATGTGTAAAGTACATAAGTAAAATACATGTATACATGTTAAATTGGGTAGGCTCATACAATAGAATATTATACAATAATGCTAATGAGCTAACTACAGTTACATGCGGCAAAAGATAAAGGTCTTACAAGCACAATGTCTCACTAAACAAGGCATATACAATTTTATGCCATATGATTCTATTTACATAAATATCTAAAAGAGAGAAAACTAATGTATGGTTTTGAAGGTACAATGCTGATAACTTTAGGAGAGTTCATGACAGCACATAAGGTTTTGGGTGCTGATAATTTTCTCTTTCTTGATTTGAGTTTTGGTTACATAAACATGACCAATTGTAAAATTTCACTGAAATGTATAATTATGCATTATTATGCAAAGTTACACTAAAATTTCAGTTAACCAAAAAACAGATAAAATGAAAGTAAAATGTGTTTTGGAATCAGAGATTTAACTCTAAATGGATCTCCACTTTTAGTTTAAATTGCCTTTAAGTTTCAGGTGGAGAAATGATGCTAGACCATCTACTTTATGAATTGTTTTAAAAATAAAATCAATGAATAAACTATTCATGGTATAAAATAAATAATTAGATAATAAGTATTTTTGTACACAAGTTTTTATTTTTGTACATAAAAATTGAAATGCATGGTAGGCACAGAGTTGGAAATCAAATCTACTGGATACATCTGATTCTCAATTCCACAGTTTTTTCTTAGGTCATATTGCCTGTCTCCTACCATGATTTTTCACTTAAGGAAGTATGACATGTTACAGCAATTTAAAAAAATCAACTATTATGAATTGCTTTTAGCTTAAACATGTTTTATCAGCAACATCTAGGATGAAGAAGAGACATATTTCAAGCATTAATTCATTTGAACACTCAGTGGCCTCAAACGACCAGTCATGCCAATATCAAATGTTCTCACAATTACTTTGATGTTTCAGTTGGTACTTTCATGAGAGTTTAGGGTCCGACAACTTGAAATTTAACTAGTACTACCAAATGCACAGAAAGAGAATGACTGAGAGAAAGAAGGGCCTACACAGGTCCCTTCATGACCTGCCATTCCTTCACTGCACGCTGGTAATGCTGAGTTTTCTCTCATAACAGCTTGTATATTTCTCTGCCTTATGACAAAGCAGAAAGATACTGACTTTTTAAAAGATGCTCTTTCCCTTTTTTATAAAATGTCAAGTTTCTTGTTTGACTCACCAGGTCTCTTGCAGGTGGCTTTTGATTCACTCTAGTTTCTCCTTTACCAACCAATTTATTGAAATTGAATATTTGCCTGCTTTAATTTTTTTCAAGGGTAAATAAACTTCTTTGGCATATCATGGATAAAGGTTAAAACATACACACATTTGACTAGGTCAGTAAGGGATGATAAAGCAGGAGATAAATGTAGAACCTGGCATGAGAGCTGCCTACTAGTTTCCAGCAAATTCTGAAGGAATGGAAGAACAGGTAGATGCTAACCAGGCAAGATGGTATCTAGGGATGAAAAGTTATAAAAAAAAATTATTATGATGCCTGATACCCAGGCTGCTACAATAAGGTGTTAGAATCATAATCAGTGTGTGCACTTACAACCCTGAGAATGCATAAATGGCTATACATTCATGAGGGTGAACATTTAACATTTAAGAAATGTATCCATGAGAAACAGAGACACAGCCACTTACAGTAATTTCACAAAAAATATCTTATATAGTGAAGCCTTAGGATTGTGGTTAAGATCAGAAATAATGAATAAGAATAAAGCGATGCCCAAGTTGCTTTTCAGGAAATTGATTTCAGGAAAAGACCTGCCTAGAAGAGGTTTTGTGGCACAGGAATAGTGTCTGGTAAGTGGCACAGGAGCACTGGAGAAATAAAGATGCTAACTTTTTAGCAGAGTGCTGAAAATAAGACTATTCTAGGCAACAACAAATGAGGTTTGCCTCTTGCAATGGTAAAGTTAGCATGTTTGTTAACCTTTTTTTCCCCTGAACACATAAGAATGACTGTTTTTCATGCAAGTCAGATCTAGAATTCTGGACAAAAGAATAAAGTATAGGAGGTTCAGTTGACACTTGCCTCAAATGTTTACTAAAACATAACTATTAATTTTTGGAGCAGATTTTTTCCAGAAAAGGCAAATCTATAGAGCAGGGATGTCAAACTCATTTTCACCGGGGGCCACATCAGCCTTGCAGTTGCCTTCAAAGGGCAAAATGTAATTTGGGACTGTATAAATGTAACTACTCCTTAACTGTTAAAGAGCTGAAATTATATTTGGCCCTTTGAGGGCAACTGCAAGGCTGATGTGGCTCCTGGTGAGAATGAGTTTGACACCCCTGCTATAGAGCAAGGGAATAAATTAGTGCTTTCCTGGGGTTGGGTGTAGAAATAGGTAATGACTACAAATGGGCACAAAGGATTTTTTTGGAATGATGAGATTTTCTACATCCGTACTGTGGTGATGGTAAAACAATTCTAAAATGTTTACTATTATTTACACAATGGAATACTACACAGCAGAAAAGAAAGAAGGAGCTCCTACACTTCATGACAGTATGGATGGAACTGGAGAGCATTATGCTGAGTGAAATAAGCCAGGTAGTGAAAGACAAATACCATATGATCTCACCTAGAAATGGAACCTAATCCACAAAACAAACAAGCAAGCAAAATATAACCTGAGACATTGAAATAAAGAACAACTGGCAGAAACTAGAAGGGAAAGGGGAGAGGGATAATGGAAGGAAATATAGAGGAAGGACCATCAAGAAACATGTATAAAGAACAAATGAACAAAGCCAAAGGAAGTAGGTGCGAGGGTGGGAGGCAGGGATAGTTAGGGCAGGGGCACGTGCTCAGGGGAAAATCGAGACAACTGTATTTGAACAACAGTAAAAATTATTATTAAAGAAAAAATATAAGAAATCATTTAATTGTACAATTACATAGATTTTTATACAATAGTATGTAGATGGACCTCAATAAATCTGCTTTAACAAAGTCTTTAGTATTTAGACTTGTTGGTTAACAGGCTTCACTCTTCACTATCTTTTCTTTATAATACTCTTTTTTTCATTAGCTATTCCTTCATTGTGTGTGATGCGTAAAAGTTAATAGAGATTCTCGAGAAAAAAATTGCAAACTGGACCTCAGATCCTTAACATCAGTAAAAATTCTTATTTTTTTTCTCTTGCTGTGGAAAGCCGAGTAGAAAAATAGGTTAAATCATTGTGTGTTTGTTTTAACCAAAATACAAAAGGGTTCTGGGCTCTTATCAAAACATAAGTCTGTGTTCTATAATAAAAGTGAGACTATGCAAGGCCTGCAAATCTTCTTTTATAATCCTTCTTTATGTTAAAATAAAATGGGCCTATTTTTAAATATTTCCATAAAAGAATAGGAAGGGTGTACCTTTTGTGTGTGAGAGAATCGAGATAGAATGTTATCATTGACTAACCTTGAAGGAAAACAGAAAAGGTCGTAACAACCTTCCTGCCTGCTGGCTCCCACACTGAAGGTCTCGGAAACTTACTCCTTGGAAATAAGTATCATAATACAGGGTGGGTCAAAAGTAGGTATACATTTGTGAGTTCACAAAAACAGATTTTTTTCTTGTATCACTATTTATTAATTATTGTATTATTTTCCATATGAACAACTGAAAACCTACTTTTGCTCTACCTTGTATATATATAGATGGTTTCTGTAACCTGTAAACATTACCCTGGTCAGTTACTGTCTTAAGAAGATTGAAATATGCATTTATATGACATTTCCTTTATCCATTCATCCACCAGTGGACAACTGGGTAACTTCCACATTTTGTCTATTATAGTAGTGCTACTGTGGACATGGAAGTGGAGATATATCTTAAAGATTCTGATTTTAATTATTTTGAATACATACCTAGAAATAGAATCGCTAGATTATATGGTAGTTTATTTTTAAAGTTTTTAAAAAATGTTTATGCTGTTAACAATTGTTCTCATCTTTTTCTCCCTTTCCCACCCCCACTTAGCCCCACCCTCTCTGTTCCCTCAATCAATCCCCATGTTGTTGTCCATGTCCATTGGTTATGAGTAAATATTCTTTGGTGTATCCTTTCACCATCTTTCATCCCATCCCCCACTTCCTTCAGGCAGCTGTCTGTCTGTTCCACGTATCTATGCTTCTATATCTATTGTGTTCTTTAGTTTATTGTGTTCATTAGATATTACATATAAGTGAGATCACATGGTATTTGTCTTTCAGTGACTGGCTTAATTCACTTCATATTCTCCAGGTCCACCCATTCTGTCACAAAAGGTAAGAGCTTCTTCTTTTTAACTGCATGGTATTCCACTGTGTAAATGTACCACAGCTTTTTTGATCCATTCATCTACTGATGGGCATTTAGGCTGTTTCCTGCACTTGGCTACTGTAAAAAGTACTGTTATGAACATAGGGGTGTATAAGTTCATTTGAATTGGTGTTTCATGATTCTTAGGGTGTAGTCCCGGCAATGGAATCTCTGGATCAAAAGGCAAATCCATCTTTAATCTTTTGAGGAAACCCCATACTGTTTTCCACAGTGGCTGCACCAGTCTGCATTCCCACCAACACTGGACTAGGGCTCCCTTTTCTCCACATCTTTGCCAGCATTTGTTGTTTGTTGATTTGTTCATGATAGCAGTTCTGGTAGGTATGGGGTGATAACTTATTGTGGTTTTAATTTGCATCTCTAATGGCTAATGATTTTGAGCATTATTTTTTTTTTCATATGTCTCTGGGCCTCTGTATGTCCTCCTTGGAGAAGTGTCTGTTTAGGTCATTTGCCCAATTTTTAATTGGATTGTTTGTTTTCCTGCTGTTGAGTCACATGGGTTCTTCATATATTTTTGAGATTAAACCCTTGTATACCCCATGGACATGAACTAACAGGGGTAATATTGGTGGGAGAGGGTTGCAGGGCAGAGGGGAAAAAGGGCAGAAAAAAAATGGAACATCTGTAATAGTATAATCAATAAAATACTTTAAAAAAACCTTGTCTGATGTATTATTGGCAAATATGTCTTCCATAGTCAGTTCCCTTTTCATTCTGATGATCGTTTATTTAGCCATGCAGAAATTTTTTTGGTTTGATGTAGTCACATTTTATTTTCTCCTTTCTTTCTAATGCCCTAGGACTTATATCCAGAAAAATATTGCTACATGAGATATCTCAAATTTTACCACCTATATTTTCTTCTAGGATTTTTATCATTTCATGACTTACATTCAAGTCTTTTACCCATTTTGAGTTTATTCTTGTGTATGCCATATACAGCAGTCTGGTTTCTTTTTTTCCTGTACCAGTCCAGTTTTCCTAACACCATTTATCAAAGAGACTACCTTTGTTACATTACGTATTCTTGCCACTTTCGTCAAATATCAATTGATCCTAAGTGTGGGTTTATTCCTGGGCTCTCTGTTCTGTTACATTGATCTCTATGTCTGTTCTTATGTCAGTACCAGACTATTTTTATTACACTGGCTTTATAGTTTGATGTTAAGAGTTGTGATACCTCCAGCTTTGTTCTTCTTTTGCAAGATTGCTCAGGCTATTCAGGTCTTTCTGGTTCCATATAAATTTCTGGAACATTTGTTCTAGTTATGTGAAATATGCCATTAGGATTTTAATAAGAATTGTGTTAAATGTATAGATTGTTTTAGGTAGAATGGACATTTTAATGATGTTAATTCTTCCAACCCATGAACATGGTAGGTTTTCATTTACTTGTGTCTTCTTCAATTTCTTTCTTCAGTGTTCTATAGTTTTCTAAGTAGAGGGCTTTTACTTCTTTGGTTAAATTTATTCCCAAGTACCTTATATTTTTGTTGTTGCAATAGTAGATGGGTTTTTTTTCTTAGTTTCCCTTTTGATAGCTCATTATTGATGCATAAAAATGTCATTGCTACCTTGGCATTGATTTTGTGTTCTTCCACTTGGACAAATTCACTTATTATTTCAAGTAATTTTTTGTGGGAACCTTTAGTGTTTTCTAGGTATAATATGTCATCTGTGAATAATGACAGTTTTACTTCTTTATAATTTGGATACCTTTTATTTCTTCTTGTTGTCTGATCAATGTGGCTAGGACTTCCAGGACTATGTTGAATAACAGTTGTGAAAGTGGACCTCCCTGTCTTGTTTCTGATCTTAAGGGGAACTATTTTAGTTTTTGCCTATTGAGAACAATGTGAGCTATATGTTTTTCAGATATGGCATTTATTATGTTGAGGTATTCTCCCTCTATTCCAACTTTGCTGAGAGTTTTTATCATAAATGGGTATTGGATTTTATCAGACGCTTTTCCTGCATCTACTTATATGAACATGTGATTTTTGTTTTTCATTTTGTTTATGTAATGTACCACATTACTGATTTACCAATATCTTACCAACCTTGTATCCCCAGGATAAATTCCACATGGTCATGCTGTATAATTCTTTTTTACTTTTAATGTTTTGGAGAATCTTTATATAATTTTCTATGGTGGGTGCACCATTTTTTTAATTCCACAACAGCACACAGGAATTCCAGTGTCTCTACCTCCTCACCAACATTTCTTCTTTCTTTCTTTTTTTGTTGGAGTAGTCATGGTAATGGCACCTAGTATATTTGGTTTGAATTTTCTGTTGATTAGTAAAGTACATCTTTCAATACACTTCTTGGCCTTTGCATATCATTTTGAAAGAAATGTCTGTTCAAGTCCTTGATCTTTTATATTAGAGAAGTTATTTAAATTTTTTGATAGTTACTTGTAGTTCTTTTTTCTGGATATTAACTCTTTATTAGACATGTGATTAGCAAGTACTTTTCTCATTCCACCTGTTACTTTTGAACTGTTGATTGTGTGCTATGATGCACTCAAATTTTTTTAACTTTAGGGTAACCATATTTACCTGTTTTTGCTTTGTTACCTGTGCATTTGGTGTAATATTTATGAAGTCATTTCCAAGATCAACCTCAGGAAGATTTTATCCTGTTTCTTCTAGGAGTTGTATATTTTTGTGTCTGACATTTAGTTCTTTATTCCATTTTAAGTTAATTTTTATATACAATGTAAGACAATAGCCCAAATTTATTATTTTGCATATGGATATTCAGTTTTTCTAACACCAATTATTGAAGAGACTGTTTTTCTGCATTGAATTATTTTGGTTCCCTTGTTGAAAACTGTTTGACCTGATATGCAAGCATTTATTTTTAGAGTCTTTATGAAATTCACTGCTTTCTATGGCCTTTAGCTCCCACGATAAATTTACCATTGAGTTGGCCATGTGCCTGAAATGGAGAGTCATATCCTGGAAGAAGAGAAAATACTCTCATGCTAGTACAGCAATGACCTGAGTGAGCGGTGAATTTCTCTTTACTACATGGGCTATGCCTTGGTCTAATGTTTGGCAATCTTCATGGTACTGCCAGGTATATTTTTCTTAATTATTTTTCATTAGCCTTAACATATTCCTTTAACTGTCTGATATTATTAATGTTCTATATTTATATGAGTTGACATCTAATTTTGTAGCCCTCTAGGTGTTAAATCAAGAAAAGATAGAGCTTAACCAGGGGGGCATTTAAAAATTTCCAGTAGCCCTGGCTGGTGTAGCTCAGTTTTTTGGGCATGGACTGCGAAACAGGGGGTCACCAAATCGATTCCACTCAGGGCACATGCCTGGGTTGCAGGCCAGATCACAAGGGTGGGGCCACGTGACAGGCAATGATACATTGATGTTTCTCTCCCTCTCTTTCTCCCTCCCTTCCCCTGTCTCTAAAAATAAATAAGATCTTTTTAAAAAATTCCCAGTAAGCATGGTAGTTGTTTAAAACATATTTCATTAGAATACTCTCTTTTATTATTCTTTCTTAAATATATAATCTTTATATTTTTTCCATTACCATTTAGTCTCCTTATACTCCCCCACCCCCAGCAATCACCACACTGTTGCCCATGTTCATGAGTCCTTTTTGCTTTTGGCACAATCACTCCACTCCAAACTCCCGCGTCCCCCCGACCCACCATTACACCATTAGCTGTCATCTGTTCTCCATCTATGAGTCTGTCTCTCTTTTGCTTGCTAGTTAAGTTTGTTCATTAGATCTCATACATGAGTGAAATCAATGGTACTAGATTTTCTCTGACTAGTTTATTTCATCTAGAATAATGTTTTCCAGTTCCGTCCATACTATTGCAAAGTGTACAATTTTCTGCTTCTTTTTTTTTTTATGGCTGAATAGGATTTCATTGTGTAAATGACCCATAGTTGTTTACCACTCATCTATTCATGGATATTTGGGCTGCTTCCATATCTTGGCTATTGTAAAAAACACTGCAGTGAACATAGAGGTGCTAATTTTCAAAAGGCCCAACGTAGCAACAGGGATCCTGAAAAAGAAGGATACAGTTGAAGGAATCACATTACCCAATTTCTTACTATACTGCAAGGCCATGGTAATCATAACTGCCTGGTATTGGCATGAAAACAGACACATATATTAATGGAAGAGAATAGAAGGCTCAGAAATAAATTCACACCTTTATAGTCAATTAATACCCGACAGTGGAAGCAATCACATACAATGGGTTAAAGATAGTTTATTCAACAAATGGTGTTGGGAAAGTTGGGCTAATATGTGCAAAAAAAAAAATGAAACTAGACCACCATATTACACCACACACAAGAATAAATTCAAAATAGATGCAAGACTTAAATTTTAGGCCCAAAACTATGGAATACTTTTAATGACTGATAAAAGTTTTCTGCAAACTGTAAGTATTAGACTCTATTTAGTTATTTATTCTATTTAGTTGTTCTTCTTAAGAATATTGAAATTTATGATTCAGTTCAGTCTAGATCTAGATTGGTATACAAATTCCATTTTTAGGAAAATATCATTGTTTGTATCTCCTAATGGCAAGCATCTCTTTAGCTTCATTGTTTTTCTGATCCTTGTAACATTCATTCTGGTATAACTCACTTACTCTTAAATTTTTTTCCCTACAATTTGCTTTTCAATTCTTTTAATTTACTCTCTATTCTATCACTTCTAAAATGAACACATCTGGATCCTTTGCTTTTCTTATTAAAATAGCTCTTTAGTTCTTGGGGTCTGCATATTGAACTACAACTACACCTTATTGTATGGTGACTTTGTTTAGAGTCAAATACTCCCTTGATGTTATCAAAATCCTGACTACCCAGAAAGGATTTATTATGGCAATAAGTTTGGTCTTGTCTTCTGTATCTGCATACATGAATCCAGTCTTTTTATTCTTATAGTACATAACAACATTAATGTTACTTTTCGATGAGGCAATTTCAGATTGTGTTTTATAAAACATCTGCCCTTTAAGGCCCATAAAGACAGAAATGTTACATCTCAAACACAAGTAACCATTATTTTCCAAATATCCTTATATTCTTCACACGCTTTACCTAAAACTGCATGTAAACAGATAAAGAACTAACTAAAAAATAAATATATTTGTTAGATTTTTGCAGTATTTTTATGAAAAAATGTTTCTCAATAAAGTTTTTTACAAATATTTTGTTTCATATGCTAAAATTTTTCACAATTATGTGATAGATCTATAAAGTTTAATGCCATGTAGTAGGTGATATGCAAAAAAAGTTAACTATAATTCAATGGGATTCTAACTTAATCAAAGCACAAGATAAATTCATAAAAATATAAGTGAAGTGTATGCAAAGTATGAGTAGTAAAACAATAAAATCCAATCATCTGTATTATTTTTGCTTTGAAATAAAACATGGCCATTTATAACACTGACTGTAATTAACAATCTATGATAAAAATGCTATTCCTGTATCCATTAATCAACAATATTGCATTGCAATTTACAATTACTCTAAGTATTATTAGTCTCTGTAGATTACTGTAACTCATTAACTTAAAGTGAAGTCTCTTGAAGCATCAAGGTTAAACAATAATGTTAAAAAATATGTCCTTATTCTCATGATTTACTGATTTTTAAAATTTAGGTTTATCTGAATTGCATTTAAGCCTAAAATTAATATTTATAATTCAATGACAGGGCATAGTATGAAGAAATGCAATGAGATTATATGGTTAGTGAGTTTAAATTCATAAAATAAGTATTATTTAAGTATAAAATAAGTATTTTATGAATTTAAGGATAGACTTGGAATCTGCATTTTAGTAAACATCTCAGGGAAATCTTATGTAGATGGTCAAAATCTTCATTTTTCAAAATTCTGACCAAGCAACTCATGAAAAGAAAATTAAGACAAAAGGTATAAATTTTAAACCACTTGATTATCATTCAGCATTTCTAAATAACTGCTGAACAGCTTTAATCTGGGTGTTTTTGTAGTACTTGTTATAATATGTCTGGAATGGAGTCATCACTGCCCCAAACATTCCTTCTGTCTCTCTTTCATATTTTTTTATTAACGCCTTTATACTCACTGTACTCTTTTCTTTACATTAATCCTATAGGCAATGTTCCTTTTCAACTGTCCTTAAGCTCATTGCCATTTCCCTGAAGTTTACATTAAACTCCAACAGACCTTTCAACCTTCTGTTCTAATTCACATGTCACAGTGGAGTCAGATTATTTTCCTAAAGCCACCCTAATCATGTTACATTTGCATAAGGCCTTTGAAAGAGCCTTTATTTCATACCAAATAAAGTCTACAAGGATTTTTATGTGAAACCCAGAATTACCTGTCCCCAAACTGACTTTTCCAATCTTAACTAATCATATTTCTTGGCACTCAATCTGTTTTATTTTACCCCAAACTACAAACCAATTAAACTGTTCACTCTATACTACTTGAATTACTACTCTGCTCATTCATTTCATGTTTATAAAAGCTCCCTATCAAAACATTTTCTGATTTACCCAGCTGGAAGCAAGTCTTCCTCTAAAATCATAATAACTTCTCTTCTAGTCCCAATTGACCTTATATTTAATAATTATGATAAATAATGACATATATAGGTATAATTTTCTTTTCTAGAGTATATATTCTAAGTGCGAAGTCTATTTCAACTTCATACTCCCTCAGAACCTATTTAAAGGTCTCTAGAAAATAGCAATTAAATTTTTTCAAAAAATAATATCTGCTTTGCATTTCAGATTTTTCTTCTTTTGAACCAATGTCTACAAGCTAGTATATATTATTTTATATTAAGGTAATGTATAGAAATGCATTCATTGCATTTAATGTTTAATAAACACTTATATGGAATTAACTTTTGCCAATCTTTGAATTATTAAATCTATTATACATATATCTCCTGGGAAATTCTCAATGTTATCTTATGTATGAGATGACTAAATATATCAAAATATATTTTATTTAAAACAATGGTGATTATGTTAATGCAATATAGTAAAGACAGTCATAGAAAAACAGCTTTATATGTAAATTGAAAATATTATTTTATAATATTTATTGTAAAATAAGACATGGAAATTTAAATTTAAATCCACTTCGAAAGTGAACATTTACTTTACAATAAAATTTGGTGTATTGTAGGTAATTTTTAGAGATGTTTTCAGTTTATGAACTAGCAGAATTTACCTAAACTGTTTATGTACACACATCAGTTTTTTGTACCTGGTCATGAAGAATTGTATGATAGTCTATATGCCGCTAATTAATTTTAAATTAACATTCCACATAGCTTTTGCCCTTACAAATTTTCTTTTGTAAGAATAAATATGTTATGGAAATGATAGGAATACATATGTTAAGGCAAGTTGTGCAATTTATTGAACAGTTATAGAATTTAATTTTCAAATAGATTTTTATTTTTAACTTGTTTTATTTATGGAGGATCATCAGTGTGAATTATTATCTTATTAATTTTAAGAATAGTCTTTCATTTATTTAATGCTTTAAAGTATATACAGAATTAGCAAAAATATAAATTATAAAAGAAAAATTATAAAATTATAAATTTCAAATAAATATCTCAAAATCAAGTATTAGCAATCACTGGTAGGAGGTAGGCAACAAGAAACTGTGCAAAATATTAAAAGAATTCCTATTCTGTAATTACAAGATAGGGCAAAATTAGGTTTACAATTGGGGGTACACAAAATTTATTCTTGTATCATTATTAATTATTGTATTATTTTTCACATGAATAATGGTAAACCTACTTTTGTCCCACCCTGTATTTTGCTGTAAAATTAGTTTTAAAAATATTTTATTCAATTAATGTGAGTTTGACTCTCTTATGCTTTAATAGTTTTAATAAATTATTTTAAAAATTTTGTAAATATGGTGTAGTTAATTAATTGCATGTGCTAGTTTGGAGGGCTTTCTTTAATGGAGCTCATTGCAGTACAGATGAGGTATAAAGACATGGGCCTGAAAGTTGTTCTGAAGGTGAGGAACTACAAACTGAGAACAGCTGGGGAACCTGTGTTCATTCTCAGGGCACTGCATCCTTAAGAGGTAAAGCAGTCTATCTGTTCCTCCTTTGTGGCTTTATTTGCCTCAGGCAGATAAAACTTGATACCTTGTACATACCTTTGATGAAGATGCCCCATTAAAGTTCTCACAGTTATCTCACTTAACATAGAAAGGAGAAAAAACAGGAAATATCAAGGAAAGAAGTTTAAGAAGGAGGAACACAGGTAGAGGATGTGGTTATAGGGATTAATGAAAAAAAGTCCAGCCCTCCATTTCCTCACTGGGCACATTGCTACCTCTTAGCTGCCTGCAATAATTAAAACTAACACACACATATGCACCATGCACTGTTTCAAATTGTTTATTAATGTTAATACCATTTAATCCTCACAGGAAATCCCTAGGGTGGAAACTATTATTATTTTCACATTGCAAATGAGGAAATTGCTGTGCAAGGAAGTTGAGTAGCTGCCCAACCCCACAGTTTGTTGAAAATAGTGGAAATGAAGGATCGGCACAGGTGGCAAGGAGCCAATTCAGGAGGAGAGGAACCAACTCAGTCTGATACCTGAATCTAGCATCTATCATTTTTATACTCCTGTTTTTGTTGTGGGTTGAATTGTGTCCACTAAAAAGCCATGTTGAAATCCCAACTCCAAATACCTCAGAATACCACCTTGTTTAGAAATAAGGTCATTACAAGTAGAAGTAGTAAAGTTAAGATGGTGTTATACCGAGTACAGCGGGCCTTTCATCTAATGTCACTGGTGTCCTTTATTAGAAGGGGACAGAGAAACAAGGGAGAATGCCGTGTAAAGACAAGATCCACAGAGAGAAGATACCCATGTGACAACATTGCATGCCTAAACTGAAGTGATTACTCTGTAATCCAAGAAAACCAACAAAGTCTGACAACCACTAGAGGTTCAGACGGCAGCATGGAGTGGCCTCTCCCATCAAATTTTGCAGAAGAACCAACTCTCTTCACATCTTGGTTTTATACTTCTAGTCTCTAGAACTATGAGAGAACAAATTTCTGTTTTTTAAGCCACCCAGTTTGTGGCATTTACTACAGCAGCCCTAAGAGAGCTAGCACACTCTACAGACAATTTCTTTCCCAGTATTTTCTTTTATTTGACTTTCAGCCCTTATTTTGAATTATATCACAAGACCTGCATTAATTCAATGAAAATAACGGACTCTGTACTCTATACAAAGGCAACTCAGGAAATCGTAAGAAATGATGTAAGCTTGAAAAAGATGGAGTATTGGTAGGAAATAGTAACAGTTCATAAGGGTGTGGGTAGAGAAGACATATAGTACTGGCATCCATAGTAGATTGACATTGAATGATGGAATAGAAAACTTGGACTTTGTTTTGGTTTGGAGTGCCCTTGAAAGTCTGTGACCAGATGCAGAATGGAACAAGAGTGCTTCAGGAAGACCAATCTAACTACAAAGACTTAGATCCTGTGGAGTAGAAATAACTGGAGGCAGGATGATCATTAGGAGACCCTAATTCTCAGAGGAAGTAGTGCAGGTAAGATAAGAAGACAATTAGTATTTAAGAAGAGCCTTGCAAAGATACTCTGGGAAAAGAAAATTTTGAGGATGTATTTGTAATGATTGCATATGCAGAAATAGAGAAGACAAAGATAATTTCATGTTTTAAACCTGAGTGAATGAAAATCAAGTTGTGGTATTACAGAGACAGTATATGACAGATATATTTTGTTTTATTTTTGTGTTTAATGTTGACCTTATTAAGTGTGTATTACTAGTCATGCAACTTAGGTGCAAATAACCTAGAAATGCATAACCTAATTTTGAAAAGAAATAGAAGTAATAGCAACTAATACCCTTTGACTAACTGTGCCTTTTGCACAAAGCAATAAGAACTTTCAGGTGGTGCCTTATCGATCCTTAAATACTTTGGTGGATTGCAGCCACTATTATATGCATTCAATAGATGAGGAAAAATGAAGATTAAGAAGGAAAAAAAATGTCCCAATCACATGCTATTAGTAAATGACGGGCCAAGATTGGAACCCAGGTTGTCATACTCCATACTTTGGAGTCATCTTCACTTAAGTGATCGTAGTTAAATAAAGTACTTAGATGAGATTCATGGCAGTTAACTTAAATACTCCCGAGGGTCAGAATCATAGTGTTCACAAGATGTAAAGTAATACCCTTCAAAGAGAACACTTTCCAGCCAAATCTTCCCTGTCTAGTCTTAGGTGTTTGTCCTTTTGAGCTAAAGATTATTTTAGTTGAAATGACCCTCAAATGACTCTAGCATCCATTTTACAACCACTCAATTATACAGGGGTGGACAACGGTAGCTTTACAGTTGTGAGTACATGAAACACTGAGTTAATAAAACTGTAATAATCATAACCTGCATGTCTTTTTCTGTATGAATAACTGTATACCTCCTTTGCCAACCCCTGTACATATCTTGAATTATCATTTCTACTAAGTCATAGTATAAAAGTATATTTATATGATATTAAGAATTTTAAATAGAAAAGATATAAAAGTCTTATACTACAAGGTTAGTCCATAAAGCTCAAATCTCTCTGGAGCTCTGTCCTAAATGTAATAAATGAACAAATAGGGCACAGGCCATTAAAAAATATGTTATTCTTTTCCAGGATGGCTTATAGAAAAGTTTCAGTAAAAAGTAAATAAAATAATAACAGAAATGTGCCAGAAGGGACATAGTGTTCCATGCATGTTATATTTCCCTAGAGATTTTGACTGAATGGATTACCTTTTTCACTTCCCTTAACCAGCTTTGAGGTGAGTGTGGTAGACTGTTAAGTTTCTATATTTAGCCTAAAGCTGAGTGAATTTTGCCGAAGTATGAAGCAACTTTAAATATGTTTGTATAAAAATTTGCTGAATTTTAAAGCACTTTGACATCATGGTGAATAAAAATTGCTCGAAAGACAAATCAGTACAGATGAATAAACTGCCATGTATGCTCTTGAAAATACTAGATTATGCTATTTTTGGCCCACATGGGAAGCAGTATTTTTTATTAGTCATAGTTAAATAATTTGTATAGAAAAAGAAATATTGGGCATTGTAATGGATAGAATTTAAAATAAGTTTTATCACCGTTAACTGATCAACAGAGAAATACCCCTGTAACTGTTAACTAAGTGCTTTTGAGCATGCAGCTCTGCAGAAAGCTATGGCAGTCTCCAGTATATGGAGAGTAAATTGACCCATTTTCTCTACGAGGCTTAGTTTATCAAGGATATTTTTAGCTAAGCTAGTTTCTGTAAAAAAAAAATATATCATCGTATTCTATTTTAGAATATTATTTGGTAAAGATTATAGCAAAAAACATAGATTATATGTAGGAGGAAATACCACTGCTGTGATTCAAAGATGGTTATTTAACTTTTTTTTTAGCAATCCACCAACCTAAAGATATTAACCAGGCAATAATGGTAAGACACGTCCATTACATAAAGGAAATTCTATGTTGAGCAGTAAGTATTTAATGAACAATGGAAATAATAACCTACTGCACTTGTGATTGGATTTGTTAATAACTAGCAATATACTGGAGGACATTATAGTGCAATCTTACTTAAATGTTCATATCAGTAATGTATTGGGCTTTATTGAAATATCACTGATACACAGGAATTGCATATATTTAAGATGTACAATTTGATGTTTTGGTTTGTATATAGATTTGAAGTAAGCACTAAAACCAAGTGAATGAACATATCTATCACCTCATATAGTTACCGTATTTTTCTTTTTTGTGTGGTAAGAAAACTTACAAGCTCTCTCCTCTTAGTCAATTTCAGGTACTCAATACAGTATTGTTAACTGCAGTCCCAATGCTGTACATTGGATCTGCAGAAGTATGGGAGTACAGGTATATCTTCAGTATACTGTATTCTTTTCCCTTAGATGTATACCCACAAGTGGGATTGCTAGATCATATGATAGATCTATTTTTAATTTTTTGAGGAAACTCAATACTATTTTTCATAATGATGGCATCACTTTACATTCCCACAATAGCAGACAATGGTGCCCTTTTCTCCACATCCTCCCCAGCACATTTTAGGCTCTCAGTTATGTTCCAGTGGCCTATTCTTTTTGTCAGTGGCATGTAGTTTTTATTCCTGTACCTTCATAATGAATTTTGAAATCATGAAGTATTATTCCTCCAGATTTGTTCTTATTTCTCAAGACTGTTTGCTTCTTTGGGGTATTTTGTGGTTATATATACATTTTAGAACTTATTTTTTTCTGTTTCTGTTAATGTGTTCATTCTATCTGCACATATTACTCTAGTATAGGAGGTGACCCACACCAATCAGGTTGACCAGAGATTCTGGGTGCATCTCAAACATTTGTGTTCATTCAAAACAGTGTCTTTGCTGTTAGTGGCCATCCCAGGAGACTAGAGTATGCTAAATTCCATCTGCCCCTGAGAGAGGTGACATAGTAAGCCATGCCTCAATAGCACCTAGAAACTTTCAGTTGTTCAATATATGGTCCAATTCATTGTCTCCTCAGAGAGAAGCTGGGAGGTGGACTTAATCACCTGCTCACTCTGCACTGATGTGGGGAGGGCAACTGTGGCAAATGCCTACACCTTGTTCAGACCGCATGATCTTCCAAACCATTGCCTTGCTCTCTGTCGCCCCCAGTAGCCTAATAGATGCTGGACTGTATCAGCTCTCAGAGGCAGGCATGGAAGAATCCAGTTCTTTGGGTAGCATCCAGAAAAGTTTTGGAGGTAGAAGTGTATAACAACTGCATCTAAGAATAAATTGGAGTCTTTTTTTCCTGGAATGAACCAGGGGGAGATCCTTGAGATACGTCCACCTGCCTATACAAAAATCCACAGAGGACTAGCAATTGACTGCCTATCAGCTTCCAGTGATGGGTGAGTTGAAACCCAGATTTTTGGCCAGAGAAGTTGAAGCACTAGATGTCAGGAAAAAGCTGGGAACTTGGTGTTATTGCTGCATCAAGTGGTACATGAGTAGGAGTCACAGGAAGAGCCCAAAATACTATTTCAAACCATTCTTTTATTCTCTTTGGAGACTATTGACTACAAGGCCCTTCATCTTCCAGAGACAGAAGAGCTAGAAACTAGGCCCTCAGTCAACAGCTGGAAATGCCAGGATGCTAGATGTGACATTCCAACTCCTTCCAAAAAGTGGCCAAAGTGAGATGGGGAAAGAAACCACAGAGAGTGTTCACATGTCCATTTAAACTTTCAAGGAACTAGTGATTGTCTGCCTCATCAACTTCCAAAGGCAGGTTACTCTTATGCCAGATCCTTGCACAGCAGCTAGAATCAGAACATTGGATATGCAGGCTAAAATTCCTTTTAAGAAGCACCTGGGAACTGTTTTTTTTTTTTTCAGCCTTGACTGTCTGCACTGACTAGAGTAAGAAGCCAAAGAAAATGCTAGTGCACCAATTTAAAACCACTTCTTTGATCTCTGTGGTCCCAGGAGACTAGTGAATGCTGGGTTGCTAGCTTTCAGAGACCAGGGAGCTAGGAGTCAGCACCTTGAGTAGCAGTCAAAAAAGGTAAGGCACCAGGTGTGTGGACCAAAGCCTCTCTTCTCAGGGAAAAGTTGGAAGTCGGGTGTTCATTCCTTCCTGATCGCCAGTGTCTGGGAGAGGGCTTTATGGAAATATTATGTATCAACTTTCCCTACCTGTTTTGATGTGCATATTATACCAGTTAACATGGTATACAAGAGTCTTTGAACTAGTTTCTGAATTTCTTACAGATGGAATCGATCCAGGTTTTGTTGTTTATTCAGTGTGTCCATATTGATAAATTTAATTAAAAAATATATTTTTATTTCAGAGAAAATTTTGAAATCAGCATTTCTACTTTCAACCTGACGTTAAATAGATGATGAGAGTATGTACTCAATAAATTTGTTCATTGACTCAATGAACATGCTTTTCATTTATATTGTCTGTGATTTGACCTTTTTGTCCCTTAATAAAAGCAAAATTACAGAAAGAGGAAAAAAGTCAAATGATTGGCTATATAATCTCTTAGATTCTCAAAACACCTCCTGTTTATATATCTAAACTCTTAGACTTGGTGTAACTTTCTTGATGTGCATAAAATATATTTGAATTTTACATAGAAATCTCTTGTTATTCATGTGCTTCTCTTCTATTATTATTTTAAAAATGTGAATAGGGCTGTGACTAATGACATAGGAGATACTTATTTTTAATGTGCAAATCATTTCTCAGAGAGAAGCCATCAAGCTTCAAAGGTATTGTGGTCAGCATTTCCTTCACAATTGAAGATCAACAAATACTCAGTAGTGCAAAAATGAAGCAGACGGTTCTTTGGCTTGCCAGCAGAGATTTCAAATTCTGCAATTATCTATGAAAGAAAGTCACTGGATATTCTAATTAAAATATTTTTTAAATTAGAAATGGAATTTTGTTTCCCATATTTTTTCTTTTTTATTAAGAGAAAGAAAAAGGAGGCAAATGAAGAACAGTGTTTGCATCTTAGAGGTTCAATCTGCAGCCAAAAGCATGGTTTATTAATAGAGTTCTATGAACTTAGTAACACTTGAAAATGTTGTCAGCTACTGTATATTTATCTGTGATTTCTGTAGCTTCTGCTATATTTGTGGTAAAAGAGTGTGCTTGAGTAAAATGAAATGGATTACGTTATTTGAAACATTCAATCTGCATTTACTTTGAGGAAAATACATATGAAAAATAAAAATTTTTGACTGTGCCTATCCTGAATAGAGCAAATGGTATGAATATCTTAATTCTAACCTTTTAGAGACCCAACATTTAGAGGATTATGTACTAGATAATTATAGAGAGAACAATTAGTTTTAAAAATATACTGGCAATGTTTTCACTCCATGTAAAAAAAATCAAATAAGTTCTTATTGTGATTCCATCGTACATAGGTTCCTCAGGTTGTGTTTTGTTTCTCTGAAATTTCCTTTGCCCCACAGTACTAATTTTGTTTGCACAAGTCAAGCATAATATATGATATATATGTGTTATATTATATGCTATAATATTATATATTATCTATGCACATTCTGCAATCACAAACTGAGTCAGTAGGAATCTTGTGAATAACTTAATCCTAATAATAACATTTCACAGGTGAGGGAAAAAAAAAACAAGAATAAGAAGAGATTTTCCTAAGATAATTTAAGTAGTTAGACTAGAACTCAAATTTCCTAGTTTCTTAACAAAAACACATCTAGCCTTTTATTTTTATTATGTTGGTGTTTGATGGACAAATATTAAAAAATACAACTGCTATTCTACTGTGGTAGGTAGGATACACTTACCGATAATATCAAGCAAGTAATTTTGCAGTGTAGAAATAATAAACCACCTATAAAGTCTCGTTTATCTACTTTCATAAAAACATTTCAAAAATTTTAAATGGGCATGCCAACTAAGCAACCAATACATACAGCTAAATAATACTTTAAATATAATATATACCAATGAATAAAATATATATTGGCTGTTTATCATGAAGAGGGTATAGTTTTAAAATTATATACATAAAATTAAATTATCATTAAAAAATTATTTCCTTAGGGGTGTGTGTATGTGTGTGAAAGTGAGAGAGAAAGAGAGAGAGGAAGAGAGAGAGAGAGGAAATATTTAAGGTAAGGAATTAGTTCACACAATTAGGAAGACTGAGATGATCCAAGCCTTGTAGTTGGCAAGCTAGAAGCCCTGGAGAATCAAAATATGAGGAGGGCCTCCCCAAAACCAGAATTATCATCTGGAGGGTAGGCCTCTTGTAGTATAGGCTTTCTCCACTAGGTGAGTGTTCTAGGAACCTATTTGTATCAACAGACAAGATGGCATTGTTATGAGAGGTTTCATTCAGTTTCAGCATTTTTTTCTGAAGGCTCTTTCAAAGCATTTGCCATTTTCATTATGAGTGATTTATGAGCACATCTGCCCATACCTTTCAGAGTGTTCAGCAGTTTTTGACCAAAAATGTCATTACACCAGTGCTCCACCCTCCCTATTCATGATTTCACCTCAAGCGACTTTTTTGTTTGTTTCCCCAGATAAAAAAAAAAGTCCTCAAAGGGAAATGTTTTGCCATTGTGGAAGTGGTGAAACAAAAAATGGCAGAAGCACTAAAAGGTATCAAAACTGAGTTTAAAAATTGTTTTGAGCAGTGGAAAAAAACCATCTTGATAGGCATATTGCATCAAATAGAGAGTACTTAGATGACTGAAGTTTAAACATGTAAGAATAAATAAATTAATTAATTTTTATAAATAAATTCCAGGGTTTTTTGGGGGGTGGGGTGGGGGGTGCATCCCTTCTTGTTTAGTTTCAATCCAAGTCTGAGGGCCTGGACATCAGGGAAGCTTATGGTATAAGTTTCAGTCTGAAAGCCATCAGGCTCAAGACCCAAGAACACCTTTCAGACTGAATCCAAAGCATGAAAAGACCACCATTTAATCTCATGCAATCAGCAGCAAGAGCTCCCACTTACCCAGCCACTCGCTCTTCAATAAGACCCATCCACATTAAGAATGGCAATCTATTTTTTCTTAGTCTACTGATTCAAATGGTAAATTTCGCCAAGAACACTCTCACAGACACACCTAGAACAATGTTCGACCAAATATCTAGGCACTCTGTGGTCCAGTCAAGTTCATAAAATGAAACATCATACTAGGCAAGCAATAGCAGTGGTTTGAAGTAGGTTGTTGTCATTGGACTATAATTGATGAATGTGGAAAAATGATATTGAAGTCATAAAGGTATCCACCTTTATGGAAGCTCTTACAGAGAATATAGAGAGAAAAATGGGCCCATGACAGAAATCTGAAGGCTTTCAATACCACAGTGTAAGAAAGAAGAGGAGAGGTCACAATGAAGATCGGTATGGAGGGAGTCAAATGGGTAAGAGCTGAACAAGGAGAACATTAATTGTAGAGGCCATTCAAGTAAGATTCTTTTCTGTATAAAATGGTTTAGGGTTCAAATGCTTATGTGGGTTTAGCAAAATAATGACTAATATATATTCTTCAAATTTAGCTCTAAGGGAGTCACTGTGGACCTCATCAAGGAGAGTATTAGTGAAGTGATGGAGGAAAAAAATCCATATGAAATATGTTGAGGTGTGGATGGAATTTGATAAAAATAAAAATAAAAATAAAAATGAAGAGAGTGAGATCATGGTGTTTTTCCAAAATAGTAGTGTTGTAAAGATGAGACTGCAGACTTTAGTTTGAGAGGAAAGGGCCACAGGACTAAGAGGACAGTTAAATAAGGTGCAGCTTTCAGGAAAAGAAATGCTATTTTTGCCTGTGTTCGAAGAGAAGAAGCACCAGAATGTTGCTTATGTTTGGACCTCAGGTCAACAACTTTGGTATTTGAGTTCTATATAAGAAAGAATTCAGAGTCAAGGCTCAAATACAAGCAGAAGTTTATTTAGAAAGTCATAGAGTTAGAAGAAGTTAGCCATGGAAGAAGCGAGCCAGCTGGACTGTGTGGGCATAGGAAGTAAGTTACAGAGGCAAAAAAAAAAAAAAAAAAAAAGGCCCTTGGACATTAGGAAAAAGAAAGGCAGAGAGAACACTCCTGGGGAAAGAAGAGAGGAAAGGACATGGTTGTATGAGAGAGGGAGTGTGTGTGAGAGAGAGTGCCTGGAAAAAAATGAGGGGTGGAGAAAGTCATGAGCATGCTGAAGAGGGAGAAAGCACATACTGAGGATTTTTATACCCCCCCCCTAAACCCAGGGATCTTAGAGGAGGTCCCGGGGAGAATCTTAATGGAATATTCATCAACTTTCCAAGTATGTCCTTTCAGGGTCATGGTTTTTATTGATAAGTTGGTGTCTGGACAGGGGTCTTTAGTCTTGCAGCTGGTCCTGATGTCAGCCATGGTGTTGCTTCATCTGGTTTTGGTGCTTTTCTGGTCCTGGAATTGAAACAACTGAGGCCTGAATGTTATATCTAGTTTGACCAAAACTCTTTCTCTGTGGTCAACAGCTCCAAGCTATTCCTAATATTATTTAATGCAGGTCAAAACCTCATTGTCTTGACAATTTAATGCTTAATGATGTGGTCATGCATAGGCTTGCATGACAGTCATATGAGGCTCTTCTTCCACCCTTTTGTTCTTCCTCTAGGGGTGTCTACTACAGGACTAGAAAAATGCTAGGGGTGGAAAGATCAGGGAAGGGTCTGATCAGCTGTATGAAAAGTCAGGGGGTCTAAATTGCTAACCAGTGATAGGTTAGGGTATGAAAGGTTACCTGAGGATGAAGTCTCATCCTACAGTTGTCCTTTGCTGAGCACCTAGGGCTTTCCAATCTGGTTGTCTTCTGTAGTTAGCCCATCATTCTTATTCTGTTACTATCTAACTGTCTACTGTAATTGCACCCAAAATTTTCTGAATATAATCAATTATTAGTTACATGCTTTAAAAATAAAGGTTTTAGAATTGAAATAAATGAACGCATAAATATTTCCATAAAGTTAGTCTGCATAAATTTTCCACACAATTTCAAGTGATGGATTTTTCATTGCTAGGTTTCAAACCCAGAAAGTACAGACTTTATTCCTTAAATAGAAAAAATGTTAATAAAATTTTGCTAATTTCATCCTGTGTCATGTCATTGATGGTTTTCTGTAATCTAACCACAGGACATTTATTCAGTTTTTATACCTCAGCAAGCTCCATCAGGTAATTTGTCCAAGATGTTCCCTCTTTCTGAAATAGTTCCCAGAACTCTACCACCTTTATCCTCTCTTATCCAATTAATGCCTACAGGTCTCAGATCAATTATCATTTATTTAAAGATGATTTTCCTGACCTCCTTACTAAAACAACTTCCTCTAATAAATACATTTATCTCACTGAATGATTTCCCTTGGAAATTTCCTGAGTTTTATTTTTAGATTTATTAGGTGGTTCTTTAATTAATGTATATACAATGCACAAGGTCATCATCTTTATTAAAATATGGTCAGTTATATTTTTTCCTTTTATTGTATCTACAGCACTGACAAGCTCCTCACAAAAAAGGAGATGCTCAATAAGTATGTTTAGAATGATTGAATATACCAAGCTTACATTTAGCTGAAAATTGGAAATGTGTATGAATTAGCTAGCTAACATAACCTATCAGTCTTCACATATAGTAATGACTGATACTACATTTAAAAGATGAAGATTATTTTTAAATGGTACATAATGTTTTATTATATTTTATTTATTATTATGTCAAATACAATATCAAATTTATATTTGATATTTATTTGGGGAATAACAACTTATAAAAGTTCTATTTTCATATGAGCTTTACTAACACATTTTAGAGCTATTGGAGTTTTTTTGGGAGGAAGGCTGAATGAAAATGTCCCAGATGTAATATGACATTATAACCTACAATACCTAATACATTGTTTCAAGTGGTTTATATCATCTAATATAAGTTGCAGTATTGAAAATTAGGGCAAAAATATTTTACTCCAAATAATGACTATATGTATGTTTCAGAACCAGCCAGTGAATGGCATATTTTAACATTTTCTTGGAAACAGAAAACAAATATATAGTCATTGAATCACAGACTAATAGATTTTCAGCAATACTTATGCCACCAGTGCAATTTACCCCTGAGAGTAAGATTCTCATCTACAGCATCTGAGGTATATATTCATGTATTCTCTTCTGCAATAATTCTAAAGAATTTAGACAGAAGTAAGTTGAGAAAATTTACAATTGCCAAAATGGTCTTCCTTGTATTGATCCAGCATTTTTCCCTTGACAATCCCAAATTTTTTATACCAACTCACCTTCCAGGGTAGCTTAAGGAATGTCTAACTATTCTCCATTCCTCAAATATTTGAAGGGCTCTGAATTGTTTCTCTGAATATAAGTTACTGGGTCCCACACAGACCATGGTTATCAAGGTGTTTATAACAAAAGCAGTCATGCCACACCTGTTTTAAAATGTACATGAGAATTTCAATGATGTACTTTCCATCTTATTTTTTTTTTTACTAATTTTTTTAAAGATTTTATTTGTTTATTTTTAGAGGGGAAGGGAGGGAGATAGACAGAGAGAGAGAGAGAAACATCAATGTGCGGTTGCTGGGGGTTATGGCCTGCAACTCAGGCATGTACCCTGGCTGAGAATCGAACCTGGGACACTTTGGTTCCCAGTCCACGCTCAATCCACTGAGCTACACCAGCCAGGGCTTCATCTTATCATTTCACTGTTATTTTAGCACATTAGCTATCTTTTATAACTTTGTTTGTCCTACAAATATTTTTTAAAGTGTATTTTCTGGATTATGCTATTACAGTTGTCCCATCCATTTCTCTCTCTCTTTTATTCCCCTCCACCATGCACCTCTTTCCCACCAGCATTCCCTCTCCTTAGTTCATGTCCATGGCTCGTATATATAAGTTCTTTGGCTTCTCCATTTCCTATACTATTCCTAACTGCTTCCCCCATCTATTTTGTACCTACCAATTATGCTTCTTATTCCCTGTACCTTCCCCCCATTCTCCCCCTCCCCTTGCCCTCTGATAACTGTCCATGTGATCTCCATTTCTGTGATTCTGTTCCTGTTCTAGTTATTTGCTTAGTTTGTTTTTGTTTTTTATGTTCAGTTGTTGATAGCTGTGAGTTTGTTGTCATTTTCCTGTTCATGGTTTTTGATCTTATATTTCTAAGAGAAGTTCCTTTAACATTTCATATAATGTCTTGGTAATGATGAACTACTTTAACTTTATCTGGGAAGCACTTCATCTTCCTTTCCTTTCTAAATGATTGATAGCTTTGCTAGACACAGTAATCTTGGATGTAGGTCCTTGCCTTTCACAACTTTGAATCTTTCTTTCCAGCACCTTCCTGCTGGTAAAGTTTATAGTTTTATGGGAACTCCATTGTAGGTAACTGTCTCCTTCTGTTCATTTTAAAATTCTTCCTTATCATTAATCCTGGGTAATGTAATTATGATGTGCCTTGGTGTATACTTCCTTGGGTCCAACTTTCTGGCCCACCCTAATGAATACCTAAGGCTCTGTCCCTTACAATGTAACAGGTATACTGAGACAAAGAAATATGACCCAAGTGAAAGAACAGGTCAAAATTTCAAAAACAAACAAACAAATAAACATCTAAGTGACAAAGAGATAGTCATCCTATCAGATGTAGAGTTCAAAACACTGGTAATTAGAGTGCTCACAGAAATGGTTGAGTATGGCTGCAAAATAGAAGAAGAAGTGAGGGCTATGCAAAGTGAAATAAAGGAAAATGTACAGGGAACCAACTGTGAAGAGAAGGAAACAGACTCAAATCAACAGTTTGGAGCAGAAGAAGGAAATAAACATCTAACCAAAACAGACTGAAGAAACAGAATGAAGGAACAAGGAAGAAATAACATCCAACTAGAACAGAATGAAGAAACAAAAAAAAAAATAAAGATAGGCTTAGCAACCTCTGGGAAAACTTTGAATTTTCCAACATCTGAATCATAAGAGTGTCAGAAGGAGAAGAGGAAGAGCAAGAAATTGAAAATTTATTTGAACAAATGATGAAGGAGAACTTTCCCAATCTGGCAAAGGAAATAGACTTGCAGGAAGTCCAGGAAGCTCAGAGAGTCCCAAAGAAGTTGTTCTACAAATATTCTAAGTAAACTTCCTCCATTTATAACACAATATTGAGAAAAAATAAACCAACTAAAACAAAACAGTACTATTAAATACTGATAGACAGCTCTCCTAGTTTCAGAAATTTGTCTGATTATATAATCTGAAACTATTCCATAAAAACTTAAATATACTTGATAAAACTTACCAAAGTTTTGTCAATACAAAACTTTGTATTGGCAATACAAAACTTCTGACTATAGAATTTTATAGTCAGACATGAGCTTTTTTAAAATTGTGTATTCTTTTTTATTTTTTTTAGATTTTTATTTATTTATTTTTAGAGAGGGAAGGGAAGGAGAAAGAGAGAAAGAGAGAAACATCAATGTGCGGTGGCTGGGGGTCATGGCCTGCAACTCAGGCATGTACCCTGACTGGGAATCAAACCTGTGACACTTTGGTTCACAGCCCGCGCTCAATCCACTGAGCTACGCCAGCCAGGGCGAGACATGAGCTTTTAAGGAAAAGAAAAAGAAAAGGAAAATAGCCAAGGACCACTATGGAGGTAGTGGTGAAAAAGAGAATTTAAAACAAAAGCTAAGAACTGTCCTGCTACTTGGTGGGGTGGAAGAGCCTTCAGTTATTTCAGTAATCAAGTAGTCTTGGCCCTAAAAGACAGGCCACTTTAAGGGACTGACTGATACTTTATGAAATTGTGCATTAAGAAATTTATGCAGAGGCAAAAGATGACAAGCAGGACTGAGTTTCTCCTTTTGGTGTCCTGGAGAAGAAACAAAATCTGCCTACCTGACAACTGATAAGCACAGATCTTCTGTGATTTCTGCTTGGGTTTGAATTAACATTATTTGCATGGTCTACTAAACTGAGACATATAAATAACCATTACACAGTCATAGACCACTAATAAAATTGGTGTGTCTGATGAGATAAAAATGATGCTGTCTTGGGAAAAATAAAGATAGTAAAAAAAAAGTTCATATTGTCCTAATAACATTCTACTGAATAGAATCTTATATTTCCAATAACAAAATACATTATAAGAAAAAAAATGCATTATTAGAAATAACAAACAACATTATTAGACTGTCAAAAATGTCAAATAGTAGAAAATGAGTATGAAACAACTCTATTTGAAGAATATGGTAAATTGTAATATATTACTATATTAAAATGAGGGTGCTTAGTAAATAGGAATTCTGGAAATTAAAAATATATATTCATTAGAGTGAAACTCTGAAGGGATGGGACAATAAGAGCATATACAATTTGAAAAGAGGAAATGTAACTTAGTTTTTGGCATTAAATAAATTATACTAAAAGAAGAACAAATAGATAAAAAGATGGAAACTATGAGAAAAATCAGTAGATAGGAAACATATCATGAGATGATCTAAACTTATATCTCAGTGTAGTTCCAGTGGGAAAAAAAATATCAGAGAATGTTGAACACAGAAGTTCGGGAAAAAAACACAGGGACTAAAGTGAGAAATCTAAGAAAAGGAAGCTTGTGTTAAGTGGTGTGGTGCAATAACAGAAGCCAGCAGAGAGGTGAATCATTTCTTCAAATTACTGAGAGAAATGCTGTCAAACTAGAACAAAGGGATCATTTATAATGGATTTCTTTAAAGCTTAGATGTTTAAGAATAAGAATATTTCAAATCCAGACCTCTACAAAAAATACATTTCTGACCTTGAGTATTAGGAAGAATAAAATTAAACCCTGAGGGAAGTTATTCATTCTGAAAAAAAATAAAGGTAAAAAGCAAGTAAGTAAACCTGCTGGGAAATAAAAATTATTGTTATATAAAACAATAATCATGATGAATCACTCAGGGGGAGGTAAAATAAAAGAAAATGGTTCTAAAATACAATACAATAGTTACATGTGGAACGGGAGAAAATGATCTGAGAAAATTATTTCAAGGTGTTTGTACTGTTTGGAAGTTTACTGGAGCTATTTATGATTAATTGCTTAAGTTAGGCATAAATACTTAAAACATGGGAACATCTAATATAAGAAAAGATACAGACCTTTAGCTATCAAATACCAGATTTTAGAAACAAGTAATAAAAAATGATAGAGGAAATAAAATAAAAAGAAAATACAGTGGTAGAACAATCTGTCCAGGATGATATTGCAGGCAAGTGGAAGGTAATATAAGTATGGAATTATTGGTAAATAACGAATAACTATTTTTTTCTGAGTGTACCACAGTGCACAGACAATTCCATACTTTTTCTCACTTAATTCCTATAAAATGTCAATTTTATGATAAAGGTCATTTACTTGTGTTTTGCAGATAAGGTATTAAATAATTTTATTTATGTATTTATTTGTGAAATTGATTTATAAAATCGGAGAAACAAGAAAATTTGTCAAATCCATATCTTCTGCTTCTAGTTCAAGTCTTTCCCATTCATGACTCAATCTACAAGTGACTGATTCAAACCATTGTCAATTATGGACTCTGTTAAAAGCCACTTACAAAACTAATATAAGATGTGCTGCCATATTCCATGCTAATGGCAAGTTCCATTATATTTTTGCCATTCTCCAGATATAATTAATTAGCAAAGGTTGAAAATTTAGATGTTGATTGCTGCTGCTTTAGTGAGATATGTACTCTTATTTAAGTGGTGATAAAATTTAATGGTCTGTTACAGAATTTTGAAAAATAGTCAACATCAGCCCTGGCTGGCGTAGCTCAGTGGATTGAGCTCGGGTTGCGAACCAGGCATCGCAGGTTCGATCCCCAGTCAGGGCACACGCCTAGGATACAGGCCACAGCCCCCAGCAACCACACATTGATGTTTCTCTCTCTCTCTCTCTTCCTCCTTCCCTTGCTCTCTAAAAATAAATAAATAAAATATTAAAAAAAGAAAGAAAAATAGTCAACATCAAGTTTAGTATCCTGAACTTTAAAATCTGTCTCCCAGCTCTACCCTCAATTAGAACAAGAAAGCAATTGTTTTTTTCTTTTATCTTCTTAAAGTCCAATTTTGAAAATATGCATTTAAATAACCATTAAGATTTATGTTAAAGCCTTCTGAAATTATGTAGGGACTTCAAAAGTCACTTATGGTCATTAGATATTTTATCACATTTTTATTCTCCATTTTTCAATTTGGAATTCACCTGAAGTTCAGAAGAGAGCAAAACAGAAAAGTCACTTTTCAAACTAATTTTTCATCACTGTGTTCTCTCCCAATATTGGTATTTTTCTTTATATTACTTTTTCTTTGATTATAGATTACAAGAAATAAGCAATTCTAAAACAAAACAAAATCTAATTTCTGGTATTCCCTATAAGATTTTACCATGGTGTTTTCAATTTTGACTTGTTCCTTTTACCATTCTCTTAATTTTCTTTCACATATTAACTTCTGCCTTGTTTCTTAATAGTGATTTTTTGTATAGTTTATGTTAAGAAATAAATGCATTATGAATATTTCTTTGCAATGGTTAATAAAAATGTGAGTGACATAGTTATAATAAAATAAATAATAATTTTGTATATTACATATAGAGCTCAAAAGTTTAATTTTCAAGATGTTTTAAAGGCTGGACAGATATTCAATGAGTCAGTATGTTACTGTCTGAGGTTAACTCCTGCTTCTACAACTACTAAGTTTATGGTTTTTCTGCTTAACTAAATATTTTGTGCACCTGTACTTTTGTTAGTAAATTGAAATAGCTTTCTTATAAAGTTATAGTAAAATTTTGAATTATTTAAACCTTTTAAAATTGTGATAACCCTTTCCTGGGGTCTTCCATAGAAGACCCATGTGCTGATGGACCTGACACAAGAGATACACACTTGTAGACCCTGGCATCAGGCCTACCCACCCTTCTGGGTCCCCTGGCAACAAACCACCTTCTTGCAGAACCAAGCAGCAGGCCTACCCACAACTACCCACATTGGTAGCAGGCCTACCCACAACTACCCACATTGTACCTAGAGCCTCTGATCAAAATTTTCTTTGTGGTGTATACATACAATAGAATATTATTCACCTTAAGAAGGCAGAAAATCCTATCATTTGTAACAACATAGATGGATCTGGAAGAGATTATCCTAAGTGAAATAAGTTAGTCATAGAAACAGAAATACTACATGATACCACTTATACAAGGAATCTAAAAATAGTCTGGGATGAGGAAAAACCAGGAGGGTATTACTCAAACAGTACAAAGTTTCAGTTATATAAGTACACCAAGTCTTAGACATCTATGATATGGCATAGAGCCTACAGTTAATGCTACTGTATTGCTTACTTAAAAATTTGCAGAAAAGGTAAATTTCATGTTAGTTGTTCTTGTAAGAAAAGAGAAACAATAATAAAAAAAAGTAGGAGTAAACTTTAAGAGGTGATGGCTATGTCATGACATAGATTTTGGTGGTGGTTTTATGGGTGTATACTTGCATCTGAACTCATCAAGGTGCATAGATTACATATGTGCAGCCTTTGTATGTCAATCATACTTCAAGCAAGTTGTTTAAAAATTGTGATAACTTTTAGAATATGTATAATAATGAAAATATGAATTATACACTTGCTTATATTTTTAAATTCTGAAACTCTAGCATGACTAACAATTATTAAATGCAATTATTTCAAGCAGGCAGTGCTCTCTGTGCTTTACCTGTGTTGTCATTTTATCCCCACAATAACTTTGTGATTTGATATCATTATTCTAGTTCATAGATGACTGCATGACTATATCACATGTATGAGCCTAGGTTCTACTGTGATAACAGATAACCCCTTGATTATATGTAACCTAATACTCAAAAATGTCATTTATCTGTCAAGCCACCTGCCTTTCACGGCCTGGGTGTGAGATGTGCTCTCTACTCCATCTGGCCACTCAGGGAACCTGACTGATCGAAGTCCCCCCATCTTGGAGCTACAGCTTTTGAAACATATAACCCCTTTAGACTCCGCAGTGTCAGAGAAGAGAAGCATACTGGGGATTTACCCGATGATTCTTCTGCCGGCATTCGTGGACCGGAACAAGCCCACTTGTAACTTCACAAATTCTGGGAAACATGGAGAAAGTGCTGAAATGTTGAGTGAGCACTACTCTCTCTGCAACAAGAAGGGAGTGTCAGAATTTGGACGCTGGCTGTCTGGTTCTTGAGTCTCATTACCTGAACTGTTGTACTCATTCCAAGAATAATTTTACCAACGAGTGTGTGTGCATATGGCATCTGAGATGACTAGTTATTGCCCAAAATACATTTACTTTTCTTGAGTATTCAAAGAGGCTCTTCTCTCCCATGAAGTACGTGAAGTGGCATGTGCCGCGTTGGGCCAAAGTTTAAGAGGAGCAGGTACAATCTTTCGTGCTTTCTCTCCCCTTTAGAGCCCAGGATGCAGCTCCCAGTGAAGCAGGCGGGCAGGGCAGAGCTGTGGAGCAGAAGCAGCTGTGCTCCCGGGGCCTGTGTCACCTCAAGGAGAATAGCCAGCTGAGAGCAGGGGCAGACGAGTTCACATTTGTTTTGAGAACTTCCTTTTGAGCACTTGTGTTTATATTTAAGCCATTTCTAATTCAGACATATTTATCTCACATTAAGTTATATCCCATATTTTGTAGAAGCATATGAAATTGTTTATATTTGGCTAATGTTAAGATATGAAAATAAAAATTTCGTGAAATTTAATAACATCGCTGTCGAATATTTTAAATAAGTAAATTGACTATTTTCCACTTAAAAGGTGGTATAATTTAATTTCTCCATTTTTTGCAATACTATCTGCTAATGTCATGGTTTTATTTACTATATAAAATATTTCTTCATTTATTAAATTCAACCCCAGGAGTACATTTTCTTGTTGTTTCCAGGTTTTATGTATGTCTAAATCAATAAATACTTCTTACTTTTTCATGAGATATTAGTTCAGAATAGCAGTTCTTATCAGTACTTCCACTCCATATGAATTCAAACCAAGAAATTATTAAACTATAGCTCCTTTCATAGTTACTGTTTAGTCAGTAGAGCTCTAACAAGTTTTTTCATTTTCCCTCAAAATTCTTTTCATCATCCATATATGTATTCTTAAGTCCATGCTTATATAAATAGATGCTTTCTTGATGTATATACAGCTATATTTTTCTTATCATTAGATATAGTTCTTAGAATAAGATTCATTTGAATAATCTATGAAGTCCTAATTTCCACACCACACAACTTTGGCATTATCATGTGATTTATTTTCTGTGTGAAAATGTCATGCTGATATTATTTATTACTCATAATCTGTCATTATTTATATCTAAAGATGCATTTCTTTTGCATACCTATAACTATTTTCCTTGGGAGTTACCAGAGAGTATTTTATTTTATTTTTACCAATCATTTTTTTGGTGCTACATCTGTTGTCTTCATTTACACCCAGTTTTCTTCTGGGATATGTTCTTTCTCCCCCTCATGTTGACGTTAAAGGTCTCATGACTAGAATGAAGAGTACCATGCCAAGGAAAGCGAGTATCTTTATGCCATGGAGCTTCCTGTTGTAGCCCTGCCCGGTGTGTGAAAACTGTGATTTGGCATGCTATATGTAGCCAGCTGTTCATATCCCTTCTTCCCATACTTTTTCTAAATTAGACCCTTAACTGGAAGGAAAGATGAAAACTCAACTTGTGCCTTCTGGTCCTTTAGTCTCATTTGTACACGAAATAAAATAATTTTCATTCCAAGTCAAAAATACAACCTCTGACATAAAAATTTATTTAGTTATTCTTAAACAAATACTTCTTAATTTTTCTCAAAAAAATCTTCGTTCAAAAAACAATGGCTATGGCTGTTACTTTATTTTTTTATAATTATTTTTCTTAGAAATATGCTACAGGAATTAAGCAATTCAAAGTAGCTATAATTTAATTTATCACATAATTGTCCCTTTTTTTCAAGGTTCCATTAAGTTAAATTAAATGAAACTTTTCGGAAACTTGTTCCACAAACCCAGCTGGTCAGGAAGAGCATCTTCCTGGAGAGAGGCAGTTAAAAGTTTTTCCACAGATCGCATACATAGTCATGACTTCCCCTTAATCAACTCTATCTGTAGGTGAACATTCTCCAAATGGCTACAAAATCTAGCTCTGAAGTAGATTTTTATGAAATGAACTTGCCAAACTAAACCATTTTTACCTCCATAAAACCAGTTTTCCTGTCCCTCTACACCATCTGCTCCTCATGAAAATGGCAAATGGGCTTCGCGTTGACCCAGCATCAGTTAGTTCCATTGTTTACAGTCAGTTCATTAAAAAATATTAGGGCTTCTTCTACCAGAATATACCACTTTATTTGCTTTCTTAATTCAAAATCACTCTCTATCACTACCTTTATGCTTCACCATGCCTCATCTTTCTTTAATACTTTATGAGATCAATTTTTTTATTTGTATGATATTAAACACTTGCTGAGTGGGTGACAATATATACCCTATTTCATGCTTTCTTGGGAATATGTACTCAACTTCTAGCAAGTCATATTCAGCAAAAGTCTAATTCATTCTTTTTTTTGAGAGAGAATGTATTGTTTAGATTGTATTTATTTATTTTTAGAGAGAAAAGGGAGGGAGAAAGAGAGAGAGAGAGAAACATCAATGTGTGGTTGCTGGGGACCGTGGCCTGCAACCCAGGCATGTGCCCTGACTGGGAATCAAGCCTGCGATGCGGTGGTTCGCAGCCCGGCTCAATCCACTGAGCTACGCTAGCCAGGGCTAATTCATTCTTTTGTTAGAACTATTACTGTCTAGGTATACAGCATTATTTTAAAACAATATTTGTTTGAAAATGGCTTATATTGTTCCATGAAATTCACTTAGAGGAAGTTATCCCCAAATATAACAGGTTGTAATTAAATTTCTAACATTTGTGAATAAACTAAATTATTTTTGAGTTGCATCTAATCTCTTAGAGCTGAGTTTTTCTTAAGCAGTCACACTAGAGTGGAAAAACTGGTAACTCAAATATGATAAAATATACATTTATGAGAATATAAGTAAGACACTGGATACTCAGAGGTGTTATTAGCACTTTAATAGGAATTGCCACTAAATTACTCTTAATGACCTTTCGGTAATATATTTAAAGTAAGTTACTTCAGAAGAAATATATTTTCACTACCCTTATTAACTCTTAATAAATGTTTCTCAAATATACGAATAATTTAAAAGAAATTTTTAAATGGCATGAAGACAGTATGGAAACATACTTGATTTATATTGAAATGGTCATATCTTGAATGGTGAAAGAATTGTTGCTCATGGAAAAAATAAGAGAAGTTTCATCAGTTTATTATTAACTGTCAGAACTTGGAAGCAACCAAGATATTTTTCAATAGGTGAACAGATAAATAAACTGTGGCACATCTAGACCAATGATTTTTAGTGGTGTGGCACAAGAATTTTTAAAACATGCAATACCTGACTATTTAGTCAGGGGCGCTGACCCCTTTTTCCCTTAGATTGTCAAATTTAAAAAAAGTGACAACTGCCAACATAACAATAGCTGTCATTGTGAATGAACCAAAATTATACCTACTTTTAGTCAGATCAACACAAAGTATATTTTTGGAGTGCCATAGAATTTTAGTAATTAGTTTATGAGTGCCATGAGATGAAAAATGTTGAAACTCGCTATCCAGACAAAAGAAATGTATTCAGCAATAAGTAGAAATGAAGTAAATGAGCTATCAGCTATGAACAATTACGCAGGAAGTTTAAATGAGTATTAGTAAGTGAAAGAAGCCCATCCGGAAGGCTGTATACTGTATGATTCCAATATATGATGTTCTGGAAAAGGCAAAAGTATGGAGATAGTAACATATCAGTGGTTATCAGGGGCTGGGGGAGTGCAGAGGTAGGAGAGATGAGTAGGCTGAACATAGAGGCTATTTAGGTCAGTGAAAATATTTTCTGATATTATCATGTTGGATACATGGCATTATATTTTTGTCCAAACCTATAGAATGTACAAGAAGAAAGAATTGTAAGGTAAACTATGAACCCTGGGTGATGATGGTGTGCCCCTGCAAGTTCAACAATTGTAAAAAAGGTATCACTCTGTTGAGTGATATTGGTAATGCAAGAGGTTACACACGCATGGGGGTAGGGAGTATATAGAAAATATTTGTAATTTCTGTTAAATTTTCTTGTGAACCTAAGACTGCTCTGAAAATAAAGTCTAAAACAAAACAAAAAATGTAAGAGAAGGGATGGGAGCTCACACCAGATCCATTTGTTAGAGTACCATTCATACTGGCATGAGATGTTTAATAGGCAAGAGAAGAACACAGGGACCTAGGTAGATAATCTCCATGCATGTTGACCAAAATTGCAATTACAGTTCCCAGAATAAAAGTATGTCCAAAAACTGGGCAGAGCTTGACAATAAAAAGTTTGGGTCAGCTCCTAGGATACCCAGGCCTATGGCCTCCCAGGTGCACAGGAAGTGTTGCAGAGTGGGTATGGGAAGGGTCCCGAAACCCTGTCACAGATGAGGGGCAGGTGGAGCATAGCTCAGGAACCTGTGTTTTCAGAATGGTGCTAAGGTAGTGAACAGGAGTGGGAGTGGAAAATTATGGTGTTTTATTTGCCAGTTGGAAAACAGTGTAAGAGATAAAAATATGACCTTGTTTTAAGTCATTCCACTTGTAATGATTGATTCTAGATGCACTCCAGTTGTTTGAGGTGATCGTTTTTTCTACCAAGCCTATCTCAAATATCTGAACTCCTTGATTTTAAGGATTTTATGTATTAATCCTCAAAGTAGTACATACTCAATTCAGAACACTTAATTCAGAAAAACATAACAGGGCTTCCTTATTTTCAAACAAGAATTATTTCCAGAAAAAAAAAAAGTGGAGAAGAAATATCCTCTTTAAGCCAATTTTATAACCCTTTATTTTGGTTTATTTTCTGTGTATTGTATGTCTTACTAATAAGACTCTTCTACAGTTCAGGGTTCTTTATATTTACCTGCTTTCATATCTATTCAACTTTCTCTTCAATAATCTTGAGGATGGGAGAACATTCCTATCTTCTGTGAATTGGGCTTCCTTTTTTGAAATAACTTACTTCATAGATAATTGAAGAAGTAGAGGGTCACTCTAAATGTCAGTGTGTTAAATATGTATTTTATTGAGCACTTTTTTCATGCTACAAGCCATGCATTATACCTAATTATAAGATATATGTTGCTAAATAATATGACTATATTTTTCTGACACCAAGAAGATTTGGGATTAATACAGTGACATCAATAAATATGTTGAAGAGTTCAATGTTGCTATTATGGAAATAAAACCATGTGCTCAAGAAAAAATTTAAGTTGGTTCACTTCTACTAATTTCTCAGCAAAGGTGTTAATCTTTTTGCTCCCTTTAATTCCCAGGCATTTGGTGGGTCTGAGATTGCATTCCCATCCAAGTCAAATGTTCCTGTCAAAGAAACCTATCATACTATAACATTATGAAACTGAAGTTAATCTCTGTAGTTGGTGATCACGTGTATTAGTTTGATTTTGTTTCTGTAATAACTTATCACAAATACAGTGACTTAGTACAACACACATTTTCTTCTCATAGTTATGGAAGTCAGAATTTGACAATCAAGGTGTTGACAAGGTTTTATTCTTTCTGAAAATTTCAGGAAAGGATCCATTTCCTTTCATTTTACATCTGCTGGAGACCACACACATTTCTTCATTTGTCATTCCTTTCTCCATTTTTAAAATGTACCACTCGAACTTCTGCTTCTACTATTACCTCTTTTTCATATTTGAACCTGACTCTACTATGCCCCTCTTAAAAGATCCTGTGGTTTTGTTAGATTCATTCAAATAATCCAGGATAATTTCCCCTCTCAAAGTCCTTAACATAAGAACAACTGGAAAGTTGCTTATGCCATATAAGGTCACATATGGAATAAGGACATCATTGGAGCCCTTAAATTATTTAGCCACAACACGTAATATGCAACTTTTATCACCAGGCCTTTTTAAAACACAAATTAAATATGCAAAATGGAATACAAGTGGAAGTGAAAAATTCACAACCTAAGCTTAAAATAACTTAAAAGCCTCTATAGTTCTAGCATACCAGATTATTGTTTTCCTTGAACACTGGTTTGAAATATTTGTAGCACACAACACAATAACCAATGCAATCTGTATTACAAGTGTATTACGCCCTACTTATTCTTGATGGTGAAATGATCCTTTTTACACAAAACAAATACCTAAAAGCTAAAATTATATAATAAATATATCTATGTTAAAACTGTTCACTAAATAAAATAAAAATTTACTTTATTTTAGTTCACTTTAATCAGAAATATTTTATTATTTTTTCAATCATAGACAAAAATAATGGGTTCCCTAATGTGTTCCATTGAATGGTAGAATCACTATTATTAAATGTAAAGTGAAATGATATTTAAATATAATACATTATTTAGTAAATGAATTTCAATCCTGTACAAATATAAAATAGTATAATATATAACTAACTTGGCTATACAAGCCTTAGAATGGAGCTAGGTAGGTGATTTTACTAAAACGTATTGAACAATCAGTCTCAAAAAACCTTCCTCATGACAGATCATTGTTTTGTTAATTGATGAGAGAAAGAGAGAGAGAGAGAGAGACATCCATTTGTTGTTCCTCTTCTCCATGCATTCATTGGTTGATTTTTGCATGTGCTCTGAACAAGGATCGAACCCATAACCTTGGCGTGTGGGGACAGCACTCTAACCAACTAAGCTCCTCAGCCAAGGCCAGACTATTCTTTTTGTAATTTCTAGTTCTTTATTTTAGTAGAGTTCTCATGACCTTTAAAGCTATAATAAGGTCCAGCAAACACAGTATGAATAATTTCCTGCATACTTTTTTTCTGAAGTAACATTTATGCATAAAACTTTTGTTCTGTTTCAGTAAGGCACTTTAGCATATGCTGGTTAAATTCTGTCTTCTTGTTACAGCCTAAATCTGTTTTCATTCAGGTTGTTTGCTTTATGCCTCTAAGCTAAAAAAAAGATATTTAAAATCTTGAGAGAAATGATTCACACTCTCTTTGGCAGCTAAAGCTACAAGCTTTGCCTTTGCTCACTCCTTGAAATTTGATGAACTAAAAGATTAAGACGGCCATACCACATGTATAAACCAAATGCTTTTAGCTCTCATACTGATGACACAATTGCCTGTAGCTTCTCAGAGAAAAGTCACTCATCTCTGTTATCCAAACTGTTTTCATAGACTCAAAGTGATGGGAAGCTGTTTTAAGAATTCTTTCTTTTTTAAGTTTAATTTTTGAGTGAGGCAGAGATGGTTCCTTCTACTGATGAAAATTAAAAAGAGCAATTCTCAGTGGCAAGTCTACCACCTAAAGCATGCACAACTTATAATGTGCCTTTTTGGGGAACTCCCTACTAGACCCATAAAATGTCATAGAGTTTGGTAATGTCAAGGAAAGTGACACATGAGTCAAGGAGACATCGTGACCTACCTCTACAGATCTAATACAGATCACTCTGAAAATGAAAAAAAAATGCATTTTGGTTTACATTATATAAAAGTTACTTCTAAAATTTACTGAACACTGTGAAAAAATATTTTGATAAGCTCTATGGAAAATATAGAAATTAGAAATAAGGATGTGGCTAAGATTTAGTGAATTGATCCTTAGTGGATAGCCCATGAACTTTAGGCATATTATCATATTGAACAATTAGCATCACTGCCATGTAGGTGTAATCATGTTATTAGTGTTAGAAGTAAATCTCAGAGAATTTACATCTGCTTCCAGAAGTTGCTACATGGAATGAAAGTAAAGTTAGGAATATAAAACTAGGGTCTGTAGAAATCCGAAACCTTAGTCAAAACAATGATATAAAAAAAAAAATCACAGTCTCTGGCATCAGGGGTTAGAATCCTATTAATATAATTCATAGCCTGAGTGAGCTTGGACAAAGTGTTAAGTTACTTTGAGCTGACAGAAGCTGCTTCATGTGCTTTTTAGGCAGTGTAAGAATGCACGAGAAATCTTGGAGGACAAATATACAATAAAACTTAACATTCTTATCCATAGAGGTAGTGTAATTTCCAAGAAGACCCATTCTTGATCTTAAGGATCTTGTAATTTAGGATTAGAACAAATTTAATTATCACAATACACAATGGCAACTTACGCAGCAATAAAACAAAAGTGAATAACAAAGACAGAAGAATAAAGCCTTCTGTGGAGACTAAAAAAGACAAAGATGAATTCTAGCCTGATAATGGGTCAGAAACTCTTTGAAAAAGAAATTGACTTGAGAGGAACATTCCAAAATTAAAAAAAGAAAAGTTCAGCAGGTAATGAAGGTGGGATGGAGGAAAACTCCAGGTCTAGGGAAAAACCTGAATATAGAACTAGCTTTTAAAAAGATTTTGAGAAAATGTGTCATGAGTGAACTATATGAAAATTCCACCAGTATCTATAAAATAATCGGTGGAAATCAAGTTTGGAAATATTAATTAGGAGACTATGAGAGGAACCTTGATGCCAGCTTGTGCTGGGGCAGACTGTTTAGCATTACATTCAGCATTACATCACAGAGGAAATGCAGTTTGGCGTTAAGAATCACACCTAAAGTTCATTGCTTTGAGATTTGTGCTTTCTGATTTTAATGCTTATTTGTTGACAAATATATGATGGTAGCTAATATTAACATGTTAAAATAGCACTTCTTAATTTAACAATATTTTCCCAGACATATGTCATGCAAATTAATTTTATGAGTTTATGGGTGCTTTGATAACCATTTTGTAAAGGAAATTTTTTGCTAATTTATTTGTATTTTAGTAAAATTATATGTGGCCAAGAAAATTTAGACTGTGGAACACATTTTTTAAATTAAAACTTGATTATCTCCAAGGACTCAGTGGTCCTGTATTCTAGTCCTACTCTCTCTCCAACCAGCTCCATGAGCTTGCCTGAGACGAAGGTTCTGGAAGTCTTTGTTCCAATATCTCCTAACAAACTCTACACTGACGTCCCTGGTCATTTGTGGCCAAATTATTATATGATTGCAGTTATATTGAAGACACTTCTAACAAGGATAAGAAAGTTAGAAATTAGATTATACAAATCAGAGAAACTGAGGGGGCATTAAACTGGGGTATAAAATTAATTTATTTAAAAATAGATACTTTCACTTTGGAAAGGGGATAGCATCAATTTTCTCTTATAAAAGAAGTTGGAAATATGTCATATTAAAAATATTCTATAGCCCATAAATACTTCCATTATTTACTAGAAAAAAAATAAAGAATCTTCCACTTTTGTCAGTTTTATGCTTCCTTTTTATACTTTGATATAATGTATTAAAGCAGTACTCCCCAAACTATAACATACATATAAATGATCTGGGATCTTTTGGAAATGGAGATTCTGAATTAGTAGTCTGGGCATAGCACTGAGATTTTGCATTTCTAACAAGCTCTTAGGTGATGCTTCTGCTGCTTTTTAAGGGCCAAATTTCACGTACTAAGATTCTGAAAGACTTTTCAAGATTCAATGTTTGCTTTGCTCTTGATGGCTTTGTTACCTTCTTAGTGGCAGCTGCTGTTCATGTTTTCCGAAACTCATAATCATGATCCATCTGATCCAGTTGTTTGGGTCAAAATACCTGGAATTGTCCCTTCTCTTTGGTCTTGTTGGAACCACACTGAACACTCAGAATATGACCATTTCTACCTGCTAGCAGTAATTCTAACAGCACCATATGCTACCATGTTGGTCCAAGTCCTTTCCATTTCTTCTTAAATTATCATGATGGTTTCCTAACGAACTCCATGAGCATACCCTTGCCCTCCACAGTCTGTTCTCAATATAGAATACTGGGTGAAACCTCTGAAATCTAAGTCATATCATGTCACTCTTTTGCTAAAAAGTATCACTGCACCCATTTCAGTCAAAATAAAGGTCATTTACCTTATAATGTCTTACAAGTTCATATCAACATATAATCTTATTTTCCATTACCTTTATGAACTTATCTTCTGGTATGTCATCCCTTACTCTAGCCACATGGACCTCTCTGGTTTTTCTTGACATGATGGACATAATCCTCTTGCTATTCACACAGCTAATTTTTCTTTTAGCATAAACCTTTTTTAGATATAACTTTCTTAATAAGGTTAATTATGACCATTGAATTAAAAATTGTATCTTCCAGCCAGTCCTGATTCCCCTTTCTATAGTTTTTTTTTCACATTTTGTTCTTGAAATTCCTCACATTCTACATAATCTATTTATTCAGAATGTTCATTGATTATTAAAAATCTGTTTAGTCCAGTAGAATATAAAGTGCTCAAGGGGAGGTGTTTTGCCTCTATTTTATTTATTCTATCCACCACTGATTTAATCTAAGTAATTCAGCAATGCCTGGCATAAATTGGGTGCTCATCAAGTGTATGTTGAATGAAATCAATATATTTATGATACGGGAACCTAAGCAGAAGTTTTCTTGACATCACTGAGGCAGATGTTAGATATCAACAGTTACTCATGAAAATAATAGGAGGTGAAAATACTGAGATAGCTTATGATTCAAAGAAACATGCTTCAAGAGAAGCAATATTGCTTTCACTATTTACTAGGAAAAAATTTAAAGAATTTTCCACTTTTGTCAATTTTATGATTCCTTCATGTGCTTTGATATAACATATTCAGCAGTACTCCCCAAACTGTAACATATGTATACATCACCTGGGACATGGTTTATGTCTATTTCTGCATTTAATGTGATTGGAATTTTGATAGAGATTATATTGATCTACAGATTGCTATGAGTAGTACAGTCATTTTAACAATATTGATTTTTCCTATCCAAGAAAATCGTCTATCATTCCACTTACTTGTACTCTAATTTTTTCCATCAAAATATTGTAGTTTTTTCTTCATTTACCTTTATTATATTTTTTCATTACCATTTAGTCCCTTATATCCCCTTCCCCCAGCAATCACCACACTGTTGTCCACGTCCATGAGCCTTTTTTCCTTTTTGCTTAATCCCTCCACCCCCTAACTTCCTGTCCCACTAGCTGTCATCTGTTCTCCATCTATGAGTCTGTCTCTGTTTTGCTTGTTAGTTCAGTTTGTTTGTTAGATTATATATGAGTGAAATCATATGGTGTTGTCTTTTTTAACTGGCTTATTTCACTTAGCATAATGTTCTCCAGGTCCATCCATGCTGTCACAAAGGGCAAAATTTTCTTCTTTTTTATGGCCAGTGAGAGATCCATTATGTAAATGTCCCATAGTTGCTTTATCTACTCATCCATTAATGGACACTTGGACTGCCTCTTTATCTTGGGAATTGTAAATAATGCTGCAATGAACATGGGGGTGCTTATGTTCTTTTGAATCAGTGTTTTGTATTCCTTCAGATATATTCCCAGAAATGGGATTGCTGGGTCAAAAGGCAGATTCATTTTAAATTTTTTGAGGCATCTTCATACTGCTTTCCACGGTGGTTGCACCAGTCTGCATTCTCACCAACAATGCACTAAGGTTCCCTTTCTCCACATCCTTGCCAGCACTTGTTTGTTGATTTATTGATGATAGCCAATCTGACAGGTGTGAGATGGTATCTCATTGTTGTTTTTGTTTACATTTCTCTGTTTGTTTAGTGATGTAGAGCACCTTTTGATATGTCTATTGGCCAGCTGTATGCCTGTGTTTGGAGAAGTGTTTATTCAGATCCTTTGCCCATTTTTTAATTAAGTTGTTGCTTTTTCTGCTGTTGAGTTTTGTAAGTACTTTATACATTTTGGATGTTAACCTCTTATCAGATGTGTTGGTGAATATGTTCTCCCATTCTGTGGGTTGTCTTTTACTTTGTTGGTGATTTCCTGTACTGTGTAAAATCTTTTTAGTTTGATAAAGTCCCATTTGTTTCTTTTTTGTTTGTTTGTTTCCTTTGCTTGTGGAGATATATACAATAAAAAAAATTCTCGGCCTTTTGTCTTTAATCAAGTGTAGTATCTGTTCTTATCAATTTACTATTGTAGTTTTTATCGTACAGATCTTTCACATTTTTGTTAAAGCTATCCCTAAGTATTTTATTGTTTATGATGTTATTGTGAAAGGAGTTTTGTGCGGGACCACTCTGTGTGAGATTGGAGACTGTAGCCCCATGAGAGCAGGCTTTGAGAGAGGTCAGTAAGTCTCAATGGAAAACCAGGAAACGCAGGCTGCAGCCATGACCCGACACTAACACCAAGGATTCCCCTGGGAAATGAGGCTTGAAGTATACATTGTATCCTTTGAAGCTTGCTTTGGTTTATATAACCCTGTTGATATAAACCAGATGATTAGCCCTGGCTAGCATAGCTCAGTGGATTGAGTACGGGCTGTGAACCAAAGCATCGTAGGTTTGATTCCCAGTCAGGGCACATGCCTGTGTTGCAGACCACGATCCCCAGCAACCACACATTGATGTCTCTTTCTCTCTCTTTCTCCTTCCCTTCCTTCTCTAAAAATAAATAAATTAAATTAAAAAAAGGAGTCACATCTTAAAAAATAAACCAGATGATTACGTTCAAAGCATAAGGAGAGAACTACTTGCATCACGAAATACACCTTCACAACCATCTGGCATCAGCATGTCTCACAGACTCTGACCTATGACAAATCTGTGTTTCTTCCATTGTTATCTTAAGATAATATTTGTTTTCTACAACTGTAGTCTTTTGGACGTTGATTGATAAGCAGTATATGTATCCTATTCTGCACATTCTGATCCCGATAAAAGCTGTTTCAGAGAAGGGCTTGGGGCATTCCCCACTAGAAGGAATCGCCAACCCCTTTCCCACCAGAACAACAAGACTGTGTTCAGGACAACTTATTCTCATCTGCAGAGGCTGGGAGAGTTCCTTGGGAAGGAGTTCTCCCACATCTGGTGCTCAAACAGGGACTTAAACCCTGGATCTTCAGATGGGATCTCGGTTGGACCTCTGGGGCTACGTAGGAGAAAGAGGGGGAGAAAGTAATGGGGAAGCTAGGGGCCATAGCTAATGGCTACTGCATAACTCCACAGGGTTTGAAATTTCTAATTAAAACCTTGGCAACACCAGTTTACTAATTTATTTGCTACTTTAAAAGGAGATGCCAAATTAACCTCACTGAGGTGTCTCTCCCTGCTCACTTGAGCTGAGCTAAGTCTTGTCAATCAAGCAATTCAAAGTAGAGAGTTAACCCTCAAATTTGAAATCATTGAATAGCTTTTCCTCCCTCACCAACCACAAAGGACATGTTGATTTACTGACTTGGGGAAGAAGATATGCTTGTGTTTTCTCTTCAGAAGGACCCTTGGAGCTGCTGGCAAAGAGGGTGAAGCTACATCATAGAAAATGTTACTCCACTCTGCAACACACCTCTGTTCCACAGGACTCCCTCCATCCAGAAGGAAATAGTGCAGATAATGAAGATGCTTTTGGCACTTGCCAACAACTCACTTGTGATCCCGGCTTCTCTAAGTGTGTGTGTGTTAGCCACCTGAAGTGGAACTCCAGCCAGCATTTGTGGAAGGAGGTTGGATATCACTTGCGAAGGGCCTTTTCCTCCAATCTCAAGGGACAAACTGATCAACTACAGCTTGGGCTACGTCAACAACTTCAGGATATTAAGCAACTCACTTAGCAGGAGGTCTTTCAGACCCTGCATGACAACTTATAATGGCTCAATTCAGGGACTTGTTTTCAAGGGTTTAATTTACATGTCTGGGTCATGGGGACTATGGGATGCTTCCTAATCATTGTGGTCTTTTTGTGCTTTGAAATGTATATGCAAATTGTTTTCCATGGATCATATATGTGAAAAGCAAGTAGCAGGCATCATTGGACTTACCACCATGTCCACCATAACAAACAAACAAGGGGGACACATAGGGGACCACTCTGTGTGGTTTCAGAGACTGCAGCCCTGCGAGAGCAGGCCTTGTGGGCGTTCCTCACTAGAGGGAATCATCACCCGCTTTCCCACTGGAACAACAAGATTGTGCCCAGGACAACTCATTCTCATCTGCAGCAGCGGGAGAGGTCCTTGGGACAGAGTTCTCCCATGGTTTTTTTGTTTGTTTGTTTGTTTGTTTGTTTTAGTTTCTTTGTAGTGAAAGCCCATTGGAGATTTAATTTGCATTTTCTTGATTACTAATGTGGTTGATCATATTTTCATGAATTTTATCACCATATGTATAGATTCTTTTGTTGTCTTTGTTGACAATGCTTGCTCATTTTAATTGAATTGTCTTTTTGTTATTCACTTTAAGAAGTTATACACCAGCCCTGGCTGGCGTAGCTCAGTGGATTGAACATGGGCTGTGAACCAAAGTGTCGCAGGTTTGATTCCCAGTCAGGGCACAGGCCTGGGTTGCAGGCCATGACCCCCAGCAACTGCACATTGATGTTTCTCTCTCTCTCTCTTTCTCCCTCCCTTCCCTCTCTAAAAATAAATAAATAAAATCTTAAATAAAAAGAAGTTATATACCTTCTATACTATTTTTGTCCAACATATGATTTACACAAATTAATCCCTTGATAACATCTTTTGATGGCCAAAATTCTTAATTTCAATAACATTTAATTTATCACTTGTACATTGTCTTTTACAGTCATTACTTCATTTACACTCTCCAAAGTGCCTACATTTATATCATAATCTCAACTGTACTCTTCTAAAACTTATGTGATTTCGTTGTTTTGTTTTTGTGTTAGTGTTTAGGTCTATTATCTATCTCAACTTACTTTTTTGCATATGGTTTGACTTTTTTCCTTTATGGATCCACTTGTTACAGTGTTATACATTAGAAAGACTTTTCTTTCTTGATTGAGATTGCTTTCACATCTTTGTTGAAAATTAAATGACCATATAAACTGTGTCGATTTTTCGAGCTTTCTATTACATTTAGTTGGTATGTCTGTAAATTTTAAGGCTAGTGCCATGTGTCATTGATTATTGTGTCTGAAAGTATAAGTACTGTAGTGGAAGTCAGCAAATATTGTTCTTATTAGTTATTGGCTGGGGTAGTCTAGGTTCTAGAGTGTCTAAATCCATTTTAGTAGCAGTTTTTCAATTTAAAAAGTGGGAAATTTTTATTGAGATTCCACTGACTTTATAGATCCCTTTGGAAAGGATGGCCATCTTAACAATATTGAGTCAATTTATGGATAATTTATGGGTAATAAAATCATTTATGTATATGTTCTTCAACATTTCTTAGAAGTTAAAACACAGCACATGTTTGAATATTTTTTGCTAAATTTAATCATCAATATTTTAATATGATGGTAATTTTAAATTTTACATTTTAATTGCATAGTGCTCAAGAATAAAATTAGTATATATTGATTTTATATTCAGCAGCATTGCTAAACATCCTTCAGATTCCATAATTTATTTACATTATCCTTAAGACTTTTTTTCCAGCCCTGGCTGGCGTAGCTCAGTGGATTGAGCGTGGGCTGCAAATCAAAGTGTCACAGGTTCGATTCCCAGTCAGGGCACATGCCTGGGTGGCAGGCCATGGCCCCCAGCAATCACATATTGATGTTTCTCTCGCTCTCTCTTTCTCCCTCCCTTCCCTCTCTAAAAATAAATAAATAAAATCTAAAAAAAAAAAAAAAAAAGACTTTTGTTTCTCTTCTCCTTCTCCTTTTTTTAACCTCCTCTTTCTTAGGTATGGAAGCTAGGCTTTCCTGAGAAAGTGATTATTGAACTAAAGTCTGGCAGAAAGTAAGATTCAAACAGACAAAATTGATGTGCCCCAGATGAGCAGGGCCAGGCAAAATTCCAGTCTTTGTCCTTAGAGCAAGGGATATCAAAGTGATCACTGTTGTTAGCTTTCACAACATTCACAGGCTGGGAGTCTGAGTTCCTCGAGTTTTCGGTTAATTAAGAAACTCTTTCCCTTATTTGACTCATGTAGATTTATTTGATGCTAATGAGAAAGTAGTTAGCAATTTGATGGGGTATGCAACATATAGGAATTCTTATTTCTTTTGGGTAATATTTTAAATCATAGTTAAGTACAAAGTTGAATGTAATTATAACGTATCTAGAATAAACCATGAATGGCTGTAATATTTTTCAAAATCAGTTTATGAACTCACTGGGGCATGGTCTTATCTTTTTTAATACTCTTAAGGCAGCCAACTTATCTCGTAAGAATATGAATTATATACATTGTTTTGGTGGGGCCTCAGAGGTATAATCTTATAGTCATATACAAGCAAAATTGACCTATTGTAAAATGTATTTAAAAATGCATTACTTATTTCTGAAATGTTAGCTTAGGTGCATGAAAATTACTAATCTTTATATTCAGAAAAATTGAATAAAATTTATGAGTGATATATTGTTTAATACTTCAAACTCATCTGGATCCTTCTTTCAGTCTGAGGGAAATGTGTCCTGTTGCGAAGCATCAGATGAAATCCAGCTGTATTTTAATCCCATTTCAATCTAACATCACAGGAAATATTGACTATTTTTCCCTCAGACATGCAGCTGTCAACTATTCAACTATGAGTTTGGATTTACATTATAGTTTTATTTTCTACCTATTCATTTTCATCTCAAACACTTGTTCCATGAAACAGCTTTTAGTGTCTGAAAGAGGAAAGCAGGATGTGTGGTCTCATCAAACACATCAGTGAATGTTTATGGGCACAAAAATAATATTTGCTAAATTCAAGGGAATATATCTCTACTTAAGATGTGTTGCTATCACTAAACATTCAAGTGCCTTATTAATGTCATTATTCACCAATCCAGTAAGAAGATTTCCTCTGTGTGCCAATAGTTATAAGACTCCCCTACCCTATCCCCTGAACCTGTTACATTTTCAAATGCCCACAAAGTGTGTGCACTCATTTGGAAAGTAAGTCAATATACAAAAGCCTCTGGATAGTTGTGTAGACTTTAAGATCTTTGGAAAAGTTAAGCAGGCTTCCTTCTCAGAAGCAGAAGGGTTGTATGAGTGAGGATAGGGAAGAATGCAGTGATAATTCAATCCAAATGTAATGGTTCAGCAGAGTGAAACAGTCTTTGTCCTGAAACAATTCTTAGTGAATAGTCAGGCTAATGGGACCAGTCTCTTCTGTGTGATTTTGCAAGAATTCTAGTTGTCTTTGTCTTATAGCTCACCCATCCATTAGGATATAACTTTCACTGGATGGCTTAAAAGAGATGATGAAAGACTTAAAAGCCTTGGTGCACAAAGAGCACATGTGCATTCTATTCACTTTCTATTGAGGAGAATTAATCATGTGCTCACCCAATATGATTTCACTGAGAGGAAACTGGGAAGTGTAGTTTTTGCCTCAATATTAAATTTCAAGCTACAACTCAGTATTAGAAAGAGGAAGATTTTGGTAGAAAGATTCTTGTCACTGTTATGGAAAAGTGTTTCTATTCAATTGCTTTGGACATAAGAAGGTGTTTTGTTAATTTACTTTCTTGTTTTTTTTTTTTTTCCGGCCAGCTAGGTATATGAGAAGCTCACAAAGACTAATTCACCTATAGCAACTATAATTAATAAGTCAACAAGAAAGAAAAGCCAGCCCAGATCACTAAAAAGAAGAGAAGCGATTGTAAATTTTCACATCAACTGACAACAAATAACCATGAATTTGTGTGAATGAGGTGAATGGACCTTAGAGTTTGAGATTAATGTGTCATTTTCAATCATGATATAATAAAACATTTAAATTGTTTTTCAAGTAGAGTTTTGGGCCTTTTCCTCCCACCCCTTCCCACCACACCAGCCTTCCCTGCCTCCCTCCCCCATTTCCACCCCCCCTTTTTGTTGTCCATATGTCCCTTAAAATTGTTCCTGTAAACCCTTCATGTTTTTCCCCCTTTATCCTCTCCCCTCTCCCTTCTGATCACCATCAGCCTGTTCTCAATTTCAATGTCTTTGGCTATACTTTGTTTGCTTGTTTTGTTGATTAGGTTCCTGTTAATGGTGACATTATATGGAATTTGTCTTTCATCATCCAGTTTATTTCCCTTAGCATAATGCTCTCCAGTTCCATCCATGCTGTCACAAAGGATAGGAGCTCCTTCTTTCTTTCTGCTGCATAGAATTCCATTGTGTAGATGTACCATAGTTTTTTGACCCATTCATTTACTGATGGGCACCTAGGTTGCTTCCAACACTTGGCTATTGTAAATTGTGCTGCTACGAACATTGGGGTGCATAAGCTCTTTTGGATTCGTGTTTCAGGGTTCTTAGGATATAATCCTAGTCATGGAATTGCTGGGTCAAAAGGCATTTCCATTTTTAGTTTTCTGAGGAAATTCCATGCTATTTTCCACAGTGGTTGCCCAAGTCTGCAATCCTACCAGGAGTGCACTAGGGATCCCTTTTCTCCACAACCTCTCCAACATTTTTTTGTTGCTTTGTTTATGATGGCCATTCTGACTGGTGTGAAGTGGTATCTCGTTGTGGCTTTAATTTGCATCTCTCTGGTGGCTAGAGATACTGAGCATCCTTTCATATGTCTCTGGACCCTCTGTATGTCCTCCTTGGAGAAGTGTCTTTCAAGTCCTTTGCCCATTTTTTAATTGGGTTGCTAGTGGAGTCGTGTGAGTTCTTTATATATTTTGGAGATCAAACCCTTGTCTAAGGTATCACTGACAACTATATTTTCCCATGCGGTTGGTTCTCTTCTCATTTTAATGCTGTTTTATTTAGCTGTGCAGAAGCTTTTTATTTTGATGAGATCCCATTTTAATAAACCATTTTTTATAAATTTACTATATTTTTATAAAGGCCTACTAAAGTAGGCCTTCTTTGTATACTATAAATACTGTTTTGTATTTTGAATATTCTGGGAAATTCCAGGAACAGAAATATGCCCCGAGCAATCATACATAATGTGAATCATCTTCAGAAAGTAAATGCAAAATTCAGTTTAAAATGGTTGCAACACATTCAGACTAACTAAAATGGTTTTTAAATTAGAAATGTTTGCCAGTGGCTGCCTGCCTTATTCTTTTTACCTTTTCTTTTGTTTGTTAACAGAGACACTCTCACAGCAGCAAGTTCATAGACGATTATTTTTGAACAATAGATTATTTCATGATCTAAGAAGAGATGAAGGAAGGTTTATTTGCATCTCTGGACTTGAACTTCCCTCAGATAGAACCAGAGCAACGCACACAAAGCCACTGCTCAGGCACAAAGGTTAGAACTCAATACCAATAGATTTCCCTGTGGGTCTCAGTCTTTCAGAAGATTGATGATCTCAGTTATTTTTATTGCACCATAATTTTTTGTAGATTTTATTTTAAAACTTTTCCTCAGATTTTATCTCAGTCCCTTTCAGAAGGCCTAGAGATAATGTTCAGAGGGACTCACACATCTGCAGGTGCAGGGTGCTGTTGATGAGCATGCTGCAGGTCTTCATTAAATGCCTTGTAGATTATATCCCTAGTTCTAGCTTTGTGAATATTGCTTTTAGAATCCCAGAATACCTGCTTCAGGACCAAACACAGTACTTTCATATGTCCATGCCATAGACCATGTATATGTAGAAAGGAACTTAGGTTTTCTGTAAGGCATCCTAGCAATTACCTCAGTTTCTTTTTCAAAAAGATTTTACTTATTTAGTTTTAGAGAGAGGGGAAGGGAAGGAGAAAGAGAGGAAGAGAAACATCAATATGTGGTTGCCTCTGGTATGCTCCCTACTAGGTACCTGGCCTGCAACCTAGAAATGTGCCCTAACTGGGAATTGAACCAGTGACCCTTTGGTTCACAGACCAGTACTCAATCCCTTGAGCCACACCAGTCAGGGCATACCTCAGTTTCTTATAGTGGGACTCTCTCATGTCTGCCTGTTGTGGTACTTGGGGGCTGTCCATTGCTCAGTTCTAAATGAAAAAAAAAATATGATTAAAATTGAAGCTGTTTTTAAAGTCATATGTATACATACTTACTTGTACACAGACAAAGTAAAGCTAAAAGTTCACTAAGACATTTTATTTTCCTGCAAAATTGAACTTAGGGTATTATAGTTAGCAAGTTTCTTCTAGAATAATTGAAGGATAAGTTTTATTTTTAAGAATAAATAAGAAATGTGTCAATCATAGAGTACTTCATGTGCATTAATTATCATTTACATGGCAATTTAAAAAACATAAATTTAGATATATATTCAAAATTTTATTTATGATATTTTATCCTTCTAATAAACAAAGTAAGCTATTATTTTTTTAAGTTTGTTAGAGCTTAGTAGTCATTGCTGTAGACCAAGTTCAAATCCCAGTTCTGTTGCTTACTTACTTCAGGGTCTTGGACAAATTACTTTTCTTTTTTTTTTTCTCTCAGTTTCCCTACCTGTAAAATGCAGGTAATAATAACAACAGTGAATGGATATTGAATTAAGTGAAGATTAAATACAATCAAACATATAAAAAACAGAAATATGCCAAGAATATAAATTTTATACTTTATTATTATTTGTTTCTTGGCAAACAGTTTTATTAAAGTCAAAAGCTAAATAGGGCAGTGTCAGAATTGTTTAAACAGTAAAAATACCAGTCAGGGCACATGCCTGGGTTGCAGGCCATGACCCCCAGCAACCACACATTGATGTTTCTCTCTCTCTCGCTCGCTCTATCTCCCTCCCTTCCCTCTCTAAAAATAAATAAATAAAATCTTAAAAAAAAGTAAAAATATAAAACTAGTGAACATTTATAAAAGTATATGTTCACAATATGTAGTAATGAAAAGTTCTCCTTAAATTATCAGAGATCAACTTAACTTCAAGGCAATCTTTGAAAATAAAACAATGCTAATAAAAATATAAAAGTCTTTCCCTTTTTATCTTATCAATAGGCAAAGATAATATAATTATAAAATATGTGGAATTTGGAGCAATTGAAATGACTGTATTTTGTAGGGAAAACTACATTTTTAAATAAATCTAAAATTCCCATTTTAATAGTAACAAGCAAGTAAGCATAATTACAATGTAACCAATTACCCAGGTTCTACGATTTCTCATATAACTAAAATGTGCTTATTTCATCCATATTTGACAGTCAGCACTACCTGGTTTGAGTAATAAAGAAGTTTTTAAGAAAGAAATTTACATTTAAACACGTTTTCTTCCCAGTTAGACACGTTCATCAGCTTTTCTTTTGTTTCACTGCTCAGTGTGATGAGTGCCCCAGGGTCACCAGACCTTGGAGAACAGAAGCCATTGTAAGAGACAGCAGATGAAATAAATAGAAGCAAACAAACTCAGGTGAAGTAGGGCAATAATTTAAGAATTTATTTTAAAAACTAATATTCTGAGAGAAGAATAAAACATAGGATGCTATACAAAGGAAAATTATAGAATTAAAGAAACTCTTAGTAATTAAAAAGTAAGAAATTAAGAAACTGGAACTTCAGTATAGGATGGAAAGGATAAAGATAAATTTCCTTCCAAGTAAAAAGCAAACAAAAAGAAAATATAAGAAAACAGAATCAATGTGGAAATTCAAACACATACCTTATTGAAATTCTATAGAGAAAAAAAAGTAAGGAAAGAAGACATTGCAGAAATACTGTAACAATTATCCCCAGTGTTAACTGCATGAATTTCTATATGCATTAGTGCTCAGCATAATGGATACAACAATATTATAACATATAATCATTAAATTAAAAGAGATAGAGATAAAGATGGATATATAGAGATAGGTAGATAGTGAAAGAGAAAAAAGATAAAAAGCTTTAATACTGAGGAAAAAAATAGAGGGGGGTGATTAAAAAGACTTCACATATAAAAATCCTGAAGGCAACATCGGCAGTTGGGAAAAATAAATACTGGGACATTCTTGCATGTATGGTTGGTCCAGATTTGAGCAAGAAAATGTAAGCTTTACTGGAAGGGGGAAAAAGTGCTTGTAGTAAACAGAATAAGGGAAAGGATTTTTAGTTTGGAGTGCTATACTGAGAGGTCATTTGAGGCTATTGGTCAGTGAGAATAATTAGCCATAAGTATATAGAGAAAGAAACACAGAAAGAAGAGGCTATTAATTCTAAGGAAAATGAAGAATTTGTAGAACTAGGTAAACATAAATATAAATAGTGAATTACTTGACTCATAGTAAATGATATTTCTATGTCCATAATATTGTAGGTGTTAAATATAGACTTAAACAAAAATTATGGCCCTGGCTGGTGTGGCTCAGTGGATTGAGTGCCAGCCTGTGAAGCAAGGTGTCCTTGGTTTGAGTCCCATGCACATGCCTGGGTTGTGGGCCAGGTCCCCAATAGCGGGTGCACCAGAGGCAACAACAGATAGATGTTTCTCTCTTTCTTCCTCCCTTTCTTTCTAAAAATGAATAAATAAAAATCTTTAAATAAAAAGTTATGATATGACTGCATTGGGTAGAAACAGGGAAAAGGAAAGAGACAGATCTGGGAGTAAAGGAGGTAAATAAAACAGTTGCAAATTAAGAAATTATGCTTAGTAACATTACATAGATAACAAGGTAAGCAAAATCATGACAAAGCAGAGGTAAAAGATTTCAGCCAACATGGCAGAGTAGAGAAACAGTGCACTTGCCTCCTCCCACAAATACGTCAAAATTACAAATAAACTACAGGACAACAATCAATGAGAACTACCTGATATCTAGCGGAACAAAAATCTCATAACTAAGGATATACAGAAAACACCACGTGAAAACTAGTAAGAGGGTTGGAGAAGCAAATTTTCCTGGTTTTATATCTATATGTAGCAGTAAAAAAATGGGAGAAATATCTCTGTGGAGGCCCCCCCTAAGGAGTGAGGGACACCAGACTCACATGAGGCCCCCAAACTCAGGGCTCCAGTGCCAGAAAGGTAGTCCCCATAACTCCTGGCTGTGAAAGTCCGTGGAGATTATGGCTGAGTGAAGAATTCTAGGCACTCCTCTTAAAGGGCCCATGCACGAACTTACCTGATGAAAGACCCACTTTGAGCTCCAGCACTGGGGCAGCAGCTTGAAAGGTGCTGGGAACATAATGGGAGGAACTAAATTGTTTTCCTTCAGGGTGAGGGCTGGAAAGGCAGCTTTCTCTTAGAAAGAAGTGCTGGTAGAGGCCATTGCTCCTTTGTCAAACCCTCCCTGCCACAGACCTGGCAGGCAGATGTCATATCTATCAACCTAGCTGACACTGTTTTCCCCATCCAAACTGCAAGCCCACCCACGCCATTTCCAGTGGCTATTCCATACAAATGGCCTGTCTTAGCTCATGTTGAAGACTTTCCTAAAATCTCTCAAATGTTCACAAACCCTAAATTTGGACTCAGCATGCTCCCTACCTCTTGCTAAGCAGCCTCAAACCTGGTGTTAGCAGCAACCAGCCTCAATTCTCAGCTTTGTTAGCCTCTCCCAGGCACATCTGAGCCCATTACAAGAGGTAGCCATCTGCAGATCACTTTGTAATTTATACCAGATGGCCTCAGGCAGAGCAAAGGCAGTGGCTGACCTTGGTGTGCACCTCCCAGGAGGATTCAGAACTAACACATTCGGTGGCCAGCTTCAGACCATACCAGAGTACCACCAAACCACCTCCACAACTTACACTAAAAGGGCAGACCTGGCGGGCACCAGCGTCCTTATAAAGTGAATCCTGCTTTGTAGGGTCAGCCACTGCACAACAGCTCCTCCGCTTTGGTCATTACCAATCTTTACAACCAATCAGACTGAGGGTCAATCCCTACCACTGACAAGCCAACAGCAATCAAGGCTCAACTACAATGTGAAAGCACACAGAATCCACACAAGACACACACCTGGAGAATCCAGCTCAAGTGACCAGGGGGACTGTGACACTGTGACCCACAGAAAACCTACTATATAAGGTTACTTCACAAAGATTAGAAGACATAACAGCTCTACTTAACCCATAGAAACAAACACAGGAAGACAGCTAGAATGAGAAGAAAAGCAAACACTTCCCAAATAAAAGAACAGAATGAAACTCCAGAAAGAGAACTGAACAAAATAAAGACAAGCAATCTCCCAAATACAGAGTTCAAAATACTGGTTATAAAGATGCTCAATGATCTCAGTGGAAACTTTAACTAAGAGATAGGAACATAAACAGAAGGTAGAAAAAATAACCTACTGTTGAGTCCCCCTAATGTATTCTTCACATAAATCTTTGCATTTATCTTGAAAAATAAAATAAAAAAGAAGCAGTCAGAAATGAAGAATACAATAATTGAAATGAAGAGTACATTAGGGGGACTCAACAGTAGACTGGATGAAATAGAGGATGGAATCAAATCAGTGATTTGGAAGATAATATAGCAGAAAACACCTAATCATAACAGCAAAAAATAAAAATAAAAAATAAGGATAATTTAAGGGATCTCTGAAATAACATCAAGTGTACCAATATTCACATCATAGGGGTACAAGAAGCAGAAGAGACAATAATAAACTGAAGACCTATTTGAAGAAATAATGATGACAAATTTCCTTAACTTAGTGAAGGAAATCAACATGTAAGCTCAGAAAGTACAGAGAATCACAAACAAGATGAACCCAGAGAGGCCCACACCACAACACATCATAATTAAAATGGTAAATGTTAAAGAGAAAGAGAGAATCTTAAAAGCAGCAACAGAAAAGCAGTTAGTCACCTACAAAGGAGCAAGTAGGTAATTATAAGACTGTCAGCTGTGTTTTCAACAGAAACTTTGTGGGTCAGAAGGGAGTGGCATGAATTACTCAGTGATAAAATGCAAGGAGCTACTACCAAGACTTTTACATATGTTGTCTAAAAGAGATTTACTTCAGCTCAAAAGACATACACAGACTGAAAGTAAAGAGATAGACAAAGTTATTTCATGGAAATGTAAACAAAGGCAAACAAAAAAAAAAGCTGGGATAACAATACTTTTATCAGACAAAATAGACTTTAAAATTAAGACTGTAAGAAAACCCCCAAAACAACCCAACAATTCCACTTCTGGATTTATCCAAAGAAACCCAAATGGATAGTTCAATAAGGGACGTATGCACCCATATGTTCACTGCAGTATTATTTACAATAGATGAGATATGGAAGCAACCTAAGTGTCTACCAATAGATGAATGGATAAAGAAGAAGTGGCGCATATATACAGTGGAATATGACTCCGCCATCAAAAATAAAATCTTGCCATCTGCAACAATGTGGATAGACCTAGAGGATATAGTGTTAAATGAAACAAATAAGACAGAGAAAGACAAATGCCATGTAAATTCACTTTTATGTGGACTCTAAATAAAAAAAAACTATAAACCAATAAACAAAACAGAAACAAACTGAGAGATACAGAGAACATTTTGATGATTTCTGAGTGGGTGAGAATCGGGAAGATGGGTTAAAAAGGGGGAGGGATGAAGAAGAACAAACTGGTAGTTACAAAATATTCATGGGGATATAAAGAACAGCATAAAGAATATAGTCCATAATATTGCAACTACATGTATGGTCATAGATGGGTACTGGACTTATTGGGTAAACACATCATAAGATATATAAATATGTAATTACTACCTTGCACATCTGAAACTAGTTAACAGTATATGTCAACTGTAATTGAAAAATAAAAAAAGATTCTTTAAAGAAATGGAAGTAAACCAGATGAAAGATAAACTACAATATAAAAATAATAAAACAATCAGGATTTGAGGATAGAAGGATATTTCGCTAACATCTTATTCGATTTTTTTAAAAATTTTAAAACTTGGTGAATGTCTTCATTAAAAAATAAAATTATTTAAAATCATGATTTTTCCTTCATAATTGGCTGTTTTAAAAAGCAGACATTCCATTCTACAATAATTTCAAGCAGGGCACTGTCGAACTTGCTTTCTATTCTGGGTCTTAGTTAATTATCCCCTCTATGGGATATGGAATAAGTGAACACTAGCAGATTCTCCAAATGTGGCTAAGAAACTGAGCAGACAGCCATTCTCTTGACAGGAGGGATAAAGAACGAAGGCAAATCACTTCCAAGTTGTCAGAATCCTGAATTAGAACTGGAACAGATTTTTAAAGTATCAGCCAAGGAACTTTGTGGATTTTTAGCCTGGGGGTGACAGATCAGAGTGGCCAGTTTCCACTTATTTCCCTTATTTCCAACATTGTTTTTTACTATGTCTGGAGGAGAAAAAGATTCAACACTTTGTTATGAATATTTTCTAAACTATATTTTGAAGTTTATATACTATAGCAGAGGTCAGCAAACTATAGTTGGCCAAATCTTTCCTGTGGGCTATTTGTATATGGCCATTTACATTTTCAAATGGTAAAAAAAACTTCAGGAGAGAAATGTTTTATAATAAATGAAAAGTATTTGAAATTCAAATCCAAGGTCCATAATTAAAGTTTCATTGGTACTCAGATATGTCCAAAGATTTATGTCGTTTTTCTGGCAGCTTTTGTACTCCCATAGCAAGCACACTTGAGCAGTTACCAAACAAAAACAAACAAAAAAACAAAAAGAAACAAACAAACAAATGAAAATTCTTGCCCTGGCTGGTGTGGCTCAATGGACTGAGTGCCAGCCTGCGAACCAAGGGGTTGCTTGTTAGATTCCCAGTCAGGGCACATGCCTGGGTTGCAGACAAGGTCTCCAGTAGGGGGAGCAGGAGAGGCAACCATACACTGATGTTTCTCTCTGTCTTTCTCTCCTTTCCTTCCCCTCTGTCTAAAAATAAATACATAAAATCTTAAAAAAAGCAACCTTGTAAGACCTGAAAAGCCTAAAATATGAACTATTTAACCCTTTACTGACTTACCCACCCTTGCACTGTAAGAAAATGTACCCCATACAATATATAACTTTGGATCTCTTCATACATAATTCATGAGAGAAATCTGAGCAATTTTGATTAACAGTGAAATCGCTGACCCAGTTATGGAAATTGATTGCAACCAGCCTTCAATCTTAGTTTAAGCTCTTACTGCCATCTGATAAGTTGAATCAATATGTACAGACAAAGTCTACTTCAAACCAAATTTGGGGGATAGTTAAAACTTCCTTCTTTCTAGGCCAACTCAGCTCTCCCAAAACTGTGGTTATATATGCACTAGCAGATTTAGGATGCTCTTGAGTACCACAGAGAAGTTCTTTAGGACACGGGGAGGAGCAATTTGATAAGCAAAGTCAAAAACCTACCGCTTGGTTTGTGTGCATCTCCTGTGCAATTCGTCATAGTGGAATTAGTTTATTTTATTTTCTACCAAATGGGAAACGTAACTATTCAGTCGGCAACTCAAAATAAGCAAACAGGAATGTAACAGGGAAAGAATCTCATGGAATGGCAACAAAAATGTGAGTCTTAGGGACCCTGGACTTTTTAGTGACTGCCCTCTACTCATTTGAAAGATACAGAGCAGTCAGGTAATCCAAACTAAAGCAACATTGCAACAAAATGTTCCTCCGGGGGAAGCAAGGCTCATGATTGAAGTTCATTTATTTATTTTTTCTTGTTTAAAATTGTTTACTAGTTTTCTTATAGACAATTATTTTGAGTAGGCCCTGATAAGCAACCTTTCAGATTATCATAACCATTCATAGCAGACCTTTAAAAAAATAGTCATCTTTACCTCTAACCTCAGCATCCCTTTCTTCATACACATAAAAGGAAACTTAGAAGACAATCCACCAGGAGATTTTGATGATCCTGCACAAAATAGATGTACATCAAAATAGAAATAAACATATTGGAGGGTGGCTGCTTGAAAGTTGTTGCAAGAACCTTGAATAAATAGTCTGTAACCTGCTTCCTCTGATGAACGTCTGTGGGATGTTTCAAAACTAAGTTTTTCCTCAACAATCTGTAGGTAGCACCTAGTACAGGGTGCCTCACAGGAAGTAACTGCACAGCTAGCATTATTTCCAGCAACAGAGCCCACCGATCCCAGGCCATTCCCCCAACCACCACACTCAGTATTTATAGATCTGGAGACTGGGCCATTTATAGAACAAAACTTCATAACAGAAATATACGGTGCTTGACAAGAAGACAAACACACATGTGTGTATACATACACGTTTTGGTTTGCTCCTTCACTCAACAAATGCATTTTGAGTACAGCTATATATAAGGTGACATAATAATTTTAAATTGAAGGCACATCTATTGGGTACTGTTGCAATTAGAGAGGCACTATTGGTACAGGTGAGACAGTCTTTTGACAGCTTTTATATCGAGGACTCAGCTGTCTTCAGAGTTTTCAGTTCTGTGGCCATGTTTCCTGGTTGTGGTTACAAAGAAAAATTACGAAGAGAAAATATAACTCAAGGAAAAAGATATACTTAAAATAATTAAACTTAAACATTCTAAAGAAAAGAAGACAAATATTTCAGTTATACTTATAGAACTATGAGTAGATAGTTATTGGGGATAGTTTTTGAAAATATCTCATAGCAGCCAAAAAAGATTTATTTTTATATTTGTAGGGAAAATAAAGCTAATACACTCTTAAATATTACATTGTCTATTTTTTCAGATGTTTAATAAACTCTTGGTTTTTAATCACTTTGAAATGTAAAGAACTGAGTTAATTTTAGATACCTAACATCATGTTATATTCCTATCAATAGCTCCATGAAGTTCAAACATTTTTACATGCATCCATATGGCTATATATTGTTCCATCAATACACAGAACAATAACTTCATTATAGTTTACTTCTCTATCATTTTAAAGAAAGATCACCCATGTTTTTTAATTTTAATATGTATCAGACATCCATGACCCGTGTGACTCAGTTCATTGGGTGTCATCCTGCGAAACGAAAGGTCACCGGTCTGATTCCCTGCCCGGGCATATGCCTGGGTTCGGTCCCCAAACAGCACATAGGAGAGGCAACTGATTGATGTTTTCCTCTCACATCCATTTTTCTCTCCCTTTCTTCCTATCTCCCTTTTCCTCTTTAAAAGTAAACACATAAAATATTTAAAAATATCTGACAAGAATATTGTGATGCTTGATTTTTAAGATATTGACTTGTCTCAATCCTGTTAATGATTTTCTTAATTTTAACTTTTAGAATCTTTTAGTTTTTGATTTGAGCTGTGTAGCCAAACTTATTTTTGGGTCCCTAAAATAAGTGAGTCTTTTTTTTTCCTTAATAGATGTTCACTGTATAGAATATGAAATGTGGTTTTTGAGATTTAATTATTATATTTTATGTGCTTGAATATTTCTATATTGCTATGTATTTTCTTTGTTGATAAATCTTACTTTTGCCTTTTACAACTTAAGTTATAAAGTTTGTTTTCTAATAAAATGGCTGACATAAGTTGATACCAATTATATTTATTAACTTTCTATGTCCAGAATGAAACTGGCCTTCAATGAAACAGGAAAACACATTTCATATTTTTCTACCCTTTTTCCTTCTTCAGGCCCATCCAAAGTCATTCTCTTTTCAGGGCAAAGTGTTGGCTTTTACTTAAGAGTAAAGCCCATGAATGTTAATTAATGTTTATTTCTTTATTTAAAAAATCAATCTGTTTTGAAATCATAATGTAATTTTTATTAAGATTGTATATATTTATTTTCAGAGAAATGAGAAGGGACAGAGGAAGAGAGGGAAACATTGATGTGTGAGAGAAACATCAACTGGTTGCCTCTCACATGCCCCAGAGAGGAACCTGGCCCATAACCCATGCATAGTGCCCTGACAAGGAATTGCATCAGCGACCTCTTAGTCGACCTCTTGGTTCACAGGCTGCCGCTCCATCCACTGAGCCACACCAGCCAGGGCCATAATGTAAATTTAAGAAAGAAAATAGTTCTATGCCTAAATGTATTGACTTCTCTAACTTACTTCACCATTTATAATTTTATTATTGAGGTGTACATAGCTACTGACTGGCTTAACTTTCTAACTGATGTTTTTAGGAATTGAAGGTATTCCTTAAATCACTTGAAATTCATGTATCTGTTTTCTTTTGTTTTGAATGATAACTTGCCATAGAATGGAACTAATGGATCTCAGTCTTTCCTTCTCCAGAAATCTGCAGACTCTACTCCTTTGACTTCTGCCACTGAGACCTCCAAGGAAGAGGTCGAAGGGTGAAAACTTTATGTTTTGATTTATAGGTTGCCAGATTCTTGTGAAATGATCTCTGTTTTTTTTTTTTTTAGATTCTAAACTTTTATTTTCATGACTTTATCTATTTATTATAATTCTGCTATTTAAAAAATATACATGATGTATCTATCTATCTATCATCTACCTATCCTTTTTTCTCTTTGCATTTCCCAGAATGTGTTATACTTATGGTTTTATTTAAATCAGTCAGGAAAAGTTATTTAAAATTTGGAATTTTTACTGTAATTGTTGCTTTTCTAAATCAGGAACACAAAAAAATCTCTTTTCCATTGGTTGCGCTCTCAAATTAGAATTTTGTTTTTTACATGTTTAAGCCATTGTATTCTCCTCAGAGATTTGTAAGGTTTTTCCTCAAACAGGGTCTCAACATCTGTGTTTTGCATCAGTGTTTCTTTTTTTAATATGCTTTTTTAAAAAGATTTTATTTATTTATTTTTAGAGAGGGAAGGGAGGAAGAAAGAGAGAGAGAAACATCAGTGTGCAGTTGCTGGGGGCCATGACCTGAAACCCAGGCATGTGCCCTGACTGGGAATCAAATCTGCGACACTTTGGTTCACAGCCCACGCTCAATCCACTGAGCTACGCCAGCCAGGGCTGCATGAGTCTTTCAATTCTGCCCTTCACTGTTCTTGACCAAGCTTGAGGGCTGTCCAATAGTTTCTTTATCTTCATTCCTTTTATAAACTCTCTTTTTATCCCATTGTATTACCTTATCACTTCTTTTTTTCTTAAGTGTTTTCTAGGGAAGAATTCCTAAGAGTGAGTCATGTTCATCTTCAGCTGAATTTTATTTCTGTGCCAATGCATCCAGCACGTGTTATTCATCTCTATACTTTCTGACATTTCCCTTTTGCTATTATTTTTGTTGCTGCACTTAAAAAGGAACTATGTAAGATTAATTTGGTTGCTTTTATCCTGTAGTTAATTCATCTTTGAAGAGATGAGTTCTATCTGTGACTAATCTTCTATCAAAGACACTGTGATTGGAGTTGCATTTTTTTTCTTCTTGTTTATATGGGCTTTTTTTTATAATTCTCAGAGAAATTGCTGGTGGGTGGTCTGGGGCTAGGCGTTTTATGTATTATACTCAAACTTGGAATTCCTTGCATTTGAGGTAGAAATTGGGGTTAAAAAAAGTAACATGCTGGAAAAATACATTTTAGAATGATCCTCTCTGTGTTTACCTAAGTTTCATGTAATTGCATGACACTTAGTTGCAATAAGATCAAAGTGCACTCTTGTCCAGTTGTGATGTCCTATTAATATAAGGGGTGACCTCCCAAAACCGGATTATCTTCTGCAGAGCAGGCCCTATGTAGTACAGGCTTCCCTCATTAGGTGAGTGTTCTAGGAACACATATGTGTCGGTACCAGCTGGTGTTGTTGTGAGAGGCTGCGTTTGGCTTTGAGCACACAGCCGGCACCGTGGTGTGTTCTACAGATTTTGACCAAACATGACATGAACCCCGTGTCCCACCCTACCTAATTACCTGATCTCCCCTGAGTGACTTATATTGTTGTTGTTTCCCTGGATGAAATAAGTCCCCAGAGTGAAATGTTGTCCCAATGTGGAAGAGGTGAAACAAAAAACAGCAGAAGCACTAACAAGCATCAAAATCATCAAGTTCAAAAGCTGTTTTCATCAAGTGCAGAGTACTTTGAAGGTGACTGAAATTTAAACATGCAAGAATAAATACACAATTTTTTAAATAAATAAATTCCATTTTTTAGTTGGGGGGTCCACCCTCATAATTTAACCTAATTTTTGACAGAGAAGCATGCTCTAAAGAGTAATGAATTAGAGACTGAAGAGATTGTGGAAGTTTCAGAAAGAAAACCTCTGAGATCACATTTTATCTGACCTTTTAATTGTAGATATTTGGATTCACATTTTTGGTTCATGAATAGCTATGAAATGCACTCTTTAATATACAGACTTTGCAGGCCAGTGGATCATTATAGTTGAGAAAATTAAAAATGTATACATCAAACATAATTGTTTTAAGTTTCATAGCCATTTGTATTTGAGCCAAAATATTGTACCTGGTTCTTCATTTGGAAATTTTATCAGGGATATTAGTTTTTATGGCTGTTCTAAGAAATTGCCAAACATCTATTGGCATCTAAAGACAAAGGTTTACTATTTTAGCCCTTAAAAAGGAAAATAAAACATGATGATTTGACTGAACTGTAAAAAAGACATTTAAAATAAGTAAATCACAATTTTATTATTTGGTTTTGTTGATGTAATTATAAATAAATGAAAATACAGAGATACTTTGTGGAAATAAAGTTAAAAAGTTCATTTTCTGGGACAAAAGCAAGAGGATTTTCTTCCTCTGGTATGGTAAACATAGTAATGCCCTTCTCCAAATATGTGCAAGTCCTGATACCCAGAATCTGTAAATATGTTACCTTACATGGCAAGGGGATTCACGGGTTTGATTAAAGACTTTGGGATTATCCTGGATTATCCAGGTGAGCCCTGTTTAATCACATGGGTCTTTAAATTGAAGACTTCTTCCTGGATGCAGTTAGAAAACGTGGCTATGGAAAGATGGAGATTCGACACTGCTGTCTTTACAGATGCTGTGAATCAAGGAATGTGGAGCACCTGTAGTAGCTAGAAAAGGCAAGGTAAGTGATTCTCCCTGAGAGCCTCCTGAAAGGAACACAATCATGCCAACACCTTGATTTGACCCCAGGGAGGCCTGGGACCAACTTTTGGGCTAGAGAACCATATCGTAATAAATTTGTGCCTATCAAAGTTAGTGTGTGCTGTAATTTTTATAGCAGCTATAGAAAACTCATACACCTGGTAGAACTTCCAAATGAAGAATCAGATGCAGTACTTCTGCTCCAACACAGAGATTACAACAAGTAAAAGGTTACCTTGTAGGTATTCCACATCTCTGCCTTTTCTAGCTCCTGCCCTGTCCAGAGCTACTTTCTTCAGGAAGTTTTGGGGTAAGAAAGTTCATACCCACACTTGTTGGGAAGTTGGAAATGGCAGGCCCAGCCTTCATGCAGGTGATTCCTGGGAGAGGGAAAATCTAGCTAAGCAGGATCACATATTTAGTCACAGGGCTTTTCTTAGGGTTGCCACATATAAGGGGCTTATGTGGGAAGAGACACATCCATACAGTGACATTGTTACAAATATTTGGCAATGTGTCTCGGCACCTGCTATTTTCTTCCATAAGATTTGTTATGCAGCTGCAAAGATAGCTCATCTCCAAGCCTCATTCTTCCAAGGTAGGAGGCTAAATGTGAGACATGTTTTTTAATGTGTATTTTGACAGGATAGTTTTTTTTTCTGTCTTGTTCATACTACTGATAGCAATAGAGCATTACGGCCATAGTCCTGAAGTTTAGCCCTGCCTCCAACCCTTACTCCATCAAACCACAGGATAGACCTAGCATGTACTCCAGATTCTGGGCCACATCCTATGACATCCACTTTAAAAATTATAGATTGGACCTAAAATCCTTTTTATATCACTTTCTTACATTGTATTGCAAATAACAGATGCTGTTTAATGTTGATAATGTAATCAATCTCTGTATTCCCTTGTAAATAATGTTTCTTTATTTTCAGTTTTTGTTTTTAAGTGAGTCTCAGGTAAAAGCACTTTTAAGAGTGGTATTTAAAACCACCGTCTATTGCGGAAATTCAAGGAAGTTTGTCAAATTGTGTTTCAAATTGAAAAAGCAACACCCTCTATATTGAGAGTCAGGACTTCCCGATTTATCTGAATCTCTCATCACTAACATGGAGAAAGGTAGAAATGTCTGAACTAATTGATAGTTAGAAATCATTAAATAATATGTAACTGGGTCAACATAATAACCAGGTTACCAGAAATTTAGGTAGGAAAATAAAATTGAGTAGAGAAGAAATGATGCAAATGTCACATATTTTCTTTGTGATGTCCTGAAGGTTGATCAAGAGTCAGATGGTCTCTTACACATATAATTACATAATAAAAAACTGAATATTTTGATATTTTCATGCTTCTTAACATTTTACTTTTAGTCATGCCAAGCATGTAAGTTAATATATTTTAGGTGTTTTAAACATAAAAAATATTCTAAAACTGTATGTAGAACACTAATGTTCTGCAGATAAAACTATGTTGCATATGCTTCCATGTAAAAATAAAGCATCTAATGTAGTATACCTGGTATAGCTTCTGAAACAGATTTTATTATTGCCACTGACTCAAACAATTAGTTTGACTTAATAAAATTACAGTATAGATTCAATGAAATAAACATTGTATTAGAAGAAAAAAACCCTGCCTAGAACAATAGCTGCATTCTAAAAGAGGATTATTTTCATCGGGTTTCACTGGTGATAACACGGAACCGGTTGTGGGGAGCATGTCTGTTTGAAATCCCATCCTAGTGTAGGGATTGACACAAGATGGTTTCATACTAACAAAAAATGAACAATTTCTGGGTTCTTAATTGTTCCATTATAATAGGGCTCTTGTGAAATAGATAGGAAATACATTTGCATGACAGACGGATGAAATATATTGTGAATATATATCTTCAAAATGTGAGTATAGATCACAAAATGTGAATAAAAGTTTCAGTAGTTGCTCATATGCGATGGAAAAGGCATGGTGCTTCATCGCTGCCTTGTTCAAATCATCGCTTTTTGTTTTCATTCTTCTTGTCTGCAGATTTTTTGAAATTATAATTACTATGGACACAATTTAAATATATGCATAATATTCATGAATAGACTACACTATATTATTGAGTTTAACCTCTTGCACATTTTATTTTTTGACATGTAGCTATGCTGTGTTTTTCCCATTTGACCACACTGTGACGGTTAGGCACTGTGTTTGAGAATTATGACAGAGACAAGAGCCTGACTTCTGAGATTTTAAAACCAGGCTTAAGATTTTATTATAATTACTTTTTATAAAAGAGTACATACATTTATAAGAAGTAGAACTGTTAATGAAAGGCTAAGAGAGAAGTTCTCAACCTTTTTTTGTTTTAGGACATACCCGTATTCAAAATCTACTGAAGGCCCCATAGCAATGTTTCATGGCTTATATTTTTTAATAATTGCCATACAAGGAATTAACACAGAAATTTAACAACACTGATTGATTGATTTTTAAAAAGCAATATTAACCTGTAACATGCTAACATAAATAATACACCTTTCTAAAAATATTAAACCAAAAATAATTGGCGAGTAGTATTTTTTTACATATTTACAAATGTCTTACACATTCAGTTTATGAAAAAACAGCTGTATTCTCAAGAATATATTCATCTGCATTTAATACATTTTAAAATGCTGTTTTGGTTGAAACACGTAGAGAAAATTCAGTTTCACGCAACACTGTAGTTGGAAAAGGGAGGAGTGGTTTTTGTTTTTAGATTTTATTTATTTATTCTTTAGAGAGGGAAGGGAGGGAGAAAGAGAAACATCAATGTGCGGTTGCTGGGGCCATGGCCTGCAACCCAGGTATGTGCCCTGACTGGGAATCAAACCTGCAACACTTTGGTTCGCAGCCCGAGCTCAACCCACTGAGCTACGCCAACCAGGGCGGGAGGAGTGTTTTAATAACGCCGAAGATAATATTAAGTCTGAGACAAAATTATAAAGGCTGCTCACTCATGAGCTTGCAGCCCTAAAGGAACCGATCTATGGTCGTGTTCTTTTCGACAGGGTTCAAAGGTGTTTCAAGGCAGAGCCAGGCACATGCAGGGAATGCAAGGAATCCTAAGAGTCTGACTGACATGATTTATGAGTATATTACAGTAGAAGTTTTGGGAAGTGGTGAAGGCTTTCTAGTTGGTGTTAGGAAAGGTGAAGTGGAAAGGTGAACAAATTGAAGAGATCTCAGAGTGAAGAGCTCTCTGTGACCAAGCATTCTCTGGAACAAGTTGCAGTGGAGAGACACCTGTTTTGAATCAAGTACCTGATGTTCCTATGGCAGGCCTTTCTCAATAATACATTTAGGCGATGGCAGATATTTTTCTTTGATACTACACCTAAGTTCCACAGGAGGTAGTTTCTTAAAGGCTAATTGCAATCTGTAATCTGAAATCACATCAGCGGACTTTTCTCCCTCTGGTACGTTAAACTTCATTTGTCTTGCATTTGATTGGGTCTTCCAGCTGCACATGGTTCTGTAATGCTGTATATTTGTCAGATGGAAATAAGGGTTCACTGATTTATACAAATCTTCTAAACTAAGGTACATTTAATTATAAAATGTATATAATTAAATGCATCCATTTATATAATCACCGACCTCATCAGAAAAGCCTCAAAATACTGAGTTGAGGTCTGGCAAGCTTATAGGCATAGTTACAGGTTTTCCAAAATTTTAATTTTCACAAAACTTCAAATCTTATTACTGGTAACAAATAGTTTTAGTTATTTTCCTTGGAGTGACATACTCATTTTCTAGAAAATAACTGCAATAATACCTGAATCTAAATTACAATAGCAAGACTGTAAACAATTCTTTGAACTGCTGTTTGAATCTGCTAGTCCTTGCAACTCGGGCACACTGCTTTTCTTCAAAGTAATAATAACCACCACTTTTCAATAGGCAGCAGAAGTTCTTAAAAACTCACTTTATCACAAATAGTATTAAAAAGACACATTCAAAGGTCACGGGTAATAATATTAATCATTTTTTTACTGCTTCAACAATAACCTATTTTTTTCTTCTGATTTTGTGAATGTGGATAATACAAAGACTAGCAGTGTATAATCTGGTCTTCCCTTCCTTGGTTTGTGTTAGGGCACCGCAGTTTTACCCACTACTGCTTTTGCAGGATAGTCCAAATATCAACACACCAAAAAAGGCAAATAGCAGCTTCAGATCATTGTGCACATAGCTTCACCTGAAAGACCACACTGCTAGCATCTCGGCGCACCAAAGGTTCATTGGACAGCTCTCGAGGGCTGCCGGGCTGCCGAAAATGAGAGCTGAGGCTTAGCCTTGGTTCCATGCCTTTCTCAACATGTGAGAAACAAAATTAAATGTTGAAGTTAATAACAGGAGTTATGCTAATGGCAAAGGATTATATAAATGCAAGTTTTTAGTAGTAGTGTATATTATTTATGTTATTTACTTATTATGGAGGATTGTATTCACTTGACACATGAAATTTGTGTGTATTATAACTACAATGAAACCTTAAAACTAATTCGTTTTGGTAAATGGGCCAGAATTCCATTTTACTTTACATTTTTACATAAATTTGGAATAGCCCTATTATGTTTGAGAATTATTCAAATATATGATTACTTGCTCCTCAAAAATGGAGCCCAGAATTGTTCTTTCAATGCCTCTTTTGTATTCTGGTTACAGATATGTGGTCTAGGCTTCACCAATCAGATTCACACAAGTGAAGATTCATTTCAAACTTAAGCACCTTGGGAAGGTGCCTCTGTGTGAATGAACTTGGTCAGGAGAGATAACTGTAGATGCTTGTGAATTATGAATGAAGCATTTGTTGTCCTGCTGGTTCCCTGATGTAACAGCAGTGATGTGGAGGCTGGTAGCATCATAGATGACCAACAAGCTAAGATCCTGGTAGCAGTGCACACTTGTGGCAGCCATGGCACTGGTTATGATTTTGTCTTTATGCAAATCTGTCTCTAGTTTTGGGTGTTCTTTCTGAATGTTGATACTTGAACATATTCTGGCAATCATTTCCAACATTCTTTAAAATTATGTTTAAGTTTTAAATATCTAAAATCAAATTCCTCCTTCAACCAAGAATACTGTCTAACACAGGTAATGCTTTGTGTTGGGTCATTCTTATATAAGGCATACTATATGGAACATTTGATGATATGTCTCTTTAGAGATAATAAAACCTTATAATCAATGTAAAGAAATATGCATATCTTACTATTTTCTGTGGACAGATTTCATGGGTCCAGGTCATATAAAAAACAAAATTGCTTTCCAGGCATGTATTTTTAAAAGTATCATTAAGCACACTCGCTTAATTTGAAACTTCAATCTCATCTGTCAAGATAATCCCCTAAGTCTCAGCGTAGCATTTTAATGCACATTTAGTAAAAAGTATTTAATAGTTTAGGTTTGGCTAACCTCACAAGGAGAATCTGTCTAAAAGTAAAAGGTTGTTAGGAACTCCGTGAAAACTACAAGAACTCCTATTGTTTATTTGTTTGATGTTTTAAGAGTTTTCAAATGATGAAAATATATGAATACTTGATAAATAGCACTGTAGTTTGTGTCAAGCATTGCCTTGCTGGACTAACAAGGTATTTGTTAGACTGAGACTGACAGCTGTTTTATTAAAGAGCTGCCTCAATACACAGAGATTACTGTTCAAAAGTATGAGCCCACAGTTTTGATGTAGTAGAACCTTGTTCTTTTTAAATTTCCCTTGTATGTAAAATCATTAATTAATTTTATTGATCTAACAAATAGTTTTAGAGCACTTTTTAAGTGCCTGGAATCACAGTCCTTGTTATCCTGGAGGCTGTGGGGAAAGGGGCTCCCAACACCACTTACCGAATTGTTAAATCCTCTCTCTTGTGTCTTTCCATTTTTCCCTTCTTTGGGGAAATTGGAGTGCACTTTGAAGTATAATTTTGAAGTCCTTTCAAGTTTTGTTAAGAGAAATTTTGTTCTAATCACATGGATTTTGGGGGGCTAATAAAAGAATTAAAGAGAATGGGTTTAAATCTCACAGGCAATTCACTGCTACTCCTTCACTCTATAAAGATAAGTCACTAGGTCTATAAAATGAAACAATAAGAAACTGTATGAAATTTTTAAAAAAATGATTGAATAAGATCTTGAGAGCTGAAATTGCATGAGCATTAATTATTGCTGCTTTTAGTGAATTCCTTTGTGGGATTATTTAAATATATTAGCAAAAGATATAGTGATACATTCTAAATACGTTGGAAATAACATTTTGCCATAGAAGGTGCCTTCCTGAAACTTTGGACAGGACCACCACCTTATTTTGCTTAGTATAGGAGAGAAAACTCGGTAACTCTTTAAAAGTACATTTAAAAAAGGGGATTTTCTCTCCTTTCTCCCTTTGCATGTGTATGTCTGTCACCTGAGTGGAAGATGACAGAAGCAGATACAGCTACTGGAGTTTGCTAAAAATAAAATGCACTGCAGAAAAGCTCCAAGATCTTACTGGGAGTGCCAAAATATCAGTGCATCCGTAGGCAAGGGGATAAGAAGGGTATGAAAATTCCATTTCCTTAAACTCCACACTTCCCTGAAACAATGTGCAGAAGAGAGCAGTGCTGCCAAATAAGACCTTCACTTGAAATGCCAAAGGCTCTCAAAAGCAGTTTCTCCAAGGTGGTATTTGAGGGCAAAAGATCAGCAAGCCTTTGCTTCCTAGTGTTTCTTTATCCTAGTTTGTAGCTGCTAAAACTGAAAGTAATAAATTTGGAAATTGGACTCAAACATATGAAGCAGGGTGTTTTTAAAATGACAATATCAGGCATAAATCACCTTTCTTGTGTTTTCTCTCTAATACTGCTTTTAGACATCTATCAATTTATACATTCTAATTCACATCTGTTCTTCTATAAAGCCATCATCATCAGCCCAGCAGAAAAACTCCTTCTTCATCACAGGAATTCCAGGAGCATTTATTTGTGGCAATTGTCACATAGCTGCTTCAGAGAATCCTGATTAAGTGGAGGAATGATTCGAAGCCCAGGCCTCTCTCTACCAGGGTGGATTAGCAGGATTGTGGGAAGGTCTTCACAAAATCTAATCTAAGATAAAACGTCTGACCCAACACTTAGTATTAAATCTTTTCCAACGTGTTTTCATTCATGACATCATATTTAACTCAATAGCCATTGCCTGTGGGTCTTCTCCAATCTCACTCTTTGAGTCTAACACAAATATTGCACCCTGCAGCTCATGCTTCCTGTGGTTCCAGGTTGTTTTTAGAGGATTTGGGGAATTATGTGCCTGCTCACACAGTTTTGCACTGGAGAAACATTGTTTCCATTGGAGAAAGATATGTCAGTGGTATTTCCAAGCTACTATGATGCATCATTCAATCACTGAATTCTTTATGCCAAAGTGATATGCAAGTCAAAGCTTTAAGCAATGAATGTGTTTGTGTGTATACTTAATTTTTCTATACACATAATACATATATAATTTATATATACAAATGTTATATATGTACATATATATACTTTTATATCACTATAAAGAAAATTTAATCTTATGGGATCTAAGGAACACAATAATCCTATGTGTCAAGTTTAAATAAATTCCAAATCACTACAAATGGTTTTCAGATATGTGGTATTAGTTGTTCGATACCCCAAATTTCTCGTGTCTGACAGTTACATGGGCCTCCTCTATCTTACTGCACACTCTAAGCAAAGTTTTCCCTGGTGTTTGACACCAGTCTGCAATATTCACTTTATGGCCTGACTTCCTGCTACAGAGTCTACAGCATTTATTTCTCTTTCCTTGCAACTAGAATGCAATCATACATATGCTTTTAAATTTATGTTTATACAAAGTTTAATAAAAGTAATGTTTTATACATGTGCTTAAATATTAATTTCTAATCATGCCATGTGTAAAGTAAAATGAGAAAGACATAGAAAAAAGAAGAGGAGAAGGAGAGGGAAGGAGAGAGGGGAAGGGGGAAGACACTCCTATAGAGCTCTATTATGCAATACAATTTTGATTGATCATTAAGTTCTTCCCAATATTTGCCCTTTGCTTGTGACACCATCAGATTTTTGCCTTTACTACAAGGAAACTGGGATGTGGGTTCATCTTGAGTGTTTGGTGCAGCTCTGAGGAGTCACGTGTAAAGGACCTCACCCTGAGACTATATGGTGTTTCCATTTCACTCACAGGGGAGCTCCAATATGATAAGCTATCTTTATGGATATTTAATCATTACTCACACTATTTGCATTTTAAGAATTAAACCTATTCCTTTAAAGAACTGTTATGACAATTATAAAACTGAACTGACCTGGCTCAACATAGACTATTAATACCCTTAAACTGGAACTCTCTCAAAAATATGTTCATCACTGCTTTCCCTGTCTACCTTTAGTTCTTCTGTATACAATTGCCTGCTGAACTTCTCTGTGGTTTTACATTTGAGCAACTGATTGCAAATGCAAACAACAACAGCAATGACAAAAACCCCAAACCGAACAACTGAAAAAGACCACTGCTCGCTCACCCAGGTCAAGTATGCTCCTCCTCTTGTATCTATGTCCTTTCGTGGCAACCCCTTGACCCCATAAATCCCTCTCACAACCCAGATATCAACTCTTCTTCTTGGTTGTAACCCATCTCTCAGCGCCTTTTGTATCTCCTTCATCTTAATCACCCCTTTCCTATCTAAGCAGCTGCTAGGCACCTCCTTTCCAGATGAAAATTATTATAGTCACATTTTTCTTCATTACCACTGCCAGTGTTCTTATTTAAGGCTGAATTATTTACTTAGTAAATATATATTAATTCCAAAGAAATTAGTCATTGTACTGGAAAAATCAATGCAGTGACAGGCTTCTCTTTTCTATTATATGGCTGTGTTACCTAGCATATTTCATTGTTGGAATAAATAATCCTCCATTTTTAAGTTCTCTATCTTTGAAATACATAGCTAACAATAATTCAAGTATCCTCATTGTTATCATCATTACTGGCTGTAAGATGCTTGCAGTTTTCCTTTTCTATTTTATCGGCAGAAACTGTACGAAGAAGGCCTTGTATGAGCCTCAACGTGGAAAACAGATCAAGGCTTGACACATTGGGGCAGAGGATATAGACGTTACACTGCTGTGATTTCTTTTCCTTTTTCGCCATGAAGGTGTCCACTGAGGGGCCACCACAAAATATTAGGGCTCTGAGGAGTTTGTTTCACAAACTACTATTGTAAATAACTGACATTTTGCTAAAAGAGTGGGAGGCAAGCTATAAAACCATTTAGAAGCTACATAGAAATTACTGAGAAAACTAGCACCAAAACAATGGATTATTGTTATTTGTAGTAGTTATGTCCTATAAATGACCCTTGAACACCAAATGGTCCAACACTGAACCATTCTTCTGGGGCAAATACAGAATTAGGTTTATATGAGCATCTAGCCACACTCTTTTTATCAACTACTCAACACATAACCTTGTTTTATGTGTGTACACATTTAAAAACAACTCATTTACTGTATATTGTGGGCTCATTAACACTGAACTCACAGCTAACAATACTGGATGTGGTGGTCGAACACATTTTATCTAAGGCACATATGTTCTTTGTGTGCTCATCAGAGCCTTCTGACGCTTACAGGCACTAGATAGCACTTTAGCACTCTGCTCAGGGGCCATTTTAAACAAGGGAACTATCTACACAGTGTGAAAAAAGAATAGAAATGTGGCAGTAAGTAGACCATGAAAAGGACACTTGTTTACTATGAGAGCTGACTCAAGAAGGCGGGGATTTGCCTTGTTCACTTTCAGCAAGAAACAGGTGCACCAGGTGAGTCAGTTTATTTTCACTCCTGTGTGCATGCATGTCTTCAAATGATGCGGAGAGCACCATGATCATTGTTTTCACTGTTTGGAGGTTCTAAGTTCATTTTATGGAGTAGGCAAGTTTGTAAATATGAAATCATTGAATAATAACAGTAGACTACAACAATTTCATATATCAGGAATGAAAAACAACATATTTGATGTGGATGTATCTTCTAAGTTGACCCCACCTTGTTGAATATCATCCTGCTCCTTATCAGATTGTAAACAGAGCTATTTGTAAAGCAAGAGAAATAGCTTCACGCATGTTCTCTCATTAGCATCACCTTGAAGCTCTTCTTTTCAACAATAGTTACTAATTAATGATGTAGAATTAACTGTTCTTTGTAAAATGTGGTAAATACAAAAATTAACTGATTAGAATCTAAATAACAGAAATTAGAAGAACATCAATGATACATATTTACTGTAGTTTAAGATTCTATGTACAACTTAGATAAATTCATTTCTTCACTGTACTTCATGGACCGAATAACTTTCCCAAACTTTAGAACTTCAAAACAGAATCTTTGGTAGCTACATGTGTTACCTATTATAAATGAACTATGCATTTAACCAATCAACTACCTTTAAATATTTAAATACGTCCTATATTTTACTGTCTCAAAGTATTGTGATTTATCATTTTGAGACCACATGTTAGTATATTATGTCTTTAAGGTACAGTTCTAAAGGCAGAATTTATACTTATTTCCCTCCAGTAAAACAAAAGGATTAAGATCCCTTCAGTGAAACAAAACCCATGCCACCTGGTTCAATAATGGGTATCTGAAATGAGAAAGTAGTTATAAATCTACTTTCGATAATCTATTTGAAAGACAAATGGATCAGTGAGTTAAAACTCAGAAATGAGCAACAGCTTAAAGCTCCTAGCCCCATTTGGGCTTTGAAAGACAACAGAAGAGATACTGCTACTGCCACCCAGTAATTGAGAATGGCTGCGGGCAGGAGCTGGAATCGCAGCCAGGACAGTGCAATGGGATTTGAAGCCACACATCTTCAATTAGGAATCAGGGGTGCTCAACCCATGGCCTACAGGCTACATGCAGCCCAGGATGGCTGTGAATGTGGTCCAACACAAAATCATAAATTTACTTAAAACATTATGAGAATTTTGTGATTATGTGTACCAATGTATTTAATGTATCATCTAAGACAACTCTTCTTTTTGTGTGCCCCAGAGATGCCAAAAGGTTGGACACTCCTGAGAGAGGTAGAAGCACCCTTGCTATTTTCTTCACCTACCTGAAATCTCCCATCACTGTTTCTCCCTGGCTCAACCTTCCTTGAGTAAAATGGGGGTGATGCCATTGGAATTTATCTGTCCCATTTAATCTTATCACAGGTTTACTCAAAAACATGATTAAACCAATTCATAAAATCCCTTAAGTAGTGTATGAGAGCTTATTTCTCCATGTACTACACTACTTGTAAATATTATTTCGTGATTTAGTTTCCAAATTGGTAGACAAAAGGTAATCTCATTTTTATTTTCACAATATTTGGTGATTACTATTCTGCTTTCATAATTTCTTTATTTTTTCTAACTATTTTCTCTCCTAGTTAAGTGTTTTTAGCTATCTTCATCTGGGCTCTGAAAATTTCTTATTACATTTGCTCCTACATCGCTCTTGTGAGTAGAAAATTGCATTCCATGTTTATTTTCCAGTGGCTATCATTTTTTAAATTGTATTTTAAATTTGAAAACCATAGACCTTCATAATATTTGTAAAAAAAGATTTCAATTATCTTCTATGCTTCCTTTACCTACAAGTACACATTTTACTTATACTTGGAAGTTTACTTTATATTTTATGAAAAATTGGTAAGTTGCAGAAATCACACACCATCTTCTTAAATTCTTGTGTATGCTTTTTATAATTTACTTTTATTTATGCATTTATTTATTTATTGAATTTATTGGCATGACATTGGTTAATAAAATTATACAGATTTCAGGTATTCAGTCCCATAATATATGATCTGTATTGTGTATTGTGTGTTTACAACCTCCATGCTGAGTTTCCTTTCATCAGCATTTTCCCCCTTTTCCCTTACAAACCTGCAGAATGATGGTAATATTCTGAAAATTTAACATGTTCAAAATTATCTGTTTTAATGGATAATGGAATACAAATCAGCCTCAAGTCATGGGCACAAGTAGTGATGGACAATGTGTTCCTCTAGATATTTGTTAGTGAGTCATAATATTGTTTGAGCAGTTGTTAATAATTCTTGCTTTATTTACATCAATGAAATAGGCATGGCAAAACAGACTATACATGGCCTTAAGGAAAAAGCTATATGTCTCTCCTAAATTTTATACTGAAAGGCTGCTTAATGTATTTGTCTTGGCCTGGATTAGGCAACAAAGCTCCTCATTCCAAAATATTTTGCAGATTACTGCAAGGATGCCTCCCTCTCCTATGTCATTATATGATATACTTCACTGGGCTGCTTTCTACACTCTGCTTGAACTTCTGGATCTTAATCCAGGAAAGTATTTACATATGGGCATTCTATTGATTAAACTTGGGCTTCAAACCCATAGTTCCAGGCTGCTGTCACCTTTTTCTACACATGACTTAATTCTACCTACAGGCTTAAGAATCAAATTGTTTCAGAAGGGAAGGAAATAAAGAAAAGAGACTAAAAGAGACAAGTTATCCATTTACACTAAAAATGTAAAAGTATAACAATGTGCTCTTCTCTTGCTACCCATGGTTATATTTAGGGACACAGGGGGGTTCTCTTTCCCCTGTCTTCTAGTCACCAGCTTTCTGAGCTTCAAACAACGTCTGAACACCATGTGCACAGATGCTAAATTTCTCAGGTGTTTTCTCACTCTGTGAGTACCCAGAATGCTTCAGAAAATTTCTCTGTGCTTCTCTTGCTTTAGAGAACTGAAAGCCTGTAATGCTTTAGGAGGATACCTCTCAGCTCGCCATATTTCTTAGTCTTGGGTAGCTGAAAACATGAAATGCCTAAGGTTGATCTCTTTCAAGTTCCCTGATGTGCCCTCATTCCTTGGCCTACTATACAGGTCCTCAGTGAAGGACCATGGGAAAGAGTAGGTGGATAAAGAGGTATTCACTCTGTAGGTGGAGCTTCTCAGAAACTTATCCTATTCCACCAGCCTATAAGCAGCCATTCCACGTGTCACCATTCCAATTTATGAAAGGTATGCCCAGCTTCTCTGTACCAGAGAATGTGGCAGATTCTTCCTTTTGCTGCAGCTTAACCAAGAAAAAAATAATTCTACTATGTCTACAGTCTCCCTTTTCTTTGAAGAATTTTCCACTATCTAGAATTTACTTTATTTTGGTTTCATTGCATCTTTGTTTCTTTGATAAGTTAAAAACAACATATTTTCTATTTTCTTGGACTAGTATTGGTGATTAGAGTCAGAGCAACAATTTCTTGTATTTTCTACAGCCTATGAAAGAAAAAAAAAACCTTTTCATGATTTTTAGATGTATTTCCTTAACCATAACCTTATCTGTAACTGTTTGCCAAACTGTTTGCCAAACTGAGATATTTTCAGCAGAGGCTTTCCCCTAATGCCCAGCACTGACGTTGCCATTTCTCTACACAGTAACCCACTCGATTCTCTACTTCCCATTGAGTACATTCATTTGATTCACACTTGCATTCTCCAAGCATTTTCTATCATACTCACTATTTTCTGTCCTGCAAAACATTTACTCCATTTTTTATGTGCTCAAATTCTGTATATCATTCCAAAAACTATTCAAATGACAATTTCTCCAACCAGGCTATGCTGAGCGGGCGCTCTCTCTCTCTCTCTCTCTCACGCACACACACGTGCGCACACATGCACACACCCCGTTTGCTTGCATTCCATTTTTATTAAAGTATTTCTTCAGATCTAATATATGCATATATATATATATAAAATCTGCTTATCAAAAGGTATTATGTTTTCCCTTACTAGATCTAATATTTATTAGGATCAAAATCTGTCATCTCTATTACTCTATTATCAAATATGTCTTGGTTATAATATAAGTGAAACCATTTATTAAATGAATACATGAAACAATCTTTGAATAAACCTGCAATTTACCTTTTTACTGATTTTTATGAGCTGTTGTCTATCACTTTTTAAACTTCTGTTTGCTAAATATGTATATATTTATTTGTCATTGTTTCCTGTCCACTTTTATTATATTTTCATCAAGAATGAATAATACTTTATTTTATTTGTATTTTTCACAAATAATGTGGACCATAATAAGTGTTCTGTAAATAGCAAAAGGTCAAAATGTAGTATATGTGATGCTTTAAGTTAATAATAATCTATATTTAAGGATATTCACTATACAAAGGTGGGGAAAAGTAGGTTTATAGTTGTTAGTAGTTGAAAGACAGAGTTTATTATTAATTATTGCAAACCCACTTTTCCCAACCCCTGTATTCATCTATCCAAAGTTATGTGGAGCATTAATAATACTATCTGTAAATTAATTACTTTTAACACATGAAAACTAAAAATACATAAAGATGCTATATTTACAGAAAGTATACTTGTGAAATAAAAACTAGGACTATAACTTTTGGGAGAGAACATAATCTTGTCTAATAAAAATATACTGTCTTCACTTACAAATAATTACTATTAATCAAAATGATAAATAGATACATCATAAGGACAGATTTAGTATTATCAACACTAATTCATTGTGTTTCTTGGACTATATTTGGGTACTATAGTTTTCATACTTCTATTTTTCATTTTTAAGTAAAAACTTATAGCTAACTTTCAGTAGAATGCATTAACTAATATTAAAAAAGCACTTCAAAAACAATTCTATAAAATTTTGTGACACATACCTAAAACACAATATTTTATAGACAAACACAGATAGATAACTCATAACTCTCCCTACACATTAATGTTTCTTCAGACATCAGGTCATATGTAAAATAGTCACATAGTAGAGATTTTATACCTATGCCTTTAAAAAAATGTGTGGACATTTTATTTTTGCAAATTAAGGTCTATTTAATATGTAGGATTATTAAATCACACTAATAATATTTAAATTAACAAGGTTTATATGCTTTTATTTGTTGTTAGCTTTAACTGGCTCTTCTTCATATAAGTTATTGTGTAACTTTTTTATTGGTGATCACATCCAAAAAACAGATTCCTAGAAGTGAACATATGTTTTTAAAAATGTGGTTTCTTTTAAAGTTCCCTTTTTTAAAAAAGATTTATTTATTTATTTTTAGAGAAGGGGAAAAAAGGGAGAAAGAGAGGGAGGGACACATCAATGTGTGCTTGCCTCTCATGAATCTTTTTTAAATAGAGATTCTTAATTTTCTTATTTAACAAGTCTTCAGGAGGTGCAAAACATAGGTTCATTAGAACAATTAAAATATTTTTTTCCTTCAATGGAAAACAGTTATTTTGACTAAAATAAATACCTATCATCTTCCCGTTCCAGTCTGTTGAACATTGCATGCTTTGAGAGGTGACATAACTCAGAAAACAGGCTTTTATCTGTGTATTGTAGTTTGGAAATTACATATCATATAGCTTAATGTCTTTTTCATGTAATAGTCTTCTATGCAGAGAGTGGTGGATAATATTGATTTTGCTGCTACTTGAGAAAAACATCAAAAGAAGTCTTGACCTTAAATACTTATACTAAAGTTCTATATTCATGAATAGACTCTGATCAAGGCACTTTTTTCTTTAAAAGTGTTGTTGATGAACTGAAGAATACTTACTATCTTTAGAAAATTCTCCTCAAACATCTTATCAGCAGGAATTTGTTCAAACCTTGTTCATTTAAAATAGTTGCCTTATTCAATTCTCATCTCTCCATATATATTAGGGATTGCACATTATTTTGACTGACACCCCATTGTCTGTAATGTTTCCTGAAAAATAAAAATATTGGCATATACAAATTACCATTAAGCAAAAAAGCAAATGAAGGTATGTTAATTAGCAAAATTGGGATTAAGCAAAATGTAAATCTGGTCTTTCATGTTAAAAATTATACTATATACACTTGTTTACTGTGTTAACACACGATCTCAATCCTAACATTTTCAAATTTATCCATGTAATACCTGGTTGGCCAAAAAATCCATTTAGTTTTTTGTTGGAAACCGCCCTGCCTCGTATCAGAAGCTGTAACCCCCACCTAGGCTAAGGCTAAGGGAACGCCCTTGGAACCGTAAGCCAGCAAGAAGGCAAAAGCTTATCTCCCTGGCAGGAGTGCTGCTTTTGCTGCTTCATTCATAACTGAACTCCAAAGCTTGGTCGGTTAGCCAAAGACAGGTAAGATTCCCCAAGGGGGGAACGACCTAAGACAGGCACGATCACATGGGAAGCCCCCTAAAAGAAGGACTTTGAACCGGCAAAAGGGGGTGATGGACCCTTGCTCCTCGGCTTTGACATAGCCTGAGTTCTCTTCGTCTGGGAGAAAATCTCCTTATCTCTTGGTTGCCTTAGTATCCTTGCTCCACCTAAGCCTGAAACAATGACAGGGTGGTGCAGCTCTGTGCTGAAAAGGGCGGATTCCCTGGGTGATCAGGCCTAAGAAAGAACATGTAAATTACTGTGAAACCTTCTTTGTTTAGAATGCACTCAGTTGAATGAGAAGGGTCCAAGGAGGAAGTTAGTTTGTTCCTCCAAAGTCTTACAGCTCTTTGACCCCGACTCAAAATAGACCGGCAGAGTTCCTTGTTATCTATTGTTCCTTAATGAGTACTGTACTTTACCTGAATTATTATGCAAAATGAGCCCAATAAAAGCAGGTTTGGACGGTAAATTGGCGAGCTCCCCACTAGAGGGGGTGGCCATTCCATCCCTACTTCTCCACAGAAACTAGTCCGTCTCTGTGCATGTTTTTTCTCGCTTGTTTTCATCGAGCCATCCACAATGTTCTGTAATCACTGCTGGCTGGTGACCCACGCATCAGTTTTTCCATAAAAAAATAGACACATTTTTTCATTTTCTCTAATAACTATTGATTTTGATATTTTGAGTATGTTGGCTATCTCCCACTATTGGCTCCTAGTGGGTAGAGGCCAGGGGTGCTGCTTAACTCTTCCGATGCAAAAGACAATCCCACAGGAAAGAGGTATTTGGCTAAAATGTCAACAGCACCAAGAATCTTCACAAACCACTTTTGACACATTCAGTCAGTCACAGTGCCTTCTCCATATACTGCACAAATCTATGTTTTTTTTTACATTTCAGTTACATTTTTACCTTTCTTGAAATAATACACCAAAAATGTTGCATATCTTCTTCCATCTTCAATATTAAAATGGCTGCACAAACATTCACCAATTTTGATGGTTTTTTAAATATATATTGATATGACAGCTGTCACAATATGCTCTAAGAAAAATTTTTGAACAAAGTTAAATATAACTAAGCACTACTAGAGCCATCAAACTAAACAAACTCTGACCAACCCAATAGCATAAAACTGTCACCTTACTTTGTGCATATTCTATATTCTGTAAGTAAAGAATAGTTTGATCATTGTAAACCATTTTTAAGGGGGAAAGAATATATGACAGATACTGTATGTGACATGAAACTCCTATAATATTTAATACCTGGCCTTTTACAGGAAAAGTTTTCCAATGCTGGTGGAGAACATATATGAGGCTTTTAACCTACTCATGAGAGTATTGTAACTTTATTATTTAATCTCTCAATGTCTGCACCAAAAGTGAAATATTAACAGAAACATTTAAGTAGACTAATCTAAATTAAATTCCAAAACAAATTTACCTGTGGAAGAATGACACAACAATCTGAGGAGCAGCTGTGTGTGCAAAGCCAGTCAAATACTTAGCCCCCGCAGCTTCACAGACAGACTGAAGCATCAATGAATGGAACAAGGTTTATGGCTGGATATCGAAAAATGACATGTGTGGCAGATACCAGCCAGCAGTACCCATCTCTACTGTGGATGCTCATCAAAACATGAGAAAAACATACACAGAGACAACCAGATCCTGTGGGGAAATAGGGACAGAACGTCCACTCTCTCTAGTGGAGAGCAATGCAGTCTCCATTCCCAAGCAGATTTTTATTCAGAATACAGACTTAGTTTGTGGATTCAGTCTGGCAGAAAAGATCAAAAGAAGTAGGTGACTTACAAAGGTGCAGACAGAACTCCTGCTGTGATTCTGGGCAGAGCTTGGAGTTTTAACATATGAAAAGACTACATGGCTCAAAAGGCTAGTTTATGTTTCCTGTCTGTGCCTTTAAATTCCAAGTTAATAACATCCTCCAGCAAACAGATCTCACAGGATCTTGCATATTCTATGTCTCAGGTCTGATTACCCCGGGGGTCCGCCAACTCTGGTTTGGGCCGTACCGCCCCTGCTATTTCTGCAGGCCTGAGTCAACAGAGGAGACAAAGGCAGCCAGGAAACTTGGATTACTCACTTCTAAGAACAAGGACTCAGGCTTTGACAAAGCCGAAGGGGCAAGGGTTGATGTCCATCACCCCTTCATTTCCACAGCTCCGAGTCTCTTCCCAGAGGCCTCCTTGTGACCATGCCTGTCTTAGGCAATTCCCTCCATGGGAAATCTTACCTGTCATTGGCTAACTGATCAAGCCTAGGAGGTCAGGCACAGAACAGGCAGCATTCATGCCAGGGAAATAAGTTTTGTCTCCTTAGTGGCTCCTGGTCTGGAGGTCTCTCACTCAGCCTAAGTCATGGGGGCTTACAGCTTCCTGAGACCAGGCAGGGTGGTCCCCAACAGACATGTGCATCCTGAAACATAGAATGAAACTCAAAAAACAAAACAAATTTAAAAAACATTCTTACAAGTACCTGCAGTACTTTGATAAAGGTTCATAACTAGGTAGGTTAGAGGAAATACAGAGCGACTCATTGCAAAGTGCTGGACTGCCATCTTGTTCAATGCCTAAGAATTAAAATGAAATATCTTGATAATTTGCTGGGACAAGATGACAGTACCACCAATATAAGACCATCTTCTGAGTTGGTCATCAAGATAGTCTCACTTACTAAAAAATCCAAGAGAAAAATATAAAGTAATCAAATCAGATTGCCAGCAAAGACAAAAGAGACTGCAATATCTTGCCACAACTTGAAAACAATGCATGCTAAAAGGGAGTTCTAAAAAAATAACAGCAGAATTAAAAGATTAATTATTGGTTAAAAGAAAAACATTATAGCAGTGTAAATGGGTTTTAAATGTCTGCAGGAATAAATATTGAAAAAGTTAGAATTATGAATAAGAGAAAAGTGAGAACAGAATTTTTTTAAATAATAAAGACAAAAAATCTTAATTAACTAATATAAAATTAGTAAAGCTATTGAGAAATAAACTCAATATTTGGTATAAAACTTAATTTGAGAATAGTAGATAGGTAAATTAGCTATTGAAAGAGGTTTTTGACAAATCATATCATAATTTTGTCCAAAGCACCAGAAATAAATAAATACATAAAAACTCTAACAGGCATTGAGAAAATGGCAAAATTACACTATAGGAATTTGGGAAAAATCTATGAATAGATGGAATACTTAAGAAGAAATACTTAATAAAACAATAAAAATATTATTCCAGAAATGAATAAATATTTGACACATCACAACTGAAAAGGACATCAAGTGTTAGGTAGCATGAATAAATAAATGAATGACTGAATAAGAAATCTGTCATAACTCATTTAGATAAGGAGAACCCTGGTAAGTGCTATGGATTAAGAGATTTATTGTAGGTATTAGAATCTATACCATGTGGGAGCTGGTTAAAAATGTATGCAATCTTAGCTTTTGTATATATGATGTGGGCCTAATGCTATGGGTTAGTAAAGAAAAGAAACTAGGCTTCATAGATAAGGTAGCAGAAAACACTAGACAAACTATTACTTATGAGGATAAACTGGATTCCGTATCTGACTCATACCACTTTCAATCACAATCTTGTGGGTGACTCGAGCAGGAAGCTAGTGCTCTTTTGCATGAAATTGCACAGTTCTGTGTATTTAATTCAAGCCAACAGAGTGAACCTGTAGAAGGAGGAACCACTGCTGCGTGGGTGCTACCCATGGCAGAGTGGTGAGCTGGTGGGTCCTCAACTACACAGGTTCTGGTGCTTACCCTAACTTTGATACAACAAAAACAGCTGTTTTTTATCGCCTTCCAGATCGAACTGAAATTTATCATGTAACCAATCTCGACTTGGAACGACAAAGGGAAGAGAGCTCTAGGAAATTTAATTTTAGCTTCAATAGGTTGACAGTGCAATCTCACTACACTGCACACTTGGAAAATTTAAAGTCAAATTGCAGACTGTCAGGCATAAGAAATCTCAAGATTTGCCAGAGACACATGACAGACAATTTTAAAATGTATGAATACTAGCTTGACAGCGGAGACATCATCATAAACAAATGATGTCAGTAGGTAATGGAATAATATCTTAATGGAGGTGAAAAAATTATTTTCTTGGGATCTCATTTCAATCAAACTATCAAGTGTAAATCATAAAATAAACATATTTCCAGATATTCAAATGCAAAGATAATTTGAATATAAAATAGAACTCCAGTAAAAAAACAGTGTTTGTTAATTGAAAGATGGCTTCCAAATAGTATAATTACAAAAACAGCAACCCAACAAGAAATGAGTTACCTAATGTTATAATATCAAATCATATATAGAGTGAGAGAAAAGAACTGACAAAATTAAATTTCCACAAATGCTGCTTAGACAGACTGGCATGTCATTTCTTTGGTTCTTGGTTTGCCTCACATTTAGGTTTGCCTTCCTAAATATAAACAGGAATTTGATGGTGTACCAGCAACACTACAAATTTGAGGACAAAACCACATGATAAACACGGAGATACTGCAATAGAGGAAGAGCCTGGTCCCCCTGACATGTTTGGGTTGCTGTCCTGTTACATACAGACTAGAACTTTTATGGGAAAAAATAGTCTGTTTTTGTTCCTATTGCCCAGGTTTCTTGTTGCTTAAATCCAAATTTGTTCTTGTTTTAAGTTTATTTATTATTGTATTTTTCCATTACTAGTTACCCTTCTTATAAGATCAAATTCATCATAGTCATTATAGTCAAACTGTGGAAGAGAAGCCTAACTGTACCTAAAGTAAATGATCACAGGGACAAAAACCAAACACACAAACAAGCAAAAGCTGCCACATTATTATCCGCAATTGCAGCGTGTGATGGTAAAATTAAGGAGAGAGCCCAGATAACAATTGGCTGGAGTGATGCTAAAGGTTTCATTTATGTTAAGATGAAAGGAAAAATTTCAGAGCTGGAAAAGGATGTGGAGAAAAGAAATATCGTGCTTTCAAGATGTTTGAGAAAGAGATTACTGGGTTATAAACCTGGCAAGTGGTTTATGAAAAGATTTACATCTCAAATGACAGATAAAGGATTTGGGATTACAAATTCTCTAATGTAAATATTCAGAAAAGAAAGGAAGGAAGATCAGGGAGGGGCCTTGAGTCTGAAGAAGTTTATCTGAAGTGTAGTTAATCTAAGGGGAATGTAAGGCCATCTTGGTCAATATCACCTGCAGGTTTAGAGGCAAAGACAACACCTTTAAGGGGAATGCTTAGCCAGTGTAAATAGCCCTAGATTTGTGGAGGTTAACTCCAGTTATAAATTCAAATATACACGTGCCTAACCCCTAGCAGTTGTGTGTCCCTGATTGAACTGTAACTGAGAGAGAGTACTCAAGAGAGAGGGAACAAACAGTAGAAATAAAATTTACATAGATGTAAATTGAGTATAGTGGCATATGAAGATAAATACATGGCAAGGTGTAAGAATGCGTTAAGAAGCATTTGAGCAGGACACTTGCCTGCTCTGCATCTCTAAAGCAGAAACACAGTCTTTGAAGGTAGGCAGAAGGATACTTAAGGCTTGACTTTATGTTTGAGACAGCAGACTTCAACTTGGTTCATCACATTCCTGCAAGCAGGGTACCACTCCTGGGCATGTGTACAGTAGGAGCAGTTCCCAGGATAGAGTGCTGAGATGCTGCATGGGCAGCAGACAGGCAGCGATTCCCTAAGTGAGCAGGAATAGAAACACCTACTGAGCCTAATATCATAGAAAAACAAAATCACAGAGTGTGGACATCTTGGAAGAAGCTTAGAGTATGTAAAGAGGTTGGCAAAGGACACTGTTGTACTTAAAAGCCAACTGCCCTTATGTTTAACAAAGGAAATGAACAAAAGGGTAACTGTTTCCCACATGTGTGACTAGAGGAGAACAGACTCAAAACATGAAATTGAAGTACATGTTGTCCTCGGAATTTCAACTCTAATATATCAGGAAAAATTCTACCCTATTCTGAATTTAGTGTTAGGAGTGGACCATTGTGTTTGTTTTTCATACTAATAAACTTAATTTCCAGCCACTCCATTACTAATCTCTGAATTATTCAAACCTTGTACAGTAAAAGAATCCCTATTAAATCGTACCTTCTCTGTTGCTCCAGCCTTCTTGTACAATTGCTGGGAAAATTGATTAAACACAAGAGTGGAATTTTGGAGACCAAAAATTACCCATGGGAAGATTTTTGTTGTTCCAACCTGGTTTTACAGAGCCTAAATTATACACACACACACACACACACACACACACACGAAGAATATATATATTCTTTTTAACGTTGTAGTTAATAGAACTCAAGTTTTGCTATTATTTTTTAAATCAGTTTTATTGATGTATAACTTACATTCAGTAAAGTTTATCATTTTTCAAGTTCAGTTCCATGAATTCTTTAAAATGTGTGTACAATCCTTAGATACCACCAGACCCTTCTGTCCTTGTAGATTGTTTCTTGTTTGTTTTGTTACACTTTTTAAAATAAGAAAAAAAAGTTCTATTTACATACAATAAAAGCCACCTATTTAAGAGTACTATTTGATTAATTTTGGTTTAGTTTTTAGTGTCTGTGGACTGTGCACGAAGCTTTAGGCCAGTCACAACCTGGCTGACTCTAGAGAACTGTAGCGCATGGTGGCTCCGTCTACAACCCAAAGGCCCTGTCTGCACAGGTTTAGCACAAAAGCTGAGACACGTGGAACTTGCATTTCAGCAAGGACCACAGGGTAATGAATAAGCTGAGTCACAAAGAATATAAGTGACCTCACCTTGCCTCACTATAGCAAGTCACCAAGACTACAGTCATCAAGCTAACTTCAAGAATTTGATCCCAAGGTCCATATTGGTGGCTGTACCCATTTCTGATGCATAATGTATATGGGCAAGCAAAGACATGGTCTGGACAGATTTTAGCAGATGAGACTAGCCTCTGACTATAGGCTCCTGCAGCTTAGCAAGAAAACACAACTTCTCTCAAGCATGCATGTCAGAGGCAAACACTTGATTCTAGGAGGCAGGGGCTTTATGTGCTTCAGGAGTGAGGTCTGGGGGCTGAACAAGTGAACTGCTTCTCGGCTTCCTGTCGGCAGAGTTTCGATGTGATCATGTGTCCTGTTGAGGTTTCAGCTCTACATTGTTAGTGCTAGGCTAGCGCAAATATTTAGATCACCACTTATGGGCTGTGTCTTCCATTCAGGACCATTCATGCAGAAAAGTGCAGGCACTAACTGACCTTGAGATTGATGGTAACTTCTGCATCTGCTAAAATACCATCTTCCAGTGTATGAGCTAAAGGTTACTCCTCAATGCTTAGGTATGAATGACAAACCTTTCCTAAGAGGCAGGTTTCTTAATGCTAAGGAATTCCACTGCCACACAGGACTGAAAAAAAAAAAAAAAAAAAAAAAACAGTTAAAAAAATAGGAGCAATGCTCTGTTATTTCCTAGAATTCATACACAATCAATCCAGTACTGTCATGTTAGAAACGGGGCCCAGAGGGAAATGGAGACTATAAGATTAAGCTTGATGGAAAAATCCCTAGAGGTAATGTATGTGTATCATGTGAATATTAATTCTGAGCTAGTGTTTCTCCCGACTGAATTTTAAATCCACACCATGTGAATTCAGGACTGCGTGTACACCAGTTGTTTATTTGGTGAGTCAAAAGCCAAGATTGTCTCATTTTTCCCTCGTCCCCTTATGTTCAGGTGATTTTATTCAAAGCCATAGGCAATATTCAGTACTAGCTCCTGGCAACACAGCTGCATCTGTGAGAGCTGGATTGGGCCCTGTGTGCCCGGGGATTACTAGATGTAGAGGGTAGAAGGCCAGGGTTGTAATGCTCTCTCTAGTTGTTCTTAGGGTACTCTGAAAGAGACGTTTATCAGAGAAGGACATGGAAATAAAATACTTTCGGAGGCCCTAAAGGAAATATACGTACTAATCTTTTGGATACTTTGAAAGAGAAGTGTATCAGAGACAGACATGAAAAGAAACAGTTTCTGAGGCCCTGAAGGAAATACACCTATTTCTGTGAGCCTTAGCCCCATGTATGGATGCCAAAGAAGCCAGTTTCTGCCTTGGCACTGAGAAACCCCAGACTTTAGATGCAACAAAAAGCAACGGTAGGAAAGACGGACTATGGACTTTCATCTTTAGAATGGTAATCTCATCATTATACCAGAGAAATAGATTGTGAGCTTTTTTTTTCTGTTTTGTGATTTAACTTCAAAGAGAATTTACATTTAGAATTAAATTTCACCATGGTATGTAGTATTAGGGCAAGATATATATTCTCAAACAAATGTATCTATTTATTGGCATTTTTTATCACTTGGTTAGCTTTACACATCTGGGCTTTAGACTACCATAATATTTCCATTAGTGAAGAATTTTGAGCTTTCATGGCCAATGTAACTAGATGTAACTTGGGCAGTAGATTATTAAGCGAATTTTCAGCCTTGGCAAAATAGTGCCTTTGAAGTTAATGTGATCACTGTACTATTCTTATATTTCACAAACTTTTAGGAGTAAACATCCAGGGCTATCTCACATTGTTCCAGGAATGTGGTCAAAAGTGCAGAATCTTAGTACAGAAGAGCTGTTCTCACAAATAGTGACTCAGGTCTGCCTGCCTACTAGCCATCTCCACCTCTGAGCAGGTTAGCTGTGTGTCTACTCAGCCCCAAAGGCTGGTGGGTTAAGAAAATAGAAAGTTGGCAAAAATAATCAAAAAATATTTTTTCTCCCTCCCACCCCCAGTTTCCATGTAGAGGAATGTTATTTTTTAAATACCTACTTTCTCAATTTAGTCACTCTTAAAGTAGAGAAATAATGAATTAGTGACTTACACATTCAAGTATACCTTAGTAAACTCAGGTTACCCCTCCATTCCTTTGAATATGGGGATAGACCATTCTGAATGATTTTGATTTGATTGAAAGAATTTTCCTAATGCCCTTTCACCAAAAATTGTCACTGGGTGCATACATGTTACTGAGTCTGGAAGTGCATATTATGAAACAAACTTGCCCAGATATGTGTAATGAATACATATTTGGCAATTATTAGTTACTAATGTAAAGTGTGTAGTTGATCTAGGACTCCTTTGTTCTATTTTCTCAATATGGAAGAGAGTATGCTTTATTGAAGGCCTTTGGTGATTCTAATAAGCATCAGTCTGCTTTTTTTTAAATAATTTTATTTATTTCTTTTCAGAGAGGGACGGGAGGGGGGGAGAGAGAGAGAGAGAGAGATCAATGTGTGGTTGCTGGGGGTCATGGCCTGCAACCCAGGCAGGTACCCTGACTGGGAATCGAACCTGTGACACTTTGGTTCGCAGCCCACGCTCAATCCACTGAGCTACACCAGCCAGGGCAGCATCAGCCTGCTTTGACATGTAACATAAATATTACTTCCTTCTTTATAGAAGTAATCACATGAGTGAGGAAGAAGGTAAATAAAGTAAAAGAGTAAATATGAGGTATTTTAAAATATTAACTCATTAAAATATCTACTTAAGATAGATATTTTTAAACTAATGTATTCAAACTTCTTTAATGAGATATTAAACAAAGCCTTTTCCTTTCCCCAGTTTTGCTAAATGATATAAGCAATGAGAGAAAAAAAATATTACATACATTGAAATGGGAAGTATTCCCATTCTATTGCCTGATTCTATTTATTTATTTTCTAAAGATTTTATTTATTTTTAGAGATAGTGTAAGGGAAGGAGAAAGAAAGGGAGAGATCATTGTATGGTTGCCTCTTGCACACTCCCCACTGGGACATGGACTACAACCCAGGCATGTGCCCTGTGACTAGGAATCCAACTGGCAGCCCTTTGGTTCTCAGTCTGGCATTCAATCCACTGAGCCATGCCAGCCAGGGACATGCCTGATTTTAATAAAGTCTAAAAATGGATTCCTGATTTAAAAAAGCTCTTGTAAAGTTAAAGAAAGTACTTACAAAGATAAACAGGATACTTGAGGACAACAAGTGAAGTATAATTGGAAAGACTATAATATGTCAACATAATGAATCTCTCCAACATTAGATGTTCTGCGTACAACTATACTTTTTTATAAATGTGAGTTGCTAAATCATGAAAAGGCCAATGATGAACTAATAAAGAGGCATGATGAAAAGATAAAGACCAAGAGAACTAAAGAAATAAGTAAGAAACAAAACAGCTTTAGGGACAAGTAAATAAACACATTAAAAGTATTGAACAAATTCTAAACTAGTCAATGTTAATAAACTCTAGGCACAACATAAAAACATTCTATGGGATTCTAACATTCAGTCTGCATATGCCTAACTCAAAGTCTAAAAAGAATGCACCTGAGCAAACAATTGTCAGAGCACTAAAGGCTTCAAAGAAAGATATCAATTCAACAGGATTAAGATAGGAGAAACACATATGAGAAGTAAATCAAATCTTACAATAATTAATTTCATGGGCAAAGGATTTGAACAGACACTTCTCCAAGGAAGACATACAGAGGATCCAGAGACACATGAAAAGATGCTCAGTATCACTAGCTATCAGAGAGATGCAAATTAAAACCACAATGAGATACTACTTCACATCAGTCAGAATGGCCATCATAAACAAATCAACAAACAGCAAGTGTTGGAGAGGTTGTGGAGAAAAGGGGACCCTAGTGCACTGTTGGTGGGATTGCAGACTGGTACAACCACTATGGAAAACAGTATGGAATTTCCTCAGAAAACTAAAAATGGAACTGCCTTTTGACCCAGCAATTCCACTGCTAGGATTATATCCTAAGAACCCTGAAACACCAATCCAAAAGAACCTATGCACCCCAATGTTCATAGCAGCACAATTTACAATAGCCAAGTGTTGGAAGCAACCTAGATGCCCATCAGTAAATGAATGGAAAATTTAAAAAAACTGTGGTACATCTACACAATGGAATTCTATGCAGCAGAAAGAAAGAAGGAGCTCCTATCCTTTACCACAGCATGGGTAGAACAGGAAAGCATTATTCTGAGTGAAATAAGCCAGGCAGTGAAAGACAAATACCATATGATCTCAACTTTAACAGGAACCTAAACAACAAAACAAAGAAACAAGCAAAATATAACCAAAGACACTAAAATAAAGAACAAGCTGACAGTGACCAGAGGGGAGAGGGGAGGAAATTTCAAAGGAACAGGGGAAGGGTTTACAGAAACAAATATAAAGGAAACATGGACAAAAACTAGGGGGGTGGAAATGGGAGGGAGGTGGGGAGGAGTGGAGGGGTGGGCAGAGATGGGAGTAAAAGACAGAAAACTGTACTGAAACAACAATTAAAATAAAATAAATAAGTTTAATAAAAAATAATCAATTTCATGCTTTACATCCCTTCAGTGCAAAAAATAAAACACAGAACAAAAATATAAGGAGCAGAATATAAGAAGCAGAAATTTAAGTTTAGGTAATGACCAATCATTTTAGAACAGGTTTCAAATTTATAAGGTTTGTATTGTTTCTTAATGCCAAAATTAACTCCCTTTTAAGAACTGTAAGTTATGATTAAAACACAATATAATAATTGTGTTGTTTAATTTTTCCTTTACTTAAAAGCATTGACAAGTTTAAATTTACATGATTTTTCTTATCTATTCATGATTAAGATATAATTTGAAGATGACGGAAATGTATAAGCAGAATTTCTACCACTCTACTGAAAAATAAAAAGAAGAGCAAAACTTAACATCAATCACCAATTTAGAAGATAAATTTATGAATTTTAAAATTCAGGTGTGAATGAGTGAAATAGCAGATACAGTTAACATTTTGCTCATCCTTATAAAGCAATTGTAAAAAAGACTGTAAGCAGAAACTTTAAAATTTTTTCCACTTATTATCATTTAAAAATATTGTCATTCAGTTACAGTTGTCCCCATTTTCCCCATTACTCTCCCCTGCCCCCAACCTGTTTTTTAAATTTATTTTATTTATTTCATTTCATTTCATTTCATTTCATTTCATTTTTGTTCAAGTACAGTTTTCTGTCTTTTACTCCCATCCCAGGCCACCCCCCCAGCCCCCAACCTTTTAGACCAAAGTAGTTATTATGTAGATGCAAGGTTACTAACCTAGTATGGGATTTCTGAGAAAATAGCACATGAAAGCTATGATGGAATCATTGCTTCTCACTTACCCAAACCAAAGATCTCTACTTTGCACATTTTAAAGAAAGTAAAGAACATTTTTCTATTTGTATGTTAAATCTAAGGGTTCTAGTCCTACCTATCCACACACAACCCACTAAGACAAGCGTATTTATGATCTGCCAAGCGTATTTCCTCTATGAACAGTTGAGGAATTCTAAGGCTGAAATACATAAGTTGTAAAAATTTTCATATTCACGGGCTGCGAACCAAAGTGCTGCAGGTTAGATTCCCAGTCAGGGCACAGGCCTGGGTTGCAGGCCACGGCCCCCAGCAACTGCACATTGATGTCTCTCTCTCTCTCTCTCTCTCTCCCTCCCTTCCCGCTCTAAAAATAAATAAATAAAATCTTAAAAAAAGAATGAATTTAAATTTTTTTTTCATATTCAGGAAGAGGATTAATTTGCTGTATCAAATTAAACATTGACAATTATTAGTATAATTCATATTTAAGCACTGGCTCTTATGTGCATTAATTTCTATAGGTATTGTCAAGTACTTTTATTCTTGTGGAACGACCTGCATAGAAACTTTTAGTTTTAGTATAAGGCCCAGGCATAGACTTAGAGTCACACATTCCCAGGGTTAAACATAACATTTACGTAATCTTTAGCTGCCCTAGTAAAATGATTTCCAGTACTAACTATGCAATTATATCTATAGGATTCAAAATCCTCTCTCAGACTTAGGCAACACATTACATGTTTCAATAGTTTGGGCAACTATTTCCAGAAGAAAATTACTAAAATCCCAAACATAATAGTTATGGGTACAGAGAACAGACTGATGGTTGCCAGAGGGGAACGTGTTCAGGGACTGGGATGAAGGGATGAAGATGAAGGGTGAAGAAGTAACAATTGATAGTTACAAAACAGTTACCAGGATGTAAAACACAGCCCAGGGAACACAGTCAATAATATTGTAATAGCTATATACGGTGACTTTACACCTTGTAAAGTATAGGGTTGTCTAACCACTATGGTGTACACCTGAGACTAATACAAAATAATGCTGAATGCAAACTGTAATTGAAAAATAAAAAAATAAATAAAAAAGTAATCCTTAATTCCTACAGATATAATTATTTATTTCATTAATGTTGGGTAATAATCTCTGGCTTAATGTGCTTATTTCCTATTAACATTTGATTCTAAAAAATTGTATTTAAAATTACATATCTGTCTAGGGAACTAATCTAAGTGCATCTACCTTTAATAAAATTTTATTTAAGAACAGTTTTATATGAATTATATGCCAAAGTCTTAAGCAAATTATAAAATGATATAAAGGTTAATATAAAAATACTCAGTAACTTAAGTTTCCAATAAATATGTTAAAGCCACTGATAGTATAATTTTATTGTAAGATAGTTTGTAAGAAATTTTACTGTGTAAACTACCTTTGGAGAATTAATCAAGGGAAAAATAATTTTTCTTAGTGGATAATCAGATCATCTCAGAGAATTTTATATTATATGTACACATTCATGAAATAAGCAGAAAAAATCTTTGATCTTTTCCATTAAAGGCAAGACAGGAGGGAAAAATAATGTTCAGGAGAGGACAATGTTTGGAAGAAATGTGTTCCAATATTATAGTAACTGTAGAAATATATATTTATAAGTGCACATTCACTAATGAAGGCCAGGTTCTCAGACTGGATTTAAATATTAAGTAATACATTGTATATAAGAAACTTAACTAAAAACTACGATATAGAAATGTTAAAAATAGAAGGATGAAAAATTACAAACATCCACTGTGTAACAAAAGAATCCCAAAGGTAAGAGCAGCATTTGTGTTGGAGGCTTACTACATCTCTTTCAAATTCCAATAATATGGATGATTTTTATGCATAAGGGATTGAGCTTGAATTTTACAAGGAAATTTTACACAGAAGAAAACAATTCTTTCAGATTGAATGTCCTTTTTTTATAAATTGTATGTGAAAGAGATCATAAATCAAGTTCAATAAATTCCAATGAAATAATACCATGCTGATTATTATATTCTGGTGATATTAGATCCAAAGTACTAACTGGTAGTTACAAGATAGTCACAGGGTGTAGAGTAAACACAGGGAATATAGTCCATGATGTTGTAAGAACTCTGTGTGGTGTCTGGTGGGTACCTGAAATGTCCGGGGGATTGCGGTGTAAAGCATATGATTGTCTAACCACTGTGCTGTGCCCCTGAAACCAATGCAAAATAACACTGAATGTAAACTATTAATGAAAAATGCAATTTTAAAAAATTGGAAAATATCAACAAAAATTGTATGATGTATATGACTGTAACAAAATCACGTTTTAAGTAAGAATTGAGTTAAAATTCATTAGGAAAATTATAAAGCATAAATGGCATAAAATGTCCTCATTACTTAAATCCTTACAAATTTTAATACAGGCTTTTGAATTATAAGACTTTGATTATACAAATATATAGTAAATAGTATTCAATAGTATTCAATAGTACTATAATTCAATAGTATTTGACACAGGTGATATATGTGTGACAAATATATAGTTACTAATTTTCTTTTCCAGTATTATTCTACATGGGAACAAATAACCTTGAGAATCTTAAGTTTTAGTTAATATTCACCTGTATTAAAGTTAATATGTTTAGTGTATAATTCAATGAGTTAAGATAAATGTAATCGAGATACAATTAAGATTTATATATTTGTATTATTGTTCAATTACAGTTGTCCCCATTTACTCCCCATGACTTTCCCTTCCCCCACCTACCTCCACCTCCCACATTCAATTCTTCACCCCTTTGGCTTTGTCCATAGGTCCTTTGTACATGTTCCTTGACACACTTCCCCCTTTTTCCCGTTATCCCCTTCCTTTCACCCCTCTGGTCACTGTCCATTTGCTCTTAATCTCCATGTCTCTGGTTATATTTCGCTCTCTTGTTTGTTTTGTTGATTAGGTTCCACTTGTAGGTGAGATCATATGATATTTGTCTTTCACTGCCTAGCTTACTTTACTTAGCATAATATTCTCCTGTCCATCCATGTTAATCCAGAAAGACCTGTCCTTTACATATATTTCCAGTTGATTCCCACTGTCATAAGTAATCTCAGGTCTATTGTTTTTATAAAGATAAGGGTTTTTTAATCCTCAGCTGAGGATATGTTTTTACTGATTTTAGGAAGAGAGGGAGAGAGAGAGAGAGAGAGAGAGACATTGAACAGTGACTTTTGTAGGTGCCCCAATCAAGGGTTGGACCTGCAACCTATATATGTGCCTTGACTGGAAATCTAACACGCAAACTTTTGGCGTGTGGGGTGATGCTGCAAACAACTGAGCAACATAACTGGGGCTCAGGTCTTTTTTTTAAATTTTTTTTACAACATGGTATGATTTTTATCTCCTCCTCATTTCAAAAGAAATGTCATACAGTACGTACTCTTCTGTTTGACTCTTTTCACTTAACATAATTGTATATATCATAGTGCATTCTATTTAATGCTGGATATTATTACATGGTATAGAACATAATAATAATATGTAAGAAACTACTAGTAGACATATGTCTTATTTTACAGTTTTTCCTATTTTAAATAAAACTCTTATACACAGTTCTGTTTGAGCATTTTCACCAGTATACTTTCTTTTTCTACTTTTCTTTTGCTGGGTGGTCGGGTTGTTTCCCATTCTTGGTTGTAGGAATATCTCTACCACAATCACTTTTATGGAAGTTATACAGTTGACTTACAGTTTTGTTCTGATCTAAATACCAAGTATTGGCATACTGGATCATAAAATAGGTTTATCCTTAGTTTTATTTAAAAGAAAGACATTGCAAGTCTGTTTTACAGTGTTCTAACCATTGTATGCACCTACTGTTAGCAAACCGAATTGGGGTTCAGCCGCCCACCACCATCAAAAGGCACATTCTAGAGGCAGAGGCTGGTGAGAAATGAAAAATGTTGTATTAAAATGCTGAACAATCTGGAAGGAGAATGAAGAAATATCCATCTCAAAGCTCATCTCCTCCACCAAACCTAGACAAAACCTAAGTGTCCTCAACAAGACTAAAACAAAAAACAGGGCTCAAAATTGCTTCTCCATTTTAAAGTACTGTCTTTTGGAGTCCAAACTGGCTTCTAAGCAGCTGTCCAGGTAGCTTAGTTTGTGCCCAGCTGCTGTCTGGCTTCTGGCTCAGCCCCAGAGGCTATGTGTGGAGCTGGTGCTGCCATTGGCCATATGGCTTCTGGGACCAAAAAGTCCTGAGCTCCCAGGCTGGAGAGTTTGCCAATGAACCAGGGAATGCTCCACTGGGTCAACAGGAGAGACTCCTTTCTGGAGGCCATGGGCCATGTGACTTCTAAGGTCGCAAGGCTCATGAAGAGGACAGGCCATTATACTGTCAAGTGCCAGTTCCAAGCAGCCAGCCATGAGCAAGAGACAGATTTTTTTTCACCCTTGTGTTTGTTTGTTTGTTTTAAAATATGGAATGCTTCACAAATTTGCATGTTATCCTTGCACAGGGGCCATGCTAATCTTCTCTGTACTGTTCCAATTTTAGTATATACGCTGCTGAAGCGAGCACCACCCTTGTGTTTATATTAGTTTTGGATGTGGGATGGACCAGGTTCTTACTCAGAATGACCATAAAACTTAATAAACTTTTGTGAGTTTTTGGTGGGTCTGCCTCCCAACCTAGCCCTTCTTTCCCCTGGATAGTGACAGGCTTTTAGATCCAGAACTTCTCCTGTGCTATTTTAACTTCTGTTGCACATGTGCCTGCCTTCCCCGTGTCCGAACCCCAATGTGGTACCGAAAGGGGGTAGGAGGGCTTTTCTCCCCTTACCCAGTTATCTTGGTAGCTTTGCATGTGCTCAGTGTGCTTCCTCCTGCTGCCACGGTGCCTGGGGGTGGGGAAGTGTGCACTCAGTTACCCTGGCTGCCCCTCTTTCCCCAGCCCCCCGCCCCCTCCCAGTGGTCTGGAGAGCCTGTGTACCGGTATCCCTACTAGAAAGATGTGAAGTTTTATTCATTCTCTGGAATTTCAGAATTACCGTGTCAGTATTTTTTATTTTAGCTTCTTAATGTGTAACGATATCTCACTGTAGTTGCATTTCCTTTGTGATTACTGATGTTGCATTCTTTTTAATTTACTTGTTGACATTCTTTTATTTCTTTTTTTTATGGCTGCACAACAATGTGAACCATACATTTTTATGATCATTTTTTAAATTTTATTTAAATTGCTGTTGCAGTATAATTTTCTACCTTTTATTCCCATCCAAACCCACCCACCCAGCCCTCCCTTCCCCCCTCCCATTTCCACCAGCCCCTAGTTTTTATCCATGTGTCCTTCATACTCGTTCCTGTAAACCTTTCCCCCTTTCCCCTAAAATTCCCCTGAAATTTCCTCTCCTCTCTCCTCTGAACTCTGTCAGTCTGTTCTTTATTTCAGTGTCTTTGGTTATATTTTGCTTGTTTCTTTGTTTTGTTGTTTAGGTTCCTGTTAAAGTTGAGATCATATGGTATTTGTCTTTCACTGCCTGGCTTATTTCACTTAGCATAATGCTTTCCAGTTCCACCCACGCTGTTGCAAAAGGTTGGAGCTCTTTCTTTCTTTCTGCTGCATAGAATTCCATTGTGTAAATGTACCACAGTTTTTTGATCCATTCATTTACTGATGGGTATCTAGGTTGCTTCCAACACTTGGCTATTGTAAATTGTGCTGCTATGAACATTGGGGTGCATAGGTTCTTTCCGATTGGTGTTTCAGGATTCTTAGGGTATAATCCTAGCAGTGGAATTGCTGGGTCAAAAGGCAGATCTTTTATTTCTTTTATGAAATGACAATTATTCGGCCCAGTTGGCATACTTACATTTTACTATTTTTAAATTTTATTTTACTTTTATAATTGTATCCTCACCCAAGGACATGCTTACTGATTTTAGAAAGAGAGAAAGGGAAGGGGAGACAAGGGGAGGGGAACATCATTGTGGCAAAAAAAAACATCAATCTGAGAGAGAAATATTGATTGGTTGTCTTTCATGTGTGCTCCAGGTGGGGAACCTGCCCGCAACCTAGCCACATGCCTTGACCAGGAGTTGAACCCAGAAATTTTATTTTTCATTATAGATTTCTGAGAGTTCATTATGATTTTTATACAGTTCTTACTCAGATATGCTATATTTTCTCTAGCTCTATGACTGATACTTCATTTTATTAAAGGGTTTTTTTTTGATGATCAGACATTTTACTATTAATGAAGTCATTTTGGAAGTTGCTTTGTAGTTAATGATTCAAGTATTCTCATTGAAATTCCTTATTACCATAAAATATTCTTTAATGTGTTCTTCTATAAGTTTCATAGTTTCAGTGTTTAGGTTAGAGGTATGATCCATCTTTTATTTTAGCATATGGCATGTGGTGGGATTTGAGGTTTATTTATTTTCTCTTTATCAAAACACTACTGACCTGTTTCGTCATTTTTGTCTACAATAAATATAGGATTATCTCTAGTTTTTCTTTTCTGTTTCATTAATCTATTTGATTTTCTTTACACATACCACACTCTAGTGGCTAGTGTAGCTTTATAGCAATTCTTAGTATCACATTTACTCATCATTTCAAGATGAGTTAGCTATTCTAGTTTCTTTAATCTTTTATACAAATATTATAACCAACTTGTCTATTTATGCAAAAATAATTTTGGATTTTTATTGTGAATTCATGAAATCTAATCTATTGACAGATTTGTTGAGAATTGACATCTAAACAACATTGAATTTTCCAATTCTTTAGCACATTCCATCTGTCTATTTATTTCTGTCTTCTTACATGTCTACTCTCAATAATTTAAAGTGTCCTGGCAATGTATTTACATGCCTTTTCCTTCATGTAGTGTTAAATATTTAAACTTTGGGATTTAAAACTTATTTTTAAAAGAATTTCTATCTGGAAATCATTTCTAAGTTTCACTTCCAGTATCTAGAATGTAATTGTTTTTGTAAATTGAATTCATACCATGCAAGTTTGTTAAATTAATTTATTGGTTCTGGTAGATTTTGCAGATTACAAATAACTTTCTTTGTAAGCAATCATATCATCTTTCTAAAGGGAAATTATACATCCTTCTTACTCTTCTGACTGATTTTCTTTCTTTTTGGCTTTATGGTAATGGCTTAAACCTCTGGTATGGTACTGTATAAAACCAGTTTTAGTGGATAGCTTTGCTTTCTTTCTTATTATAGGACCAAAAAGTTTATTATTTGACCAAACACAATGTTAATTATTGGTTTTATGTGGAGAACCTATTCAAAATTGAGGATTTTTTTCTAGTTTTTCAGCCTCTCTATCAAGAATATTTTTCATTTTTGTCAAATGCTGCTTTTGTAAGTATTGTGGTAATCTGTAATCTGTGATTACTTAATATTATATGCACATGTAGTCAGGTTTCATTTATTTTTAATTGAATTTGTTGGGGTGACACTGATTAATAAAATTATATTGGTTTCAGGGGTAGAATTGCATAGTGCATCACCTATATGTTGTATTGTGTGCTCACCACTCTAATCAAGTTTCTTTCCATCACCACTGTTCCCTTCTTTACCCTCCCCTGCCTCCTCCACCCCCATCCCCTCTGGTAATTCATATGCTCTTGTCTCTCTGAGGTTTCTTTCTTTTAGCTTAATCTCTTCACCTTTTTTATCCAGTCCCCACCTGGAATTTTTACCCAGGTTAACATGGGTATTTACATGGCTTTTAAAGTACACTGGCCTTCTGCCTGCTGGCTAGAATGAAGTTGGTCATAATGTATTATCAATTTGATACATTGTTGGGTTTGACTTGCTAATATTTTGTCAATTTTTCCATTTTCATAAAGGATATTTACCCTTAATCTCATTTTTCTAAATATAACAATTTTATCTAAATATAACTGTTTTCTAAATAAATAAACATAAATATAAATAATAATAATAATATAAATATAAACATATAAATGGTCTGGGGCCATGGTGGCCGTATAAAAATATTGAGGGTATTCTATTCTTCTCTATTATTTTCTGGAGGAATTTATATGAGATTGATATTAGTTTTATTCCTTAAATATAATAAAATTCACCAGTGAAGCAATCAGGGGGTAAAGTTGTTGAACTTTTGTCATTACAAATTTAAATAATTAAATGCCTTTGGGGTCTTCAGCTTTTCAATCATTTCTCTTATGTCAATAGTGTTGAGTTATGTCTTGAAAAACTTCTTTCTTTGATAAAATGTCAAATTTGTATCATAAACTTTATTATATATACTATTCTGTTGTTATACTTGTAGTAACTCTAGCACTAGGGATATCCACTCTTTTATTCTTGATATTGAAATTGTTTATCATCATTTCTGTAACTAAGACCAGTCTTGCCAGGGGGTTATTGGTTAGTAAACTTTTCAAAAAATAAAATTTTTCTTTGTTAATATTCTTTTTCTTAACTCTATTTTATAAATATTCACTCTTATTTATTCTTTACTTCTACTTATCTTTGGTTTAATTTGCATACTTCATCTTATCTTCCAAAGATGAAGACTTTGGTCACTAACTTTTAAACCTATTTTTTAACCGATTCATTCTAATTTGTTTAATGTTTTAGTCACTTTTAGAAGAAGATGGAAAAGTCTAATAACAGTAACTCTGTCATGACTATAGGAGGAAAATGTTTGTTTTCTCTCTTTAAATATATATATACACATATATATCATTTTTATATGTCGCTCTTAAAAATATGTATATTACTATATTATTTTAAACTATTACAAATTATTTTCAAATGCCAAAAATCTTACTGAAAATTTAATTATAAAATATTTTAATAATCTAAATATTCTCTTTTAAGAGACATATCCATATACTTGACTGAAATATTCTTCGATTAACCTGGGGTTTTGAATTACGTAGGTTGAATAAAATGTGGATTTATTCAATTAGTAAAAGAGTACTTTGAATGTTCTATATTATTTATGGGAACTTTGGTGATACACTTATTGTATAAGTAATTTCAGCTAAGGGATATTCTAAATTAAAAACACATCAAAATCTATAATGCTTCACAATTCTTTTTGCTGGTAAAAGACTTTGTTGTTAATTAGATAAATCTGCCCACCAACTGAACAAGTTCTGTACTTTAAATGGACATGTTAGTAATAAAACCATATCATCATAATAGAGTACCAAACAAAAATAACACTTCTCAGCTAGAATCTTGAAAAATTTAAATGAATTTTAAAAGTAATCTAAGTTTCTTTGAGGAAAGGATATTTTATGTAGGAACACGAAGTATGACTAATCTAGACATGCCCAACTCTAATTAAGAAAATTTGTCACTGGTAACCTGATTCCTTTTCCTATAATTGCCATTGCATAAAAATGCCTTATCCACATAAATGTTTGATTAGTAAAACATTTTATTACTTTCAATAATGCATATCATAATTGTCTCTGTATGTAGAAGATAGTGTTTTGGCGAGTACTATAGTTATATGGTGAAATGTTAATTAAAACGGAAGTAGTATACTGTTTGTTCCAAGTCCAATTACTTAATTATAAAATTAAAACAATATAAAGCTAAATAATTTGCCACTTCTACTCTCACCGGTGTTATAAAATTATATCCGAATGATTTCCAAAATGATTAGCATGGCTCTAACTGTCATGAACTGCAGGTTGCCAGGTTATTGAATCTCAAAACAGCTCATAACTATTTTTTAAAATTCACCCTTGTGGCTGCCATTGCACAGTGCAACATAGCAATATAGGAAAGCACACAGTTTGGAAACATTAGAATGGAAAAGATTATTGCCTTTCTTCCTCTCATTCAAAACTGCTATTTTAGTGGCACATATTTCTGAGATTTATTTATTTGGATTTGCTTCAGAATTGACCTTATCAGCTCATAAAGTTTTCACCATATAACAGAAATATTAGTTCAGATTTAACTGCTTTCAATCACTTTGTAGAACAGTGCTTATAAGGAGTTGCATTTAAACAAACATCCTTTCTTCTGCCCAAAGCAATGTGATTCTTCTGATTAAATTATATTGCAAAATATTAACTAAGTGATATCCATTTCAATAGTAAAATAATTATATGGTTGACAGTATCAAGACACAAGACCTATTCAGAATTCTGGCCAAGATGGAGGCTTAGATAGATACACTCTGCCTCCTCACACTACCAAAAGAAAGACAACAAATTTAAAAACAAAAAATAACCAGAAGTGCCAGAAAATCAAACTGTATGGAAGTCTGACAACCAAGGAGTTAAAGAAGAAACAATTATCCAGAATGGTAGTGGGGGGTAGAGTCAGGGAGCCTGGGTGGAGAGGCTCCACCCAGCAAGGTGGCAGCTGGGGGACAAAATGCAAGGCAGTGGCTGGTGGAGCAGGAGGTCCCACATTTGTGTGTGGATAAACCAGCAAGAACAGCTGGGGAGTGAGACAGACCACTTGACCCACCATTCCAGCCCAGGGAAATAAAGCCTCAAAATCTCTGGCAGTAAAAATCTGTGGTGGCTGCTGCAGTGGGAGAAACTCCCAACCTCAAGGGAGAGTTCATTGGAAAGACCCACAGGGTCCTAGAACATATACAACTGCACCCACCAGAATTAGCATCAGAAGGGCCCAATTTGTTTGTGGGTATCAGGGGAAGTGATTGAAAGCTGGCAGAGAGCTGAGCAAGGGGCATTGCTCCCTCTCAAGCCCCTCCCCCACATACAGCACCTCCAGGCAACACAGGTAACCTATGTTGTCTGCCCTGGAGCATACCTAAGGCTCCACTCCTTACAATGTAACAGGTGTTCCTAGAAAAAAAAAATATGGCCCTAATAAAAGGACAGATCAAAGCTCCAAAAATAGAACTAAGCCATGAAGAGATAGCAAACTTATCGGCTGCAGAGTTCAAAACAATGGTAATGGATTACAATGGTAATATGGATGCTTACAGAGATTCTTGAGTATAGTCACAAAATGGAGGAAAAAGTGAAGGCTATGCAAAGTGAAATAAAGGAAAATATACAGAGAACCAACAATGAAGGGAGAGAAACCAGGATCCAAATCAACAGTTTGGAACAGAAGGAAGAAATAAACATTCAACCAGAACAGAATGAAGAAACAAGAATTCAAAAAAATGAGGAGAGACTTAGAAACGTTCAGGAGAAGCTTTAAATGTTCCAACATCTGCATCATAGGAGTGCCAGAAGAGGGAGAGCAAGAAATTGAAAACTTATTTGAAAAAATAATGAAGGAGCACTTCCCCAATCTGGCAAAGGAAGTTCAGGAATCTCAGAGAGTCCCAAAGAAGTTAGAACCAAGGAAGCACACACCAAAGCACATCATAATCACATTACCCAAGATTAAAGATAAGGAGAGAATCTTAAAATCAACAAGAGAACAAGAGTTACCTACAAAAGAGTTCCCTTAAGACTATCAGCTGATTTCTCAAAAGAAACTTTGCAGGCAAGAAAGGACTGGAAAAAAGCATTCAAAGTGATGAAAGGCAAGGACCTACATCCAAGATTACTCTATCCAGCAAAACTATCACTTAGAATGGAAGGGCAGATAAAGTGCTTCCCAGATAAGTTAAACTTAAAGGAGTTCATCATCTCCAAGCCCTCATTGTATGAAATGTATTGTATTATTGTATTGTAAAAAATAAGAAGATGAAAAATATGAATAGTAAAATGACAACAAACTCACAAATATCAACAACTGAACGTCAAAATAAAAAACGAAGCAAACAACTAGAATAGGAACAGAATCACAAAAATGGAGATCACATGAAAGGTTATCAGTGGGGAGGGGGAGGAGAGAGAATGAGGGAAAGGTACAGGGAATAAAAAGCATAAATGGTTGGTGCAAAATAGACAGGGGGAGGTTAAGAATAGTATATGAAATAGAGAAGCTGAAGAACTTACATGTGTGAACCATGGGCATGAACTAAGGAGGAAGAATGTGGGTGGGAATGAAGGTGCAAGGCAGAGGGAATAAAAGGGGGGGGGAATGGGACAACTGTAATTGCATAACCGATAAAATATGTTTAAAAACTTTTAAAAGCCCTGGCTGGTGCAGCTCAGTGGATTGAGCACTGGCCTAGAAACCAAAGGGTCATTGGTTTGACTCCCAGTCCAGGACACATGCCTGGGTTGCAGGCCAGGTCCCAGTTAGGGGGTGCATAAGAGGCAACCGCACATTGCCATTTCTCTCCCTCTCTTTCTCTTTCTCTTCCCCTCTGTCTAAAAATATTAATAAATAAAATCTTTGAAAAATTAAAAAAGGGAGACTAGACCTATTCAATTACATATGTAGTTCAAACTTTTAGCTTGTTCAGTGTAATGGGAAAACAACAAAAAACCCACAAAAATTAATTTAAACATGCTTATATCTCTGTTTAGCTCACCGTGTACTACCACCATACCTTTAAAAATGGAGACCATTCACATAAAATTTCATTGGATAGATAAAATTGACTATCAATGACTTTAGAAGATGGTGTCATAATACAAGCTCTAGAATAATATAGTGATCACTATTGTTGTTGGCTATTATTTCACACCCTGAGGTTAGACTAATTATCAGAAATATAGAGTGGGCGTTGTACACATCCAAACGGACCGTAAACACTTTACAAAGCATGGATTGCTGCAGTACCAAGCTTTCAAGATGACTCCCAATAACACCCACATCCTGACATTGTATAACTAAGCAGTTTTCTTCCCCTATGTATTAGGGTTGGTCTGCGTGAACAAGAGGATATGATAAAAAAAGATAGCATGCCACTTTTGATTTAAAAACTATGGATTCTATCTTGGGCTCATTCTGGCTGTTCTGTTGTCATTTGGATCACTCCCTGGGACAAAACCCTATTGTGAGCAGCTCTATGGAGATCTGTATGGGAATAAATGAAAGTCCCACCAACAGTCACACGACTGAGCTTAGAAGTGGATTCTCCAGCTACAGTTGAGTGTTCAGATGAGTGTGGCCACAGTCAGCAGCTTACTTTCAGTCTAGTGAGACACCCTGAACCAGATAACCTAGCTAAGCCACGCTCAAATTTTTGATCCTCAGATAATGAGTGAGATAATAAATGTTCATTGCTTTAAGCTACTAAATTGTGAGACAATTTGTTATATGGCAATACATACCAATATCGTAAGAAAAAGGCCAGTAGAGTTTAAGTACCATCATGCGTCACTTAAAGACAAGGGTCATTCTGAAAAACGCAGAGTTAGGCAATTTCCTCATTGTAGGCACATCACAGAACGCGCTCACATAAACTGATGGTATTTCATGCATCTTGGCTATGTTATAGACACTGTTGCTCCTAGGCTACAAATCTATGTAGCCTGCTACTGTACTGAATACTATATGCAACCATAACACAATGGCAAGTGTTTGTGCATCTAACCATATTCAAATGTAGAAAAAGTACAGTAAAAGTGCAGCATAAAATATGGACAAGTGGTAAAGCTGTTTAGGGCACTTTCCGTGACTAGACCTTGCAGTACTGGCAGTTGCTCTGGGCAAGTCAGTGTGGGGGTGAATGTGAAGGCCTGGGACATGTCTGTTCACTGTTGTAGATGTTAAAAAACACTAGAAACTTAGGCTATTCTAAATTTATACAAAATGTTTTTCTTTCTTCAACAATAAAGTAACCTTAGTTTACTGAAGGTTTTTTTTCTACTTTTAAATATTTGTTTTTTTAACTTTTTGAGTCTTTTGTAAAAACACGTCACTTAAGACAAAAACACTTGAAAAGCTGCACAAACATAATTGCTTTTTTTATATCTCTATTGCATGCATTTTTTCTTTTTAAACATTTTAGTTTTTAAACTTTTGAACTTTTTCTGTTAAAATGGAAGACACAAATGCACACAATAGCCTAAGCCTACACAGAGTCGGGGTCATCAACATCACTCTCTTCCACCTCTGTGCTTTGTCCCCGTCTGCAGGGTCAATGACATGCACACAGCTGCCATCTCCTATTACGACAAATTTCCTTCTTGCAAACCTCCTGAAGGGCCTGCCTGAACCTCTTCTTCAAGAGGTGTCATTCTTTTCAGAAGTATGCTGATGGTGGTTTGTTTTTGTTAATTATTGATTTATTGTAAGCAGATAATGCAGCATGGACATTCTTCTTTATTAATGAAAATTTTGGTGTTGGGCCAATGTTTTAAACTTTTTAAGGAGATTGTTGAGGTCTGCAAAAACTTCTGCTAAACCCTTCGATTTTCTTGAGGGCTCTTCTTTTTTTCTGCAGCTTCCCTTTCTCTCGCTTCTTCTTTGGCTATGCATTCCTCTTCCAGTTCCAACTTTTCCTCACTAGTTAGTTCCTCAAGAGCAACCTATAGAAGATCCTTAATGTGATCTTTACCCAGATTAAATCTGATTGCCATCTCAACCATGGCTGTGTTGATTGTTGCATGCTCCACATTCTTGGAAAATCCTCTGAAGTCATGGAAAAACTTCTTGAGTATCATCTTTCAGAAGCCATTCATACACTCCTTGGTGACATCATCTTAAACCCAAGCAAGGTTCTTGATGTTGTCAGGAGTGCTGCAATCCTTCTAGAATTCATCGGTATCTTTCTCACATCTGGTGATAGGGCAGAAGTCCTCCTCAGGTAGTAAGGCTTAAGAACTACTTTAAACTCTTTGGTCCATTAATTGTATAAAAGAGGTATTGTTTAGAGACAGAAGCACCACTTTGATTTTTCAGTGAAGATTAACATTAAAAGGTGATGACTTGGAATAAGATCAACAATAAAAGGTGATGTATTGGAGCATTATCAACAATAAGCAAAATTGTGAAAAGTTTGTTCTCTAGACATTAGTTAGTTTTGCTGGCATAGCAAATCTGGAGGGCATCTTGGAAGAGGAGCTGGATCATCCATGATTTCTCATCGTTCCTGTAATACACTGGCAGTATATGATGATATTCTTGAGGATCCTGGGGTTTTCACTGTGCTAGGTCATAATAGGTTTCAATAGGTAGGCTGTAAAATTGCCCCTGAACATGACTGTTCTCCTGTCCTTTAAAAGCATTTAAGCTGGCATTGACTTGGCTTCCTTATGGATGAGACCACTTCTAGGAATTATTTTCAGAGTAGGGCAATTTCATTCATATTGAGTATTTGTTCTGGCTAATAATTTTTCCCATAATCAGGTTGTTTAGATATTCAAAGATTCTTCAGCTGCCTTCACAACAGCACTCACAGATTCACACTCACTTTCGCATTAAGTAATGAATGATTTTTGGATTGTTTAAATTGTCCAGAGTTAGCAGTAAATTTAATACCTTAGTAAGGTCCAGGTTTGCCTTTCAACAATGCAAACAAACTTTTTGCCTTGGCTTTGCTCGTTATGATGCTGGGAGGAAAATGCCTTTGTCTGGTTTTCAATTCAGGTCATTAGAAGTTTCTCCCTTTATACATTTGAAGCCCTTCTCAGATTTTTGTTAGCCTTTGTTCCCTTCAATGAAGTAGATCCTTCAACATCTTATCACCACTTTGTTCTTGTTCTTCAAGGTCACAGCTGTGGTAGAATGGGGCATGTTTTGACTGGTGAGCAATTACCATCACTGATTTTCTGCCTTTGTAATCCTCAATCGCTTTTAATTTTGTTTTCAGGTCAACCACTCAATATAGCCTCTTACTGACAACATTAACAGTGGATTTTGTATGCTTAGGGTCAGTGATGAACAAAATAGCATAAGATTAAATCAAGCATAAAAGAAAATGATGCAAAAAAGAGATGGGTTATAGGAAAGGTACAAGGCTGCTGCCAGAGTAACATAGCATACTGTTTTACAGGAAACATTTAAAAAAATAAATTAAAAGACTACACACTACTTTCAGTATTTCATACATTTGAGTGATTGGGTCTCAAGGTACATAACTCAGGTATTTTGTGATATTTATTGGCCTTTATATGTTAAAGATAATTGAATTAACCAAAAACATACTTTATGATGTGCATAATTTTTATATTTATTTTTCCTTCAGTTGCCATTACATTTCTCCTTTATTCAATACATATTTTCTCTAGAACATTTATGGCAAACATTCTTAAACATAATTATTAAAGTAAAATTCTGAACATAAGTTGTAAATTGTTGAGCATAATATTGATTCTGTATATAGGGGTGACATCTTATTGGAATATTTAAATTGTTGCATACATTGAATAATATCCTCAATTATCTCATTTGTGCAAAAAAGTATCATTTGTTTCTACAATAGATAAATCTGGAGTGTTGATTAGATTTTTTCAAAAAGTTAGTATTTGAACATAGAACCAATCTTTTGCAATTGTGTAGGTTTCAGTGTAAGCAATAACAATTATACTGGGCTATACTTAATTTTACCTCAAAATTCATTTCGTGTATTTTCTGTATAACCTGAGCTTATGCATTCAAACATATTTTCCCTTTTTCAGACCATGTTGATTTAAATATATTTTTCAATGAAGAGTGTTATTTTGTCTTTATGATTCAGAGCCATTTGGATGGGCAACAACAGTTTGAATGATGTGACACATTAATTTCCCAGCTATTGAAGTGACCAGGATAAGAGCAATGCCTCCTCTAATGCATTCTTTTTATAATCTTATAGAAAGAAAATCCAAAAAATCATTTTTTTGGTAATTTCATTTAAAATAACAGTAAAAATAATTTTAAAAGACTACACACTATAATAACAATAAAATGTAGAGCATAGTAAAAGCAGGTACCAGTAACATTGTCATTCATTATCATTACCTAGTGTTACGTATGTTCTGTACAAAATTGTCTGTGCTGTACTTTTACAGTAGGCTTCTTTACTCCAGCATCACCACAAACACATTAGTAATGCCTTGCGATATGATGTTTAACGTACCACAGTGGCAACATCAGTGTGTAATAGGGATTTTTAGCTCCTTTATAACCATATTGGGCCACCCTCAGATGCGTAGTCAAAGTTAATAGAAATGTCATTATGTGGCACAGGCTTGCAATTCAGTATACATTTTTAATATTTATGAATCAAATTAACATTTATTCCTTTTCCTCGATGCCCTGTATTCAGAAACTCAGGCACTGCTATCATTACAGTGTTGTAGCTAACCCCACAAGTTTTACAATTGAGGATATTTCTGGTATATTATATTTTTAGAAACATATTTGATAATAATGTGAAAATATTAACATAAATGACATTAGTAACACTTAAGTAATATTAGATTTTAAAATGTTCTCCTGTTAGTCCAATAACCACCAGTGTGCATTGACATCATACCCTCTGATGGTACAACATAGGCCATTGCCAAAATATTTGGCTGCTCTCTTGACACTTCTTTTCACGACTGTTTATGAAGTTATTGAGGTTTAAGTAGAAAGGCTTATATGAGCATTACGTTAATCCTGTTATCCATTCCATGCTATGATCTGAGAGTTTTTAGGGTTATTTCAAGTTAAAATTATTCACTCACACACTCATCTAACACGTGGAAACAAAGTTAACCTACTTGACTTACAAGTGTTGACAATGTACATGGGGGAAAACACACTAATATGAAAAAAAAAAAATATTCTATAATGTTTTTCCTTATAACTTAAGATTAGTTTCATTCTTTCACCATGATTTTATTTCTGATTATCTTATCAAGTGCTATAATTAATATATAAAATATTAAGTTATACCATTATTATTTCTGTAGAAAATATTGACATCTGCCCTGGTTGCTGTGGCTCAATGGATTGAGTTCCAACCTGTGAACCAAAAGGTTGCAGGTTTGATTCCCAGTCAGGGCACATGCCTGGACTGCAGGCCACGTCCCCAGTAGGAGTCACGCAAGTTGTTTCTCTCCCTCTCTCTGCCACTCCTTGTCTCTCTAAAAATAAATAAATAAAATCTTAAAAGAAGAAAATATTGACATCTATGTTTATGGCAATGTCAGAAATTGTTCTTGTTAAAATTTAAGAAAATTAGACTGTATTATTTTAACTTAGAATTTGTTAACTAATTTCACTTTTGTTTCTTCTTGACCTCAGATCCAATGAGAAGGATGGTTGGAGTTCTCACTCATTTTGTTCAGTTTTTTCACTTTTTATAAAATGATAGATTAAAGGGAAAAGTTTTCTCTAGAGGGAAGGTACTTTAAACATTGCAGAGAAACCGGTAACATATGATTAAATGACTTGATAATTTCAAATGTATTGTTCTCCAATCATTAAAATGTCAATTCTAAGAGCTTATTCTAGAATCCAATTTTGAACCAATTTGTCAGAGTAGTTTAAGTTATTGTATATACTTAAAATAATATGTTTTCTTGAAGAAATAACATTTATTTACTTAATCTGGACTTTTATCAGAATCTGAATAACTGGTATTTTACCACATTTATCTCACATTGAATATTAATGCATAAAACTGAGGAGTTATTATGGTTATTTCTTTTTTAAATAATGACATTTACATTTTATTTTACTTAAGACTTTCTAAATGGATGTTTTGCTTTATCTGGAAATTCTGCTATATATTTTAAATTTTGCTATAGCTTCTGCTCAATAAATATAAATCTCAAGTCAAGAGAAGCTGATTTAGTGAATTTGTACTAAGCTCATAATAGTTTAGTTTAAGCTCAAGAGGGAGTTAATTCTGAATTATTTAGTTAACAGTTATTCATTTTATTATATATTTTCAGGTTCTTACTGGGAAAATTTATATTTGAAACATAGGTTTTAATATTAAAACTTATTTTTAATAACACCTTTATTTTAGAATAGTTTTAGATTTACTAAAAGTATTTGCAAGATAGTACTGAAAATATCTACATCTCTCACTGATGTTCTCCTATTATTAACATCTTCATATATACATGTATATGTATACATGTATATGCATATTTATTTATATGCATATGTGTCTGTTCCTTTAGATGATGACAATTTCTCATCTTTACCTTCTTCTCCCCACCATTTTTGATGGTCTTGACTCAGTTTTAAGGAGGGCTGTTCAGACATTTAGCAAAATGCTCCTCAGTTGGGATTATCTGTTTTGTTCATGATTGGACTGGAGTTATGCATATCTGGGAGGTGATATTATAATTTTTATTAGTACTTTATAAAATTATACAACCCTATCATGTTTGATAATATAATATACAGTATATATACAGAATATAAGCATTTCTGATAGTCATTGATAGACAAGTGTTACATTGAAGTCATTTATTTAGTCACTCACCCATTCATTTTATAAAATGCTGTTTTTATAAAGAATATGGTGCTATACCTAGAGCTGTAAACAGACTGTTACACCCATAGTAACATTTAATCCAAGACTGTTCATTTTAATGTAAAGGGCTTTGCTGATAATTGGTAACACAAAGGCCTCATTAACCAGTACATTAGGACTTTCTGATTCACTTCTCTAGATTTCAGGCTTAAGAGGCCATTACATTCTTAATGACCCTAACCGATGGAGGCAGTAGATTTCCTCTCAAAGGAGAGTCCTAGAGTAGAGTTGTTCTCTTTGATTTATGTGCTGAGTGGATGTAGTTCATTACAAAGTTTGGATGATAAGTCCAGAAAATTACTGCAGATACTGCTTGTGCTTTGGCAATGATTCCGAAGAAAGGCCCAACACAATTTCAACTGTCAACCTCCATGAGAAAGATCTATCTGCCACTACTTTCTGTATTTTGAAAAGAAAAAAATATTATGGTGATAAGAAATAAAAATGGAGCTTTCCCACACGCTTGTAGATAGAGAAAGGTAAACATCCAGAGGTACATTATTCATCATATAGATTAGCCACTGTCCCAGTCCCACTGTTCTTAGGCAAGATCAAGAATGGAGATCCAGAGAAGTGTGTCCAAATTTGTTTGCTCCACAAACTTGATTTGATTGCCTGCTAAATGCCAAAAAAACATATTATTTGAATATTTCCTCATTTAATGTGAACACATGGCTAACTGATGCAACCAGCAGGAACAAAACTTAAAAGGACTCTTTGTAGTTTAACGACAAACTAGGAAACTTTAAATTTCCCTTATGCTGTTTTACTCAGCCATCTTGTTTTTGTTGTTGTTGTTGTTGTTTCGATGTTTCATTTTAAAACAACTTTTACATTGTTTTCTATCTGTCCTTTATGGTTTTTATAACTCTTCTTTATTAAAAAGACTTAAAAACAGCATTATCAAGACCCTGGATGGCAAATACTGTTATTGCATGTTATTCTAAACCAGGAGCAAAACAATTAAAAGACTCTTGTCAAAAATTATAGAATGATGAGAATTTGTTTTAACTTGTGTAATTCATGGGCATTGAGTAGTTTTGTGCTACATATATTTTCTTTGAATTCCTTATTTTGGATAATTCAAAATATTTCATACTGCTCCGTGTTAAAAGGACAAAATTATTGTGATGGTTTGATGAATTTTTCAATTAAAAGAAAGATTGATATATTTCTAAAGACATATTTGGATTATAACTGAAATAAACATATGTTAGTAAAACACTGAGTATATCTACAGAATACAATCTTTATATTAGCAATAGTGAAAACATTCTTCTTACCCCAAAGAAGTAAGGATGTCTATTTTTTTCTACTATTTTTTATTATTCTAGCTCTTCTATTATGGCCACCACAGTCTTCATTATCTTAGACATTTTGCAATTTGATTATCCTCAATTCAATGAATTACCCACTGTATTCAATATGACATACATGCTACATTTAGATTTGTCTATATCTATAGTTAGTCTGATTATCTTGTAATACATAAGTTTTCATCACCTTTCACAAAACATACCTTTTATTACTGAGTCAAAGTTTATTATGGATAATTATGAGAAATAAACTATTAAAATAACATTCATGGTATTCTATGGTATGACTTTTGGTCGTGTGCTTAGATGAACAACCCAGGTTCTGCACAATTGGGTCTCTGATCTCCCTCTCCATTCTTGTATCACATTATTGCTCCTTATCAGGGTTCCATTTATGCCTCCTTGAATATGTGTGTTTCTTTGCCATCTTTGTTTTCCTCAGCATGTCTTGTTTTTTTGATATGTTTTCCTTCTTCTTTTTTTTTGATCCTTCTATTGTTCCTTCTATCAGGTCTATTTCTTCCCTTAAGGTTTAATTTAAATCGCATCCCATTTAGTAGACTATAGTCAATTAACCAACCTTCATAGATTATTTTCTCATTTAAATTTCCTGTTACTCAAAGGCTGCATAACTTATTTTTTAATTAATTAATATTTTAAGAGCTGTGTATTTATATACAGATTTATTTTATGTCTTTTTTTCAGAAAAAATATTGTAAAGCATTAAGTTATAGAAAATGGCACATATGTATATGTTTTTGAATCCTTACTCTTTATTATAGGTTTTTGGCCAATGAGAGTTTCTTGATAACTTGGTTATGTCTTACTAAATTGCTCGGTGGATCCTATATGAGATGTATATAGGGAGAAATAAATAAGCTTAATAAATAAGATATAAAACTGAAACCCTTGCAGATTATTGGTATTTTTATTCATTCTTTCATTTCAATGTCATACAATGGGGAGGGGGGAAGATGTATGAATATAACATATCCCCTATATCAGTAAAAGGAAGAACAGATTTGGACTACATGGACTGTGGTTCATATTATTAGACCAAAAAAAAGCACCTAGAAAAAAACTTAAACTGTATGTTTGAGAATTTAAAGACACATATGGACATTTTTCACATAAATAAAACAAACAGTCCTAAAATTTTTATGAAGCCATGAAAGACCCCAATTAGCCGAAGCAATCTGGAGTAAAAAAACAAAAAACAAACAAAACAAAACAAAACAAAAAAACAAAAAACAACCAGAAACCTGAAGACATCATGCTACCTGATATTAATCTATAATGCAAAGCTACAGTAGTCAAAACAGTATTTTACTGGTATAAAAACAGATGCATAGGTCAATGAAAAGAACAGGGGGTCAAGAAATAAGCACACACATGTATAGTCAATTGATTTACGACAAAGGGACCAAGAAAAACAATGGGGAAAGGACAATGCCTTTAATAAACTGTGCTGGGAAAGTGGACAGATACATGCAAAAGAGTGGAATTGGACCACGCATTATATTAAACTACACAGAAAAAATAACACAAAATGGATTAAATACTTGCATGTAACACCTAAAACCATAAATCTCTTATGATAAAACATAGGTAGTAAGCTCCATGACATCAATTTTGATGATATTTTCTGTTTGGCACTAAAAGCAATGGTAACTAAAGTAGAAAGAAGGGAAAGGGTCAAGTTCAGGAACATGGACAAATACAGTGGTGGAGGGTTGAATGCGGAAAGGGGGTGGATAGGGAGAGGGAGAGTAATGGGGGAAAATAAGGACAGCTGTAATTGAACAATAATAAAAAATATTTTATTAACTCAAAAAGAGAAAGGTATGTAGCCAAGAAGTGGAGAAAAAAAATTATACAGGTGTTGGATAGTGAATCAAATGATCACTTTTATGGATTTTTTGGTAATGTTTGTAGTATTTGTCAGGTTTTTACATGTTATGACTTACTGTTGCTCTTTTTTCTCATATTCACTTTTTATCTAAAAAAAAACAAAAATGAAACAAACAAAAAGACTAGTGAGTAGGACTACATAAGTCTAAAAAGCTTCTGAACAACAAGAGAAACCATCAATAAATGAACTGACAACCTATCAAATGGGATAAAATAATTATTAATAATATATCTAATAAAAGGTTAATGTATAAAATTGATAATGAACTCATATCACTCAATGGCAAAAAAGCTAATGAAAAATTGGCAGGGTATTTCAATAGACATTTTTCAAAAGAAGCCATACAGATGGCCAACAAATACATAAAAAGGAACTCAGTATCACTAATCATCAGGAAAGTGCAAATCAAAACTTTATTGAGATATCACCTCACATCTGGTAGAATGACTATTATCAAAATGACACAAAAATAAATGTTGGCGAGGATTTTGCACTGTCAGTGGGAATATAAATTGAGGAAGCCATTATGGAAAAGGTCATGGAAGTTCCTCAAAAAATTGGGAAAATAGCTACCATATTGTGTATCAGTTCCACTTCTGGATATTTATCTGAAGAAAATAAAAATATTAACTGAAATGATATATGCACCCCCATGTTCATTGTGTTTATTGGTAATAACCAAGATATAAAAACAATTGTCCTTTGACCAATAAATGGATAAACTGTGTTTATATATATTTATACATATATATATATATAATGTTATATGTATTACATGTAACATACTCATCCAACAAAAAGTAAATCTCACCATTTGTGCATTATTCTGTATGAAATAATACGAAGTAAGACAAATACAATATGACCTCACTTATATGTGGAATTTAAACACACAAAAAAATAACCAACAAAAAAGCAAGCTCATAGATACAAAGAACAGATCGGTATTTGCTGGAGACTTGGGTGCAGAGCAAACTCTATATAGACATCAAAAGGTGCAAATTATTAATTATTAAATGAACATGTCATGGTGAATACTGTATTGAAGTTAATGATACTGTGCTGAATATCTGAAAGTTGCTAATAAAGTACATCTTAAAGTTCTTATCATAGATACATTTTATAATTATGTGCAGTGATGAATGTTAATTTGACTTATTGTACTGATCATCACCAATATATACAAATAATAAATTGTTATGTTATATAGCTAAAACTAACATGATATGCCAATTATATTTCAATAAAAATAATTTACCAAATATAATAATGAATTTTAATGTAAACAATTAAATGTTATATAAACATATAAAATCAGTATGTAAAGGTGAAACTATGGAAGCAGTAAAAATATTCGTGGTTACAGGAGAAAGAGTGAAGGAGGAATGAATATGTAAAGCACAGAGGATTTTTAGGTCACTGAAAGTACTCTTTATGATAGCATCATGGCGAATATCTATCATAACACATTTGCACAAATGTATAAAATGTATGCTGCCAATAGCGAGCCCTGATGTTAACTGTGAAGTTGGGATGCTGAGGAGGTATGAACCTGGGTAGGTTCATCATTTGTAACAAAACCCACCACTATGCTGGAGAGTTTTTGTTGCTGAGGGAGACTACACATGAGTAATGGCAGGGGTACATGGTAAATCTCTGTCACTCCTACTCAGTTTTTCTGTGAAACTAAAACTGAACTGAAACTAAATTTTATTTCAAAGTAATAAAATAAAACAATATTTAAGGGCTGAGATATTCATTTGCTAATTCATTCTTAACAAATAGTAGACTATATACACACACATATATACATATACACACAGACATATATATATGCACATATATTTAATCATCTTTAGAGTAGATGAATTGGGCTAATTCCTCATTTGTGCTCTTGAAAAGATCTCATTTTCTAAAGAAATTTAGTGATACATAGTCATATGCCTGTTGATGCAGGTGATCCTCAAAGGTAAAATTATGATGGATCAGTGCTGGACCAGAAGAAAAATAGAGAGAAAACATATTGATTCAGCAGTTAACTATTTGGCACTCCCTTAAAATAGGAAAATAGATGACTCATTCTGAATAAAAATTTGAAAGTGACTTGGAGGCATCGAAGCTCTAATGACCCTGTACTCTAGCTCTCTAGACACCTAAGGTGTCGGAAAACCAAAAGGAAACGGTGGGATGATTGAAACAGAGCTAAGATTGTACCCACTGGACACACACCTCAAGAATTAAAAGGCTGCAATCTGCTGTTATTTCAAATTAACCTTTTTCTGACATTCAACTTCACACACATTTGCTTTGGATAGTAACTTTCTAGTAATTATTTTGTTATGTAATGCTATACTCGTTTGCCCTTAAAAGAAGAGCACTTGAATTCTTTTCTGTAAATAGAACAGAGTTAAATACTTGTGTGGTGTTTAATACTGAGATACACTAATTTATAGTACATTAAAAAAACTCCTAGCCCTGGCTGGTACGGCTCAGTGGATTGAGTGCTGGCCTGTGAACCAAAGGGTTGCCAGTTCAATTCCCAGTCAGGGCACATGTCTGGGTTGTGGGCTGGGTCCCCCGGTATGGGGCGTGTGAGAGGCAACCAAACATTGATATTTCTCTCCCTCTCTTTCTCTCTCCCTTCTCCATTCCCTAAAAATAAATAAGTAGAATACTAAAAAACCCTCCTAAATATTAGCCATGTAAAGGAACAAATATTTTTTGTTCAAGCTATATACCCATGTGGGTAGCAGAGCTTTTCTATTTAGCATAATCAAAACCCCAAGACATTCTACCATGAAGCTGCACAATTCACATTAATAGAGTAAAATGGATGGAACAATCATGACCCAGCTTTGAAATACTGTAATCTGCAAGAAACATTTACATTGTCATTCTTTAAAGTGTGGGGAGGATAAACTTACCCTGTGTGAGTATATATGGTCACCAAAACAAAATTTCAAATACAACAGATTTACGTTTTTAAATAAATGAAATGTTTATTTCTGATTTCATCATTAATAGTGAATGTTAGGAAACACAGGAAAACGTTGAAATCTTCAAGAGCTGTAAAGTATTTGCTTTATGTTGCAAGGACGAAAGGGTCTTACAGCAAAAATGAAATCATTCCCTGGCCAGTGTGGCTCATTTGGAGTATGGTCCTGTAAGCCCAAACAGGTCAACGGGTTCAACAGGTTCAATTCCCGGTCAGGACAAATGCCTAGGCTGCAACCCGATGGCAGAGCATCAGAATCTCTCTGTCCATGTTGCTCTCTCACACCGATGTTTTTCTTTTTCCTTATCTCCCTCCCTCCCCCTCTTTCTAAAGTCAATAAGCATGACCTCAGGTGAAAATAAAATGAGAAAGAAAAAGAAAACTTGAAGTTAAACTTTAAAAAAATAAAGTTGCACTTTAAAAATAAATGAAAAGTAAATAAATAAATCTGAAATCACAGTAAAATGTTAATGAACACAAAACTACAAAACACTTGTTCTGAAATTTTCTTCAGTGCCTTTAAATATGATTTTAAAGCAAAATGATACATCATACAGATGATGTATTGTAGAATTATATACCTAAAACCTATATAATTTTATTAACCAATGTCACCCCAATAAATTCCATAAAAATAAATAAGTGAAAATGAAAAGAACTGGAATAAAATTATTAAGTGTGTATGTTAATTTAAAGGTTCCATGAGGGAGGAGTTGACAGATATTTGGTTGAATATAATTTTGTGTATTTCCACCAGGGTATTTCTGGATGAGATTAACAATTGACTCTATAAAATAAAGCAGATTTTTCTTTTCAGTTTGGACAGGCCTCAGTGAACCCATTGATGCCTAAATAGACCAAAACGATAGTAAGATAAAAGACATCAGCCATCTGCCTTCTCAGGGCTGGGACTTACATCTTCAGATCTCCTGGGTCTCCGCATTGGTAAATGTAGATCTGGGTAATTTTAAACCTTCATAATCACATGAGATAATGTCTTGGATAGACAGACAGATAGATGTAAATATACAGATATATGTGCATGTTGGTTCTGTTTCTCTAGAGAACCAAGACAAATAGAAACTTTGGTACCAGGAGTAGTCCAAGAGGAACAGAATGTTAAGGATGAGTTTTCTGAACTGGTTCTGGGGTTTCCGAAATTGTCGCTCCAATCTGATTAGATTTAAGGTGGTTCTTCACTTGATTTCTAGTAGTAGAAAAGCAATGATTGTCCATGGCATAACCCCGCAATAGAGACACAAAGCAGATTTTTATTAGGTACTCCTAGTCAAGGACCAAGCAAGACCAAGGTAAGAGATGTATGATACTTTCTAACAGTGTTTATAAAACTAAGACATATAATAAGTTTGGCTGGTTGTTCCTAAGGTCACTGGACAAAGTGATAAAAGGACAGTATAAGCTCAGGAATTTGAATTCCCAGATGAAGCATTACGTAAATGGCCTAAAGGTATCTATGTGTGTCCGGAAGAAAACCCCATCTGCTGTAGCCACAGGGCTGAAATTGCTGAAAATCAAACATAGAATGTCATTCTGAAACTAGATGACTTACAAGTTAAACTGCAGCTTGGCAAGGTGTCTACTATTAAAGTGAGAACTGTGACTGGGAAATAATGGGAGGTTAAGTGCCTCAGGGTGATAGCCAGATACCTGGTGGCAGATGTATTACATTGGACTGGTTCCATCATGAAGAGGCAGTGTTTTAACCTTACTGGAGTAGACGTGTACTCTGGGTATGGATTTGGCTTTCCTGCACTCGTGATTCTGCCAAACTGCTGTCCATGGACTTAAAGAATGCCTGCCTGACCCACTGTCAGGATATTCCAAAGATCATTGCTTCAGATCAAGGAACTCACTTTGCAGCAAAAGAATTGTGACAATGGTCCCATCCTCGTGGAATTCGCCAGTCTTTCCATGCTCACCACAGTCCTAAAGCAGCCAGCTTGATGTGACAGTGAAATGGTCTTTGAAGATGCAATTACAATGACAGCTAGTTGGCAATACTTTGCAGGACTGAGCAAGGTTCTCCAGAAGGCTGTATCTGCTCTGAATTTTTTTCCACTATATGGTACTATTTGTCTGATAGCTAGGACTCACTGGTCCAGGCATCAAGGGATGGAAATGGGTATGTCACCACTCACTGTTATGTCTAATGACCCGTTAGCCAAAACTTTTGCTTCCTGTATTTTTTGCAAGTTTATGCTCCACTGTTCTAGAGTTATTGGCTCCAGAGAGAGAAATGCTTCTAACAGTAGACACAACAATGAGTTCATTGAACTGGAAGGTAAGACTGCTATCTGGTCATTAAGTTTTCTCATGCCTCTGGATCAACAAATAAGGACAGAGCTTACTATGCTTGTTAGAATGATTGATTCTGACTACCCAGAGGAAACTGGCCTACTCCCAGATGGAGGTAAGGAAAAGTGTGTCTGGAATACAGAAAATCCCTCAGGTACCTGTTAGTATCAACATGTTCTCTGATAAAGGTCAATAAAAACTGCAACAACCCAATCTAGACAGGACTGTCAATGACCCAGATCCTTCAGTATTTATGGGTTAGGTCATCTCACCAGGTAAAGAAACATGACTGGCTGAGCTGCTTGCTGAAAACAAAGGGAATACAGAATGGGTAGTAGGAGAAAGTAGTTATAAATACCAACTATGACCACATGGCCAGTTACAGAATAGAAAATTATAAATGAATAGCACAGGTAGAGACATAAATATGTAGAAATTTCACATAAACAAGTTTCTACACACCTCAGTGGTCCAGCAAATCTAATTGTATGTGAATAAATCCATCTTAAATGGTCTACACCACACTTAACCATCTTCTAGTGCATATGTTTTAAATGACTTTGAAGTTGAGTTTTTGAAAATTTCAGTTTTTTTTCTATTTTAATATTATATTGTTTAAGTCTAGCTAAAAGCTTCTCAGGTACATTACTTAAAAAACACATGATTCCATTACCCTTTTAAAGAAATAGCTATTTGATGTAGTTTTCACTTGCATCTTTCTCATCTGTGTATGTGTTGTTTTATAATACCCCTGTTATAAAAAAGTCAGACAAAATCCAAAATTTGGCAACATTTTCTGTAAAGAGGCAGATAGTAAATATTTTCAGCTTTATGGACCATATGGCTTCTGTTGCCCCTACTTAACTCTGCCAGTTTAGTGCGAATGTAGCCATAGACAATACAGAAACAAATTACTGTAACAGTCTTTCAATAAAACTTTATTTGCAAAAACAGCTGTTGCACTGAATTTGGCCTGCAGGCTGTGGATTCTAACCACTCTCCTAAATCATGTGAGTGCCCACAAGCCTCAAATTAGGAACTTCAGTGAGTCTTTCCAGACCACGGGCTCCAATTTGACAAATGCATGTTAGATTTTCTACAATAGAGATATATGTTAACACAAATGCTACATTGATTCTTCCATGAGGAGGCATCCCTTTCAAATGTCTTGGTGTCTACCTCTTGTTTTGGAGGAAACCAGGTTAACAGCAGTGCAGAATCCCAGAGTGGGTGGGCCTGAGGGGTTCCATTACAGGAGTGATTTTTCACAGAATGCCCTAGGGTTATCCATGGGAAGGTGGTAATGACTGAACTTCCAAACAGCAGTGGGAGACAGCTCATCACAGGGTAAGTAAATTGTTCTTGGCACCTGGACTGTTTACCTCCCTGACTGGGAGAATCATTGCACTGGTAATGTTTTTCCAGCCGGCAAGTTGCAACTTCGTGGAGGGCTGCCGCTGTTGGTGATTGCATTCAGCTGCGAGAAACAGAGAACGTGTTTATCACCGTCTCAAACAATTATGGGCTTATTTTTCTTCAAACAATTAGAAGACTAAAATCATTTCCATAGCTCATGAGAGTCAGAGCTGAGATTTTGGCAATTTTCTTGGCCCTCCTCTCAGCGCCCTACTGCTTGGGTTGCTGGAGCATCAGCCACCAGGTTTACATTCTAAGAAGGAAGAAAATCCAAGCTAGAAGGATAGTTACATTAACAAAGCAAATTTTACCCTATTTATGCATTGCCAGGTTTGTGTCACATGTTCTTGCATAGGATATTGCAAAATGCATTTGTAAACATGAGAACTATTGTAAAGGATAGTAATCCAATCGACCACTGATGGGCTGTAGTAAGGTCTATTAAAAGTACAGCACGCAAATGCTGCCTCTCCACATAAGACTTAGCCACTGAGGCCACATTTCCTCCTCTTTCTCTTCCTCCTTTTCCATCTCCTCCTCCTTTCAGATCTTTGGTTGGGGGAATATTTTCAAGATTAAAGACAAAAGATGCAACATTAAAACAAAAATGTGTGGGAATTTGTTATATTGCCCAATCCTATACATGTGTTGCATAAACGTTTAAAAATTTTAAACAAAATTAAAAGTAAAGCAACAACAGTAATATTCAAAATTTAGCAGAAAGAAAAACAAATTCCTCTTCAGTGTACACTGTATGTTACAATGTTCCTAAAAAAGGGAAAAGAACAACAAAGTAAAAGCAAGGTACATATGGAGAAGTTCCTTGTGCAATTAGAGAATATAAAAGTAAATTTGGTTTCTCATGAACTTGATGTAATTCCTATGAACAGTTAAATACCAAATATTGAGCAATAGGTGGCAATTATAATGACTGCCAAAAAGAGTAATATTATTAAGATAGAATTAATACATGTAGTGGATTTCTACACTACTCATTAATCAATCATTTGGCAAAAGTCATAGTCTATGTAGGAATTCATGAAAAACAATTGAAAGAATGGAAAATGACAATGATCTTTTATGTGCAAGTGTTTTGCCAGCTGCAAAAAATATATAAAAGAATAAAAATGGTAGAAGGGAATAACGGGAGGGCAGGAGGAAATGTTTTCAGGAACAACCACAAAGGACTCATGGACAAAACCAAGGGGAGGTGAAAGCAGGGGAGGGAGGTAGGGATGGCTGGGGTGGGGGAAGAGGGGTGGGGGAGGCAGATGTCTACACGTGAACAACAATAAAATATTTAAAAAATAAGCTGTAAAAAGCATAAAAATGAATATAAAAATTTACCAAGAAACTAAGTAGTAATTTACTTTTTGTAGTATGTCACTGCTATCTTTTTTTATAGTAACAAATTAAAAAACTTAAAATTGTAATTATCTTTATTCCAATTTTTATTGGTTAAAATTTCTGGAATAAGCTTATGTAGATTGACTTTTCTCAATTCCAATTTATCATTCAATCAGTCATATATATACACATATACATATATATATACATATATATATATATATATATATATCTCCTGACATCTGCTTTTGATTAATTCTGGGGCCCCTCATATCAGAAGTTAATTATAAGCAATGGAAAACTGTGAGAACAACTTCATTTTGTTGATGGAAATGGAGCAAATCATCTCTTGGTTAGTTCTCCTGTGTATGCTTGTATCCTCTGCTGGTGTCCAGTTTCTTGCCTTTCATAGCATTTTTCCATTTCATGACATGCTCAGAAAGTCTTTCCCATACTCAGATGGTATGATATGTGGGTATTTATGTCTGTATGTAAAAATGCAATATATACCACATATACATTAATAACTAATATATATTATATATGAAATACAAAATATATGACATATATTATATCTTATACATAATAAAATATGTTCCTGTTAGTTTTTATCTCATTTCTTTCTGGACACTTTTTTTTGTTATATAAATTCAAGTACATGTTTCCAAAATCCTGGTAGTTTTCTCCAAATGATTGTCTTTAAATTTTTATTTCTGTTTCAGTACATTCAGATATGGATAATTTTTAAAGGATTCCAACCATAAAACAAAGTTTCTGTCCCAGCCTTTTTAAACTTCCAGTCATATTTTCAAAGTCGTTATTTTGAATTAAACTAGTGTTCCTTCTGATTTTTCATTGTTTCTAAATATAATTATACAATCAATTCCCTGTTCAAATTAATTAGTCTCTATTGCTTTCATTTTATTATGAGTATTTAGCATTCTTCAGTGTTCTTAAGTATGCACCCCCAATTCCACTGTTCATTGTTTTTTTATATTTCAGATATAGCACAATTTTTTGACATCACTACATATGTATGTTACTATTAATGTTATTCATTGGTGATTTTATCTAGTATAGTACAAATTTTATTTCAATTACCAATAGCCACATTTTTGATTTGCTAATTTTTCTGTGCATTTATCAATAATTGCACCCATACTCTACATATTAATATGAACACTATTTTGATATCATTTTATTGAAGGCTTTGTTCAATTTTTTCCTGGTGATTTCTGCTCACCACTTTTTTCATTTAAAGTCTCATAAAATTTCAGAAATTTGGTGTTTGCTATTTATCTTTACATTTATCAGTTCCTGGATCTCATGTGAATACTTTTTGTTGCATCATTTTTAGTAAATATATCCTCATGTTGCTTTTTTACAAATGGTGCACATACAAATTAAGAATGTGCAAGGCTGTCTTTTCTTCTCTCTGCAAAGTAGATGTGGGTTGTTTGTTTACTTTTTTTGTTTGTTTTTTGTAAATGTCCATTATCACACTAAGGACATTTCCTGATATTTCCATATTCCTGTCATTTTTTTAATGAATGGGTGGTGAATTTTATTCATTCCTTTTCTGCTTCTACTAGGATCATCATGTTTCTTTTTCTATTATTCTGTACATGTGACAAATTACATTTCTTCTTATTTTTTCCAATTTTGAATAAAAACAGATACCAATATTTATTGTACAGTTCAGTGAGTTTTGAAAATGATATGCCTATGTAACTAATACAGCAACAAGAATTAAAACATTTCCATTATTTCATAAAAAGTGGTTGTGCCTCATTGCATTTAGCAACCCCTTACACTTATCTGCTTTTTATATTTTTATCCTTGTCCCCACTACCTCCTTTCCTCTGGCAACCACCACATTGTTGTCTTTGTCCATGATGTTCAGTTTTATATCCCACTTATGAATAAAATCATATGTTCATAGATTCTTTTGAGTGACATTTTACTTAGCATAATATTTCAAGGCCCACCCATGTTGTCACAAGTGGCACTATTTTGTCTTTTCTTATGTCGGAGTAGTATTCCATTGTTTATATGTATCACATTTTCTTTATCTTATCCTCTATTGAAGGACAGTATTATTTAGTAATTTGAATATCACTTCTTTCTCTTAAAATAATGTTGAAAGTTTTACTCAGGTTGTCGGGTATATTTTTAGTTTATATTTTCTATTGCTGAAAGATATGTTATTTAATGAATATTTTACACATTGTTTAGCCATTCACCTTTTGATGGACATATAATGTGTTCCTATTTGTTGGCTATTAAGAATAAACACTGTTATGTACATTCGAATACAAGCCTTTGAGGGGGGGGGTTTATTTCTCTTGGGTAAACACCGAAGATTGGAATGTTGAATCATAAAGGAGTTGTATATTTATCTTAATAAGAAACTGCCAAACTATTTGCCAAAATGGCTGTGCCCACCACCAAAGCAGGTACATTTTCACCAACAGTATAAATATAAGTTCAGGTTTGCCCTTCTCATATCAACACATGATGTTGTCATGTTTTAATTTAAGACATTTGAGTGTGTCTATAGTTGTATTGTGGTTTTAATTTGAGTTTTCTTTTTGGCTAAGAATACTGAATGTTTTCTTTGTGGTTATTGAACATTTGTATATTTTGGTTTTGGAAGTGTCCAAATCTCTTGTTCATTTTATAGGAATTTTTGTTATTTACGATTTATTTATAATCCTATACTGAATACATTATGGAAACAAGTCTCTTTTCTTTTTTCTTTTTCAGCTATATATACTACATTGTGATTACTTTCTCCCAAGCTATACATTTGCTTTTACATTTTATTAGCAATTTCTTTGAAAAACAGTATGTTATTTTGATGATATCAAAATTATGAAAAATTCAATGTTTTATTTTTATGTCCTAAGAAATCATTTTAAACTCAATTCACAAAGATTTAGTCATTTTTCTCCCAGAACATTTAATTTTTGTGTTTATATTTATTGATAATATAATTTATTTATTTATATATATAATGTTTCAACTTATTTACTGCGCATGATATGAGAAAGTTTATTTAATCTAAAGGAGCTGTTGGCCCAAAAATATTTAAAAAGCAAGTTAATTATAGGAGACCATTCTGTGTGGCCTGGGCCCAGCTCTCACTCGGAAAGGCCAGTGAAAAACAAGTACTGGTTTACAGGATCCACACCCATGGATAGGTTTTCCAGTGGGGAATCAGGCCTGCATCATACCTAGGCTGCTATGACACTTGCTTTTTGCTAAAACCTCCTCACCCTGAATTGAGGCAGCAAATGTTTACTGCATATCTTTAAAGAGACTTCCTAAAATCTATGCTAAACCTTCCAAAGATGAGTGTAACAAGTTCAACCACTTTTCCCTTTGTATTTGCAAATATCCTTCTGTGAGTGATTAGCAGCATCCTCTCTTTTGTTTTCTGTAAAAGGTAACCACCTAAAGAGAACCTGTGCACAGTAAATTGGGACCATCCTCAATGTAATGTGCCAAGAAAAGCAATAAAAGCTTGTCAAGGCAGGGGTCAGTGCGCTCTCCTCTTGATAGAGTGGTGGAAGCGCTCCCTCTCCCCTTAAGGAAGTGGCCATGCCGTCCCTTTCCCTCCACAGGACTTGGTAGTCCGTGTAAATTTGTCTCATGTTTCATCCACAGCGCTGCGGACACTGCTTGCCGGTGTCCTCATTGGTTAATTTCCTTGTTTAGGCAGATATACAATTAACTACTATGTTCTTAAATAATAATATAGTTGATATTTACATAATTTGTATGTTTTTATCAACTCTGCAAGTGCTTTTAAAAACTTTAGTCATTATGGCAACTTTAATTAAAATAGGACAGAATGACAACATAAATATAAATATGACTAGACAAAAGTCTGCAAGAAAGTCAGAATCTGAGCAAAACACAGGGAGGACTCCTGTCTCCTAGACCAGTCAGTACCATTCCACATTGTATTCAGAGGGGTCGTTTAATGTTGCTTGGCGCAAAATGTGTTTAAAATTGTTTTAAAAATATTTCAGTAAATTTTAAATAAACTAAATATTTAACAAAATGTTACAAAACAACAGTGGGGCCAAGAGGGGCTGAGGCGATATACTATTACTGAAAGGATCCCCCCAAGTTCGTTATGTTCTTCGCCAGAGGAAAGACGTCTCTCAATGCCAGAGATTCGTGAAAAGGAAAGGAAATGTTTATTTAATGCTATACAGACTTAAAGCAGTGGCCTAATGTCTTCATCAAAATCCCAAAGTCCCTTAAAACACCCACAAACACACACAGTCCTTCCTTCCCCCTCTGCCCAGTCTGGGGTACCGTATCTCAGGAAAGGAAATAGGAGTCCATGGCTCAGGCAGCCCCCGGTTCTTCCCAGTAATCCGTCTCAGCTGGTAGGCCTCCCTCGGTTCCCGGCACCATCAGCTGTGTCGCCGGGATCTCTGCTAAAGCCAGGTGGTGGTTCCCCCTTCTAAAGCTGCAGGGGTCCCCACTCTGGCAAAGCTACATGGCTCTCTCTCTCTCTCACAGGGCCTCAGGAGTGCCCACTCTGCCAAAACTGCATGGTTCGTCCTTCAATGGCTGCCACGTCTGGGTTTAAATCCCCACGCCAATCTTCCTCTGCAGCCCCATTTCCTACTCCTCCTACAATCAGTTCAATCAGTTACACCTGCCAGCACTCCCATATCCTTCCAGCTTTACTGGACTGCCATCCTGAGTCTGGGCAGGTGTGGCCCCATGTCATGGAGCCAATCTTCCCCAAGTTCCCACTCAGGCACTGTAACTCAGGGGACGTGCCCCACAGTTACATCCTGGTGGAGATCTTACTTCCATTCCCCTGGCTCAGAACATGGCCACAGCTATTTAACATATCTATGCAATCAGGTAAAGGTTATAGACATGTTAAATGACCACACCAGAGGTTAGCTACAAAGCTGTTGCTATGCAAAACAGCTCTCTATGGCTCTGCTCCATATGTCACTTCCCCCAACCCATACCTGTGGAGGGATGGGGAGGGGTGAGGACATCCTAATATTTCCTGAACACCTTGAGTTCTGGACCCCATTCCAAATCCTTATTTGGGGTCCACCCTCTTGGCTGCACCCTGTTACAAATATGAGAATTTGAGTGTTCTAAAATCTCATTTGCAATAATGAGTTTTTCCATAAATTTCTTCTACAATATACATTGATACATGATTAAAGAAAAAAATGATTGGAGATAGTGAAATTTTTATCATCATTTGTTATTGTTCTAGCTATCTAGAAGAGTCCATTCTTCAATTTTTTAGAGATAAGTGCCTCTCATTTGGAAGAATTAAATGACTCAAACAGGATTTTTCTGCTCTAGATTAGGCGTAAATCCTTCATTTTTAATTATATTTTCTACAACTGGAAACTTTCTCTATCAAAAGGGAAAAAAAGCTACACCATTATTCAAGAAATATTTGAGCTGCCAGTAATTTTTCCTTGTTTTTTTTCAGAAATTCAAAGCAAAAAATACAAACTGCACATTGCAATTAATGATGAGGTTCATGTATAGCTTTTTAATTTAAAAAATCTAAATGGCATTTTCTACTTAACAGTTTATTGTATTAAAAGAAAAGATTTAGTCATTAGTCTGTTTCTATTTTTCCTATACTTTAAATTGTGCGATGTATAGATAGGTCCTTTGAACCCTGTGGCCAATTCTTTGAAGCAAGAATGATCTGTGGTCTTATGATGTAGGAGACCGTTTTGAGTGGCATGGGCCCAGCTCCCACTCGGAGATGCACAGGAACCACACCCGCAGGTAAATTCTCCCATGGGGAATCAGGCCTGCAATGAACCTAGGTGGCTTTGAGTCTTGCTTTTTGCTAAAAATTCCCTCACCCTGAATTGAGGACATTTACTGCAAAGTAACTTCCTAAAATCCTTGCTAAACCTTCTAAGGATGAGTGTAACCGGTTCAACCACTTTTGCCTCTTCATTTGCAAATATCCCTCTTCTCTGATGTGATTAGCAGCATTGGCTCCTTTGTTTTCTGTAAAAGGTAACCACCTAAAGTGAGCCTGTGCATAGTAAATGAGGACCATTGTGTAATGGGGAGAGAAACCCAACAGAGGCCTGTCATTGTGGAGGCTGAGGCTTTTTCTCCCCTTGAGAGAAAAGCCATGCTGACCCTTTTCCTCCACTGGACTTGGTACTCTGTGGGAATGTCTCATTTCATCCATAATGACAGAGACACTGTGGGCTGGTGTCTGCATCATTATGATGTGAAAAGAATGTGTGCACTCACACCAAACGTGCACATAGTATGTGTGTAACTTATACATTTCTCTTGCTATGAATGTAACTAAAAAAATAATTAAAGAGCACTTAAGTATATGAGGATTCTCTTTGCGTCCTTCAAAAATATGCTTCAATTTCCTAGAATAAAATTTTAATGAAGTAGTTATAAGGTTTTCAATTACAATATGGATACATAGGAACTACATATTCCAAACCAACGGTCCATGAGTTTGAAGTTTATATCTGAGAATCTCCCATGTTTCTTAGTGACTGGGTCCTAATACTACTGATCTTGTGCTTATGATGGGTCAGTGATCCGCAGATGATAGATTTTAAAAGTAAATTTATAAGTAACAATACTTAGGTGTTTCTTAAGTGTCTTCCTGAGACCAGCATCATCATCATCACTTGGCGCCATGTTAAAAGTGTAAATTCTTAGGTCCCTGTCCCCCAAATCTAATAAACTAAAAAATTTGGGGAAGAGAACCAGGGGGTCTCTTTTAACCAGTTCTATAGGTAATTCTGATGCACACCTAATTGAAACCACTGGCCTATTTGATGAATGCGTGTGATATATCTGTGTAATAACAAAGATGATTATTTAGGTGATCATAAATAATTTTCTGTATACACCAGAATTAGAAAGTTATTTAATGTTTCCATCTGCAAATACTTTACTATGTTATAATGTACAGGGTTATTAAGTGCTCCTGGAACTACAGATCATTTTCATCCTCTTTTCTACATGTAGCCTACGCCATTTCCAGTGCTTCTGGCATTGTCTTCTGTTTTAATTTACCTTCAGTTGCTGATTATTATAAACATCTTCCCACACCCAGTTTCTGTATTTTTATCTACAGTATATCAATGTAGTCTTTAAATTTTATAGATTCTTCAAACCTAGTTATCTATTCAGTTCCCAATCTTTAAGACTTTTCATCTTATCCTTCCTACCCTCTTCTCTCAAGTTGGATTACATTGCTTTTTAAGGAGAGCCAGGTGTCTGAAGTATGCCTGCCTAAGGCTGCTGTCATGTCCTTCAGTTGGAAAATTATACCATCCAAACTTTTAAAGAGTTCAAGACTTTATTCCTTCTTTCCATGCATTTTAAATCAAATGAATATGTTTAGAAGCTTAAAAATATTTCTCTGTAAAATTATGAACAGCCGAGGAAAGGACGACTCTGGATTTACAACCTTGGCTCTAACTGCCGGTTGGACAATGATTGGTTACATTGCCTTGGGAAAGTCAGTGGACATTTCTGAGACTCCATGCCTTCATATGCAGAGTGAAACAATCACTGCTGACTCTCAAGTTTGTGGTGAGGTTCAGACGGAGCACGCTGCTCCAAACATCCAATGTTGCTCTTGAGAGGAATCACGAAATGGTCACTCTGTGTATAGAGAAGTTTATGAGAAAGGCTGCAAAAATAAGAGCAGAATCCCATGGGCTATATTTTGCCATAGATAAACTTTATTTTATCAAACTGGTTATCAAATAATGCTCTTTTGATACAAATTCTTTCAGTTAGTATAACATTCCAAAGGATGTCTTGGTACACAAATTTGTGAAAAAATTAAAAATTTCCATTACAATATGTTATTGCAGCATTTGTCTACATAACCTATATGTCATTGTCAACCATAAAGTTAAAACCTGGGTTTATAATAATAATTAAGACATACTGGACACCTCTGTAAAGAATCTGTGCTATTTCATTTCATTCTGAAACAGACCTATGAATAGATATTATTGCAAAAGATTTACAGATAAGAACATTGAATCATATACTGTAATTTGTCCAAGGACACAGAGCCAGTAATAATTGCCAGGATTTAAATGCCTACAGCTCTTTTCTGGATCCTATGATATAAACCAAAGTGCTCTTCTGTATTTCCAGATAAAATGCACCAAAAACAACCAGTGTAGTTATAAAAGCTGTCTCTGTTGTGATATGTAAACATGTGACCTATAGGACCTTTGTTATATTGCCTTATGATAATCTCCTAAAGAAAAGTCGTGTGAAGTATTACACATGCACAAATGAAAAAAGACATGAGAAATAATAGTGGTGACAAGGTAGAATCCATCAAAAACAAGCAAAGACTGAGATACGGTAGAAGTGATGAGGAACTTGAGAAGAGAGAGCTTCTTGTTTCCTGTGCTACTTCCGTACCAATTTGTGAGCACTGGTTACAGGATCGGAGTCCTGATGTTTTGTGGGGGAAAATCAGTGGGTTCTACACTAGAAGTGATGAGGCAGCTCTAGACCCTCATACTTTCGGTTTCTTTTAGGAATGGATGCTCAAGGTTATGGCTGGTTTTGATACTCAAACTTTTTTTAAAAATAGCTTTATTGAGATATAATTTAAATTATTTGGCTTAAAGCTAGAAAAAAAAAGATGTTAAGGCATGAGATCCTGGTTTTCTTTAGACTTTTGGTTCAAGGGAAAGAGGAAAAGTAGACCAGTTTAGTTTCTTCAAAACTATCTAACCTATTTTCACAGAAAAGAAAAAAGACAAAGAAATGGGATGACTGCCTTGTCAGGAGATATAAATGGACTGTTGGCTGCAGTATATTCTCTTAAAATCTCTTAGGAATCTGCTAACAGAGAGCAGGGCATTGACAAACCCAAATAAAAAGCAACCTAAGGATTGACAATTTTTAAAAATTTATTTCTTCCTTGAGTTTTGCTGCCCTTATGCTGTATCAACTCTGACACCAATGTCTTTTCTTATGAACATATCTCTGCATTAGCACTTCAAGGTCTGTGGCAAAGAGAACTCCATGTTAATTTATGGGTCTGAGCACACTTCAGAAATTGCTATCATTTCCAAACCTGTTTAAAATGCCTGTGTGACATTTTCCATGAGAAGACTGACATTGGGATCAGCCTGATTGATTGAGGGAAGGGGACAGATGGGGTATGACACTCCAAGATGGTTTATAAAATGGAACAGGTAATTTAAAACAGTGGAATAGAAAGAGGGTTGTACTGAAGACCAAAATTTCAGTCCCACTTTTATATCTGCTGTTTAACCTGTATGACTGCTGTCAGTTTAATATCTTTACCTGCACAACATAAGAAATGCAAAACAAATTATATATATATATATATATATATATATATATGTGTGTGTGTGTGTGTGTGTGCATGCATACACACACACACACACACATATAGTGTTGTCAATAAAAAAATTTCTTTTCCATGGAACTATGAGGAAAGCATTCCAATGATCCACACGTGAGAGACTGTGATGTACCAAAATTTATTCAGGTGGAAGTTAAAGCTGCTCTCTTCGGTTTCCAATGTCCCATCTCCCTTTATCCCACCATGGAAGCAGTCTAACTTTGTCCTCAGCAAGGCCAAAGCAAAACACGGTGTTCAGAGTGTCTGCTTCATATTAAAGTTTGTCCTTTTGGAGTCCATGCAGTCTGCCACAGGCTCTGGTAGCTGCTAGACCAACATGGCAAGAAAGAACACTTGAATGTCTGGGGTGAGTGTGGATCATGAGTTTCGGGGGAGAGAGAGAGAGAGAGAGAGAGAGAGAGAGAGAGAGAGAGAGAGAGAGAGAGAGAGGGAGGGAGAGAGAGAGACAGAGAGAGAGAGAGAGAGAGATTCTTTGTTCCCCTGGGATTGTATTAGCTTGGGTTTGGAAATGACCAGTTGTTTTTTCAAAAGAACCAATCAACCTCCCAAGCTTTTGTGAGCTTTGGATGGAATTACTCTTCTTACACTTACTGGATTCCAGGGTCAGACTCTTCCCCTTGAGCGCCCCAGCAATCAGGTTCTGGAACAGGAAGGAGGAGTGTGAATTCCCTTGGAGGACAAATGCTGTAATACCTGGAGCATGAAGCTGTAGCTTCCTGGTGAAGCAAATAGGCTTATGCTCCCCAGTTTATTAAACTCAATGTGTAATTCCCTTGCTCTTTCCCTACCAATAGCCAGTTAACTGCAGATGGTAACAATACCACAAATAAACAGTCAGTCTCCTTGCAAAGTAGCTTATTACATGTTAAATTCGAGGTAAGTTAAATATTGATAATACCTACTCTTTTCATTTATTTTCATTTTCCACTAAGCCTTTCTAATATAGGGATTCTTCCAGAGTACTCCACCCCCACAGCCAGAGAGATAATATTGACACATTCTAAATAAAGGTTTGCCATTTTGTAGGTTTTTCTGCAGTTTCTCAACATTAACATTTGCCTCCTGGACCATCTTGTAAGAAGATATACTCACATTGTGCTTTAACTATGTCCTCAGGGTCTTTGTATTTGGGCAGCATTATAAGATTACAGCAAGATCCTTTGACATAACAGGAGTTGGCTGTGATTCAGGATGGATTTGCCTGATGACAGTATAGATTCTGGAGTTTCCTAAGAGGATTTAAAAGCATTTTTGGATATTTATTTATTTATTTATCATGGCTTCAGTTTTAGAGACATAGAGATGATACTTACTTCTGTTGGAAGGTTAAATATTTTTGCATTTATGTCTATTCCCATGACAAGGCAAATTCATCTTTCAAATTTCTAATATTCATGATAATTAGTATTACAATACCAACTATTTTTTCTTAATTTCTAACTTACTCTATATTCTTGTACTCCAATTAATATACAACCTGTAAGATTCCCAAATGCTTCAGCACAAAACAGGGGTCTAACAATTCAGTTCAGTTCTCCCGCTAACCATGCTGAGTTATCGTCAGACTACACAGGTTTAGATGCTCAGTTCTCTAAGACTGGCCCATGCTTCAAATGTCAGCTGCAAAGGGGGTGTCCAAACTGCACATACTTCTTCTGTGCTGACTACAAATTTAGGAGTTCTGACAACCCTGTCCTTCAAGCGGAATATTTCACTGGAAGGGCTCACAGAACTCAGGAAAGACACCTTACTAACATTTACTGGTTTATTATAAAGGATTTAACTAAGAAAGAGCCAGATGGAGAAGATATTTAAGGCCAGAAGTAAGAGTGGAACACTATGAGCTTCCCTGTCTTTGTTGGGCCAGCACAAATATGTGTTCACCAACTCATACGTTCTCTAAGTCTATTGTTCAAGAGTTTTCATAGAGCTCATATTTTGCTCTCTTCCTTGGAGGTTACTGCTGAGGCTGAAAGTTCCCCATTTGGTCCTTTGGGTTTTATGGAGCCCAGGCCCATCCTGAGGCTATCTCGAGAAACTGCCACCTGACTGGCATAAATTCCATAAATTCCAGTGTTCTGGAAAGGGGTTTGTTATGAATAACAAAAGACTGTCCTATTGTAACAGGGTGCAGCCAAGAGGCGGGACCCCAATTAGAGACTTGGAATGGGATCCAGAGCTCAAGGTGTTCAGGAAATATTAGGATGTCCTCACCCCTTTCCCCACAGGTGTGTGTTGGGGGAAGGGACATATGGAGCAGGGCCATTGAGAGCTATTTTGCATAGCAACTGCTTTTGCAGCTAACCTCTGGTGTGGTAATTTAACATATCTATAGCCTTTAACTGGTTACATGCATACGTTAAATAGCTGTGGCCATGCTCTGAGTCAGGGGAATTAAAGTAACTTCCCCACCAAGATGTAACTGGGAGGTAGGTCCCCCAAGTTATAGTGCCTGAGTAGGAGATTGAAGAAGATTGGCTCATGACATGGGGCCACACCTGCCCAGACTCAGGATGACAGCCCAGTAAAGCTGGAAGGATACGGGAGTGCTGGCAGGTGTAAATTATTGTAGGAGGAGTTGGAAATGGAGCTGCAGAGGAAGACTGGTGTGGGGATTTAAACCCAGACATGGCAGCCACTGAGGGGAGAACCACACAGCTTTGCCATAGTGGGGATCCCTGCAGCTTTAGAAGGGGGAACCACCACCTGGCTTTAGTATAGATCCCAGTGACAAAGCTGATGGTGCCGGGAACCGAGGGAGGCCTACCAGCTGAGATGAATTACTGGGAAGAACTGGGGGCTGCCTGAACCACGGACTGCTATTTCTTTTCCTGAGATACGGTACCCCAGACTGGGCAGAGGGGGAAGGAAGGACTATGTGTGTTTGTGGGTGTTTTAAGGGACTTTAGGATTTTGATGAAGACATTAGGCCACTGCTTTAAGTCTGTATAGCATTAAATAAACATTTCCTTTCCTTTTCACAAATCTCAGGCATTGAGAGACATCTTCCTCTGGCGGTGGACATAACGAACCTGGTGGGTTCCTTTCGAGTAATAGTATATCGTCCCAGAACCCCCCTTGTTGTTCTGTAACACTATTACCTAGGAAATTCTAAGATTTTTGAGAGCTTTGCAGTAAAAACCAAGGACAAAGAACAAATATATTACATTTCTTATGCCACATGACCACAATTTGACCCTATCTATTCACTCTGATAGAAGTTCTCCTAATTACATATATAAATAACTTAATGTCAACTGCAAGAAATTAACTGATTTTTAGTATATCTTTTATCTATGACATTTATTTATGCACTGTTAAATTAATTAAACAAGGAGGCCATTAAACTGAGGATGCATTAATGCCCTGGTGACCTCTGTAAGCAAACTAAAATCTATGTTTGTAAATGACTTAAGTTATAAAATTGAAACCTAAGAATAACCAATCATGGTCAACTATGTTTTTCTATAGATGATCAGTAATTTTCTTGCTTTGCTTTTGCCTTTTCTCTGTAAAAGTCTGTCATCAAACTCCTATATGTGGACAGCTTCTAAAGTGCTTTGCTTTGTTCTGTCCCATTACAATTATTTTTTTCTAAATATACTCAAACTTGTGAATATACCTCAATTTACTTTTTAATAACACTGATATATTCTGGCTTACTTATAAAAATAATTAATTGCATTTTATTCTGGCATATTTGTAAAATAAAGATATGATTAATTCATAGTGTGATATCAAACATTTTATCATAAACATAAGAACAACAAAGACAGTGGAAGATAATGATTCAGGGAATGCTCTCTTCTGGCTTCTCTGCTCTCTCTCTCTCTTTCTCTTTCTGTGTGTGTGTGTGTGTGTGTGTGTGTGTGTGTGTCTCCTGGACTCTGTTCCATGTGTACTGCATCATATCCTATTTTTATTGCTTGTGTTGTGTCCCTCTGTGAAGAATTTTTTTCTGGTCCAATATTTTCATTACTGGGGCAATAATATTTATTTAGCTAAAATAATCATGAGAACCAAAGAATGCATGTTATTCTGCTTTGAGAAAACAAGCTGCAAATTACTTTAGAGAAGTTTGGGATTGAGTTATAAGCAATAAGAATAGAGAAAATCATGATTCAGGAAACTCTCTTATATTCAAAGTACTAGTAACACTTATAGTTAAAATTGAAAGCTCTCTGAGCCCCCTTTTTAAATTAAAATCTTCCCGAGCTCTTCTTCAGTGATAGGGTTTTTTGTTTTACTTTTATTCCCTGGAAAATTTCATATATGAGAATGTGAGTTGATATTTTTATTTCTCAACAGTTATCTTTAAGGTGACTAAACTTCTTCTTTTTTTCATTGTTATCGTCCTCTCTTTTTCTCTGTCTAGGTTATACTCCCTAACATATTGATGTTTTCAGAACCTGGTTCTCATTTTTTTTCTTTCTTTTGGCTCAACACTTGCTATCTTTCCAGGTGGTTACTCATTCCTATCGGTGACACACATCCAGGATCTGGCCTTTAATCCTATTTTTCTTTATCACAATGACTTTTTCCTCTACTTTAGCTTTGTCCATACCTGACACAATCCAAAAATTATACCACCTGTAAAATCAGTATTTCAAATATCCCGAATTTCACCCTTACACTCTCCCATACGTTGTGTACTTGCTCAAGCATTACTGTTCAAATAGTTATTCAAACTCATCAATATTTCTTTTGTTTTTTTTAAATGTGTATTTTCTTCCATCTTCAATTTTATTTTTTATTTTATTTATTTTTTAAGACTTTATTTGTTTATTTTTAGGGAGGGAAGGAAGGAGGGGGGAGAGAGAGAGAGAGAGAGAGGGAGAGAAACATCAATGTGCGGTTGCTGGGGGTTATGGCCTGCAACCCAGGAATGTACCCTGGCTGGGAATCGAACCTGGGACACTTTGGTTCCCAGCCCGTGCTCAATCCACTGAGCTATGCCAGCCAGGGCTCAAACTCATCAATATTTCAAAAACATTCACTCTCTTTTCTCTTTGTTATTTCCTATCTTCAGTCCCCTACTTTTTTTCTTTTAGTTTGAAAAGACTTTCATTTTAATCATTTTCTGCAAATACCTAGAATGTCTTTAGTCATTCCCCATTTATCTTTGTTGGCTTCCATTTTTCTACCAATCCTAAGTGTACAGTTTACTCTTCCCTGTGTCCTTTTCTTTGGGTTGACAGAATTTATTAACCAATAATTAGGTTTTTTTTAATCCCTAACTCAGACCTTTTTTTCTTTATCCATTTACCATCTGCCTCTTGGTATTTCTGCATTAAATATCATGTTTAACTGAAAACTAGATGGTCTTAAGTGTTGCCCAAATCAGCAAAGGATACTTCAATGCACCCATTGTTACAGCTGAGGTCTGTCATGCTTATCACTGGTACCACTGCCAGTACCCATCTGCCAGTGTCAGAGTGGGCATTTAGTTATTAGCAAAAATGCGGGGAGAAAACTAAGCCCGAATAATTCTGGAAATAGCGGTTCCAGTGTCACCCTGGGGAGTAACTGACATCATTCCAGACAACATCCTGCCTAAGCGGGAAAGACAGTCCTTACAGCCATCCAGCGGGATGGTTACCAGCATCGTTCTGCCAGATTACCAGGGGCAGGGAGAAACAGTTAGGAAAAATTCCTTTCACTGAGTGATGCATGGTAGGAGCCCAAAGACAAAGCAGAACTCTAAGGCAGGTGCAGTAGGAGCCAAAATTGTGACCAAAAGAGGGAGGAAACTAGCCTGGGAAAATCTGGGGGGGAAAGTTTGGGAAATGAGATTGCATAAAGGTAGGCACAAGCCCTCAGAAAATCCAGGAAAGAGATTTGATAATGGAGGGGGTGGGGGCACCAGCACAGGCCTGAGGAAAGAAAGTCTTGCCCCTCTCATCCTCTCATATAAAACTGCTCCTCTGTGAGTGTCCCCGCTCTTTTCTTGTGACACCACTCTAGGATCTGTTCCCTCTGGTAACACCATCATATTCCACAAGTCCCTTCCTTCCTTCCTTCCTTCCTTCCTTCCTTCCTTCCTTCCTTCCTTCCTTCCTTCCTTCCTTCCTTCCTTCCTTCCTTCCTTCCTTCCTTCCCTCTCTCTCTCTCTCTCTCTCTCTCTCTTTCTTTCTCTTTCTTTTTTTTTTAGTGTAAAACTAATTTGGGTTTAGATCAGTGATAGAGTATAGGACTGTGTTGAGGTTAAATGTCAGGTTTTGTTTTGTTTTTTGGTTTTTAATCTTTATTATATTTTTATCCATTATCATTTAGTCTCCTTTAACCACCCCCCACCCCCAGACCCCAGCAATCACCAGACTGCTATCCCTGTCCATGAGTCCTTTTCCCTTTTTGTTCAATTCCTCCACCCACTAATCTTGCCCCCAACTAGCTCTTATCTGTTCTTCATCTATAAGTCTGTCTCACTTTTGCTTATTAATTCGGTTTGTTCATTAGATTCCACCTATGAGTGAAATCATATGGTATTTGTCTTTCTCTGACTGGGTTATTTCACTTAGCATAACATTCTCTAGGTCCATCCATACCATCACAAAGGGGAACATTGTCTTCCCTTTATATGGTGAGTAGTATTCCATTATGCAAGTGTCCCATAGTTATTTTATCCACTCATCAATTGATGGACACTTGGGCTGCTTCTATATATTGGCATTTGTAAATAATGCTGCAAAGAATATCAGGGTGTTTGTGTCCTTTTGAATCAATGTTTTGGGTTTTTTCAAATATATTCCCAGAAGTGAAATCAATGGGTCAAAAGGTAGATCCATTTTTAATTTTTTGAGGTACGTCCATACTGCTTTCCACAGTGGCTGCACCAGCCTGCATTCCCACCAACAATGTACAAGTCTTCCCCTTTCTCCACATCCTTGGCAGCACTTGTTGTTTGTTGATTTATTGGTGACAGGTGGGACATGGTATCTCATTGTGGTTTTAATTTGCATTTCTCTGATGATTAGTGACATTGAGCATCTTTTCATATGTCTATTGGCCTTCTGAATGTCCTTTTTGAGTAAGTGTTTATTCAGGTCCTTTGCCCATTTTTGGATTGAGCTTTTTTGGGGGGGGAGGGTTGAGTTTTGTAGGTACTTTATAAATTTTGGATATTAACCCCTTATTTGCATGTATTGGTGAATATGTTCTCCCATTCTGTAGATTGTTTTTTATTTTGTTTATGATTTCCTCTGCTGCACAAAAGCTTTTTAGTTTGATAAAGAAGAAAGTTGGAGGAATCCCCCTACTAAAATATAATTATATCAAACCATAACATAAGGCCATAGTAATCAAAATGGCATGGTACTGGCATAAAAACAGGCACACATATCAACTGAACACAATAGACAGCCCAGACATAAACCCACACTTTATAGTTAATTAATACTTGACAGGAGAAGCAAACACATACCACAGGCTAAAGATAGTTTATTCAATAAATGGTATTGGGAAAACTGGAAAGATAAGTGCAGAAAAATGAAACTAGGCCACTTTCTTACACCACACACACACACACACACACACAAACATTCAAAAATGGATCAAAGACTTAAATGCTAGACTCCAAACCATAAAAATCCTAGAAGTAAATATAGGCAGCAAAACCTCAGATATTGTACATAGCAATTTTTTTATCAGATATATCTCCTCAGGTAAGAGAAACAAAAGAAAAACATAAATGGGACTACATCAAAGTAAAATGTTTTGTACAGCAATGGAAACCACAGATTTCTAACATCAAAATCCATTTCAAATATTTTCAATCTTCCCATATCCACAGCCACCACTCTCCTGCTTACAAATTTAAAAAATGAAAATAATGAACTCAGTCACTTGAGAGCTTAATACCTTCAGTGGTTCCCATTTTCTTTAGTAAAATTCCAAAAACTTTATCATGGTTTGTGACATAGATAATCTGGTCTTTTCAACATTATCTAATTACTTTTGCTTCCTTTCTGCAATGAAATAACTCTAATATCTTTTTCTAGATATTACAATTGTCCTACCTTCATGCTAACAAACTTTTGCCATATATGTATATTATTCACAGTGGAATGTTTCTCTTTCAACACTCACTTGGCCGTTCCCCCTTAATCCTCTGAACAAGGCTTAAATTCAGCTCCTCAGGGAAGACTTCTTAAATTCACCTAAGTCAAGGCTAGATCCCAGTATCATTATCTCCTAATCTGTTCATGTCCTTCATGATACTTATTTGAATGATTCTACATTTTGTTTGCAATGTTTGTTTCTCCCATTTAGCTTTAAGCTTAAAAATAACTCTTTACTGTATAGTTAATCCTTAACATATTGCTTGCATCATAGTACGCAGTCAGCAAATGTAGTTAAATAAGTGGAAGAGTGAATATTAAATATAATTTCATGTATTCTTGAATTTTGTGGCTCTATAAAATTACCTGTAATAAAAGTAGTGCAAACTGATTGAATCCATTTTAGGTGACTATATGAAACCTTTGCTTTGATATTCTGATTGTGTTAAATCAGATTACTATGCCAAAAAAAATTAAATAAAAAGCCCAGTATAAACAATATTAGTTGGCAAAAAGACAAAGCAGAGAAGGTACTTGCAAATAATATCACATATAAAGACATAATAATATAGTTTATAAATTGTTATTAAAATTTAAGGGCAAAGAAACACCTATGAGAAAAATGGTGAAAATTAAGAACATATGTAGATACTCCTTAATATTTAAAAAAATAGCACAATGTCAAAACACACTTACAAATGAGAAATGTATAGTATAAAGAGATACGATCTTACCTATAAGAATAAGAATGTTTAAAGAGAGAATCAATATATTTTTGCAAGCCTATGGGAAAATAGGTGCTCAAATAATTGGTTGGCAGAACTCACATCATTAGAACTGATTGGGGGACCCCTGATTGGGTTGCTAATACATACTGAAGTTATGTATTCATTTATTGTTGACCCTGTAAGTCCACTTCTAGATATTTGCCATATTCACATTCAATACTATAAAAGCATATATTTTCATGTTTATTTACAAAAATTACTCCTAACTGCAAAATATTGAAAATTATCTACATGCATAGATAAGATAAAAGAGTTATGGTAACTCTGGTGGTATAAATTATGGTTTACCCACCCATTGACATTTTATGTGAGTAGAAATAAGAATAAGGAGGATTTTCCTGAAGTGATAGGGAAGGATTTCTAGAATATACTATAAGATAAAAAACAAAGTACTAAAAGTAAACATAATATGTTACTTTTCATGTAAGAATGAAGAATTATGTATTATATAAAATCTATATATAATAATAGTATTGTGTGCATGTGTATATATGATTATGTATTTGTGTGTGTGTGTATATACACATACACAAATACATAATCATATATGTATATATGTAGGCAAAATTTTCTTAAAAAGAAACAGGGAGCACAATTGATAACCAAAGAATGGTTACTTATGGGGGTTGATAGAAAATAATAAATATAGAAGTATGAGAATGATGTGGAACTGATAAGGGAATAAGACCTTCCTGATTATAACCTTATGCATTATTTTGATTTTAGAAAGTTGTCAATGCTTAACATACAAATTAAGCAAATAATAAATGGGGGAGAGAAAAAAAACAAAAATGAATATAGACAAAACAAATCAACATAACTATATTTCAAATGAATAACATAAGAACACTGGTGATGGAAGAACGTTTTAAAACAATTATTGACCGTAAAAATGAAGCCAATATTTTTTTCCCCTTAACCCAGGAGTGTATTTATAAAACCAACTAATTTTGGCTCAAGAAAGTTTGAGGCTTATGAACAAGACAATGTTTTTCTCAGTGGGAATTCTTTTCAGATAATATAGTTTGTTTTTATTCTGTTTGGCTACTCCTAAGAGCCCTTTATGGAAAGCATACTCAAGTAAATGAACAAAATAAAGGCTGTGAATATCCAACTCAGATAACAAATGGAAGATGAGAAATTCTCAGACACAGCTTTAAAGAGCTACTTTCTCTCCAGCTGCAGAACAAATATGGCTGAGACCATCAACCAAGCCTGCTGTAAGAATAGTGTGCCAATGAAACACTCAATTCAGAGCACTACTGGGAAAAGAACAGGTCTCAAGAGACGTGGGAGAGGGGACATTGGGAAGATGAAGACATACAGTAACTGAGAATTTGGGACTCTTCCTGTCCTACATCTGTCTGAATCTCCCATTCTAGTGGCAGCACAACTTCTGACTCTTTGTGAGGGAACCAGACTTTCCCTTCATAGGAGATTCTCCTTAAATAGACTTAGGAACTCTTTAGTATGCGGCAGCTGTGCTAAATGCCCTTCCTTACTTTCAGAGCCCTAGGAGCTGTCCCAGTATATACCAAATGAGAAGAACAAACTTGGCTCTAAGAGGAGACAGTCTATACATAGAAAAATTACAGAATTTCACCAGCTTTAAATGACAGGAAGCTGGCAAGGATGTATGGAGTATTAGGTATTCTGACGGTGTTGGAAAGATAAAATAAAAAATGATAGATGCTACCCAATCTATTTACAATGTGTCCTTCCTTGGAACTTAGGATACATTTTAAAACCAGCTCCTGGGAAGGATATTAATAATTAGCAGCTACTTTGACTCATTGAAGTCTGCACACAACAGGGAGCTGTGGCAATTAGTGAGGTGGTTGAAATATGGGGGTATATATAGGAGTCAGAAGTTTTATCTGGATGGTAACATTGAAATTAAAATATTATGAGTGGCCTGACCAGACAGTCTTTAACCATGTGCTTGCCAAGAGTCTAAAGAGTAGTCCTTTATCAGGTATTACGAAAGGCCTGGGCAAGAAGGGCATTAACATTTTTAAAAGCCTATTTGTGACCATCACCTATTAGCTAACAATTATGGCACAGGAACCTTGGGTTCCTTAAATCTTAATGGAAACATTGCATCCAAGATTGCTAGAGGCAGTTAGTGGTGCTTGACCTTCAGCAATAAGGTGAATTCAAATATCTCAAGAAATCTCAAGACAGAAGTAGCAATAAAAATGTTTTAATGTGCAAGACCTGTAGTGATGGTTAATGAAACATAGAGTCCTCAGGGATAATATAGCCTGACAACCACCTAGGGGCTGCCTGACATATATTCACAGACACATTCCATGGCTACAGGACAAAAAGCTAACTTAGGTGCCAGAACTTTGCCAGGTCACAGACTCCCTGGCCCTCAATTGAGGGAAAAGTCTGTGTATTTTGAAGAAATTCTCAGCAAAATAACATGTGTCTAATATGAATTTTCCTCTCAAATTTTCACAGAAGAAATATCAGATATTTAACAGAACCACAGATATGCAACAAAAGGAAAATAAGGAAAGTATCCAAATATTTTTGAGGTTTATGGTACTTTTTCTTGAATTGTCACTAATATCTGGAATTTTGCAGTCTGCACAGAATTAAAATTGCTTTTTTTGATAATTGATGAAATCTTGATTTGATTCTCTCATCCAGTGGGACCAGAGATTCAGTCCATGGTTATTTTTTCTTTTTTAGGAATAGACATACTTATTAACCGGCAAAACCACTACAGTTTCTTCTACATAAGAACCAAATGAAAATCTCTGTATTTGTTCCCACAGAATAAAATAATATGGTTTTGTATTTCCTCTACCTTCACTGATTTGCCAATGAGCTACCACAGCTGTCTTGTTACCTGTCATAATTAGTTTAGGGTGTGCTTATATCATCGTGATGTCCCTCCAACATCTTTCTGTTTTTTTTTTTTTTTTTTTACTTTAGACATTATTCTATTTGGACGTGGTGCAAAAGAAGTAATGTATTACCAGAAATGAGGATGCAAGTTTTTATGGCTGGGTAAAAGACGAGTGCAGATGGTCATGGGAGAAGGGAGGAAGTAGCACTCTCACCTGGAAATCTTGGTTTGCCTATCTAGAAACATTCCCTAACCTTCTGTATGTTCTCATGTGCTTTAGGAAACTGAATTATAGGGACAAAACCTATGACTTCTGCAGACATCAACATCTGGCTGTATACAGCCATGGGGATGTCCTCAGCAGGAGACTTGAGTGCTAGAGGAGCGTGAACTTGAACATGTGTTTTGTTAGATTCCTCAGAGACACAGTGCTGTTCATTGGCTGTGTTGGGCTGTTCTCCACTCTCTGCGGATTTGGACAATTAATTGATCCCTCACCTTGACTCTTCAGGATTAAAAGAGTATACGGTTACTTTTTGCCACTGGACCCACAGCATTGCATTATTCCTTTGATATTCCTAAATACTGTCTAAGCCTCTATAAAAATAACTTTATATTCTCCCTAATTATTGTGTTTGAATTTCCAGAGTCTTGAAGTGAACATAACTGTTAGACAGTGTCTTAATTAGCTCTAGGTATTACACCTTGTTCAAGATGCCACAATTACTTAACTGCTAGATGCTAACTAAGACTTGGGCTTACTTCTTTATTTCTCTCCTTCCAATTACAATATTTATACTGTGTTATCCTTTCAGAATCAAAAGTGCGGATTTTCAAATCTAGATATAATCTTTCTATAGACACTAAATTTTTTCTTGTTTTTAGAGAGATTTTATTATTCAACAATAAGGATAAAACTCTACTGTATTAAATACATTTAGAAAACATTTTTGACTGGTAACACAAATAAAGCATTACATCCATCAATAGAGTTGTTACTAATTTACTATAAATTTTTGTACTAATAAAGGCATTCATATAAATTAGTCTTTCTATAGAACCAAAGAGCAGAAAGTTATTTCACCTGAAACTCTGAGATTACATTAATTTAAGGGGTTAGTTATCAGTGTTTACCATAATTGTTAATCCAAAATAGAAATTTATTCTAGCTATTTATTAGGAAAAGTGATTTCTATAATATTACCTGTATGCATGTTTGAAAAGTAGTATAGATAGAAATGGTATTAACTAAACAGATGCTTTCTTTTTTACTCTAAAACTTTTTGAGATAAATACTATAAGATCTTCAAATCTTTAAATTTTGTCTTCCTGGTCACTTGGGGAATTCACCATTCAATCTACTGTTAGACAATCTTCTCTCACTATTCCATTTTGAGTTTATGCTGCAAGAATACTAAATAATCTATGTTCTTCTAGTGCATCAATCTGTTCATATCTCCCTGACTTTGCTCAAATTCCCTCAGCCTTTGAAAACACTCTATTACCATCTCTCAAGTTAAATATTTTTTTCTATTTTTAAAGCCTTTTGTACTTACCTGCACACCTCAGTCAGAATTAATCATTTCCTCCTTTTGAAACTTGTGTACTCAAGGAATACTTATATTTCATTGACAGTATGAAATTATTCAGAAAATAGATTCAGCACCTGTTTAGCACAATAGTTAAGCAAGCACATCACAGGAAAAAAGTGAAAATGCTGATGTGTATTACATTTTAAAATGTGAGGTACCACATTTTACCATCTCTTATTTGCGCATTTTGTAACACTTTAACATATCTAACATTAGAATATGTTATAATTTTGTTGGCATTTTTTTTGTTGTATATGAGATATTACCTATGCAATTAATGAAAGAATAACTATGGGAAGTTTTGGAACTATATTTTGATTTCCTTACAATTATCACGGCTTGATTTCTCTCTCTCTGTCTCTCTGAAATATGGATATTTTTTCCTCTAATTGTGTGATAATGTATACAAGGAGATTCACTTCTTCCTATGCTATTTTGTCAAACAGTGCAGTATGGTATGATTTGTGTTGTCTTTGTGTTATTATGAAATGCTTACAGGGCAAAACCAATCCATATCAATGGCAAGAAGAATTTGGAATCTTTAAACATAACTTACATGATCATGGCAAGTAATTTTTAAATGTTTTCAGATATTATTTTATTTTTTGCATGAGAAGAATCAGCATGTGTTCACAGAGAGATCTGAGACGTATGTGTAGGAGAGGAAAGCTAATGTTAATTCAATATACAAAAATGATTCTTAGTAGAACTTCCAAAAGCATTAACCTGCTACCTTAGAAGGTACTGTCATTGACTTTGCCTTGGCCAGAGTCTACAAATAGACTTACTGACTACTTGTAAAGGATGTTTTTAAGATGCTGAGGAATCAGTTGAAGGACAAAGATATTGAATAGGTGACCTTTCTTGTGTAATTCAATTTTGATGTTCGGTTCTTTTAAATCCTGTCAAAACACTTTTATCTTAATATGTTTCGTTTGGGGTTAATTTCAGCTACTGATACTCCTTGACAAACAGTCCTGATAAATCTATCATAATTTGAAAATATTGTACATCAAAGTATTTAACACATCTGACCTATTGAAATCACAGTTTAGCCTAGCCTACCTTAGTTACGCTCCAAACACTTACATTAGCCTATAATTATACAAAAATCAAAGATCAAAATTCAAAATTTGAAGTCCCATTTCCACTGAACACTTACTACTTTTGCACAATTGTAAAGTAAAAAAAGAAAAAAAAAATAGGTTGAGCCATTGTGAGTCAGGAATCATTTGTATGATGAAATATATAATTTAAAAATATAGTAAAATAACAAGGAAAATATGGAATTGGGAAAATGATGATGGAAGACAAGTCACAAATTCTCTTCTTAAAATTGAAATAAATAATTTATGTATTAAAATTGTATTAATATAGCAGTAAGTGTTAATGAGAAAAACACAGACTAGTACTACAATCTCTGAGAAAAGGCACCTGGGGAAAAAGAATCATCCCACCTATACTTACTTTTAGAAAATGCAAGTAAACACAAATAAAAGTGAGTGTATGCAGTATAGTAAGCTGTGTCCTTATATACTGAATGCTACTGCTGATAGCTTCAGCTTAACATCATCTTCAAAATAAATTTTGGAACAAAGACAGATGAATTTTACAGGAAATGACTAGAAACTAAAACAAAACTTCCCTGGTCAGTGTGGTTCAGTGGATTGAGCTCTGGCCTGAGAAACAAAGGGTTACCAGGTGAATTCCCATTCAGGGAACATGCCTGGGTTACAGGCCAGGTCTCCAGTAGGGGGCGCATGAGAGGCAACTACTACTGGTGTTTCTTTCCCTTTCTTTCTGTCTCCTTTACCCTCTGTCTAAAAATAAATAAATTGAATCTTAAAAGAACATTTATTCATATCTCACCTGAAAACTGAGAAGATTCAGAGAAACTTTTTCTTAAAACATAAATACTGCAAAAAGTAATATTTAAGATGATTATAAAAAAACAGAAAACGCAAAAGAACATAACATCTGTATATGTAGGCATGTATATGTGTGCATTCATGTATATTCCTATGGAATGAATACACTCAAAATACATGGAAGAAATTTCACAAATATGCAGCTTACTTAGAAACTATGTAGATGAGAAAATAAATTGAAAAGTCATATATAAGATATTAAAAAGTCAATTAGATGAAAAGATAAAATCCAAAGTTAAGGAAATATACTGAGTAGTAAAACAACACATTTACAAATTAATAAAGGCATCAATATCAACAGAAAATATTGACATCCTTGGGATAAGTTTACTGGTATGGCGAAGATCGCTAAGAAAACAAAAGAATGCAGGAATATATCAAATGGTTAGAAGGAAAGCACTAAGTTGTTAGGAAAACATACAGCAGTGCTTTGAAAACACAACTAACATCCTCAGTTAGAAGAACTATTATAAAAATAGTGTTCACATTTAATACAGATAAAATATTCTAGGAATGAAGGAACAAACGAAGCTGTAGAAGAGGCTTGTCCATACCTACTATTTTGAGATACCATTCTCATTGCCACTTATTTTTGTATTCTCCTTTAGTGTTTCAGTATGTGTCAGTGCTATCTTCCTTAATTGGACTTAAACTCATTGAAGCCAAAACTAAATTCCCTGCTGGAAATCTCATAGAGTGTATCGCAGTGTTAAACCTGTAAACAGGTAGTCAATGAACAACTGTAGAATTGAAACACAGCAGAAATATATTGAGAATTATTTTCCTTTACTGTGTCCTAGCTCCAAAATAACTTGGTTACCTGTTGAAAAGCCATAAGTGTTTCCTGAAATTGTTTTATGAGTTTAGGTGGAGAAAGAATGCCAGCTGCCGTCTCTCCCATACTTCCCTCTGATATGAGTCTTTACCGGGAGTCCTTGTGACTATTCTTGTGACTATTCTTTTTCCTTTTGTAAATTATATATATAATATATTATGTATATAATATAACCACAGATTCATCCACCTGCAGTGCAGAATTCAGTGTTCCTTAGTATATTCACAGAGCTTCACAACCATCACCACTATGCACTGTAGAACATTGTTTTAATCACAGCTAAGAGAAACTCCATCAGCAATTCAAAGTTACTACCTATTCCTCCCACTTTTCCGAGCTGTGGAAGCCGCTACTCTACTCTGTTTCTATGGATTTGTCTCATCTGCCTAACTTATATAAATGAAATCATTTATATGTCTGGCATCTTTTGCCTGGTGTAATGTCAAGATTTACCCATGTTGTAGCATACAATACTTCATTGTTTTTAGCGACTGAAAAGATTCTATTATATGGGTATAAGATACTTTACTTTTATTCTATTTCAGACAAAGCACTTTACCTAGAAAAGAACTATGGATTGTTTGATGTGTCTTCTTATATTGAGAAGAGGTAGCCACAACTTGTGAACAGTTTGGAACTGGAATAATAATGAGGACACAGAAAACTAAGCAAACCAATAAATGAAGCAATTATTAACTCAGAAAAAAATTTCAGACATAAAAATGACTCATAGTATGCTCCATGGCTGGAGGGTAATTGGCATTTACTTAGCCATAATAATGTGTGTAGTATTGGTGAGAGTGATGAAAGATGAAAATATTATTTGTGTCCATTGTGGGGAGTAAATTGAAGATTACATAACTAAAAAAAATAAAACAAAACAAATAAAAAAAAACAAGGACCAGCAACACAGTATGTTATTTAGATACAAGGAGGTAAATACTAAAAAAGTCAAATAAATCATATTGTTGTTCAATTCATAATTCTTGCATGTATTATTATGGTGAATTTTATGGGAGGAAGGACAAGATAAAGAAAGGTATTTGAATTCTCAATATATTTTATGCATGCATGCAATGTCCAATGAAAAATTTAAGACAATAAATTTTCCACATATCCCTTACATACAAAATAAGGAGAATAACCCTTCATCTCTTTGTAGATGAAAAGTTTGAGATGCTACTTAAATATAAGAAAGAATTTGTTGAGGGCTTTCAATTACTTCAATTTTACAAGTCAATGAACCATAATCCCAGTTTAATTTGTTAAATAATGTTGACCTTATGAATTAAAAAAAATTCTAAGGAAGCCAGTAAGGTTTAATCAGATTAAACACTATGAACAAGAAGGTAATAAAGCCTCATCCTACATCAAGAGAAAATAGAAAGCAGGCACAGGTGAGTGATCACTGGCTGAGTTTGGATTTCCTTGGGCTAGACAGGAATCGCTGTCACTCACACAGTTCTGGCACACTTCTCTGGTCTGAGATGGATTTTTCCGCCTTTGTACCAGATAAATGATCCTAAACAAAGGAAACTTTTGAAAAAGTAACAGAATAAATTATAGAAATTCAGTGGTGTTAGTCCAGGACAACTAAAACAATAGGAAGATAGAAAATCAAAGATACTAATTTAAATTCAGGACAACAAAATTTTGAAACCCAGTTCTCATGAAAGTATGATAATTGGCTTTGTAATCATCATAATAAAATGATGGTTTTGTTCTTTCCAGGTTCACCCCAATTTCATTTTTTCTTGGTAATTCAAGTAACAGTTTCATTGTATATTTTTATTCACTTAATAAGCAGGCTGAAATGGATTCTTACAAGAAAATGTATGTTCATATACTCATAATTTTTGGAAAACTATGTGTAATGGTTTTATGTAACAGTAATTGTGTATGTAATTGAAATGCTACTTTGTGTGATCTTTTACAGCTCTGTAGCTCCCCTTTATCCAATGTTTTGATTTCTGCTTTTCACCTTCCATGGTATCAGTTATCCATGGCCAACTTTGGTCCAAAAAAATTAAGTAGAAAATTCCAGAAATAATTCATAAGTTTTAAATTGTACATCATTCTGAGGGATGTGGTGAAATCTCATGCTGACTCTCTCTGTCATTCTAGATGTGAATCATTTATTTCTTCAGTATCCACACCAGTTATATGCTTTCCACCTGTTAGTCCCTTAGAAGACATCTGGGTTATTAGGTAGACCTTTCTAGTATCCTAGTATATACTTGTATTCAAGTAACCCTTATTTTACTTAATTACAGCCCCAAAGTGTGACAATACTGATACCAGCAATTCAGATATTCAGAAGAAAAGCCATTTAGTACTTCCTTTAAATGAAATGGCATGTATTGCAAAAACATAGTATACACAGGGTTCTGTACTATCCTTAGTTTCAGGCATCCACTGGGGATCTTGGAACATATCCTCAGAAGATAAGAGAGAACAATTCTATTATTTTTCTATAGTTATTAATATTACAAACATTTCAATATTGGTTTTGACATTAAAATTGTAAACATACTGATTATTTGTATAATATTCATTATATGGTAGTGATACCATGGTTGTAAACAATGTTAAAGAGTGAATAAAAATTCAAGTCCAACCTAGCGAATAACATGTGTCCAAATTTGGGGATCATAAATCACAGATACATATATAAATAAGAGACTTTAAAATATTAATTGCAATTTAATAAAATGCATGAACACAAAGCAAACTGAACATTGTGTTTCCAGATGGTAGCATGTAGTTAAGTAGGACAATTTAAGTGTTGATGTGTCAACAATGCTGTAAGGAACTAATGACTGTGTGAGCAAATGTATCTGCATGCATATGTATAGAAACTATGTACATAAATGCTTTGAAAAAATTAATCTCTATTGAATGCATCTGAAACATTAAACTTCAATTTTTGATTATTATGTCCAGTTTGATAATGCTCATCATGGACTTTACATTGATTAATTCATGATGCAAGTTAAAAATTCACTTTTTATAGCTTTAGATGTGTAGAATAGTGACCAGTTAACTAGTAAGCCCCAAGAGTACTTTATACTAAACAGGCCTGGGGTAAAGCTAAGCAGTAGAAAGAATGGTGAAGGCAAAGGTCATTGGAAGATTGTATTTTCTTTGTGACTATGCACACATTGTGTATCTATATTCTTTAGCAAAACTAGAGAGAATAAATCCTGTGGAAGGGGAGTAGTGAGAAGAGGTTTAACCTGGAAGAGTAGCATGACAGCCATAGACTTTCAATGACAATGATTGAGGTCCACTCTTCATAATAATACAAAATGACAGTGAGACTGGGGAATTTCTTTACAAGCTAGCAAAACATTCAATTATAAAATCCACTTCCCTGAAAGATTGCTTTTCTCTATAAAAACAATTAATCCTCCAAGATACAATCCAAGAAGTTGTCTGTTAACCCATGAGTACAGATGGGAAAAAATAATTCTCCCAAATGTTTATGCACAAATATAGATCCAGATTGATAGAGTTACTCCAACAAAACATGAAGGAGAAAAGAAGGGGACTTTAAAATAACCTGAAACTTTAAAAATAACTATAAATATGGGCAAATAAAACAACAGGTTTACATTGAGTAACAATATCATAAATATTAAAAGTTGAGTAATATCATAAATCCATTCACTGTCTCTCCTTTGTATCTTCTCAACTTCCCCCTGTTTCTTCTCCTCCTTAGACAAAGTGGACAACATCATGACACTCTTACAACACTCAAGATCTGTAGTGACAAGCTTCACAAGGTGCCACTCTTCCTTATTAAGTTTAAAAGATTCTGTCCTTCATTGGGGAGATAAATTAGTCAAGTTTCTGAGGTCTCTTCAGGTCATCAAGCAAAGTGATCCTGAAGGGCTCTGTATTATTCATCATCAAAAGCCTAAGTCTCAATACCTTACTGCAGACTGTCCATCACACGCTTACAGATAACAGTCATTGGGTACAACTCTGTGTTTGGCATCTCTGATGACTTTTGGTCTCATCACTGTAGAAAAGTAGGTGGTAGTCAAGAAAGTGCTGCTCTGGCATGTCAGAGCCCCCCTGGATCTCTAATTTGACAGCCCCCCTCCACATATGCACAAGTTCCTAACTTGACTGCCTCTCCCTTCAGAGACTGAGGTGCATTGGCTGTGCATGAAATCTTGTGTGGGGCAGGCACTATCCCAAAGACCCTCCAGGTAAAGCCTTTGTAATTGCCTGTGCTTGGGCCTGAAAGATTAAAAATCAGTTTTGACCATGAGGAATACTCCTAAGCCATCTTTTGCATTGTGCACAGTGCACACAACTACATTTTTTAAATTAAGATACTGAGGTAGGGCCCTGGCTGGTGTGGCTCAGTGGATTGAATGCTGGCCTGTTCTTGAAAGCAGCCTCTTTCATCATCATTCTAGGGCATTATTTGGCATCAACTCCATTCTGTAGTCCTTTTTCCAGGTATAGTGGTATAGCACCTCCTGCTTATGTTGAAACTCAAGTTTTTATTTCATTCCCAGGTTGTTATTGCATTATTTTTAGGATTTAAGACTTGGTCATTTTTTGTCTCATTGAAAACATAAAATCGATTTATATATTTACCTTAGGCCTTGTATTATATCATTGTTTATTCTACTGCAATGAGTTACCTAACAGTGTTACCAGAACTAGTCCATGTTTCAGGGCAATTTTATGTGCCATTCTAGGACCCTGGAGTAGTTAAAAAGAAGCTTATGTATATTTTAATTATGCTTATGTTGAACCATAATGGTTAAATTGTAAAATTTAGAGACTTTTAAATTTGGTGCACCTTGAACTTTATGCTATCTGATAGTTGTATTCATGTTTTGCTGATTGTTAAATCTTTGATAAGAAAAGTGATTTCAGTTATTCTATTCTTATGATCCTATGCAAACTGCTTTAAAATCGATATACTTCAAAGAGTACTTTGAAGAATTAATCATGGTAAAAATATTAATGGCCCTATAATACACATTTTTACCATAGCCCCATTTGAGAATCTAATAAAAAACTATAGATGTTCTACCCAAGGGTGAAATTAAATGTATAAAGCATATATACACAAAAATATATTGCATCTGAATTCATAGGATTTGCAAACTTCTTACATACAACCCATGAGCAAATTCTTATATCCCATATTATGATGTCTTTAGAATATAATGTAAAATGTATAACCAGGCTTAAAATTAAACATTTTTCTAAATGGCCTAACAACTGACAATTTAACTTTGGTTCTTTGACTGAGATTAAATGGTACTCATGCTCTGTATTTACCTATATGTTTGACTTTTCACTTTCTAAACATTGAAAATCGTATTTCTTGCATCTGGGGTAAGAGAAAATGCTACAGACTCATAACTGAGCACAAATGCATTTGATCTTCAAGCAGTGTCACTTCTTACTCTGAGTGAACATACGTGCATATGAATGTGTATGTAATGTTGCATATAAGGGCATGGCCTAGGGTTCCTATCTTCAATCTTGCATTTAAAAAAACTAATGTTTTATTTTGACATAATTTCACACAAATTAAAAATGAAAAATAATAAAAAGTCTCTCCATGTATTCTTCATAAAGAATTACTAAATGTTGTTTCCCACATTGTTTGTTGTCTCTCTCTCTGCTTCTAGAACACTGAAATATTTGAGAGTGAGTTGCAGACATGGTGTTCCACTACCTCTAAATGTGTCAATATGTATATCCTAAAAACAAGAACATGATCTTACTATGCAGAGAGAGATTTTAAAACCCAAGATATATACACACATACAAACTTATTAATTTTTCTAAGCTATTCGAATTTTACCAATTATTTACAAATTTCTTTTTTCAGTCAAAGAATATTTAGTCCATAGCTTTGGTCCCTAAACATGTGCTGCACTCAGCACTCAGTTGTCATGTATTTTCAATCTGGAATAGCCTCCAGTGCTTTTCTCTCTTTTGCATTTTGTGATTCTGACATTTTCTAAGAGTATATGGGCCAGTGATGAAGTGATCAAGAATGGCAAACACATATGAAAACAGGAGTCAGCCCGACCTATTATTATCATCATAGTGGAGACAAATAGTCACACAAATAATGACAGCAGTAGATTGTAACCTATAAATAGAGTGCAAATACATGAGTCCATATTTAAATAAATAAATAAATAAATAAATAATAGAAAAAATGTGTCTCTTCATAATATAAGTATAAACTAAAACCCTACAATTATTGCTGGAAATAGAACATCAACATTTGGTACCTGGAGTAGTTATAAAAGATTTGGACCAAATGTATCAGTGGATGCAAAACTTAGTTGTTTATGCTAAGTGATATATGCCAGGCACTGAAAGACAAATACATACGATCTTACCTTTAAGGGGAACCTAATCAACAAAGCAAACGAGCAAGCAAAATATAACCAGGGACACTGAAATAAAGAGCAAACTGACAGGTACCAGAGGGGAGGGGGAGGGGGATAATGGAGGAAAGAAAGGGAAGGGTCATCAAGGAACTCTATAAAGGACCCATGGAGAAAGCTAAAGGTAGGTAAGATCGAGGGTGGGAGGTAGGGATGGGTGGGGCAGGGGGAAACTGAGGGGGGAAAATGGAGACAACTGTACTTGAACAACAATTAAAAATAGTTCATTCTAAAAATATGTGATGAAAAATATATGATAAGATATTTACAAAGTCCCAAATTATTGCATGCACACACTTATCAGTGAAAACAGGTAAAAGAGCAACTTGGTAATGCAAAACCTTCTGAGACACTGCTTAACCATAAAGCAATAAAAGTTCTCATCACCAGTAAGGAAATGTCAAATGTCTCTTCAATGTCACGCACTGAGAAGGACACAGTAGCACTCTCGTGATATTCTAGGCAAAATGGATCACCAGAATCTAATGATAAGGAAACATGAAATTAAACCAAAGTAAGGTATAGTCTACAAAATGATCAGCCTATAGTCTTCAAAAATAGTACTTTCAAAAGGCATTTGTTTTGCTGTTTTGTTCTGCCCCTTGCTCCCATGGAGGAGTGTTTCTCTGTTCCAGGATTACAGATCTCTCCCCCAGGCCCCCTTCCTCTCTCATTATGTAAACCTGCTTCACACACACAGCACTGTGCTCTAGATGTCACTGTGAAAAACCACATGACGGACCCCACATACCCCATTTCAAAAAGTGCTTATTGTGTGAGTGCCCAGATTACAGGTATAATACATCTTTCTCTTATCCATACAACAAAACCTTTCCCTTTCTGATCTATGCACCATGCTCTGCTTTATATTTATGACAGCGATGATCAAAATACTTTAGTCAGTTCTCTAAGACAATTCTCTGAGGGGATGGTCCATGGGTTCCTCACCTTTGTGTCCCTAGCAGTGCACATGGCTGGTAAACACATTTAATTTGAAATCTGTGTTGCAACTTTGGGTCTTGACATTTTCCCTTTTTATGCGCCCCAAGTCAGGACACAGGCTCTCTCATTCTCTTCTGGGTCAGACCATGTTTCAACATCCCACCAACTTCGCTGAAACAGATTCAGCTGCAGAGCTCACCGTTTCTTCCCAGCAGTTACAAACTCAGTTTTCTAAGGGAAATCCATTTGCAGTGTCTTCCTTAGGCTGTAGGAGTACGCTTGTAAAGACAGATCGAAGAAGAATTACTATCGCTCTTACAATACTGTTTTATACAACATTTTAAAGCTGTATGAACAAGAGGACTGCTTTTAAAAATACAGAGCCTAACCTGTCACAAAATTCCTCCAGAAGGTGCCCTCATTTCTGAGGCACATTTTTGGCTACAGCAGATTTCAATCTCTTTGGCTTTTATTCTCCTGAAGTGTTGAAGTGAAAAGTCTTTCACTTTGGTGTGATTTTTCACTCTCTTAACCAGTGATCACATCAATTATGCAGCTAACCAACTTTTTCTCTTCCATTTGCAGGTAGGATGTATTGATTCATATTCCTTATGGTGTTAAAGTCTGAGAATCTTAGATCTGAGAGTCTTGTGATATTTTTAAATAAGAAAATGCATAATTAAAAAGGAAATATGCTAATGTAGATTCTTATATAATTGTGTATGTGGCAGGCTGATAATTAAGCCCAACATTGGTTACAGTTCACTTTTTTCAAAATCAAGTTTCTAATAGAGACAATTTCTCAAGCACTGCTTTTATCCTTGAAGGTAATAATAAACCTAGGCTCCAATTATTTGAATGTCAAAGAATGGGCTAAAACTAGTATTAAACTTTATATATACATCCACATATTTTGTTAGTTGCAATTTTCTCTCCGTATTCTCCCTGAAAGTTTCAATAGCCAAATAAAACTTCTAAAAATTTGAAAATATTTTGATTTTTCATGCAACTTAAATAATTAGAATAAAATTTGTTGTACCTTTTAGGGATCAGTAAAGATATAGTGACACAAGGATTGAATAAAATTAGGAAGATAATAGATTGATATTTATTGATTAACATTGATTTTTGTATAGAGACTGACTAACATAGTATCTACAGAAATAGTTTTGAATATTCATGCCCTTTTGCATTAAAGTGGGTCAGAAAGCTATAATGATAGGCCGAGTCTAGGCAAAAGTGCAAATGTGGCTCTAGACCTTTTTGTAAATAAAGTTTTCTTGGAAAACAGCCACACCCATTGTTTATGTAATGTTTATGGCTGCTTTTATACTATAATGAGAGAGTTGAGGACTTGCCAAGCACACTGAAAGGCCCATAAACTAAAATATTTACTATCTGACCTTTTACAGATAAAGTGTCTGACTCCTATGTAATGAATTAAGGAAATTTCCAGGTAAAATAGTTTCCTGATACCTGAGGATAGGTTTGTGGATTTATTGATGGTAGAAAGTGCTTAAAATAAATACTCATTTGCCTTATGCTTTCATTTCATAGTGAAAAAATAATTTTAGATTTGGTGAAGTTTATAAAATGAGTATCAAACTAAATAACTCCTTAATTGATAGTATAACATATCATCAAACTGAGTGAAATAGATAAACTACTGCTGTGTACGCTGTATATTATATATTTTCTAAAGACTTGACCTTTGTAAGTATATATTTTGACTTACTAAAGAGAATGATGGTTTAAATCACTATAAAAGTTCTAGCATATTGCAATTTCTTTCCATGCTTTCATATAGATTTACCTACATCTCATTTAGTCACAGATGTCCACACATACTCAGCAAGATCACCATCTCTTTTTCTTGAAAATGAAGAGTAATATTCAGTTTAGGATTCACATGTAGCATACCTAAAGAAATATTTGAAATGTAAGACCACTACCAAGAAAATTCCTTAGCCATTTGAACTCAGGTTAAACCAGTATTTTTTTTTTTCAGAGATCACCATTGATTTTATACAGACAAGTTAATTAAAGCTAATTTTCCTCTTAGTATCTATAGTAAAACATGTACATATGAAAAAGTATTCTAATTCACTTTAAAATATAGATGTAACGAATGTTAAACTTCCTGCATATGCCATTTAAAGTCATTTTAAACATCTCCAGGAAATTACTTTGGGGAATTGCTAATCAAACCCACTAGTTTCTGTAACCACTGTGAACACTGAAGCTGGAGGATATGACTTGCTCAGCGTCGTCTGCCTTCACACTACAGGGCTCCTTATATCTTAACCTCCTTCTACTAGGTATACGCTATTTATAAAAATGGTACCTGAATAGTAATTCCCGTTTACTCTAAATTTGCTGGCAGCATTCAAAACAAGATTGTATGAGTGGTGGGAAGGCGATTAAGAATAGAACATTTAAAATTACATTTTTATCAAACTAGCGTGTCAGGATTACACATAAAAAAAAGATCACTGCCATCTTTGTTTCCAGATCAACTCACCACTTTTAGTCACAAGGACTGCCTGCAGGTTTGAACAGCAAAAGCTGGTTCTGTGGTATCAATTACCACACACTTATTCAAGTAATCCATTTAAAAGAGCAATAATTAATAACTAGTTGACTTTCATTAGAAATTGAGGATACATAAGGCTGACTTTAAAAAATCAAGCAGTTTCTTTTCTTGTTCAATTTAGGTTACAGAATGTAGGCTATTTTATGTATTATTGATCTCATATGTAAGAATAGTCATAAGAAAAAAAATTGACGTAAGTAAATCACATGGGCTTTTTTCCTTGGCTTCCTTGGGTATTAATTAAAGGCCTTGCAGGTGAACATATTAATCCAAATTTTAAATAATGCTTCTTTTAATTTATAATTTTATTTTAGCCTTAAATTATTGTCCTGTTTTAGCCCTGAAATTTTTCTTCCTTGGAAGCATAATTAACCAATGAGAAATTATTATTTCTCAGAAAGAAAAAGTAAATATATTTGCATGCAAATGAGAAAATATGAAGTCAATATATTTAATAGAAACAATGATTTTAGGTTATTTATATGCAGTGCAGCTTTATATATAAAACTTTAGAGAGAAAAACAATAATCAATCATTGTTTAAAGGTATAGAAGTATAAACAAACACTTTTAACAGTAGAAAGTAGTTTTACTATGCTAAGCAAAATAAGTGAGTCAGAAAAGGCTAAGAACCATATGACTTCGCTCATATGTGGGTTGTAAAAACACTTGTGGATACAGACGACAACAGCATGCTGGTTACCGGAGGGAATGGGTTGGGGTATTAAAGGGTAAAGGGGGACATTTACCTAGATGATTTGACTTTGGGTGGTGGGCACACCATGCAATACACTGATCACGTATGATACAAATGTATACCTGAAACCTACATGACCTTATGAGCCCATGTTACCCTAATAAGTTTAATACACATTACAAATAAAAAGTAGTTTTTATTATAATTACTTTTATTATTACTCCAAAACATTCCCTTCAGTTATTTCTTAGGGCTAATATAAGTAATTTTTATCATAAATTTTCTTTTCCTATTTCAGCAACATGCTCTTTTCTAGTCCCGAATTCCACTCATCCCCCTACCTTGTTACCACAAACACTGTTTCTTACAAACTGATTTAAAATAGAAGTAATCATACTTGATAAACTGTTAATAGCTCTCATAATCTTTCCTTCTTCCTGAATTGTATCTTCTATGTATCTTGTAACCAGGGGTGTCCAACCTTTTGGCCTCTCTGGGCCACACTGGAAGGAGAAGGGTTGTCTTGGGCCACACATTAAATGCATTGCAACATTTAATCACAAAACAATCTCATAATGTTTTAAGCACATTTACGATTTTATGTTGGGCCACATTCATAGCCATCCTGAGCTGCCAGTGGCCTGTGGCTCGTGGGTTGGACGGTGTTGTCCACAGGTTGGACAACACTGTGCCTGGAACAAGCCAATCACACCCAGGCATTGTGAAGTAGTCAAAGGTGAAGGGGGGAAAATAATTTGGTTTGTGTTAATGAAAAAGCACAATAATCTAAACATTTTTCAATGGATGTATCAATTTGGTAAACACATTTAAGTTGTGATTGTTAATGTTATGTCTAAACTTGGCTAAGCTATGTTGGTCAGTTCATTAAAACACTATTTTAGGTGTTTCTGTGAAAGCATTTTATAATTAATATCTACAGCCAGTTGGTTTTAATCAAAGGAAATTACCCTTGATATTGTGGATGAGCCTCATCTAATCTCTTGAAGACTTACCAAAAAGAAACAGGTTTCCCTGAAAAGAACAAGTTCTCCCTCAAAACTATAACATAAACGTTCTGCTCAGTTTCCACCCTGCTCATACCGTTTTAGAATCTGAAAGTCTGAAGTCCAAATGGCAGGCCAGCCGAATGGAAGCTCAGGCAAGAGCTGGGCAGCAGTTGTGAGTCTAATTTGTATGGCAGGAGAGTAGGCTGGAATGTCAGGTGGGAAATCTGTGTTAGTCTCTTAGTAACGTTTGTAATGGGAGAGAGTAAGTAGTTCTACTCTGTTCTTTGTCATGGCTGTTTTGACTACTGTGGTTTCCTTGAACTTGCACATGAACTTCAGAATCAGCTTATAAATTCTACAAAATGCCAACTGGCATTTCTATGGTGGTTGGATTGAATCTGTAGATCATTTATGAAACTTGACTTATCTAAGAAGTCAAGATACCAGTCCCTTTATGTAGATCGCCTTTATTGTCTTTAAATAATATTTTTTAAATTTTCAGTGTACAAGTATTATACTTTTGTTAAACTTGCACTCCAGTATTTATTTTTTGTTTATGCTATTAAAAATGGAATTGTTTTCTTAATTTTACTTTTTGATATTCATTCCTAGCAGGTAGAAATGCAACTGATTTTTGCATATTGACTTCTTTATACCTAATATCATGTCATGTACAAATTAGAGACAGTTTCCTTTCTACCATTCTAATCTGGATGTGTTTTATGACATTTCCTTGACAAATTGTTCTCTATAGCACATGTGGTACAACAGTGAATAGAAGTGATGAGAGTGAACATCTTTGACTTGTTTAAAATATTAGTGGAAAAGCATTTAGTTTTTCATCATTAAATATTATTTTAGTAGTTAGGCTTTTTTGTAGCTATTCTTTGCTTATTTGAAGACAATCAAATCTGTTCCTAATTTTTTGAGTGTTCCAAATGAAAAGACATTGAATTTTGTCAAATGCTTTCTTTGTGTCTATTAAAATGATGATACCCCTTTTTTTATTAATGTGATGTTGTTACATTGAATCAATTCCACAGTCATAGTGCATAAATCTTTTTAAGTGCTAGTGGACTTTTTTTTGCTAGTATTTTGTTGAGGACATTTTGTGTTTATCTTCTTAAGAGATATTAACCTTCAGGGTTTTTGTTCGCTTGTTTTTAAAGATGTCTTTTCTGGCTTTTATTGTAGGGTAATATTAGTATCATAGAATGAGTTAAAAAGTATTCCCTAGTCTTCTAGTTTTTGGAATGAGTTCTTAAGGACTGATGTTAAATATTCATGATGTATGATCTTTTAATATGATGTAGGATACATAAGTTGTTGAGGATTTTTGCATGCAGATTCTTATAGGATATTTGGTTTGTTGTGAATTCTGTCTAGTTTTGTTATTAGGGTGATAATGGCCTCATAGAAAAAGTTGGAAAGTTGATCCTCTTTTTCTATTGTTTTGGAATAGTTTGATAAAAATGAGTATTCATTTTTCAAATATTTGGCAGAATTTACCAGTGAAGCCATCTTGTCCTGGGCTTTTGTGGGAGGTGTTTGATTATTGATTCAATCTCTTTGCTTGTTGTTTGTGTATTATGTTTCACATTTTTTCAGTCATTTGTGTGCTCCTAAGAATTTGTCTCTTTTGTCTAGCTATCTGATTTGATGTACAATTGTTCTAGTATTTTGTTTTAATTATTTATCTTTTTAAGGTTTGTAGTATTGTTCCCACTCTCATTTCCTGCTTTAATAATTTGAATCTTTATATTTTTCATTGTTAATTTGGCTAAAGTTTTTCAGTTTTATTAATCTTTTTAAAAGCAACTTTTGTTGTCTCTTTCTAGTCCATTTGGTTTATCTTCAATCTAATATGGAGTATTTTCTTCTTCTAGCTATGAATTTGTTTACTCTTGTTTTTATTTTTCTGTGTCTTTGTCAGCATTTATGTTTTCATTATTTTTTTATTTCAGTCATTCTATATAATAATAGCTATATAATAATGTCTCATGTTTATAATTTGATTTCCCTTATGACTAATGATATTGAATATTTTATAGGTTTATTTTCAATTTGTATATCTTTCTTATTGAAATACATGTACAGATATTCTGCACATTTGTTTCATTGTGCTATGATTTTTGTACAATTGAGTTTTCAGAGTTCTTTCTATCGTTTAGATAAAAGCCTTTCTTCAGATATGCTGTTTACAAATACTTTCTCCCTGATATGCAACTTGTCTGTTTATTTAAAAAAAAAACATTTAGAATAACAACTGATTTTAATATGATGAGGTCCAATTTATCAATATTTTGTTTTTACTTTCACCTTTGATTTAAAACCTAAGAACTATTTATCTAGCCAGTCCTACATACCAAATCTTTCTTCTTATTATTTTTCCTAGAAATTTTATAGCTCTACATTTAAGCCTATTACGCATTTTGAGTTAGTTTTTATATAATGTGTGTAAGGTTCAGGTTGTAAAAGAGGTTATGTTTTCTTTTATTAATTTGTTTTTGTTTTTGTTGTTTTATTTTTTTACCTATGGATATCCAATGCTTAATCACAATTTGATAAAAAGGCTCTCTTCAAATGAATTGCTCTTGTACCTTTGTCAAAACACAGTTGGACATATTTATCTGGGTGGATGTATTTCTCCATTCTCTATTTTATTCCACTGAACTATGTGTGTATCTTTGCCAATACCACACTCTTAATTACTGCAGCTATGCAATTGGCCCTGCTAACAAGTAGAGTAATTCCTCCTTTCTATTTCAAGTTTGTGGAGAGTACTTATCATGAATGGGTGTTGATTTTGTAAATGTTTTCTCTGCATCCATTGATAGGACTATTTGATTGTCTTCCTTGGCCTGTTGATGTGGTGTATTACCATGTCTGATTTTCAAATGAGGAACCAGCCGTGTATATCTGAAACAAATCCCCATTACTCATAGAATTATAGTTATATTTAAACATTGTTGGATGTGATTTACTAATATTTTACAAAGAATCTTTTCATAGCCTTTTAATTTGTCTATTTTCTCTTTGCACAATGTATTTGAGATTCATTCTTGTCGCATATACTTGGAGATCATTTCTTTTTATTACTTATCTGGTATAGATAAGTAGTGTTTGTACATTTCCTGGTTAAGGGACTTTTTATTGTTCATACTTTTCAGTGGTTATGAGTAGGACTATAAAAATCCTTTATATGAAGTTTGTGTATAGACATAAGTTTTTATTTTTCTTGACTACCTGGAAAAAATTAGTATAATGTATATTTAATATTGGAATTAGTGTATATTTGAATTTATAGAAAAAAATCTACCAGGTAGTTTTCCAGAATGGTTAAATAAGTTTTAAGTCCTTTTCCAGTTCTTCTCCTCATATCCATCAGCTCTTGCTGTGGATAGTTTGTTTAATTTTATACATTCTTATAGTAACATTTCATTAACTGCTACTACAGTTACATGGCATTAACAGGCATTTTCCTAATGCCTAATGATGTTGAACATTTTTGATGTGTTTGTTTTATATCTTTAATTCTACTTAGTTGGATTATAGTTCAAATATTTTGACTTCATTTTATTGGGTTGTTTGATTCCTTATTATTAAATCTTGAAATTTGTTCACATATTTCAGAAAAAAATTTCCTTATCCAATATTTTTCTCAACTGGTTACTTGTTTTCATTTTTAAATATTTGACTATCAGTTGTTATTTTTATGCAAAGTAATTTATCAATTTGCTTTTTATATATCATTCTTTAGTTTTTAAAGAAATCTTTGTCTTAGTCAAGGTGCCAAATATATTCTGACATTTTCATTCTAGATGTTTTATAGTTTTATGCTTTATATTTTATTTTGCAGTTTTAAATTTAAAAGTTGTGCTTATTTCTGTTTTATATTTTGTATAAGATCCATTTTGTGTTAACGTTTGTACATGTTATAAAGAATGGATTAATTTTTGCATTGCAAAATTTGTGTTCATTTAATTCCCCAGTGTATCACATAGAGTGTGCTAATTTTAATAAAATAAATAATAAAATCATTTATTATCTAACCTCTGAAAAGTCAGTTAATTGCTCTTGATTTAAATTTTTCAGAGTTCTGAACAGTACCTTTAATAGTTAGGCTTTCAATCCATAATTTCTTACATGCTGAGCCCTGCCATGTTATTCCCGAAGGCAACCTGACTTATATACTTAAGAGACCTAAAGGCTGAGGATGTTTTCATCTTTATAATGGTCTTGGGTTGACTGCTATGTTATTAAAAATTTTAAGCACAGTTTATATACTTGGTGTATGCATCTACATTATTTATTTACTATGTTTTAAAAAGTAGTGGGACTTAAGATAGGTTCTATTTTCACAGACTTTATATTCAAAATTTTGAATAATTAGTATGATCAAGATGTCTCTACCCTAGGCAACTGTTTATTTTATAATAATTAAACAACCAGTCTTTGGGATATTAAATAGAAAATAGCCAAAGTTATTAAAAATATTCTATATAACATTGAGATATATAGATACACAACACAATTTAACACAGTCTAGTACTTAAACGTAAAACTAAAAATAAAGAAAAATGAAAAGTAAAAATTTTGAAATATATTTAAAGAGACAATAGAGGCTATTGATGTTCAAAGTATCTATATTACAGCGTTCCATTGTGCAAAACACTCAGAATAATACAAAATACAGTATAATTAAAACTGTATTTTCACCATTATTTGAATAGAATGGCTTTCAGAGAACTCCCAAAATAACAAAAATCATTCAAGGCATTAAGAATAGTGGAATATCACTATTTGAAAATAAAAAAAGCTGATAGATCAGAAATGGCAATTGCATTACTAGCAATTGTAAATCATGCCATTTACTGAATAATCAGCACTTTCCCCTCTAATTTCAAGTGCAAGTTTTATCTGATAATTTTTCCTTTAATTAATAACTTATCTTCTGCTCATTGACCTGCATACCTGCTGCTGGGCCAACATCACAATCATTTAATCAATGAATTTGTACAACACCTTTATATGTTTTATTTTAACTGTACACATATTATTATATTTTTATGCATTTTATTTTCCATTTTGAATTTTAGAGCCTTTTTATTAAAATACAGTTAGTATATAATATTAAATTGTTTTTAGGTGCACAATGTAGAAATTCAACATTTATATATCTTACAATTTGATCACTGTACCAAGTTTAGTAACTATTTGTCATGGTGCAAAGTTATAATATTACTGATTATATTCCCTGAGCTATGCACTACACCTCTGTGGCTAAATTTTTAAAATTTACTGGGGAAGGTGGTATTTTAAATAAAACTATGTTATATGGCTACATAAATTGAGGAAATTAATCTTTCTACCACTCATTTCACAATTTAAATATTATTAGTCTACATTTACTGAAATGTAATTTTGGGCCCTGGCTGGTGTAGCTCAGTGGATTGAGTGCGGGCTGCGAACCAAAGTGTCGCAGGTTCGATTCCCAGTCAGGGTACATGGCTGGGTTGCAGGCCATGACCCCCAGCAACCGCACATTGATGTTTCTCTCTCTCTCTATCTCCCTCCCTTCCCTCTCTAAAAATAAATAAAAATAAAATCTTAAAAAAAAAAGAAATGTAATTTTGGTAGATGAGGTCTGCCTGGAAAAAGTCCAACCATTGTTAATGTAACAAGAAAAATTTATGTGGCATCGATGTAACCTGGCAGCCAAGGAAAATGGATCAGAATGCACATGCATGAACAATGATGATTTCACTGTACTACCCAGTCGGGGGGCGGTAGATGCCATTGAGTGAACATGTGTACTGTGTGGCCATTGCATTCAAAATGATTGAGCAAGTAGAGCAGTAAATTTTGCATTAAGCTTGAACATTCATCTGCCAAAACTATTCTGATGATTCAGAAAGCCACAACCACAACTGGTGGTTGTCAGCCTCATCATGACAATATGCCTGCTCATGCATCATAGAATCTTATGCAGAATTTTTTTGTGAAATATCAAATCACCAAGGTGACTCAGCTCTTTTACAGCCCAAATGTGGTGCCCTGCAACTTCTGGCTTTTCCCAAAACTAAAATCACTTTTTAAAGAGAAGAGATTTCAGACCATCAATGAGATTCAGGAAAATATAATGGGGCAACTGATGGCAACTGGGAAAACTGTGTGAGGCCCTGAGGTGCTTACTTTGAAAGGGACTGAAGTGTCATTGTCCTTTGTACAATATTTCTTGTATCTTGTATCTTCTTCAGTAAATGTCTCTATTCTTTTTTTTTTTTTGGAGAATTTAAAAAAAATTTTTTAAAAGACTTTATTTATTTATTTTTAGGGAGGGAAGGTGGAGAGGGGGGAGAGAGAGACAGAGACAGACAGACAGACAGACAGACAGACATCAATGTGCGGTTGCTGGGGGTTATGGCCTGCAACCCAGGAATGTACCCTGGCTGGGAATTGAACCTGGGACACTTTGGTTCCCAGCCCGAGCTCAATCCACTGAGCTACGCCAGCCAGGGCTTCTATTCTTCATAGTACATGGCTGAATACCTTATAGACAGACCTCGTAGATTCTAGATATTTCTAATCCATAATCTTTGTTCATTTGATGTTAATTTAGTATTAGATTATGATACAATTTTGAGTGCTATTTTTAAAAGTATTTGTAATTTCCTGCTTGGGAAAAGTTATTGTTAATATTGATGAAACTTTAAATTCTGAGTAGTTAACTCATAAATGGCCAAATAACTGTATTCTGTCCATTTATTTTTGGTTATTCTTAGTTAATAAAAATCATATAAAATTATGATATATTTCTGTGAGAAGTTGTAATCATAACCCACAGATTTTCATATTATTTTCCAAATATTTTCTAGAAATAAGTTTTCATTTGATCTAATATGTATTTTGAAGTTGTCCTATTATTCAAGTGGTTATATATTTTTAAATATCTTACTAGTACATTATTATTTTTATTGTGGTAATGCTAATTTAACTAACTAACCAAAAGACATTTTTTAAAAGAAAAATGTCTTTAAAAGACATCTTTTTTCAATATGGTTTATGAAACACTTTGACCTGTTTATTTCACCTGTTAACCCATGACAGCTCTTCACTTATTTTTTTAAATTTTTCATTTCCCATGAAAAAGTGCATCTCATAATATAAGCACCATGGTAAATCCCTGTATATCGCTCCACTAAAAAATAAAATAACGAATAGGACTATTTTTGCTCTTTTGTGTTCTGTACATATGAGTATGCTTCTGTCCTTGATTTGCTCTGTTGCATCTCAAGTTAAACTCTTCATGACACAGAGAGCAGAGTCACTGTGTATGTCAAGCTTGACATAGACACTTCCAAGACCTTTTATAAACTTTCTTTTAGTCAGCCAATGGACTGATAAAATAACCTTCCTCAGATTTATTTTCAGTGTCACGACTTATGTCTGATTTCTTTTCCCATGCTCCAAATGAACATTTGCCTTATAATTTTCTAAATTTAAATGAAAACATGAGTGAATTTCCCACCAAATTGTTACTTTATTTGTACTATTATAATTCTAAAAGCCATGTTATAAAAGTTCAGTGTAATTATGAAATGCAATATTTTGATTTTTTAAGTAAATTTGCAAAATCATAAAATTGAAGAAAATGTGCACTGGATTCAAATTTATTGCCTACATACAATTGTTCTTGAAACAATTACCTCTATATTATATTTTTAATATGGCAACATAACATAACTGAAAAGATGGGTTACAGATATATATGCATTTATATTATTTGCTTGCATGTGTTTATAAGTTTATTTTATATATTAATGAATATAAATGTAACACTAACATGTTAACATTTTGATGCTGCTTGAACTTATATTGTTGTACTATATCAAGCCAGTTTTTGCCTTGCACATATTTATAGATTGTTTTACAATGGAAATTTTGCTGTGCACAAATTATCTCATAGATCCTAGTGACAAGTTAAAATTAGTAACTTAATATTGAAAGAATGTTAACAAATTATCCTAAAATGGTGCAAAGGATTAGGGGAATGGCTAAAAAATGGTTAGAAGAAATAAATTAAGTTAAAAGCTGTAGAGGTATCTTTATGTTTTGTTTAACTTTAACAAAAATATGAAACAGTTATGGAAAAATCCTGATGTGATGAGTACCATCTGCTCTTACTTTGTTATATAACAATTTGCATAAAATCTATTAAGTTTGCTGTATTGCATGCTTCAGAAATTTAATAACCCAGAATTATGGATGATATACCGTACTTAGCAACAAATGTTAATAAACAGAAATTGTACTTCTAGCTAGAAATGCATATAGAAACTAATATGTAATTTTGGAGAAAATGAGATTATTGCAAATTTTTTTCATCATTTTTAGTAATTAATTTGTTCTAATTAAGAAGGTGTGATTTGTATTTCTATGCTTCTAACTCTTTTAGAGTATTAAAGAAAATGAAGTTTCATCATTAACTCAGTTGCACATAATGGGTATCATAAAATTCCATTTCTTAGTCTCTATTTATCGGACTCACTTTCTCTTCTTTATAAAGTAATGAATACACGCGACATTCTCTATTAGCTATAAAAATGAAACAGTTTGCACAAAAAATTGTTATCTAAGCAAACATGATATATACAAGGTTTTGAGTACAAAAAAACTCAACTCTTTTTTTCATTTCTTAGAAAAGTGTTATTCTCTCTTGTCCAATGTAATTTGTTCTTAGGTTTTGCTTTCTCTAGGGTAAAGAATACTGAAGACATATTTTTACACCAGAATAATCTTTTAGTGTAATATCTATATTTCAGGTACATGCCTTCCTTTCCTCCACTCTGCTAATGCTGAGGTTATTACACAATGCAAATGTAGTCAGCCTTTCATTGAGGTCCTTTATTATAAATTACAAGGCTTTGAACAGTCTATACAGATTTTTTCTATGCAGGATCTTTTGTAGCATTCATAGGTCCTTAAGCCCAAATTTGGATTTCACCTCATTTTAGCTGACTTTAGGCAAAGTTATTATCTAATTATAAGTTTCTTTTCAAGAAATATGGAAATTCAATTGTAATTACTATGCAAGATTAATGTGTGGATTAAATAGAATGAAAAATATGTAACTAGTGCCCAGTACAGAGGAATAGCACATTGAATGCTAGCATTTTTAAAGCTATTCATTTTTGTGTTTGTTCAAAACCATGAAGCATTCTGTCTTGGTAAACTATTATTTGTAGTACCAAATGGGAATCTTTATAATATTTCTGACACATTTTACATTTGAAAAATTTATTTTGTCAAATAATGGCACGAGAGGGAGAGAGTATGAGTCTGTGTGTGTGTTCATCTGTGTGTATTCTCTTTTCTGCATCTGTCAGCCCCATTAGCAATACATAAAAATAAGTTTAAGTAATGGCAACAAAGTATCTTTGATATATTCTTGTGATTTCCAATCAAACAATGCTCATTATTGCAACCCATTAATCTTTGCCAATATTGTTACTTTTGAAGGGAGAAAATAATTTTGTTTTCCATTTTGAGATTTTTCTTTTTGAGTCCCCATGGCTGTATTCACTTTATAAGAAAAAATGAGCCCTGACTTGTGTGGCTCTGTGGACTGAGCACAGGTCTGCAAACCAAAGGGTCAGTTTGATTCCCAGTCAGGGCACGTGCCTGGTTTGTGGGCCAGGTCCTCAGTAGGGGGGCTGTGAGAGGCAACAACACATTGATGTTTATCTCCCTCTCTTTGTCCCTCCCTCCCCTCTGTCTAAAAATAAATAAAATATTTTTTAAAATTGAGAAAAATGGTCTCAACCAATGAGCCAGCCAACCAATCAACAACTGAATACTGAGTATGTATTATGTGCCAGACATAGGTGGTGAACTTTCAAGAAACAACAATGAAACAGAGTCATGTTTCCTATAACAAGAAGGTCTTGGTTTAATCAAATATAGGCAAGTACAGTGCAATGAAATGTATTATATATAAGATGTAAAAAATGATACTGAACGAACAGAGAAAGTAATTGAACTTAATTATTAGTTTAGGAGAAATGTGAAACTCAGTATCACCCTTGAAATACATCTTGAAGTATGAATAAGAATTTTCATGGTAGTGGGAAAATGTATCATTCCTCTCAATAAAAACAAAACATAAGTCCTGACACAATTAGAAATAGAATGGTTCTCAAATGATTACAGCTCTTAATGTATCTATTTTTTCATAAATTAATTATATATTACTCTAATACAAATCAGTATAATGTTATTAGACTTATTATTTGAGGGTACTAAATTGACCCATATGCAATAATTATTTTAAAATTCCTGATTATTGGTAACCTCCGTACGGTATTTGGTAACGCTCCTGGTATTGTTTTCCTCATTTACACATAAACATACTGTAGTGGAAGAGGATGTAGTAGAAGAGCATGATCATATTGTATTCCAGCTAAATTCCACCTTGCTAAAACTGGAGCATATGCCTCAAGAATATACTACTTCTTTTCTGAATCCTCTAATTTTAAATTATTTATTTTATTTTATCCAATCTTATTATCATACAATAATTAGTTTAGTGGTTTGGACAGGACTTTATTTTTGTCACATTCATTTCATGCAAAACACACTTAAGTACCTATTATCAGTTTCATGTCCTTCTAGTAATGAGAGGTTTGGCAGAATACTGGACCACTCCTGACTAGAAACTTGTCCCATTGATAAGACCTGTAAATACACCAGTAATTGCAATATATATCCTCAACAAATGAGTCTGCCATGCCTGCAGTGTAGTTAGACACATTTCTCTTATTTCCCTAAGTTAAGTTTAAAATATTGAAACCTGTCAAAGCAAAAATTTAAACAGAGCAATCAAGGAAGACTTAATTCAAGTCTGACGTAACTGGGAAGAGGGGATAGGACTCACTCTGAACTCTACTCAGACAAAAGTGGGCATGGTTTTTAAGGACTGCTGTAAGCAAATAGAAAAATGCTGGGGGACTTCAGGGGGAAGATGACCTATGTGTCAGGCAGATTCCACTGCTCCTGAGTTGCAAGCTTTGTGTCTTTGAGCAGGTAGGTCATTTGAGTTTGCTAAATGGGTGCTCATCACAGTTGGTCTCCTACCTTCTTACAGAGACAGGCAGGTAGGGGCACTATTTTCCAGTAATTACATTTCAGGGGAAGGTTCCCTGGTTCTAGAGGGAGATATATCTAGGTTGTAAAACTGGCAAAACCTTTGGAAGAGGTTCACATCTCAAAGGGCCCGAGAAAGAGAGAGAGAGTTTACACATTTTCTAGAGTAAATAAGAAAGAAAGAAGCCAGTCTAGGATCTCATCAAACTTAGGGAAACGCCAGGTCCCTTTAGTCACGAAACATGTTGGGTTGTCAGGAGCACATTTTCAGCGTTCTGTTTATTCCTTCTTATCTCCCCTGTATTATTCCAGTACCTTGGACACCTAAACCACACTGGTTACTCGAGTGCTAGAAAGGTCTTATGCAATATATTTTGTTTAGATTGCAAACTGTTTTAAAACTAATACGGGGCATTTTCAATTAAGGAAATTCTGTATATTTTAATACCTAGATTATTTTTACTCTCCTTAAAATACTGGAAAATATGGCCTCATTGAACATGTGTTTTTGTAACTCCATTTTTATAAACAAAAGTCACAAATTCCATAAGCAAACTGTGGGAAGTGCTGGGGTCTACCATGCCACCGCTTCCTTTTCTGTCACTGATCCTCTCTAATGTGTGGTGTAGCTGTTGGTTATGAACTGACTGTTACGTGTTTTTAGGCTTTCTCTATGCCCCAAATACTGTGAGGCTCCAATGAAAACATCCGTCTAATCCTCATACTTGTATTAGCCACATGAATTCATCATGTTCAAATGGATTTACTTATAATCAACGCATAGTGTGTCTTTACTATAGATAACTGGATCGCACAGTGTATTTTAAGAGCCTTCTATATCAGAGGTGGTGATATACACCAGATCATGCTGTCATTTGGAAGGCATTCTAGTTGAAAAACTGTTGGATTAAAGACCAGTTTTAAGTGTCATTATAGATAAGAACTTCCCACTTATTTATTCCTCTACACTATTTTATTCAATGATTTACATGCAGGCATGGGAAGTTCAATTTTATAATATTGGTAGATATCTCCAAGTTGTTGGAGATAGCAAATATGGACTTTATTTGGTCGTATTGAACTAGATCTCTTTGCCAGCTTCCATAGGACAAAACTTAAGATAAGTATTTTTAAAGCAATTTTTGAAAAGGATGAAAAACAAAATGTCTTAGAGTTTTACTTTGCTTACTTTATGATTCTGCTTCCTGAAATAGTTAATCAAGCTGATTTACATTATTCAATTGATAGTATTAAGATATAAAGATAAGAAATAACAATCCTCCTCTTCACTTACATTAGAGAAACATTTCAGTGTTGTTGAGTTCAGCCTGCAGGCAGTAGTTCATGAGTGAGTGACAGTTTATGGTAAATCCAGTAGCTATATATAATTATGGATTCAATTAATAAATGAATTGATGAAGAGGTGTTATTATGAGAGGGCTAAAGAACTTATGATTAAAGGAAAAAAGCTAAAACTGTTAATTGGCCATAAGGTTACATCTGTATAAGACCAACCTCTATTTTTTAATGTTGCCCTTAAAATAAATTGTGTCCTTTTTAGATAATATTATTTTATTTTATATTTTAACATTCCATAGGATAGGACTTCACATTTCTGTATTTAAGCACTGTTGGGGACCCAGAAAAAGAAGAGGGGAACAAATATGCCATAATATTGGGCCGTAATTGATTTGTGATCTAACATATAAAATAACTGTCTTAAATACAGCCCAATAAATTAAATTGAAACATAGATTATTCAAACTCACATAGGTAATCTTAAATATAAGAAATCTTTCAAGTGTTCATATACAGGACAAAATTCTTCTGTAGTGTTTATATAATAGCCATTTTTAAATCGGTGTCTGGAAAAAAATCAATGAAAATAAGATTCAGGAAGTTTTTGTAGTTTAATTTCAACCCAGAGCTTATAAGGTTTAGTCTAATAAAATTGGGAAAACAAGAAAAATTAAGTTTGTAAAATTGATTTTTAAAGAGCCAAGATTTTCTAGAGCTCAGCAGGTATGTGACAGGATGAAGGTATTTTCATAGCGACAAATATGATTCAAAAAGCAAAGATGGGTTCAAAATGAGCATGAATGTTATGATTGCCCAGGGAATCGGGACTTAACTTTAATTTCAAATTACAGGTTATAGAGTGGAAATATAAGTGTACACGTGTATTTGTGTATTTTAACACAAATATGATGAACAAAAGCTATCCAGAGGTTAGTTGCAATTGTGTTTTACCGAGAAGCAGTGCATAAAATCATTTCAGGATCAGAATCCTGCTGACTCTCTGGTGCAGCCTTAAATGAGAAAGATGTACAGAAAGCTTTTGTAGTCATTGTTATTTCTGTATTCACAGAGTAAATCAATCAAATGGGAATCCTCATGTTCCAAGACTGAAATATGGGTATAGCAAGTTTGCAGAAAATCTACCGAAAAAATCTATGGCCATTATCAATCTCAGCTCTTCAAAATGCAAATGAAAGAAAGTGCATATTGACTTAAGGAAAGAGGAGAATTTATTGGCTAAAGTATTTGAAATATTCCTACATGACTACAGATGAATATTCAGATGGTCTGAAAAATCGTGCCCTTGACTATGTATCTCCGTTCTAAATTCAGCTGTATCTCCCCACATGTAAGGAGACCTCCAGCAGCACTGAGCTTACATTCTATTATTTTGGCAACATCAATAGAAACATTGATTACAATAGGTCCAGTAACAATTCTAGACAAGTCTAGCATCAACCTAGGATTTCATTCCCATCTTTGCTGGAGAAGTTCAGGCTTACTGCAGTTACAAATACACAGCCAGCTGACAGCAGTTTAATGCTAGAATGTGTTATTTGTTGCTCAAGCCACAACTGCTACAGGTCAAGGGGTTCCCTTCCATCCTGCAGGCATGCCGTCTTTAACCCGCGCCCTCCACAGCAGGGAAAGACAGGAAACACAGGGAAAGTACTCTGAAGTGCCTTGCCAAAGTTTCAATCACATGAACTCATCTGAATGAAGGAAAGGCTAGAAAATATATTTTCCTGTTTTCCAGAAAGAAGGCAGTAAGACAGAATTTGTTCTGCTAAAATTTTTTCCTTCCCATCCTTTTTTTTTCCCACAGAGGTTTTGACACTCAGCTGGACCAGACTATGGTAACATCCACTCTTGAATTTGGGGAGAATTAGGGAAATCAATAGCATCCAACAGTGAAAATGGAGCTGAGATGGTTTCTTAAAATAATTCAGAGCCGCTTTATATCTAAATGAGAAAATGGAACCAAAAATACTAGAAAGGGTCAAAGAACAAACTGTTCAGAAATATGAACAATTGTTCCTTACAAGGTGAAAATAGATAAATATATCCTTTTCAACTTTACCAAATAATAATGCTCTTGGTCACATGTGAGTTACTGGTCTCTTTATGATCTTTATCTCTCCCCAAATGAATATATATATATAATTAAGCTGATAAGCTAAATCAATGATAAAAATATGGGAACATGGAAAACCTTATGCTTAATGATTCTATATCCTATTAGGTACAGTGAAGGAGTTTTTACCAACCAATGGTATATTTGTTTTCAGAAAAGACGCATTGAACTATGTAGTTTACAGATTACCAGGTGCTACAAGTAATTTGTGGCTTTAAGTAAGACATAAAAAGAGTCTGAGTTACTGATATATATCCAAATTTTTGAAAACACATTTAGATCATTTTTAGGAATAGTTAATTAATAAAATCACTATATGAGAAAAATGCATAAAAGTCATCTAGCAACAAAAAATATTCTGTGTAAATGTGTTGTTTATGACTCCACGCAGGGTGTATATTATTAAATATTTGGTGACCACAGTCTTCTTGACTTGATATTTAGATTTAAGCCACACATTAACATAATTATGCCTAGTACATTTTATTCATAAAATGGTCAGAGTTTAATGAAGATTGCATTTTACAGAAAAGTTGTAGTAAGAATTACAGAATAATCTATTCTCACCTAATAAAAGTGTTACACAGACAATAACCAGAAGTTTGAAAAGTATGGTATGCAAAGCTAATACCAATGTTTTATTTCTGTCAGGCCTATTATCTTCGTTTTTTATTCTTCAGGTTTAAGTGTAATTTGATCTGCTGTCTCTATAAGAAAAAAAATATATTAGTGTTTGTTTAAATGATTTGCTAATTCACCATAGTCTTATTTAGTTCTTTAAAATATTGTATGACAGATATAAGTTGAAAACATGTGCAACTACACTTAGTCTGGATAGGACATGCGTTAGCAAAGTCCCCACCCACATCTTGAAGACATTCCCTGTAGAGGTGGGCTGGCTGGCATCCTGGAAAGGTGGAAATTGTCCAGGGCCCCCTGGGAAAGGATCCTGATGCTCTGGCTCTCAGGACACAGCAGTGGCTGTGTTGCTTCAGTTACCAGCGAGCGGACAACAATATTTATAAGTATTTTAAGAGCAGTGCAGACATTAGTAATATAATTTTTTTAGAAAAATGCTATACCCTGGCATACAAAAATATTGTTGAAGACAATAATATGGTTGTGTTCTCAACTTTAACAGGACATAATCAGCAGGTAGATGTCCCCTTGAGACAGAGAGGACAGAGGAAGGCACACTAATTTACATTAATTCACTAGTGCTCCGCGCAGTCAATTACTGGGTCTTTGGTAAATAAATTAGAAATAAATATGCTTTTAGTGTCTCTTCCCATCAATCCATATTCTATTTGATAATTTTCAAAGACTATTCACTGAGCTTCCATTTCTATTACAGCTTATTCTTTCAAAATTTATTTTAAAAATTATTTTATTGTTGTTCAATTACAGTTGTCTGCATTTACTGCCCTCCACTCTCCCTACCCCCACCATCCCCACTTCCGTCCATTGCTTTCATCCCTCCATTGGTTTTGTCAATGTGTCCTTTATAGTTGTTCTTGAAAACCCTTCCCTGCTATTATCTCCTCCCATCTCCCCTCCGGTTACTGTCAGATTGTTCTTAATTTCAATGTTTCTGGTTATATTTTGCTTATTTGTTTGTTTTGTTGATTAAGTTCCAATTACCAACTATCTTTCAAGAGTAAGCTGTAGCTTACTCTTGAAAGATAGTTAACTGAATATACCATTTTTTGCCCTTTCTAACATAAAATGATTTCAGAGGAATTTGTCAAATCTCAAAACCTAACTTACCCTTCACAGAAGACTTATGCAATAGAGGAAAATGTTAAAGGACACTATGAGGATGAAATAATATTAATCCAGAAATTTGGAAATTCTGTAATACAACTGAGAAAATTTAAGTAATGAATGAATAAATAAGCATGAAAAGACAAAAAGAGAAAGATTTTAATATATTAAAAATGGGCCATATTTGGGTCTTGATTCAAATAACTACCAAAAAAGTCAACTGCAAAAATATATGTTTGATATTATGGGAAATTAAACATGGGTTGTCTTTATATAGTATAAATAGATTATTTTTAAACCTTTAGGTGTGCTAATGGTACTACATTTGTAAAAAATCTTATCTATTTGTGATATACAGTAATGCATTTATGGGGAAAATGGTGTTATACAATCTCTTAGAGCTAAAAATAAAGTTGGAAGACACTGCTATTTAAATGAGTTTCCTAATTTCATTTATGATAATAGTATTCGGGAGTGACAGAGCCATGTGTCAGGAGTTAACTGTGAAAGAAATAAGGTTATGTTTAATCTATCAGGCGATAGCACCACTGTGGCCATCAGAAGGGTTTGGCAGGTCCTGTTACAGCAACAGTTGTCACTAAAATTTATGCACATTTATAATATATGTAAATATGTACAAGTTTTGTCAGGAAAAAGCCCAGCCATTGTCACTATAACAAGAAGGGTGTGCACCGCATCAGTGTAAACTGGCAGCCAAGGAGAGTGGACTGGAGTGCATCTGCATAAACAATGTGCTAGTCAGTGGGAGCAGCCGGTGCCATTGAGTGAGCACATGTACTGTGCGGCCATCGCATTCAAAGTGACTGAGCGAGTAGAGCCACAAATCTGCATTGAATTTTGGTTAAGCTTGAACATTCCCCCGCAGAAACTATTCTGATGATTCATAAGACCTTATCTATTGGCAGCTGGTCAGTGGCAATTTCATCACAACAAACATCCACTCATACATCTGGTCGTCTCATGCAGAGTTTTTTGACGAAACATCAAATCATCCAGGTAAACACAGCTCCCCTCCAGCCCAGATTTGGTGCGCTGTGACTTCTGGATTCTCCCAAAACTAAAATCACCTTTGAAAGGTAAAAGATTTCACACAGTGGTAATGATTCAGGAAAATACAAGAGGGCAGCTGATGGCGATTGGGAGAACTGTGTGAGGTCCCAGGGTGACTAAACTGAAGGGGACTGAGGCCTCATTGTCCTATGTGCAATGGTTCTTGCATCTTGTATCTTCTTCAGTAAATGTCTCCACTTTCCATATTATATTGCCGGATACTTTCTAACAATCTTGTAACATGCATACACATAGACATGCCCATTTAATCAATTTTTTTCTCTTTTGACTTTAAATATTTTTCAAGCTTTGCAGAGGAAATGAAATCATTTATATCAGCTATTCAAGAAATTCTGGTATAAAATCTAAAGGGAGAAAACTGAACTTTGGCCTTTTGTCTCAGTTTATAAAATTCTAATGCCACAGAATGGTTTGAGAGGTATATAGGCCACATGCAAAGGGAAAAAATAAAGTAAAATTAAAATTTCACAACGTTAAGATTTTGCCATTATTTATTGTCAAAATGGATATATTTTACTTGATATTTAGTTTTATATAACTATTAACATATAAACATCATTAAAATCTCAAAAATTGACAATTAAAAGATTTAAAATGTTTTCATATGGAATTCAATAAACCTTCTGTTTGTAAGTATCTTTATAATCCTACAAGAGTTTTAAATAAATGTTTACACATTATGGGCAATACTGTACCAAGTGCTATGATTCATGTTACCAAACAGTTTTTATTATAAACTTCTGTTTTCAGAACCTAACATGATTCTGAAAAAGTCTCGGTTTGCACTAAAGTGTCGCATGTTTTGCCTCTTTCCCAAGGTGATTTTTTTCTCACATGTGGGAGGAAAATATGTCCCCTTTTACCAACAAGTGAGAATGTAGAGAATATATTTTTTCATTGTAAAAATAGTTTGCTACCTATCTTCATTAAAAGCAGTTCAAATGACAAGCTTATGTAACTATTATAAACAACTTTGCACTTTTCTTTTGATTATAAAAATATGTATAATCACTGTAGAACTATTTAGAAACACAGAAGCATTTAAGAAATATAAAAATATACAGATATTACTAACGGTTCACATATTTCTTTTCCACCTTTACAAAATATACTAAATACTGAATATTTTAAAAATGAGATTATATAAATAACAGCAGCAAGTCATTTTTAAATATTCTAAATTATAACTATAAATGACATAATTTATTTTTGCAACACAATATATAATATCATATACTAATATTTGTATGGCTGAATTTTTTTCAGAAACTTTCTGAATTGGAAAACTGCTTGCTGTCAACAGATAAATGTTCTTCCATTTACTGAAGAAAAAACTAGACTGTTTTTCTCATATTCCTTTATAACTAGGTTTGGCCACACAGGGCTAATTTTTCTCCAACCCAGTGTTAGCAGAGTCAATGGGTATCACTTTCCGATCTCCCTAGTGCAATGATTGCTTATATTTTCCCCATCTTCTGTGAATAACAACGTAACACCTAAGGTGACTCAAAAACCTTGCAACATATATTTATAAGTTACTGAATTGTTAGAATTAGAGGATGTTCAGAGTCCTTTGGTTGTTGTTTTGTATGTGTTTGCTTTTGTGAACCAGGACTTGGACGTGAGCTTTTAGGTGACAGCACCTTGGTCGTTCTCTGTCTCCTTATTTACTCTGGGTCTGGGGGAAAAGGATTTGGTCACTTTGTTTCAAGTTGTTAATTCATGCAAATGATTGAGGCATGTGTGGTACAATATTAAAACTATATCTATATAAAATGTTTATCATAAGTAAAATTTGTATAGTTTTCAAGAGAACTTTTTACAGTTTATTAAAATGTCATAGTTAATGTTACAAATGTATATTGTTTTATTTTAAAATGCTGATAATTTTAGTTTTATTGTAAAGCTAAGGTATCTTTAAAGTTATCTATTTGTATACTTATAATAATTTATATTACAGTGTTGTACATTAAATTATTTTACAGGACAGTAATTTATATAACAAATACAACATATTTATGCACACACATATGATATATATATGTATATATGAAAGTATCATAAAACTAGATTTAAAAACTTACAAATGTAATGAAAGGACATGTTTCATAAAATGATGGAAAATTAATGTTATTTCTTTGGGAGTTTTTTCAATTTCCTTATTTTTGCTAAGTGAGTAGTAAATGTTTCTATAATAATCATCTATGTTCATTTCTGAGTTTAAAAATATTGCCTGTAACTATTTCTTAGATATGAATGTGTGTTATTTATGTTCATATTTATCTCTTCTTAATATTCTCTTTAGTTTTCCTTTTCCCATATTCAGCCTTCAAATTGAGATTACTAAAACTGTTAAGATGTTAGGAAAAATAAAACTATTAGGCTTCTATAGCCAAGGTAAAGCAATGATTTACAGCTTCACTTTATAAAACATATATATTATGAGGGTAGTCCCATTTGTTTGACATCTTTTGTGTTTTAATTAACTCTCACTTATTGTGAAAGCCAGTTTGCTTACCCAACTAAGGATTAAAAAGTGAATATGCAGAAAGAGAAATAAAGTCATTCTAGGTTAATTGTGTATAATTAAAAGTAGTAATATGTATATGTTTTAATGACAGTATAATTCTCAGCTTAAAATAAACATACCCAAGTTTTATTCATGGACGGACATACCGTAATATTATCAACAAATCGATTTTTCAGTGAAGAACAATTGAGAAATACTCGTGTCAATCATTGACATCCACAATACACTTCGCAGCATAAATTAAAGTCCCTGGAGATCTGCTAATGTCCTCATTGTCACTTTCCTCTCATCTCCCTATCCATCACTGATCACCCTGAACCCACTGCCTCCATTAGGGAAATATTCGTGCTTCGTACAGAACTTACAAAAACTGTAACACCACTGACTTAAGGCTGTGTTGGTGATTCACACCAAATGGGTGTCAAGCCAACTTTAGGATCATACACATGGATTCATGATTAAAATATGAATGCCTCTAAGATGTTAAATCAACTCAAATGACTAAGTTACTTTTCTTTATGTTAACTATTTAACTAACAAAAGATAAAAAACACACATAATTATATGAATGATATAGGTATGCTTTGTGGTGTAATCATTTTGAATGTTTTTATAAAAGAGGCTTTCTTAATGGGGATATAAAATACAGCATAGGAAATGTAGTCAATAATAGTGTGATAGCTATGCATGGTCCAGCTGAGTACTTGAAATATCAGGGGAACACTCTGTAAATATATGATTGTCTAACTACTATGCTGTATACCTGAAGCTAATACAAAATAATATTGAATATATGCTGTAATTGAAAAAAATGTAAAGTCTTAAAAATAGGTTTTCTGACTCATACAGGACTTCCTATAAACTTAGAACAAACTAATTAAGATGCATTTTAGATGACTTGCCGTTTCATAGGTAGCCAAAATAAAAGTGGAATGTCATTCAAAGCACTGGTTTAGAATCCCAGAATCTCCTCACTGATAATCACTCTAAAAAAGCAACCGAGCCAATTGTCCTTAAGAATAAACTATAAATATGATCTGGTCATTGTTTTCATCTTCCAGGATGGACCGAGGGTTTTCCTTTCCAGAGAGCTACAGTTTTAGCAATAGCAAAAAACAAACAAAAAATGCTTAATGTTTTTTGTTTCTCAAGTGGGGAATTCCAAGCTGCCTCTCCATTGTCAAGAATACAAAATTCACTGGACTATCATTTAAGAACTTTCCATAGTGCTGCTATTTCATTCAAAATATCCATTACCCATATCATACTCAATCTACAGGATGAAGGATACCCAGAAAACCATAAATTAAGGCAAATGTGCTACATGGAGTATTTCTTTGAGGAATAAGAATTTACTCCCTCTTCATGTATGTTGCATGATCTTCAATTCAATTGTGCAAATACACAACTATAAAAGACTTCTGAATCTTGTGGCTGACCCATTTTATTTATTTATTTATTTATTTATTTATTATTGTTTTCAAGTGCATGTGTCTTCATTTTCCCCCAACACTCCCCTTGCCCCGCCCATCCCCACCTCCCACCCTTCATCATCTGACCCATTTTTTAATCATAAATGATCATAGATCTTCTCTGAAGGCCCAAGTGCAATAAACGAATTATATCTAAGAACCAGTGTTGTCTAAGACAATCAGTTGGGTCCGGATCTTCCCTTGCCTATTCAAGGGAAACTTGTGCTACAGCGAACACTTCTGCTGTCCCTAGAAGTGATAAATAATGATCAGGTAGTACGTATGAGAAATGCATAGTGTCATGAAAAGTACCCCTTGGCTCTCTAAAACATGTCTAGCTCTTCTTTGAGATATGCTTTCCTGGTCTACGCTATGTCTCTGCCTTCAGAGTTTATTTTTAGGACTCAAAATTCTATTGCAACTGGAAATTGCCTGTACTGCAATTGGTCAACACATTCTGTCCAGAGACTTACATGGTCTGATGCAGGCATCATCACAGCGAGCGATTAAACAACACACCCTGTAGTCAAAGACATGAGGTTCTCATTCTAGTTCAGCTTCTCATCAACGGAATTTTGAAAAATGTGTGGAATGAGGCCCTGCAGAGCCAACTGTGAGTGGAGTCGGTCTTGGACACCAGCCGGAAGCAGCTAGATCATTGCAAAGGATATTAACAGGATATACACAATCATTAAACAAGGACTCTCTGTGAACACTGTGATGATTTCTGAAATAAAATACAAAGACACTTCAAATTCAAAACAATAACTAACTAGGTTTCCTCTTCTGACTACTTATTTTACACTGACAACACTAGCTAAATTTTCTTTTGTCTTTCAGATAATAAGTAACAAGATATGCTTCTACTCTCTGCCGGCACTCAATCCAGAAGTATCCTTGGTTTCCCTAATAGACGATTCAAGTCTCCCAGCCCAACCCAAAGTCCTTAAAAAGTCCCTTACAACTCCCTCTTAGCAAAACCTAACTGTTATATGGTTCTGCTGCTGAAATCTGGAGACCTAATTATGAATCTGAGAGGGTTCTTAGTGATCTTTGACTGGAGAGCTTCTATATTTCTTGAGGCTTTTAAATGATTTTTTAAAAATAATAGTTCATTCCTTTACTATTAAAAACAGAAAATGATATATTACTAAAAAGGCAAAACCATTAAGGTTCATTGGCATACATATGTACTTTAGGAAACTGGGCTGTCAGTTGTCGAGTATCTCAAATCTAGTAATTTTAGTTCATTTTTTCATGCCTGTCCAGACCGGTAATGCCTGTGAATGCCCAAGTTTATTTTCCTCTGTTCTCTAAGATTACTATCTTCAGAATCAGCACAGCTCTGCACTGTTCACTGAGTTTTGTCAAAGTCCTCTGAGCCCACAGACATGCAGCACATACAAAGTAAGCTGGGCAGCCGATGTCATTTGACCTTCAGGGAGCACTGAAAATTATTTAAAACAAAATGAAGTCTATGTATGTCATTTGTTAAAGGCAAAATAAAATGTATTCATTTTGCTTGTTTTACTTAACACATAAATGTCTTTTACATGAAGTTACGAGCAGCTATTACTTCTCCTTTGCTAAAGGTGTTTGAAAAATTACTACGGGACTAGAATGCATTCCATGAATATGAAATACACTCGGCAGTAGAGCTTTGAATATGTTTCTCACATTGCCACTTTTGCTAGTGATTTCTTCCCTGTCGGGAATACCTTTTGCCCGACCCTCCCTTCAACCTGCTAGCTGATTTGCTGAACTCTCCCGGGCTCCTGTGTCATCATCCCCTGGAGGAATCTCTCCCTGGCCAGTTTAGACTGAATTAGTTTGCCCTTTCCTGTGAGTCCATGGTTTTCTGTACAAGTCTATCACCATATCTTCTTAAGCTGTTTTTTTCTCAGTTTTTCTTTTACCGTAGATGATAGGTTTCTTAGAGAAATCTTACCTTGTTCATTTTGTATCTGCAGTGCCTAGGTCAGTAATTATATAGTAATCTTCCAGTAAATGTGTAAAAAAGAAAAGAGTAGTTTTAGTCACTTCTTCTTTGAGAAGTGATAGCTGGTAGAGACAACCAGGTGTTTCTTATTTAAAAATACATAATTTTGAAAACCCAACAAATACTCCCATAGTTGCTATTATGACTGATTAAGTGTTCTCTGCAGTGTGTAATGAAATTAATTTATTTGTATTGAGAGAAATTTGGTTGCACTATTGAAAAATATCAATTAGTTACTAATTAGCCTTGCTTTCTGCTTGTGGATGGCTTGAGGTAAATAGGTGTAGAAGAGAATGGTAAGAATAATTAAGTAAACATTTAGGCAATTCAAACCTTGTGCTCTTTGCAGATAAAAATGCAAATCGAGTTTGCAATATAACCTCCATACAGAACACCAGGGCAGATGATAATGAATTTAACATATCTGTGATGAGTAGTTTAGTTTTAAAAACATTGATTTCTTTACAAATAGAAGCAGTGAAACATAAACCAAAGTTGTTATGCTGCACCAAGCCTGAAAAATTAAAGGCTTCTCATGGTCTTATTTAACACATTCTGAGGCTGATGATTATTATGGAAAAGCTCAGTCCTTTTGATGAATCATTCTCTTTTGGCAAGAGGTCCTGGCTTATCTGACAGAAGGTGGCTTGCATACATCAGCATTGAGAAGTGAGAGGTAACAGCTATTGTGTTACATAATAGTGTAATAATGTAACATTTACAGGGTCTTAAGTGCAAGTGAGAAGCAATATAAGTGAAGAATTTCACAGCTAAGGAGGAAACATACCAGCCTGCCCTGTAGCACCAAGTCACAGCCCAGAACTGAGGGACTCATGAGTCAGGGGGCATGGTGTGGCTGCTAGCTTAGACAAATATCTGCCCTCATTATTCAAGTCTTCTATTATTTCATGGTCCAATGCTGAGGAATACACAAACATTCTTTATAATGTCAGGCTAACCCTCCTTAAACCTTATGATTTTACTTCCCTACTCAAAAAACTATGTTGGCAACTAATTGTCAATTTTATGAAATCTAAGCATTCTGGTTCAGCTCTCCTGTATATCAGAATGTGAGATACTGCACTTCTCCAAGTTTAGTTTCCTCTCCGCTCCAGTTATACCCTCTTCTGGAATTGCTGTCTCCTTGGTTAGTACTAGACCTTGAGGGCTGTTATTGGTATGAGTCAGTCTCTTTCCTTGAGTTCCTCCTCTGTTTCCCATGCCTTACCCATAAGAGTTCATTTCTATATTTTTAAGTCTGCCTCAAGTTTCAGCTTTTATAAGAGTAACCCTTACCTGTTACTCAATTCTCATTATGTACCAAAATTGGTTGAGAAGTTTAAATGCAATATCTTTGTTGGGGACCACCCTCCCTGGTCTCAGGAAGCTGTAAGCCCCCGTGACTTAGGCTGAGTGAGAGACCTCTGGATCAGGAGCCATTCAGGAGACAAAACTTATTTCCCTGGCATGAACGCTGCCTGTTCTGTGCCTGACCTCCTAAGCCTGATCAGTTAGCCAATGAAGGGTAAGATTTCCCACTGAGGGAAACGCCTAAGACAGGCATGATCACATGGAGGCTTCTGGGAAGAGATTTGACTCGGGGCTGTGGAAATGAAGGGGTGATGGACATCAAGCCCTGCCCCCTTGGCTTTGTCAAAGCCTGAGTCCTTGTTCTTAGATGTGAGAAATCCAAGTCTCCTGGCTGCCTTTGTCTTCTCTGTTAACTCAGGCCTACAGAAATAGCAGGGGTGGTGCAGCCCAGACCAGAAACGGCGGACCCCCGGGGTAATCAGGACTGGGACAGAGAATATGCAAGATCCTGTGAGATCTGTTTGCTGGAGGATGTTATTAGATTAGAATTTGAAGGCACAGACAGGAAACCAAAACTGCCCTTTGAGTTCTGTTACTCCTTTCAAATGTTAAAACTCCAATCTCTGCCCAGAATCACAGCGGGGGTTCTGTCTGCACCTTTGTAAGTTACCTACTTCTTTTGATATTTTCTGCCAGACTGTGAATCCACAAACTAAGTGGGTATTCTCAACAAAAATCTGCTTGGGAATGGAGATGAGGTGCTCTCCACTAGAGAGAGTGGCCATTCTGTTCCTACTTCCCCACAGGACCTGGTTGTCTCTGTGTATGTTTTTCTCATGTTTCAACAAGCATCCGCAGCAAAGATGGATATTGCTGGCCGGTATCTGCCACATATCTTATTTACCTTCATAAAGCCCTTGAGGAGGCCATAATAATTATATCTAATTATTCAAATAAGAAGATCCATATTGAAAGAGGTTATATAAAATCTCCTAAGTCTCATATCTAGCAAATAGCAGGATTTGAACTTGGTTCTGATGGGATTCCTTTCTGTGTCCCTTATGAATTTATTGCCATTAATTTGAAATTTTCCTATTAATGATCTCATTATTATTTTCACATGAATAGTTACTTACTCAATTTTGGATTATACATATAAGATGGAAGAAAGACATCGTGTTTTTTATTTTCTTCTGAATTCTGAGGAAACTCAACACATTTACTAATAACCTACTATTCAACACATAACAATAAATAGAAACTAAAAATATCAATGCTGGTTTGAAGAATAGACATCATTTTAAAACATAACATATTTATGAAAAAGGAGATCTAATTAATAATCCAGATAAGAACAACAATAATTTAAAAAACAAGTTATAGCTATTTGATGGAACCATAGAAAGCAACATTAGGGAGGAGAGTTTTATTGGGTGTCTACAATAAAAGTCCATATGAGCCTGGAACTGTGCGATCCCCCATAGACGCACAGTTTATAAGAACAGGCAGATCAGTAAGCCAGTGAGTTAAAGGTAGAAAAACAAGGACGGTGAGAAACATGTACAACGGAAGTTATTACACACAGAGAAACAGCATGTAGCTCTCATGGGAACATCTTCTTAGATGCTTGGATGCCTAAGGTTGTTGTGGTAGCACTGGGGAATCTCCACAACTGGCCAGGATGGCACAGGGGGAGGTCCTTACACTGAGTTCACCAAAGGCTAGAAAATGAATGGATGGGGCCGGAGCACACCAAAAAATAGCAGGATGATTGGATAGAGAAAGAAAGCCCACCACTTCCTATCCCTATAAGAACCATGGGCTTGAACAGGTAAATGAGATGGTCTCTGAGATGGAAGCCCACCATTCTCCCAGGTTGGCACCTAAACAAACCTCTTTCCTTCGCACCAGCGTCTGTCTCTTGTGTTTGGTTTTCACTGGCACGGGCAGCTGAACCCACTTTGTGTCATTTCAAGATGACCTGGATGGTGCGAATAAGCCAGGAAAATGAAGTGAATAAAGGCACTCCAGGCAGCAGATAAAAAGAGATAAAATGACCGCTGAGGAAGGGATATACTAGCACATTAACAAAAATGCAAATGATTCAATGAAATTGGACTCAAAGTGAAAGGGGCATTGGCTGGTGATGAAGCCGAATGAGGTAAATACCTGCTGTGTCTCTGATTGTCTCTCCTGCCCCACTACAAAGCTTTGAGCTTTTCCTGAAGACTTTGGCAATTCAATAGAACTTTTTTTATGAAGAGAGATATGCAATTAAATACCTAATTTATAAAATCACCGTGGTAGAAATGCTAAAGGTTATTAGAGGGGTTACAGAGTGAATTCTGCGATACATTGCTGCACATCAATGAAATAAAGCAGCAGGAAAGAATGTTCAAAAGACACATAGAAACCAGAAACAACAGAACTAGGCGAAAGACTGATCTGAGAGAGTAGGAAAGAGGAAATTTCAAAGAAAGAATTCTGGTATATAACTTAACAAACTTGATAGAGGTGAAACAGCTGGCTGTAGTTGTTTCTGGCTGACAGAACTTACAAACTGACAACACATTGTGTTGATGCTAAGATCAATTTGAATGTTCATATTTGAAAGGCCAAGAGATTTTTTGCTGACAGTCTTGACCTTACAGTGAGATTTCATGTAAGATAAAGATACGGGGGACTATTGAGTATTTAGGCAGTGGAATGAATTCCATCACCTGGGGAGTAAGTACATAACACACAAAAAAAGCAAGCCAGTTACTGATCCCCAAGGAGAGAGAACATATAGAGGAAAAACAAGAGAGGTGAAAGCCAAGTACAAAGGTTGGCTGGCATGCACGGAACACAGAATTTGCCAACTTATGTAATGGATACTTTCTAATGCGCTTTGATATGAGACCCAAGGACCTGAACCTATTTTGTCTAATAGATTAGGGACACCCACATAAATCCTCTCTAGACCACCTTCCCTGTGGTCTACCAATTTTGCCCATTCCAGGCACCTGAACTTCCTGCCAGGCCATTCAATACTGCCTGGAATTTCAGGTGTTCTTACTTAGGTCTAATTTTCTCTCTAGGTCAAGAGTACTTGTCAATGGTAGTCTATCTTGTTAGTATTCACAGACTGTAATAATTTCAGCTATGGTATAGATTCAATCAATGTATCAAAGTAATCTATCCAGTTTTTTTCTTTCCCCATGAATGGGTCATAAGGACCTTCCACTCATACATGCACAGGGCCATACATGTGAGTTGAGGAAGAATGTTTAAATAAAACCATCTTTGTTTGGTAGGGCTATCATAACAAAGTATCACAAACTGGGTGAGTTAAACAAAAGATATGTATTGCCTCACAGTTCTGGAGGCTAGAAATGCAAGATTACGGTGTTGGCAGGGCGGGATCTTCTGTTCCATGCTTCTGCCATAGCTTCTGCTGAATCTGGAAATCTGTGACATACCGTGGGTGGCAGATCTCTGGTTTCACCTGCACCAGGCTTTCTCCCTATTTACATGTCTGTGTCCAAATGTTCCTTTTTTTTTATAATGACACATCTCATATCCTATTAGAGATTCACTCTATTTTGATACGATTTCATCTTACCTAAATACATAGGTAACAGCTTTATTTCCAAAAACAAGGTGACAGTCTGAGGTCCTGGGGGTTAGACAGCAACATGAAATTCTACTTCACACAATCCAACCTGTAACAGCTGCCATAGATATATGAAGTCCACCCTCTCTCATTGTGGATTTTGTGTGTGTGCACCTGAACATATGTTTTCCACGCTTGACTGGGCCTGCTCCTGAATATAAACAAACTTTAGTTGGCCTCACCCAAATCAATACTCTGATGGTCCATCCAGTTTATGATGGAAGGCTCTAGTCATGTAGTTTCTAGATATAATCATTAGGCTTTCATTTCTGAATGGACATTTACTCATTCATTTTTGAGTAAATTTTGCAGATGATCTTTTCCTGGAACCCTGGGGATCTACCTAATGTCTCTCATGCTTGCCAGAGACACCATATGCCAGTCTTAATCTATCACAGAGAACTCTAGCACTGTGGAGTCTGCTGGGTGAGACTGCTGCATGCACTGCCGCTTATACCAAAGCCTGATCCCGCTGCAGAGCACATCTTTTCTCTGGATGCCCTCACATATGGCCACCTCCTGAATCACTTGATTAGAACAATAGCCTCTATTGCACTATATACTGTCTGCAAAATACAAGGTAACCTATCATCATGCACTGTTGCCTCTTTTTTCATGCTAAGGATTGCAACATGCAATGGTATCCTATATTTTGGAGGTGATATCTCCAAACTATTATTTTCTTCTCGTTTTAAATCTTTATTGTATGGTTTTTTTTTTGCATTACCATTTAGTCTCCTTAACCCTCCTCCTCCCATCATGCACCCCCTGACCTCCTCTCCTACTTTGTCATTCTACTCTCCATCTATGAGTCTGTCCCTATTTTTCTTGTTAGATATTTTAAAAATCCCAAATACTGCATACCACCAAAATTTTGTAGGGTGTATTTCCCATCATTTTCCAGGGGTTGTAAAGTGCTTTGTACTTTTGACTTTGAGGGTAAAACTAATCTTTGTTATCCAATCTGATGTGACTTTCATTTTCTATTTGACTCCCTCAACTAAAGGGGGAGCAGTTTCTAGGTCTTCAGCTTGGCTTCTCTTACAATAATCCCACTTATTACATCAGTAATAGAACTCCTGTAAGGGTTCTAGTGTATAATGTTCCTGGTAAATGGCTACAGGTCACTTTGGGAAATAGAGAAAAAAATATTGTAGGTTCTTTCTATGGTAATTTCCTTCCCCAAGGGGGCAGGCTTCCTCTTCAATTAAAGATGTTTAGTCTTAGAACTGACTTTTTTAGAGAGTGCATGAGGAATTGCCAAATGCCCAGTGAATAAGAAAAAAATACTATAATACAATAATTTAAAAATGCAAAAAGTTTCATGGGGAAATCACAAGGTTCTGCTTCACCTGTGTCACCCTAATACCCCCATGAAAGTCACAGAGCTGGGCCTACATTGATGGGGTGAGAAACTTCCTCCACCCTTGGAGGTAGGAAGTTTTAAATATCCTTGAACACAAATCTAACTGAAGAAGAAACAATGCATCTAAATATCTCAGTGAAAAATTAAGGCTGAAGGAAATATGTGTGATAGAGTGATAATTCTAACAACGAGAAGATGTTGAAGGAGTAGGAAAACATGTTTGGGTAAATAATGACAAATAAAAGGTCCATGTGAAGATTTTTAAGATATATTTCCAGATACAGTGATCTAATTAATGTTTAAATTAAAAGCTTTAACTGTTATTTTAAAAGTGTTATACTTTTGGGAGGAGCTAATGAAAATCCTAACTGTTTCAGTTAAGAAGGCTACTCATTAGCACAAATAACTAAATTGCAAGGCTACAGCCAATGTTTCTAAACAAAAACCAGGGCCCAAGAATTCAAACCAGAAGACTAATTGCACTGTTTGAACACACGGCCGTGAAACCTGGCAGCTCCTAAATCACATCCTTCCAGATTTCCTGAAACAAAAGGCTATCTTCTTCTCTTGGCTACATGTCAAGTATTCCCAAGAAGGTTCTCTATTAGGTAGGAGAGTCTGAAGTGATAATTTGCTCTCAATACAAAAGCCAAATGAATGTAATGCAAGTCCCCACGCAGCAGCTTGCTTGAGACAGAGTGTCTTGTAAACCAGGCACTGTGTCACTGCGTCTAACTTTCAGAACAGTGTTTGACCACACACATGTGAAACAAAACAATTCTGACCTGAAGTTAAAGCATGAGCCCACTTCTTATGCCAGCAGTGTTCATCTTTTCCTTGGACTCTAGCAGCTCTCATTTTCAAATATGAGAATTTGGAACATGCAAAAAAAAAAAAAAAAAGAAAAACAAAAAAACCTTGGTAAATCAATTTTAAACATTCAGTCCCCATCCCAACCTCTTGTTGTTTGGAATTAAAACTGACCCCTTTGCATTGAACAAACCCCACAGTTCTCAAAAACATCTGGAGCAATTAGAAAATCAAACAGTCTATTGAAAAAAGTATGAGAATAAATTCTATTTGTTCCATAAACTGGTGAAGCAGAACTTACTGGAATTACCTAGAATGCTATTTTTTTTAAAAAATGTGTATATCACTTATAATGTAGACCAGTATCCCTGGATCAAATCTCTCTTGGTTATTTCCTTATAATTTACTCCCTTAAGGATTTTAATAGCTAATACAACCATATTAGCGCTCAGTGAAATACTGTGTTAAGTTAGTCACAAGGAATGTACATGTTTCACCCAGGGAGTGTGTGGTGATGCCGGGATTGGGTTGCAGGCATTCCAGACCCATAGTCTGCAGTGCTAACCATGGCACTCTCACTGCCTCAATGTGCCTGCGGGTACTCCAGGTCATGATCCAAACATGCTTCACCTTACTTATCTCAGGGTGGAGATGTTGAAACTCTTTTCTGCTATCCAACAACATTTTCAGACTTTGACTGTTCTACTCTCTTGAAACATTCTTCATCCAATGTATCTTACCCCTCTTCTTTAACCTCTGTGATATCAATAACCCCAATGCTCATGAGGTTCCCGCAGTCGCATTTGATTCTTCCTTCCTCACACACTTCACCACCACTCCAGTCACTCACTCCTTTGATTCTGTGCTATTTCTTACTCTTGAGTTAAACTATACTGCTAACCTACTCACTGAACACTAAGATTTTCCTCTTTCAACCTAACCCACTTTATGTGCTTTCTCCCCATTAGAGTTTTGAGTTCATTATTTCTTTTACTTTACCTCTACCACCTACAACTGTCTATACTCCCCTTCAAAATCAACTTAAATTCTAAGGCTTGTCATTTAAATTACTTCCCAATATCAATGCTCTACTTATGGTTGGGAAAAACTTAAACCTAGATTAGATTTACTGTCTACCTTCTCAGAAGAGAGTTCAGGCTACTGAGCATCACTCAAGGAAATCTCAAAGTCAAATGTATGTTTAAATATAAACCCAAGTTTATAAACTGCATCTCATCTTCAACACTGCATGGAAAAAATATGCTCTTCTGTTGATAACCTCTCTAATTTTTCATTCCTCCTTAGACATCAGAATATAAACACTCCTACCAGTCTCAGTTTATGATCTTGCTTCCAAATTTAATGAGGTACCAGAAGCCATAAGACATAAAAATCCAAGAGTCTGGCTTTGCCCACTATGTTTTTTTTTTCCCTTCTGTCATTTTAGTGGAGGTTTTTACCTCTAAAACACTATCATAGTCAAAATATAAAGGCTTGCAATATAATTGTGACTTCGCAGAAGAGACTTTAGAAAGTAGATCAAAAAGTAAAGATTTTTCTAAAATAATTTTTGTGTAGTTGCCAGAAACTGAAATTATTGTTATTCAGAAATAGTGAAAGTCCATTTGGTAAAGATAAACAATTCTGGCATTTATTAATTATCAAATGAAGAGATTTTTGTTAAATATGATCTTTTGAAAGAAACACACTATTAATATTTTTTGTATATCTTCTGTGAATCTTCTGAAGCATTGTGTTCAAAACTGAGTTGTGTCTTATTACTAGCGATTTCTTGACTATATAATTTCTTGGAGATTTTTTCTATTTTTAATATATTTTATTGATTATGCTGTTACAGTTGCCCTATTTTCCTCCCTTTATTACCCTCCACCCTTCCCCCCACCCTCCAGCACCCCCCCTACCCCTTAGTTCATGTCCACGGGTCATACATATAAGTTCTTTGGCTTCTCCATTTCCTATATTATTCTTAACCTTTCTCTGTCCATTTTGTACTTACCATTTATGCTTTCTAGTCCCTGTACCATTTCCCCCATTCTCCCCCTGCTCCCTCCCCGCTGATAACCCACCATGTGATCTTCTTGGAAATTTTATTTTACTAAATGTATTACATGGTGGTTATGGACTGACTATACCATAAATGGAACCAAGTTTCGTCTTGTTTTAGAGAAAAGAAAGATTTGAGTCATTTGGATAAGTTGGATATTTCAAAAAGCTATTATTTTGTTTTATAAATACTTATGAAATAAAATAGATATTCGCTTTATATTTTTTTATTTGAAAGTCAATATTTTCTTGTGATTTCTCCTTGCCTCTTGCAAGGTTGAGATGAAGATTTATGTGTCTTGAATACTCCTTCAAAGAATAGTTGTTGAGACATGAATATTTCTAACATACATTAAAATTTTAGATTTTATAAAATAGTATTTTTATATTTTTTCAGTTGAATTTTAAACGTCAGGAATTCTCCTATAATTTAATTTTCTGGTGAGAAATTTAGAAACATCAGAATATTTTAGTTTGCTCAAAATTTGTAAGTACACTATAGTCAACTACTACTAAATTGTGATATTGTATTTTTGGAGGGATTGGTTGATTTATATGTTTAAATTTATCACAGATGTACAATTAAACTGCAACAACAAAAAAACAGGACATTTAATGAGGGTACTTATAGTTATTTAAAAGACACAAATTGCGTGTTCATCAGAATGTCCCCTACATTTTCTTGCTTAATTTCAATGACCAGTTTTTGTTGGTAATTGAACATTATATGGATTGCTATGACAATCTACAGAATAATATCCACAATAGCAGTATTTTGTGCTTTCTAAACATAAAACAAATATTTAAAATAATTCATTTTATTAGTTTTTGCTTAAATATGCTTTGTATCATAGCCTTTACTATGAATGGTCTTAACACATATATTGCAATATATTTACCCAAAAACTTTACCTAAGTGAAAATATGAAAGGCATACTTCCAATTGATATTCAGTAGCAGCTTTACCCAGTTTTCATTAAAGTACTTTAACTCTATTGGTCAGAGTTGTCATTTGTATGCAATTGTGGTACATAAGGTGACAACATTTATTATGTTGAAGAATAACTTTTAAATAGCTGACACAATTCTTTAGTGATAAATCACCAATAGAAAAATAGGTCTTCCATTTATAAATCTTAAAGAGGACACTTACAAAGCCCTAAAACTATTTTCACCCCACATATGTGTTATGTTTGGCAATACAAAAATATTTTTCTACTTAGATGAAAATGATATAAAGTTTTATTATAATTTAAAACAAACATATATGATAGAATGTTTATATTTTCCAAACTCGAATGCTCCATCTTTAAAATTTTGCATTCTTATACAAAAAGTTGAAAATCATTATCTTAAATAGTATATTGGGATTTCTTCATATAACAAAAATATGAATGTTTTTGTATGTATCACATGAAAACCTTATTTGCTCTCTTTAAAAAGTCATAGAGTTAAGTTATAACTTTAAAACCCATAATAATCTGACTAGCATCTAATAAGGTAGGCCAATATTAAAGTGGCAACTTTAACGAATTAATGTCAATTATGGGAATAGGACCAGCCTCTACCAGCTCAGCGGGATGGAAGCCATACCCTAGACAGGCGCATTCAAGAACACAAGGCTTCCTCTGTCCCCAGCTCCAAATATAAGGTTACTGTTTCTCCTGAGGCAAAGTAAGCTGTCATTAAGTCTCTTGTCTCTGGCTTCAGGTTACAGAGGTGTTATTTCCGGAAAGAGCAGCTAAGAGGTCTGGACTTTCTACTTCCACCAACAGCATAAACTCTGTACTAAATAGGGCAAGCTGAGAATAATCAAGCTGCAATCATAATTGCCTCAAATGTGCATTAAGGCAGAATTTCCGGGAGCAAAGAGGCAAAGTGAAAAGACCAGAGGCTACCGTTCACAACAATCTCCCTGCTTGTAAAGCTAGGTTTTAATTTCGTAAGCGTCTTCTTGTCTCCATTCCCAGCTCTTGAGTGACGGCTCAAAAATGTTGCCTATTGAGAGAATCAAAGTGTAAGAACAGAAACTGTTGAGATTTCCCCCCAAACTGACACTAATAGTGTGGGTAAGTTCAAGCCTAAGGGCATTCTCTAAAAACAATGGAAACAGTGGTGGTAAGCAATTAAAAAGAGGACAGTAGTTCTATAAGAACAACAAGCCAAATCACGGTATGACTAGTGTTTACCTGAGAAAATCAGCAAAACAGACTGTGAGATCTCTCACCCCTTCTCCCAAGCGAGGATGCAGTGTGAGGATGTTTGTCTACAAACCAGGACTAGATCTTCACCAAAAAGTGACAGTACTGGCACCTCGTTATTTTACCTTTAGTCTTTAGAACTGTGAGATGTAGAATTCTGTTGTTTTTAAGTCACCCTCTTTATGGTACTCTGTTACAGCAGCAAAAACTGTGATAATTACTCCCTTTATTTTATTGTGGACACTATAACACATGTCCCCCATTTTCCTCTCTCTCTCCCCATCCACCCTGGCCTTTATTACATTGTTGTCCATGGGGTATGCATACATGCACATATGTTCTTTGGCTAAGACAATTACACTTGATGTTTATCACATTCATAGGAATACCAAGGATTAGCCAATAGTTTGAACATAGTTCATACCAAGACTCCCTCTTTTTCACAAATCCCTCCTACTCTCTCAGTACTTCTGTAGTATTGTAGTCTGTCTTTTGACCTTTTAAAACTATAATACTGGGTCTTCAAATTGAGTCCCAGTCTTTCTAAATCATCAGGAATGAAGATTCTTTCAGGTATCAAGTTAAAGAAACACATAATTACCAATGGTCGTCATAGGCGAAATCAAGAGTCCAAGAGTGTAGTCTTCAGTATAGTTGATAGGCTTAACTGATTACGGAATGTGGAAAGCTGTTTTACTAGGAAATAGAATGCATGACCTACATGACTCCAGGTGGTCGGCAAGGAATTCAACCTTTGTGTCCCAGGAGGTGTGAAAGTCATCTAGATGGTATCTGAGCCATTATGTCCTGGGAGGGAACTCCATGGCACAGATAAAGAATTGATGATCAGCCCATAAAAAATACTAGGAAAATCACCACCAGATTGCAACTCTTAATCTCATTAACCTTTCGGGGAGAACAGGACCAATACAATGGCATTGGTCTGGTTAAGATAGCATAAAGTATATTTAAAAAATGGAGTCACTTGTGTCAGATAAAATGGCTGTCAATCGGCCATGATTTTGGTTAAAGAGGAAAGTTACCTAACTCAGAGCAAACACATCTGGCAAGGAAACATATTCACCCATGTGGTCAGAAAAGACACATCTGGCAAGATATCTGCACACATGGTCAGAGTAGTTGTGTCTGCAAAGTGGAACCATTCACGGATAGACTCCTGGGGAATTTCCACACTTGCCAGCAGGGGTGTCAGGCAGAACAGCCATGTACCACCCATAGGTTCCTGGGTAAATACTCCACCTAGCATCAGGGGTGCCAAGAAATGTATTGAAAAGACCCAGAAGGCTGGAGTACATACGCCACTTTCAACATATAACTGAGGCAGGCTCCAGACCACTGCTGAGACAACTGAGCTCCACACGCCAGAGTGCTGCTCTATGCCACACTGATCTCCTTAGCACTGGCCGCCAGAGTCTCTGCCCGGCGGCACTGAGGACTCCGTCTGCCCTGCTGCCCAGCTGGGTCTGGAAATTCTTCCTTGCAAGACACTGACAACTCCCTCACCCACTGTGCTCTCTCCTGGACCTGTAGACTGAGACTCTGGGACTTCGGTTCATATCCCCCATTTATTGTGGTGTATGTGAACATTATATTTGTCTTAGATTGTTAGAGTGTGAGTAGGATATTAATGCATATTGATGTTCTGTTTTGAGTGAACTTGCATTCAACAGAAGCTGAGTGAATAGCCTAGTTGCTGTATGAGAATCTTTTCTATTCCGTGGTGCCAGGTTGCTCAATAGGTAGCTAGCTGAACAGTTGCTCAGCTGACTTACAGGAAAGACTGTATCACAAACAGATACCTGTAACACCTTTTCTCCAAACCCCTTACTTACACTTTCCTCTCCTTATAAAAAGGTTGGTTTGAGATGAGATCTTAAGATAGGTTTTATGGTACATAACCTGCCATCCTCTCAGATTACCGACATCTGAATAAAGCACCATAAAGATTCAATCTTGGCCTCTATTTATTGGTTCTGGTAGCAACAGACAGCACGAACAGTGACTTTGCTACTTTCAGTAGTTTGCTTTATTTTTAATTTCTACATCACATACTTTTCATCTTTCTCTTGAATTTTGTTACTCTTTAAGGCATTTGAGTATTTTTAAACTATATTTTGCTCAGAGTGTGTGTGTGTGTGTGTGATTTCCAATTTTGCTCAAGCTGCTCCACTTTTTTCTTTTTTTTGCAAATAGGCTCTAAAAATCGATGTTTCAACTACTTACGAATTGGAACACTCTTCACCATGAACATATAAAATAATTTGTCTTTTCAGATTTTATGTCATTAATATCACGGGAAGTCCAACTCTGTCATTTTGATTTTTTTTTAAGCTAGTTATGATCACTCTTTCTTCTCCTTTCCTTCTCTCTGCTTCTCTTTCTCTCCACAGCTTTGCTCCCTCTCTCTGAATGAATTTGTAATTACTTCAGCAACTGATTGTATAAACTTGTGACATAACTTTTTTTAAAAGCAGATTTGAAGGATTCATTTAATTTTTAATTATTGTCTGTTATCAGATTTTTCTTGTTGGAAACTGTTTTTGTGTCCTTAGTATATCAAACTGAGAGGTCACTGTACTTCCACTAAAAATTACTTTTGAATTTTGATAGATTCCTGCTGATTATGATGGTTTTTGACAATATTTTATAAAACATAGTGCCATTGTGACTGGAGTAAACATATCAAAGGACTAATTAAATATAATTTTGAGGTGTCAATTTTTTACTTTTAATATTCAAAGTCCTATTTTTGCTTGCTTAACAAATTTACACAATTATTTACAATAATACTTGCAAGTATTCACATTATCTATTCATAAGTCAAGACCTAATCATTATTTATATTTATGGCATTCTGAGGGTAATATTTATGTTAACACTTTTTATTAAAATATTAAATTCAAATGAATTGTTTATTAGCAACTTATTTGATTTCTATGAATACATACCACTGGCAGTAGTAGCACTGAGAATAAAAATAACATTTAACATATGTAAAGTACCCACCATAATGAAGCTTATTATAATACAAATAAAATTTAATAGTAAGAAGAAATTACATGACAATTTACACTCTTTTTATTCAGTTGACTAAAATCAGTTGACCAATGTTGCCTTTTCAGGAAATACACTTCTGAAGTATATTTTGAAGAACACATTGAAATGTCCAGGAGAATTAATAAAATTTTGTTAAAATATGTGAGATATAGATGGGCAAAATTAAATCATTAATTTATCTTCTGACTTTACCAAGCAACAAATTGATATTTCATTGTCCCATTGTTTGAGCACCACTCATGAATAAGAACTGATATAAATAACTAGCAAAAATAAAAATATCCTAAGAGCACATTTCTTAGTAAATATTATACATCAGTCTATAATCTTATTCTATGATGTAGAGCTTTTAGAATTGGCTAATGAGACATAAATGTGGTATTGCTGTTTGAGTAATAAAATTTCTTGATCTCTTAAAAAATTATATGCTGTTTACATTGATTTAAAGTAAAAGTTAATCTTTAGATATATTATTCTGAAATGCAAATAGGTAGCAGCTGATATCACTGTGTTTTTTTAAATACTGTTTTATGAATCAGACTAAGCATTACAATGACAGAGTTTTGATTTTATCTTTTATGATTTCTTCCAAGCACTGCATATATCTAAGATGCACTATAATCATTAAATATTGGGGAGCAGAAGATTGTGAGTTCTATATATTTATTATTAAATAAAATGATCAGAAAGATATATCACATGACATCTGTAGAAAGCCATCATTGACTTAGTATAGGAAATCTACAATAAAACACATTCTTTTCTAGTACTTAACTGTAGAATAGAGGACATTCTTGTCATTTGCAGAGGAGCATTTAAATTCAAAATAAATTGAACAGTTTCCAAACATAATCAGAATTTCTTAAAGTAAAATTAGAAGAAAAAGTTTCAGTGAAGAAGTGATACATACAAAAATCTAGTAATACCAGTATCAGAAGCAATCATGTTGATGCGAGTTCTTAACTACTTATTAGTTATTCATTTCAATGCAAAATGAATGATAAATACTAATATAGAAAATGTAGAGGGAAAATCAGTATCAGAATTTTAGTAATTTTCATAGGTATAATACACATCTCTATTTTGTTATACTTCCTACAAATGAAGATTACTCAGCATCACTTAGGAAATTACAAAGGAAGAGTAATTAAAAGAATTAAAGTGCAAAAGATGTATATTGAGATGTAGGGTTTTCAGATTATTCAACCAGAAGAGGAATAGTCTCTTGATAATTATGGAATAACTTAGATCCTTTACAGAGAAACTGAACCTCCGTGTAAGTTTGAACTTGTATACCTGTTTATAATTAGTATTGATTTCATGACAGATTTTGTCTAACTGAAAAAAGTGACAGCAGCAGCCAAGAAAACAATAAACAGAAAAAACACAATAGTGAGAACTTGTTACATAAAACCCACACTGTCTGCTGGCTGAGGTGCCCACACCACCTACAACTAAGTTTGCTCATTGCTCTCTCTCCTCACTGAATTTGCTAGTATGCTGGCTTGTCTGTAAAGTCACTGGGAAAACACTGTCAAGTTATGCTTTGCTGTATCACAGATCCCCTCTCCTGCAATGGATCTCAATCTTCAAGGGTTATTCCCGCTCTTTGTAGGCAGTGCCTTCAGACCTTAGGCTTCTACAAGTCTAGTGCTTCACACCATCACTCCACACCTCTTTATTACAGCCATGCAATTCTAACCACTTGGAATAAGCTGAAGGGGGGGGGACCTACATTTTATTATCCAAATAAGCATTGTCCATCTCTACTATAAGGCTCCCAGTCTAATGTCAAATTTGTGAAACCAGGCTTCCCAATCTGAACCACAGAAGAGAAAAAGTTGTTCGAGTGACTGTTTTCTCAATTGTCCCATGGGTGGTCTAATACTATATTAGATGCATAGGAAATTTTTATTATACATAAGGGATATGTTAAGATACTAAGGCTTAATTCTCTGTGGATCCCTGGTGGAAAAATTCTAGGTTTCTAGGTCATGCTTGCAACTTCTATCAGGTAATCCGTAGTATATAGTTATTGACCCTGAGAGTTGAGGAGGAGGTGGAGATGACTTTGAAATTAATTTGGTCCCCTATACTTATTCATTACTTTTCAATCTAAATAAGTGGGAGAGAGTGGCACAGTTATCTTTCTTTGTTTTCTTTTTCCCCCTTCTTTTTTGCAGAAACTTCACCTGCCTCATATTCTCTTTTTTCTGATCATTTTTGAAGAAACTCACTGGGTCCAAGTTGACCACACATGACTTTAGAAACAATAATATTAGGGTTATTAGGAATTACTGATAATAATAATTATTGGTTTAATATTGACTTTATATTTTGAAAATATCAGCCTTGTAAAGCAACAACCTAAATATAATTCTAAAACTTCTGTAGATTGTGTAAACTTGGGAAACTCTAAGAGTTCACACGAATGTGATGTGACCTCAACAAAATACCACGCAGGTTTAAAACTAAATGATACATTGAAAATATTTTTAAAAAGAGGAAAAGTTTTTATGAATTCTGTCACAACCTGTGTGACCTTGACAAGTTGCCAATTTTCTTTGAGTTTTATTTTTCGCTTCAGTAAAATAGAAATAATGACCTACTTGTCTCCCAGCATGTGATTATAATCATAAGGCATATTTTTTGAAAAAAAAAGGAATATTTCAAGCTATAAATTACTTTTTAAAAAATAACATAATTTTCTTTAAACTTTTAACCAAGGTAGAAAGTCTCCTCTTAAGCATCCTTGAACATTCAGTATAATTTTATTTGGAGAAACCACCCGTAATTAGTTAAGATTTGGAATTCATTGTCACAGCTTGTACTTTCTGAGCTCTCACACATACGAACTGCACTCATTTCCTTTGCACAGCTTGACCTTTTCTAATTAATGCACAGGATTGTCTGACTGCAGCTTGCATGGACGCGCTATGCCTATCAGGATTTGAAAAAGTTCCAGCTCTATGAATTTCCAAATGCTTGCCTTCAAAAGATATATCTTTAAAACTTTAGTTTGTTGTATAGTACCCAAATTATTCTTAGTTCATTATTTCCTAATTTTTAGAAATTAGTATTGCCTAGTCTAGTTCTTAATATTCTTTAACTCATATTAAATAAATACTTTTATTCTTTAAAACTATTCTCTTAAAATTTTAGATGAATTTATTGTTTGCCAGCAAGGGAGAGTGATACCAGTACATTTAAAGTAACAAGCTGACATTACTCAATTTGTTAGGCTGATCTACTAAAAATGATAATCTGAAGTAATTTTAAGTAATGTGTCTTATTACATTTGCTTTCTTAATTTCTTTTTATTAATACATCCTAAGTGTAGAACTCCTTTTTTCTCTTGGTACCCCATAATCCATTAAAGGGTAAGAATCAATTTTTACAGAAAATTGATTGAAGGTTCAAAAGAAAACAAAACAGAGCATAAACCCCAACTACTTACTACACAAGTTTACGGATCTTTAGCATCATTTAACGTGCTACTTTCCTGCCTAGTTCCTAGCCTCCCCTCACCCCTACCCAATATAGATAAAACAGCCTATGTGTTTCCAACAAGGCCTTGCTGACATCTCCTAGAATTCAGATCAAACATATTCAAGAACACCAAGTGATCAAAAAACACAAGCACAACTCAGAAAATTTGTTAGTACGTGTTACTTTACTCTATCTTCTTATTATCAACCAAAACTGTAACGTATGATCCCCAAAACATACTTACTTTAAATTATGACTTTTATTATTTCCTGGAGCACCCATGTATTATTCACTTACTGTTTAAGAAACAACTCAATAAATGAACCTCACTTAAGGGGAAAAAATACCAGGTGTTAAAAATAAGTTTCTGAGAGCTGACACTAATTTTGCCCTTTCCTTAGAAAAATACCTATAACTCGTTGATAGATGCCTGGAGAGGAGGGAGGGAGATAATTAATTGTTATTTTAGATGGAATCAGCAAATTTCAAAATAGAAATATTAGTATGATACATCCAGTGGCTGATCTTCTTTTGGAAGAAAAAAAAAAAAAGCTCACACTTTTAGATGGAGAGAGAAGGAAACATATTTTTTATTTGAATTTTTTACCTGTTAAAGTTTGGGGAAGTGTTTTTATTACACATCTCAGGAAATACATCAGGTAATAAAACAGGGTACAGAAAAATGTGGTTTTTAAGAAATATCACACAGTCGCACACAAATATACACAATGCATGCATCCAGATGTCACCGGTCTATACATGCGGAATTAGTCCCATTCCGTGTTCAGTTAAGAAGACTTTAGCCCCATCGGCCTGAGTTCTGCTCCTTGGAACCACCAGCCCTGAACACTCTTCCTTAGTGCTCCTGGATGTCCACCCAAGAAGGCCTACGTGAGCATGCCATGCAGCTGGCCTGCTGTTGTCACTCCATGGTGACTGCCATGATAGAGTCCTCAGCTCATACCTCCGGTAGATGGTGACTTCTCTTCAGAGATTGCTGGAAAGACCCTCTGGGAAGCTACTGTTATCAGTGCCCCTTGTGAGGTCCCCTTCTATGACAAGGATGCAGCATCTGAAGTCTCTTAAACCTGCCAGGCTCAGATGAGAAGGTGGTACTGCCTGTAGTGCTGGTAAATAGCTTCCTCTATCCACGCTCCCTGCAACAAATTGTCACTTAGGTGTGAAAGCAGCATTGCTGATTTCCATTGCCTACCAAATTCAAGAAAGCAAATGTTCAGCTTTTCATCTGTTTTTCCGATAGTGTAAGCAATCCAATAAATATACTAAAATAATAATACCCCACAAAAGAGAAAAGAAATATTGTCTGGCTAAACAAGAAAAACTCTTAGGCAAAAAGACATTTGTCTCCTTTTCTTTGCTTTTCTTTTTTTCTTTTGTCCCTTAACACCTACCTAAGAAAAGAGATGTTTTGAAATAAAAATGAATGAAATGTCATTCTCAGTTCTAGGGCATAATCTGACAAATATTAATATTACTGAACCATAACACTATTATCTATATTCAGATTAAACACGACCTCTGTTCCTGCTCTGAAACAATAACTATGTATTCACTTGGAGCTTATACAACAGAAGTGTCATTTCTGGTCATATTTTTAAAGTAATGAAAGCATTTTCTCAAATCATATATAGAAGAAATAGTGAAAGGCAAGTTTGTTAAAAAAATACAAATGATTCTAAATGAAAGCAGTTCTTTAATTAAAAATATTTTATATTTATTTTTAAATGCTCTACATAGAAATGCATTGAAATGATTAAATAATATTAAAATGTGATTATTAAAATGTGATTCTTAAGGATTGTGAAAATGTCCATGGGAGAGGGGTGTTTCTAAGTGTTTTACACTTGTCATGTTCTATATTGGCAATCAGCATTCAAGTGGACCACGGTGAAGGATGCACACTCTGAAACTTGAGTTTAAGTTTCAGCTTCAATTTTTAGTTTGCAACCACTGCCTTTGCCTTCTTGGGATTTCTGATATTACTTCTGAATATAGTTAGAGTAAAATAGTTTCAAGGCATTTTTGCACAACTAGCTGGTGTGACAGATGTAAAATTTTAATTAGTTCATGTTGGAGCTAACAAAACTGGTGGAATTTGCTGGCTGTGTGCCGAGGCCAGTGTCTGAATTCATGATGACTCGGACCTCTATTGAGTCCTTTTGAAGAAGATATTTGTGCACTCAATTCTCTTTCATATTTCTAAATGCACCCTCAAATATCTGTGGATTTAGATGTAGTATTTTTGTTTTAACTTAGAAAAAAAGTGAAATTAAGTTTATAATATATTAAGGTAATTTTTGAAGTTCCTAAAGAATTCTAGGTTCTTATTTATGCATTCTCTTCCAATGAAGCTGTCACAGCTGGCGCCATTTCTGATACTTTCTAGTCACAACCCAGCACTCATCCTGCCCTGTTTCACAGGGACAGATGCCAATCCACTAACCTACACAGACCATTGAAGCCATGTCTCTGTGCCCTGGAGAGACACGCACTTCCTTCTTTCTTCAGCAATTAGTTCATGACTCTCTGCATTTCTTCTTTTTAAAAAAAAATGTTTGCTTTCCCTGTGCATTTTTTTTTTATTATCATTTCTTTGCATGTCCTGATTGTCTTTAGATCTTTAACCTAATCAGGCAGTGGCCTCTCATGAGTTGACTTGCTACAGTGATCGGTAGTCAGCTGGACTCTGGTTGGGAAACCGGAAACATGGAGGAGCCTCTGCTTGTCTAGCGGAGCATCTTGAGCTGGCCTGAGATTTCTCCCATTGGATTTATCTCTCCTTAAATTAATTGAATGAGGTTAGTGATACACACATAGGGCATTCAGGTGGGAAACTACCCAGACATTCAGGTGGGAAACTACCTTGTGATCAAGAATCAAAACAGGTGAAATAAGAGCTACCTTCTGTATTTCTTTAATAGATTTTCAGGAACAACGATTAAGAAAAGCTGCAACAATGTTTAGCAGGAAGAGAATTGGTAAGAAACTAGGAAGAAAAAAAATGCTACCTTTTCCCAGACATCTTTAACTGCATCTGTGGCAGCCAAATGCCTTATATCGCCTCCGGTTTAGGATTGATTCACTGTGGCGTATATGAATCTCTGAAAAAAAGTAGAAATTTCTCAAGGACAACTAAAATTGTAAGTCTATTCCTGGGAACACAGAAGTATAACTTTTTCTACACTGCATGCTTTCTTCATGCATCTTCATTGTTTCTCAGACATGCACAATATTTGAGGAGCAGCAATAGTGAAAAGCTGAACAAAGGATGCTGTTCTAACAGCTATACATAGTAAAGGAATTAATGTGTAGTTGATGTTTTGTACCCAACTATATGAGAAGATTCATGCCCTTTAAACTTAAGTTAAACTAAGCCTTTGATCAGAGAGTAAAAAGAATGTAATACTTTTTATTTATTTTATAAAGCACATCAGTTAAGCCATTGTGAACATCATTCCTCTGATGACTTGCATATCCATATCTTTTCATATGATTATTTTTGGCATAGACTGCAGATTTATTTTTTCAGTATTTCAAATCTATGAATAAAATCATCTTCACAAAATGTTGCTGCTTGTCAATTATTTTGTAATATACATTCTAAGTAACACAGGATACTTTTTCTGCACATATAGTTTTAAGTCCCCTATTCTCCCTCTGCTCTCATTCCTACTAAGTAATTTCTTCTTAGCTTGTTATAGATACTTGTGCATGTATGTCTTGGTATATTCTGAATATGAATATATTGGGTCATTCTGAATTTTTATGTATATAAAAGAAAAGGAGGATGAGAGTAGCAGGTAGTATCATCATGGAAAAGATAATCCTTCAGCATTTGAGTTCAGTTTTTAAGGTAGTTTGTTCTGCTAGTAATCAGAGATGAGAATTTTAGAGTGAGGGAAAATAGGGCCTGTTAATAGTCAGCATAGTACAGGGATTCTACTGTACAAAGAAATGAGCAAAGGTCCCAGACGTTGTGTGGAACAAACACAGAAATTAACTGGGAAAACTATAGGCTGTAGTTGAGGAACATACATGTGCCTCACAGGGGCGTCCAACCTTTTGGTGTCTCTGGGCCACACTGGAAGAAGAAGAGGTGTCTTGGGCTACACATAAAATGCATTGCAACACGTAACCACAAAACAATCTCAAAATGTTTTATGTAAATTTATGATTTTGTGTTGGGCTGCATTCATAGTTATCCTGGGTGGCATGTGGCCCATGGGTTGCAGGTTGGACACCCCTTCCTAGGAGGAAGAAACACTCTGTGGGTTGTGTTTCGGAAGGTTACATAGCAGAAGCAGGACAAAACTAGTGGATTCAAAGAGTTCAGGGCCAAAGCTTCAGTATGCAAATAAGCCACAGATCTGTGTAAAAGTTAGCTCTCTTTTCAGAAAAACAGATGATAGGGGGCCCTCATATGTTCTGAGAAGTCATAACATTGTTTTTAACTTAGAAAAAATATGGATGTTCATCAACAAGGCAACATTTCAATAAATGGCAGTGAAAGGAGCACTATGAAGCCATAGAAAATAATTTGGTCCATATGTACCAGGGTATATTAGAATTATTTAGCCAAAGATAGCAGTCTTTAGTCTATTTCTGCAAGGAAGTGTCTACTATATGGATTTCCCAGTGGCAAAACATAGCAAGTGAAGAGGGTAATAATTTGAACATATAATTACATTTTTATTAAAAAATAAAAATGTGTTTGTGAAAAGTTGAAGAAAAAGGAAAAATAGAGAAAATATGAATGACAATAAATTCCAGGGCCTGATCATGGATTTTTTTTTTTTTTGGTAGGAAAGTAATAGAAAGTTGGCAAATTAGCATATTTAGAGTGCATGGAAACAGTTCAATTCCAAATTAATGATATTTTGTTTTCATAGCTTAATGAAGATTATGTAAAAGTATAAAAATCTGTATCTCCCCAATTTTCTTATTTTGTTTTAGCTTTATTCATGGCCTTTGTGATATAGAATATTTCAATTTTTCCTGCAGTAAAACTGTCCGGCTTCACTCCTTCTTTCAATTTTATGTTTTAATATGTTTTCAAATTATTTCAATATTATTATTTTATAAATGAATGAGTTTTGCTATAAATTGAGGATCATGCCTAATATTTGATTGTAACCATATTTCTGACCAAGATGAACCAACTATACCAACTATATCAAATCTGTGTATTCTCTGTGTTACAATGACATTCTTATGAACATCTTTTCATAATAATAAAATTAATTTTCAACTTCAACCACACATTTCTTACTGATCATATGTTTCAAATATATGATCTTTTGTTTAGGTTTCTATAGCAAACTACTGTATACTGAATGACTTAAGGAACAAATAATTATTTCTACAATTTTGGATACTAAGAAGTCCAAGATCAAGGTTACCTGCTGATTTGATATCTGGTTCATAACCTACTGTCTTCTTGCTGTGACCTCACATGGCAGAAAGGGCGAGAGGGTTGTCTGGGGACTCTTTTGTGAGGGCATTTATATCATTCATAAAGGTTCCACACTAACAACATCATCACCTCCCAAAGGTCCTATGTCCTAACTTCATCACACTAGAAAGTAAAATGTACATTTTGAGAAGACACAACATTCAGTTCATAACATGCTATAGATTTAAAAGTCTTAAATATTATTTAAATAACCAATGAATTAAATACTGCATAATCTTAGAGGCAATTATTTTGAGTATCAGAAACAATTTTATATTTAATTTAAACTTTTTAAAAATGTTATTCATATTAAGTATATTGCATGTGTGCACTTGTTTAAAGAAGGTTAAGAACTAAGGTAGAAAATGTAAATGATTTTTCTGCCTAAGGGCACACTCCCAGTGCTTATAATCTTTCACTAGGTGGATTATTAATGATTATGAAAGGGTTACCAAATTGAATCTATAATGATCTTTTATAATCTTCAGTTTTAATTCTCTCCATGGAATTGTAATTTATATTTTATTATGCATTAAAATTAATAATAGTACATTTTAGACATTTGTTACACTTGAGTTAATATAATTATGCACTCTCTATAACAAATGCTATCTACCACATTCCTTCAACTCCCATCACCCTATAAAATATTAACTGGTGTTTTGAAAAATATACACACATATATACATATATATGTTTTGAAAAAAGTGTATATTTTTTTATGCAGGCTAAAGTTTAAGTTACAAAACCATGCATAATGTCCTTTCCTTGTGTTGAAATTGTAATCAATTCTGCTAGTTGCCACTCAGCTGAATTAGTTCTTGATAAGCTTTAATGGGGATATCACTTTGTAGATTAATGTAACTTCAGCCCATTACACATAATGGTAGTCAGATTAATTTAGTAAAACTTTTACCACATTCTAGATAGTAAACCACAGAAAAATTAATCAGCTTGGCGTTGTGCATCATATTACACTTAGAAGTGAATCATATGAATGTAAATTCTGCAAAGTTTTTCTATGTCTATTTAAAATAACATTAAGTATGCTATGCAGTTTAACCATTGTAAATTCTATAATCATTAAAGTGTTTCATTATTCATAAATTCTGCCATAAAATATCAAATGGTTTTAATAAATTATGAAATCATGTACTTTATGATTTCAGAATGTATATTTTGATGCATTCATTAATGAAAGCAGTTTAACTGCAACTATAAGTATTAAAGGTATTGCAAATAAGATAATTGGTCAAATAATTCAGTATATATACATATGTGTGCATATGCACATACATAAACACACATACACACATAGATGCATATGTATATACAAATACATATGTGCACCTATACATGTATATATACACGTGCATATATGCATATATGCATGCATATATGTGTGTATATACATGCATATTTATATCTATTTCTATCATGTATCTATCTATCTATCTATCATCTATCTATTTCTACCCACATTGTCTCCTGATGTATTATGGCTATCTTATTGTACTAAGAATGTAAAGATAAAAGACTTTACTGATAATATGACTACCTGTATAGATTCTTGAAAATAAAAAAGTAAAGTGCCACCTGAATTAAATAAAAAAAACATTGTTTTTAAAGGAAAATAAAGATAGGCTGCTGCTCGAGATCCAACCAGCCTTAGTGAGTCCTATGAAGCCGAAGCCATAGCTGCCTGCCACTGTTTAACTGAGCGAACACCACTAGTTTCCCTTGATGATCCACCTGAGGCAATCTCTTTGGTGTCTTAGAGAATGTTTAAATTTTGTCTGATTATTCTTTAATATCTGGCTGACTTTACTCTTCCTCTTTACTATAAAACTATCAAACTTTCACAATATTTACAGAAGAAATTCTATGTACTGTTTTTTAAAAATATTATAGCAAAACATTTCAATCATCTAGTTTGACTCAATCTAAATATTTACTTAACAAGGTTAAAATTCATGTTACAACCATACTATCCTTTACAAGAACATTATTTAGTTACGTGACGCAACATTATAATACAAGATATATTTTCATTTGATTTAAATTAAAAGCCTTAAGAAAGCATAATCACTTTAAAGTTAGAGCTTGTGTCAAGAATAATAAAATTAGATATTTAATAAACAAATTATATAATATTAACTACTAAATTTCAGACTGGTCATTCTTATTTATTAAAAGAAGTTACAAAAATGTAATTTTCTTCAGAGTAAACTGAGATAGGGCCTAATTAGGCATTTAATCCAGAACTTGTACTAGTGCAAAATTTTGGATTTCCTAAATATTAGTTTATTTTTCTATCTATTGATAATATTTCACACTGTTTTATAAAGGTTACTTATTTAATGTCACTTTAACTTTATTTATTGATACATATGCCTAAGCACAGGTCATAATGTTATCTTTGAGCTTCTAATTCTGTTTCCAGTGTCACTTTTTCTACAGTCTCTATCTCAAAGTACACTTTTATAATGCTTACTACAACAGTGGTTAAAATACAACAAACTGCCAAAAGAAAAGAGTGATAAAAAATAGTTATCATAGTTTGTCTATTTGCTTTGTCTTGAAAACAAAGCTAAGGTATTCTTATGATATGCTATAAAATAGGCATATTTCATTGTTAGTACTATTTTTCAGCTGAAAAAAATGAGAATTATTTATTTTTTTCTATTGTTATAAGAGGTTATGTTTCAAAGCTAAATTTGAACCCATGTAAACATGCCCTTAACCAAAAATTTAATCATAATCTGTTTCCATAGTACTATAATCAAATAAATGAGAAAACAAACAATTCTAGCCAGTACATAATTTGAGAAAACTATTATCTTACTGAGCTTTAACAATTCCCCAAAATAATATATTAGATTATGGTTTGAGTGATCAAGTGGGTTTGTAGAAAATTAGTTCTTTGCAGTGAGGTTTTCAAGGTGACTTCATAATCCTATGTTCACACCCTTATGTGATTGCTTCTCCTTGAATGTGAGTAGGATGTGTGACTTGCTTCTAATCAATGTCTTCTAATCAATATACCAATGCCTAACTTTGTTTCAGGGAAAAAAAATGTATCTGTGAGAAGTTTTATTACATTGTCATCTCAAAAGATTCAATAAAAAGAAAAAAAGTATATATTACAGGGACTCAGCAGTAGAGCAGATAAAGCAGAGGATCAAGTCAATGACTCGGAAAATAAGAAAGCAGAGAACACCCAATTAGAACAGGAAAAAGAGACAAAGAACCCAAAATGTGAGGATAAGATAAGGAGCCTGTGGGAAAACTTCAAGCGTACCAACACTCACACATGGGAGTGCTGGAAGGAGAAGACAGAGAACAAGAAATCAAAGACTTAGTTGAAAAATAATGATGGAAACCTTCCCTAACCTGGTGAAAGAAAGAGACAGAAAACTCCAAGAAGTGAGATGAACAAAACCAGATGAACCCAAAGAGGCCCACACCAAGACACATGATAATTAAATGCCAAAGGTTAAAAACAAAGGTTAAAGACAAAGAGAGAATCTTAAAAGCAACAAGAGAAAAGCACAACCCTGAAACAAACAAATAAAAATCTTATAGTCTTTTAAATATAATCTTTCACAAATATAAATCACAATGCCACCTGTAACTTCAGTGGGTGAAACAATTTGTATGACTCATATGTCCACAGCTGTTTTAGGCACTCTCCAGAAACAGGATGGATCACCCCTCCAACCCCCAAGTTACTTTACATATCAAGATGGACAGCCCTGGCTGGTGTAGCTCAGTGGATTGAGTGCAAGCTGCGATCCAAAGTGTTGTAGGTTCGATCCCCAGCCAGTGTACATGCCTAGGTTGCAGGCCATGGCCCCCAGCAACTGCACATTGATGTTTCTCTCTCTCTCTCTCTCTCTCTTTTTCTCCCTCCCCCTCTGAAAATAAATAAATAAATAAATATTTTTTTAAAAAGATGGACAATGCCACACTCTTTATAAAAAGAGGCCGTTAAAAGTTTATTACTAACATAACGAGGTATTCTGGTAAGAGCAGAGCTGGGAAGGCTTCCAAGATGGTCTAAAAATGACTTGGAATTCCAGGATGGTCTTAAAATGACTTGGAAGTGCCTGGAAAGCAGACTGGCCTGGGGTCTTTATGATGGTTAAGGAGAGAAGCCAGAGCATGGTTCTTGTGTATGGCCAGCAGGTTTACATAGTTTCAAATCCTACCAGCCCCACGGGGTGGAGTACACAGATATTTTCACCAGTTTTCCCCATTTTGAATTAGAAAAAAAAAGGGGGGGGGGATATTGAGGCTTAAAACTTATCAGCAGTCAACTGTCCAAAAAAGAAAAAAGTCACACTCATTATCACAAGCATAAGTTGAGTGGCTCCTTCTGGTTTCGGGTCTGCACTCTCATGAGTCTGTAGCTATGTCTAGGCAGTGCAGCTAGAATGGATGTGCCTGGAAAACCCAGTCTTCCCCATGATACTGAAAAGAACCCAAGGGAGATTGAATCACTTTGGTATTTGGGGGCTAAAACTTGGAACTGGAAACCTTCCGCTTTATATTATATTAACTAAAATCAATCATGAAGTCAACTTGGCATCAAAGAGTGGAGAAGACTCTTTCCTTGATGGAAAGCATTGTAAAATCAAATTTTGAGGAACATGATTACAGAAAAAGGAATAATGAAAATCATGTTTGTAAACAATCTAATGTAGTGCTGACTAGTAAAATAATCTATTCACATTTCATTTTAAGGCATACAAATCTTAGCATATGGAATTGAACCAGAGGAAGGGAAAAAGCCATTATTTACACCTCCCATTTAATCTCCTAATCCTCAGGATCAAGATGATATTGACCAAAATTTGAGTGGCAATCTTTATGTAAGACAAGTTGATTTTCAATCACTCAGATTTTTTTCCTTGATAACTATTGAATAATCATAGCCAATAAATAGCGATTGAAGTAATTTTAAATTAACCTATTTAGAAATAGTAGTCTGCAAGGAAAAAAATACGAAGCAGAGCTAGGGGATAGTAACATTTATAGAACTCTTAATTAAATGAGCAGGTAGTAACAGAAAAGAAAGAATCTTAGGAGCACTTTCATCAATGGATTTCATTTTATTATTAATTCAGAGAATTAGAAAATGAGACAGTAGTTGTGATTCTCCCATTTAATAGTACATGTCTGGACCCTAAGAATGTATGCTAAACAATGTGACCATAGTTAACTGCATGCAAACCTGATCAACAATTATAATTTAATAAAGGATCCCACTGTAACACAGGAAGTTAAATCTAAGCCAGATTCAGGCTTCACATGCTCTCCACTGGGAAATATAATGCTTTATCTGATCTCACTTTATCTGAAAATTAATCATATAACAACATATCATCGAGGGGTTTCAGAAAAGATATTCAAACATAAAGGAATAGATTATTTTAGAAGACAAGAAAATACTGTAACTTGAGGTAAAAGAAAATCCTGAAAGTGATAATTAAATCAATCTACTAAACAGTGACTTAATGATAAATCACTAGCAGCAGTCTACTGAAAATTGAAAATAGGAAGAGAATGTTCACAACAATTACTTAATGATGTCCTGGAAGAAGCAGAAGAACAATTAGTGATTGATATATATGGGTTAGCTGCTCTAATTATCAGAGGATACAACTGTCTATTTGGAGATAAGACAAGAAGCTAACATATTATTACAACATATTCAATACTATAAGAGGATGGTGCACTACTCTGTTGCCAATGAGGAATTATAGAAGTCAATGGCTCTTACATATAGCACTAGTAATGAGGTAGAAATTATATGTTTTCAGAATAATATAGAGACTAAGATGGAATGAAAATCCAGTACACTAAAAAACCCCAAATAGTTGTTTTTCCCTAGAAGTTAATTTCATTATGAATATGCAATGTTGATCTTAACAAAATGGTACAATATAATTGAATATTTGCCTAATAAATACTATAAATGATTCTAAATAAAATTCTCACTTAAACATATTTTATCACCATAAAGCTAATATAATTTTGAATTATATAGTTGCAATTCTAAAATTTCAATACATGCAAAAATAGATTGTAGCAAACAAGCATATTTGAAAAAATTCAGTCTAGTTGTGATATACTTAAATATATTATTTAAAAAATGTAAAACAAAAAAGTCGTCTATATTGGTGAAAATAATACAAAATTTAGTTATAGGGCAATTGTTAAATACAAGTGTAAGAATACATAAATACTCAAACATTCATACACACAGACATAGGCATACATGCGTGTGAACACACACACACTCTAGAGTATGGCTGTACTTTAAAATGGATTTATTTTCAGATGTTATACAAATAATAAATAATTTATTAATTTAATGTTAAGGAAATTCATACAACAGCATGATTCATTTTTGTGTATGCTGAGTCTTCAGATAAGTTTAATAATCATCTTTATAAGTGTAGTTTTTCAATTTCTGCAATGGATAAAGCACAGTATTCATTTTTATTTCAGAAAAATGAAAGTAATTTATTTCAAAGTAATTTAAAAAGTGAACTGCAAATATTGAAGAAAGTAATCACACTTAAAATATTCAAAGTCTCATTTTAATTATCTGTAAAAATATAAAACAAAGAGACCCAATGATTTTTTACCTGCATTAGAACATATGTTATGCTTACAGACTTCCTTGGTCTGATAAGGTTTAAGGTACTTACATTTTCTCTTACTTATATTTAATTCACACACATACATATCATTGAAGAGGAGAAGGTTGGAAAAGTGAAAAATTTCTCAGGAAATAAAAATAAATATTCTGGAAACAAAAATCTTTCCATATTAGTGGTTTTCAAAGTCTGATACAAAATCATTTCAGAGACAGCTGAAATCAAATATATTTTTGTAATAACATTGAAACATTATATTTTTGCTTTCACACTTTCCTCCCATATTTGTAGAGTGTAGTTATCTAGAAGCTACTTGATTTGTGATGGGGCAATTGTTCTTAAGACTTATGAAATATGTGGTATTGTGTATTATATATTCTTATGTGTATTCTTCAGTTATCTAGAATATTCTGAGGTAACTGTTAGATAGATTAAACAGATAGAAAATATCCATAGATTAACTAAATTGGCTTTCAGTTTCCTACTGTACACTAACTAGCTATGTTCAATGATAACTTCCATTATCTCTATTTCTTATAGTCCAATAAGTCATGACTTGGAAATTCCAAAGAAATATATATATATATATATATATATATATATATATATATATATATATATATAGTTTTCTAGTTGTGCAATATCTTAAAAATATTTGGGGGAACATTTAGATCTGAAGCTGTCTTTTATTTAAATTTGTTTGTTTTACATTTTTTTGTTTTTTATTTTTTTAATTTAAGCTGTTACTTTTTAAAAGAATTTTAGCTAGAATATATTTTCTTATAGTCAAAAATAGATGTTTGGCTTAAGAAGGGAGATCAGATGACTTGTTTTTCTACCAACAGTTCAATCATCTATATATAAAGTTGCTGAAAAAAACATAAAATATATCAGAGCTCTCTATGTTAATCCTGGACATGATTTATTCCTAAAAATACAAATAATTTTATAACTTTTACAAATATAAATGAAAATGCTCTGAGCACCTTAGAATGATTAATTTATATCTTGAATCTGACACGCATTATTCCAAGTGTCTTTTTAAGTAGCTTTTTAAACTTTGACCTTTACTGTATTTTTTCCATTATAATTTAGCCCCCTTTTACCCCCTACCCCCCAGCAATCTCCACACTATTGTCCATGTCCATGAGTCCTTTTTCAGTTTTGAACATCCCTCCACCCCATAACATTTTCCCCGCAAGCTGTCATCCTGCTGTCTGTCTATGAATCCGTCCCCATTTTCTGTGTTACTTCAGTTTGTTCATTAGATTCCACCTACGAGTGAAATCATATGGCACTTGTCTTTCTCTGATTGGCTTATTTCACTTAGCGTAATGTTCTCCAGGTCCATCCATGCTGTTGCAAAGGGCAAATTTTTCTTATTTTTTACAGATGAGTAGCATTCCATTGTGTAAATATCCCATAGTTATTTTATCCACTCATCTACTTACTAATGGACAGACACTTGGGTTGTTTCACTATCTTGGTGATTGTAAATAGCAGTGCAATGAATATAAGGATGATTATGTTCTTTCAAATTGCTGTTTTGGGTTCCTTTAGATATATTCCTAGAAGTGGGCTAGCTGGGTTGAAAGGTAGTTCCATTTTTAATTTCTTGAGATATCTCCACATTGCTTTCCACAGTGACTGCACCAATCTGCATTCCCACCAACAGTGCAAAAGGGTTCCCTTTTCCCCACATCCTCACCAGCACTTGTTTATTGATTTACTGATGATAACCATTCTGCTTTGTGTGAGATGATATCTCACTGTGGTTTTAATTTTCAGTTCTGATGGTTAGTTACATTGAGGATCTTTTCATATGCCTGTTGGACATCTGTATGTCCTGTCCTCTTTGGAGAGGTATCTATTCAGGTCCTTTGCTCATTTTTTTAATTGGGTTGTTTGATTTTTTTAATGTTCAGTTTTATAAGTTCTTAAAAGGATCATCCTTTTTTTCTAAGTAGACCTTTTTTTAAAGATTTTATTTATTTTTATTTTTAGAGAGGGAAGGGAGGGAGAGAGAGAGAGAAACATCAATGTACGGTTGCTGGGGGTCATGGCCTGCAACCCAGGCATGTACCTTGACTGGGAATTGAACCTGCAACACTAGTTTTATAAGTTCTTTATACATTTTAGATATTAACCCTTTATCAGATTTATCAGCAATTATGTTCCCCCATTCTGTGGGCTGTCTTTTTATTTTGTTGATGATTTCTTGTGCTGTGTAAAAACATTTTAGATTGATGTAGTACTATGTATTTATTTATTTTTTCTTTTTTCTCCTCGCCTGGGGGGGTATATCTAATAAAATATTGCTGTGAACAATGTCCAAGATTTGCTGCCTGTATTTTCTTCTATGATTTTTATGGTTTTGGGTCCAACATTTAAGTCTTTGATCCATTTTGAATTTATTCTTCTGTGTGGTGTAAGAAGGTGGTCTAGTATTACTTTTCTGCATGTATCTGTCCAATCTTCCCAATACCATTTACAGAGTAAGCTATCTTTAGCCTATTGCATGTGCTTGCTTCCTCTGTCAAACATTAATTGTCTATAAAAGTGTGGGTTTATTTCTGAGCTCTCCATTGTGTTCCATTGATCTATATGTCTGTTTTCATGCAAATACCATGTGTTTTGATTACTATGGGCTTATAGGATAGTTTGATATTAGGCATTGTAATTCCTTCAACTTTGTTCTTCTTTCTCAGGATTGCTGTTGCTGTGTGGAGACTTGTGGTCCCATATAAATTTTTTGAAATATTTGTTCTAGTTCTATGAAATATGCCATTGGAATATTGATAGGAATTGTGTTGAATCTAGTTTGATTTGTGCAGCATGGACATTTTCATGATGCTAATTCTTCCTATGCATGAACACAGTATGTGCTTGCACTTATTTGTATCTTCTTCTATTTCTTTCTTCAGTGTCTTAACGGTTTTTTGAGTATAGGTCTTTACATCCTTGATTAGGTTTATTCTTATGTATTTTATTTTATTTTTTGTAGCAGTTGTGAATGGGATCATGTTCTTAATTTCCTTTTCTATAGTTTTCTGTTGGCATATAAAATGCAAATGATTTCTGGATATTAATTTTGTATCCTGCTACTTTTGTGAATTCTTTTATCAGTTCCAGTAGTTTCTTGGTGGAAGCTTTGGGGTTCTCTACATACAGTAACATGTCATATGCAAATACTGACAGTTTTGCTTCTTCCTTTCCAATTTGGATACCTTTGGTTTCTTCTTCTTGTCTGATTTCTGTGGCTTGGACTTCTAATACTATGTTGAATAAGGGCGGTAAAAGCAGAGATCACTGTTTCATTCCTGATTAAGATCAGAGGACTGTTTGTCGTTTTTGTCCATTGTATGATGCTGGCAGTACATTTGTCATATATATGGCCTATCTTTTTAGGTATGTTCCCTCTAATCTCACTTTGCTGAGAGTTTTTATATAAATAGATGCTGGATTTTATCAAATGATTTTTGTGTATGTATTGATATGATTGTGTGGTTTTTTAGACTTCATTTGTTTATGTGGTTAATCATATTTATTGATTTGCAAATGTCATTACAACTTTACATAAATCTTACTTTATCATGGTATATGGTCTTTTTGATGCATTAATGTATTTGGTTTGTGAATATTTTTTGAGGATTTTAGCATCTATGCATATCAGTGATACTGGCCTATAATTTTTTTTGTAGTATGATTGTCTGATTTTGGAATTAGGATAATGTGGGCCTCATAAAATGAGTTTGGGAGCCTTCCCTTCTCTTAAATTGTATGAAACAGTTTGAGAAGGGGAGGTGTTTGTTCTCAGAATGCTTGGTTAATTTCACCTGTGAAGCCATCCAGTTCAGGGCTTTTGCTTTTTGGGAGTGTATTTATTAAACTCCCAAAAAGCTTGATTTTCACTAGGTCTAATCTGTCTAGTCAGATTCTTTGATTCTTCCTGACTTAGTGTTTGAAGATTGTATGTTTTTGGGAATTTATCCATTTTATCTGGGTTGTTAGTTTGTTGGTATGTTTTTTTTTTTTAATAATACCTTCTTATAGCCCTTTATACTTCTTTGGTGTCAGCTGTTGTTGCTCCTCTTTCATTTCTAATTTTATTTATTTGGGTTCTTTTTTCTTTCGTGATGAGCCTGGTTAAAGGTTTGTCAATCTTGTTTATCTTGTCAAAGAACCAGCTCTTAGATCCATCTTTTGTATCATTTTTTAGATTTTGTTTTATTTATTTCTTCTCTGATCTTTATTATTTCATTATTTCCTTACTTCTGCTCAGTTTGGGCTTTGTTTGTGATTCTTTTTCAAGTTTCTTTAAGTGTAAACTTATTTATTTGAGCTCTTTTCTCCCTTCCTTTCCCTTCCCTTCCCTTCCCTTCCCTTCCCTTCCCTTCCCTTCCCTTCCCTTCCCTTCCCTTCCCTTCCCTTCCCTTCCTTTCCCTTCCCTTCCCTTCCCTCCCCTCCCCTTCCCTTCCCTTCCCCTGAGATACTCCTGTAATGCTATGAATGTCCGTCTTAGAATTGCTTCTCCATGCCCCACAGATGTTGGATTGGTTTGTCCTCATTTTCATTTGTTTCAAGCTATCTTTTGATTTCTTCCTTGATCTCATTGTTGACTCATTCATTGTTTAATAACATGTTATTTAACTTCAATGTCTTTGTGTGTTTTTCAGTGTTCTTCTTTTAATTGGTACTTTTCTACTTTGTCTTCCAAATCACTGATTTGATCCTCTGTTTCATCTAACCTAACTTTTATTCCTTCCAGTGTATTATTTATTGCAGATGTTGCATTCTTAATTTACGACTGGTCCTTTTTTATGGTTTCTATGTCTTTTCTCCTACTGTTATTATCAATTCTCTAAACTATATGATAAATTGCTTGCCTCCATTTCATCTAGTGCTTCTTATGGAAAGTTCTCTTATTGTTTTATTTGGAATCTCTTTCATTGTCTTCCCATTTTTGCTGCTTCTTTGTATTTGTTTCTATATATTAGATAGATCTCCAAAGACTCTGGTGTGGGCCTTTGTCAGATGCTGCTCCCGTTTGGCTCCTGTTTGTCCTGTTTGGAGCCATCAGTGATACACAGTATGTGGCTCCCTCTGCTGGGCCAGTTCATGTGCAGAAAGAACCAGGCTGTGCCCCACAACAGGCTTTTATCTACATTGGGCCCTGGGGACTGACAGCTAAAGTCTCATGGAGATTCCAGAGATCTACCTAGTTGTTAGACTAAACAGGGATATAGTCTCAAGCCATAATCAGCAGCCCAGTTTAAGATCTACAAGGTGGAGCAGAGTAATTCCTGCAAGCAGGACTATTGCTTCCCCTGGGGCTGATGCCTTTTGGAGAGGAGTGTTCTGCCTGGGAAAGGTGGCTTCTGCAGTATTGTGAATGACTCAGCACAGGGATCCTGCCAGCTGTTCCTTCAGTGATCTCCCCAGAGCCACCAAGCCCGGATTCTCCTTAAGTGTCTCCAGTCCACACTCTGTGCCGGAGTCCAGATAACTGGCTGAAAATGAAATTTTGTGCATTGGCCCTTTAACTGGCTCTCTGAGTCTCCAAGTGTCTCTCCGTGGCAGACAGAAACTTTGTTGCTTTTCACAGCTGGATGCTATCTGGGTTCTTTTCTGGTTCTGGTGCTTAGGCTGGGGAGTTCAACTTGGGGTTGACACACCACACCTCTCAGGTAGAATCCCCCAGCCACTGAAGTATCCCTCCAGAATTTCAGCTGCCACCCATGGGAGCCCAGTCAGCCCTCTCGTGCCTCCTCCGCACTGCCCTCCAGTCTCACTGTGGTGAAGTGGTTTCTTCTTTCTGTTCTTGGTTATAGGGCTTCTGTCCTGCTAGTGTTCAGTTGGGTATTCAGGAGGATTTCTCTACAGCGTAGTTGTAATTCCAGGCTGGTCCTGGGAGGAAGTTAGTGCAGTTTTCACTTACTCCTCCATCATCTTGTATCTCATTTAAGTAGCTTTCTGAGGTGTAATTAATGTATAAAATCCTGCATATATTTAACACATATAACTTGATGAATTTGGACATATGCATTCATCTTGTATGTGTGCAGCACCACAGTTAAAGTAATAAACATATGTCAACTTCCAAAGTTTTGTGTCTCTGCTTTTTGTTTTCTATCTGTGTGTGTGCGTGTGTTAAGAATACTTAGATAAAATCTACTCTCTTGACAAATGTTTAAGATTTTGATCAAGCTGGTCTACTGTTTGTTAATCATAGGCAGTATATTACACAGCAGAGTTCTAAAATGTATGTATCTTGTAAAACTATAAAGTTTTATCTATTAAATAACACCTCCTTATTTCCCTTCCCATTCTGTTTCTGCTCCTATTGGTGTGACTATTTCAGAAAACTCACATAAGTGGAATAATGCAGTATTTGTCCTTCCACAACTGTCTTATTTCATCTATTGTGGTGTTTTCCAGATATATTCATGTTGTAGTGTGTAGTAGCATTTTCTTCTTTCTAAGGATGGCTCAAATTTCATTGCATGTAGTTACCACATTTTCTTTACCCATTTGACTATCGATGAACATTTGAGCAGTTTTATCTTTGGCTATTATGAATAATGCTACAGTGATTGAGAGTCCACAGACGGCTGTCTGCTGTTTATCTGCAGAAAAGGTATGATTATTTGAGTTGTGATTTGAACTAAACATCATTTTTTACTCAAATAAGCCCATTTTTTCCTGGGAAAAAAAGAATTGGAGTGAAATATTGACAACTCAGGCTTTGGTGTTTCCTAAAATATTACAGAAAAGATGAAATGAGTCACTCACTTTAAAGAAAATACCTGTCTTTGATCATCACTATTGATGAAATAAGTGTTTTGGGACAGAAATGAGAATTTTAAAAGTTGTGAGCTAATAACTGCTCAAGATTGAAAACATTTTCCCATGAAATCATTGGTAACATCTATAAATGTGACACCAACTTTTGAAAAACATTCAGAATTTAGTGAAGCAGTATTTTCCAAAATAACCAATGATAAAAATATATGTGAGTAATAGATCTATTTGCAGTGCAATATAGACATTGATTTTAATATAATAGCCTATGACAAGTTAAATGGTATGGCCACATCATTCCATTTACTCGGTTTTAGCTTGGATCAACATGAATATCCTCAGTGATATCAAAACTCATTTAATGGGTTACCCTTTCTTGGATGTCCATTATATCCTTCATCTAAAAGAAAATTTTGTAAGAGATTGATTTTAGAAACAGATACAAGAGTCATGGCATCTTCTGTTAAGCCAAACTTTAAAGATATATGCAGAAATATAAAATAATATCATTCCTTTGCATATTTTTATTGTCATTTTAGAAAATATTGTTTTTTAAATGTGTTGAATATGTTAGTATGTAATGGCTTCATTTTTTATTTTAAGACTAATTTAGTAATACATTTTAAATCATAAATTTTAAAAATTGTCACTTTTTAATTAATAGAATAGAAATGATAGATATGTACATTTTTAAAACCAAATCTTTGGGATCATTTTACTCTATAAGAATATGAGAAGGAGCCCTGGCTGGCATAGCTCAGTGGATTGAGTGTGGGCTGTGAACCAAAGTGTCTCAGGCTTGATTCCCAGTCAGGGCACATGCCTGGGTTGCAGGCCATGATCCTCAGCAACTGCACATTGATGTTTCTCTCTCTCTCCATCTTCCTCCCTTCCCTCTCTAAAAATAAATAAATAAAATCTTTTAAAAAAGGAAAAAAGAAATAAGAACTTAAACAATATGCCCACTAGAATTTAGTCATCTTTGTGGCCTTTAAAAAAAAAAAAAGAATATGAGAAGATCCTGAGACCAAATGTTTCACAACTTCATCTTTAAAAGACTATTAACTGGAAAAAATTTTTGTTTAAAAAATTACAACAATAATAGAAATGACATAATCAGTATGCATGGGAATCTGCATATCTTTATTAATGATTTACATAGTAAAAAGTGATATTATTATGACATAATTAATAATGAATACACAATGATTGTAAAATGATAATGTAATAGGAAACACACAGATGCACACTGACATGCACGCACATACAAACATCTAATAAAGTCTTGAAACTGATGCAGTAAGTGAAAGTACTACTCATACCTCATGTGCATAGTTTGGTCTAAAATCCACAAACTTAAAAATTACTGTAAGAATACTTTATACTTAACATTGTACTTGGATAGCCTGTATTTTTAATAGTAAAGGTAAAAAGTGAAGTGAAAAGTAATGATTTTTTTTGTTATTTCCATTATCCATAGTCAAAATACTGAAATATTTAAAGAAAAATATGCATTTAGATTTTTTAAACCTAGATCTGTCTAATCAGCCTCTACCAAATACTGAATAGAAATTAAACTACAAATAAATATTTTAGGAAATAAAGAACATGTTCTATTGTGAAGGACAATCAACTTCCTTTTGCTTCCATTTGACTATGGTGGTTCTCCAATACATTACTGACTTTTAGACTTGTCTCGCTACCCATTGCTGCTCCCAGTAAAATGGTGTCTACGTTGTATTTGTCATAGACTGACACTATTGCTCTGTATTCTGCCCCAAACCTCAGTTCTTTGCAAAGGGTCCCATTTTCAGATATTGCTGAAGTTATTGCTAATAATACAGATACTTTTATCTTGGAATGCACTGTCCCCATAATATTTTATTCAAATAGAAAATTATTTAATTGATTTGGGGATTCATTATATTTTATTATTTATGTTTTTACAATTGTTCTAATTTTCTCCTATTTGCCCACATCCATCTAGTGCCCCCCACTCTCCCAGGCAATCCCCACAGCATTGTCTGTGTCCATGGGTCATGCATAAGTTTTTTGGTTTATCCCTTCACCTTCTTTCATCCAGTACCCCTTCTTCCACTCTTCCGACAGCTGTCAGTTTGTTCTAGGTATCTATGCCTCTGTTTCCATTTTGCTTATTAGTTTATCTTATTCATGAGATTCCATAAATAAGTAAGATCATATAGTATTGGTCTTTCACTGACTGGCTTACTTCACTTAGCATAATCCTCATACCTATTAGAGTAACTATCACAATGAAACAACAAACAACAAGTGTTGTGTGAGGATGTGGAGAAAAGGGAACCCTTGTGCACTGTTGGTGGGCAAGACAGGTAAAACAGTACTGTATGTAGCAAATATAGGCCACCCCATAATGGTAGTAATGGAAGGTCCTGTTTGGGTTTATGCTATGTAGAACTCAAAGATAGCTCTCAGAAGAAAAAAACTAGTTGCTATGTATCCCTTACCTAAGCTATTTAGGTTTGTTTCTGTGATGTCCATACTAGTTCAGGAGGAGAAAAACTTAACTATAGATAAAATTAGGAATTATTTTAGGTCTTCTGAAATTAAAATGAGTATCTAATCACATTCTTTAAACATGTTATAGGACAGTACTGGCTTTAATGCTCATTAAATTCAATATGAAAGTCATGCTCTTTAAGATTCAGATGCTTTAAATTGCCACATAATACAAATTCAGAGTTTCTGCTTATTTCCAGCATGCTTATAAATAGGCAGCTTAAACCAGATACCTACACATGGAATTCAAAGGTGGGCCTTTGAATATAGTAGGGTACTAATGAGGAATAAAAAAGCTATTTGATACTTCATTATATTTGCCATCTGAACAAAAAATATTAAATTGATGTTTGTTTTCCACTTAAATTATCTGAAATTCAAATCAGATTTAAGATCATCAATAAAGAATTTATACCCATATTGCATATGTCATCTGGATAAACTGTAGTTAGCATGAAAAAAGTTATCTGGATTTCAATAAATATTTAAAAAGTTTTTAAATGCAGATATATTTATATTTAGTATTAAATCAATTTTAATGTTATCTAAATCCATTACTTACATTGGCCAATGTCTAGCATGCTTTTTACTTTATTTTCAAATATGTACTATAACTTAATGTTAATGTATATTAAATCTATATACATCAAGCTGCTTAGATTTTCTTAAATGTATTCTTAAACATGTTAGAAAATAAGTTAAATAGCAGTGCTATTTACAATAGCCAAGTGCTGTAAACAACCTAAATACCCATCAGTAAATGAGTGGATCAAAAAACTGTGGTACATTAACACAATGGAATTCTATGCAGAAGAAAGTGACTCCTACCTTTTGCAACAGCATGGTTGAAACTGGAGAATATTATGCTAAGTTAAATAAACCAGTTGATGCAAGACAAATTCCATATGATCTCACCTATAAGTGGAATCTAATGAACAAAATAAACTAAGGAGCAAATTAGAATCACAGGCATGGAAACATGGAACAGGCTGAAAGTGACCACAGGGGAAGGGGAAGGGGGACAATGGTGGAAAGAAGGGAAGGGACTAGACAAAGAGCATGTGTGAATGACCCATGGACGTGGACAACACTGTGGGAATTGGCTGTGGGAGCCTGAGTGGGATAGGTGGAGGAGGGCAAAGGGGTAAAAATTGAAACCACTGTAACAGAATAACAATAAAAATGCAGAAAAAACAATTGATGTTTTTATGCCTTTATAAACTAGATCTATGTAAAATAGTCTAACATATTAAACTGCTTGTTTTCCAGTTTGTTCTTCTTGAATATTGATTTTCTGTAGGTATGTAGCAAATTTCAGGTAATATTAGTTAAGCTTAAAATAAGTTTTGAAAAAAATAAATTTTGGATTGATTTTTATATTCTGATAAAAGCTTTATAAAAATTATTAGGTGTAATTGATGTAAATAGGCTAAAATGTTAAGACACTGATTAATATAAATCACAACCACTTTAAATTTTAAAATAACATATTTTAAATAAAAATATGTTTACTTGTATGTATACAAACCTCTATCTATTCTATATAAAAAATACCCCAAATTCAGCCTCAGAGACATATTTTATATATATGTATTTACATACATATTCATATTAACTTATTTCTAGATGACATTATGTCTTATTGTTTTTGCTCAGATAAATGAATAAAATTTAGATGTTTTGAACAAAGCAATGTTTTAAATATTTTTTACATACCAAGCAGTAGATTCAAACCAAGTTCTTCCGATTGTGTCTTTTTATTATATTACCATGCCTCTTCTTAAAATCATATCTACGTGGTTAAATGTAAGAGGGAACATCTGGTCTTGTTTCCATTTCAAATTGTTGGATTTAATTTAATCTCAGTGCATTAGAATTTCTTGTTCACATAAAATGTACAAAACATTAATTTAATGTTTTATGGTATTATGATAATGGATAGTATGTTTTTCTAATCCAAAAGTTGACAATTCTTTTTAAATATACATTGGGGGCTCTATAATTAAGTTAATTTCACAAGAAAATTGACATGCTTGATTTTTTTTCTAAATAAAGCAGTTAATTTAACTTCACTGATTTTTTTAAATTAAAATATTTCTTATCCACTACTCCTAAGGCACTCCTTGCTTTTTTTTCTTCTGCTCTCTGCTCTCCTCTCCTCTACTCTCTTCCCTTTCTATCCCTTCTCTTTTACTCTTCTCTCCGCTTTCTCCCCAGGTACATATCAGCAGGAAATGTTTGATGCGCTTCCACAGTTAAAATGTTTGGAAGTGATTCTACGCTGTAACTGAGTGTTAATTTATATGATTGAATAGCTTCCAAATAACCCTGCAGACATGATTGAATTTATTTCAGTATTGGGAGAAATTACATTTTTGTCCTAAGACTCTAAAGAGGAATATAATGGTGAATAATTAAGTGCAGAACACGGTCTATAGTTAGTAAATCAATTTATGGACTGCTTCTTGTTCCCTAAATTGAATATGCTATGTAAATATAAAGTGTTCTCTTAAAGGCTTAAAACCAAAGGTTAAAAAAAATAATAGTTTTGATTGAAACTGAAAAGTAGGAAGCATGTCAGCACAGCTCAAATCACTCAAACATATTTTAGTACTGTTTATTTCAAATTTATGACAGACAGAATATTGTTAAAAATATCCTCAAATCCTGTCCTACTTTCCAGGACTAACTAGCTTTTAAAAATCAATACTAGGCTATCTCTTCAGGGGGAAATATATATAATTCTTCATTTTGAATAATCCTTTCCCTGCTCCTTGCCTTAGATTTGTAGGAGGAGTCAAATCAGTTTATTGATTCACACAGTTTCTCCTCATAAAGCAACTGGTTCCAGCATTGTTGCTGTGAAAAATTCACTCTGTTTTCTGCTTAATACTTGTTTCCTTTATTCTATGCTTTTCTCTCCATCCTCCCCAAGGGGGAAAATTAATTTCCATTAGATTATAATAATGATGGCTATTCTTCTCCCTGTGCTAGTGACTCCTTTAGGAAATAGTATATAATGCCATTCTGGTCAAAGGATACTAGGCGGAATTTGCGAGCAGATCTCTAGGGAAAATTTTCACCTTAACACAAAAGCCAAACTACTGGGGAAGGCAGAGTAAATGAAAACATCCTGTGTAGTAGATAGCTTTTTTATGCTTCTGAATTAACTTGCCTTTAAGTAGTAATACCTTCAGATTTTGAAGTGAGTTAATAAGTGTCTTACTGTTCAAACCATTTGGACTGGGGGTATTAATAATAACATTCAGCAATTTCCCAGTTGACAGTATTATGGCTAGGAATGGTTATGTACATTAGGATCCAGGTGGGACCATGTTCCTTAGCTGTAAAACATATAAATCCTCCCTTCCTCTTTTAAAATTATATTAAATTTTATATTACATTAGCTTGAAATGTAAAATAATGGTATTTTGAGATTTTTAAAACTGTATTACTCCAGAGGCATAATGTTTTCTAATGAAAATAATTACTCTGGGAAATTTGCTTAATAAAGTTAGTACGTTTTCTGTGATAATCCTTCATTTCAGTCTTTCAGTTTGCTCTGTTTTCCTATTTTTTGCTTAAAGTAATAAAGTAACAAAAATGATTTTTCAAAAAATATGTCATAAAACTTAACTTTTAAATAGATTAAATCAGTGAAAATTTCAGTGATTCTATGAGGATTGTAAGTGATGTATCATGTTATTCCCAGAAGCACCAAGAATTAAATCCAAACATGCCAGGGTAGTTTCCCATATACCTTTTGCCTATAAATTTACTGTCCAACACTAATGTTTTTAGTACAGATACCTCCAAGATACCCAGCATGTGGGCCGGGAGTAAAGTGTGGCTGAGGGACCTTTGTTATTGCTCTGTTGTTTTAATTGTATTTCTCCAATTACAGGCCATTGTATTGCTCTTGGGATTTAGATCAATAAAATTCTCTTTTAGTGTCTGTCATAAAAGTGAGTAGGTAAAAGAGTATTTCTTTGTAGAAATTTTTGTATAACTATTTCTATATTCCACTTGACTTCAGCTAAAGAAAACTGGCCTATAAAATTGCTTTTTAATATTACGGAGTGAAATGCCACTTAAAGGGCTACATTTCCAAAGAAGGCCTCCGAAAATGACCCCGATGTTCTGTGTGCAAAAGTAATTGCCCTCTCTTCTGCAATGAAGAATTTTATTAATTCTCAAAGTTTTATAAACTTTATATTCATTGTATTACCCACTATATCCACGGCTCTATTCTTAAAAATCAGGACAGTGTTCTGAAACTGATAGCTGACATTTACTTGAATGAAAAGAGGCATCATTTAGTGTGAACTTTGATTTTGATCTTTCCATACCCTTTTTCCATTCCACATATTTTTTTTCTTTCTCATAGGCTTAAAACCAGTATTCCTTGAACAAGTTCATTTGTAAGTGACTTATGAAAGTCATAAAATGCATTCATACCCAAGGTGTCCAGAATATAAACACTCTGATATTATTATTGTTTTTACTCTAACACCAGGGTGATTATAAACAAAGATCTAGAGCATGCGTTTAGACCCTGTGCCATTCTGTACTTAACAGATGTAGTCTAATGTGAAGGAAACTTTTGAAGCCTGAAGGTTATAATTATACTTAAGTGCCAGATAGTCTATGGGGGCCAAATCCACATGACAAAGAAATGAAGTCAATAATGAAAAGAGAATGATCAAAGAACATATATGAAGGACCCATGGACATGGAAATGGTGTGGAGGTTTACTATGAACTTGGAGGAGGGCTGAGTAGAAGGTTTCAAAGGCAGAAAAATTGTGACAACTATAATTGCATAAGCAATAAAAAATGTAAAGAATAGAAGACAATGGTCAAACTCTATAGTTTCTCCCACAATACTTTATTATGTATAAAGCCTTCAGGTTTTTCACTTAGAAATAAGTTAATAAACATATGATGAGTACTATTATAATAATTTTTCACAGTCTGTAACTATAATTCAACCACTGACTCATCTGTTTGGAGGGGTAACCGGCATTCTCTGAATCCCTGGACAGTATGTCTGTGACTTTCATTAGCACGTGAGTTAAGAAATTCAATGGGATTAACAAAGTATTAGGACTTAATAAGTATAAAATATAGATGCCTAACTTTTTTGAAGTTCCCAATTCTGACAAGTAAAATTGAAAATGATTATGTAATTTCTTATATTGTGGCAAATGATATAGAAATCAAAAAGAATTTAAGAAGGGAGGCTGAGAGATAATTTTAAATTGTTACTGAAGGTCTCACCTGCTTTTTTTTGTTTTGATATCTACTTTAAATTTATTTATGTTCGCATATATATGTTTATATATACTATTCACTGTGTGAAAGAACTTATTAGAGTTAAAATGAGAATGAAAAAGTTATTTATATCTATAATAGTTAAACAAAGAGAAAGAGATATTATAGGTATATACGATATTACCTTACATATAATGATAGACATAAGGAAGATAATATCCTAACCTACACTTTAACATAGGTTTCATTATCATTATGCTTATCAGTATAGCACTTACTTTCCATTGTGTAAAATAACCTTTGACAACTTAAATTTGTAAAATAACTCAAGTTAATTGTCTTGCTCTCCACCAAGTGTTGAATTATTTACAGCATAAATCACAGTAGTTTTGGAAACTTGAAATTCCTCTGGGGGCCCAATTTGAAATTCCTCATAAACTAATGGATACATTCATTTTAAGATATACATGTGGAACTCATTAAGTTGCAAAAATTTGGTGAAAACCATGACTCATCTGTTTCCCTAATGCCCTTAAATAAGCAACTTCCTAACTTAGTCCCTCAACCATGTCCTGCCCAGTTACACTGTTATATTCCCACTAATCTCATTCTCTGAAATTCTCACAATACTCGTTAGTGTTGTAAGACTTTGCCCATCTCAGTCCTTACAAAGGTAGGAACATTGTTCTTATTATTCAATATTATGACAATTACTCATTTTTGAAAGCCTCATGTATAATAGATTTTCAATAAACATATGTTGAATAAATAACATCATGAAACTGGAAGTATACTGGTATTAATGCCATTCCATAATATTAAACAGAACCTAATCAACAAAGCAAACAAGCGAGCAAAATAGAATGAGAAACATTGAAATAAAGAGCAAACTGACAGTGACCAGAGGGGAGGAAGGAGAGAGATAATGAGGGGAAGTGGGGGAAGGGGCAAGTCAAGGAACATGTATAAAGGATCCCTGGGCATGGACAATGAGGTGGTTATTGACTGTGGGGGGGAGGGGTAAAAGGCAGAGGGTGGGGAGAGGAATGGGGAAAAATGTGGGACAACTGTAATTGAATGATCATAAAATGAATAAATAAATAAGAAAACATAAGTATTTGGAAAGATGTATATTTAAAATGTCCAATACTTGTAATCTACAATATCTGTTATACATTTTCCAAGTAGTCAAATTATATAGGCTTTATGGTTTACCTAAAACTTGATTTAATTACATTCATTTTATTATATTTTGCAAATATTTAATTACATATTATTAACTAAATTTTTCCATATGCTGATTCTTATTGAGCAATTACAATATTTTTATTCTGATCTCTGCACCTTTAAATATATTTTGTATATGTTAAGACTTTTAACTGGTCTATCTTATGGATATTAAACTAGCGATATACACCAGAATGGAGAAAAATGGTAGGTAGGCACCCTGTGGCCTCAAATATATTTAAGCAAAACTGTAACAACTAACCACTCTTATGGTTTTAAAAGAAAAAAGAGAATACCTAATGGAGGTATTTTTAAACAAGGAGGATGATATGTCTTCAAGACATGTTTATTCAGTGGTGTGTTTTATATCATACATTATATGAAGATATAAAATCATTCTGTTTCCCACTGTTTCAGAATGAAGGAATGGAATGTTTCGGAATAATGTTTCCCATTATTTTGAAAGCTTGACAGGATCTTCCAAGTTAGTTAATACATTTTATTCAGCCATTTTAAAAATGACGAGTGAGTTTCTGGTTGTCAAGCAGACCCCTCAGTGCTCTGATAAAGTGATTTTGGAAGAAAGAATATCATAGACATGTGTTGAGTCAACTCCTACAAAGCATTCGTGTTTCCCGACAACAATCCCACTTGCATGATATGCTAAACCAAAAGTCTATGTTTTCTACTTACTTATGGCTCGTGATGGTGTTCTGAAAAACAAAACATTCCTTGAATTTAATCAAGATTAACACAAGTATTTGTTACACATACTTTAGTGATTTTTTAAAAATAAAATATATTTTCCTTACCTTTTGTAATGGTGACCCTGAAAGCCATAAGTTTTCAAACAAAACCGTTATTTAAAATATTTAAATTATTTTATAGTCATAAAAACTATCTGAAGTAATATATCAAGAAATATGGAAAATAACAACACATTTTATTGAGGAAGTTGTCTTATGGTCTGTCACAGAGGTCACTCTTTGCCTCCATCTGATTTAATATCCTGTTTAGCATTTTAATTAAGAATTTTAGAAGAGCAAGTAAATGGAATATTAATAAGGTCTTATATGATACCAAAGTAGGGAGGTGTGAAAAACTATATCAAAAACAGAAATAATGCAAATAGACATAATGAGGTTAGTACCAGAGACAATATAGAACAAAATGAAATATGTTTGTAGAGAAGATGAGTTAATGTGCAATCAACAACACAGGCATGTCAGTTTTTCTAGAAACAAATGTTCAGATGAAAATGAACAAAAGGAAAAAATACTGGACTTGGAAAATATTCAGTCGTATTGTAACACTGTGCTTTATACAAAGATGTTACCTGGCTCCAGCTATAGAAATTAAGATCTAAACTAGTGAATGCAATGCTAAATCCAACCTAACATTTCCAAGAATATAGATTAAGATGCATGCATATTTGATTAAATAATTAAAATACATAAAACAGAGAAAACCCATTGAATACACAAGGCTCAATTCTGCTACTTTGAAAATATATCTTTATAATCACTTGAAATTCAGGTATGAGTTTTTAATTTTCAATTTAGGAATTCTGTCCTGACACCTGATGGTGTGAAGACAGCCGACACTCTGGGCTCCAGAGCCCCTAGCTCTATAATACAAAACAAGGATCCTTGCACTTACCTTGTGGCCATCCCACCCACACATTCCAGCATGGTCTCAAACTGCAAACTGCAGCGGTGACTTCCTCTAGACATGGGGTAAACACACCAGTATTATGACCTTCTGTCAGGACAAAAGCTTAGGACAAAGCCAACGCCAGCCTAGATAAGAGTTGGGTGTTGTGAAAAGAAGTCCAGTGTCCTGGGAGCCTGGACCACACCTATACAGGTGACTAAAACCAGGTGTATTTGAACTCTTGGCTCTATTGAAACCTTAATCAATGACAAGAGATCCAGCTAGATTCTGAAAAGGTCCAGAATATATATCCTCTATGAGGGCCAAGCAACTTATCGCTCTACCCAGCATTTGAAATTGCACAGTGTAACACAATAAAATAGATAGAAGACATGATTATGACATCATTAAACTGCACAGCTGATTGAAGGCAGGATATTAAGAATTATAGAGGGATGGATATTGTAGAACCTCATGTCTGTAGTGCAATAGCAGGAACATATATATTTGATAAATTACAATTGAGAAACTGAAAATCTGATTATAATTGACTAGCTCATGGTCACAAAGTATCTTAGGTTAAGTCCACTGGAAAAAGAGCCTGAGACAGGGATTTAGGTGCTCATGGTTGGTCAAAGGAATTCTCTATTCATCTTGGGAGAAAGGGAGTAAATTAAGTGGATTATGGCATGGTTTGGAATTAATCAGGGATAAGATCACAGCTGGGCATAGCTTCAGTCTGGTTCCATAAATTCTGGAATATAGAGTCCCACAAACTGGTCTCCGCTTGAGGCAAGAGGATCTTAAGTATCATTGTTGGCTAATCATTGAGTGTAGGTTGTTCCCTACGGTGAGCATAACATATTCTATTTGATAGCAGTAAATCCTTGAAGGGGAGCGGGGAGCTATAAACCATTAAACACTAATTTTCAAGACTGTCTCGGTAAAGAGTATCTAAATGGGCTACAGCCATTAGTCTCCACCATGGTCCACACATTGTACTGTTCAGCTCTACTCCCTTTCACATTTAGCTCATTACCTCTAAGCCAATGATTGGCAACAATTTCTGAGAAAATTTACAAAGGAAGGGTTAGTGTAACTAACAGCAGCACATGCTGCAGTTGGTTTAAGATTGGAATTGATATTCATCATCTACCTCTTTTGCTACCAATCAAGAAGGTCCCCTTACTCTTAATTAGTACTTTTACTAGACTGTGTGGTTACCTGTTGCAGACTTTGATCCGTGAGGGTTTTGTGTCATAGCTACCTTGCCTCTACCAAGGTATGTCCCTTTACTGGTCCATTTTCAGTTAAAACTAGGCAGAATAGCACCAAGAAATACCCAGTGGACCTCCTGACTGCCAAGTACAATTTGTCTTGCCTTAATTATGGCGCAGAAGCCATTGTGATCATCACAGCTAATTATCGTTGCCAGGATGGTAACTTCCTCTGCACCTGTTGATCAAGTGACACAAAGGGCCCAAAGTCATCAAGCAGCAGCTATATAGCTTTAAGCCCAGTGATACTCTAAGTATATGTCCTTGTGAAAGTGACCGTCTCTATACTTCAAGAGTTCAGGGACGGGAGGAACAAAGTGTTCACATGGGCACTGGGAGTGATGGAGAGAGGACCACTGCTACTTCCATTCCTGCCTTCTCAGACACAGTTATTCTTTCTATTGGAAAGAGCAGTATGTCATGGCCCTTGGCATAAGCATTATACCACATTCTGAATGAAAAATATCTCATCCTCTTAGGTGTATCTTCAAGCTGACACCTCAGCTGCTTTATCAGATCAAGTTTTAGGCCAGTAAATTGGTGGCTGACTATGGTCGCATGTACACTGCTGCAGCAGTTTTGCTATACAGGATCATCGGTTTGAGAATATTATAGATGTCACGTGGGTTGGTCAGACATGTGATACATATTTAAGTAGTGGTGTTGGCTGAGCCAAAGCACAAAAAGTAAAGCCATTTCTAAAATATATGCCTCTCCCATTCATGATGAATCACTGCCCTTTCCAGATTCTAAGGAATTGATTGTGATCGAATTGCCACCAAATAACTGGTTCTATTACTTGGTTGATTGCACTGTATTGTGGAACTGGCATTATTGTCTGTTACTGTCACATCTGATACTGGGCAACATCAAGAGCTAACTCACAATGGTGTGAGAGAGAAGATGCCACCGGACCTATACATAACCTCCACGTACATTGCCATGGCTATTCCTTTCAAGATCTATGCCATGAGCACAGAGATTCCCATTGACAAACACTGGCTGGCATTTAATTTAAAATATTGTCTCCTTATGTGGTTGTTTATTGCCTCTTCTGCAGTAGATGCTCAGTGTTGAGAACTGACTTGTGATACAAGGTCCATAAGTTTTTTGGTCAATTCTCTTTCCCACAAAGTGGATGAACAGGTACGTTGACCAAACTCTGCTTACTGAGAGTATACACTTCACCACTGTCTTTCAAGGCAAGCTTGTATGGGAATATGCAGCGGAAGCAGTCCACAACATATTCCTATATATCAAGCTGGTTTGTCTTTGTATTGACCTTTTTCCATTCTCTATCACCTAAGTATAAGGAATCCCAACAAGGTCATAGATAACATCAGAATTTGGTCACGTATTTGTGCAGCTTATATGTGTCCTCTGACCCCAGTGAGCTCAGTTCCAGATGGACTACTTCTAGTCTGTAATGGATACTTATTGGATTCACTTGAACTTCAGACTTACTGGTCAGTCCTGGTTGCATGAAAAATTAATGTAAAATTTCTAGGAGGGTCTAATAGTATACAAGGAGGTGATTCTTTAAATTATATTTTTAATCAAGGTACCATTAACATGTAACTTTATATCAGTTTCAGGTTTACAACATAAATGATTCAATATAGGTATACACTGAAATTACCATTGCAATAAATGCAGTTAGCATCTGTCATTATACAGAGTTGCAGGTTTTTTCTTATGATGAGAACTTTAAAGATTTACTTTCTTAGCAACTTGTGTTGTACAATACAATATTATTGATTGTCACCAGGGTGTACATTACATCCCTGTAACTTATTTATTTTATAAATGGAAGTTTATACCTGTTGACACCCATCATCAGTTTTTCTCATCCACAGCCCTCCATCTCTTCTGCTAATAGCCAATGTGTTTTCTCTATGCATTTGCTTTGTTGTTGTTGTTGTTTAATGTTAATGCTATTTTTTAAAGATTCTATGTATTTATTTGAGAGGGGGAAAAGGAAAAGAGAGAGGAAGAGAAACAGCAATGTGTGGTTGCCTCTCATGCATCTAAGGAAGAGAAACAGCAATGTATGGTTGCCTCTCATTCATCTACTGGGGACCTGACCTGCAACCCAGCCATGTGCCCTAGACTTGGAATTGAACCAGTGACCCCTGGTTCACAGGCCAGAGCACAATCCACAGAGAGCCACACCAGCTAGGGCTAACTTTTTTTTTTGTTTTAATTTTTGTTTTCTTAGATTCAAAATATGAGTGAAATCTTATGCTGTTTGTCTTTCTGACATATTGCACTTAGCATCAGGTCCACAATTCTACCCATGTTACAAATGGCAATATTTCATTTTTTATGGCTAATATTCCATTTTTACCCATTTATACACTGATGGACACATAGGTTTTTTCTGTATCTTGGCTTTTATAAATTATACTGCAACAAATGAGGGAGTGTATAGCATATATCTTTTTGAGTTAGTGTTTTCACTTTCTTTGTATAAATAGCCATAAATGGGATAGCTCGATCATATGGATGTCCTATTTTTTAAATATTTGGTAGAATCTCAATACTGTTTTTATAGTGACTATACTAATTTACATTCCCACAATATTTCATGAGGGTTTCCTTTTCTCTACATCCTTCATATTTATTTTTTATCTTTTGATGATAGCCATTTTAGCAGGTGTGAAGTGACAACATATTCTGTTTTTGATTTGCATTTTCCTGATCATTAGTGATTTTAAGCATCTTTTCATGTGCCTGTTGGCCATCTGTATGTTTTCTTTGAAATAGATCTATTTACATCTTCTGTACATTTACTACTCAACTTGTTTACATATGTATACAAGGAGGTCTATACAGAAAGTATTCAGCCATGAGATATGAAAAATAAAGACATTTATTGGAGAAGATACAAGATACAAGAAAGATTGTACACAGGACAGTGATGTCTCAGTCCCCTTCAAAGTAATCACCTTGGGACCTCACACAGTTTTCCCAATTACTATCAGCTGCCCTGTCATTTTTTTTTTCCTATATGTCATCGATGGTTTGAAATCTCTTCCCTTTCAAAGGTGGTTTTAGTTTTGGGAAAAGCCAGAAGTTTCAGGACACCAAATCTGGGGTATAAGTGAACTGAGTCACCTGGATGATTTGATGTTTCACCAAAAATCTCTGCACCAGACGTGATGCATGAGCTACCATGTTGTCATGATGAAAGCTGCTCATAGCTGTGACTTTCTGAATTGTCAGAACAGTTTCCATGAAGGAACATCCAAACTTAACATGAAATATGATGAAAATTCATTTCTCTACTTGCTCATTCATTTTGCAGGTGATGGCCACAGAGTACATGTGCTCACTCAGCGGCATCTACTGCCTCCTCACCCCCACTGACTAGTACAGTGAGGTCATAATTGTCCACACATGCGCATTCCAGTCCACTCTCCTTGGCTGCCAGGTTGCATCGCTGTTGCACAAACCATTTTGGTTATATGAACATAAGTAGACTTTTTCAGGATAGACCTCACATATATTCTTTCAAATATACTTATACATATTTATACCCAGTTACAACCTTTCTGCAGGATAAGTCTATGGCTTATATCTTTTGTATTCTTTACTTTCCATACCAAGTGAAGTTGCACATAGTAGAAATTCCCAAAATAATTATGTTATTAAAATGATAAAACTTGACAGAATGCCATAATAGTAAAATTTTACTCTGGTAAAAGAATGATTAAAATTGCAACGACCTATTTTTAAACATAATGCTGTCAAATAGATCAGAGGGTTATCGCCTGTCTTATCTTTGCCTTTTCTCGGGGTCACAAAGAAATACTCTTTACAGCTTTTCCATGTTCCCTTCCACTTTATATAAACTAATAAACTAAAGAGACTCTATGTGAATGGTGCTCCCCCCAAAAAAAACCCTAAAGTCTATTTAGCTAAATATAAATACAAAAATAATAAATGTTTTAGAAGTAGTTTACAATGATAATTTAACACAGGTTCTTAATTTAATATTCTATTTACTTATGCATATAATACTATTTACAGTGGAATTATTTAAAATGTATAAACAGTAACTCATTCAAGTAGAATGCAGGTATATTACTACAAATAGGTAAATAACAAAGTGCTTCCTCAAAAGTAGATGCAATAAACCCTTTTATAGAGACACAAAGAACTAAAGCAAAATAAAACAAAAAGAAAGAAAGAAAAGATGAAGGAAAAAATACCAAAATACCAAAAAACAATCATATAATGACATCATCAAGATGGCAACATAGGTAATTTCTGAATATAGTCCCCTTCACAAGAATACCAGCTAGCAACTACCCATAGACTAGACATGACAAACCAGGAACAAGGGGTGAGGCTGCAGCATGCTCCTGGACCAAGACACAGAGAAGATCCCCATTACACGGTAGTAGGAAAGGTGATACTCTGACCACATTGCCCTTCCCCCAGGCTTGTTAGGTCCCACACTGAGAGGAACACCCTGGATCTACGGTTTATCCAATGAGAAAAAGAAAACCCAAAGGGTATGTTTAGCTCCATCAGCATTGTGGGCTGCATGCTGGGTGGTCTATCCAGGACTCTCTTGCCTGACAGGGATTGCAGATGGTTTCAGAACTTGACCACTAAAGATCAGATTGACATGAAGCAGGAAGACAGAGGTTACAGTAGCCAGGGCTCACCTCTTGGCAGAGCTGTCGGCCAAGGAATGCCAAGCTGTCATTCCTCCTTACCTTGCAGCCACAGGCAGAGATCCCAGTCAGCAGTCCTGTCCATCTGCAGAGCCGAACTGGTGGACTTGCCAGGCCAGGAAAGCATTTCTGCCTGACTCAACTACCCGGCCAATAATCCCAGTTAGTTTTGTAGTCTATTACAGCATCCCACCAGGACAAGGAAGCAAACTCAAAATCCTGCTTACTACAGAAGGCAATCCTCATTTTTGCCTGACCAGGAAGCCTAACTGACAAATTTATGGAAAAAAGCTGGTGGCCCTATATGGACAGGAAGCTAGAGAGGGAGTTCTACCTAATTTTGTTTGCCAGCCGATGAGCCATACCATCCATTAAAACCATGCTGTGGCCCTGCTAGGGCTCCAAAGCAAATTTTAATCTTTATCTTTGGCTCAAAATAGCTCCCAGCCCCACTTGAGCAGGAAGCCTAGTCAGAGTACCCAAGAAGTTGCAAAGCCCACCCTAGAGCCCCACTCACAATGGCACCTGAACAGAAAGCCCAGCCAAAGCTCTTCCCATCCATGGAGGGGAGCCAGTACTCTCCTCTGCCAAGGAGCTTAGAGGTAATTTTGCCTGATTTTGGTGCCTAGCCATTTTGACAAATACAGTTTGAAGGGATTTGTTGCCAGGCTTGTCTTGTCAATTGAGTTAAAATCCGTTCTTTAGAAAGAAGGAAAATAATAATGGTCAAAACTCAGATCTAAATAAAGGAAGAACATCAAAGAATAATTGAAGATAAAGTTAAAACTTTTATTTTTCTTGTTCTTAATTTATCTAATAGTTTGTTGAAAAACAAATACGGTATGATCCCACCTATAAGTAGAACTTAATCAACAAAGCAACCAATCAGAATCAAATCTGAGACATGGAAATGAAGAATAAACTAAGAGGGACCAGATGGGCAGGGGGAGAGCGACAACTGGGGAAAGAAGGGGAAAGGACAAGTCAACGAGCATGTATAAAGGACCAGTGGACAAAGACAATGGGAGGGAGGACTGAATATTGGAGTTGTGGGGTGGGCAGTGTAGGGGAGAGTAATAGAAGAAAAATGGGGAAAATTATAATTGAACAACAATAAAAATATTAATTAATAAGTTTCAGTAAAAATAAAATAAAATTATAGTAACAATATTTAATTATGCTTAACTGTATATCTCATCTATATAAATATACAAATAACGCATTTATAAATATATGCACATTTATACATATATGTATATCTATGCTTATGTACACTTATATATGAATGAAAAGAATGATACTGATGATCAAGCAACTAATAAAAGAGCATGTTAGTAAGTGTGTGGGATACAATGTTAATATATAAAAGTTAATTGCTTTTCATTATATGAGTGATGACCAATGGGAACCTGAAATTAAAATCACAAAAAAACCTTACATTATTATCCTTCACAAAAACAACAATAAAAATCAAAAATATTTAAAAATATATTTTAAAAAGTCACTCAAAGTGGATCATGGACTTATATGCAAAAGGTAAAACTCTTCTGACACTCTGGGAACATAACATAAAGGAAAACCTAGAAGACCTTAGGTTTGGCAATGATGTTTTAGACACAGCACAAGAGAAATCACCCATGCCACAAATACTTAATAACCTGTACTTTACTAAAACTTAAAAAAGTATACTGTGCAAAAAGCCGTGTTAAGAGAATGAGAGACAACACACAGACTACAGGACAATAACAGAAAAAGACACACCTGATAAAAAACTGTTATCTAAAGTCTACAAGGACTCATGAGCATGGACACCAGTGGGGTAATTGCGGGGGCCAACAGGGTATAAGGTGACCTATAAGGTAAATACTAATGGAAAAATGCAATAAAATATACAGAAACACTTAAAACTCAATGATTAGAAAATTATCAGACTAAAAAATGACTCAAGACCTTAATAAATCCTTCACCAAGGAGAAGATACATAGGTGACACATAAGTATATAAAAATGTGCCCCACATTATATTTTAAAGCAATAATGAGACACCACTGCACACCTGCTAAACTGGCCATAATCCAGGGCACAGACAAGACCAAATGCTGGTGGTGAAGATGTGGCACACCAGGAACTTTCATCCATTGCTGGTGGGAATGCAGAATAACACAGCCACTTTGGAAGACAGTTTGCCTGGTGTTTACACAATGAAACATGCCTTTGTCATATGATCTAGCATTTGCACCTGTTGGTATTTACCCAAAGAGTTGAAAACTTATTTCCACACAAAAGCCTACGCATGAATGTTTATAGCAGCTTAATTCATTATTGCCAAGAAGTGGAAGCATCCAAGATGTTCTCCAGTGGATGAATGGATAATAAACCGTGGTACATGCAGACAATAGAATATTAGCCAGCACTAAAAAGGAAATGAGTTATCAAGTCATGAAAAGACATAGAGTATTTTTTCTGAAATACTGCTAAAAATCAAATATGTATAAATATTAGAAATAGAGAAAGCAAGACATGCTTTGTATTCAGGGGAATCTTGTTCAGTGAAATGTCATTGCTGTGTCAGGTAAAACTAAAATATGTTTTCTTTAAAATGAAATGGAAATTATTTCCAGCAAAATTTACTTGGGTGTTAAATATCAAATGCCACTGATAACAAGTGCTTACACATGTGATAACTTCTGTCTAACTAATTAAAATATACTTAGGATTTACTGAAAATTATGTTAAAAATATAGGTGTATACTTTTTAAAATTAGAATAAGTGTTTCTTTTGAGAACTTTTATGTAATACTTAAAAATGAAGAAAGATAAGGTGCTATTTTCACAAGTAGTAGAAAAATATTTTTATATTAAATTTAACATAAATATACAAACGTTCTTCATATAATAAACCTTAAAATATCTATTATAAATGTGCATACCTCTGAATGGATTTTTAAAAAGCTCTTTAAATATAAATGATGAATTAATTAGCATTGTGTGTTAGCCACTACATAACGAGAACCTGTTAAATTAACAGCAGACCGGACCTGCATGCCTCTTACAATTATTGTAAAAGTATTATCTGTTTTGATGACATTTCTCTTAGGGCTTGGTTTAACCTGATTTTTAAATGATCTTAGTTTCAAAAACCCAATAATTCCAACTTTTGTTACAGGTTGCACAGTTCATTTTTAGCAGAAAATGACTACTGTTTGTTATTTTTGTTAATTTTTATGTTTGCTGTAGTTTTTGTCTCATAGTTATATAATTAATTATTTTTAAAGATTATTTATTTATTTATTTCTAGAAAGGGAAGGGAAGGGGGGAGAGAGAGAGAGAGAGAGAGAGAGAGAGAGAGATCATTTTCTCATTGATGAGAGACATCAATGTGCGGTTGCTGGGGACCATGGCCTGCAACCCAGGCATGTGCCCTGACTGGGAATCGAACCTGCGACACTTTGTTTCGCAGCCCGTGCTCAATCCACTGAGCTACGCCAGCCAGGGCTTAATTATTTTAAAGATAGAAATATATAAGTGTATATGTTTAAACTTTTATTGTGATAAACACATTTAACATAAGATATATCCCCAACAAACTTTAAGTGTACAATGCACTATGATTGGCTATAGACACAGTGTTGTACAGCAGATCCCTGGAGTTTATATACTTTTCATAATGAAAGATTTATCCCTATATTAATAACTTTCTACTTCCTTCCATCCAACCCCACACCCTGACTCTGGCAATTACCATTCCAGCCTTTAATTTTATGAATTGGTTTACTTTAGATACCTCTCCTCATATAAGTAGAATCATGCAGTACTTGTATTTCCATGTCTAGTTTATTTCACTTAGTGTAATGCCCTCACAGATAAATTATACATTTATCCACATTTCTCATTTAGAGTTAAGTGTGGGGAAAGCTACTGTAAATACTTTAAATAAATGTATAAAATAATGAGATTGTGACTTTATGTTTCCAAAGGAAATTTTTCTACTTTTGGTTTAAAATTATTTGGAACACAATAAATAGATCGGATGATTAACAATGATTTACTTCTGCCATAAATAGGGGCATTTACTTATTTCTTTTATTTTGCTTGCATTTTAGAATAAAGCACAAGAATGTCAAAAACTGCATTTGAGTCACAATTTACACCTAAATCACATTCAAACTTGTTTTTTTTACCTATGTAAGTTAGTTTTTCACTGTTTGTGTTTTCGTATTTATAAAGTAGAACTAATAACACATTTGTTAACAACAATAATACTACCTGCAAAGCAATCAGGTTTGTTGTTAAAATTGTATAAAATTATCTGTCAATTGGAACCCTCAGGCAAAGGTGTTTACTCAAATATTAAGAACTTTTGTATTTAACTGAATTGCCTGGATTCTGTTGATTTTTAAGAATTGACTTGGAAATGCAAGGGGAGCTAAGACAGACAGGGGGCTTGGGGTCAACAGTCTCTTCAATAAAACAGTAAAATAAAGTAAAAGAATAAATAGGTGGGAAAGACCTGGGACAAGATGCAAGAGACTTAAAGAAGAATACACAGAGTAAAAAATAAAAGGACTATAAGAAATTTTTATCGGTGCAATGATTTTCATACTGTAAATCTTTATTTCTCTATATTACTTTAAAAAACATTCTCCTACAAGTCCATGTGCCCTATTTCTGTTCAAGCTCATTTTCCCTGATAGCCACAGCTTTCCCGGAGATTCCTCTTGCTACCACTCCGTGAAAGGAGTATTGATTGAGTGATCAAGCAAACCCAGTTTCATGGATGTAGTGATCTCATCTCACAAAAGAGTCTGGAGAAATAAATGTATCCTTAGAGTAAACTTAAGATCACTTAAGAGTTTCGAAATCCTGAAATGCCAACCATAAAAACATTTGCAGGGGAAAAGAATCGCTAAAAAGAATGCCACTCAGACGAATGTCAGAAGCCAGAAAAAGCAAAATATTGAGCCCAGCAAGAAAGAGTAGATGAAGAAAAAGAGTGACCGATTCTGTTTAACCTCTGAATATTTTCCAGTGTTAGGAACTAGGCAAGCAATAGAATTCAAGATATTTATGAAAGCGAACCTATGACAATTTGTTTTTCTTTTCTATCTTTCTGATTCTCTTTTTCTCTGTTCAAGTCTTTCAGATAATTTATTTTGAAGACATTCTCAGCACGATTTGTAATGTCTTGAGCATGTGTATTTAATAATAATTGAAAAAAATGATTGTATTGTCCAGCCTGCCTTGGACAGGATGATCCCTCTATTCTTGGGGGACTACAAACTGGGAAAGGAACATTGCCAGATAATCCCAGTTTGGCAATTTTGGAGGAAATATTGAGTCAAATGTTGCAGAAGAGTCTTAATGCTGGTAGAAAAAAGGTCCAAATGAGCACAAAATACACAAGGCAAGTCAAATTATCGGAGAAATTGTAGAATTGTACCTATTGCCTGAGGGGTAGAAATGAGAAGACAATGATCAACAGTTGATTAGGCTGAAATAGCAAATAACCACAAACAAAGCAAAGCACAGAGACAATTCAAGCGATTTGCTTAAACTTGTGCTTATGTTTGAAAACTCAGGTTTTGGGCATACCCCCTATACCAGTGGTCAGTTCGGAGCTTTAAGAGAAGTAATGACATTGGCCTTGTGTTTGCCTTAAATATTTGACAAGAACCCAAACTATCTTCATCATAATGACATTATTTTTATTTTTTCAATTTCCTTCTTAATTTCCCTCTCTTTGTAGCCCAGACATATATTATTTCTATATTTTAGTCCTGTGTCTACATGCATCAAAAAATGGTTAGATTCAAGATACATTCCTTTGGTGGGACTATCACATAGTTAGAATTTTCTCATTGCATTTTCTCAGGTGACGCATGCTTATGATTCATCTCGATGATATTCACATCGATCACATCATATCTGCTAGGCTTCTCTACTGGAAAGATATTTTGCCAATTTATTCATCTTAAGTATTTTGTAGGGAGGCAATTTGAAAAGATGTACATATCTCACACCTAATTAATTTTCAATGTATATGTTTATTTGTTTATATCAACATGGTTTTATTTTATGGATTATAATCCATTGAGGTCATTAATTATTTTCATGCCCAATTGTTCACAGTTTGGCCTTTCAAGATGCCTCCATTATGCTTTCAGCACTCTCCTGCTTTTTCCAATGATATGTTCCAGTACCACCTTATAATTTTAGTGCTCTAGCCTTGGAATCAGCTGCATCTTTAAGGGGCTCTGGTTCTGTACAGTGGAGAATGGAGCACAGAACAAAGATCAGGGCTATGAGTGTGCTCACTGTCATTAGCATGTCACCTCTCTCAGGTCCTCATTCAATTTCAATCCAACACCAGTATTCATGTTCATGTATCCGCATTCCATATTCTCACTCATTCTCTGGTATTGGGAAACTTGGCTCCTGTTTTCCTTGTGTTTCAGCTTTGTTACTTGATCAATCCCCTTTGCGTAACCAGCCTCTCCTCTCCTCCACCTCCTCCTTAGCACAGATTCCTCCCTGGTGGGCTTGTGCTCTGACATACTATACCAATTTGGTTTCTGATTCTTAATTGCATAAGGAATTGGAGAAAAAAAAAAAAAAAAACAACCAAAAACAAGTAAGTGCTCAAAATCCTGTGGCTTCAAACTTTATTCCAGTATCATTTTTCTCACAAAACTGAAACATTTCATATTATAGGACAGAGGTAGAGCAAATGTTTTCTGTACTGACAATAGATGAGAGTATAACCTTAACTTAGAAATATTCATCTGGGAGTTTGGAAATTTCCTATCATCTAGTTGTCAGTCCTTGACATGTTGTGACACTCAGCTTGTTGTATGTTAACTGTGCAGCTAACTCATTCACTCATGCATTCAACAGATGTTTAGTGAGAGTGTACTCAACACTGGAGGTGCAGAAGGGAGGGAAGTCAGTCATCATCCCTCTTCTCTTTCCCCTGTCTTACAGTTGTGAAATAAATGGGGGAAGAAAACAAGCAAATGGCAATATCTCATGCTGTGCATCATGTAGGAAGCAGTCTTTGCAAGAGAGAATAGAAAACCCACATTTGGATTTAATCATATAGAAAAACAAATGTCATATATATATATTTTTCAGTATAGTATAGACTATAATAAAAAGGGATTATATACATATATATATATGGGTTATATATAATATTCCAGTATAGTATATACTATAATAATATAGCTCCAGAAAGGATAATGTGCTCAAAACCTAGGTATTAGAACAGATTGTATAACATATGGACATATAATGTTTAATAAACATTTAAAGCATTTTGATGGCTTTAAGGGTTGTACTTTAGAAATAAAACTGCTTTGATGACCATTAATACAAGACTTCCCTCAATCTGGAGGATTTACCATCCTTAGTTTCCTTTAAGAATCTGGATAGAGTCAAGAAACTATGCTCATTGAATATCTGTCAGTTCAGCAGCTCTTAGTGTGCTCTGCTGAAAATATATTCTTAGCACTCTGTTAAGCAAGCTTTAATTATATAAAATTTGTATGTCATGAGTTATCTATTTCTCCAAGCCTCCAAGCCAGCCCACCAAATGAAAGACTTCAGACATCAACTGCTCTATTAGCAGGGTCAGCTTATTCCAATCCTCTTTAACCTCTCTGAGGCATAGCCTATTCAAATTAAGTACTCTTAACACCCAGACCCTTAAAGCATATAATTATACAATTGTGAAGCAGAATGCTACATTTCTTTTGTCTCACAGATTTATGATAGAAAGAATAGAACTTCCGACTGAGCTTTCTCCTTTCCGCCTAGACATTATTAGGGAAATTTTTCAGTTTACCTAACCAGCTCTGCATGAAAAAACATTTTCTATTCTTATTGGAAAAGACCTAACATTAAATCTGTCAAGTTTTACTGAGACATGAACAAAAGCAGAGCAGAAGCAGGAGAACAAGCATCCTTGTCTCTTACTTCATTGCATACACCCATGTTTAAATGCCTTCTTTTCCCACTGCCGCCTGTGCCTTACAAATCAGGCAGGAATCTGACTAGGCGAAACACGTCTCTCAAAGTTCAGCTGTAGTCTCCTGCTTTCTCTTATGGCCCATCTTTTGTGCACTTAGTGGATAAATTAATTTCAAAATACACTCCATAATCCTTGCCTTTTCCTTCAGGGAGTGTGTTGTATTTTCACATAAAGACTAGTAATGTTTATGCAAACTTTTAACATCATTTACCAAAGACTTTCTGCCCTTTCAGGGCTCATATGATGATTACATATTATTAATACATTATAAATCATCTATTTTTGTCTTGTAATATGTTTAAATGGAAGGATGTATAAGTATAGTATTCAGTCAATAAAACCACATCAGTGCAACAAGGGGTAATCTTGCCTTCACTTGTTGGTTCCTATCATAAGACAGTTCTCTGTAAATTTGTGTCCTGGGAGGCAAAAACAGAATAGACACATGAGACTGACAGCTACCAAAGCAATCCCACTTGCCAAGCCATTGGGAATAACCAAATCATGGAAGCAACAAGAACTGGTTCAGAGCTGATCTAGTTTCTTGCAGTGCCATACAGTTTACCTAATACCTACACCTGATCATGTGGACATAGTCAATCCAAGGTTTGAGCCTTTAATTTATTTCAGTGACAGAGTGTATGTATATAATCTCAGTCTCCTTAAAATAGGTATCTTTGGATCTTATACTGTTCTCCCAGTCACACCACCTGCCCCATCATTGTCTTTTGAATCTCAATCTCATTTATGGTCTGAAATTCCTTCCCTTTCAAAGGTGATTTTAGTTTTGGGAAAAGACAGAAGTACCAGGGTGTCCAATCTGGGCTGTAGTGGGCTGAGTCACCTCAGTTACCAAAAACTCTGCCCAATATGTGATGCATGAGCAGTATGTTTTTGTGTTGAAGCTACCGATCACCAGTTGTCCATAGCTGCAGCCTTCTGAATCATCTGAAGTTTCCACAGAGGAATGTTCAAGTTAACACAAAATTTGATGCACATGCATTGCTCTACTTGCTTAGTCATTTTGAATACAGCCTCTACACAGTACACATGCTCATTCAATGGTGTCTACCACTCCCACTAACTAATGCAGTAAAGTCATCATTGTTCACACATGCACATTCCAGTTCACTCTCCTTGGCTGCCAGGTTACATCAATGTCACACCAGTCGTTTTCCATTATATTAACAAAGGCTTGACTTTTTCCCAGTGGACCTTGTATATTTCTAAATATATGCATATATATGTATATGTATATATATATATATATTTCTACACACTTTATATATATAATTTATATAAAGTTAAACTGTAAATATATATGAAATGATAGAATATTCAAAATTATATTTTACTAAGTATTATTAAATATATTATACTTATTTTGATATAAGCATGTGCCTCACTAGTGAAATATTAATTAACAATGTATCACTATGTTCTATTATTTTGTCTGTTTCTCATAAGGTAAGAGAAATGGGCAAAAATAACATTTCACAAGTATTAGTGTCTAAAGAATAAGAGAGTAATTTGCCAATAACAACTGTTATCTAACCCCAAATAATGTTGAGTTGAATTCCTAGAGGTTTTATATAAATATAAATATATATATATATATATATATATATATATATATATATATATATTTGCCTTTGCTAATAGTTGCTATGGGAAAAAAGACAGCCATGTCAATGGTTATCCATGAGGAGAAATGTGGACATAGAACCTCTATGTATCATCTTAGTTCTAACTCATTATTAACTGAATGAAAAAAAGAAAGGTAATAATCATTATTTTAGAAATACTAATAGAAAAATTAAGAAAACATTATTTTAATCCCACCATGTATAAATAATCATGATTTTTAACATGATTATTTTTAAACTTTATGCTCACTTAAAACTAATAGTGGCATATCAATGTTTAAGCATCTCTGTGATTACTCATAGAGTAGTATCAGAAGGAAGAAGCTTCTATATTCACAGAATATGTCTATATTCCAAATCTGAAATAATATTTCTTAATTTACTTTGTCTTGATATTAACTAGATACTAGTTTGCTTTGGATTTGTCCATACATGATATGTATTTTTAATCTCTCTATGCTTTCATATTTAAAATGCTTTTGCTTGAGAAAATATATAATTGGCTTTGATTTCTTTCATCTGAAAACCTCTGTCCTTTATTTGGTGTTTTTAGATAAATAACTTTTGATACAATTATTGTGATTTGATTAAAATCTACTTGTTAGTTTTCATTTCTCACATTTATCCTTTGTGTCCTGTTTCTCTGGTTTTCTCCACTTTTTTTTGTATTTAAGTAATTTTATAATTTTATTTTTTCTTCACTATTGCCTTATAATTTTAACCTCTTTTGTAATTTTGTTAGTGGTTAGTCTTGCCCTTTATATAGATAACAGTTACTTTAACAGTTGTTTTAATCACTGTTGTATCAGCAAGGTCTAAAACAGTACTTTGGAAGAGGAAGTAAGTGGTAAATATTTATTTAAAATGTTTGTATTTAACTCATATTTTACATATATTACCCATTGTATGGTTACATGAAACATTTCAATACTTTTCCTAAATATAAGTATTCTAGTTTTATTGTATCAGTACCAGATATGGTGTGTGTGTGTGTGTTCCTGTTTGTTTATTCTAAAGTAATGAAAGCTATATATAGTTGACTTTATTTCTACACAATAATTTCCCTGAAGTGATATTACTTGAACATATGAAAAGCACATTTAATTTTTAAAAACTTTTATATTGTCAGATATTGTTCTAAAAGAGTATAGTAATTTACTCTCGCACTAATAGTGTATTATAGTTCTCATATATTACCCTTCTTTAATAAGCACTGGGTCTAATTACATTATTTAATTTTCTAATCTATGCATTGATGATACTATTTCACTATATTTTTGAAAAGTTTTTCCTCAATAATAAATACATACACACTCTTTTCATTTATAAATTAGATATTTGAATAATGTATCTTGAACAATCCATCTTCTCTGGATTTTTTTCTCGAATTTTGACCAATTTTGAATTAGATTACCCCCCTTTTCTGTCATATACTTGAAGTTTATTTGTATAATATTGGCGTTTTTAGTATTCTTTTTAGGTGCTTTTCATATTTACTTTTTTCCTCTAATTTTTGGTGATACATTTGTAAATTATAAACATACTGCAATGTTAGTGTATAATGAGAGAGAAAAGATAGCTATATAAGTAGGACCATTATTCATATTTTGGCAATCAGATATTTTAAAAATATATTAATTGAATTTAATATTGTAATATCCTTGGACTATCCTTATTACACTTGTTTTAATTTTTTTCATATTTCTGTCCATCTAGGACTCTTCATATCAAAGTTTAGATCTGTTGTTAGCAGCCTTTACAGGCAGAGATCAAAGAAGGAATATACAATATAGATCTCAAACACAGAGAAAAGATCTGAAGCAGGGAATCAAAGAGGCGTTTCCCTTGAGATTTTGTTTCTCGTTTCTTTTCACTGTGGTGAAGAATCAAAATGTTAAATTCTGAATCTAAGAAAAAATGAACTAAAAATCATTCTGGAATAAATTCAGTGCTCAGTCACATTCTAACATATTATTAAATTTAACATTTAGTATTCTCATGATTTTTCTCATTCCGATGTCATTATTATTTTCATTTTACATATATTTTTACTTATAAAACATCTGTGTTGATGAGTGTTTGAGGAATTATTTGAAATATTACATTACAAGGCAATGATTTTGCACAAATTATTTCATTTAATCCTCATAAACCTCAGGTGTGAGTAATAATTTTTCACATTTTACATCTGAGGGAAACTCATCAAAATAAGCTAATTGACCCTTCAAAGATCACACAAAGAGTAGAATACCAAAAAAATCTCAACTTAAAACTCATTCTTGTATTTTTGAGTCAAGTTATTAATACATTTAATATATTCATATTCTATTTTAATCTTTATTGTATTTTTCCAATTACCATTTAGTCCCTTTATACCCTCCTCCCCCAGGGATCCCACACTGTTGTTCATGTCCATGACTCCTTCCTCAATGGTGTGATTACTGTGTATATATCAATGACAGAGAATGTTTTATTTTTCCAGAAATAGATTGCAGCTTATTTTCTATCTATGCTTCTATACATTTATTCTGTAAAAATGTCCAGGGTTAGGAAACAGGGCAATGCTAAATTTTAGAATAAATGCAAGATCTTAATCTTTTATAATTTTAGTAGTATAAAATAAATATTATATCACTATGTTTTACATGGCCAATTTTTAATTACACATTGTCACTTATTATCATTTCAAAATACATAACAAATTTTTAATCCTTCATGGTACTTTGACAATGGTAAACATCTTGTTGATTATTATGCAATTGCTTGTATAACTGGTTTTGTGCTCATCTACCAGGTAAATTCTCCTGTCATGTTTATCTTTGTATACCTAGAACTGGCAAAGAGCCTGGATCCAAATCAAGGAGATCAGTAATGAATATTTTTAAGCAAATTTTAATACTGGATGTTGAGTGGTGCAAGCAATATAAGCTAAGGTGATATTGCCATGTGCTTTGAGTGTAGATCTGTAAGTAACAGGGCAAAAGAACCACAGATTTGAAGATCATTGTAGGACTGATATTTAACATGAAGAAGTATAATATTCTCATTGTTTATTTGATGGAGACAAATCAAGGGTGGAAATTAACACAGAGGACTTCTTTTAATTGAAAAAAATAAAGCTGTCCTTTTAGTGATTAGAAACCATTGCATTGTTTTATAAAAGAAATTTGCACCTTCAGAATAATTGCATTTTAATAATAATATAAAATACAATTTTCTAAAATTTTATCTTGGTATTCTCAATGGATTATATGATACTTATATCTGTAGGATAATCAACATTACATTTTTGTTGTATAATATGCCATCCTTTTTTGATGTTATTAATAAGGCATGATGCTGTTCAATCTGTAATGAATAAAGTAAAAAAATATTAAATAAACATTATATACTGCACAACTCATGTAATATAAGTGATATTAAAATTGTGAATGTCTATATAAATGTATTTGACTAATTTATTTTCATTATTTTTAGTATAATCTATTAAGCAGCCTGTACTATCCAGTTTGTTATGCATTTAATTTTACTAAATATTAATTCAGTTACTATTCTTTTTAATAAAAAATTATAATGTTAGCCCTGGCTGGCATAGCTCAGTGGATTGAGTGCGGGCTGTGAATCAGTGTCACAGGTTTGATTCCCAGTCAGGGCACATGCCTGGGTTACAGGCCATGGACCCCAGCAACCGCACATTGATGCTTCTCTCTCGCTCTCTCTTTCTCCCTCCCTTCCCTCTCTAAAGATAAATGAATAAAAATCTTTAAAAAAATATAATGTTAATTTTCTATGAGTTAAAATGCCATATCTATTAAACATTACCTCAGTCATTAGAAATATTTTGATACTTTCTATAAGTTTTGAATATATAAATATAATATATATTTAATGAAAACACTGGAATGTATAAATAAATCAAGTCCTATACAATAACTTTTCTATATTTACTTATTTTGAGTTACTATATAATTAGATTGGAGTAAACTCATACATGACAATCACTTCCACACTCACCAGTCTAAACCTAAGTTTTTTCAGAAATATTTGCTTTGACTAGTTCTTGAGAATGAAATAATATGTATGTTATTTTTTCTTAGAATATACATCTTCTCTTAGAACTGAAATAGGTATCTAAACATTCTTTTATTTAATACAAAGAACAAAAGAGTCACTTTTTAAAAATTAATTCAGGTATCTGGTGTTCTGAAAGCCATACTTGTGGAAAAGTGAAATAATAAACAATCTTGACTTAATAATTATGGTGGATAAATCTTGATTAGAAGATAAATACAAGATATAAATGATAAAGAATGTGAAAACAACATTAAGATGTTTAACTAATAGTTATGAAAATTTAAAAAGCAGACATAGGAGAAAACTGTACTTGAACGATGATTAAAATAAAATTTAAAACATAAATAAATAAATAAAAAGCAGACATGGATTACTCTGAATGGATTATCTGTGTTTGTGAACAAACATGTTGTTATAAAAATTTAATATATGCGGTAATATTTATTTGGGAGAGACATATATTTTACAATGAAGCATAAAAAAGATAAAAGTAGACTGTACTCTTAAATTCTTAAAAAGAATATAATGAGTAGGGTAATAGACACTGCATCAAATTGCATTTAATGTCCTTATAGTACTAAAAATGAGAGCAAATAAGCACACGAGAAAATCTTCTAAAAAGAGACAAGCAAAAGCTACAGGAGTTTATCACTACTAATGCAACATTTCAAGAAATGTTAAAGAGAATTCTTTAAATGTAAAAGAAAAGGCCAAAACTAGAAGTAAGAAAATATATAAAAGAAAAAATATCTCACTAGTACAGGCAAACATATAGAAAAGAGAGTAGTTCAACAATTTATAAATTGAGTATGAAAACAATTAAAATAGCAATATGTACATACCTATCAAAATTTGCCTTGAATGTAAATTGACTAAATGCTCCATCGAAAAAAAAAACGTTGGGTTACTGAACTGATAAAAAATCAAGACCTACATTATGCTGCCTATGTGGGACTTCAAATTAAAACATACACACAGACTAAAAGTAAAGTGATGAAATAAGATATTTCATTATAATGAAAATTAAAAAAAGAAGCTGGTGTGGCAATACTTATTTAGACAAAGCAGACTTTAAATCAAGGGCTGTATAACAAGAGTCAAGGATGGACTCAGATTTTCCACTTCTGGGTGCTTGTCTGAACAAACCAAAACACTGATTCCAAAAGATGTATGCACCCCTATGTTCACCACAGCATTATTTACAGTAGTCAAACTGAAGAAGCAGCCTAGGTTTTCATCAAGAAATGAATGATAAGGAAGTAGATATATATGTGTGTATACACACACACTGGAATATTACTTAACCACGGAAGAAAAGAAAACCTTGCCATGTGTGACAACTTGGATAGACCTAGAGAGTATTATGCTAAGTGAAGTACTTCATAGAAAGACAAATGCTGTATCATTTTTACTTATATGTAAAATCTAAAACACTAAACAAATGAACAAACAAAACAAACAGACAAGAGATACAGAAAAACTTAGTTTCCAGAAGGTTGAGCAGTGGGGATGTGGGCAAAAGGAGAAGGGAGTAGATGTACAAACATAGTTATAACTTGAATAAGTCATTGGAATGTAAAATATAAAGAATACAGTCAATGATACAATAATAACTTTGTGCAGTAACAGGTGGATAGTGGACTTTTTGTGGTGAATACTTTGTATGGTATATAAATGTGAAATCTCACTATGTTGTATACCTGAAACTAATATAATATTGTATGTCAACTATACTTTAATTAACAAGAGCTTAGCATTCCAGAAAAAAATATATTGAGAAGGGATAACTGACAGTTGACATAAACAAATATATAAAATATACTCCATCTTGAGAGTAGTGAACTAAGATTATAAGGACTAGAATGACAGAGAAAGGTATCCCTGCTCATTATCATGAACCAGCGCTGCATGGAGAAGCCTGCTGTCCTGTAACCATGGCAAACCAGAGCAGTCCCTGCCCACACTGTTCCAGCAATTTATTCTAAGCGAGTGCTTACATTTTACATCATAATGAGACATTTGGATTTTATAATTTTAATGAAAATGGAAACATAGCATATGTTTCACAATTGACATAGCGTGCGGTCTGTAATTCTGACACTTCCATAAAATTGAAAAGAGACACAAAACACCTCTGGAAAGTCATGTGGGGCTGAGGAAGGCAGGCAAACTTTGTCCGCATCTGCACTCTGACAATCTGAGTTGTTTGCAGACTGTAATTTGCCACACCAGCAGGAAGGAACTGAAGAGATGGAGGGATGGCTTTCCCAGAGTTCTCTCAAACTATGTGAAGCCACTAGTGATCTACGCTGTAAGATAAGGCGATGCATTGCATTTTACCTGATTTCCTCTTGTGTGAACTAGATGTCCCAGATGAATTATTAAAAAGGCTTTCTGATCTTTAAGATATCATAAGTTAAGAAAATTGGATAAATACTAATATGCTCAGCACTAACATAGAATCGAAGTGGAATCATTCTGGGGGGAAGGGTGGGGCAATTTAACTGAAAAATAAATAAATAAATAAATAAATAAATAAATAAATAAATAAATCTTAAGGAAAGGACTGTAGATTAGTTTGAGAGTTATCACTTCACCAAATTTGCAATTTATCAAATGATCAATTCACTAAATTACCAGTTTACCAAAGTTCATTTCATTTGCACATATATTATAACTAGCAATGTTTTTGGAATGGTGGTTTCTTTTATATTTTGCAATTAATGTGTCATGCATGATATGAACATCAATTTTAAAGCAAAAGAAAAGAAATTATAATCATTTTCAGAAGGTAATGTTGAACTGAAAAGGAAAGCTGGAGAAGTGGTGATGACTGTACTACGAAATGAATGATTCAAAACCTCACTTTTTAATTTGGGAGCCTTTTACGTTTTTTGCCAACACCACACATTGTTTTACTCAGAACCTGCTCTTGTATTTTCTGTAGTGTTTTGTCTTGTCATAGGGGTCGGGAGTAAGAAAAACATTTCCAATATTTTCTCAAAGTGAAAAGACACTCAAGATATGTCCCTTCGAGTAGACACACAAGGCGAAGGCAGAATGCAGCACTGGGAAATAACACTCCTCTGGGAGGGGGCCATCTCTCTGCACGCAGAGCAGCGGAAACACAGTTCTCCTGGGGAGGCCGCCGTGGAGTTTCCAGTGCACAGAACCCATGATGACTATAGACAACAAAAATATACTGTAGACTTGAAAGTCGCCATAAGAGTAAAACTTCAATGTTCTTACCAAAACAACAACAATGACAAGAAGATGGTAATTTATGAGGTAAACAATGTGTTAACTAACCTTATTTTTGCGGTAAACATTTCACAACACATAAGCAGTACATCACACTGTGCATCTTAAACTTACACAATCTTAAATGTCAATTATATCTCAATAGAGCAAACATAAAACATTATTTTTAATGAAATGGAATAATAGATCTAAAGTTCATGATTTCATCAGGAATAATTTCAAAAGCTAAAATTCTAAGAAATCTGAATACCTGGAAATGCCCTCATGTTGTATTGATTATAATTATGGTTTATGTAATCAACTATCTCTAGGTTTAAGTTCTAAGTCTTTCACTTATTAATATATATCCTTTGATACTGAATAAAATAATTTTTGGTTAGTTTAGCTTCAAAATATCAATAATAGCACTGCCAACTTTGAGTTTTTGTAAGAAATTAGTAAGATAAAATACTTAGATAATTGCTTAATACATATTATATTTTGTCAATTTATTAATGATATGTACTTGGTGTAAGAAAATAAATATATTAAATATGGAAACAAAAAGTAAAATCTCCCCCAAAATCACAATGTTATAATGTTAGGTATCATAAAAGCTATTGCTGTTTCATACATGTGCCATGAATATTGGTAAAACTGTATAAATCATTAATTAATTAGGGCTATATGACTGATTTATAAATTGAAATTTGCAGTATCATTTATTTAATCTCAGCAAGTACACATTTTGAATACAAAATGTCTCCACATTTCTTCTTCAGTATTTCTATGGCCACAAGAGCATCTGTACAAATCAAATAAAATGAATGAATATTATTAGTACATTAGTATAAGGAAAATGATCTCTACAGTATGAGTATCTTAGAATACATTATACTGTATCTGTCTCATCTAAACTATTTTCAGGCAAATTAAAAATAACTTAACCATGTGTGACAGATTTGATGACAGAAAGATGTAATATAACACATAGCTTTGAAAAAAATGCCCCAAAATAATATAAGAAAAATGAATACAGTTACTTTTGTCTAGATAAATAAACTGACACATACCTGTCCTGACTGTGTGGTGAATGGTGTGAGTTTAAATATTTCATAGTCATCCTTTGGGAAATTGCTTCTTTTGGCAATGTATATGTTAATGGTACATGTGACAATAAACAAATAGAACAACAGAAATTAATTGGGGGCACTATGCTAACCTAATGACACAAATATCAATGCATACATGCCAGCAATAAAATTCTATTGATAAATAAGATAACATTTAATTGATAGAAATTAAATTAACAGTAAACTGTAGTCCAATACAGAACAGTAACCTAGAGTTCCCAAGAGTGTCTTTCCCTTTCAGTGTCTTTATACTTTACCTGTTCTCAGTAGTTTGTATAATTATGCCTCACTCTGGGCTCCTATTCTATTTAAACACAGTTAATTAACAATAAGTAAATAAATAAGTGAACAATAAGCAAAGGGGAATCAACAATTGAGTGAAGTTGGAGATGCAGACAAAATGAGAGGAGAAAATAGTTCAAATGATGCTTTTTAATAAAACATTTTGATAAAAAAGCAAAATAACAAAATAAAAATAATAAGTAATCCGGGTACAGAATGAAGAAGCCAAGAATGCAATTGAGCTGACCCTTAATCCAGATTTTTAAAAAATCTAGGAAATAACTTGGTATGTTTTTTAGTCTGATTCTCAGGAAGTTAACATTTTTCTGGATATTTCCATTATGCCTCATTGTTTTATTTATCACATATATTTTAAGTATACTTGATCCTCCTTTATACAAGACATCATATGCTAGGAACGAAGACTGAGTGATGAAGAAGAGTGGCCTATTCTTGGTTTTAGAAGTGGGAGAGAGTGTGATATTTGTGGTTTAAGCAGCACCACAAATGTACAGTTTTGTTAGCAGCCTATTTTGGGCAGAATAGTCAACAAAACTTTTCCTGGCACCTGTGAATATGGTATGTGACATAGGGACATACTCAAAGGGAAAACATGGTTTCAGATAGAATTTGTTTTGCTGACAACTGACTTATCAATAGAAGTATTATCCTTAATTATTCTTGTGGGCCCAATGTAATCAAAGAGGTGCTTATCACTGCAAGAGTGAGATAAGAATCGGTGTCAGAGTGAGAAAAGCTCTGCTCCATTGCTGGCTGTGAAAAGGGAATGGGGTCATGGGCCAAGGAGTGGAGGCAACCTTTAGAAGCTGAAAAAAAAAAACAAAACAAAACAAGGAAATAAATTCTCCTTACAGCCTCCAGGAAGAACATAGCCTTGCTGTCATCTTGATTATAGCCCAGCTAAATCTGAGTTAGACTTCTGACCTGCCAAACTGTAAAATAATGCATTTGGGTTGTTTTAGTCCTGTAAATTTGTATATATTTTTGTAGTAGCAAATGAATACCGCTACACAGCCCATGGAATACACTGGGGAGTTACAGAGCTATTTGAAAAAAAGTGGCATTTTAGTAGACAGCTGAAGATGGGGTAGAAATAGGTAACTTAAATGTTCCAGTGGAATGGTGAATAAGCATTTTGTAGGGACAAGGTATGAATTCTACAGAGAGTTGGTAGGAGAAAACACTGTATATTTTAAAAACTGAAAAAAAAAGTTCATTATAAACATATGCAATGTATTTGTGTGGTGTATTGCTGGGGGCAGGGAGAATTGAATGAGGGCAAGAAACATTTGAGAGTGAGCAATTATTAGTCTGGAGTTAATTTATGGAGAAAACATCAGGGATTTGAAAGCCATGATAACAAATTTGGAAGTATTGTTGAAGGCAAGGAGAAGTCATGAAAGGACTTGATGTGTGTTTCTGAAATTAATTTGCATTTTACAAATATTTCTGAAGCTGCCCCTGAAGAATAGAATGAGGCAGGCCAGATTGAAGTTAAGAGGCTTTTCAGAAATCCAGGGAAAAATGTGATCGGAATCTTGTTTAGGATTGTGATAAGTGGGATTAGAAAAGGAACTTGAAGTCAGCAGTAGTTCTCTTTTCTTTAATCATTTGACTAGCAATGGGTTGGTAGTGCTACCTGAATTTGTATCCTTCATCTCAAGAAAGATTCATTCTGGCACAGAAATAGAATAACTCTCTGGACACTATCAAGATCTTTTTAGTTATTTATTCCCCATACCTGATTTTATAAGCATTTACTTGATACGTTGTTGAATAATCAAAATAATATTGTAATAGAAGTCAAAAAATCTTTGCTTCTGTTTCCATTTCTGTTGTTAAATAACTGTCAATGCCAGAAAAGTTCAAATTATTTCTGGGCCCTGGCTGGCGTAGCTCAGTGGATTGAGCTCAGGCTGGGAACCAAAGTGTCCCAGGTTCGATTCCCAGCCAGGGTACATTCCTGGGTTGCAGGCCATAACCCCCAGCAACCGCACATTGATGTTTCTCTCTCTCTCTCTCTCTCTCTCTCTCTCTCTCTCTCTCTCTCTCTCTCTCTCTCCTTCCCTCCCTTCCCTCCCTAAAAAATAAATAAAATCTTAAAAAAATAATAAGTTTAAAAAAATTATTTCTGGGTATTATTATCCTTATGGGTAAATAAGCAAACTGAATTCCATAGTATAGATTAAATTACATAAAATGTCAATATCTAACTATTTTAATTCACAAAACTACCAAATGTATGATTCCACATATTTTTTGTAGTTACAAAATCACGTATGCGAGCTTTCAACATGTTAGAGAACCAAAAATCAATACCCTGCATATTTACTTTTGAAAACAGTGGAATGCAAAGTTAATATGCTTCATATTTACTTAAAATAAATAATATGATTTAGACTTGTAAAAAATCTGAAAACTAAAATTTTATTTTACAATTGCAAAGAACTCATAACACCAAATTTTTATCTTTGCTGCATTTTTGATATCTTAGAAATATCTCTAAGAATAGATTATTGTTTAATAAATATGTACAATACTCATCATTGTAGGAACAAAAATTGATTTCTTGGCCAGCTATTTTCCTAACAATGTGGGGTCCCATGTTCATTATTTCTTACAATAAAACTACTCCAGCATGCCTTAGGTAATTGACCTATAATAATGATAATTTTCCCTCCCTGAGAAAATTACTTTTAAATTTAAATTTCTTCTTAGTCTTAAGGGAATGATTCACCTTGTCAATTCATTTGTTTTTTGATTCCCCATTTTAATTAGTCTCAATTTAATTACAATTGATTGAGTTAACATATCAAACAAGAAACTACCTGCATGAATAGGAAAATCCCACTTTCCCAATAGGGATCAAATTGCACGTTAGAGAAAAATATCCAAACTCCTTTGTGTGCACTTGTATGCATGAGCTTCCGAGTTTATTTTCTAGAGACAATAAAAAAAAGATAACTGTTTGCACAATAGAAACAATGAAATTATTCCAGGGCCCTAAGTCATTTTACTCTTCTTTTGTTAAAATACAAAGAGAGAGGGAGGGTGGGAACCTGCAGGTGATTATGATACATGAAGAAGGTTGAGAACCACAAAACTCTACATTCTTATTCTCTGCAAATTATCCTTCACTCCTTTCGCCTTATCTGATCTGACATAGTTAGCCACCTTTAAAGAGAAATATAATTGCAAGTGAAAAATGTTAAAAAACTAGGTTCAATCTGTTTTTCTTTCCCCAAATGATTATAAGAATAGCTGTCACTTCTCCTCATTCTATGTTCATCCATTGTCCCTGTTGGATAAGTGAGATGGAAGGAATCGTGCTAAAAGAGTATTTTTAGGAGAAAGGCATTAAATGCTACCTTGGGGGAGACATAAATCCAGGACAATTCCTCTAGGACAGCAACTTCTTTTATTCCCTTTCCTGCCACAATACCAATTTATTCATCTAATTTTCATTCCCAATTGTGAATAGAGTATTTTTAATTTCATTATTATAGTTTTTATAAGAATCCCAAATGATGAATATAAAAATTTTCAGAAAAATACAATATCTAAGATTCACATTTAGTATTTGGTTAAAACAAAACTACAATATGAATTTTCTATTATAATTACAGTTGATTTTACTTTATTTTAATTATATTTTATTGATTATGTTATTAGAGTATACCAATTTTTCCCCCTCTGCCCTCTTCCACCTAGCACCCCACACTCCCTCAGGCAATCTCCACACCATTATTCATGTCCAAAGGTCATGCCTATAATTTCTTTGGCAACTCCATTTCCTATACTATATTTTATATCCCCATGGCTATTCTGTACCTATCTGTTTATACTTCTTAATCCCTTCACCTCTTCACTTAATCCTCTACAACCCTTCCTGTCTGTCAACCATCAAAATGTTGTCCATATCCATAGTTCTGTCTCTGTTCTTATTTGCTTAGTTTGTTTTTTAGATTCAGTTGTTGATAGATATGTATTCATTGCCATTTCATTGTTCATAGTTTTTTATCTTTTTCTTTCTCTTAAATAAGTCCCTTTAATATTTCATATAATAATGGTTTGGTGATGATCAAATCCTTAGGTTTTTTTTTCTTGTTTGGGAAGCACTTTATCTGCCCTTAGATGCTAAATAATATCTTTGCTGGGTAGAACAATCTTGGCTGTAGTTCCCTGCTTTTCATGACTTTGAATATTTCTTGCCAATCCCTTCTAGCTTGCAAAGTTTCTTTTGAAAAATCAGCTGACAGTCTTATGGGAACTCCCTTGTAGGTATATAACTGCACTTCTCTTGCTACTATTAAGGTTTTCACTTCATGTTTAACTTTTGACATTTTAATTATGATCTGTCTTGGAGCGGGCCTCTTTGTATCCAGCGTGTTTGGGACTCTCTGTGCTTCCTAGATTTGCATGTCTATTTCCATCATCAAATTAAGGATTTTTTTTTCACATAGATTGACAATTTCTTGCTCTTTCTTGTCTCCTCTGGCACCACTGTGATGAAAATGTTGGAATGCTTAAAGTTGTCCCGGAGACAGCTTACACTATCCTCAATTTTTTAAAAATTATTTTGTATTCTCGCTGTTCTCATTTGTTGTTTTTGCTTTCTTAGGTTCCAAAACCAGGGTGTCCAGCATTTTGATGTCTCTGGAACACACTGGAAGTAGAGCTGCCTTGGGCCACATATGAAATACATTGTGACATGTAATGATACAAAAATCTCATAATGTTTTAAGTAAATTTATGCACTAATAATCATCCTGAGCTGCATGAAGCCCATGGGCCTCAGGTTGGACATCCAAATCACTGATTTGATTCTCACCTTCATCCATGCTACTGCATTTCCCTGTAAATTGTTCTTTATTTCAACTAGTGTATCTTTTATTTCTGACTGGATCTGTTTTATGTTGTTGGTGTTCTCACTAAATTTCTTAAGCATCCTTATAACCAATGATTTGAACTCAGCATCTGATAGATTGCTTATCTCTATTTTGTTTAGTTCTTTTTCTGGAGTTTTGTTCTGTTCTTTCATTTGGGCCATATTTCTTTGCTCATTTTGGCAGCCTCCCTGTGTGTGTTTCTATGTATTAGGTAGAACTGTCTTAGTAGCATGGTCTAATGTGTTTTTAGGTGTAGGTGTCTTATAAGGTCCCATGGCACAGCCTTCCCTGCCACCTAAGTTGGGTACTTGAGGTGCACTCTTTGTATGGGATGAGTACACCCTTCTCTTAGAGTTGAGCTTTGATTGCTGTTGGCAGGTCAGTTGGGGGGATTTATCCAAGCATCTCCGCTGCAAGAACTGGCTATAACCACTGATCACCAACCTCTGCCCTTTGGAGGTTGGGAGGATTAGCTGTTGGGCAGGGTGTTGGTGCTCCCATGTGCTTCATAGGTGTCCACTGTATACATAAGATCTGGGTTAACCTGGGTGGTACAGGTCAAGGTCAGGCCCCACCTGTGATCTACAGAAGCCACTCTTCATGAGCTATAAAGCAATCTGAGATGGCTGCTACTTGTGCTGGACTTGAAGATTCCCTAGTGACACAAAACCATGAATCTAGGCTGGCTATTGTTAGTGCTTGGCTTGGGACCACTTGGCAGAGGTACAAGGGCTGTTATCTTGCTGAGGCCAGCAGTTGCTTACTTGAGAGAATTTAGGAAACTGTGAAACATGAGCCAAGATTGGCCATTTATATGGAAAAGTCACTGTTAACAGCTTGGGTAGGCCTGTAAGCTGGGTGAGACAGAGTCTCAGGGAATCCCCAAGGCAAGGCAAACAGTGTTAGCTAGGTTGATGAAGTCTCTGATATGGTGCCTACCTGCCAGCTCTATGGCACTGTGTGGGGAGGGTTTAGAAAAGGGACAATGGCCTCTGTCTACCTTTCTGTTGGGGAAAAAGTGGCCCCCTCCCCCAGCTCTCACCTTGATGCCATACACTTCAGTTCCTCCCTGTATGTCACTGGTGTGTTTCAAGCTGCTACCCAGTGGTAGAGCTCAGAGCAGGTGAGTATGAATAAATCTGTGTGCGGACTCTTTAAGAGGACTTGCTTGGCACTCCTTAAATTTCTTCCACTGACTAAATCCTCACTGCTTTTTGCAGCCAGAAATTCCTGGCACTGGAACCCTAACCTGGGGTGGAGGCGCTTGGTCTGGAGCTAGGACTTCTTGCAACCAAGATATTCCTCCCAAAATTTTATCTAGCACATGGCAACATGGGATCAGCTCATTCCATGTCTCTGCCCCTCCCTCCCATCTGGATAGATGTGGTTTCTTCAATTCCATATTTGTCAGACTTCCATTCAACTCAATTTCTGATGACTCTGAGTGATGGCTGTTCTATAGTTTAGTTGTAATTTTGATGTGGTGATGCGGTTGTGCATAGAGGCAAGCTATGTTTATATGTGCTGCCACCTTGACCAGAACTCCTACTGGTCATTCTTAATGTGTGTGTGTGTGTGTGTGTGTGCGTATGTGTAATTCTAATAAAGCATTATTAATTTCTTTTTTTTTAAAGATTTCATTTTATTTATTTATTTATTTACTTATTTACTTATTTATTTATTTATTTTTTAGAGAGGGAAGGGAGGGAGAAAGAGAGAGAGAAACATCAATGTGCAATTGCTGGGGGTTATGGCCTGCAACCCAGGCATGTACCCTGGCTGGGAATCGAACCTGTGACACATTGGTTTGCAGCCCGAGTTCAATCTGCTGAGCTATGCCAGCCAGGGCATCATTAGTTTCAATGGTCAAAATATTAAGAAAATTTCAAAACATATAAAAATGACCTCAAAAATAAATACAATCATTTGTAAATCAGACAATATAATAATATACACATAAGATTCTGGTTAAACGTATATGTTTTATATAAGATGAATTTTATATTATATAAGTATAAAATATAATAGTTTATTATTAAATAAACTATTATATTCATGTAATTAAATGAATGTCAAACATTTCATAATATTTTCTTTGGAAATATACATACTAAAAAAGCTATAGTTGAAAAGCTTTTGAGAACTCTTAAACTAAATGATTTTCAATGGTTTAATTGGAAACCATTATGTTATCATCAAACGTAAAAACTGGTTTTAGTTTTGGCAGTAGCCATTCATTCCAAAGTTATTCCAAAGTTATACTGAGACATATGTTTCTAGCATGAGTAATATAGTGACGAAAACACCAGAAAAACCCCTGCTTTTCTAATTTTCTTAATTCTATGTACTTTTTAATAGGGACTAAAATTAAATAGCATTACATCTGCAAAATGTTCAGCAATACAATATTGTTTACACATTATTTATAAGACAGAAAACAAAATGGTGGTTGCTATGACCAGGACAAGAAGGGTATGGAGAGCTGCTGTTTAAAGAGTATAGAGTTTTAGTTTTGACAGATAAAAAAACGTTCTGGAGATTAGATGTATAAAAATGTGAATGTACTTACTAAGGAATAGTACACTTAAAAACGAATAAGATACTAAAATGTATCAGGTTCATCAGGTATGCGTATGAGGGTGCTAGTAATAGTTAATCATTTTGCAACATACAAATGCATCAAATCAACCTACAAGTTAAAATTATACAATGTGATGTCAATTATATCTCAATCAAGTTTTAAACTTTAAACAATGTTACTATATGCATAAAAGAGTCACTATATAATGGTTAAATGATATTATAAAATATAAGGATGTAACAAAGATATTATATTATAATCATCGTAGTAATCATATAATCACAACTGCCACCAAGTTAACAAAATTAGCAAAATATTTTAAAAAATAAATAAGAATATATGAGCAGAATTGAAATTCTATAAGATCAAACAAATTCAAATAATTAAATTAAAAACTGAGATTGAAACTATACAAATGACTCATTTGCCATCTCATAGATCTGTATTAAAGGGAAGAAGGTGACTGAATCACAAAATAAGTAAAACAATAACAACAAGGGAAAAAACTCTTTGGTGTCACTTATGGCAGAATCAGAATAATGTACTTTTCCTGCATGATTAATAAATAGGAATGTCCCAGGAGCTGAAAGAAGCACCAAACAAGAGTATTTTATTTTTCTATCTGGGAAGAATTTGGGAGACTGTCAAGAGAATAATTTTCTATAATGTATAACCCCCATTATCATTATCCTTCCAAGAGGAAAAAGAAAAAAAATATATTAGATTGCTATGACTCAGAACATAAATGCTCAAACAGTCCTCAGGAAAACCTAATACCTCACTAAAGGTAACCTACACACTGTCATGGTTGTGAGAATTCAAAGTTCTACTTTCTTTCCAGTTTTGCCATCATTAACTAAGAGTATTTTTTTTCTCGACAGCAAATAAAGGCTAAAAACTAACTCAATTCAATGAGATACTCTGGTTCAAGACATTAATCTAAAACCAAGGGAGATGCCCTACATGATAATATTTTTCCAAATTGAGGCAAAACTTGCCAGCCCGATAATGGCACTTAACAAAATTTAGGTTGAGAGCCCTGGCCGGTATGGCTCAGTGGATTGAGCAATAGCCTGCGAAACAAAGTGTGGCCAACTCAATACCCAGTCTAGGGCGCAAGCCTGGGTTGCAGGCCAGGTCTGCGGAAGAGGGAGGGTGAGAAGCAACCACACGTTGATGTTTCACTCCCTCTCTTTCTCCCTCCCTTCCCTTCTCTAAAATTAAATAAATGAATAAAAATTAGGTAGAGAAATGAAGAAAGTGAAAAAGGCCAGGGCCATACAGTTCAATGCATAAATCTTCCAACTGTCTTCCTCTTCCTAGAATACATAACAAAATATGTGTTTATATATATATGAATTGTCTATCACAAACATTCACATAGAAATTCCAAACGGTAAATACAACTTAATCAATAGAGAATGGGAGCCAGTATTGTCTTCGGGAGGGATAATTCTCAGAGGCATTTATTATGCTTTTAAGTTTATCCTCAAAACTTATTTGATTATATGATTACTACAATTTGAGCTACCCTTTCCAAAGCAGCGATGTCAACAAGATACTCTTGTATCAGCTTTTCACAGTGCCTTTTCTCACTCTCCATAATTCCTTACTCTATCTAAACTAACCTCTCAAATTCAGACAAATAAATGATGCAGCACTTGGATCTGCATCCAAGTTTGTATCTATTTTGTTTTCAGAGAACTTAAACTAAGACAAAAGGCATCTGAGTGGAGTCAAGAAAAGACCCACTTGATAGAATTCTGGAGTTAAGTTTTTTGTTGGTTTCCATGATTATGAATAAGTGGAGTGGTGATAACTCTTATTTACTTTAGCTTTGACATTACTTAGTCTATCAGAATGAGGCTTAGACAGAAGAGAAAGATTGGCATTGTCTAGGACCTTCCACAACCTAACAGTATTAGAACACAATAATTATAAATTTTGTATAGTTGATTGTATTTTATCAATTGCCTTAAAAATACTGACCCTAAGGATGCGGTAAAATCCAAAATCTTTCCATGGCAGTGTTTCAGAGTTCTTTACTCCTTATAGTCAAAAGGCAGATTATTAAAAAACAATGCAAGAGGTTTAATCATTGTAGCAGTGTTGCAAATAGAAATGCTAGTCAAGCCTTAATATAATACCTGTGATAATATCAGGTGCCTGTTAGGAATGAATGAGACCCTTATACATAGAATGGGGATATTTGGGAGTATACCCTATAAAGTTTTAATCCTCAGATTCCACAAAACCTTCAAGTTAAACCAAACAAAACAAAAATGTCCTCCTCTTTCTCAAATGAGAGCAGGAACCTCAAATTGCCTGGAAATATTAGAAAGACTCACTTGGGGCAGGTGATTCTCCAGATGACACAAATCTTTCCCAAGTTCTGCCCCTATTTCTCTAAATACATCTAAGCCAATCAATAACAAGTCTGGTTACTCCCTGAAAAGCTGCAAGGCCTAGCTAAGGTGTGTTAGCAGGAGCTAAGGGAATGGAGTATTTAGTTTTTTTAACAGAAGCAGTAGTGTGGTATAGGCCATCACTTTTCAATGAGTCTGGGTTTAAATTTGGACAAGAATGCCAAGAAAGGATTCTAAAATGCATCTACTGAGATGGTCTTTAACAGTTGGGGTGGAGACATTACCCCTATGTCACTAAGGCCATATAATTACACTATTGATGAGAACATCCCATAATTTTCATCATGATTGGGCCCTAGCTGAGAGTAGCAAATATTACCATGAAACTAGTATGCCAAAGGATAATGGAGCTATAGGATTCTTGAATAGCTCAGCCCAGGTAGTGACAGTAGTCATTGGTTGTATAGGGGAATGTATATGGTAACTACATTGAGTGGAAGGCCAGCGTAAAAAGAAGGATGCATTTTCTCTAAGGATCGTTTGTGATATATAATACTCTATGACTTTTCCAGGAGCAAAATACATGGGTAGCCAACCAGGACGTTTCTGGTTGCATAACCAAAACAAATTGTAAGCTGGCAAGCAGAAAACTGACATTAACTGCAGTAATGAAAATTACAATCTCTCACTCACTTTTCCAGTTTGAGCTCATTCACTGAAACAGAACCCATCTGTTGAAGTGGAAGCTAGATAACCTTGAGGAAAAACTAATGACACTGCTTATACACATAATAGATATTTTGCAAATCCTTACCAAAAGTGCGAGTGGTAAGAATTCACTACAGTGAGTTTACCCTGGGGGAAGAAGGCTATCAAGAATGCTTGATGACTGTTGGAGTTGAGGTTTGAGTTCATATTAGGTTTGAGTTTATATTGATAAGAACATATCCAATTTCCTCCACAGTTAGAATGAGAGCTTATAAAGAACAGGGACTTAATGGATTCTTAATCAAAAATGGATTCCAGTCCACAGTTCTCTCTCCAGACCCCAAATTCATAGCTGGGATGGATATACTTAAGAGCTGGAAGAGCCTGCACATTGGTCTCCTGACTTGTACAGTAATGGTCATTATGATAAGTATTGCCAAACATAAAGTGCTGAAGCTTCCCCTTTTCTAGAAAAGACAATAAATCAGATGTAATACTTAATCCTAATGTCAAATTGCAGAGATTAGCACTATTCTCAAACAATTAATGAATACAGGGTGGTGACCTACTTCATTTCCTGGTTCAATTTAACTATAAGTTTCTTGGAAAAAAGCAGAGACCCAGGTGGATGCCAGTAGACCTACAGTAAATTTAACCAAAGAAGAGTCTTCATTACAACTATTTATACTGGGTGTGGAATCCTTATTGAAACAGATCTGTTTGATACCTTGCCTGTGACTTTAATCTGAAGAATATGTTTTTCAACCTCCATCAAAAAATGAGATTTAAGCCCTGGCTGGTGTAGCTCAGTGGATTGAGTGCGGGCTGGGAACCAAAGTGTCTCAGGTTCGATTCCCAGCCAGGGTACATTCCTGGGTTGCAGGCCATAACCCCCAGCAACCGCACATTGATGTTTCTCTCTCTCTCTCTCTCTATCTCCCTCCCTTCCCTCTCTAAAAATAAATAAATAAAATCTTTAAAAAATGAGATTTAAAGAGTTATACTTATGTGGAAGGACAAAGGACATATTTTCTCTCATATCTCAAGTCTATGTGAATTTTTCTGTTTTGTGATTGAGCACATTCCATGGGCTACATAACTATTTTTTACATCCTGAAAATCATCATGATGCTCCATTAAATTGATAACGTGCTAATTGAACCTGATGAATAAAAAGTGGCACGTGCCTTGATGTCTTAGCAAGCTATAAGCCTAACATGGAAAACTCTAGAGTTCAACAATTTGTGACATGCTGGGGCATTCCTTCTAAAATACAGGACATAGTATATATTAATACCTAGAATGTTCTACTAACACCGTTGGCTGATGAAAGCAACATTTACAACTTTTGGGAATGTTTCTCAGATTTTTATATTTGGTGACTTAGAAGGCTGTATTTTTAAGTGAATCCTGTGGTGATAGCGGTGGGGGAAACTTTGCAGCAGACACTGCCTACAGTGTAAGCTACTCTGGTTCTTAGGCCATATTATGGTACTAGAGTTACCTATGACAGACAAGGCACTGTGTGGAACTCCCACTTGGAGAGGTGTGACATAAACCTTCAAGGTTCTTGGTCAAGGTCACGCATTCTACAGCAGAAAATTACCTATGGTTGACATGCTGATTCTGATTGTTGCAAGATACTAGAAGAAACTGAGTGTGAGATTAAGGAATTTTTTATTTCATTTTACTTGCATGCAAAGGTCCAATTTTCACAACACCATTTATTGAATAAACTGTTTTCATTGTATGTTCTTGCCTCCTTTGTAAAATGTTAATTGACTATTTGTGTGGATTTATTTCTGGGTTCTCTATTCTGTTCCATTTATCTATGTACCTGTTTTTATGCCAGTACCATGCTATTTTGATTACAATAGACTTATAGTATATTATATTGTCAGCAGAGTGTTGCCTCCAATGTTGTTCTTCTTTCTCAAGATTGCTGTAGCATTTCACAGTCATTTTTGGTTCCATATATATATTTAGAATATTTGTTCTAGTTTTGTGATATATGTCATTGGTATTTTGATAGGAATTGCATTGAGCCTATAGATTGCTTTGATTAGCATGAACATTTTAGTGATGGTAATTCTTCCGACCCATGAGAATGAGCACATTACATATTTTGATGTATTTCTATCTTTAATTTCTTCAGTGTCTTATTACCTCTTTTACCTCTTTGGTTAAGATGATTCCTAGTTATTTTACTTTTTGTTGCAATTGTAAATGGGATTTTTTTTAGTTCTCCTTTCTGACAGTTCATTATTGGTGTATAAAAATGCAACCAACTTCTGAATATTTTGAATCCTGCTACCTTAATGAATTAATTTATCAGTTTTAATACTTCTTTGTGTAGTCTGTAGGGTTCTCTATATACAGTATCATGTCATCCTCAAATAATGACATTTTTACCTCTTCCTTTCCAATGTGGATGCCTGTTATTTATTTTCCTTGTTGGATTGGTGTGGCTAGGACTTCCAGTACTAAGTTAAATAAGAGAGGTGAAAGTGGGCATCCCTATCCTGGTCCGGATGCTAAGAAAAATGCTTTTATTTTTTCCCCATTGAGTATAGTGTTAGCTGTTTATCATGTATAGCCTTTATCATGTTGAGGCATGTTTTCTCTATTCCCAGTTTGCTGAAGGTTTCTATCATAAATGGATGATAAATTTTGTCAAATCCTTTTCCTGCATCTATAGATATGATCATATTATTTTTATCCTTTATTTTGTTTATGTGGTATATCATGTTAATTGATTTGTTGATATTGTACCAACCTTGCATCTTGGAATAAATCCCATTTGGTCATGGTGTATGATCTTTTTAATGTATTACTAGATCCAATTTTCTAATATTTTGTTGAGTATTTTGGCATCCTTTTTCATTAGGATTATTGGCCTATAATTTTTTTTTCTTTGTAGTGTTTTTATCTGATTTTAAAATTAGTGTAATGCTGATGGATAAGGACATTTCGTACTTGCTTCATGGATGGGTTGATTGAATGTTAGCACTAGAAATACATGAACTGCTGGCATACATAGCACAAGGAAAGTAGAAATTAATGGACTTCTGTGAAAGGGAGATCCTTCCAGTTGGTTGTGCTAATAGGATCACACTTGGTCCTATTTATATGAGGGGATATTTTCTGGGAATACCTTATGTTTAAACTCCTTGGTAGGGATGAATGGTTGGACTGATTGCTTAGAGACCTAAAAGGAATAAGTTTAAAGATCATGTATTTGAAAAGGGGACATGTGAATAGGCTTAGGAGTGTAGAAATAAAATGTGCAGACCCTTGGTTTTCTTTTTAATTTAATGCTTGCCTGAATCATGTATAATGTTGGCCAACAGAAGGGTTTCACCACTAGTTTAACAGTGATTTTTTTCAGGGAATGTCAGCCTCCTTCTGCTGTCAGCAACTTCAGTGCTATGGCGGTGTGCCCACAGGATGGATCGAGCATCATGGCTTAGATGGAACTATTTATGTGAGTCAGAGCATGATTCTCCTATCTCAAGACAATTCTATCTTCAACTGAGTTTAAATGTCTTATGTGTCAACAGTGAGGATTGAGACTAAGCCTTTGATATTGCTCCATTTCTCACGTAAGAGCAACCAACTATTTAGAGCCAAGTCAATTATTAGATGCTTTCAGTCCTAGAAGGGACAGAAATTCATCTTTTCTGAAAAGGACTCTTATTCCAAAATGCGTTTTTTTTTTTCTCACATTGCCTTTGTTAATACCATGATATGAGGGCTTACACAGAAGCCTAATTTATCTACTTAATATCCCACATAGCATCACTTGAAGTAAAGGGGTGAATTTTATGATAGGATATATGTGACAATGACCATATAATGTGGGAACTTCTGTTCTAACCACATATTTTGCAGAAGCAGTTGGCCTAATTTGGATGATGAAATGACCTATTAAAGAAAGGTTCAGATAAGATACCAGTTTAGGAAGTCACACTGCAGTATTGAGGTGACAGCCTCTATGATACAGTATATATCCTGAACAATGGATAGTTAGTGTATAAAGTCTGAGAACCCTAGAGTTGGTAGAAAGAATGGGCAGTCTTAGCATTAGGTTTTTCATGCCAGTAGACCTGAATCAAACAAATGGAGGAGAAAATTGATCATCATTTTGATTAAGGACTAAGATGATCAATTTTCTCTAGCGATGATTTTATAAACTCAAAACAGGTCAGTAATGACTAGAATTCAGAATTACTGATGTGTTTGTGTACAGGAGTTCTATGTACTTAATCCGACAAGCTCAGGGGTCCAAACGGCAGGCCTGACAATCTTCAGCAAGAAAAAATTTTTGCTGAATGATCTGATTATAAATTCCTAACTGAGCAGGTCCTGGTGGGTAGTTATACACCAGGCCTACACCTTCCTTAGTTAAAAGTTCATCTTAGCCTTAGGCAAGACCTGTCCATTGCTCTTGTGCATCTAAGCTCACATACCTTTCAAATGTCAGAGTAATATTCTTTCCCAGACTCCCAGCAGGTGTAACCACCCTCACTGGAGCACATGCACTAAAAATCCTAATTGTTATCTTGTTGCATGTATACCATCTCTATTTATATGCTAAATATTAACTATCCTGTATCCAATTTATAAGAGATATGTAGTTTTCTCTATTTTCCTTTTTTCCAGTCACGGAGATTTCCCAGCTTTGCTTTGTGGATATAAAAGTGATATAGTAATAAAATTAACTGAAAATGTCTTGGCTGGTGTAGCTCAGTGGATTGAGTGCAGGCTGCAAACCAAAGCATTGCAGGTTCGATTCCCAGTCAGGGAACATGCCTGGGCTGCAGGCCATGGCCCCCAGCAGCCGCACATTGATGTTTCTCTCTCTCTCTCTCTCTCCCTCCCTTCCCTCTCTAAAAAATAAATAAATGAAAATCTTTAAAAAAATAAAATAAAGAAATCTTTAAATTAAAAAAAAAATTAACTGAAAGTAACCTCACAGTGAAATCTGATCATAAATTCCTATTTAGTGAAAAGCTTTTAAACAAGTCCTGTCCATTGATCTTATGCACCTAAGTTAGCACACTTTGAAATGCCAGAAGTAGTACTCTTAAAGGAGTAACCCTCAAGAGAGCACATAATCTTGTTAACTATCCTGTAATCCAATGTTCACTTTGCTTGCTCCCACCTTCATGTAAAATTACGGAATTCTCTCCTTAATTCTAAGTGTGTAAAAGAAACTTGAAACTATCAATCAGTCTCTGTAGAATTTGAGATCTCTCTTCCAGGAAATTGTCATTAATATTGGCTAAAATTATCTTTTATAAAAATTTTCTACAGGTTTGGGTGTTTACTTGGAGTGGTAGGCAGGTTTCTGAAGAAACTTTTCAGGATCACACTGTGGACCCAGCCCTGGTGCTAGGCACATGCAAAGGTCCATTGTGCATCCCTGAGCTTTACACCAGGTGAACTTAGGTGAGTATTCTTGTGGAATACTGGGCATCCTTGCCTTAAGTAGCAGACCCATGATTTTATTTGAGCTGTTCTTAGAAAACCCATGAGGTAGGATAGGGTTGAGATAATAACCCTGGGAAAGAAAACAAAAATCGATTGCTGCTTTTGTTTTGACTTTTTTACTGGATTGCTTTCTGAAAGTCTGAATAAAATCTTTACAAAGTCAGAGACTGAACTCTGTTTAGCTCCAAAAGAGAAAGGACACTTGCTTCCCCCACCCACATAGCCATTGGGGTAATGATAGTTGCTACAGATCCCCCATCTGGAGTGGTGAAAACGGGTACCATGAGATATCCAGTGTGTTAATGCAACTGATCTCAAAGAAGCCAATGGGAGCCACTGGGGCAGTTCTTTTGGAAGGATAGGGTGCCTTGGAAGGGGTTCACCTTGAGAGAAGGGTCCATGCTTTAGAAAGCATTGTGATTCTGTCCAGGTAGCATCCAGGACACTCTCACAGGCCCTTGCTTGAATATCTTTAGGTGGAAATGACTCTTTGTGGAGCTGCCTGAAGAAATTTCCTCTAGGTCACAGGTGGCAAACGCAAGTCCTGCGGGATGAATCTGAGCCTCCTCCACCTTGTTTTATCCGGCCAGGCACCTTGTTTCTACCTGGCAGCAGCGCTGAGCTCCTTGCCCTTAGTTAATGAGTAGTTATATTTATACAGTCCTAAAATTATATTTAGCCCTTTGAAGGCAGCCTGGAGGCTGATGTGGCCCCCAGTGAAAATGAGTTTGACACCCCTGGTCTAGGTCATGAAGCAGTCCTATAGGGATGTTCACCGCACTTGGCTTATCCAGAGTCCTGAAGGTAAGGCCTAGGGTTTCCTAGATTGTTTGGACTCCACAAATTAAAAAAAACAACAACAAAAAAACTAAATCTAAATGCACAGGGGAAATCAGGCCTCTGAGACTAACAAGCTCCAGGACAGTCAAGCTTCCATTAATACTAGAATGGTTGAGATAAGGATCCTTTGATACTTCAAAATTAATTTTGCATGCTCAATTATGAAAAGCGGAATGAATGGAAAGCATATTTAATTGGCCTCTTGAAGCTTCAAAAAGAGGATTAAGATAAATGGATCAATCTATGATGTCATTTAGGTGTCAGCCCAATTCTTTGAGGTATTAAAAATGGCTGTCTTATTTTAGAAGAGGAAAGTCATTTGGAACTTGACTTCCAAGGGCAGATCTAAATTGTGAATGCCTCCAAAACAAATTTGTATCCAACTGTTCTTTTTAAGCTAGTTAGTTTTTTTCATGGCTAAAATGTCTTTATTTCTGTCAGTCTGTATGTCTATACACATATGTTGTAAATGTGAAATATTTTCTACCTCCAGATGACATTGTTAAAATTAATGTAAAAGCTAGTGCTTATAAGGATTGGGTACTTTAAAATTCTAAGAAATATGAAAACTAAGTCAAATGCTTTTTCAAGTTTACATGATCTTAGATTAATTCTTTGTAAATAAAAGCTGGTTTGAGTTTGTTGTCTTAAATAGAACAGACATGCATTTTAAGTTTCTGATCTTAAATACAATATTTATATTTCTCCTGATTTTACCAATAAATCCAGGTTGATAATTGACTTTTAAATCAATAAAATACATTTTCAGTGGTTAAAAATGTCTTCACAATTTTGGCATCTAGTTTTCCTAAAAACTAGGATTAAAATTAATTTTAAGAGTTAGAATATCAATATAGGTAGAAATAACTTTATGGTGTTCTAAATTTTCAACCAGTTAGGGTTTTTGTTTTTTTTTACATTAGTTGCATAGGAATCATTGTAAAATAAGTGATAAAAACTTCTATGGCACATTTGAGTAAAGATGGTTGTAAATTAAGTAAAAATTCAGAGCGGTGTAAAAAGATAACCATTTGGTCCTTTTGGGCTTCCTGGCAAATCCTACTTTTTTAAAGTCTTTGCACTACTTCATGCATCATAATGCATTTACACTGGACTTAAATTAGGTCAAGGAACTTATGAGGTGACGTTATTAAAAGGAGACAATTTACATTATTGCCAAGGTTTGATAAAGGCACTTCAAGAAAATGCCAAATTGATAACCATTTCCTTTCACAGTGAGCTCCCAGGAGAACAAGATTTAAAAGATCACTGTCACCTGTACGTTTTGTTTACTGGAATAGACACCAAATAAAAGACACTCTCCAACCTCCCTGTAAGAGCCCTTTTCAAGAGCCTAACCATGAATGGACATCTACCCTTGTCCCTGACACTTCACTTCCACCTACAATTGATGCCAATTACTCCTCTAAAATGAGAAGCCACTGACATTTGAGGCAGACAGCTCTCCTAAGACATCAACAAAACGTGTATACCAATGAATTTACATCAAATTCAGAAACCCATTTGTTTGATTTTCTTTATCTGTCTGATAACAACGTTGGTCATAATAACAATGATACTAGTTCTGTGGGATTTTCTAGGTAATCCAACCATTAATTTTTATTGAGAATGCATACAAAAATAGTTAATACTCCTTTTATAGCTTATGCAAATGTTACACTAGGTGCCAAGTATAGAAAAAAAAGTGAAACAGAGGACAAAATTCATTTCTGTTACTTTACAGTGTTTAAATGATTCAGTTTGTTTTATCTCAATAAAGGCCCCAAAACCTGACTGCCTTCCATTTCCCTTCCCTTCCACTTTTGTAGAAATTCAGCATCAACTCACATCCTATCGTTATGGCATTGCCCATCCTCACAGTTTGCTATTTCAATGAGAAGACATTGACACTGAGACTTCCTAGGAATGAGCTTTTCTAACACTGTCAGAAAAAACACTACCTGACAAAAGGCTGGTCATCAATGCATCTTTCAGACTGGTTTATGACCAGAAGGGATAAAAAGAATTCTTCAAAAAAGTAACTCCACAGGGTGATTTGATCATAAATTCCTAACTGGGTAGGTCATGGTGAGTAGTCATGCACAGGAATATAATTTTTTAGTAAAAGGTTTTCTTTGCCTTAAGCAAGTCCTGTCCATTGATTTTATGTGAATCTAGGTTAACATACTTTTGAAATAAGCATACCCACTCTCAAGAGGCAACACCATCTTGTTAACTATCTTGTAATCCAATCCATGCCTTGCTTTCTTCCACTTTCATGTATTCTTCTTATGTTCCCTCCTTAGTTCAAATGCATAAAAGAAATACAAAACTGTCATTCTCCAGAGCATTTGAGATCTTGCTTCCAGGCAATTTTTATCAGTTTTGGTCAAATAAAATCATAAAATTTTTTTACAGATTTGAATGTTTCTCATATGGGCAGTTACATAGAAATTATTTTTTACAGCTTATGCTGTAAAGTTTTTGCTTCTGGTTTTGTTGTTTTAATAAGAGATCTTATGTGATTCTGTGCCCTATTACAGAATATCAAGGGAAACAGACTTTTTGTTTCTCATTTAGTGATGTTAAGATTGATTGGTAGTTTTATGTGGTGTCCCTGTGCCAACCTTAAAGTGAATGGTTGACATCCATTAGTGAATATTACCTGGATCCATTAATTTGTTAGTTTTGAATATATTAAATTTATAATTCTTGCATTCCTTATACATTTTTTGTAATTTCTCTCTAACATTTTATATCAACTGTTTTTCGTACCATGAAATAGAGCAAAGACAAATAAATGCTTGATTCTTCCTCCATTTTCAGAATGAGGAAAGACATTCAATGGTCTAACAAACTCCCAAAAGTGATTTTTTTGAAGTGTCATTATAAACTCATAAATAATTATATATTAAATATGTTAACTTAGCTATAGCTAATTTTCTTCCTATGGTCAAATTTTCCCATCCTTATCAACCAAGACTTAATTTACATAGGCTCATATGTCTTATAACAAAATTCTCACATTTTTCTGATGATCATTTGTTTTCAAGGATGACATGATATCAAAGGCATGAAGCTGTATTAGCAATCTCCAAGGAACTCTAGGTTACCTTAATAAGAAATTGTACTTATGGACAATTATCTGTATGATTGCAGTGATCACTTTACAAGGCTATTCCTTTTTTCTAGGGTTTTTCGATGAACAAAGCTAAGAAATAATACTTCTTTAAATTAGAGAGATAAAAAGCATACACTTAAATGTACAATTCTAAAATAAATTAACATTAGAGATCATTGTTTAACTTCTTTTGTTATATACATGCATACACACATATATAAAACATAAAACATGCTGACAATCTCGGTTCCTAATGATGTTAACAAACACATACATGTACACAAATGTATGAAATCATGCTAAAGAAATCATATTTTGAGAGAATATCATTGACCTGTTTCCCATTATCTATTTTCTCTCTGTTCCTAGAAGTCATTTCTATTGAGATGTCATTCATGTTTCCATCGTTTCCTTTTAAAATGTTAACAAATATTCATATTTTTCCTCCTTGACACTAAAAAAAGATAGCATACTACATATACTTTTAGCCAAATTACATTCTTCATTTAACAGTGTTCTTCAGAGATAACTCCTTAACAAATTATAGAGTACTTTATTCAATTTTCGAGTGACATAACCCTTTTCTGGGTGATTTTTCATAGTTTACTCAACAAGTTTTCTAAGCAACATAATATTTTTTCAACCATTAAACTTAAACTGCATTTAAGTTATCTCTTGTCTTTTACTATTTCAAATAATAATGTTAAGTAAATGACCTTGTTCATAAGTTACTTAATATCTTTTCATAATTTATCTTTTTTTTTTTGATAATTTATCTTTGCATAGATTTCTAAAAATAAGACTGGTATTTCTAAGGGTAAATTAATGTGCATTTTTGATAAATATTGCTAAATTCTGCCCAAAGAATTATGCTATTTTACGTTCTCACAAAGAATATGTAAGTGTCTCAGTGATACACCACTTTTCAAGTAAATGTATAATTTAGTATTTAGATTTTTATAGATCTGAGTGATAGCAAATAATATTTCAATTAAGGCCTTTTTTTCTCTCTTATAATTGGTGAGGTAGACATTCATATCACACAATTAAGAGGAATTTTTTGTCATTTAATAGTCATACAATTTGCATTTTTGCCATCAGGTTTTTTTTTTTTAATCAATTTTCAAAACCCTTTAGAAATGTAGACATTACTTTGCTTTAAATATGTTTCCACTTTATTTTTCAGTTCTACATTTGTCTTTCTTAATTCCTTATGATGTTTTGATATGAACTATTTAATATAATCAAATTTATAAATATTTCCCATTTGTGTTTCTGAATTTTAAATATTTATTAGATAAGTTTTACTACTCACGTATTAAGAATTCACTCACAACTCAAATCATTTTTTCTAGTAATTATATGATTTGATTTTTTTAAGTACATTTGTATATCTGGTCCACTTATAGTACATTTTGATGTGGAGGTGAGAAATTAATCCAGTTTTCTTTATTCCTTCCAACAATGTAGTTGTCACAACACCAATAATTTTTTAATAAGTCATTTTTACCTCAATGACTTGAGATATCTCATTATTGTACACTAAATTTCCAAATATACCTTGTATAATCTTGATTTTTTTATCTATTTCACTGATGTATCTGTTAATTCACATGTTGACATCAAACTACTCTAATGTATAGACTTTATGATGTTTAAAAGCTTTGTAAGAGCTCACCCACAATGCGTTTCTGGGTTTCCTGACTAATCTGAGCATTTTTCCAAATTTTTAAATCAACTGCATAGTCCTAAAAGTTAGACTGATGGTATTTACTGAAACTGAATCAACTGATTAATTTAGAGAAAATGTATACATTTATATTGAGTTTTCTTATCCAGAAACATGGTATATCTTTCTATTTATGTATGTATTTATACAATTTTAAATAGTATCCCTGATGATATTTAATAAAACATCATGTAAAATGTATAAGATATTGTACTTGAAAATTAAAAGATGAAGAGCATAAGATTTGAAAGAAAATTTGAAGTAAATACATTGACTGGAGAAAAAATATCAAAAGAGGGGAGTATAAAAAAAATCTTACAACATAAAGGACCATATAACATTGTAAATATACTGAGATCAAGAAAGAAAAAATAACATTAGTCAATAATGTTTAGGAATAGGATGCAGAAAAATGTGTACATATGTATATATGTATATGTGTGTATATATATCACTGTGACATTTCAATCATCAAAAAAACTAAATTATTAAAAACATTGAGTGCCAGTTGTTGATATAAATATGCTACCTACAAAGAAAACATATTGGACTTGAATAAAAATAAGCATCAATTATTTAATATCTTCAAATTATAGCAATTATTTTGAGTATATGGTTCCACTCATAATCATTCAAATATTAGTTGGGTACCAAAACAAATGTAATGCTAGTTCAAGGGGAAAATAAGAGTCATTTTTATTTGTCATTTCTAAGGAAATAAGTATATGGCCCAGGCAAAAGGGTATCTAAGATCATCCTATGAGTTCAGTAAAAGAAATCATGACTACAATAGCTGTATAACAAGTGTAGACAGCACACCGATGTATAAAAAATAATGTGAATGCTAAAGTTGAATGGCTCTATGTATCTTAGTAATAATCTAATAACTAAAAAAAAATAAGAAAGAAAGGAAAAAATCATGGTTAAGAAGGTGAAAAGCAGCATCAAGCTATTTCAAACAACTGATGCCGTGTGAGAGGATAAATTATTTCAATCTTAAGACATTTTCTCAATAGTGTTCATTATAATATTTTGAGATGGATTCATTGGTCTTGAGTAATTGTGAAGGAAATAAAACAATATTAATGTCTTGATTTTCTAACTTCTATTCTCAGAATTTAAAAGATAATTGACAAAATATATAAAAATAGGTGTAGGAAAGTCAACTGTAAAATATATTGAAATGCAAATGTGATAGTATGGCTGGCATGTTTGCAGACAGAAGAAGGTGGTAGAAAAGGCAACCAGTAATGTGAGTGAGACTGCACATTACCTTATCTGACAGCATAGCAATCAAAGATTAAGTTGTAGAATTCATGAATAATAAATCAGAGGTTTTATATATAAACTTGTGATCAGATAGAAACCAAGAAGAATTAAAATTACAGGCATACCAATAAAATTCGTGAAGATAAGATAGAGAAGTAAGGTAGTTTCTCAGTTGAATTCTTCATCTTTGAATGAGGGAAGCAATTAAACAGTGATTCATTCTTTTAAAACAAGAATTAATGGTATAAAATAGGTTTTAGAATTATATAAGAAAAAATTGATAAATGCAGAAAGAGCAGTACATAATTAAGGAGAAAGAAGAGATAGTGTTAGGGAATGTAGCAGAAACAAGTTGAATTAATGGAAAGAAAATAAAAATATTAAAAGTTTGAATAATAATATTTTAGTATTTTTGTTGGTAGATTAGCCATGAGGGATGAGGAGAAAGGGGAGAATATCTTGATTTTAGCATATCAGTGAATGGGTGACATGGTGGGGAAGATGATGAGGGAAAGAGAGTATGTGCAATTATAAACACATTTATATGGAGATCATGTAACATATCCACTTCCATGTAATCAAGGTGAAATATATTTGCATGTGTCTGAAACTGAGAAAAGCATATAAGATGTAGATAAAACTGAATGACACATGCAAGTTGATGGATTAATATTCATTAAGGAGTATGTGTGGAGAACAAATTAGTTTTGAGAAAATTCTGTATTTAGAAATCAGATGAAAACAGATGCTTTGCAATGAAACTAAACAGAGAAAAGCCAGAGTTAAGCAAGGTTAATGTGGTCTCGTGGATGCCAAAGAAAGAAGATATTTGAAAGAAGAAGGTATAGTTAGGTTTACTGAAGATGTCTTAAAATAATCTAAAGACAGAAATTTGTCACTTTGATTTGATCACATTTGAATCACAAGTGCTTTTAGAAACATTTACTTAAATTTATGGTGGAGCCCTAGCTAGTGTGTGACTCAGTAGATTGAGTGCTGGACTGGGAAGCAAAGGGTCTCTGGTTCAATTCCCAGTCAAGGCAGATGCCTGTGTTGTAGGCCAGGTCCCCAGCAGGGGATGTATGAGAGGCAACTACACATTGATGTTGCCCTTCTTCTCTTCATCCCTTTCCCGATTTCTAACAATAAATAACACTGATGGTGAATATAAGGTAAAAAGTAAAGATTAGTTTGGTGTGGTTTGACAAATAAAAAGTGTTACTTATCTATGACTTTTTAAAGGAATTTGTATTTTACATCTAAATTTAAAATTATAGAATATGTAAATCTATATATATATATAATAATTTTTATAACTATTTGAGCCACATATAGTTTTCTTTCTCAGTATTAGCAGCAGTGTATCATCTTATAAATTTTCTGTGCGTTACTTGCTTTGAAAAACTTTTAAATTTTAATTTAACTTTCATTCTTATATTTTGAGTATAGAATTCTCATTTATTTTTATATGGCTTGTAAATACCCAGTAAAATTTATTTTCCCAATACTCATATTTTCATTTAAACCATTTTAATGATTGTTAACATTACAGCTTGACTGAAGCACATGAAATACATTATGACTTTATCTGCCTACTCCAATATCTGCATCAATTGTAGGTCTGCTTCTATTTCCTTTTATCCTATTGTGAATATTTGTGTTTTCTTTTCTTTTGAGAAATATGTCTCTTGTTATTGGCATGCTTGGTGATGTTTTTAAAAATTAATACTGCAAATTAAATTTATTTACCTTTTGTTCTCTACAGAGAGAACTGACTACCTTAATAATTAGGCAGTTAGAATTTATTCAAATCTAGATTGTAGCTTCAGTAAGTTTCTGTCAACTTCTTTTTAGCTTTGCTTCTAGCCGTAGCTCTCATGGCTTTCACTAAAGGTTTGTGTATTTGTTACTCACTCTCTTCTCACCTCTGGATATTTTTTGAATTCTGATACTTGCTTCCTCAGAACTGCTGGACTATGACTGACTGCCAACTACTTGCTCTAATTTTCAGAAGCTCTCTACGTAGCTCCTGCTTCTCCTGCCCTGTGCAACTTCAGCAAAGGGCTGGAAGGGAAAACCATCTATGAAAGGCTGTCCTTATCCACTAATTTTATCAGGATCTTATCTCTTTTAGGTTCCAATTCTGTCTCTCTATTTTCATCAAGCCAAAAAAATACCAAGTTGTTTTACTCTCTCCTTCTTGAGCATGCTTGCTGGAAAAAAAAGTTAATTCTCAGCCTCTTACATTGCATTATGGTTTGGCAAATGCCAACATAGAAACTAAAATTTCAAAAACTCAACATTAACTCAAAGAAAATGCATTCGGTGAAAACGACCTAATCTCAAAGGTTGTATACTATTAGATTACTTCTATGTAAAATTTGAAATAAAAAAATGTAGAGAGTAATGGTTGCCAGAAGTTAGGAAAGAGAGTTTGAAAGAGGGAGTGTTCTATTAATGGAGGAGCTCTGTAATGTGATTATGGTGGTAGTTGCAGGAATTGCATGTCATATATTACATAAGATTATAAACATGCATTTTGTTTACAAATGATTACATGTAAATTTGTGGAATCAGAATATTTGTGTACAAAACCAATGGCAATTTACTGACTATATTGATTTATACTTATATAAGATGTTACCATTTGGGGAAAATTGGTGAACATTATATAGAATGTCACTGTATATTTTCGCAATTTCTTATGAATCTGTTTTTGCATTTTACTGTTTTTGCATTTTACTATAACACATTTACTTACATCAAAATATATAATTGAATTAGAGATACTAATTTTGAAGACACTTTATAATATTCTTGACCTAAAGAAAAGTTATATTATAGAAAGTTATACTTTCACAGTAATGAAAGCATAACCACTGTTATGAAAGTATTACAAGTATTTTGTAATCTTTTTATGTCATCTTACAGATTAAAACATACTAAAATATTACCAGTATTTCTCCTCTTCTTGTCCTCCTTCCTCTGTTCACAGAGATTCCTTTCTGATCGTGATGTATAAAGTTCTACTATTCTTATATAATAAAGGCATATCCCACTGGCCTAATTCCTTCTCTTAATAAAAACTTATTCTTAAATAGCTTGTGCAGTGAAAAAGAGCTTACGGACAAATGAATAGCACATTTTTTCAGAGAGATAAACAGATGAATTTGTGATGGCTTGATAACTCTGATGAACTTAATAATTTACTCATCTGGTATTACTTTATTCATACTAGATCCAAGTTAATGAGGTTGGAAGTCAGAATATGTTGAAGAAAAATTAATTGGAATGAAAAATTTCTATGAGGAGCTCTCCTCTCAGCAGGCGTGCATGTTGCTAAAATGAAGTTTACCCACTGAAGTTCAAAAATCATTCCCTCATAACATACACAAAAGCATGTTCCAGCATCATGAAGGGAGCTCTTTCTCAATGAAATAAAAGGAAAATAGTACAGATGTACAAAGTTTAAATAGTTCAAATGCAAGTAATGAAAGAATTACTCATAAACAGAGAAAAATAGGGAAAGGTAATGTGGTTTCAAACTCTTTCCTGCATCCTTAGACCTTCCACTCTACACTCGAGAGAAAATAGAGGATTCCTGTGAATAGGGGAAAATTATTACAAGAGCACCAAGAATCTTAGAGGCTAGTAAAAATGATATTTTTATTGAATAAATACTAAATGTATAAGCTATATACATTTCAGAGATGATTATAGACAATCATAACATATGAAGAGACTACTGAGTAGGAACACTTTTTAAAGATTGAATAAATACAGTTTCAAAGGGATAATAGGAATATACAACATACTGCAAGATTTAGTTTATGCTGAGTTATAAATGTTTTCACTATTTTCCCTAAATTTGAAATGTCAGAAATTTGAAACACTTTCATTTAGTTTATGATTAAGGTAGCTTATAGTAGTCCAGATTTACAACATTTTTACTCAAAACGTAGTCCAAGGATCAGGGCTATATTTTACTATTTGTTTACCTGACCCTTTCAAACGATCATATTCTATTTACCTAATGAATATTCAAATACATTCTACTATACCTTCTATTCTAAGTAACTCATAAAGCTAGCACCGCTAGATTATTTAGTTTTACTGAAAAGTAAACAAACTTATGTGATACATATTTACATTTGTGTGATTTATTTTTCTCTATTTTCATTATTTGATTCTGTTTTAAGCTTTCTTGACATCCACAACGCTGACCTCTAACGCTACTGAGCTACCTTGTCTTCTGGATTTGGTTATGCTCAGCCAATGGGAGACAGGAGAAGAGAAAGATCAGAGAATGCGGTACCCTAGCTCCCCTCTCCTAGCTGAAGCACCATTTGGCAGTGACTCCTTTCTCTGAGGCTGCAGTGGCTGCTTAGCAGCGCTCTTCTATGCCCTCCACTCTACCAGATTGTGGACAACTTTATTCTACCTCTACATTTCAGGCCTGAGAATGATAAAGATTTCCTTTGCATCTTCTTTTTTCTTTCTTCTGTCTTATGAGTTTTACCTATGCTTTTCTTAAACCCCCACATATTGTATACAATGTTTTCATTAAACAGCCTTCCATCACTCACATTTCTGTATGTTGCAGGGATGCTGATATTTTCAACTTACGTATTGTAGAATACACTAGTTTCAAGTTGTACAGGAACACAGTAGCATCCAAAGTTGTCTTAGGTCATTCAAAATGTGGAAGTAAATAAATACTTTGAAATAATGAATAATGTCTGAAATACATTGAATATTTTGAAAGTAGTCAAAAGCAAAATAAATTTACTTGTGAAAGTAAAATAAGTGTCTACTCTGTTGTCTAATTTTATATTAGAATTCAGTCAAAATACTTTTGATTATACCTTTTAAAAGTGCCTTAAGTAATAGTATAGGAGAATGGCAAAAGGGAAAAAAAAATATGCAAGCATACTGGGCAATTTCCGCCACTTGGAGAGCAGGAGAACAATCCATGCATTAAAAATACTCTGAGTTCTTTGCAGTGCTCATTCATCTGAGCAGCCTCAGCCCTTGAAGTCTAATGATGAAGCAGGTGACAAACTGCCAGGAATACTAATCTTTAATCAACCATATTTGAAGCATGAAATTCTCACCCCAGGAAGGTGATTAGTTAATTTAATGGAAATAGAATGGCCAAATGGGAAATAATGTAGAGAAGAATACTTAGAATGTTGTTGTCTGTTACTACGCTTGCAATTTAAAGTATAAAATGTCTCTTAATCTGGGACTTACATAGTTATTTTCCCAACTAAACATTGTAATTCCTAATAAGCAAGTACGAAATGTTTCTTTTGGTACTCCTTATAGAAACAAAGTGATTATGACTCAATTGCTTTCATGCTTTTTATATTTTTAAACCATGATTTCATAACTTTGATAAATATTGTCATTGTGAATAAAATAAAAACAAAGCTAAGTAGAATCTCATTAAGCATATAATTAGTAATACATGATGGCCAACAGAATAATCCAATTACTACTAGTCTTTTACTTGAGTGTAAGACTGTCCCCACAAAAGTGACTTACAGGGTTTATTCAATTTTTTTACTGTAAAACATAAATGAATATTAGATGCATATATTGACATTTCAGGAGTTCAATCAGTTGCTTCCTGTCTCCATAGATTTTATGGTCTGGGAAATCTATACTGCCTGAGTCGATCTCATTTAACCATGATATTTCTACATATTTTGTACCTGAGTATATTTCACAAAAATTATTTTAATTGCCTGGATGAAATAAATGGTACTGGTACTTCAGGTAGAAGTTTATCATAAAATACCCAAACTGTAAACAACTATCCTGGAAACCAGGCCAATTTCTCTTCTAGAATGAAATATAATACATAATTAATGTTACAAATTTTAGAGCTTAACACTTAGTCATTTTTATTTGGAGAAAATTTTAAACTGTTGTAAAATTTATGCAATAAATCTATTCAAGTTAAACTATGAACCTGTTTAAACAAAGTACTTTAAAATGTCCTTACTGATATTTTATGTCTTATAACTGTTATATTTTTTTTTGTTGTAGAAAATGGTGCACTTATAAGAGTTTATTGCTCTTGGTTTTTACTTGATTTACTAATTAATACAAAGTTAAAGTGTTACTTCTTTAACACTTTAACTCATGTTTCTTAACATAATTTATTAAGCTATTTATGTAGTTTAAAATTTATGTGAAAAAAATTATATTTAGAGGAGTAGACTGGAATTAAAATATCAGAGTGATATTACTGTGAGCTTATGTGAATCTTTCCAACCTATAGTCATTAATTACACGTACTACATGGATGTCCAAATACTGACATTTTTCAAATCCTATTTTAAAGGAAATTGATTGTGGAATTTTTCAGAAGATTTTAATATTATAAAAAGAAAAAATAAATAGGCCCCAGTACCAATTTGAAATTCACATTGACACCTTCCACTTCTGAGAAACAAGTAGGAAATCACTGGGAAAGGAAGAATAATGGTGAATCTGAAATTAGAAATGACTCATATTCCCGTAACTGCATTCAAGAGGTAAATCACATATTTGCTTTACACATCACCTTTGACTGGTGAAAGTATGAAGCCTTGTACTATGAAAAGGCAAATTATGTTACTGACATCCAGCATGCTAATGTTAGAAAAATTGAGTTGCTCATACTATGTGTGTTTGATTAAAAGGCAGAACTAACTATTTTACTGGATTGTGGTGACATGTAAAATGTGAGTAAAATAATTACACTGTGGTTTTATATTTTTGCATAAAAGTTCTACATAAAAAAGGTATACATAATTGGGGAAAACGTCCTATAGACTGTTTAAGCAGGAGCTAAAGGGATCTATAAATCCTCTCTCAACATTATGAGAAAATAAGTATAGGGCATTATATAGTAAATATTTAAAGAGTTGAGAATTGACTAACTCTTCTCTTCCTGTTTTTATGATTTTCCAAATCTATACTGAAAAACCAAAAGAGAAAGACAGAATAAAGATTCAATAAATATTTGCTCAAAATCTCAACTTGAAAAGTTGACAATCCTAGCAAAGAAAGCATCATTGGCTACCACTTACCCAGGTCCTGGGATGTCATAATATAGGCCTTTGCCCAATATGAATACGAAAAGTATGAGAGACATTTGAGAAAACAGAAGGTAACTGTGTTCCAATATGGAGTAAATATTCACAAAGAATGACCCTAGGCTGTGGCTATAGACAGGGAGTGGGGTATGGAATAGGTTGATGGCTGTGCTTATTTGTTCCCCACTTTGCCCTGGAAGATTAGTAACTCAAGGTAAGAAAGAAGCCAAGAGAAAACATAAACCAGGGTACTCTTTGGTAACAGCTCAAGTGAAACACTGATAGAAATACATACAGATGGGCTGTGTAGCCTCTGAAAATGATCTACGATGAAAGATGCCAAAAAACATTTCCCACTGTGACTCTTGCAAGACTTAAGCCTCCAACTGTTCTTTCCACCCTTCTTACTAATTCACATTCACTCCAGCAAACCCAGACTTTTTGTCCCTATATCCTCTTTCATTATTCTCACAAAACAAAATTCTTCAAATCTGCTAATTAATTGAATAATGAAAATGTCTTAGAACAAACTAGAACAGATTGACTTTTCCCAGGCTTTCATATCAAATCCTTAGACTTCTTGTTTTAACTCTGCTACATTAACCACTCATTGATCTTTTTATAAATGTATTTATTTATTTATTATGTATTTATTTAGAGAGGGGAAGGGAGGAAGAAAGAGAGGGAGAGAAACATCAATATGCAGTTGCTTCTTGCCCACCTCCTACTGGGGACTTGCCTGGCCCACCACCCAGGTGTGTGCCCTGACCAGGAATCAAACTAGTGAACCCTTTGGTTCACAAGCAAGAACTCAATCCACTGAGCCACACCAGGGGGGGCTCATTTATCTTTATCATTGGCTGGCTAACCAACCTCCTTCTCAAGTGTAATTTTTATGGCCTAGGTACTAAGAGTTCTCTAAGAATCTGAGGAATATGCAGAAAGTCAGGGAGGAATGAAGTGGTTGAGTCCTCCTAAATTATATTCAAAAGACAGTCACATGTAAAACGGCCTAGACATTTTCTCACTCCAGAAGGAGACACAACCGATTTACACATAAGTTCACAAAAAACAATTTGCACGATTTCTAAGAATATAACTATGAAATAAAGCTATAGTTGTTAATAAAGTAGAAGTCACATTTGTGGGGAGAGGAGATAGTTTGATGCATTTTTTGATGATGTTAAAATGACCTTATTTTACTTGTACTTAGTCAAGATTATGCTGTGATTTTTTATCTCCTGTCATCAAGGACACATCTGATGCTGGTGTCTGGTGAGATTATTTTTGCTCAATACTAGGACACTACGTGTGCTCACCAGGCAACACTGAGTCCTAGATATCAGCATCAGTGGACCTCTTCTATCAGAAGCTTCTGTTCTCTTGTTCAAAATATATCTCCTTGTCCTGGATCCCTGTGGTTCAGTTCATTGGGCATTATCTGCAAAGTGAAAGGTCACCGGTTTGATTCCCTGGGTTGCAGAAGAAGCAATAGATTGATTTTACACATCAATGTTGCTCTCCCTCTCTTTTTCATTCCCCTCCCCCTCTCTCTGAAAATAAATAAATAAAATATTTTAAAAGTATATATATTCTTAACATCAGGTATACCATGATACGGCATTGATGTCCTTTTCTCCAACCAAATTAAAAAAAATTTAATGACCTTTCTTCCAAACGCTGGATAATGTACCTATTAACTAGAAAGGAGTTTATGCATGCAAGTAATTTCAGAACTTGTACTTTTTCATGCATTCAAACATGTGTATCCACTTCACTTAATAGTCTAAATTAAGTAGGGAAAATTAAGTAGGAGTCTTATTTTCTTTTAATCATGTTTAGTCAAACCTCCAAAACCTGGCTCTCTTAGTGCTGTTTTGTATACTAATTTCCTCCTCTCTGCATCATTGCATTATTGTAGATTACTCACCTCTAGTATCACTCAGCTTCTGAACTTGGTCATTATATTTCTAAAAATAAATCTCTCCATTACAATTTCCATGATTCTTAGATTCAGGTAATCACACATTTTACTCTTAAACTGATAAAGTAATTAGTGCTCCTCCTATAGGACATCATGTTATGCTGTACAATATGATGTTTGTGTCTCCTCCCTTCCAACTAGATTATATGTTCATTTTAGGTAATAACTGGTCATGATTTAAACATTCAATATCTAGTCTTCAGTAGTGTCCAGACATAAGCCTTCATTTTTTTTAAGATTTTATTTATTTATTATTAGAGAGGGAAGGGAGGGGAAAGAGAAAGAGAGAAACATCACTGTGCGGTTGCTGGGGGCCAAGGCCTGCAACCCAGGCATGTGCCCTGACTGGGAATCAAACCTGCGACGCTTTGGTTTGCAGCCTGAACTCAATCCACTGAGCTACGCCAGCCAGGGCAGCCTTCATTTTTATATCTTCTCAAAATAATAACTCTTTTAAGTGAAAGAAAAGTTGAACTGAATTACTTCAATATCAAAATGCTAAGGACTCCATATAGAGTATGTGCATTTTGACACAATTTTCTTTTTTTTAAATTTAAGATAGCTTCCTTAAAAGCTATTGGTATGAATATGTTAATGCATATTAATATGTCACATCTAATGGACAATGGCTTGAAAGTGAGCAGAAGCTTGCCCATCTTTTAATTACTGTTACTGATAGAAATATTAAGCAGTTAAACAGTTGTAGAAAAAAAAACTATATTAAAAACAATGTTTCTCTTATCATGTACTAAGAAAGTTTTCAATTTTGGAAAAGCAAAGACTGAAATAATTTTATAAATATACAACATTCAAATACTTTCTAAAATATAAAGTTAAGTAATGAACTAACATATTAAGGAAAACATGCAATATACATGCAGCTTACATAGTGTAGGAATATGATACCTTAGTGTATACCTTATGTATGATACCTTTGTGGGTGTACAAGGGAATATAATGATTTTAATTGTACTCCAGTAGAAATAAACATACAACCTTTAATGATATAGGAGGCATGAGTTGCGAGATATAAGAGAGACTGGAGCAAGATAGGTGGTCATAATGGCCTTCTAATTAAAAACATAATTAATAGGGAATGGGGTCAGCGACCCTGGTAAAGAAGATCAAAGGATTGTCGTGTTCCAGTTATAGAGAAATGGCATTTAGTTTTTAATTTGTTTCTGAATTTATTGGGGTGACATTTGGTAATAAAATTATATAGGTTTTAAGTGTACAATTGTATAATACATCATTTGTATATTATATTGTGTGTTCATCACTCAAGGTCAAGTCTCCAGTTATTCCCCTTTACCATCTTCGACCTCCACTACCCCTTAATCTCTTAATCTTTGGGAATCACCATACTGTTGATTGTGTCTGTGATTTTTTTATTGTTGTTTAATCCCTTTACTTCTTTCATCCAGCCTCCCAAACCCCCTCCTTTCTGACAGTGTCAGTCTGTTTTCTGTGTCTATGAGTCTGTTCCTATTTTGTTTATTTATTGTGTTCATTAGATTCCAGCTATAAATGAAATCATATGCTATCTGTTGATGCGTGGGTCACCGGCCAGCAGTGATCATGGAATGCTGTGGATGGCTCATTGAAAAACACGCGAGAAAAAACATGCACAGAGACAGACTAGTTTCTGTGGAGAAGTAGGGACGAAATGGCCACCCCCTCTAGTGGGGAGCGCGCCGATTTACCGTCCATACCTGCTTTTATTGGGCTTGTTTTGCATAATAATCCAGGTAAAGTACAATACTCATTAGGGGGAAGTAAGGAACAAGAGATAACAAGGAACTCTGCTGGTCTATTTTGAGTTGGGGTCAAAGAGCTGTAAGATTTTGAGGAACAAACTAACTTCCTCCTTGGACCCTTCTCATTCAACTGAGAGCATTCTAAACAAAGGGGGTTTCACAGGAATTTACATGTTTTTTCTTAGGCCTGATCACCCGGGGAATCCGCCCTTTTCAGCACAGAGCTGCACCACCCTGTCATTGTTTCAGGCTTAGGTGGAGCACGGGAACTAAGGCAACCAAGAGATAAGGAGATTTTCTCCCAGATGATGAGAACTCAGGCTATGTCAAAGCCGAGGAGCGAGGGTCCATCACCCCCTTTTGCTGTAGCCCCCAAAGTCCTTCTTTTGGGGGCCTCCCATGTGATTGTGCCTGTCTTAGATCATTCCTCCCTTGGGGAATCTTACCCGTCTTTGGCTAATCAACCAAGCTTTGAGGTTCAGTTATGAATGAAGCAGCAGAAGCAGCGCTCCTGCCAGGGAGATAAGCTTTTGCCTCCTTGCTGGCTTATGGTTCCAAGGGTGTTCCCTCAGCCTTAGCCTAGGCAGGGGTTTGAGCTTCTGATACCAGGCAGGGTGGTTCCCAACAATCTGTCTTTTTTTAACTGGCTTATTTCATTTAGTGTAAACTCTTCAGGTCCATCCATTTAGTCACAAATGGTACTATTGCATTCTTTCACATGGCCAGATAGCATTCCACTGTATATATACTCCACTACTTTTTTATCCACTTGTCTATCGATGGGCACTTGGGTGGCTTCCATATCTTGACTATTGTAAATATGGTAGCAATGAACATAGGGAGGACTCAAAGACAGTGTAAGCCTGGAAAGAACACCAAATGCCCACACATTTAACCTGAGTTGTGTGAATTGTCAATGATGAGTAATAAAACATATTTTAGGGTCAAAGAAGACTGAAGCAATTTTAAAGCACCTATAGCTCTTAGGATGAAATGTAGTTAGAGATGGGAAGTCCGTCAAAGCATCCGAGCTATACATGCAAAGAATGAATTCCTTTCCCAAACTGTAAATCCTTTGGAAATACAGAGAATTCAGTGTTGTTTTTTTTTCCACTCTGAGCACAATCCCAGTATTGTTATGGGAAATCCAGTCCTCCCTGTGTTTCCACTTGTTTCCCCTTATCTCCAAAGACCTCACTCTTTCATATCTCGTTTTGTTTTCTGTTATTAAAAAAATCTGTTCTGCTTTTGCCACAGTCTATTTTCTCAATTAATATTGTATATTTCTTTTGCCCTCTGAAAAGAATTGTTGCAGGTGCAGTAGGTTTCTACAGGTTGTGAAGGGAACTCATCATAAATAGTTAAAGTACAATGAGATATGTCTCTCTATATAATGCCTTTGCTTCAAGAGTTCTGGAACATGTCTCCATGTGATAAGTTGAAAAAAATTTGTAAAACATTACATTTTGCCTCCTTGAAGTTTCCTGTGGTAGTGATGAAAGACCCAGTGAACTCAGGAAGTGTTTCAGTTTCTGGAGTCTTCCCTACGTTGGAGTCACCTGCATACATTTGGCCCATGACATGTAAGATTAGCACATACAAACCTATATTTTAACGGTCAGCTTTCCTCTCCATCTCTGCCATGCCAGTACATGGAAGTTACCTGATGGTCCAGACAGCATAGTTTTCATCATCTGATCCTTAGTTTCAAATTTCTATTATGATTCATCAGCATTTTTCATGTCTTTTACCCTTGTTAACTATATATAATTATATATTATTTAATCCAAATTCTTTATTTACCCTATAGATTATACTTATTGTCTAAGGAATTTTATATCTGACTATACTATGCAATAATACAAATAGAGAAACCCTCCCATAAACAGCATATACATTAACACACACACGGTTACTGTTTCATCTAAAAAGGACAGAACTTTAGTCACCTAATCCATAGGCAAATTCAGGAAACATTCATGCAGTTTAACACATCAAGAAAGATGTATCTCAGGACTCTCTTGTGATCTCAACTACTCCACATAGTTTTGCTTAAGATCTCATTGCCAACTTATTAGCACATTTTTTTCTCTCTTTAACTGCTTGCTCATTTAGCCTGCCTAGGCTGCTGAGGTCAGCCCAAGGACAGTTCTGTATTGTCTCTGTCAACATTTCAGTCCCCTTGGAGACTGTTCAGTTCAATCTCATATTTAACCTTTGGCTTCAAGGTTATCTCTGCCTAAAATGCTTTGCAGACCTGTGAAACAACACATCATTTACATATCATCAGCCTGGTATAATCCAAAACTGCAGCTATCAGAATGAGCAGCAGAGTGATTATTGCTTTGAAGACTTGGGGTAGTGTTCCTTCCGGCAAGTCAGAAGAGTTTCCTAATACACCTCAGAATGGTTTTAATATAATCCAGAAAAAATATAATCAAGTCTTATAAAAGGTTGAAATTAAAGTAGGAAGTGAAGGAGAAGCAATAAGAAAATTTAACTGTAATATTTTGGTGTTCATTATCACTACATTGTATGAAATAGCAGAGTAATGATTTCATTTTTATGAAATCAATAGCTATATTCTCTCTCTTTAAACATTAATATTCTATGCAAGGTTTAATGTTTTGGATGTCCACCACAAAGACATTGTTATTTGATGATGGATAGTGAGGAAGCACTTTAGCACATTAACGAGTCACTAATTGTTCTGAAGATAGCAATAATGATTATAAACTGAAAATATCTTTATACTGTCACTAATGGACTCATTTTAAAAATAGAGATAATTTCACTATAAACATTATAATGCATATTATAGATGGCTGATTAGAAGAATAGTCTCAATTATGCTTATCCTGTGTATGTTGAATCATTGAATTAAAAATAAGAAATTTATGTTGGATTCAATAAGCAAAAATATAAATGGCATCTATGGGTCCTTTCCTCTACCATTTCCCCGAACTTTATGCATGTTCTAAAAGAAAAGACACAGATTTTAATAGTATTCTCCACAGAAATTAATCACAATGGATTTTAGTTTATTCATCTATTACAATTCAGGAGGTGATACAAATCCATTTGTTCTTTCACTGACTCATTTTAGCCAACACTTAAAGAACACAAACCTAACTCTTGAAACACGGAATGGAAATTGGCTAAGGTTCTTGTCAGAAGAAACCTGGAGAACTATCTTTGTCCTTAGGGAAATGTGAAAATAAATGAACCTAATGTTGCAAGAATAATAGCTACACTATGTGTCAAAAAGTTCATCTAATTCTCCTTTACACTGTATGTAAAATATGTGTAATATGTTATGTGATATATATATATATATATATATATATATATGTTTTATACCTGCATACTTAGAGCTATATCTGGTATTCAAGAACAAACCTGTAGCACTATTTCCATAGAATAAGAATGTTATTTTTTAAGTGTTCTTTTAAGCCATATACGTACTTGTAGAGATGGGCGAGACTAAATTATTTTTTAATTGTATAAATGCATTGCTTAGAAATAAAAGTTTTACTAATTTTAAGCTAAAACAAATGGGAAGGTTTGGTGCATTTTTCCCAATAAGATGTGTGTATATGTCAATTATTAACCACTAAACTCAGGGCTAATGACCAAATAGTTTTAAAATGATGTTTAAGATACTTCTTAATAATAATTTTAAAAAGATTTTAAAAACTATCTTAGATTTACAGAAAAGTTGTTACTAGAGTACAGCATTTCAATATACTTCACATTCTGTCTAATTCTTCCATTTATCACTACCTTAAATTAACATGGGACATTTGTTCCAAAGTGAAAAAAAAAGTTGATGCAATATTATTTACTAATCACCACATTTGGATTTTCTTATTGTTTAACTTACTGTCTTAATCTTTTTGAGGATTCCATTCACAATATGACATTATATTTACTTGTCATGTCTGTAAACTCCTTGGCTGAAAATGTATCTCAGACATTTTGTGTCTTTTGTTGACTTTGACAGTTTTGAAATGTACTGGTCAGTGCTTTGTAGCATACCCCTTGACTATAACTGGCCTCATATTCTTATAGTGAATAAGATGCGGGATTCCTCATCTGGGGGAAGGAACTTCACAGAGGTAACGTGCATTGTCATCACATCATATCGAAGTTAAACATGATCAGCATGATTTTTCACTGTTAATGTTGACCTTACTCACCTGGCTGAGGTAGTGCTTGTCAAGTTTCTATAGTGTAAATTACTTTTTTATATCATATATTTTGGAAGAAAGTCATTCTGTGTATCTCACATCTAAGGAGTAAGGAGTTATGCCTCCTCTCCTTAAGGGCAGAGCACCTACACAAATTAATGGGAATTCTTCTGCATGGGAAGGTGTATCTACTCCCCCCCTTTTATTTATAACTTTTATATAAATATAGATTTATACTTTTAGGAAGAGATACTTTGACTTACTATTATTCAATGCTCCTTTACATGTGTTGTTGCTCAAACTCTTTAGGCCGGCCATTTGAAACTCTATCTGTTGACTCACATCACCCTCATACCCCAGCATTTTGGGCGTGTTCATTATTTGCTTGCTTTGAGGACTTTCTGACTTCATGGCACTGCAGAGTCCTCCAAAGTCACCTTGTGTAATTCCTGCCCCAGCCCTAGAATCAGTCATTTATGCAAGGAGCCCTGTTTCTCTAATTGTGAATGTTATTAGAAACCAAGATGAGTGCACCAGGTGTGCTTATTGCCACTGAAGCATCACAAGACTTGGTGGCAACAGGAGGGACCATGGCCCAACACAGCAAGTAGGGCCAACTGAGTAGAGGCTCACTCAAGAGACGTATTGAATTAAATATCGGTGAATTCACACTATCTGGAATTCAAAGGAAAATAATGAAATATGCACCCAATTAATATAAAAGTGAAATAGAAAGTTATATAAATATATTTTAGTTAATTCATTAATATTTCATAAGGCAGTTTATATAACTCATTTTGTTTTGTTTGAGGTTTTCATTTTAATTCCATTTTGATAGTAGTATGATTACCTAATATAGCCATAGGTGGTAGATATTATGAAAAATGAGAATGTAATTTCAGTTCTGCTTTAGTTTCTTATTGAGGTAGATTTTAGAAGAGAGTTAAAGACATAGAGTATATATCTATAAATTTTACATATGTGTGTATATACATACAAACACATGCGAATTTGGAAAAATGAGGCACAGTAAAATATATTTATATATTTTCAGGCAAAAGAGTTATATATTTTTCTAATAATAATTATTCTTAAGGAACTATAAAGCACAATAGGTAAGTAAACAAATAAAATATGCACACACACACTGTTTTTTCTTTTTCTTTTTGCCTAACTCATAGTCTTAACTATTCTAGTATATATTTTCAAATTTTCTTAACCTCTAATTTATAATTTCAGAAACTAAAAGTTATAATGTATCAGAATTTAATCTGATTTATTTCTAGAAATTATTATTTTATCTTAGAATTGGTTGATTTAATATTTTATGATTATAAAAGATAATTTGTTTTAAAAGTTAAATCATTTAATATCATGTGGAGATAATGCTAATTTATCTTGATGTGTATCCTTCCACCAGATACTATAGATTCCTCATATAATCACGGGTAGAAGAAGCATCATTGATATGTTTACTTCTTCACTTCTGAAATGAAATTATGACCCATGCATATGGCCTGATTTTTTGTAATGTATACAGGTAAATATCCATTAAATATTCATAAAATATTTTAATAATACAGTAAATGCCTATGTACTTAGCATCCAGATAAAGAGGTAATCTTTATTTATATTGTACAAGCCTACTATATTACTCTTTGGTTGCACATGTATCCCTGCTCTTAGAGGTAATCACTGTCTTGAACTTAGCTGTTGAATCGCATACAATTTCCAATACATTTATTATATATAAGTAATCCTAAACTTTATGTACAGTTTACATCTTTTATTCTACATGTGAATGATGTCATATGTATATGTTCTCACAAATTTTGCTTTCTAAACTGTACATTATGTTTTTGGATATAATTCCCGATAGGTAAGGTAATGCTGATTCTCACCAAAGCCACCGCCTTTGTCACAATAACCTTAGACCTGTCATCAGATTCTATTCTCATCCAGGCCCATGGGAAAAGTTAGAAATTGTGACACCTGAGAAAGCATACAGGCCAATAATTAAATAATTATTAACAAATGCCTGGAGAGTAGTTATAGGAAACAATGTTATGGGTGTTAAACATAACATGAAAAGAATCTAATGCTGGATCAAGCTTAAATTATTCATATGAAAATATTAAACAAAACAAAAATGTGATTTCAATATAATAGACTTAGTGACTGGGAATAGCTTTAATAATTAGCTTGATTGGGTGACTAAAACCTGTTCCCAAAAGTAACCTTCATTAAAGCGAGGTATTAGAACTTTTTTGGTATACAATAGAAGGAAGTAACCTAAGACTAGGGAGTTGAGAAAGTAGGAGTGGATTTATTATGTTGAATCTATTCACCCTTTACCCAAAGGGAGCAGGGGTTTCCAACCTGTGGCCTGAGGGCCTCATGCAGCCCAGGATGGCTGTGAATGTGGCCTAACACGAAATCATAAATTTACTTAAAACATTATCAGATGTTTTTGTGATTATGTGTCATAATGTATTTAATGCGTGGCCCAGGACAACTCTTCTTCTTCCAGTGTGGTACAGAGACACCACAAAGTTATACATCCTGGAAAGCTTACCCCTTCATACAGGCTTTTAGAAAATGCATTTGTGAGCTGGGAGGTCACTCTTGTCTGTAGGCCACAAACAGTGGAGTTACTGACAGTGTAATGGACTTCTGGAATTTAAGAGAGGGAATGAGATTCCCCAAAGTCAGAAACTATGATCCAAAACTTATTTTCCAAAAAAAGGTGAGTGTGGTCACCATAATGGGCCAGAGCAGAGGTTAGGGTTGACTAAAAAATCTACGGATTTTTGCTTCCCTCCATTGGGTGACTGCTGAAATTGGCTGGACAGTTTCTAAGCATTGGCTTTTCATGATCGCATGATCTAGGATGAGCCAGAAACATACAGCATGGCTGCAGAAGCTCTAGATAACAATTTCTCATTCTTTTTGGTGAACTAGTTGGTTTCTCTGGGAAGGTTTATTATATGCCAACGTCAGAGATGCAAGAGTTGGAACAATCATGCAAGAAGCTGATGGTAACTGGGAAAACTGTGTGAGTCCCAAGGCTCATACTTTGAAGGGGACTGAGGTGTCATTGTCTTATGTACAATGTGTCTTGTATCTTGGTCAAAAACATCCCTGTTTTTCATAGTGCATGTCTGGTTACTTTCTGGACAGGCCTCTTATGTACAGATGTAATCACTCTGGTGCCAATATTGTTGCTGAACAGCAAGTGGGGGCCAGCTGCCCACCACCACCCTCTAGGTAAAATTCCAGAGGCAAAGGTTTGGGGATGAAGGGAAAGAGTACTTACTGGAAAGCTACACCATTTTTGGAATAACAGCTTTCCATTTATATTAGTCACTTAAGCCTATCAATTAACACTAAATTCTTTAACTCTAGAGACAGCTTTAATCACTTCAGCCTATCAATTAAGGATAAAATCTTTAACTCCTGAGTTCCTCTATCATTAATCATTGGTTTTTAATTATCTTATTTTATAAAATTATTTTATAAACGAAGACAATATAAGATAGAAAAACTACACAGTTTTGGAAGAATGGCAGGCTTCTGCCTCAGAGCCTGTCCCCTCTGGAACACCCAAAGAAGAATAACCCCGCCACCCTCTGCCAGGCCAGCCCAATCCTAGGCTGGGCCCTGAGTTTCTTCTCCCATCCAAAATTCATCCAAAACTACTGTCCTTGGAAAAACTCAGTCAACTGCAACACAATCATCCAGGCCTTCTGGAGGAATGGAGCCCGAGATCCAGTTTCTGCCCTCCTTTTATCTTAAATTTTCTGTGTCTTCTGGAGTCATTCAGCTTCTCACCAACTGTGTCCTAGGCTGTTTACCATCGCCTCAGGCAGCCTCCTCCTATGGCCCCTCCTACTCCTCCCTGGTGATCTGATCAGGTCTTTCCTATCAGTATGATGACTCCATTATGAAGTGGCTGGTCTTCTTTCAGTTTTCCATGTATTTGTTTGTGATCTATGTCCTTATTTCGGGGGCCAATATGGAGCTAGAGCCCACCACTAAAGTTATAGAGAAGATGGATAAAGAAATTCAAGAAGACATATTGTAACTAAAATGCAGGTCTGGCTGTCTGCTGCTAGGAAAACCAATACTCAAGAGGCAGGTGCTGATATAAATGGAAGTGGTTTATTTGCAGATGCTGGCCATCTCAAAGATGGGACATTGACATCTCAAAGCCCATCTTTTGAAAGATGGGGGACTCATGTCACAAAGCCTGCCTCCACCTCTCATTGGAGGCAGAGGTTTTTTATAAGGAGGGAGAGCAGATCAGAACAAAGAGATTAAGGGAGGGGTTTGCAAAGTTCTTTATGTACAGAACAGCTCAGTCCATTCCAGCAAAGCAAGTGGCGGTCTGATGTGCATCATCCTGGTTAGTTACCCCAGCTTCACGTCATCCCACCTTCACATTGTCCTGGATCGATGGTTGAAGGTCAACAAATCTCCCAGAGCTGGGAGCCTACAGGACTGGGTCTGTGTCTGTTGAAACTAGATCCTAGGATTTTTATACAAACATGTTGTTAATCTGTAAACCAAATATTAGTCAGAGTTAGCATTTTCAGAAACAATTTCAAATGAAGAGTGGGGTGGATTACAATTTCCTACCGCTACAATTTTCCACCGCTAAAATACCTCGTCCTTGATGGAGCATTTCCGAAAGTTCCTTAGCACTTCCAAACTCATTGGTCTGAAGTTTTTATAGGGCAACACAATTACAAGTTTCAACACACAATTTTTCTTCTTCTGTGGACTCATTGTGTCCAAAAATAAAATTTGACTCTGTAATTGTAAAGGATATGGTTGACGATCAGCATGTATGCCGGAAAAATGTTATATGTGTGTATACAAAGACATATATTTAAATTTTTGCAGTATATTAAATTACAATTGCTTATTGATTTTTATGTCTCAATCTATGTAAATTCTTCAGATCTATGTCTCATTTTATATTTCATCAGGTCCCTATTCTGTGTGTATAATTTTCTGTTAAACATATTCCTAATGTCCTTCGTTCTTTCTTTCTTTGTTTATATTTTGAGTAGTTCTTTCATTCTTTTTCAAATTAGCCTGCTTTATTTTTATTTATTTTTATTAAATTTATTGGGATGATATGATCAGTAAAATTATGTAATGAACTAATGCTTGGTAGTTATGTTGTCTGCTGATCATGATGAGCAGAAGAGACAAGTAGAGCGTCTCTTTCTTCCTGGTGGGATGTGAATTGCTCTTGTCAGAAGCCACAAGTCACTACCAACCAGAGACAACCTTAAAGAATTAGAATTTCCAACACTACCTATCGTCAATTTTAAACCACACCAGAGTGACCTCAGGTCTATCTATGGGGTGTTTTGGGGGATATATATATCCCCCAAAACATAGATAGATAGATAGATAGATAGATAGATAGATAGATAGATAGAAATTATACTCAGAGCCAATGCTAGGACATATAGATTTCCTCATTACTTTCAATTAATTGTATTGTTTTTGTGTCTGGAAGGGTTCTCATTATTAAAAATTGCCTCACACAACTAGAGACTAAGTAGGTCTATGGACTGAGGAAAGCCAAAGGTATATATTCTAGTTCCAATCCAAGGCCTGAGAACCACAAGACTGATAGTATAAGTCCCGGTCCAAAGAGAGGAGATTGATGTCCCAGCTCAGGAAGTCAAGCAGAAAGGGGGAATTAAACCTCGCTCTGCCTTCTATTCTGTTTGAGCCCTCAACGGGGGAGGGCAATCTGATTTCCTCAGTCTACTAATTGAAATGTTCATCTATCATAAACTTAAATTTAAACTAAATTAAATTAAAATGAGTGCTCCAGTCATACTAGCCATACTTCAAGTGTCTTAAAAATCACATATAAGCCCTGACTGGCATGGCTCATTGGCCTAGACATTATTCTGCAAAACCAAAAGTCGCTGATTTGATTTCAGGTCAAGGCACATGCCAGGGTTGCGCATTCAGTACCAGCCGGGACACCCGTGAGAGACAGCAGATCAATGTTTCTCTCCTTCACTTTCTCCCTCCTTTCCCTTTTCTCTAAAAGTAAATAAATGAAATACTTGTAAAAATCACATTCAACTAATAGCAATTATATTGGACAGTGCAGATACAGATCATCACTATCATTACAAAGACATTTTTTGTGTGTGAAAAATATGGATAGTCTTTTCTCATTAATATATCATTACTGTTATTTTCCGGATGCTACATTGCTCACACTAGTTTTGTCTTTGTTTGGTATTACATTTTGTCTTTATTTCTCCTTGATTTCTAATGAATTTTTCCCATTTTTATAACTTTTTTTAAAGATTTAATTTTTATTTATTTTTAGAGAAGGAAGGGAGGGAGAAAGAGAGAGAGAGACAGAGAAACATCAATGTGCGGTTGCTGGTGGTCATGGCCTGCAACCCAGGCATGTACCCTGACTGGGAATCGAACCTGAGAAACTTTGGTTCACAGCTCGCACTTAATCCACTGAGCTATGCCAGCCAGGGTGAATTTTGCCATTTTTGTTCTTTTAATATTTAATATATTTGAGAACCCTATAGTCTGTATACTTCTCTTTTTGTTCTACTCGTATATTTTTAAGTAAATATTTAGAAAACAATTTATTCATTGATATGAGAGAAAGAAAGAGAGAATGAATTGCTGTTCAACTTATTTATTTGTTTATTCTTGAATGTGCCTTGACTGGGGATTGAACCCACAACCTTGGTGTATGTGATGATACTCTAACCAAGTGAGCTACCTGGCCAGGGCCTTAAGTAAATATTTTAAAGTATATTTTATAGAGACTTTCCTTATATTATGCTTTATTTCTCACTTGTATTTCTCTCTTTTTTTTCTTTAACTGCACTATATCTAATTACCAATCATGGCAACTTCTTCCACATAAAATTTTTATTTTTATGTCACATATTTGTGTTTTATTTTACAACTCACATAATTAATGTCTTACGTAGCATATTCTGGATTTTATATGTGTTTTCTTTGCTATTATCCTAAGGTTATATATTTTTTCTGTTTACATAATTGTTTAATCTATTTGAACATTCTTTTATCGTCAAATTTGATTAATTTTTGATTTGTACTTAAATTTACATTTGAATTAATTATTTAAGTTTCATATGTTTCATTTTTAAAACCTTTATGTTTTAGGGTCTAATAAATTAAATTTAGCCTTATCTACATATTTGTATCCTATTATTTCAATGATGACATTCCTTAAAATGTACTTTACAACTATGTGAAATATGTGCTTGAAGATTTTGACTTTATACCTCTACTGTATAATTCTCATTTCTCTTTTCAGTGAAAACTGTGTCTTCCATGCATAGGTGAGTTAACCCTTTCTGGCATCTGTACCAGGAACTTCAGGACCTTAGATATTACTAGTGATATTTATACTGGTTTCCCATGTTATTTTAAAGCAGAGTCTTCCTATGAAAACTTTTGTGAAATGAAATGGAGAAAAGTGAAGAAGCAATTACCTTAGGACACATCTTGCTACTGATGCACACAATAATCCTAGATAAGTCTCTGATGCTCACAGATACAGTTCAAAGCTATGGTGGTTGGATGTTAAGATGCTGAGTGTATAAAAAAATTAAAAATAAAAAAGTTGCTGAGTGTCAATCCTTGGGAAGAAGCTTGAACTTTGCTATATTCGTTCCCTGCTAGGAACTCACTGCCTCTATAATGTGTCTAACCACAAACAAAGCCTGAACACTGCTTCTGCTTTTCACTTAAAAAAAAAATAAAAATGATCTTCAGATTTATTTTGGTTAGAAAAAACAGGTACTAATGTACTATTTTATAACAGGTGAAGTGGTATGAAACAAACTTTCAGAAAGCAGAAGGTACCTGTCACTGTTTCATTTTTAACACATACTAAAAATAATTATATTTTCATATATAATTAAGCTTTTAATTATAAAATATATAGATAAATAGGTGATCAACAGAAATGTAATAAAAATTAATACTCCTGTGATGTCTCCTATGTGTGTGTGGATTTTTTAATGTGATTTTATCACCTTTCTCATTAATTTAAAAAATAATTTTAATATTTCCATAAAAAATAAGTATAATGTTTCCACAATATTCTACCTAATTTTTGCAAAAGAACAATTTATCCAATAACTTTTATTCAATATTTATGACAATTTAACTTATTCTCCATAAATAAAGATGCAAATTCTTATGTATATGCTTAATCACTACCTTGGAATTAATCTCTAGATTCTGATTCTACAAATGATTTTTGAGACTACTAACAAACATTGTTAAATTCCTTCTAAAAATAATTGTGTTATACTGGCAACCCAAGGTGGAAATAATTATATGTCGTTGTCTACTTTATTTGGAACACCAGATTGGATATGTTAATAATAGTTCTTTAAAACCACATGCTATTGAAAGATTATGAGAAGGAAATTAATATAAACTCATAGTTCCTCCTAATCCTTTCCACTTCCTTCTCCCTACAAATTGGGCATTTGTTGATATTTCTGTATCTAACCTAATATATATTGCATCGCCTGTCACAGGCCATATGCTCAAGATGTTTTAAATGAATAAATGATAAACTTCTACAATTTAGGTCACCACAAATATGAACTAAAAAGTAGTTTTACCTTTCTTTTAATACAAACATATATTGTTTTGTTGGAAATCCAGTATTTTTCCTGAATTTCTCTTTGAAAAATATTGTCATGGACATATTTTTTTGTTATTTTTAAAATTATATTGTATTGATCATGCTATTGACTTTGTCCCAAATTTTTCTACTTTGCCTCCCTTCACCCAGCACCCCACAGTCCCTCAGGCAACCCCCACAACATTGTTCATGTCCATTGGAAAGACTCTTAAATGTTCTTAAACAGGTTCATCACTGTATGTAGAAAATAGAAAATTAGACATTTTTGATTACCCTGATGATTACTGTAGCCTTCAGGACAAGTTTGCCCACATTTTCAAAGCAGCAGCATGGTGTATGCCTCTGGTATGAGACATTTGATGTTCCCATTTATAAACAGTAATAAACATAACAAATTGTAAGCATCTATTAACCATTGGTTTTGAAGCTTGTTGTCATCACTGTCTGGCTTGTGGGTGTGATGATATTGTACAATTATCTGGTCATGTAGTGAAGACATTGTGGATCTCAAACACAAAGGAGGTCACTTCTTCCTAAGTCATCCATGGTGAAGATTGTCTCATATTAAAATCTGTTAGGTCCCAGGCACACCAAAGGGTCACCAGTTTGATTTCCAGTCAGGGCAAATGCCTGGGTTGCCGGCCAGGTCCTCAGTAGGGGATGCATGGGAGATAACCACACATTGATTCTCCCTCCTTTCCCCTCTGTCTAAAAATAAATAAGTAAAATTAAAAATAAATAAATAAATAAAACCTGTTAGGTCCCCAATCTTATTTATCAGTACTTCCAGTTCACAGATGAGCCCATATATCACAGAGACTCGTTTTTTCCCAACATGTGGTGAGCAGCTCTGTGCATTGTGCCAAGCCATTCTGTGACCAAATGATCACACTTCTGCACTCAGCTAACCACAGTAAAGTGCCCAGATGCCCCAATTCACCTTCATTTTTATTTTTTAATTATATTTTATTGATTATGCTACTACAGTAATCTCGAATGTCCCCCTTTGCCCTCTTCCACCCAGCACTGCACACTCCCTCAGGCAATCCCCACACCATTGTTCATGTCTATGGGTCATACCTATAAGGTCTTTGGCTACTCCATTTCCTGTACTATATTTTTACATCCCCATGGCAATTCTATAACTACTTATTTGTACTTTTTAATCTCCTCACCTCTTCACTTATTTCCCCACAACCCTTTCCATTTGGGAACCATCAAAACATTCTCCATATCTATCACTCTGTCTCTGTTCTTGTTGTTGGCTTAGTATTTTTTTTTTTTTAGATTCAAATGTTGATAGATATGTATTCATTGCCATTTCATTGTTCATAGTTGTGATCTTTTTTTTTTCCCTTAAATAAGTCCCTTTAACATTTCATATAATAATGGTTTGGTGATGAACTCTTTAGTTTTTTTCTTGTCTGAGAAGCTCTTTATCTGCCATTTGATTCTCAATGATAGTTCTGCTGAGTAGAGCAATCTTTGCTCTGGGTTTCTGCTTTTCATGAGTTTGAACAGTTCTTGCCAATCCCTTCTAGAAATGAAGGATACATTAATTGAATAAAGAACAATTTACAAGGAAACAATAGTAGAGGGGATGAAGCTGGGAATCAAATCAATGATTGGAACATAAGAAAGCAAAAAACAACCAATCAGAGCAACAAGAAGAAAAAAGGAGACAAAAAAACAAGGGTAGTATAAGCAGTCTCTGGGACAACTTCAGGAGGTCCAACGCTCACATTATAGGGATACCAAAAGGAGAAGAGAAAGAGGAAGTGATGCAGACCCTGGCTTGTGGGGTCTGCCACATTGTGGATGAGACCTGAGACATTCACACGGACTACCGAGTCCTGTGGAGGAAAAGGGCAAACCTGGCTTTTCTCTCAAGGGGAGCAAAAGCTGTGACCATTGCTGTGACCAGCCTTTATTGGGTTTCTCAGCACATTTACATAATGATCCTCATTTACTGTACACAGGTTGGCTTTAGGTGGTTACCTTTTACAGAAAACAGACGAGCTGATGCCGCTAATCACATCACAGAAGAAGGATATTTGTAAATGAAAAGGGAAAAGTGGTTGAACTGGTTACACTCCATACTGGGGAGTTTTAGTATGGATTTTAGGAAGTTATAGTAAGCACTTACTGTCTCAATTCAGGGTGAGGGAGTTTTAGCAAAAGCAAGACTCAAAGTGGCCTAGGTACATTGTAGGTCTGATTCCCCATGGGAGAACCTATCCGTGGGTGTGGATCCTGTGCATCTCCAAGTGGGAGCTGGAGACACCATGCAGAATGGTCTCCTACAAGGAAGAAATTGGAAATCTATTTGAAAAAAAATGAAAGAAAACTTCCCTAATTTGGTCAAGGAAATCAAAATGCAAATCCAGGAAGCACAGAGAATCCCAAGCAAGATGGATGCAAAGAGGCCTGCTCCAAAGCACATTGTAATTAAAATGCCAAAGGTTAAAGATAAAGGGAGAATCTTCAAAGCAGCAAGAGAAAAGCAGTTGGTTACCTACAGGTAAGTCCGCATAAGACTGTTGGCAGCTGATTTCTCAAAAGAAACTTTGCAGTCTAGAAGGGATTCACCCTCACTGTTATGGTGAATTATTTCTCAGAGACTAGGTTGGCCCTATTGTTTTGATCACCTTGGTCAAGGTGACCTAATTCAGCCCCAAGTTTTCTTTTTCAATAAAATTGTATTACCAAGTTTTGGAATTGTGGAACTCTTGCCCTTCTAGTCAAGTTTGCACCATTATAGTCTAAAACAAACATGTCCTTCATGTTTGTTGAGGGACACCATGTTACATATACTTACAAAATTTATCCTGTGTCATAAGAACATCCTGACATACAGTCCTTTGTTAAAATGGAAAACATTCTTGCCTTGCAAAAGAGGTATTTACATAGTTATTCCCAGGAGAAAAGCACACTTAAGTTGAACTGATATTTCCATTTATAGACAGAAATAAACATAACAATTTTTAAGTAATGAAACATAGTGCAGGAAAAAAAATCTTTTCCACAAGGTGATGTTTTCTTTTAATGAAAAAATAAATATATAAAATGCATAAAAATAAAATTTTAATTACCCAAACAGATAAACTATATATATATATATGTTATATATGTCACAAAAGCCTTATTGTGTATTTGACAAAGCTGTTTGTTTGTTTATTTTGGTTGGAAGAAAAAAAGCGAGGATCAGAATGAGAGAGCTGCTCGGAGAATTATAACTACCTCATAAAACCACTGTCAGCTGCAGGTGATCACCCTTACTTAATAGAACATTTTGTGGGTTTGAGCCCGCATTTTCATTATTCTTTTTTTGCCCTTCACAGGAGATGGAAATGTCTCATAATCACTCTATAAACAAGAATCTCATCTGTTAATGTCAATGGAAAATTTATTAATGTATAAGTTATATAGCCTACAACCACACATATGTCATGTTATGTGACAAGGCACCATTTGTTATACAACCTTTCATGCCCAGACATATGTCAATTTATATGGTACTGATATATCAAAAATAAATTTTGTCAGTACATATTTTCTTAGACAAGTTAATTGTTAAATTACATAAATAAATATGTGAGGTAGGTGTGCTTACATATCTGCTTACCTCTCAGACTGAATGTAGGGATAGTAGCTTAATTGCCATGTAATGATTTTATATTATGTTAAATTGAACATTTTCCATGAGTACATTTAACATAAAAACATAGACAAATAAACTAGATTTATTACTTCTGGAGTGGAATTACATGGTGAACAAGGTCAGAGAAATAATGTATTTCTATACTTCTGAAAGAAAGACGTTGTTCTTCAGATACCATGGTAGGAGGTTAAATTGAAACTAATACAATGTTTGCAGAAAAGTTTGAAGGCACATTTCTTCAAACTTTATATTAAAAGTGATATATTAATTTACATTAAGGTTGATATAAAATGTAGTACAATTGTGTTAATATGGGTCAGAAGGAACATTAGTTTTCACCCCCTTAGAAAATAATATGTGATTTGTTTTTCCATGGAATAAATTAACAAAATAAAGTAAAATTAAATGTTGATTTGGGAAAAACTAAGAATATGCTTAAAATAGTTTATTAACACTTCCATGAAGCCCTGACTGGTATGGTTCAATGGGTCAGGCATCGCCCTGTAAACTGAAAGGGTACTGGTTTGATTCCCAGTCAGTGCACATGCCTAGGATGCGGGCCAGGTCCTTGGCTGGGGGAGTGTGAGAGGCAACCAATGTGTTTTCCATGTACATCATTATTTCTCTCCTTCTCTTTCTCCTTCCCTTCCCCTCTTTCTGGGAAAATAAAATTTTAAAATGTTTATGAAAAATTATATTTAATAATTCTTAGTGTGTATATATATATAACAAATGTTTCTTAGGGTTTTATTAAATGGATTGATTGTTTCTTTTATTTTTTTTTCTAATTTCTTCAACCTCCATAAAAACTGTGAAGCATTTTAAAGTAAATTGCTCAAATATAATTGAATAAATGCCATGAGAAAACAAGGGAAGTAAAATTAAGTAATTGAAGAAAACATAATAACAACCCCCTTTTGAGGAAGTGCTTACAGTTTAATGAATTAATTTTTTATCTTGGGTAATTGGCTACAATACCAGTGATTATAAGGTTTACATTTAAAGTTATTATGTTTAAAGTATTTTCTAAATATGTGTAACAGTCTGCCATTTAATTTTTTTAAACAGGATATATTATTAAATATGTACATATGCCTTTTTATTTTCCTTTGGGAAATAGTATCTTGATGATAAATATTGTTTTCTTATAGGCAAACGTATATACATTCAATGGAGACACTCTTAACAAGAAACAAATACACACCTTAGAATGATAAGAGTTTGATTTAATCAGTTAGGATCATATAGAAAGAGGAAAATAGGCTATAGTTTAATGGATCAAGTAATTTATTTTCCATATGGGCAGTATTTTTTCATCATCAATTTTATAGATCACAAATTGTTTTTAAAAATACCTAAAGATGTTAAGCAGTTAGATGTCCCTTAGATTGTATTTATTTAAATAATGCACACAGACTATTCTGTACCTTATTATATTATGACTTCTATATCGCCTAAAAAATTAAGTTCTTCTGTGTAAAACTCAGCACTTTCTCCCTCCATTACCAATAAGGTTGTGGTTCTTACCTTGCTTAAGTCACAAAGACCTGTTGCTTACTTTCTGACTCAACAAGTAAAATAATGAGTCTATAATTTTCTATCCCCTTTTAGACCACATTTAATTAATTACTTCATAGATGTATTAATTACTGAAAGTTTAATCTAGACATATTTATGACCAGTGTGTGTGTGTTTGTATGTTTTATAGTTTTCAAGTTTTCTGTATGCAGACAAATTTCCATTTCATACATTCAGCTGGAAGACAGATTAACATGATTTACTACTAAGCAAATGTCCTAGCAGCCATTTATTTATATTCTTTATTGATTTTCTCAGACTCTAGTCAACTTTATTTTCTGATTTTTCTAGCCACATACAATAGAGCCTGAAACTTAGAAGAGGCTCAGTAAATGCTTACCAAATGAATCAAAGTATATTTCTGATAACACTGCCATGTTTGAAATCCATTTACAGGTCCCCGTTATTTACACAATATAGTACCCACTTGTTTCTTTGGCTATGGGTTCCTTCATATAGGACCTCAGCAATGTTTCCTCAGCTTAACTCCACCTTCTTTCCCCTCCCAGATTCCTCGGATTCATTCTTTACACTGCTGCCTTGCCAAAACGCTAATCATTTCTTTCCTGGTTCATAGTTAAAATTCACTTAAGACCTTATTCAGCCAAATGCTTATAACTTTATTTTCTCTATAGCTAACTTTTATCCTTATTAATCTGGAAACTCACATTGACCTTAATTGTATGCATTCCCCAAGAATATTTTCATGACCTGCCAAATACATATGATTATGTCATCTATTAGGTACCCATTATACTCCAAACATATCTCGAATGCATCATCACATATGTTTAAATAAATTTACTGGTAATCATAAATAAACATTTTATTTCTTTCTGTGTCCAGTGAAGTGCAGAATATATCAAAACTATGCAGTCTGAATATTAAATTTAAATATACTTGAATATTTGAAAGCTCCATCTAAATGTCTAGACCTAGATATAATTATTTATACATGAGGCAGCCATGAAAAAGTACCTCTCAAACTCTGTCTGCAGACAATACAGTTGGCTGATGTCTCCAGCTACTCCACTCTGTAATTCCTTATGGGGGTCACATGGAGGCTATATTTCCCTGAAACTCCAGTTAAAGACTCATCATTGCTGGGATATCCTGATACTCGGTGACATAGGACTCAACCTGGAGGTGTCTTTGGATCAGAAGTGGACTTGTTGAACTAGCTTAGACCTGTGTTTCCTTCTAAGATGCTTTCACCCAACCACTCAATCTTCCTTCATTCTCTCTCTTTTTCACCAGTGGTTAAATCTGCATCATAGTCTAGTACCTCTCCCAATCTTTCCTGGTCCGTTCTCCTGTTACCTTAGTGGGCATTGATCTTAATAATTCAGATGCATAGATAATTCAGTATATGCATCTGCTTCTTAGAGGGTCAAGAATAACACAGGCATTAAGGAAAATGTTCCAAGAATAAAGGTGTTAAGATGAGGAACCTGAATGGGCTCACATACTCAGTAGCAAAGGTGAGGTACAGTTGGTAGGTGGTTGCAGATTGTCCTGGCACAAGATATGCACTCAGCTGCTAAGTACTTCACTGGCAGTTACCTTGGAAAATGTTCCATTGGTGGGAAGGGTGTGGCAGATGAGAAGAGTCAGGCATTCAAAAGCCATAAAGGGCAGAGAATGGGGAGGAGAGCGTGTCTGTAAAGACAACAGAACAGGCTTTCTACTGCAAAGTTGTATTGATGACATCAGAGGGATACTTAGAGACTGAGGACTTTTAACACCCAGTTAATAGCTAAGGATGCAGGGCAGGCTGACTTAAAGGAGGCCCATAACTCTTGAAGTAGAAAAGCAGACTGAAAGTGAGCAGCAGGATGCAGACTTGTTACCATTGGAGACCTGCAGAGACATTTAAATATTTTTTAAATTTTATTTTTAGAGATAAGGGAAGGAAAAGAGAAACAGAAGGAGAAAACACTGATGTGAGTTTGACGCATCAATCAGTTGCCTCTCGTATATGCCCCAACCAGGAATAAACCTGCCACCCAGGGGTATGCCCTGACGGGAATCCATCTGGCAGTCCTTCACTTTGTGGGATGACATTGTCCAACCAGCTGAGCCGTACTGGTCAGGGCACCTGCAGAGACATTTAGATGCTCAGCTATGACAGGTCTGTTATGTAAAAGTCAGGGCCCTTATGGGTAAAACCTTGGGGCAGGCACATGTGTGTAAATCTACCCCAGCATTTGGTCCTGAAGCTCCGCGCTCTACTCTCTGGGCTTGCAGTGGTTACCCGCTCTTTCCTAGTAAGGACTAGCCTTCCCGTTATGCTGAAAGATGCTGCCGAGATAGAGAGGGTGCTGCCTCATAAGACAGAAAGTTTTTCCTCAGGAGCTACCTCTTTTACTGACCTTCAGGGTGATGTTGGCATTACATCCCAGAAAACACTGGCCTAACATGGGAAAGAGAGTATAAACAAACAAACAGAAAATTGCACAAAGTGGCCAGTGTGTACATGTTGGAGACAGGGGAACATTCCTAAGATTAAATCTTGAGGGTTCTTGATTAAGGTGACCAAAGTGTAAGAGTGAATTTGGGACTCTTTCCCAGAGCAAAGGATTCACCCTGGGAGAGACCCCAAGGGATTAGCAAAAGTTTCTCCTTCAGTGGCCCTTGGGATATTGAAAAAAGCAAATATAAGCATAAGTGGAAGGAAATGTCTGCGCCGCTGTAAGAAATGGTGCAATAGAAGGAAGCAGGAGGTTAAGGGAAGTGGGCGTGCCGAAATGGATATATTACATAAGGTCAGAAGACCTATCAGACGTGTTGTACAGGGGAGCGAGGACTCACCATTCACCCAGACCATGAGGTGAGAGGGGCACCAGGCCTCCTCTGCGGAACCCGGCAGGCAAAGGAAGATAGCCGAAGTGCTGGACATTGGGGCCCCAAAGTAATAGAGGTCAGGAGTCAGCACTTAAATGCCAGGAGACTGCAATTACTGTTACGATAGGCCAGGCCAAAGGAGAAATAAGGGGCTTAACCGACAAAGATTTGTGAAGATGGTTCGCAGTGCAGAGCCGTCTTAGGGGCAAAGCAGAGGAGCAGCCACAAGGATCCAGCTTAATTTGTCAGGTGACCTGACCTCCTGGTCCCCTTGAGCAACGTGTGTGCAGTAGCTGCAGCTCAGCATTGACCTCTGTTCCAATGGCTTGCGTATTCACAGACACAATCACTAGACGAATCTTAGTTCACAGGAATTCTTGCTGTTGGGTCCCTGTTCAGTTTGTGTTGGCCACCCTGGTTGCTTATCTAATATGTCAATAGTGTCATTTTAGTGTACAGAGATAGGAAATATGTATTTAAAAAAATACATGCATTTACATTTATATCTCAAATATATGCTTAATATTATAGCATGTTTACAAACATTCCTTGGTTTTAAAATTTCATTTTTTGTTCCCATGTACTGAAAATCTAGTCTTAGCTAATTACTTACTTGTTGTATTTATCTATTTATACACAAATGTGCATATATTTTAAAGTAATAATAAGTGTTACTTTAAACAAAACAAAACTAAAATTTAAGATTTATTTGCAGTTTTAATTTATTATAAAATGTGTTTGGTTAAGAAAATACTGTAAGAATATAGTGTTCTGAAGAGACTAGAAATAATTGCTTTTTCAGTATGATTAACAACTTGATATATAATTAGGTTACATTGTTTTGATTTCTTTCCAATTTTTAGTTGTGTTTTTTCTTATTGATTTAATCCTGGATGGATTTATAAACTACAATGTCATTGTGATTCCTCACCTAATTGCTCACATCTATTAACTTTTAATAAACTGATTGAATTATAATCATGCATAACACAAAAATGCACAGGTCATATGTGTACCTTAAGATCATGGTAGTATGTAACCATGCAAACATCACCTAGTATAAGAAATGGAAAATAAAATATTAGAAGTATACACAGAAACTCTTTTGTACTCCCCTCAAATACCTCTGCATTCTTTTTAAAGTTTGTCACTATTATTATTTCTAATACCTTAGAGCCATATTTTTGCCTATATTTTAAAATTTTATTCATGTATTATTAGAGAGAGAGGAAGGGAAAGAGGAAGAGAGGGAGGGAAATGTCAATGTGTGGTTGCTTCTCATGCACACCCTAACAGGGGCCTGGCCTGCAACCCAGGCATGTGCTCTGACTGGGAATCACACCAGCAACCCTTTAGTTTGCAGGACAGCCCTCAATCCACTGAGCCACACCAACCAGACCTTTTTTTTGTTCTGCCTATTTTTGATGTTTATATAATAAGAATCTTTGAACACAGTTAAGACTCATATCAGTTTAGTAAATATTTATATTTTCATTACTTGTACATAAATAGCTATGTATTCATTTTATTGTTGATGGATTATATTCTATTTCTGGAATTGGATATTTCTTTCAAATGCCTTTTGCTGCATATATGCATGTACCTCTTAACATTTATCAGTAGTAGATCAATCTTAATGTTCTATAAATAATTTATGCCAATTTACTACTTCCCCAGAAAGTTACAAGAATTCATGTTTCTTCACTATGTTGCCAATACTTGGTATTGCCATTCTATTTTCAATTTTAACATTTCTGCTTTACTTGTAGTGTTATGTCACTGAAGTTTAAATTTATATTTCCCTGATGATCAACATCATCAGGAAGCTCTCATATGTTTACTAGGAGTTGTACATCTTCTTTTAAAGTGCCTGTCTACACCTTTTCCATTGAAGCTCTTGCCTTCTGTAATTAATTTCCAGGTGCTCTTTATACCTTCAAGACATTCATGGCCTGTGTGTACTACAAATGCCTCTGCTCTACGATATTGTCAGCGCACTACAAAAATCTGCCCCAAAATAGATTTCTACCATGTGGGCATTTAATTCATGACAAAGAATGGTGGAAAATAATCTAATTTTTAATAAATAGCATTGAGTCCTTTAAATTCTATAAAGAAAATAAAGTGCAACTTGACCCTTATATCATGTCACAAACAAAACTAAAATCTGGATTTAAAAAAAATGACCTCTAGAAGATAACAAGAGAATATCTGCATAACTTTGGGGTAAGGATGAATTACTTGAACAATATTAAAAAAATATTCTCATAAAGGGAAAGATTGATACATGTGATTTCATTAAAATCAAGAATGAACATTTAAGAAAGAAGCCATGAATTGACAAGGTTCAAATTTCAGTAAATACATTTTGGTCTTCTTGGTACACTTATTTTCAAAATATGCTTTTCATATTAGTTTTCTTTCATTGTTCACATTTTTCATCTCTTTTATTATATAAAACATGCATTCCATCATTTCTTAATTTTTCTCTATATTTTACATTTTTGAAGATAAACTTGTTTGTATGAAAACCTTTAAAATGGTTCAATAATATGTGATACCGATATTTTTGTTCATAACCACATTTTAAGCAAGAAATCATTTTTTCTCTGTGTCTGCATTATAACGAATTTCTATAAGCAAAGTGTGAATTTCCTATATGTGGCCAAGATCCTGAGCTTCTTCTAAGTTCTATATTTATTTTCCCCAGTTTCTTATTCTGTAATTTGGAAAAATGTACTTGAATTTTTTGCTTTTGTGGTTTATGCATTAGGTTTTTCTAGCCTCATGGGAGAATGCCCTCACCTGTGCAAACATGGTGTATAATATATATTATATACATGATGAATGAAATCCGCTGAAATCAGCTTGCTAGGACTGCCGTGGCAGAATGATTTAAACAGGAATTCATTTTCTCACAGGTGGAGAGCCTGAGATCCAGCCAGGTGTTAGCAGAGTGTGTTTACACTGAGGCCACTCCGTTTGACTTGTAGATGACCATCTTCATGTCCACATGATGGTCACACTCTGTGCATGTTCGTGTCCATATTTTCTCTTTTTATGAGGACGTTAGTCATATTGGATCTGTGTACACCCTAATAACCTTATTTTAACTCAATTATGTTTGTAAATAACTTATCTCAAAATATGGTCACATCCTCAGGTACTAAGGTTAGAACTTCAAGAGATGCATTTTAGCTGGATTGGGAGTAAAAAGGAGAAGACTGTATTTGAAAAATGATTAAAATAAAATAATAAAAAAAAAGATATGTATTTTGGGGCGACACAAGTCAGACCAGGACTGATGGGATGTTTCATTAATTTGATGTCCTTTATATTGTCCTTTATATTGGACCCTTCCAAGGTCCAATATATATGAGCCTGACTACCTGTCACTGCTTCCTGTAAACCAACACTTCATTTCTATTTGTGACATAATATTAAAATAATATCTTTAGATTTCAGAACATATATTCCATCTTGAATTGCCTCACTTTGCTAGTTAGTTGTTCTGGATTTAAGATAGTTTTTCATTTATGATCAAAACATTTTCTACTTTATTTTTATTGAAATTTTTCTTACTCTTTTTTCTTTTATTGATTCTAGAAATAGGGGAAGGGAGGGAGCAAGGGAGGGAGAGAAACATTGATTGGCTGCTTCCTGCATGCATCAAAACCCAAGACCAAACCTGCAACCCAGGCATGTAGCCTGACTAAGAATTGAACCCACTACCTTTTGGTTTGCGAGATGATGCCTGACCAGCTGAACCACACCAGTCAGGACTATCGAAAAAGTTAATACATCATGTTGCAATTTTACCCTTTCAATTGATATGATGTATATATCTGCTTAGTTGAATATGTTGGTAGTAATAAAAGAGAGTATATAACTTTGGAAACAATATGGAAATATATGTCAGCACTTTTGACAATGTGACAAGTAACAAAAGTTAGTTCCAACATAATATATTTAACTCAAGATCGACCTGTATATCTATGTAGCTATCTTCTATGTTAATGAATCTCTTCCAGTGTGCTGCAAGAAGTTTTAAAGCATACAATGAGTAACTTTGCAGTCAGAGGCACTGACCACTTTTCCTTAGACTGTCAAATAAAGCCATGGCAACAGCTAACACAGTAGCCCTCCAGTGTGTGAATTCCCTGTCTTGGCCCATAAATATGAGTGGGGACCCCAACAATCTGGTATTTATAAAAAAAAATTGTGTATGTATTCTTACATGTTTGAACTTTGGCCACCTTCAAAGAACTCTCCATTTGATGCAATATACCTATCGAGATGTTTTCTCCACTGCTCAAAACAGATTTTGAACTCATTGATTTTGGTGCCTTTTAGTGCTTCTGCCATTTTTTGTTTCACTTCTTCCACACAGGCAAAACATTTTCCTTTAAGAACTTTTTTTTTTTTTTTGCCAGGGAAACAAAAAAAAAAAGTCGTTCAAGCTGAGATCAGGTGGATAGGAAGGATGCGACATTGGGGTCATGCTGTTTTGGGTCAAAAACTGCTGAACACTCAGTGTGGTGTGGCTGGGTGCACTTAAAAATCACCCATCATGGAATGGGCAAACACATTGAAACAATCTTCAAAAAAAAATTCACTGAAGCTGAATACAGCCTCTTACAACAGCACTGGCTGGTACACTGATACAGATGGGTTCCTAGAACACTCGTCTAGTGGGGGAAGCCTGTAGTACCAGACACCCGCCCTCCAGAAAACAATTAGTTTTTTTGTGCCTCCCCTCATATATACATTATATTGATATAATAGACTTTCATCTTATTGATAATGTTACATAGTAAACTTGTGTCTGATTGCTTAATTCCTGGTACTACAAATTCTTATATGCAAGTACATGTATCTGATTTTTTTTAAAAAGTCACTTTGGAGCAAAAAGGGCAGGCAATTACTATTATTATTTTTTGTAAATCTATGAAAATTATATTTTTTGTCAGAGCAGGAAAAATATAATGTATTTATTGGTGTGCCACAGAATTTTAGCAATTAGTTTATGTGTGCCATGAGATGAAAAACCAAAAATAGCTGTTCTACCTACATAAATACCTAATACAGTGAAGTAGAGCTTTTAAAAGGAATGATAAAATGAAACTTCTATATTCTGAGGGTTAATTGTGGCTAAATCTTGAAGATTGATGGTGGGATTTAAAATTTCCCCTTCTCTAAATTACTTTACTGAGCTTGTTTTAGCTTTTAAAAATGAGTATGTGCAGTCTGATTATACTTAACCAAAACATTTGTTTCTAAAACAACTTGAATTATTTTGTTAGGCTATTCATCAAGTTACAAAGATGTCCATAAAATCAGTAATTATATATCTAATAATTGATCATGAAAGGAATAAGTACCAAGAGGAAAACTGTATAATAAATAGCTGCAAAATATTTGAAAAATGCAAATATCTCACAAAATAGATTACTTATTGTATGTAATGTTTATGTATTACATACAATGTATATAATTATGTATACATTGTATGTAATACATTTATGTATGATTTTTAAATGCTGCATAATTATTATAATATTGATTATTTAACATCTGCATTGGTATTTATAAAATAGAGGGTGGACAAAAATAGGCTTACAATTGTTCATAAGAAACTTATATAATAATTAATAAATAATAATAATACAGAAATAACTCTGTGTTTTTCATACTCACAATTGGAAATCTACTTTTGCCCACTTCTGTATTAGTACAAAACACTGAGATAACTATAATGTATATGTATAAATATGTGTGTACATATATACATATATACATATATTTATACATAAATATGATGGTTATGTATATGATTATAAAAGGTAAAACATCAAAATCTTAAAAATTATTTTGATATCTGCACATGCTTTTGTGTACTCTGTATTATTCAGCTAAAGATTTTTGATAACTCTCCGTGGAAGAGCAGGTATGCCTCAATTTGATGTGACTATTTATTTAAAATAAAACAGACTACACAGGTATGCTATGAACAAAAACAATTTCCTCCTATCTGTTCAACAAATAAATTACAAATAAGTGCATAGTTTTGGCAGCACATCCTGTTTTATACAAGTTTTGTGCCATTTACTTAAAGAGGACTAACAGTGCTATAGAAACACAAGGGACCAGGAAAGGCAGAGGTATATCATAGAAAACACATGACGTCTCCAAACTAGCTACCAGTACTAGTGGTAAAATGACTACTTTTACTTTTGTTATTAAATATTACCTGTAAAACAGTGATTAAGTCATTAGAAGAACCAACGATAGGATATTTGTTGTATGTATTAAAACCCCTGGTACATAAGCCTGTGCCGAATGTGCAGTGAATGGAAAAGGGTCATGGAACAAAGAAACAAAAATGTAATAACTTGCTGCTGGGGCTTTGTCTCCTTGAAGTTTTCAGCCTCTGCTCCTGCTGCACCATTCAGCAGAGAAGCCATCCCGTGAATATATTTAATGATATTCTAAAATAACTCTATTCTAAGAATCCACAATGCCCCTGACAGCAAGATGTAACAAATACATTCAGTCAGCTAAGATTCAATTTCAGATCTTCATGGAACACTATGACACATTATTTCTAAAATGTTCCTTTATACAGTCATCATATTCAGCCAGCAAGCAAGACCATATCCATATTAGCTTTTAAAATGCCAAAATACCACCCTGATCAGAGTGGCTCAGTGGGTTGGCCTTCGTCCCATGAAACAAAATGCATCCAGTTCTGTTCCCTGTGAGGCGCCTGCTTGGGTTAGGGGTGTGGTCCCTGGTTGGGGTGCATAACTAATCTCACATTGATGTTTCTCCCTCTCTCTGTCTTCCTCCCTTCCTCTCTCTCTCTAAAAATAAATAAATAAAATGATTAAAAAGTACTGAAATACTTTCTTCCTTTTGGTAAATAGTTACTGCTTCCAGTTCCCAAATCCACACATCCTGCCTCTGCCATTATATTAAGAGTTTTGTCCCCTCCCCCGTATCTTCAGTACCACCCCTCAGATCAGCAACCAAATGGTTGATGCTGGACACAGCAGGGTCCTCCTGGCCCATATTCCAGCACCGTGATGAATGTCTACCCTCATTTATTGGTGATTCTGTGGTGCTGGTTGTTGAATCATTTTAATTCCAGCCCTTCTTACCTGTAGTTGCATATCAATTTAAAATCTTATGCATACATCAGGGTTACTTAATACTGCTTCAGATTCTGTAAAGTTCCTTGTGACCTTGCACATGTTCAAGTTTTACCTGCCACAGGAGGTTTTCACTTTTGACATCTCCTCCTCTGTGGATTTCCCTTTGTAGTGTGAGTCCATACACAGACAATGTTCCATTAAAATGTCTCCGGTGGACATGCAGCAATCTCTAAGCTGCCACAACTTGTGGCAAAATGATTCAGCTTGGCAGGATGATAGCTGACCACTGTAGCTGAGAAACATGCACTGTTTTAATGGTCTAAAAGCTGAGGTAGCTGGAGGGTAAGTACAGTCACACAGAATTGCATCGCGTAGGAACACTTGGGCTTCCTTCCCTGGATTAGCACTTCGCCAGCCCCCTTCTATGTCTGGACAGCGCTCAGGCTTTGTCCTTGTCAATGAGGAATCTCACTGAGCCTGAGGAGTACCCGGCCTGACCTTTACCCACCGATGGGAATTCATTTCTTATCGGAAACTGGCAGCAACACTGCTTTCCATTCTCTTTGGCAATCATTTGTGGTCAAGAGTGCTCTTTCCTTAAAAATTTTTAAAAGAGAAAAATATCATGATTTTGAGAGTGAAAATTACTGGTGATTCGATGAACTGTGATTTGGCTGCCAGGTCATATGAGGTAGTATAAACACTCAAATTAAAACAAAAGAACAAGCAATAATTTTTGATACTATGAATTCAGGTGTCTACATATCTGAGAAATGCTAATTATGGGAGAAATAAAATAGGTTTACATGCTCAATATATCTTTTGATTGAATTAATGAATTATGAAATAATGGATATCTGTATCCATGTTAAAATACTAATAGTGCATAACTGTATACTATATAATTGAAAATTATATGTAATATTCCCTCATTGTACATTTCAGGGTTCCTCTTCTTCAAGAACATACCTCCATTTCTTAAATGAATTGTGATAGGAAGATCATGTACTTATACACACATATGCTAGAACATATATTTTTATAATGCCAAATCATTGATTGAAGGAAAAAAATATCTCAGCTTAATGGTTAGTGAGAAACAGCCATTTGTTCTGTTTTTAGTCAAGATACTGAGATAGAACTTCAACTTGACAATGTTCTCGCATGAATTATTTGTTTTCATATATTTGTAACTGCTCATAAAAGAAAACATTGAAAGAATTACTATCAGTAAGTAAGAAATAAATGTATGTAGTTGTGGAAACACACAGAAATTATGTGGCATCATTATTAAAAAGATTTCCATCAAATAAAATATATACCCATCACTACAGTATTTTGTTTTTGTATGAGATTCTCTTACTTCCCTTCAGTGAATCTGGAGCTACAGATAAATATACATACATCCTGGACACTGGAAGGTCAGTGGTTCTGTAGGAAGATTAGATGCTTCCAACAATGTGACCTGGTGGGGTGGGATTGAAACACAGTACCAGCATGGGATGACATGGGAACTTTTGACCTGTCATATTTGCCGTAGTTTTGGGGATACTTCTACTTACAGGAAGCAAAATAAGAAAGTCCGAAGTCCCTCAGAATACTAAGTACTAACAGAGAATTTATTTAAAATGCCCTTGTAGAAGTTTGACTGATAAAACTGGGAGGAGACCTTTTAGGAAAAGTAATGCTGACTCATAGCCAAGAGACAAAGAAACGAAAAAGAGTCACTTTTCTTCATTTTGCCCACCTGACTCTCTGTGTCGCTTTCTGCGGTCTGAGCAAAGAGTGCAGCTGAAACACAAAAAATGCAGACATATTTATGCCCGTATTTCAGGTATAATATATTCATACTTCAGGAGTATAGGTATTTGGACAGCAAATTCCTATTTACTTTTAAACAAATCTTCCATAGGGCCTTGGGAGAAAAGAGAAATGAACCACATAAAAATGCTTTTAAATATGTAATGGCTTCAAACACTCCACCAAAACTATGGTCAAGTTGAAAGTTCTGTAATTTGGACAACCCTGATTAGCTTTCCTGAAGTGTGAAATTTAAAGATTTAGTAATAGTAGAAATGATGGTTTAGTGCCACATGCTGTTAACAATTTGACTGATTGGTATTGGTGGTCAGAATTAGAAACCTTGGTTGACGCCAAAGACTACTCATCATAAATTCTAGAATGTGTAGCCATATTTCAGCCTATGGGTAACAGAAGGGCACTGAATGACTTTGAGCACAGGAGTTAAATGATAAAAGGGTTAATTTGAAATTAATCTAAAGGAAATGTGCTATAAGGATTGAGATAGGAAGACAATCAGAGTGAAAAAGAGGTTCAACTTAAACTTCTCAGATCTTTATTCTTTTTTTAGCTTTATTGTTTATATATATTTTTGTATATTTCTTTGCACTTCTGTTCCTTTGTCTAGAACTTTTTCTTGTCTATTCCATTGTTACCTCACATTTCTGCATAATTAAATGACTAAACCCAATTTAATATTTTTTATCACTTTGGCTTTAATTTCTGTGTGGCCTATTAATGTCACAGTGTTTGACTAAGCAGAATTTAAAAATATACCACTAGATTTTTTACTTATACTCTCGTTTCACAAACAGGTTTCCTTATATCTTTATCAAGCAAACTATCTGTACTGTGGAAAGTCACTAAAAAGTTAAAATAAAATGACAAATTGGTATGAAATAAACCATTATAAGTTACAGATAAAAACAGGCCAAATGCACTCTTAACAGTTCTTTAAGGAGAATTATCATATATATATATGATATATATATATATATAAATTTTTATATTTATATATAAAATATATGTCAGTCAATAATGTTCCACAAATATGCTGTCATTTTGTAAAATCTCAATTTATTGTATTAATAACAATTTTTTCTTATGTATATTATAAAATAATTATAAAATTTAACTGAGCCAAAAATGGAACACTGTACATTATACATGTTCCACCAGCCAGATGTAGCTTTATATTTTGGAGTAAATCTTTATCTGTGTCTATACTATGTTGAGATGTGCTTATGTTGTCTAGAACAAATACTACAGGTGGATATATAAAATTATAAAACCAAATTCCATATGTTTTTCAAACCTTTGAAGCTCAAAATATCATATCATATTGAACATATCATATGTAATAAGTCTATGTCTGAAACATATTTATTCATATGCAATTTACTTCAATTACCATCTAACATCTGACATTTGTCCTATATTTTCTACCTATAAACTACAATAAATAAACCATATTATACCCTTGCCCTGTAGCTAAATCTTTACCTATATACTCAAGTATTTGTTATTGCTAAATTACTAGGAATAGAATTACTTGTTAAAGAGAATGTATATTTTTGATGGTTTTTGCATTTGTCTGAAGTATATGTGTGTGTGTGTGTGTGTGTGTGTGTGTGTGTATGACTTTACTATTCCATTGAGACTCTTTAGAAATTTTACTCCTAATACTTTATCATTAATTATAGTAATTATTTAACTTATGTCTTTATAAATGAAACAAGCACCTCCCTACATATAAAACAAAGAAGACATAGTAAGCAGCTTATACTTTGAATGGTTTTGCTTCAAATAGAAGTGAAGTTATTCTCTGATATAAACTTTAATCTCTTTTAATATTTGCCTGGTTTGTTATGTTTTCATTTTTATATTGATGTAGCATTATTTTTTATGTCAGATTGGTGGATGTGATTTGTAAATATGGTTTACCAAATGCCTACTCTCTTTCTTCATTTTGGTGTTATTTTGCTTGGGATTTCTCTCTTCTTCTCTCCCTATACTAATTTATTCTTAGTTTAAAAGTTACTTTCAGTGAAAGGCATGACCTAAACAAATGCGGAACAGTACATTGATTCTGTTATGCTTGTTATAGTACACTTCGATGTTTTTTGTCATAGCACACCTCACAATGTGTGACCATAAGTTGGTGTGTGCTCTTAGTTTCATTATTTTTTCTTTAATTAGTGTATACCCTTTTTGAGAGTGGGAAATGTGTTATTTTTTTATTTGTATTTTTTACTCAACCTATAATTCAGTGTAGGGAGTATTATAGGTACTCAACAAGTATCTGTTGAATAACTTCATGGTTGTGTTCAGGCAAGAGGAAGATCTGTTAACACACAGCATTGTTACAACCCCTGCACTGGAGTTCAGGAGTAGGACACCAGGTCCTCAGGGAGTCTTGCTTTAAGAAGAGAGTGGCAGAACCTTGCCTTAGAGGCTCCGGGGGCCTTTTAAATAGAAGAGACTCTTCTTAGTCTTTTTCTTACGTGATCTTTCCATGCCATTTGATAGTGCTGACACTTCACTTCTTAAAAATCTTTCCTTTCTTGGCTTCCCTAATTCACCATTTTGTAATTTCTCTGCAAACTTTTCATCTTGGACGAGCTTCCTGTTTAATATAATCATACATGATTGGTGAGTAGGAAAGAAAGTGTTACTATTTAAACTGAGAGCTTACCTATACTTCCACATATTCAAACACAAAGAGAACAAAAAGCCACAATAAAATCACACGTGATTCTTTTGTACTGGAAAAGAATGTGGGGGTTAAAAATGTGAATACTGTTCCTTCCACCTTCTAATGCTTCTGGCTGACTAATGACCGAATTAACAGAGACAGATTAACAGGAGCAAATCCAGCTTTAATACACGTGCATGGAGAATTAGCGTAGACATGATAAACCCATGAAAGTTTCAAGGCAGTGAGGCCATATGGGGCATATAAAACATTTTGGATAAAGGAGGAAAAGGTGGGTAATGGGCCTTAGGTTTCAGAAGTGAGAATGGGCAATTTATAGGTAGTTGAGGCACCGCAGAACACTCTAGAGAAACACCTTTGCTAGGTATAGAAACAATGGGACACAGAGGGTTTCTATCTGAGAGGTCCTTCAGGAAGCCCTCCTGTTTACCACAGTTAATTCAGTTTAGGCTAAGGCAGAAGCCTAAAATCTCCTTTCTAATTCAAATTTCTCTGTCTGAATCTCTTGAGTGGGAAACAGGGGGAGGGTCAGAGTCTCTTTTTGAGTCTCTGCTTCCTAATAAAGAGCTTAAAACCAATACCCCTGAAGTAGCTTCAAGGTGGTAGAATTTTAGTCCCTTCAATAATTTTAAAACATTTAGAAATTTAATGGAATTTTCAGGACAGATAACTATCATAGGTAGTTAAGTATTAATAAGAAAGGTGATCAAAGGGAATTAGGCACTGAGCTTAATGAGCTGGAGAGCATATGCCTGACTGCTTCTCCGTAAGTCACAGCCGCACACTCCAGAGGACTGCTGCAGAGGAAACTTTACCCTAAGAAGACAAGAAACCTCCCCCAAAGTGCGGTCTGCCTTCCAGTACCAGATAGTGGGGGGATTCCCGGGGGTGGTGCTTGATCAAAGAGGCCTGTCAGTCTAACTAGGAGGTGGACCCATCAAAAAGCCCACGGAAGCTTGGGAAGTTGATATATCATTTTGAAAAAAGCTCCTGATCATAACACCAGCAGATCAAAGAAGTTTTCTCCCTGTCTCTCTTGCTTGCTCATAACCTGCACTCACCCCATTTGTTTGTGCACTCTCCCTTGCCAAGGAGCTCGTGACCATGCGGGTTTAGCAGCTACTGGGGTTTGCAGCAGACTCTGGGGGCACCAAAGATGTAAGCTTTACTATGAAGCAGAAACTCTGGACACTAGCCTTTGTTTTGGCCTTGTTGAGGACACAGTTGGACTTTTTCCTTGGTGGGACAGAGAGATACGAGACACAGAAGCAGCCTGCGTTGGAAACCCAGGGGCAGATTTCTTCCCAAATGAACCATCTTGCCACACCACAGTCTCCCATGTGTGGGTCCTTGGAGTGCTTTCCTTGCAACCCTAGGGAAGAACCTGATTTCCACTGGCAACAATGTGATTCACATGTGTGGGATTATTAGTAATATAAATAATAATAAACACTGTGATCAGTACAAGGATATTTTTCAGATTACTAATGTAACCTTTTCTAGAGTGCTCCAATGAACATTTTTTTTTGGAAACTGCAAAGCTGAATATGTCTCTTAAGTTAAGAATTTAAAATCTGATTCAATGAGAGTGGCTACAAAAATGGCAGAATTAGGAAAAATGTAGGCTGTATTTTGGCTTGGGCATAAAGAAGTGGTTGCAATCAGTCCAACTTCCACTCTTTGCCTGGGGGGTTTTATTAGCAGTCATTCACTTGGACGGTTATTTACAACATCCTTCATCTGGCAGCACTCCCGCAATTATAGGTAGGAATTGGCTTATAAATACCCCAGCTCTCTCCCTCCTCAGGGAGTCACTGAGTTGTGTATTTTACTGTTTCTTAGATTTCCCACAGCAGGATGAGCTACAGCCACACAAAATTATATGTCTGATAACAACATAACCTTTATAAACTAGCTTCTATTGATTTCCCTTTTCCCTACTTCCAGGGTCAGGTTTTGTTCACCAACAAAATATTTGAATTACATGCAGATCCTTACCCCAGGGTCTGCTTCTGAAGAAAACTTGAAGTACAAGATAAACTCCCCAGCAAATGTGGGATGGGAAAATTCTAGTGTTATGTTTATTATGTTTCTGCTAATCTAGTTTTTCCTTTTAAAAAGAAATGGGAATAGGTAAAGGTAATGGTTATGTCATTGACACTCAAATAATTCTAAACATTATTTTCCAACTAGGAGGTAATTTTAAAGAATATAGCCGAGCCCTGGTTGGGTGGCTCGGTTGGTTACAGCATCCTCCAGTACACTAAGAATGTGGGTCGATTCCCCTGCAGGGCACATACCTAGATCTCAGATTTGATTCCGTATATGGGAGGCAACCAATCGATATTTCTTCCTCACATCAATGTGTTTTTTTTCTGTCTTTCCTTTTCTTTCTCTCAAAAACAATTAAAACATACCGTGGATGAGGGTTAAAAAATAAATATAGTCCATATATTTACATATGAAGTAATTTATAATTTATTAAATTATTTTTGAAGGAAATTTTTTTTACATAGGATCTTACATTTCTTCTGTACACCTATCTTTGTTATTAGCTTCAGAGGATAAATTGTGTCCTGCATGAAGTATCCTTCATGAGTCTATCAAGATACCACGTAGCCAAAAAGTCATGAGCATTAAAAGGAGTCTCACTTCTTAGAATTATCTAACTCATGAGGTTTGTCATCAGGCTTTGCTGAGTTTTAACCTTACACAATAATGTAGAAAAACATATATTTAAATATTTAAATTTTTTTATAGTTCTTGAATTGTTACCTGAGAGTCATAATGATAATGCAGTATCTATGATTTCTGGTCACTTATACTATGAGTAATTATGTAAGGACTTTTTAAATATACTTATTTAGATTAATTTAAATGTACTAATTAAAGATCAATTGATAGAACATGTTAAATAATAATATCTATTTTTTTTCAACTCAAAAGTGCTCATACTGAGGGGGGAACTCAAGAGTTGGAAAATTTTAGTTTTATATAATAATTCATAAGCTTATTAATGAGTGCATGTAAAAAACTGTTGTTTCAGGAACTGTGATATGACCCACCCTGACTCCAGGAGACCACAAACGATTGACCTTTGTGCCCCAGGAGGGCTGCAAGGAATCAAGATGATCCCTGAGCCACTGTGTTCCAGGGAGAGACATGGCAGTCCAAGGCACAAGCACCAGCCAGCAGATTGAAGGATGCTATGCAAAATGCTGCAGCATCTTACCCGATTAACATTTTCCTCGAAGTGCAAATCCTTTACTTAGTCTTTTTCCCTGAATTCCAAACCCCTTACCAATACCTTTCCTTCCTTGTAGAAAAGGCTGGATTGAAACAAAATGTAAGATCATTTTTTAGGGTACATGACCTGCTGTCTTCTCAGATGGCTAGCCATCTGAATAAAGTGCCTGTAAGGATTCAATCCCTGGATCTGCTTACATTGGTTCTGGTGGTGACTGGCAGCATGAACACCGACTTTTTGGATTTGTATTCAGTGAATACAAATGAATTTGGATTCAGGACTTTGTGTATGTGTATTTTCAAATGTATCAGGCTTGTAGAACAGTAACAAGTTAATAAGAAAACTCTGAAATCAAATGTTATATCTAGCTTGATTTGTAATTTATACTTTAAATATCTTAACGTAAAGAAAACTGTGGAGATTTACCCACTCTAGAATATGCTTATTTTAATTCCCATGAAAGAATGGACTGATTACAATTATATTCCTTATGACTGGATGGCCCATAAGAGCTAGAAGGAAAAATTACATTTTACACAGCAGAAATATCCCTCACGTTAAACAAGGCTATGGACATTCTATTTTCAGGTCCTACCAAATGCATAATCTTATATGTTTTTAACTGAATTGTCACATATGAGTCATCTCTTGTTAAAAACAATAGTTAATAATTAGGTCCTTGATTATGATATGGGTTCCATACCACCAGTGGCAAGATCTGGTACTTAGAGGAAAATAAATAAAAATTGCACCAGGAACTTGTTAAGAATGACAGGAGACTATGCTACACTACTGCAATATGAGTCAACAGTATCTTTAAACTTGCATCATCATTTATCCTCCTTTACCCATTTTTTCCTCCCCCAAACCCCATTCCATCTGCAATCTTCAACTGTTACTACCCTCTCACACAGACTGGGAGCAAGAGGCATTATCTTTCTTGATGATTGCATTTCACAGGGACTGCTCCTGAGTCTAAGAAAAAGATCTTCCTGGATTGTAGAATATTTATATCTTAAAAGAATAGAGAAAAAAATTACAGTGGCAAATATTCTAGGGTAAATACTTTAAGAAAAAATAATTATGGAACCTAATAAGTACACAAGAAGCCTGTTTAACATTCATTTAAGGCCATCTCAGTAATTATCTAAGAGAATTAAACATGCTATCATGCCATCATGTTTTCAGTTTTTATTTATTCATATGCAAACAAAAACATACACAGACCCCTTCTGTTTTTATTGTAGAAGTGAAAGAAGCACTGGCAAAAAATTATATCATCTATGTTTGAGTTTGAGGCACCAATTAATCAGCAAACCTGACCACACTGGATGTTGATTGCAATATCACAAAGTTGGGTACACAGATGTATTATTGGTAACAAGTGTTCTCAACTTTTCAAATTATTGGACTAGGTCATCAGTTTAAAAATAGGAGGTAACTACTTCTAAATTTCTTTAGAATCTCTCCGCAATGCCCAAACCTTGAATCACTATTACTTGTCCTTTTATTAGTTAGCTAGGGCCAGAAAATTCTCCACTGACACATTTTTACATTGAATTGTCTGACTAATGAATCCAGTTACCAAGGTTGTGTCCTTTCCACGGCCACCATAAACAAAACTCGAACAGAAGACATTTACACATTACAATATAGATTGCTCCTCCAGCCAGTTATATACTTAGACAGAAGGCTGACAATATAATTAGCATGAAGAAAAAATACTGCATTATTGTATACTTTCACTTTACCTAGTGTTATTAATGGCTTTATGAAAAGAAAAGAATGTTTATACTATTTGTTCTCATGGTAACTCCCCCTAAATATACAAAGAAAGGCAATGATTAGTCATTTTTTATTCATTTAATATTCAGTATGTTCACTTGCCAAAGCACAAAGGCCAGAAGAGGAATTAACCTTTGCTCTTGGTTTGATAGGAGTCAAGCTAAAATAGGAACCACCTAGCAATAATATTGTTAAATTGAAGCTGCTGAGAAGACAGATGAAGGCTTTAAAATAACCCCCAGATAGTTGCTGGTATATCCCTCTCAAAACAAAAATGCCAGCCTGTTTAGTTCAAAGATCATTAGTTTCCTTATTTGACAATTTGGGATTTTACATCTCATAATGTGAGAAATGCACTGTGTTATCTAACAGAGTGTGTGACCCTGGGCTAATTAAAAGGCACACAGGAGCAGGGCAGGGCGAAGCAAGGCTGCTTCATTACAAGTGGTGGTTGTTCCCTGGAGGCAGAAACATCAAAGGATTCCTGGAAGTGGTCCAAGGCATGTGTCAAAGGCAATGTGCTTCCCTGATAGCAAGTCCACTGAGTGGGACTGCAGTGCTGGGAACTGTTTAATCTGAGTGTGGCTTTTTATTTGTTTGCCAGATTGAGAAATACGAGACCTCAGAGGGAACTGAACATACAGACAGAAACTGAGAGTGACCTCTGCAGCTGACAGGCCACACTCTTGCTTTGGGCAGGGGAGGGGGGCTGTAGCTAGTATCTGCCTGGTCTGGCTCCCTTATAAGTAGAGTGATAGATTACTGGGAAAGAGGAAAAGGAGAATATGGAGGCTCCAATAATGCTATGATTCCATGCCATGGATCTCTTCCCTTATGGGCTAAGGCAGTTTTTGCCCCAGTGTTAAATTCTAACTGAAAGTCAGGTATTCAAGGTGAAGCAACACCGTCTATTTGACAATAGGACTAAACAGTCAGGCAGGTGGCCAGCAAACTCTCCTGATAATTCCAATTCTAAGAATCTCTCCAACAGAAATCATCCACCTGTGAGTAAGGATAAACATTTCAGGATTGTTTGCAAAGTGAGTGATGTGACTTAGTAACATTTTAAGAGGTGGGAAGTTGAATATGCACCATCATATAATACAGGTAACATAATTAATTATTTACATATCATATATAATTAATATATTTATGCATTTATACTTGCATGCAATATTATAATTGTTAATATATGTTTAGTAATGCAATTTGTAAATTCTGTTCATTTTTATAATTTATGTATGTTACATAAATTTATGTAACATACATATTGTATTTTATAAGTTTTTGTATTTTAAATATAAATATATTCATACACAGGTACACACAAAGAAATATACTCAACATATATGATCCATATACATGCACAATTGAAGATGAGGAAGGAAAACGTGAGATGGAGGAAGTTTGTGTGTTTGTATACATGCTGTGTTATATATAATGTTCTATAACAGTACACATGCTAGGGAATAAAGTAATGAAATCACAGGTAGTTGATTTCTATATATTTTAGTGAAATCAGAGAAGTAAACGATTTCTATACATTTTAATTTAGATTTTCAAGAGATACAATAAATTTGTAAGTGAAGGTACAACATTAAAACATAGGGGTCTGTCTCCTCTGGAGAGACAATAATTAAAAGCCCTGATTTTTCATAAATTTTTGCGCTAATACCTAATTTCCTCTTTTGTTCTCCCATTTCATCTTATTTTATTTTAATTGAGTAATCTCCAGAGTGTTCTTTGACTTATAGTTTCTATCAAGAGGTATAATTAGGTGATTACAATACAAAGATAGTTTAAGTATACAGTCCTTAATAATATGATACCCATTTAATTTCTCTTATAAACGCACACAAACATTCCAGGCTCTTACTGTCGGCCAGATACTTGGTTTTGAGTCTTTGTGGAGATCAGCCGGGTCCAAGTTGTCCTCATTGTTTGGACATTCAGAAGACATTTCAGTAACCAATTTTTTTTTCCCAAAGCAGTAACAGAATTTGGATGTAGTTTTGAAACACTTTGTTGTCATAATCCCTCAAAAGTTTGATGGCCTCTTCCTTCAGCTGCATTTTGTATTTGTCTCACACTATCTTGACATGACTTAATGCTGACTCACCGTCATGGCTTCCTAAGCATTTGGATTTTTAAATAGAAACTCCTCTGCTTAATATTGTTTCTGGTAATTTAATATTTAATTAATTCATATAGCTGAAAACAGCAGTGAAAGTGACTTAAATGGGTTTGGGAAGGAGACTTGCTCACTCTTGTTGAACATGCCACTTAACGTGGCAGAAACTGTGTGGCTAGAAGCTTGGTGAGTTAAGAGGGCTTTGGGCATTGCACAACAGATGTTGCAGAGCTGTGATTCTCATATAGGCTGATTTTTTCCTCTCAGAAGAGATTTGGCTATATTGAGAAGCCTTTTTTTGATGGGACATATGAAGGAGAAAAGGTGCTATTCGCATCTGTTGAGCAGAAGCCAGGGGTGCTGCTGAACACCTGGAAGTGCACGGGACAGACCCACCACAAAGTCCACCTGTCAGTAATGCCACAGTTGAGATCTTGTTATAGCAAAAATAGAGAATATTTTAGGCTGAATGTCATTTAATAGGAAAAGATGTGAGAAACGATTATGGTTTCACCTGTAAGGATTTGCTGTTTTGCTTCCAGAAAGAACTATGAGAGTCATATTTTCTTCAACCCTTCATACTCCATAGAGAGGTAAATACTAGGCTGTATATACAAAGGTCTCAATAAATGCTTGTTCAAAGGTACGGACTGAAATAATAATTTGTGACCTGCCAAAGAGGAGATATAGATAAATATTATAATAAAGAAAATGATGGGGCGTATTAAATTCATGAGGAGAGGAAAATGTCATTAGTTCAGAATATAATTTAAAAAGTGTCTTTTAATCATTTATGAACAAAAGACGTTTTCATTAAAAACTCCTTAAAACAACATGAAAATGTATATTTTTTAAATAATGAGAAAGTAGACTTTGGATATGTTATTTTAGAAGTTTACAACTGTGGGGGGAGATGCTCAATATTATTACCTTGTGATGAATCTAAATTGCTGCTAAATTTAACCTTGCTTACACATGAATTAAGCTATACAAGCATGTTAGATTTTTTTTAAAAAATAGACGAGTTATATTGAATAGACATGAGTCATTTTATGGCTAACAAAATGAATAAAATGACAATTTTTAAAAAAATCTTTTATGTCATATATCTTTTTATTTGGTAGGTTGTTTTTCTTCTACTAGATAAATTAAACTCATTTATGTTTGCAAAAATCATATTTTGCCATGTCTATAATATTCATAAAGTGATGACAATGTTATTCCTTCATTGTCTGTACTTAATTTGTTAAAATTTGTACTTAATTTAGAAAATTGACATACTGGGAGAATTTATATAATCAGTTATCTCTTCACTGTTTGCAAAGAAATTGATACAGCAACTAAGAAGTTCACCATATTGGTAGAGGGATTAAATACTCATAGCAGAAGTACAGTTCATATTTGCTTTAGAAATACTGGTAGAGAGTAGTGCATATGTGATACTTACTGATGAAGTTTTATTTCCTTCAGCTAAATTATACTGTGTTTTAGGAGAGAGCAATTTGAATAAGTTCTTGTCTAATACAAAGATGTTAGTTAAGTCAACAGGATAAGGAGTGCTAGATAATGGTAAAATTAACATTAGAAAAAAATGAGTAACTGAATGTTGACACCTAATATCGGCTCTATGCCAGCATGCAATGCATTTATTCTGCACTAGCAAAGGTTTGCACTCATGTTAGAAAGGTGTAAATAAATGTGACCCTAAGGAGAGATAAATCATAGTATATCTGAATAACTAAAATGTACTATAGCTAGAATATAGAGAATGAGGTAATGAAGAATAATATAGAGATGAAGATACATAGGGCTTATCTGAAAGGTTCTTGTAAGCTGTATTAAAGTCTCCTAAGTTGAAAACGTTAAGAATAACAGGAAACCCAAGAAAATTTAGGAGCTCTTCAATAACCTCAAGGTTTAATATTAACATGTTTTTTGTTGGTGGTGGTCATTATAAATGACTCTCCAGAATGTTGTTTTATCCTCAGTTTTTTTTGAAAAAAAACCCTATTTTTATCTTTCTTCTGGTTTTGGCATTACCCATCCTCAGTCCTCTTTCAACCTGCCTTTCCATCCCCCCCTAAGAGTAGGGAGTTGGTCATTTGAACATCTTTTAGGATAGCTTTAGAGGCAACATCGGTCTAGTAAAGCAACATTCTGATGTCATGAGCCCAAAATACACATTTTTCTGAGAAAATCACCAGGTTCTAGAAGTATTCATACCTTTCAGTGTCATTGTAGATGTAGCATTTATATAGTTGCAAACTATCACCTTTACTTTTAAATTTCCAATATCTAACAACTGCTGGAACAGGATGATATTTCCCATTATTTTTCTAGCCAAAGGATAGAATTGAGATTTTTCAGGTTAAGGAGGTAAGCCAAATGCTGAAATGGAAACTAAAGTTTTGAGGACACAAGAAACAAAGTCTCAGCATAGATAACCTAATGATTTGAGAAGGTCCAAAAACAAATGAAAAATCATGGTTCAGAGGCAATTGAAATGAAGGTGACCTGTAGAATCACAAATATCAAAAGGGTATTAAACCACAATCACCAAAGCTATTAACAAGGAAGTCTTGCTAAAGCCACATTGCACAAAGAATGCTATGAATTGGGAATGCACAGAAAGAAAGAGAAGTGGACAGAAGACAAATGGAGCTGAGCTTAATAAGCTATTATGTTTTCCTGGCGGTTCCCAGGTTGCATGTGCTAAAAGTAAGTACTGCATTAAATTTTCTCTGAGTTACTTTGAATCATTGTTCTGAAAATAATGAGAGTCCACTGGTAAACTCTGCCAGGCTATAGATGTTTTCATTCTAGGGAAAGACCTAAGGTGAGCTCCAAGACAAGCTGAAAGCCTTTTTATATCCTTTCTCTTCACATTCAAACCAGATTCTTACATCTTATCACTCCAAATAAAAGGAGAGACCTCACGTAATAAGATGATCCATGTATTATAGTAGAAAAGGCCAAAACATTCTAAGTCCAAGACAAGTCGAAACGGACAAAAATATCATGCATGTAATTAAGCAAAAACCTTAAGCATGTATCATTACCTTTTCTATTTAGGGTGATAAAGAGAATAAATATGGTCTTAAGGAGAGATACATCATAGCATATCTGAATAACTAAAATGTAATATAGCTAGAATATAGAGAATGAGGAAATGAAGCGTAATGTAGAAATGAAGATAAATAGGGCTATTTGAAAGGTTCTTGTAAGCTGTATTAAAAACTCCGAAGTTGAAAATGCTAAGAATAAAGGGAAATAATTAAATAACTAAATGGGATAGTGACATGACCATAAATTGAAATTTAAATATATTTCTGTGGTAAGCAGTTAGACATGAGCAGAGCAAAAACCATAGTCCAGGTACAGAAGGTCTCAAGGCAGAAAGACCCAGGTGCCTAGCAACTGGCAGAACAAGGACCTCACCTCCAGGGTAAACTTTCTGCCCTTTACATATGGCTGGTTATTCAGTTTAGACTTACTGATCTTTCAAGTAGCTGGTCATGCAGTTAAGACCCTCCCCTGACCTTTCCTCCCCTAGCATGTTGCTAGTCATGTGAGACCCCTTAGAGGGGGAACAAATATCTGGGCAGGAGAATTAAGCTACCCAGACAATGAGGTTCTGACCACATCAAACACATTCGGCCTCAGTTCTGTTTCAGCTCCAGGCCCAGAAAAGCAGCAAAACCAGACACGTAACACCATAGCTGACACTGGGACATCGTGCCCTGGTGCGGACCAATCACTGGAGACCGTGACCCTGAAAGGACACACTTGGAGAGCTGATAAATATTCTATTGGGATCCTTTCCTGGTACCTCTCCTAAAAATCTCCATCTTTCAAACTCCTTAAGACAGAGGACCCAGAGTGATCGCCCTCCTGGGAGCGCACTTTCCCGTTCCTCCTCCCCCTCTTCTTCCAGGCGCCTTACCTTTCTTAACCTTTCCACCTCTAAGCTCCAAGGGCTCCTTCTTGTTGCCTCTTTTCCTTGTTTCCTGAGGCCATTTCTTCTACGGCTTACTTCTACCTCTGTGACTTTCTAAATAGGTTTCTGTTATAGTTTGAGTCTTGATTCTGAATTCTTTCTTAGCCAAAACTCAGGTACCAAGGTTGCTGAACCAAGGTCCGGTCTGACTTTACTGGTCTAACACCTGGTGCCATTTTCTCATCGTCAACATTTCCACCCCCAAGTTCATTATTGCTCAGAATAAGTTACCAGTGATACATGTATGGGAGAGTAGAGACATTAATTGATACTGAAGTCATAATCAGATATGGTAAGTGGCTTGGTGTCGGTCAGATAAAGAGAGGAGTTCAGCTGGTTTTGTGACTTCAACAGCTGAATGAGTAGTGCTGCTGACACACTGAGAAATAATTTTTTTGCTTGGATTGGTGATATAATAAAATAAGTCTTATGCCTTTTGAAACTCCGAGTGCCTCTGAAGCAGGAATGTGAAGAAATACTTGGGACTTATACTCAAAAAAGGCATCTAGAGTGAAATGTAACTTTGAAAGCTGTCAAAAAATAGATAGTAATTACTGTACTGTGATTGGTTACTTGTTTTTATAATGTGCTGAAGAGCCAATTAAAAATACAAACACCTGAAAGGAGGGAAGAATTTGGAGCTAAATGCAGGGTCCATCACAAATAATACCCCTTTCTTACTACAAACCTTTTATTAAAAATCATAAGCATGCAATTCTGTAACATAACAATATCGCACTCAGGTGCACCATATGCCATTTTATGTGAAATGTTCAAATTAAAACTATAAATTATTATACCCATATTCTTACCCTACCAACCACACTCAGGCAGGTATTATTTCTGCCAGACATTGTACATAAAAGATCGGAGAAACAACTCTAATAGGAGAAAAATACCAATAAAAACAGGTTGTTATTATGAATTCTATAGACTTACTGTGTCTTATTCATTTATTTTTAACTTATAGTTGTAAGAAAACTACTTAATAAATCTGGAGTTTAAAGTTTATTACCAGAAATAAGCATTTCCTTTATTACCTCTAATAAAGAGGTCTTCCCTTCATTGTTTATTTGAAATATCCCATTATTTTATATATTGTTTTTTATATATTTTATACTTTGTTATTCATGTAAATATAACAACAGTCTCAAAACTGATATATCAGTAGTTCTGGCTTTTATTTCTGTCATCCTGATAAAGAAATTATCTTTGCTTTCACTTGTGTTTAGTTCTGTAAAAAAGTAACAATTAACAGAGCAGCTCCTATACAGTCCAATGCCACATCAGAGAATAGACTGGCACTCAAAAGGAGGGCTTGCTGAGGGAGAGAAACTGATGGGGAGGGAGAGAATGGGCTGGGAAGGAGGGAGAAGCAGTTTTATATGTCTTTAATCAACATATTTTGTTGCATAGAAATGGGGAATCTGTAAATGAAGAAGAAAGTATTGTTGGAAGTCATAAACCAGATTATATGTTTTCCATTAACTTATTTTTAAAATTAATTTTGTTGTGGTGACATTGGCTAAGAAAATTATATAGGTTTCAAGAGTACAATTTTACAATATGTCATTTGTATATTGCATTGTATATAACCTACCCAAAGTCAGATCCCCTTCCTTCAACATATATTTGACCCCCTTCACCCTTTACTACCCCAATCGCCTTCCCACTGGTAACTACCATACTGTTGTCTATGTCTATGAATTTTCATCCATTTGATTTTCTTGTTTATTCATTGTTTGCTTTTAGTTGTACATCCCAGATATGAGTGAAATTATATGTTCATTGGCATTTTCTCTGACTTGTTCTATTTAGCATGCTCTGTTCATTGCAGTATCATTCACAGTGGACAAAACATGGAAATAATCAAAGTGGTCTTTGATAGATGATTGGATAAAGAAAATATGATACACAAACACACACAGGAATATTATTCAGCCATAAAAAGATGAAATACTGCCATTTGCAACATGGATGGATCTTGAGGATATCATTAATTCATTTTTATTATCAATTTATTCATATAATTTATTAATTATATGAATTATTTAGTCTTTATTTTAGCACTTGGTTTAGATGTAACTCAGTAAAGAGACTGGTTGTGTTTCCTGAATCTTCATAAAGAGTACATTTAAAAAGCTGACCTCTGATCCTGGTCCTGACACCAATCTATTGTCATCATATGATAACATTAAGGTCCTGACCTACAAATGTTGCACTAATTTGGATAAAGTTATCTGAAAAAATAAAGATATTTTACTTACAACTTTAAATTACAACAAAATCAACTATGCTATTGCTGATGCAAGCCATTTCTTAAAATTGATTAAAAATATAACAGTGTGCACTATGAAATAAATTTTCTATACAATGCCACAATTTTAATTACAGGCATGTTATTTCTTTGGTTTATTTCATTATATTGTGAGACATCTGATATTTGGTTTTATCTGAAAACTCACAGGAGAATAATATTGATATCTGTCAGATCCAGGAAATTATATCAGTTTCTGGAAATTCTGAATGTTACATTATCATAATATAAATTATTTGTGGGAGGTTCCCTTATGTGTGCATCATGTTGGTGCACAGATAATATTGTATTATCCTTATTTATAAATATCTGACACTACTGTTATAATAATTGAAAATACCTTAAATATAAGCCACCTAATTTTGTTTTTAAAGGTTTATTTTATGCTTATTTGAGAGAGAAGAGGACAGACAGGGAGAGAGGAACACCACTCAGCTGCCTCCTGCACGTGCCCCAGTCCCCAGTCGGGCACTGAGCCCGCATCCTGGGCAGGTGCCACAACCAGGAATTGAACCAAAGACCTTTTGGTTATGGGATGGCATTCCAACCAACTGAGCCGTGCCAGCCAGAGTACCATCATCTAATTTCATTTTGAAAAAATCTGACACTAATATTTTTAAATACATAAGACCTCAGTCTCCTTTTCACTTAATACAGTTGAATATATTATTGTATAAATTAAGACATATGAATATAAATATATGTAAATATATGGTATACCTTTGAAAGCATGCATGCAATACTATATATATGTATATACATATATATACACACATACACTCAATCATCTCAAGATTTTTTAAAGAGTGAAAATTTTGCATTAAACTTATCCACTTTAAACTGCTGTTATTATGGGTCAAAATGTTGCTATATAAAAGATTTTATTTCAATAAGAGCTATTATGCACATTATTGATGGCCCATCTGAAGCTATTTCTTATCACTTTAGCAGATATATATATACATATATAATGTATATATATATACTTGATTTTCTCATCACTTTACTCATGAGGCTATACTCATCCCTTTACAGATATATAATATATAATATATATATTTATTTTTCAAAAATAAGCCACACTGTATTTTGTTTATTTTCCTGTTTTTTTTCTATGACATAATTATAATGAAATTGACATTTTAAAAGCTACACATTTAAAACAGATATCGGGTTATATGTCAGTTTCCTGGGCTACATTTCTGTGACATTAATGTTGTCTTCTGATTGATTGACTGGTACTGGTAGATTATTTGATACAGGAATGGCAGAAAATATTTTCATCAGGCAACATCCTTCATTTTGCTGAAAAGCAGAAATATGTATTTCAAGCAACGTCATTGGTGTCTTTTAGCTCTTATCCCCACTGCCAAATTTGCTACAATTTTCCATGCTGGATCATGAAGCATGAGTAAAATACGGAAGAAAATTTAAAATATATACAAACCATGTGAAAAACTATGGAATAAATAGTTTTTAATTATATATATTCACCATGAGACCACCAATATTAAAAATAAGTATTGTAATAGTTGTAATAACTGAACTGCATATCAAAGCTCAGAATATTAAATGAACTTGCCAAAAGTGACGTGGTTCTTCTTTTGCTATATATTAGCAGGGGCCCCAGAAACCCAGAATTATTTATTAAAAATCATGTATTTATTCTCACATGTTTAAATGTCAATCACCTTCAAAGTATTCTCTATTTGATACCTCCTGAGACTTTTTTCCACTGCTCAAAACATATTTGAATTCATAGATTTTGATACCTTTTAGTTCTTTTGCCCTTTTTTGTTTCTCCTCTTCCACATTGGCAAAATATTTCCTTTTGAGGATTTTTTTTTTCTGGGAAAACAAAAAGAATCGCTTGGGGTGAGATCCAGTGAGAAGGGAGTGTGGGGCATGGGGGTCATGCATTTTTGGTCAAAAACTGCTGAACATTCAGCATAGTGTGGGCAGGTGCGCTCATAAATCACCCATCATGAAATGGGCAAAGATGTTGAAAGAATCCTCAAAAAAAAAAAAAAAACCCTCACTGAAGCCAAACACAGCCACTCACAACAATGCCAGCTAGTACACTGAAACAGATGGGTTCTTAGAACACTCACCTAGAGGGGGGAAGCCTGTATTACAAGGGGCCTGCCTTCCACAATATAATTATTTTGGGGGAAGGGTTCCCTAAATATATATACACACACACATATATACATATATAAATATATACAGGTATGCAATAAAAAAGATCTTGGGTTAGTTTTATGATTAGTACCTAGTAGATAATTACATTTTAAAAATATTTATAGTCACTCAAAACAATTTTGTTTGTATGCACAATAAGATCTCCCAATAAGTTCAGAAAATAAAGGAAGTTCAAGCAACACATGTTTGAGTTGTATATTGCAGAAGATATATTCAGAATAATATTTTTTCTATTATTGAGGGAAAGGAAAAGAAAAGATGAACTATTTAATTTAGGGTCAGGGGGAATAAAGTCATATAATTACAATCAACACAGTCTATCAAATAATCTCTTCCACCTTCAAAAGCTTGAATTAATTTAGGGTCTAATTTGAGTAAGATGAGGTATGAGACAAAACTAACGGGATGCAACCTATCAATTTTTGAGAGATAAAGTGTGAAAAAAATCGCGAGGCCACTTTATAGCCCAAAAATAATGTTTTTGACATTGCTGGAATCACTAAAATTTGTATCCTTCTAAACATTTTTAAGTCTGTTTACTGCAACCAACAAGTCCTGTTCCTAGCAAACTCTTAAAATGTTTCCTAATACTTATTCCAAATAATATTGTTACTTACTCCTATAATCATTAAAATTATTTGATAATTTAATTTGCCATACTACTTTACAAATTGGTAATATCTTAGAACACTTTAACGTTAATTAGTAAATAGATAGTTTGTTTGTTGGATAATGTTTACATCTGCTGAGCATGGTAAAGAGCATTTAGGATGAAAGCAAGGACAAGCAATGGCCTTGAACTTCCAGGGGCTTACCATCTAATATGCTTCGATGTTGTGCTACTACATGATAAATGTGCCTCCTGAGTCAGGAACTACTTTTTATTTTTCATTTTGTTTTTGAAGCCTAGGGTGTCTTTATTTAGATGATAATCTCATTGATGATAACATGATACCATACATTCCACAGTTTCTTATTTGTCCAATGCTTTGTGGTACAATAAACATTCTGTGCGAAGTCTAATACAGTAAATAATTGCCATAGTTCAATTAGGAGAATATTGATGTATTTTCTGTGTCTACATTGTTTTCTTTCCTCTGTTTTACACATGTTTCACAGCCAGTTCTGTAGACACCATTACTTGCATATTGATTTCTTACTCAATTTTGGAATGAAATTTAGCGAGAGAATCTTAACATCAGTCAAACAAAGGAATCTACGTACTGGAACCGATTAATATGTCACATTCCAAGGATTCCAAAACTGTTTTTAGGAAGCAAACCCTATATATAACTCAGAAAATCAAAGTTTTATACTGTTTTAAATAGAGATTATTTTTCTTTCATTTCCTACCCTCCACAAAAATATTCACTAAGTTTTTGGTTCAATTTTGTTTTAGAAATTTTGTCTTAGGCTATTATATACAACTCTTTTAAAATACATTACATTCCATGTACCCCAATTTAGGCAAACAAAATCCTGCCAGGTCCTTGTTATATGGTAATTTTATGGAAACCTTTCTGTAATGAAGACCTTTAGGAACTGTGATTCTATGTAAATCTTTTTCAGTGGACTTCAAAAGTTGTTGAGGTTCTGCTGCAGACCTCTGAGGTTCAGAGCTTGCCCACATACAATCCCCGACATTCCCCTTGCCATTTCAATTCTATTATGATGGTGTTAGAATGACATCAAATATCTGTGATCAATAGTAGAATATTTTATTCATATCAAATGATTAATAGGATAATTTACCATTAATATCACTACGCAGGGGAACAGAAACACTTTACAATTTCAGTTCATAACTTTTACATCTTTTTCTGTATAATGTTCTGTGTTCACAACATATGTATTTTTTTTCTGCATTAGTTAACTATTGGAGGAGAGCTGGAAAAGGAAAGCATAGGGGTTAAATTTTAAAATTGGACATACCTTTAATTTCCCCATTTTTCGAATTGCTCTGTTATTCTGAAGGCAAAAGTTCACACCACAGTTCCCGGTAACTGCACTGCATTTCATCCATCCTGAGTATTTTCCTCTCACCACTGTGGAAACATCTGTCTGTCAGTTACAAATCGCTTCAGTAGTAGGGACGTGGATGTGAGTTCAGTAATGACTACAGAATGTCAAGGGTGCCAACCTCTTCATTTCTGTCTCTTCTCCAGTCTTTAAATACTGTGTTCCTTGTAGAGCTTGCAAATTATACAAAAAAATAAAAATCTCTCCAGTAATAGTGACAGGGCTTAAGAAAGACTGTGTATTTGGCATTTAAATCTATAAAAAGTTAAAAAAATAAAGTTTTTTCATCATACTGCTCCTCAGGATTAAGTTCTTTGTTCAAAAGTAACATATTCCTCTGTCATAATCTCTGGTGCACTGATTACAGAAGGGTTTTGTTTAAGAAATGTAATTAAAATATATTTTATTTCCTGCAAAGAATGAATAAAAATGAAAAATAAACACCTCCTGGAGGAGTAAATGTTAACTACCTCAGCTTCTGTATTACTATATCAAGTATCTGATTCAGTTTGGAATTCAAAGATGTAGCAATTTTCTGAAAAAATGTCTCAGAATGAATTATTACTTGTTTCTCTGTGTGTTGTAATATTATTATGCATGTAAAGATATAAAATGAAGTCAATACTGAAGCAAAAAGACAAGAAGTAGAACAATATTAATAAATTTTGATATAGAGTACAATTCAAATATAAATAATATAAAAGGTTGGGATATTATAATGAGTATAGAAAATTCACTTGGATAAATTTTAATAACAAATGGCATTGCACAAATAATTAAATGAAACAAAAACAAAAGGACTAAAATATGGGTATATTTTAAGTTAAAAATAAAGGATGGGGTGTGTGTACACTTTTTGTATTAGTATTAAAGATTAATAGCTTTTGAAAATAACTAAAAAAAAATCATGACCTATTTACAATAATTTAAGACAAACTGAGAACTAAATAAAGACTTACTGTTTAAAAACATAAGTTTCGAAAGGATAAGTTAGAAGATATAGAAAATAACATAAACATATTTTCTATACATAAGAATATTGAGGAAGGATATATGAGAAACTGTCAACTATTGTTGCCTGTGGGGAGGAAGACCAGAGAGTTGAAGAAATATTTATTATACACGCTCTTGTCCTATTTGAATGTGTTTTAACCATCCATTTCATAAGTATTTGTGCACTGAAAATTTTCAATTAAAATAAAATTGAATAAAAATAAAGCTTAAATAATTGAAATTGTTTGATTCACTATATATTTATTATATTCAAATATATTCTGAATAATTAAAAATGTGATGTTCATACTTGAGATAGGTGAGTAACAGTAGAGTATATGACCTATTTTTTTTAGTTTGTCAATGGAATATAAAAGAACATATGAAAAATAATCAGCCTCCTACTCACTAATAGAGTACTACAAAGCTAACATGATAGAAGTTCATGCACCCATTGATAGATCATGCAATTATTTTTAACTACACTTGAGCCAAACTTAGGCTTAGAACTTGAAGTCAGTTAAGTAAATCTATGTGTGACTAAGCCATTTTGTACTCATCCAACATTTACTACAAATATACAGAACAGTCAGATAAATGTTCCTGAAGATATCTAGTGTTAAGATTTTATTCTTTGTTAACTTGCTATTTATATTATACAATAAATATGAATTTCATATTTTATACTTTAAATATTATTTAATTACCAGGACTTTTAAAATAATGCATTGGTGAATTTCCACTTTCTACTTTTAATAAATGTAATCTGCTATTTAAAAAAATTAAGATGAGCCCTGGCTGGCGTAGCTCAGTGGATTGAGCGCGGGCTGGGAACCAAAGTGTCCCAGGTTCGATTCCCAGCCAGGGTACATTCCTGGGTTGCAGGCCATAACCCCCAGCAACCGCACATTGATGTTTCTCTTTCTCTCTCTCCCTCTCTCTCTCTCTCCCTCCCTCCCTCCCTAAAAATAAATAAATAAAAATATTAAAAAAATTTAAGATGAATTTTATTTGACATTCATCCACATCGATGCTTGCACCTCCGTCATGTCTCCACTTTCCTGATTCTGTAGTTTTCCTTTGTCTGGGGAAACCACAGTACATTTATATATTAAATTAGTGTTTATTTGTTGAATATTTCCTTTCTCTACGGACTTTTAAAAAATTAACAATAGGATGTTACTGGCAAATCAACATTCTGTATGCCTTTCACACAGTATTTGCCATACGGAAATAAAAATAAATAAAACAATCAAACAAAAATATATATAATAGCATGCAAACTGTCATTAGCAGCTGGCCTTATACATGAGTGGAGGTGATGTTGGCACTTCCTCGAGAGCTGGACAGAACACTCCTCACCTACATTTTGCCTCTGTTAATCCTTGTACTCTGATGCAGAGGATACAACATACGGAAAATTAAAAGACAGAGAGATCATAGGTTTTACATAGTAGGTAACACAGTCCTGGGCCAAAACAAACACTGCATGCACTAAAATTTAGACAACTAAAAATATACTTAGTTGCTCATAAAACATTTTTGATATTTAAGAAGCCATATAGATGAGCCATGGAGTTATATAGATATATTCAAAGTTTGGTGAGAATATTTTATTTAAGTTAATCATAGTTTCATTATCACATTGAAAAAATACTTATTTGTCAATGGCAATTCCTCTTTTGGAAAGAACAAATATTGTACAGAGATTTTATATGGATTAAGATTCTGAGATAAGTAAAGAGAAAAATGGCGCTTAGTCATTAAAAATTATCTTAAAACAATTTCATGGGAAAGTATTAGCTAAGTTATTTTAAATAAAAAGCTGTAAGCCCTGGATGGCGTAGTTCAGTGGATTGAGCGCGGGCTGCGAACCAAAATGTTGCAGGTCCGATTCCCAGTCAGGGTACATGCCTGGGTTGCAGGCCATGGCCCCCAGCAACCTCACATTGATGTTTCTCTCTCTCTCTTTCTCCCTCCTTTCCCTCTCTAAAAATAAATTAATAAAATCTTAAAAAAATAAAAAAATTAAAAAATTAAAAGCTGTAAATATGACAAACCATTCTAATGCTTATATTATTTTGCAGCATATTAATGGTGTGCATTATATATACATGGTTGCATGCATATAATTATATTCATATGCACACATGTGTGTGCATATATATACACATGTATGTATATATACCAAGCATGAAAAGCTATCTTGCAACACAAACTATATCTACATAGATAACCACATAATTTTACAACAACAAAAAAAACAATTTCTGAAGTAATAAGATAAAATATTAGTGATGGCCCTTCCTTGTTGCATGATGTTATAAAAGATTATTTTAAAAGGCTTATATTTTTACTATATTTTCAACATTCTTTTTAAAATTATTTAATTGTTATTCAAGTACAGTTGTCTGCATTTACTCCCCACCACACCCCCCACCCCAGACATCCCCACCTCTCTCCCCTGATTCCACCCCCTCCTTGTTTTTGTCCATGTGTCCTTTATAGTTGTTCCTGAAAACCTTTCTCCCTTCCCACCATTATCCCTTCCAACCTTCCTCTGGTTACTGTTAGTTTGTACATTATTTCCATGTCTCTGGTTATATTTTGCTTGTCCATTTGTTTTGTTGACTAGGTTCCACTTACAGGTGAGATCATATGGTATTTCTCTTTCACTGCCTGGCTTATTTCACTTAGCATAATGCTTTCCAGTTCCATCCATGCTGCCCCAAAGGATAGGAGCTCCTTCTTTCTTTCAGATGTGAGGGTGATCTGGCTGCAACATCTGTCACCCCACTGATCACCAGTGTTGATTCAACTGATCTAGCTGGCCAGGCAGGTGTCCCCCTCCTCCTTCACTGACCCATGTGTGTCCTTCCCAAAGCAGAGCACACGGTGGAAGAGGATGACCTTCCCAACAAGAGGAGAGGACCAGTCTTCAGTCAAGTGTATAGGAGTAGCTGTGCTCCTATGCTAGAACCTCCAAACAAGCCCCCGATATTCTTTATCATTTTAATTTGTTTTAAATAATTTCATATACAGTTAGAAGCTATTTATAGTCTAGTAAAGTATTATATATTACATAAACTTTAATATTGTTTCTGTTTTGGCACACATTTTACATTGACATATTTTGCTAGGATAAGATTGTATGAAATAAGCTTTTAAAGCATAGAGAAATGTTTGCAAAACATCATTTCTTTGATGTTTGAATGGGAATAAAAATTGAGCACAGTTAACTGTCTACACTGACCCTGAATGGCATGGATTTGCATTATTGTCTAACATATTTCACACCATAGATTGTCACATATAGTAGGTAGGAGATTTATTTATGTGCTCAACAGTTTTTTTAAATAAATCACTAACCTTATAGTACCTACTGGATTGACAATGGAGCCAAGAAAAAAGTAGAAGTTCTCTGTCCTTAGATGACCATGGTGCACTCAGTAAGGGAGAGAGATGAAGTGAAAATGTAATCACACAAATCATCACTTTATAATACATGTGACAAAAATACATCACAGTTGCTATGTATGTGTTCATGGGAGATGGCAGGGGCCAAACTTAGTATTTGAGAGTGACATTCAATGTGGGACATGGAAACTGTAAACATATGTAAATATTTAATTCTTTAAATAATTTCCTTGGAATAATTTCCACTTCAAAAGTAGATAGATATGGTTAGCTAGATAGACAGACAGATAGGAGACTAATAAAATCACAGTTACACTGATAATTTGCCAACATATTTTTTCGTAGTTTAGATAAGTCAAAAAGTCGACTTTCTCTATACTCTTGTATTGATTGATATGCAACAAATGTAAGTAGAAAAGGAGAATAAGTTGTATATTTTTTGTGCATTTGGCTTCTTAATTATAAAAAATGTTTTATCATGTGTATGCATTAAACTCTCAAAAAGTCATTTAAAAGGTATGCCTTCAAATAAGATTTTGTGATAGAAACCTGGCCTTACACATGACTGGAGATTGAAAAGTCGAAGACTGCAGCATATCTAGTTAATTTTACAGTTTCCTATGTACAATTGAGAAATCAGCTAAACTATGAAAAATATAGTCCATATTTTAAGTTCTTATGTAAAATAATACAGTAGCATTCTTTCTGATGTTACTTTAGAAAACTATTAATCATAAATTGAATAAATATTAAATGATGAAATATAGGTTAGAAATATATCAAATCACTTAAGAAAACATTGGAAAGTCAGTAATTTAGCCTTTCTTTATATATTTTAAAAAATAAGTATTTGTAGATCAGCACCAGTACTAAAATTCTTTTTTTAAACATCAAAGCCTATCTTGAATGTCAAACGTTCGAATTGATTATAACAGGGTAAGGTACTTTGTGCTACTGCACAATGTACTTCCACTTGCACCTTGAAAACACTCCATTGTACATGTGATAAGGCAAAAAGCAAAAGCTACATTTACAATCACAAAGACAAACACAGAGCACAGCGGTGGTTCAGATTTTCTCCTTCGTTGGCATTACTTTAAGGTCCTAATGCCTTGAAAACCATATCCAATTTAAAAATTACTGCGTATTTATAAAGTATACACATTTGTTATCCTAAAGTCAACCAACTTGTTTCAAATAAATCAAATATCATAACAACTAACATTTCCTTTCCAATTTATAATATGCAGTAAAAACCTTAAAAAAAAAAACAAAACAAGAACAAATGACTTCCACTTTCCAGTTCTGCATGTAAGGAGCTTGGAAGCAACACTCCATCTGAGTAACATCAAAAGCTGAAGAAACAGAAACCAACAACATTGCTTGGAGCAGGGCACAGGACAACAGCTGCCTCCAAGACTAAAGGAACACACGGGTAAATTCAGGGAGTTATTACTCACCCAGCAGAGACTCACAAGTTGCAGCCACCTCTGGAACCAGTGCGTAGAGAGGAAAACCAGAACTGTAATTGACACGTTTCTGGAGGCTCAGGGCTGGAAACCTTGAGTTAAACTGCAGAGAGACCTAGTCATAGTGGTCCCCATAATACTGTGAGGTTTATCTCCAAAGGCCAACAAAATTACCACAGTAAATATTAGAGGAAAACCACCTCATGCTCTCAGATGGAGCTGGGGGAAAGGAACTCTGTTATAAAAGGCCTTCCCTCAGGTGCAACTGGTTAACTAGATCCTAAACAGCTGAAATAGAGTAGTCCCCCACTTACCCAGAGGGGACGTCATCCAAGGCCCCCAGTGGATGCCTAAATTAGCAGAGTATCTAACCCTATATATATACTATGTTTTTCCTGTTACACACATACCTATGATAAAGTTTAATTTATGAATTAGGCATATGCATATTAAATTCATTACTTTGTCTTGTATTTCATATATACATATATATACATATATATTACTCTGTATTTTCATTCTTTTTGATCTCTTTGTCTCAGTGTGCAAATTTCTGTGTTTCTGGCATTTAGTTCACAAATCCCCTTTTATGCTATGACCAATCTTATGCCAAAACAATATAGTAATTTCTTAAGAGCCAGTACTGATTTAGTTCTGGAATTTACATGTAGCACTTTTTCTTATTACTAATCTGTATTAAAATTCCCCATGCATCATATACATTTAGGAACATATCATTTTTCTATTCATTTTTAAATCCATGTGTGATATATACAGTGTCACTCACCTTGGATTTTGTCTTTAGTGTCTGGTTTTGGTTTGTTGTTGTTTTTATCTTGTTTCTCTTTATTGTATGTCTTGGAATTTATGTTTTAATGTGGGGTTGTAGTACTGTATCGTCCAGGTTCTCCAGAGAAACAGAACTAATGGGACCTATGTACCTATCTGTCTATCATCTAGCTAGCTAGATTTATTTGAAGGAATTGGCTCATGTAATTTTCAGTTAGGGGGACGGGTAAGCTCAAAATCTTGAGAGTAGGCCTGGAGGCTGGACATTCAGATAAGAATTGATGATTCATTCAGTCTCCAAGCAGATTTTCTTTGCCTTCTTTAGAAAACCTCAGTATCTGTACTTAAAGCCCCAATTAATTTCATGAAACTCACACACATTATTGATGGAAATCTCATTTTCTTAAAATCAACTGATAGTAAATGTTAATTACATCTAAACAACATCGGCCTTCACAGCAATATATACACTAGCATTTGACCAAACAATAGGGCACCATAACTTAGCCAAGCTGACACCTAAAAGGAACTATCAGAATTATGTGTGAAAAACAATAAAGGCTTCCAATGATGCTTTTGTCCACCAGAGAGAGTTAACCCTACAATCTGATAGGCAACAAGACTGAGAGAAGATTAAATTATGCATATTTGAGACAAGGTGATAATCTTCCAGTAATTTATTCTAAATGATATTAATATTAGTTTTTAATCTTTAGGACTTTGAAAATGTCAAAAAAGTCTTCCTTTCAGGTTCTTTAATCGTGACTTTTAACATCTTGTCCTGCATAGCATAATAATTCAATAAATGGCTCAAGGAGAACCGACTATCCTGTGCATGTCTCTTGGTACATGTCTTTGCTCTGGAATGCTGGTCCCATAGAATTCTGGTGACCTTAGTAGTCCTCAGTCTGAAACCATGTCCACCAATTCAGTGAGAGTTGATAAAATCTCTTCCAATGTTTCTGCTTGTAGGCTTTGGGACCCGGATTTTTAACTTTTCACTTCATATGAAGAATAGTAATAACCCCTCAGAGGGAAAAAAGAAAACATGCAAAACAATATTGACTCATCATTCTTTCATTTCTTTCTGTCAGCTTTCCAATGTACTTTTTATTCAACAAACTTCTTTTCTTCTCCTTCTCCACCTCCTTCCCTTCCTCCCCAACTTCCCTCTCCTTCCCTTCCTCTCCCTTCCCCTGTCCCTCATCCTCTCTTTTCCCCTTCTCCTCCCCTTTTTTCTCCTTTATTATCCTTCCTTCTTTTCCTCCTTTCTTACCCCTCCTCACCTCCTCCCCCTCTTCTTTCTTCTTTTTCTCACTCCTTCTCCACTCCCTCCTCCTCCTTCTTCTCTTCCTCTTCCATCTCCTTCTCATTCTTTTCCTCTTCCTCCACTACTCTTCTTCTTTCTTCTCCTATTATAATTTTATTTGGCTTTTTTATATGTTCTGAGTAGGATCTTTGCTTTATCAATGTTACTCCATCATAGCTGGGAGTGGAAATCTCAATTTTTTTTGCCACCCAAATTAAAATCAGAAGTTATTTGAAGAAGAAGCACATTATTTCCAATTGAATCAAGAATATTAACAAGCTGATTGATGTATCAGTTAAAATAATGTGTGATGGAGGTCACTGTCTTTAGTAATTTCTGACGATATCAAGTGTGAAGTGTTTTGAGAAAAAACAATGTGAGAGTGTGTTGTTGAATATTTGAAATGTCTCGTGCAATGCAATCATGCATTCTAGTAACTGAATGAGAGACAGTCCATTCAGAGAATGATGGTGAGTGCTGTGGGCATAAGTACATAAGTAGCTTTTCTCTATTCTTCACTTATGTCCGTGTAAGCTTTCATGAGTGACTAAATCAAATAAATGAGTTCGGAAGGCAAAAGAAGCATAAGCTAACAGATATACAGTGCATAAGCTATACAGATATATAGTCATGCAGATGACTATGGTATTTATAAGACAACAATGAATATGCATGTACTCTGATTTTAGAGAAGTTAAAATGTGAAATGATATGGGCCTTAGAAACAAAATTCATTATATATGCCACTTTCCTCAATGTAAGCTTTACCAAGATTCAAGGTCTTAATCTTCCATTCCACTTTTTCTTTGTTCTTATTTCACAATTGTTCCAAAACTTGAATAAAGACAAATGGCACTATTTATTTCCCTTCGTTCACATTCCAATGGCTATGTTACAATTGTATCCTTTCAACTAAATATAGACAAGAAGCCATAGCATGTGATTCAATAAGATTCAATTTGTTACTGAATGTTCCTTCTGTTCTGGAGAAAGAGAGGAGATTTAAAAAAAACACTCATATTACTCATAACACCATTAAGATAATTGTAAAAGTGCTACATTTGTTTTGAAGATAATAAATTGGGCTATGTGAAATTAACTTGGTTAAGAGTTACAGACTTGAAACAATAGGCAGTATATTGCTTATTTTTTATAAAGGGAGATAAAACATGACATTCTAGAATATTAGTGTATATACCATATACATTAAAAACAACTGTCCTTTTCTGACTCAGACATTTGAAATTTAATGAAAGCAACAGTTTATAAACCCCAGAAAATTCAAGCAAACTTACTTGTTTGGGGCATGAAACATATTTTAGAGATGGTATTTTATCCCATTACCAAAGAAACTACTTGCATCTATCACATTACTTCCAGGTCCTATTTCCCTCTTTAAAGAATTCACATGTAGCCTTCTGCACCCCAAATCCATGCTATTGTTACCTCGGGGACAGGTTGTTTAGATTCTATGAATGTTTCCTGCACATTTCACCTATAATGACGGTATTGTCTAAATAACAACACATGCCAAAAGCACTTCTAGCTCACTCAGTGCTGTTTGGCCAGATTCCTCAGGCTGTTGGTACCACTCTGCTGTAATCTATTCAGCCAGAGTGATCTTTTTGAATTTATGAGCTACCGAAGCACATGAATCACTCTCAACTTCAGCTCAGGCCACATTTCTGAATGTGCTAGTCCTTGATCTTTTCACGACTTTAAACCAGTCAGCACTTACCGACATGGCATTTTTACTCCCATTTCTCTGTGAAAATATTGATTTAGTTGAATATTTGCCAGGCCCTTTTCCTCCTCACATTCATCACATTCATGGAATCTCTATCCATACAGTATGTGGAAAAAGTGTCTTTAGTTATGAAAATGACACTGAGTTAAAAAGAAATAATAATGCAAGTTCTCTGAATTGGTGTCCATTAATTATATATTTAGTAATTTTGATGCCTAATATGAAGATTTGCTTACAATAATTTTTCCTAAGGTTTTATGGAATAAATGTTTAAATAGTCCATCTTAAATAAAATATAGGTCACCACAATGTATTTTGCTTATTAACTGTACCTTATGTGAAGAGATCAAGAAATTGGTAGATGGTAAATGTGAAAGGGAAAACCACATTCTACAATGTGAAATGCAACAAAATCTTCCTAATGTTTTTTTCTTTAAAATTCACATATTAAAATATATAATTTAAACTGTATATTCCTGTGTTTGAGTTTTATTTGGTATCTGTGCTGTGTTTCTCTGCCCTTGACACAGTGAGTCACTACTTAAGCAGAATTCTGATTTTGAGGAACTTATGGAAAAAATTGAAAAATATATTTCTTATATTACCCATCCTTCAGTTTTGTGTGTGATTGGTATTTAAGACACAGTTTATGCTTTTGAGACATTCATGTTAATGTTGCCAGTGGGCATCGGGTCTTCCATGAGATCATGAGAAAGGCATTTCGCCAACTCATGCATGGGAAATTGTAGTGTGGCAAAGTTTATTTGGGTGGAAATAGAAGCTGCCTCTGTATTTTCGATTCCCCATCTCCGTTCATCCCACCATGGAAAAAGCCCAAGCGTGTCTTAAGCAAAGTCAAAGCAAAGGTCAGGGTCCAGGGTTTCTGTTTCTTGTGAAAGGTTAGTGCTTTAGAGCCTGCTCAGCCCACCACAGGCTCTGATTGGCTGCTAGACCTGTACAGTAGCCTGTTTCCAGGCAAGAGAAGTGAACAAATGAACAGGATGAGTGTGAGTCACTGTACAAGGCAGAGAGGGAGCTTCTTTGTTTCCCTGTCATGATAATCAGGAACTTTTTCAAAATAAGCAATCAACTTCTCAAGCTTTTTCAGGCTTGTATTAGGTCCCACTCCAAGATGACTGACAAGCCTCTATGTTCAAGTACCTCCTTCTGTAACTCCCCTCCAACAATCAGGTACCAGAGGTGGACAGTGCTTCCGGAGAGAGTTTCTGTGCTCCCAGAGTTAACTCTCCTCAGCAACAGTTCCCTGGAGTCTATGAATGAGTCCTTAAATGCTGTAGCTTCCTGGCTAAGCAAGCAGGCTTATGCTCCCCAGTTTATTTTGTTATCTTTCTTATTAAGAACTGGCTGACTACCTATGATAACAATAACAAGTTATCTGTGTTTTAAGAAATTAAATTGAGATAAGCTACCACTAACTTCACAGAAAAAAATACTCTTTAAATATGGCTTTTAAGATTACTATTGCTTTTACTTTTCTCTATTTTTAAAATATAAGGCTTGAGCTTTTCATGCTCATTCTCACACAGATAGTGGGAGTAGCAAGGCACCAATTTGATTTCAGCTTTTAATTAGCAGCAGATCCTGAAACGCATGGCCAATAAAAATACCAACATAAAAACGAAAAAGAGGTCAGGTGATTTGCTGTATATAATCTGATAGAGGGGAAGTTTGGTCAATCAGTGGGTTTATTTTGTTTAACCTACCTAAAGTTTCCAATAGCATTGTCTTATGACCTCTGATGAAAATTAGAACCCTGGTAGAAATAAACTGATACAAGTAACTGATATAAATATGATAAATGACCCAACACAAACATTTTGCAATTTAGGAGAGACCCAAACATAGAAAGATCATTAATTCTAGAACATGCTTTGTCTTTTCATCGGGCAAGGACATCATTTCCATCTCAAGCTCTGAGCCAAGGCTGTTCAGTGAAGGGCACTTTGCTGCTGAGTGCTTCAATCCTGTGTGCGGGGAGCTTCATCCCTTCATTAGAGAGCACGCTTTATTCTACCGTCTGGATTAGTCAACAAAAGTGTACGGCTAGTGTATAATTTGTATAGCGTCACTGATGCCTAGGAAAGGGTCTTTTATACCTCTAAAGGCAGTATTTGCTGTTCATTTTGTGGTTTCTTTATTCATGAAATTCTACTTCCATTGCCTCCAAGAATGATAGTTTCTAAATCCGTTGCCTGGACACTGAGTTTGCTTTTGATCCTTTGCATTATTCATAACTCAGCCTTTCTTAAGCCAGTAGGTCATTAAACTGCATTTATTTTTCCTTCTAAATAAACAACAACAATAATAATAAACAAATATACCATTTTATACATCTCATTTATTGCTTTTTATCCCTGCTTCAAATGTATATTAATGTAATTATATTTTTCAAAATCTTAACAATATGACTCCCCAAAGATAAAACACTGATTCTGTGAAACTATATAGCACTTAGAAACTTTTAATATAATAAATTAAATTTAATAATAATAATAATATGTAGTATCAGGAAAAATATAACTTCAAATTCAAAATAGTTTTGTAATTAAATTTATTAGTTGGTTTAAATATGGGGTGTGGTATAAGACACTTTGTTCATTGGCATTCCAGATGAACATTGATGCGTATTCTTAAATGAGAATTCTTTTTCTCATTTAAGACTGTATTAGTATTTATGGTATGAGACAATAATATTTCCTATATACTTTTATTTATTATTGAATGTTTTAAAAATTTACCTTTTATAAATTGTCACATAAACAATAATCACAATACATTAATTTGAATATATTACATTTTTAGCAAGTTAACAATATTTCTGGTCATCCGTCTTTGTCTTTTCAAATTATTTGTTATATAATGATTAACTTTGCCCTTAAAGATGATGAAACATGTCCTTTGGGAATATATTTGATATATATTTGATATATATATTTGATAGTGTCAAAAATAAAAGGTAATAAAACAAGAAATGAATTATTTGTTCCTATCCCATTTCTGTACTGCTTTAATTCATAGAAGCTCTATTTTAGGAACCTAAGACTCTAATTAAAAATGTTGCAAGTATTTTTTTTCAATCTTATATTTTTACATACTCTATAATTTCTTCATATATACACGGGCATATACATCAAAATAGAGGGAAATCTCTTAATTTTTGTCTTCACATCTCGATATTTGCCTAGAGTAGGAAAAAAACTCATCAAAAAGCAAGTCACCATTAATAATCACTTCTATATACTTAATTGAATTTTTGCAGGAATTTTTTCACTTTTTGATTTTTATCTTTTTTAAGCCCATTTGAAATTTATTTGAGATGGCTTGAGGTCAGGACTGAACTTTGTCCTTCCATGTTTCAAAGCTGTTAAATTACTTGAAGCGACAGGTTCCTAATGGATCATATCCCCCCACACGCATATAGTTCTCTTAACATTTCTACTTCTTGCCCTTCACTATATTTGCGTATTTTTTACTCCTGTTTCACTGGATATTTTCTTTAAATTTAATCCTACAGAAGTTTTATTCAATGCTGAGAGAGTTATGAGATAAAGTTCAGCGACAGCTTGGTTTCTTTCCTTTAGTTCCTTTAGCATTGCTAGTCAATATGCTTTCGGTTAACTTTAGCTCCTTTAACATTTAGGTACATCACTCATATTTATAAAAGCAGTTTTGTTTTCTGAAACAAGGTGTTCCAGCATTATCTTCAACTGGGCGTGTCTGCTTGAATACAATTTACATGTTCTTGAAAGAACTTGCAATCTTCCAAATCACCACAAAAAATCACAATGCTATGGGGGAGAATGGTGTTGGTCAAAACTTATGCACCGATACAAACAGAGTACTAACAAAAACAATAATTGGCATCTTGAAGAATAACTTGGATAGACTAAGAAATGAGAGCAATTTGGGGACTATCTCAGGAATATGAAATTTGCACAAAAACATCAAAGAAGGAACTTTGGCTTGTGGGTAACACAGTATCAGTGCACAGGAAAATGGGGCTCTGAGCCCAGACCCTGAGCCTAGAACTCTTCCGGGGTGTAATTGTGACTCTCTAAAGTAAATGTCAGTGCGGGACATATTTTCAATCTTCCAAAAACAGAGCTGAAGAGAAATTTGTCTATAAAACACCCAAACAAAGTGGGTGCTGTTTTTTCTGTTTTGTTTTTTTTTTTCCGAGAATTATAATTATTTTCCAACTATTTTGGCTCTTTCTTTAGTAATTCAGATATGAAACCACATAACTTTTAATTTAAATGCATAATTTTCCCTCAATACTCATGAAGTATGAATAAAATTGGTTACATGTGTTATTTCAGAAGGAAATTTCTTGCAACGGTATAGAATCAGATACTCTGAAATGGTTGCTTTTTTTTATTTCCTTTAAATTCAGTCAAAGATCAAAACCTGGGAGTTCATATTTAATTTTTGAAAACTTGGGAAGCCATAGTAAATGGATTGAAATCTCACATCTAAATAATTTCTATAATTTACATTGTGACAAAGATAATTTTTAACTTTTAGTCCTGAGTTTACATTGATACCCCGCATTTTTACTCAATTACCCAAAAGTTTTAATCTTTTACAAAAAATAAAAAATAATAAAATAACAAACAAAACTAGTTTCCTCCATATCATGCATATTTTTATCTTTCACTTCTTACCTAAACTGGGTTTATATCTCATTATCTTTTATAACTAACTTTCAATGTTCTTATTTATCAGGACAAAACATATTTTAAACATGGAAAAAATAATGCTGATAAGTTTTTCTAATGATAAATGACTCTACATTCCAGGAATAAACCTTGTTTGTCTTGATTCATTTTGATTTAATTACTACTGCATAGTTTGAACTTATAATACTTTATTTATACTTTGACATACATTCAAAATAAAATTTATCTATAGTGTTCTTTCTGTTGAGTTATGCTAACTTTGTAAGACAATTGGGTTTTTTAAAAAAATATTTTCTATGTTATGAAACATTTTTGCATAAAATTGAAACTTTCATGCCAATTTTGTTAACTTATATTCACTTGAAAGCTTTCATTTGCTTGACTTTAAAATACAGTTGTCCAAAGCCGCATATCATATTTTCTTTTCTTTTCTGTGAATCTATGCTAACTATTTTTATCTCTTAATCATAGTCAGCATGATATTTAATATTATACCAGAAAAATATTCATTGCTGGGATATATTTACATTATTATATTAATTTTATATATTTTGATGTAATAATCATTTTAAATTATAATGCAAAAGAAAAATAAATTAAAATGTCAAATTCAAGTAAATAACTTTTATCCAATACAAATGACAAATAATGTATGAACAAAGTTAAGGAATGTAGGTTATAGTCACAGATATGTGAGTATTTTATTTAATTAATTTCCGTGTAATTTACATAATGCTTACCATTATAACTTGGACCTCAGTAGTGCCACTTAATATGAAAATGTTCTTCTGGGATATGTGTGTGTGTGTGCACATACATGTGCTCAGATTTTACAAACTACTAACTACTCTTAGAAATAAATGATAATATAAAGTGAATCAGGCTTTTTAGCTATTATAACCAATTGTTTTGACAAATGTATGTGAAATCCTTCAGAGGTCTGACACATTTTTCCCTCTTAATAAAAGGTTTTATACCCTTGTATCCAAATCTCATTATCTATGTCAATATGACCACGGGTACATCCCCAGTGGGAAAACCTTGCTACGATTTTCCCATTTGATTAACACCTTGTATTTTCTCATTTGATTAAATACTTTAAATTGAATGAAGGACTCCAAGGAGATCTTTTTTTTGCAAAGAAAAAAATATTTAACCCTCTCCTGAGTGGCATACACCTATTTTTGTTAAACGTTGAATTTAATTTCTAAAATATAATTCCCTTTGTATGGCACTATACTTAACGAAGTTTCCAAACACTTCTTGCACATTACAGGTTTAAAAAATGAAGTATTTTTAATTGTTCAAATTCCTCACATATAGAAAAACATTCCAATAAAAATTTTAAATATATTTATAATTAATTAATTAGTTAATCTTCTTATCTCTCTGTGATATTGTAGATAAACAGTCTTTTAAAGGATTGTTGATACAAAGCTATTGGTACAGAACTATTTTGCAATCAATATATATTTAACAGTGTCCAAATAAGTCCTAATCTAGGTCATATAAACTCAAATATGTCCAATGCATATATGATATTACCAGTTCTGTAGGAGACCTTAGTGGGCAATGATTTTCGCATGTAGGTTTAGGAATTAGACCTAGTTTTGTCATTTACTGCCTCTGAAACCGTAAGAAAGTCAATTCCTTATCTATGGCTGTGGCTGCGGACACAACACTGTCAACAGTCTCCAACCTTCCTGACAGTCTTCCTTGATCTACAGTCTGCCATAAAGTGTTCCCTTGGTTCCTTCATCTGTAAAATGAGCATGATTACTATAATATTAACTTTCTTAGAGGCTTGTTGAAAAGAATCCATGCACATAATAAACATGCTATGCGTAAGAGTTATCATTATGCTTTATAAAACCTGGGCATAACAAGAATGCTTATAGTTCAATTTCAAATGATAGAAAATATTTTTCACTTTTTTCTTTAACACATTTAAAAACCTGAAAGTAAAGTTTGCAAGAAAAAAATATATGCTCACTTGTCATTATAAATAGAAGGAAAAGCCCCTTATGTTATCGTGGTAATAAACTTGAGATAGTTTCGTCAATTGGAGATTATTTCAGCTATATAAGGACTTATTCTGGTATAAATCCATTCTTATTGCTCTATAGCTATCTGGATAGGAGGTACTTGTAAAATCAGATATTCTATCAAGATAGATGGCTTTTAAGCTTTGTCTCACTATTTTTCAAGAATATATTTAGATGTTTTGTATATTATGGGGGCTCCAATTCAGAATTCATTCACATGTTTTGGCAAAACTGTATCTTGTGTTGATAAAAATTGTTATTGTTAGCTGGAGACATCAATCTCTCTCCCATGCAAATGGGATCCTCTCATCCCAAAGAGAACAGGTAAGGTTCCTTGACTTCTGAAACAGATGTCACCATTGTAAAAAGTAACATGAGGCCAGTGTTGTCAAACTCTTGTTCACGCTTAAACTTGAATTGACTGTTAATATAGCTCTTTAAAAAAAAAAAGGAAAAATGGTTCATAAGAAAGGTAGTTTAACAGAAGTGCTGTGTGTACATTCTGTCATATTTTCTGATCGCTATCAATGTAGATAAAAATTATGTAAACCCAATTAGTGAAACAAATGCAATAAGCTGAATTTAGTTCAAAATGGTTGTACTCAAAACACTTATGTTTCCTATGAAATCATCATTAACTTACGAGCCATGACGTTGCTCAATATTTTTGTAAGAATTCATGACGTGAGTTTCTCTTAAAATGAAATGTATTTTTCTTTCCAGAGAAATAGGCATGTTTTTAAGTGTTTATAGAATCTCCCTTGTTGACAGGTTTGATAGCTCAAAGATCATGATTAATCACAATTAAAAAAAATATTAGCTTGGATGGCTTCAAAGTTTGATCTTTTAACAGTTCAATTTTTTGCTGCTCATAAATTTACATGCTGCCATAAATCTCTCAAAAAAAATGTGGGGCTTAGAAACAGGTAAACGGGGGTTTAACATAACCTGATAACTTTGTACTGTCATAATTTTATATTGGATTAATGTTTGCCATATTTGATGTGGTATATCACTAATTTCTGTGTGAAAAAGTGTAACTTACAACTTCATAATCTATTGCAAAAATAAAACACCAGAGATGAAGATAACAAAAAATCTTAAAGAACAATAGACCTGAGGTATTGCAGACAGACAGGATTATTCAAAGAATTTAGCCATTAATTTTTAAATTTTAATTTGAATATTTCTTTGTAAATCAATAATCGGCATAACTCTGAAGTTCTTGTTTTTACTTATTAAATATATTATTATTATTAAATAAGGTGTTATGTTGTTACTTAAAGTCACCATATCTTATAGTTTAAGACTTTTTATAAACATTTTATTTGAAGTTGTATGGATTATTTTTGTTAATATAAGCAGAAATATAAATACTATTCTTTCCTTAGCTGTAAGAGTACCCAGATATTTCTTTCCATAAATATTCTTATGGATAAATACTTCTCTCTTTCTCCTCAGAAATCTCTTTGTATTCATTTTGATCTTTCATATTATATTGGATTTTAATATCATTTTATGTGTTTCTGATTTCAAAATAATTAGTACAATACTTTTTAAGACAAATACACTCTACATCTACCAAACTTGTTGGAGAAGACTTCTTTGTCTCTCTATTAAGTTTTATTTTTATTTCTATGCATTTCTGTACCCAGTAATCGCCTTTAAGCTTCCATTTGTTCTGCAGTCTCCACTAAAATGGATAGTAACCCATTATTTGTTAAAACAAGTTGAAAAGTTTTAATCTAAAAGTGTAGCAACATATAAATACTTGTCATTCAATAAAATAGACAATATGACCCTGGTTGGTGTAGCTTAGTGGATTGAGTGCCAGACTGTGAACCAAAGGGTGATTGGTTCAGTTTGCAGTTAGGGCACATGTTTGTGTTGCAACCCAGGTCCCCAGTAGGAGGCACTCAAGAGGCAACCACACATTGATGTTTCTCTCCCTCCCTTCATCTCTCTAAAAATAAATAAATAAAATATTCTAAATATAAATAGAGAATACATTAGGAGTCACCATAGTAAATGTTTGCATTTTTTAGTGTGAGTGGTTATGTATGCACAGTACTATATGAGTTTCTGGGTGCAAGTGCACATGGTGTGAGTCTGTATGTATGTTTGTGTAGAAGTTAAAAATTAAGAAGGAATATTGAACACAATTTTTTGTAACTGTTGACAGTTTTTTTTAAATATTCACCTAAATATGTACATAGGAAGCAATGCATTGGAACTATATTTTGAGATTTAATCTCATGTATATAGTAGTTGAAAACATATGTGCCTGAGATAAGTCAGGGAAGGTTTAAAGAATGAGAAGAGATAATCTTTGGAGAACCTAGAAACTTGAGATTCTAGCAAGAGACAAGTACATGAAAAGCATACTGGGAAGCAGCCATCCAATAGAAAACCCAGAAAATAGTTTTGTCTAGGAAATACTTGGAAAACACAGCTTTAAGAAAGAAGTGACACCCCAGGGCAATCTTCACCATTAACTCTTGTTTCTACGTCTGGAATGCCCCTCCCTTTCATTCATTTTATTTAGACACTTTTGAATTTTTATTTATTTTTTATTACAGTTGACAATCAATATTATTTTATGTAGGGGACCAGTTTGTTTCAGCCTGGTAAATGTGACTCAGCTCTGTATGGAAAACCTACAGAAGCGAAGTGGTGAGAAGGAGCCAGACCTTCAAATCGAGTTTTTCCATGGGAATCGGGCCTAGAAAATGCATACTGACTGTTACGGCTTGCTCTTGTTAAAACTCCATCACCCTGGTCTAAAGCAGCAAATGAGTATTGTCTATCTTCAAGGTTATTTCCAAAGCCTTTGTGAATTCACCCAAGGACAGAGCTAATCAGCTCATTGTCATTTCCCTCTGCATATTATTTTCATTTCCTTGATTGCACCTAAAATGTAGAAACAAATATTCTATGTAATAGATAATCAATCTTTCTCTGATGTAAGACCCGAGAAAAACAATAAAAGCCTGTCTAGGCAAGGGTCAAGGCACTCTCCTCTGGAGGGAGTGGCCAAGGCACTCAAAGACACTCTCCCCTTGAGAGACTAGTCATGCCGTCCACTTTTTCTCCACAGGATTGCTGTCGCCTGTGCCTTTATTTTCTCTTTCAGCCACAACAAGGCGGAACTCTGCTGGCCAGAGTCCACCACAATTTTATACTAGTTTCAGGTGTATATCACAGTGGTTACATAAACATGTAATTTACAAATTGATCACCTCAGTAGATCTAGTACCAACTGGTACAAGAAATATTATTGACTATATTCTCTAGGTTTTACTATCACTGGAACTATTTTGTGATTAGAAATTTGTACTCTCAATCTTTTCACCTTTTCAACCTGTACCCCCAACCCCCAAGCATCAGTATTTTCTCTGTATCTAGAAGTCTGTTTCTGTTTTGCTTGTTCACTTATGTTGTTCTTTAGATTCCACATATAAGATAAATAATATGGTATTTGTCTTTGTCTGAATTACTGCACTTAGCATAATACCGTTCAAGTCCACCCATGTTATTACAAATGGCTGACCTTATCAAAGAGGACACATAGATGGTCAACGGACATATGAAAAGACCTCCAAAATCACTAATCATCAGAGAAATGCAAATTAAAACCATAATGAGATATCACCTTACACCTGTCAGAATATCTATCATCAATAAATCAACAATGAATGTCAGCACAGATGTGAAGAAAAGGAACCCTTGTGCTCTGTGGTAGAATTGGAAATTGGAGTAGCCACCATGAAAGACAGTATAGAAGGTCCTCAAAAAATTAAAAACAAAACTACTTTATGACCCAGTGATTCTACTTCTGGGTATTTCTCCAAAGAAATCCAAACATTAATTAGAAAATATATATATGCATACTTACATTAACTGTAGGGTTACTTACAATAGCCAAGATATGGAAACAACCTAAGTACCTATCAGTAAACTATTGAATAGGAAAAATGTGGCACATACATACAAAGGAATATCACTGAGCCATAAAAAGGAATGAAATATCCTTAGCCACTGCTAATGAAAATATTGAAGCATATGTTCTGTTTAGTAATTTGGCAATCTGAATAAAGAAGTTTGGGCCTAGAAGTAAAACATTCAAGAGTTATCATTTCTTTTATTCTACTTGAGTCGTTCTGTTGAAAAGACAGCTCTTTCAAAATTTTGTGAATTTTTTTGCAATTATTTCAAATCAATGCCTTGTAATAAATTCACACCTATAATTCTGCTCGAGACAGCTGTCATTACAGATTTAATTATGATTATTTGAGATACATCAGCCTTCTGTGGAACTGTGTCTGTGAGAACATGAAACATGGACTTCAGATGATTTTTCCAATTTCTTTCATTTCTGACAAACTCTGTTCTAACTAATCTACACCATGAACAATTCTCTAAACACTGTATATTGAGGTTTATGGCTGGCATGCTTCCATAAATTGTCCCACTTTCTTGACTGATTTTACCTCTTACCTGCATTTCAATTCAATTCCTTGTTTAACTTTTCTTTTCTTTTTCTAAGGATTTCATTCAAACTTTGTCAGCATTGGCAAACTCCCTCCATTGTGCACCACTTGTGGGAATGTAAACTGGTTCAGCCACTATAGAAACATATGGGAATTTCTCAAAAAATTAAAAATAGAACTATGATATGCTCCTCTAATGACACTTTCTGGTATACTTACAAAGAAAATTAAATCAGACTCTCTAAGGGATATTTGCACTTGCAAGTTTGTTATAGCATTTTTCACAATAGCTAAGATATGAACACAACCTAAGTGTCCATTAATAAATGAATGGGTAAAGGAGAGGTGAATATATATAAAATGAGTTATTAGTAAGCCATGAAAAAGAAGAAATCCCTACATTTCTGACAACGTAAACAGACCTTGAGGTCATGCAAAGTGAGATAAGGCAGACAGGGAAGACAAATACTGCATGATCTCACGTAAAAGTGTAATGCAAAAAAGTTGACCCTTGTAAAAACAAAGAACAATATGGTGATTACCAGGGACTGAGAGATGGGGGGAAATTTAAAAAATATTGTTTAAGGGTAAAGCTTGTAACTAATAAATAACCTCTGGAGATTTAACGCACAGCATAGTAAATCTAGTTCAGAATACGATATTATAATCTTTAAAGTTTTAAGAGACAAGATCTTAATTGTTCTCACCACACACACACACACACACACACACACACACAGTTACGTGTTGTGACAGAGGTATTAGCTACCACTATCATAGCAATCATATAGCAATATGTAAATATATCAAATCTACACACTTATCTAAATTCCCAAAATGTTACATGCCAATATGATCTCAATAATCATAAAAAGTTTGGAACAATCACTTTGGAAACACTTTGTTAATAGTGTAGAAAGTAGCTTCTGAAACAGACCCCTATGCGCTCATCCTTTGATATTTATCTTCTTTTCCCCTTTGCGAACTAGTCACTTGCTTCTAACATGTGGAATACAGCAAAAGTGTGAAGATGGCCCTTCTGGGATAGATTGCAAAAGGTAGGGTCTTTCCCTCACTCAATTTGATAAAATCGCCTGCCATGTTGTGAACTTCCCAGTGGAGAGGATTGAACTTGACTTTCCATCAACTGCCAGTCAGGGAGGTATCCTGCCAACGACTACATAAGTGAGCTAGAATGCAGATCCACGAGTCAGCTGCACCTTAAAATGATCACCATCTTCTGAGAGACACAGAGGCATCTCAGGACCCAGCTCCTCAACCCAGATTCCACAACCACAGAAACTGTGAAAAGGGTGAAAGGGGAAATAATTGGAACAACTGTAACAACACAAACAATATAGCATAAAAGAACCTGTGAAAATATATTTATTCCTTCAAGTAGCTACATATTTAGAAAAATCTTTAACACAGGAACTGATAACTAATATAGCTAGTAAATGTAAATGATCTCTTGTCATAAGTCTCAACATATCCAGTTCTAGACATAGGCTATGAAGAAGACAGTATGAAGGGTAAATTGTTGTGGAAAAAAATACAATAAAATGTTTAAAAAAATAAGATGGCTCATGTCAATTAGAAAATGGACTAAATAAATGAGCTATTCATAAAATACATTGAAAAATATTTATAAGCATGGGTAAATCTGGAACATAAAACTATGAATAAATTCAATAAATACGGAACATTACATTTAAAAATAATTTTATTATATTAAAATAGAAAAAATGTTATATAGTGCATTTAATTATATTCATATAGAGTAGAATAGTATAATACCAATCCATAATATAAAGAGTAAGATCAGAAAAGTGCTTCCTCATTGAAAAGTCAAAAAAATAATATACACCATGTCATTTATAATGTTTCCTGTCCTTCAAATAATAGGTCTGAACCAAATATAGCAAAATGTTATAAATCTTTTTTATATTTTGGTAAAGTAAGCATAGATTTTTATACCATATTCTATTTTTGTTTAAAATATCTCATATGTTTTGAAAAGTCATGTTTAATAAGGAGAAATTAAAAATTATAATATGATGCATTAACATAAAATTGATAAGTGGGCTGTTCATATAAAATAATGAAGATGAAAATACCTGAATTTAGTTTAGACAAGTTAAAGAAGGCCAAATTAGATATAGATCTTGTTTGTTGTAGTAATTGGATGACAACAGGATCAGCCACCATAATACAACAAATGATTTCCGAGACATTAAGCAAATAAATCATTTATATAGAGTAATGTAAACAAATCATTTATACATCTATTGCACACAGCACATCCTTAAAGTATGCCTCAGAGACATCTAGTAAATAGTATAAAACATGGCAACTCTATCATAGTTTGCTATTGTGGGGAAAAATACTTAAAAATGACATATAATCCACTAAAATGGAAAATACATTATTCAGCCATGTAAATCTGACATCTAGAAATATTAATACTATTATGCTAATTAGAGAACAACACAATTACTCAATTTTAGTCTCTTGATATGCAGTAAATTATATCAAAGGCACTCCAATAGATATTTTTAATTCAGTTTGTTTTACCATATAAATAAACTTTCCAGGTTATATATTTCTTTAACTAATGTGTTTTTTTTTACTATAAATTACTAAATGAGAAGATACCCCTTTATTTCAAAATTATTCATTTGCATTGGATATATTTTGGTACTTTTACTAAAGCATGGATGATATTTACAATGTCTATCTTGTATATGTTTTATTTTCATCATGATTTGCTTAATAAACTGGACCAGTAAACCTGACTCCCAGACATTATTTGTGGCTGTTTACAAATAAGATGTGATTTGTGCACAGCAGAGGGCATGATGAGTGGTTGGTTATAAGGCTATAGTAATTCCCAGATCCTTCATAACTCACTAGTTGAATTCTGAACATTTATTTTCATACTTTTTATTAAACTCATAAAACTATTAAAATGAAATTAACTCTGTGGGAAATATTATACCATTTTGTGAATCATTTAAACTTTTCTGTTTAAACATAATTTTCGAAATGTCTTTAGAATGAAAAAATAAACATAATATTAGGAAACAAACATCAGTTGGGGATCAGAATGGACAGGAAGAACTGAGAAGGCTTGTGCAGATTACAGACTGGCCCAATCTCTTCATCGCTTCTTCTGTCCATTCATTTTCAATTGTAAGTTTTCAAAGCTCTCCCATTGTGGGTTAGTTTAATTCTCTGCCTCTGAGGTCAGTGTGTGAGTCACTTAAGGTCTGAGTGACCTGAATCCAGCAGTGCCTTGTAGAGCATTTGCAAGATTGGATTCACTAGTTCATGACTTGCTAGAGCATCCAAGCCACTGCAAGCCATGGGCAAATTAGCTAATAATGAATTGTGGTTGATTTTAAGCCACAAGATTTTAGAGTGGTTTATACACAGAGATAATTAAGTGAAGTAGGACAAATATTCTACAGAGCCATCTATGAAATTAAATTTATATAACTTCCAAGTGTGCTGCCAAAGAGATTTATAATAAGTAATTGACCTTAATTTTTTTCTCACTTCAGATGACAGAATTTTGTTCTAAGTAGAAAATAGGAATAGATACAATTGTGTTAATGTATAGAGCAGCTCTCACAATTTATATTATGACAGGCATCTTCAAAAATCACATGATACATATTAAACATAGGTCATTATAAGCCAAAAATATGCAAAGTAGGGGACATGATTAAGAAATATATTGCACTCCTATTCCACTATTATTAACTTTTGCTCCATTCTAAGTTATTAGTGTAATAGACCACCCAAAACATGGTGGCATAAAACCACCATGTGTTAAGCTCACTGGTTCTTTGGTTCAGGAATTTGGACAGGCCCAGGGTATATTTTTATATCCATTACAATAAGAACATGAAGATTGGGGAATAAAATCATCTACAGTTATTTTTAGTCACATACGTGCATTTCATTTGGGACCTCAGATGGGATTTTCAGAAGACCTGCAGACCATTTCTCCAAATGCTCTGCACTTGCTAATAGCACAAGGATAGCAGGATAATGAGACTTGTTGCATGGGGGCACAAAGTTCCAAGAGCTAGTAGTATTCTTATGTGCAAAGTGAAATCTTTCCTGTGAACCTGGTGGCAAATCCACAGATTGTCATTTCTACTAGTCTCACATCTCCCAAGAGTTATGAGGACATGACCCTGGCAGCACCTTCTAAAGGTAGGTGGTAATACCACACTGTATAATAGCATGGAGATCGCTGGTATAGCTATGACTAAATTTGAAAAACACCACTTGCAACAGGCACGTATTCTACCTTCTTAATTTATCCTCATCTCTTTTAATACAGATTTAATATATTTGATCTTATTTATTGTACATCTTCCCATTAGAATGTAATTTTTTTTATGTTTATTTTGTTTTGTTGCTTTCCACAACACCAAAAACAGCACCTGGAACAAGTAATTGCTTAATAATTAAATAATATTAATAATTTATCAATGAATAAATAATGAATGGTAATATTAAATTCTTTTAAAAATAAGGGAGAAAATATAAAGTAAGCTTAGTATGAATAAATGATGGATTTAGACACGTAACAAAATCAATATAATATGATTTTCCTATATGCTCATCTTGTATATTTTAAAGGTTGATGATTTCCATATAATAACAAAAAATTAATTTCCTGGCCTCTTCTATTTGTGATGTTTTTATGCCATTTTTTGTAAGCAAGAATATGACAATATCAGCATATAGTGAGAGATTTACAATGTTTACTTCTTTTTTAAATCAATGAAATAAATTAAAGCTCTGAGATAAATTCATCTATTCATTTGCTATTAGAATAGCTCTTTAGTTGCCAGAAAATTCTAGATTGTTGAGATATCTCTTTTATGGACAAATTAGATGCATAAATGAGCATAATGAGCTTGCAAATTTTATATAAGGATGAAGGAAATAATTAGTATTTTGTTAAATGTATGTGAAGAGGTTAATGACATTAGAAATCAGATCACTAACTATGTATGCTGGAACTAATGATAGTGACAAGAATTTGTCAAATTTAGAAGTGAAAAAGTAGAGAAAGAGGTAAGGAAACAGATATAAAAAATTAAATGGTCATAAGTTTCAAGCTGATGTTAACTATTCACATAAGGGAAGGAAAAGTACCTGATTTTTTATTAAACTAAGGAAAAAAGGAATAGTCAGAATAAAGATTTTAGTTTGGGTTGATGATAAAATAGAAGCAGTAAATGTGGGTGGTTAAAGTAGAATAAAATTTTAATACATAAAGTAGAGTATGCATAAAGTGAGGATTGTATATAGTTCTGTTACTATACAAAATCCCTTGCCTACATTCCAAAAGTAGAATATATTTTATAAAGTAATTCATTCATCACATGATGACCATTGTTGATACAGTGCTCTGACAAATACGGTATGAAATTTTTGTCTATGAATCATTTCCCTCCACTTAAACTAGGTTGTTACATCATTTCAATTCTAAAATGTAGAGACAGTAAATATGTTTTCCTAATCTGAACCATTTTCTCCATTCTGCCTCCAGCAGCAGTAAAGCATGAATTGTGCCTTATTTTCAGTTGACTACTCTGCCCATTTCCATTGGATCAGAATGTAGAGAGAGAAGTAGTATTATTCTTTCTCTGTCTTTCTTTCCCTCACCCTCCTCCTGTCTCTGTCTGCGTCTGCCTTTTCTCTGTCTTTCTCTTTCTCTCTTCCTCTCTCTTTCTCTTCTCTCCTTCTCTCTCATATTTGTATATACATTATACTTAAATAAATATACAAATTTCCAAGTGATACCTTAAATTGCAATTCTTCATGCATATTTTGCTTGACACACATTTATCAAATTCTTATGTTTCTCATAACAAGTCCTATTTCTCTTTTTTAGGACTTAATGCAATTTAAATTAAGAAATCATTCAGGGGGAGGGGATTGTTTCTACATGAGGTTAAGATGTATCCATTTTATCACAACTGTAAATCTCACTTCCTAGTAGTCTCTAGTACAGACCAGAACTCAATAAACACACTTTGAACGAACACATTTAGTTATGCTCATGGAGCTTCACCCACCTCAGACTTTAACTGAAGATGTTAATGTCTAAGAAAATGTATAGAAAACAATAAATACCTCAAATTTGCTTTATCCTATCTGTTTTTATCAGTATCGTCAATTTTTAGCTTCTCAGACTGATTTTCTCTCTCACTTCTAATTATAGAAGTACCATTGCTTTACTTAGATTTGAAGCTTCAAGTCCCTGTGATTGTTGTTAACTAATTTTCATGAAGACAAAAATATGTCCCCTTTTCCCAGAAGCTGGAAAAAAGTGAAAATTTTTTATTTTAGAACTGTTACTATTGCTTTGAAGTTTTACTCTCTAATAGAAACAAAATTTTGGTTGGCTATTTGATATTTGTAGACCCTTAAATAATATAAAATTTTTCATATTACAATATGTAAAAGTGTTTGTAAATTTCATTTGTTAAGCTAAGCCAGAAGTTCATTGTCATGATCATTTCTTTCTTTCCCCCCACACACCACACTTGGATAATAAGCAATGATTAACACGAACTTCTCCTAGACATATTTGATTTCTTATTTTAAAGGTTTAAATTTCATAGTCTTTTTAAATCAACAATACCTTCTTATTACTTTCCTCAGAGGATTGGATATAAATCACCAAGTAACCAGCAAAGTGACAAACTATAAATTAAATGCTCAATTAAATCTGGTGATGTTCTATAATAAAAAGTGCTCTATTAGATGGATGGCTCATTAGCATTTGGGGCCATTGTTAAGTCTGACTCTGCTTGTTCATATACAGATAACTAAGCACACAGTGTCACAGTGAAATGATGAACCTAATATGAGATGTTTCCATGAATAATTTCCCTCCAGATTAGAAAGAAAATTAATGTTGAATTTTCAAATAATTACTTTAAACTAATTAAAAAATAGAAAAAAAAAAGCAATGAAAGGAAGTCTTCAATATATGTAAAAGAAAAAAATAACTAATCATCAGATATATTTTCAGAGTAAACAAGTTGCCCAAATTCAAATTGGACCTCGTATTCCCAGTTTGTTTCCTGTACAAAGTCAAAGTGTCATATTATATTAGGTGAATACTAAGACTGCACAGTTCATTAAAGCATAAATTTAATTCTTTGCTTCTCTTGTGGTGTGATGTGTTTGCATTTTTGCCCTGAGGACAGGTACTAACATGAACATTTATCTGTAATTAAAGATTCACAGACCATTAACAATAGAGCAAATTTTCTTTCCAGTTAAGGTAGCGAAATAAGATGTTTTAAAAATTGTTTCCTATCCCATGTGAAAGTTATCAACCATTTATTCTGTTCAGAGAAACTAATTCCTTAAATGATTTTTTTCAAGGCTAAAATAGAATTGTTCAATAATCCACCAGTACCTTTTTTTCTCAATAATCATTTAAACATTTTCTGTGATTTTGTCCTCTGTAAGGGCTTTCTAAATTAAGTAAGAATATGAGTGCTAACTCTAATTTTGTCTATCCATATTCTATAGGTTATCTACTGGAACAAATAAAGGTGAACATAAAGCTAAATGAATAAAAGCTAGGTGATAGTTAATCATCAAACTGGGAACAGGGGACATTTTATTGATGTGAAATTGAATATATAAAATATTTTTCTACTAATTAAATATTATATCTGGGTAATAACTTACTAATGTTATTAAAATGCCAGCATGCTGCAGAAAAAAAATGTTTAATCACATATCTGTGTAAAATGATCTGTTCTATATCTGGGCTAAAATAATTTATTCTATAGTCATTTTTTTAAAGAAATATGTATTGAATCTTTATGTTCAATTACAAACATTATGAAAATAGTATAATGTGTAACAGCACATCTTAGAAGATAAATTACATGGATTCAAGTTTTTTTTTTCCTGTCACTTTCCAGCTGCATGGCCGTGAATCAGTCGTTATTTAAGCTTTCTCTTCCCTGATTTTCTACCTAAACATGGGGTGTGGCGACCACTGCTGGGAGTCATCACATTTTCCCTTTGTCCACAGATACAGAGCCCACATATATTCCTCCACTCACACACCTTTGCATCAGTCCAGGTGAATCTGTCCCAGCCACTAAAGTGAGAGTGGGAGTGGCCGCAGCCTGTCCAGCCTGGCCTATAAAATTTACTGGTGTATAATTTTCTTCTGTTTTTCCCTTCAACAAAGAAAAAGTAAAAACTCTGATGATGTCATGATCAAAGCCACAGGATGGTAGATGGCAACCTCCCTAAATGACTGCCTAGAGAAAAAGCTATGCAGCCCTGCAAGCACTCTACTGTGATATAAAAGAAAAACACATCTTCATTATGTAAATCTATGAAGATTTGAGACTTTAGTTTATTTGTTATACTTATGCTTCTCTAAATAAAAGATGAGGTTTTTAATAGTATCTATTTCATAGATTCAAGGCAGGATTTGTGGATCAATTTGTATGACACTGGGATCAGAGTCTGGCATGAGTTAAATCTACAGAAATACTTTCTGTTTTATTGGTTAAGGTCATTGTTGCAGACACTTGTAATGTTCTCCAAATATACAAATGCTCTTCTCTATTTCCCAGCTTCCCTTGCTCTTGGGTTGGACTTTATGAGTGGACTTGGGCTACTGGACTGTGAGCAGAACTGACATAAGACATTGCCATGCCTGACTTTAGATGTTTCCTGTGCATACATCTCTAGATCACTGCCCGTCAAGAAACTGTGAAGACACATGATGAGGCTGGCATTATCAAAAATATAGAGGCCAGGGTCCTGAGTTAGCACCTGGACCAGCACAGAGCTCTGATAAATCAACCTGTATACAGTCTATCACTGAAAATTCAGTTTTCACTTACACCACAGCAAAACTGGTCCATCTCTGGCCATGAGAACAATGACGAAGTCTGTCATGGGTACAAACCATATGAAGAAGTTTCTGTGTTCTTGGAGGACTAATGATGACATTTTATAGATATTTTAACTTTACAAAAGTTGTTGAATGTCTATGAAAGCATTGCGATTCTGCAATTTTTCACATCAGTTAGGAGGTTGACATAAAAGGACACAGGGTTTATATTTAATAATTCTTAAGGCCATATACTTAGATTAAGTCTCCAAGTACTAAATAGATAATATCAAAAAATGTAGTTACTTTCTCTTGGAATACACTGTTTGCATAAAAATCATATTCCTTAGCATAAAATAAAATTACCTTTCTGAAATAAGCAGCCTATTTGAATTTTCTTGTCATCAGCTTTTCATCAAGTGACCTGTGAAGATCTTTGCCTGCTGAGCTCTGGTTAACTGCATTAACATTCTGCACCCTGAGAGCTTAGAGCCTGCAAATTCTTACTTGACTTTTCATAATTTACAATAGATGATTAGGTTTTTATTTATTTTCATTTGGGTTAAGTGCGCTATATGAATTGGTTGCAAATAGACCAACCTAGAGATGACAATTTTAGAACCTATAAAGTAAATAGAAATTATATTTGATATTTTCACCAAAAATCAAACCTTGCTTCTGTCATATGTGATATCCTTAACAGTCATTCAAAAGAAATAGCTTCAAGTTTTCTTATCCTCTAGAATATTATAGTCATGAACTACAGATATTTCTCATCCACATTGGAAATGCTATCCTTCCAATTGATTTTTAATAATGAGAAAATAACATTAGAAATGCGAGTAATTCCTAGTTTCAAGCCAGTATGGAAAGTGCATACCTGTCTTAAGAAAGAATAAATGTTTGAAGTTCTGTTTGTTATTTCTTCATGTCATATGTCAAATTTTGGACACCATTTCTGTCGTTACATTTCATGTAACATTCAACCGGTAATCAGTAATATAAGATTTTTCTCTGAAAAATAATATCTCTAATAATGAATCTGAGGCTCTGAGATACAAAGATTTTGTCTAATCTAACACCCTTCATAAAAGGTGGTAGAGTCAGGATAGAAAAAACTATCTTGAGTCTTTGTTTTTAACCACAAAGTTATATAATTTTGTCCTTTATTAACCACAAAAATTCACTGAAACTCCATTATCAAATCCTACATGAAATATAAATATAAAATATGTTTAGAAAATGTTTTTCCTATTGTCTGTCTAAAAACATGGAGTTATTGAAAAGATCAGAAACAGTATGAAGAGATATTCACATTTTGTGTTTCTTCTAATATATTTAATATATTTCTTCTAATATATTTCACAATTGTTAAAAATTCTTGCTTGAATGCTGTACTATATTTACGATAGCAATAGCACTCCTGTTGATTCACATAGTTCAGTATTAACACAAACATGTTCTTGATGTCGTGTTAAAATACATAATTTTGATTTTACTTTTTTATTCACTTGGAAAATTAGGTACTTCTGTTAAAAATTAAAATAGTCAATTCTCTGAATTTTCAGATATTCCTAAATGTCAAATTGCATTTTCTTAATTATTGTGATATCCTTTGACTTTTAGTAAAGGTGTGAATTTAAAAGATTTTAAAAGAAAGATGTACGTTTTTCCTTTCAGAAAGTATATGGGGTAGTTAGCTTTTTAAATTAGTTTAGTTAAAATCCCATTTATTACATATTTTTATTCCCAGGATTTCAAACTCTGTCTTACTTTATTATCTTCATGAATACTATAGTTATTACATTTATATAACCATGCATGCAATTATAAACAAAACTGAATATTCCCATTATTTTCTTTTTATCCTCTTGTCTTTTTTCTCTCTTGTATTTTTTATTGTACTTTCTTTTTATCCATCTCCTTCTGTTCTTATCAGATTCCTGCATTGTTTAAAATAGCAGAATGATTATTTACTGCCTGCCAGTTTTTATTATTTTATCTGAAACAGTAGGGGACACACAAAGCTTAAGAAGCTCCACCAGAAGAAGTAGCCACTATGACTTGTTGGAGCGAAAAGTACTTCCTATCATAGCAGAAAATACCCAAAATTGGGAGAAGCAGAAATAAAGTAATAAAGTAAGAGTGAACAGAAACAATCAAACTGAGACATTCAGACTAAGCTAGCACTGGCATGAGAAACCTCACAGTTGTCATCTTCTCTTGTTCAAGAAGGAGATTGATGTTGAATCAAGGGCCTATAGGAGACTTGTTATTCTCTAGGTGGAAATATTTTTTAAATAAATAAGTTTTGAAACATAGGCACTAAGAAATAATCATGAAAGTCACATTGTATGAATTAAGGTGTTAAATATATTTCTTCTAGTGAGTTTCAGAGAACTAAAATGATAATCACAGGAAAGTAGACATAAAAGCCATGTAAGGAAGACAGGCAGTTTTCTGCTTACCATTACATCTATGTTCTGTAACTCTTGTTGAATGAATTAAGTGTGAAAGTAATAAAAATAAGGTACTTATTCAATTATTGAATGGTTAAAATTGTGTAGTGGACATGCATTTACTTTCATCTGAATATGTTAATTTCTACTAATCTACATTTTTGTTCCATTACTTTTAATTGTTTATTTGTATTGTATTTTTACATTACTGTTTATCCCCTTTATAATCTCTTCTACCTCCACCCTTAGCCCCTCCCCCCACAATCACCATACGGTTGTCCATGTCCATGAATCCTTTTTTTCTTTTTGCTCAATCCCTCCACTCCCAACACCCCACCAAAACTGTGAGTCTACTCTATCTGAATCTACTCATGTACATTTAAAGAAATGTCTTAACATGCACAGTTTGTTTATTAGGTTAATTTAAATTTAAATGCTTCTCTTGTATTTTATCATTTTATCTTTATTAATTAATTAACTTTTTATGTTAGGTATTTACAAATGACTTCTCTGCTTAGGCATAGAAGAAAAAAGTGCATTGCATTGTGAGTCCTACTTAGTATTAAAATCTAATATAGACAATCTTGTTTTAATAGGTTCCTAAAAGGTAAATCAAAACAACTAGAAAGTAAAGTAGTGATGAATGGAGCTAAGGAGTAAATGAAAAGCATCAGAGAAAGTCATTTTTACTTTCTTCTTGAAAATCTATTGAGACAGAAGAGTGTAAGAAATAATTCAGATCTATCTAACTATATATCTATATAATATATCTATGTATCTATAGGTCTACCTATATCTAATCTATATCTATTTCTATCTATGGAATGTTTATAGATTCAAAGGGGGCACAATCATTACTTTTAGATATTTAATATTTTTTTCTTTCAGATACTTGACCAAATAGTAATTCTAATTACATTTATTTACACTGCTTCCTGTAGAGCACTTTTAAATTTCTTTAGATGATTCAGTTTCTTAAGTGATCATATATCTTGACTTACGGTTTTTATAAAAGTTGTCTAGAACTGGTGCATGTTAACTTTGAAGTCATGTCAATTCTTGCAGATTCCCAATAATCAAGTTCAGACTCTTGTGATTCCTTAACACCTCTGCCACACACATTAATTCCCTCAACAAATATGTCTCTTCTCAACTTATCACTCAGTTTATATTTATTTCTCTGAAATTTATATCTGGTTTTGCAAATACCACAAAATGACAAACAAAGATAAAATGAGCATCAAAATAGAAAAATAAAACAACTGCCACACATTTCATGTCTTCCTGCTGTGTGATTGACTCAAGTTTTTTTCTCATGAGAGAATGCAATGAACAACTTGCAGGGTTTTTTTGTTTGTTTTTTTCCTCTGCCATCTGTTTGTGTATTATTTTAGCTGATAATGAGAATAAGGAACAAGGAGATTTGTAGCCATGAATTTCAAATATTTCTAATCTGTGGATCATTTCACTAGAGTGTCTTGGGTATAGCTCACTGTTTTTCCATAGTAAATGTCTTATAAATACTGATTTATGTGATCCCCCCCCCAAAAAATACATTGATTTAAATACCTTAAGAGTAAGTAATATTACTTTTACTTTAATTTATGTAATGAATTGTATAAGCCTGATTCACAGTTGACATTTAATAAATAATGTATGTGGTTTTAGTCGATTGTAAGAATATAAAATTAGTGAATGACTAGAATGCAATGTTAACTTTTGAATAATTTTTTAAATGTTTCATCTATGTATTTTATAATAAAAAATAAGGCATATGTATACATACATATGTGTATATATGCTCTGTTTAATCATCTGTTAGTTGGGGATAGTACTGATAGTATAGTGATGTTGAAATAGCAGTATATTTAAACTATGCATGAGACACTGTAAGCGTTCTATGAATATAAGTTACTACATCAGTGTTTTGTATGAGGTCAAAGATTATTTATCTTGTATCCTGAGCACCTATCAGGGCACACATAATAGAATTTACTCTCTTTAGATACATACCACATTTCAAAATTCTTAGTGACAATCCAATTTGCTTTAGTAACAAGCTGAACAGGATAATGGTGAAATTAAAAATGGCTTTTTCCCTCTTGTCTAATGTAGACTATTTTTAAACCTCAAATGGAATATTTAATGCAACCACTGGAAGAAATCAAATGTCCTTGACACCTCCCACTGAATCCACACCCAAATAAGACTTGTTGAAAGATAATTGTAAGAACATATTTTATTGCAGGTTCATAAACAAATTTGTAACTGCTCACATCAAAGATCTCCCTCTTTGAATTCAACATTTTCAGGGGAAAAACTTATGTATCATTAAAGGTTTTTGTACTGTTAACACACTCACACCAATTCTTTTTTTATATTAACTCAAATGAATTTCATTGTAAAATCTACACTTTTGCTGTAGTTAGTACTGTCAGGAAGAGAGCAGTGAAGAAAGAGAAACAAATGTTCACAACGCTGGTTTTCAACTGTTTTGAGCTTACATATTTTCATTTAGGATAAATGAGATAAGTCATATTCTTAATAACTTTTCAAATATTTCTTAAATTCATATTCCAGCCACAAAATAGTCTGATCAATGCGAGAATAATCAAACATTTTGAACAAAACCATCTCTTCGTGATTTTGTTTTGTATTGTTCAAGTAAGGTTGCCTCCATTTTCAACCCACCACAGTCCCCTGCTCCATTCATCCCCGTCTCCCACCTTGGATCCTACCCTCTTTTGCTTTGTCCATGTGTCCTTTATACATGTTCCTTGATGACCTTTTCCCTTCTTTCCCCCATATCTCCTTCCCCAATTCCCTCTGGTCACTGTCAGTTTGTTCTTTGTTTCATTGTCTCTGGTTCTATTTAGCTTGCTTCTTTGTTTTGTTGATTAGGTTCCACTTATAGGTGAGATCATATGGTATTTGTCTTTCACCACCTGGTTTATTTCACTTAGCATAATGCTCTCCAGTTCCATCCATGCTGTCACAAAGGGTAGGATTTCCTTCTTTCATTCTGCTGCATAGTATTCTATTGTGTAAATGTACTATGGTTTTTTGATTCACTCATTTACTGATGGACACTTAGGCTGTTTCTAGCACTTGGCTATTGTAAATTGTGCTGCTATGAACATTAAGGTGCATAGATTATTTTGAATTGATGTTTCAGGATTTTTAGGGTATAATCCCTGCAGTGGAATTGCTGGGTCAAAAGGCAGTTCCATTTTTACTTTTGTGAGGAAATTCCATACTGTTTTCCACAGAGGCTATGCCAGTCTGCATTCCCACCAATAATGTACTAGGATTCCTTTTATTCCACAACCTCTCCAGCACTTGTTGTTTGTTGATTTGTTTATGATGGCCATTCTGACTGCTGTGAAGTGGTGTCTTGTTGTGGTTTTAATTTTCATCTCTCTGATGGCTAGTGATACTCTTTCAAATGCCTCTGGACCCTCAGTATATCCTCCCTGGAGAAGTGTGTGTTCAGGTCTTTTAACCATTTTTGAATTGGATAGTTTGTCTTCTTGGATTGGAGTCATATGAGTTCTTATATATTTTGGAAATCATAAGCACAAATAATAGACATATTTTGCTTCAACTTGCAATTCTCCTTTACCATTAAAAATATAGCATCTCAATATTTTTGTATGAATTAAGGAGCATTATCAATTAGTGTAAAAAAATTGAGATGTCTGCTCAAATCCATCTAAATCTGCATATATACCTTGCTTTAATTTTCTCTATGGGCTTGAAACACATTGCATGTTATATTGTACATAGCATACAATAATTGCTTACAGTATATTAAATAGGCATTGTTCATTTACCTGCCTCTTTTACTAAAATATAAGCTTTTAGAAGACATGACTGTATTAACTACATGTATTAACTACAGTTAATAATTTTGATTATTGTTATATATCCAATATTTACAACATTCCTTAGTAGGTAGTAAGCTCTAAGTAAATACATATATGAGTTAAAGAATGAATGACTTTGGGACAAACAAAAACTCATGGACACAGACAACAGTAAGGTATTGCCACAAGGAAGAGGGTTAGAGAATAGTACAGGATACAGAGGATCAGATAGAAGGTGACAGAAGATTATATTGTGGGTAGTGGGTACTCAATGCAATATATAGATGATGTATCATATAATTTTACACTTGGAACCTATATGCTTTTATTAACCAATGTCACCCCAATAAGTTTAATTTAAAAATTAATGACATTGACTTGACCCACTCACCTCGCCCAAGTACCTATTTCAGGGATGCATACTTAAGCAAATCTCACATAGCATTCTTTGGATGACTGTTATTGATTGAAGTACTGCATGTGACTTAAACTGGCCTGTTTAAACTGAAAGGACAGACTTTGTTCCCTTAATAGGGAAGTAATTTGCTCAGTCTCTCACAGATGGGAAAGATAAAATGTGAGATCTCAGATGCTGACACACTGCTGATAGATATTTTGTGACAATGAGAGGGGTTACCATGAGGACAAAATGAGGATTTAAAACAAAGCAAAAATAAAAAAAATAAAAAAAGACAGGGCAGAGTTACTAACAGAGATAATAAAGAAGAAATTAAACCTGAGCTCAAGACACAATGTTTTGTGCCTACATTATTTTGAATGTGTTGCTAATTTTTAGATTTTAGATTTTAAAAATTAAATAAATAGTCAGACTTACATTTAATGTTTCTTGTAGTTGAAAACACCTTACCCTCTGCTGAAGTCTGGGTCCTGATGGAGAACCTGAAGGATATCAAAGCCGACTGTTGAGAAACCTGAAAACCCAAATTCCTCTAAAACCAGTGGATCAGCAAGAGTAGCCCATTTTTTGTTAAATGTGTGTGGTCTCTGCTTTTCTTGCTTAAAAACTATGCAGAAGTCTCAAATTAGACAGCACAGAATCATTACCATTGATAACATGAGTAGAGCCTGCTTGTAGATTAGGACTTTAAGATGTTGTTATAGAACCAAAATCCCCAATAGCAAAGCGGATGATAGGAAGTTGAGATATCAGGCCAATGACAGCATTTAGCCATTAGTAGTAAGGTTGGTGTAATTACCACATAAGTAGCAAATTAAAATGACTGCCAAAAGCTAGCCTTCTCCTCAGGTATCTATGGAAGTGGCTAATAGAAAACTGACTTCCACGGGACAAAATAGATGGACAGTGAATAAGAAAAGTCCTTAATATGCATAAAGAAAAGTGATCTATAATGTATAAAAAAACTAAAGACAATCACTCCAATAGAAGGTCATGATTCATCCCTAAGTTTCCAGAATTGAACTAGTACTCAGACTCAGTACCTGTTGACTGAAACAGGAAATGGGTCCTCATGAAGAAAGACTCTCTAACCTCATATTAAGTGAATTTAGTAGTGATTTATCCTTCCCTCCCCCAAATGGACATGTTCACATAAGTAATGATGCCATAAGAAAAGGGAAAATGAACAATATTTATAAGGGCATTAGGTTTAAGGCTTACACTAACATAGATACCCAATAACCAAAAGCACTGGTAAAAGTAGAATATATTGTGATTAGCTGTAAAACAGACTCTGGCCAATCTCATAGTATGTCCCCTGATTTTACCGTCTAAGCTGGCTATTATTCTCCCATTATATTCTCAAATATACAAGTACATTTAATACAGTAGAACTTGAATTTTGACCTATTGAATAGCTGTTATTATATTTTAAAAGACCAAATGGGAATCCTAAAAGTTGCCTGTGAATCTCAGTCATAATAGTCAATCAAAAATTCTATCAGCTCAGAGAGAAATGGAAAAAATTAGTGCCTCTCTCAAAAACTTAAGAAAATATAGAGGTGATATTTCCCATCCTTTCTCATTTTATTTAAACATAAACTTTAAGGAAAAGTTGAATGAATCATGATAGATGTGTACAGACTAGCAAAATTTTAACTAAATTTGAGTCATAATTATAACAGTTTTACTAAATATGTAACTCAGCTTTGGTAAGGGCCGTACAGCTATTGGTCTGGCAAATGTGTTTTATTTCTTTTTGTGACCATTATTAAAGAAAATAAGAAGTGATTCGCACTCGCATGATATGACTGTCACTATGCATTCCTAGTCTTGACTCAAATCTATTTAATTCTACGCTATGACATTACAGAGTCCAAACAAAACATTTGGAGGGTGTCGGACTGACACATTTTCATTATGATACTGATTAAATTTTGTATCTGGTTAACAATAAATAGCAAGCACTGTGGATTTCTTACTGAAATATAAAAATTAAAAAGAGTAAAGTAATTTCTACATTGTTGAAGATTTCAGGCCAGGACTTCTCCAAGAAAAAGATAAGAATGAGTACCTCTCCGACTCTACCAAGAGAGAAGAATAACCATTGCAGACCTCTTCACATTTTGCAAGAAGTGTTTTCTTCATGTGGGAGTGTAGTTCTAACCTATTCATTGAGTAATGAGAAAGGCTTCTGGTTTTTAATTGGTACCAGAACAATAATGGTTCCTGAAATGAGTAAAATGCACAACACAAGCAATGCTGCTGACTTGGGCCATATAACTTCATAAATCACTCAGGTATTAGAAGTATCTGGAGGTAGAAAATAAGTTATTGTCTCCAGACTAGGGATCTGGACACTCACCAAGCTATGTGTAGTTGAGAATCATAGACCATTTGAATCATGGTCAATCTGAAAAAAGTGCATTTGGCCTGGCATGCTACCAGGTCCTGATAGGGCTAGAGCTACCAATCATGAGGCATAATCTAAGCATGAATCCTGAACCTCCCCTCATCAGTTAGATAGTTCTGATGAATAATCATAAAGTCAATTGAGACCAGCAGCAATTTAACTGAAGTTAAAAGTGACACATCTATGATTGGATATGAGTGGTAGGATCTGAACAGAAGGAGAAAGCACAAGCAGCTGCATGAACAAGTGCCTCAGAACTTCAATTTACCCAGCTCTTCTACACTTAGGCCTCTCCCTCAATTTGTACAGATGGTAGTGTTGCGGTATTTCATATGAACAGTTGATGAAGAAGGGGAAAATGAAGCTTGGTTTACACATGTGTCAGCATGTATATTGGTTTGAATTGAAGTCATGGTGGGTGAACTGTGACTTCATTCAGGGGAGATGATGCTAAAAACATGGATGAGGGTAAATTCTCCCAAGGAAAAGACTTTCAAGTGATGTACTTGTTATGTATGCATATTTGGGGGAGAAAAGAGTGTTTGGAGGTTAAGGAAATACATGGACACATCTACAATCACCAATGGCTTAGCTTATATTTTTAAAGGGTTGAGGAATAAACTTGGAAGGTCAAGCACAGGGAGTTATCTGGAAGAGAAACGTGGATGGACTTATTTAAGTGTGCACAAATGGTGATGTCATTACACATTAACTCCCACCACAGGATTTCTATTGTAGAAAAGACACTAAAATACCAAATGGAGAGGCTGATTCAGCCAGTAGCTGTCAGTCAGCTTCTGCCCTTAAAAACTCCAGTAGTTGAGCTTTTGTGGCAGATACTAGAGCAAGGCTTGAGCCTGGAGAATGAGTTTTCACTTGACACGGCTGATCTAACATGTGCCGGTATTAAATCCTAGACATGCTAAAGCAGTGATAGTAAGATCCCCGTGCAGTACCTGGAAGAAACCAACTATCAACTTTGTGGCAAGTTGTTTATACTACACACCTTTCATTTTCATAAGAAGCAATGTTTTACCTTAATATATAGTAACATGTTTTCTAGATATGAGTTTTCCTTTTATTTATGTCCATAGTGCCTCAGGCAGATTGCTCTCTCTGAGCGCTGAAAGACTATCTCAGTCACTAACATTGAATCTATTACATTATTTTTTTTTTCAAGACAAGAAACCCCCTTTATGGCAACGGATGTGCAGAAATCAGAGAATAACTATGGGCTAGATTACTTAGTTCACCTTCCAGAAGTTCCAACCCAACTGAGCAGGAGAACAGTGATCTCATCAGGAGGAAAATACCAAGGTATAGAAAGCTAGAAGTGGACACAGAAGTGACCCCAATGCACCATCATTCCACTTGGTGAATGTGTCCTTCCTCTTTCTGAAAAGTTAGGCTTTGTGTGACTAAAGATCATGGATCCCAGATTAGACACACCATATGCATCTCAGTAGTGTTAAAACTATAGCTAGCCCTTGGTTACTTTGAACAACTAATACAGGCAATTAGGACTTACTGTATTGTTTGTAGAGCTTCTGCAACATACAGGGTAAGAAAAATTATGTTTGACACTCAGTTGTTTCTTTAGACATTTTGGTTACCTACATGCTCAGTTCAGCTGTAAGTATGCAAGTACAACAATCTCAATCTTATAAAGGCACAATAAACAAAAATGAAGTCTTTTACCGCTTCACCAGGAAGGTCACCTACGCCAGCAGAAGCATTAGTCAATGTGAATGTAGGTTGGGTAGTAGAGCAGCAAGATGGTGTATCAGCTGTAGCCTTTGGACTACAGCTGCAGCATGAGGTCATTCTACAAAGTTTCCTCCTTTAGGCTTGCCTCAGACTGGTTACTAACCATAATTATGGAAAAGCTATACTGAGACAAATTTGAGTCAGTGTGCAAAACATGTGAATCTGAACAGTTCAAGTGGTACACTGTGGTCAGTTTAAATACACGTACCCATCTTCTGGCTGCTTCAAGTACCACAGCCAGAATCTTCCGTTCACTGCCTACTCAGGAGAAAAGCTTCTGCTTTGTGTGAGGCTCTTCACCAGGACACACCTTGGAGGGAGCATCACCCACTTGATGGAGAAGGCAATGATTAAAAGCTAGATGAAAAATTTTGGATCTTTGGCCTCAAGGTCAGAAAATTCTAGAGTCTAACTTATGTTTCCCCTAACATAAAAATTGAGGCATAAGTTGCACTCGACAGACCAGGAGTTTGCTCAAGTCCTTTCCCTTTTATCTTTAGATTACCTCATTCCCTCTCAGGCTTTTCTGGCTACAACTTTCAGTAGGCCACGTGCATCCTGATCCCTGTCCCTGTCCCAGATTCTAAGTAGAATAAACGAAGCTCATCACAAGGTCATTATTTCTAATCAGCTTAGGAACAGCATTTCCCATTTTTTTCTGTTTCCACAAAAAAAATGCTAAAACATAATCTGTTTTATTTTAAACTTAAGAAAATGTTATTTATTTTGAGGTGATATACAAAGATTATAGAGATTTTAAAAACAAGATTGTAAAAATTATCAATTTTTGCTTTTAGAATTTGTCATATGCACATATACACACTCAGATGCACCCATATGCATGCACAGATACATATACATATAGAAACAAATACAATTTAACAATTTTCTCTTAACTATATATTTTACTAGTCAGGTTTAGTGTTTTCATGTTATTTCTCCAATCTTAGTGTGTATTTTCTGAATTGTTATAGTTTCTTTGATACTTTATCTTTTGGTAGGATTATTTTCTAGTATTTTTCTATATTTAGATGAGAACAAATACATATGTCATACATATTACTTCTAAATTTCAAATATAAGTGAACTTTTCCAGCCAAAATGAGTTTTTGAACAAAAGTCATTAAAAACCTGAACATAACAAGATCTCAATACACTGAATAGTTATTATTGCTTGCATGAATGTTTTAAATAAAATTGTGCATACATGAATACAATTATTGATATTCACACATTTGTGTAAAGGGGCAATTTTATTGATATGTGTCTCTCTGTCTTTCTCCATAATCTGTAATGAAAGAGCAAGAGAAACATCATGTCTACTTCTTCTCTTCCTCAAGTTTCCAAAGAATCGTGTCCTTAAGAGTCTGGGCAGCAGAACTGGAAGAAAAGAGACAAAAAAAGCAAACACAAGCAAAATGGCCCCTATTTGTATTTCTGAATCTCTCCTAGTCAAAGTTCTTCATCATTGAAATATCTGATTACCAACTACAGATTCCTTTCTCCATGTAAAGCTCATTAGTTTCTTTCCTGTTAGTCATGTAACAGATCATTCTAGCTCAAATGAGTTAATGCTATTCTGGACGTGCTCTTTTCTATGAATGTCTGTAAGCCCTGGTAGGAATAGCTTTGTCTTGTGTGATTTTATAACCTAACAAATTACATTTATACTGAATTTGAAGAAAAACTGTCAAGAGAAGAAAATGACTCCCTTCATGAAGACTAGGAAAGAAACTGAAAAAAACAAATGCAGTGGTTATAAATTTCTGTCCCTGGCAGAGAGGTTTTCATTTATTTTAGTGGAGAAACAGACATTATTATGTTGAAGAGATTTTCCTTTTTAAGGTTTCCAGTATGTGTTGATATTAGGTAAGGCAGTCCTGGGCTAAATTTACATATAATAACATCAAAAATGGAATATTAATTTTCCCTTTGTAGACAAATACACCTGCCAATTTTATTTATGTATTGGCTTTTTAGTTAACCTTCATAGCAACATGAAAGTCACATCAGAAAAGATGACTTTGACAATATCTAGTTGAAACCCCCGAATTTAAGAAGTACACTCTTCCGCCCTGGCTGGCGTAGCTCAGTGGATTGAGCTCGGGCTGCGAACCAGGCATCGCAGGTTCGATTCCCAGTCAGGGCACATGCCTGGGTTGCAGGCCACGGCCCCCAGCAACCACACATTGATGTTTCTCTGTTTCTCTCTCTCTCTCGCTCTCTGTCTCTCTTTCCCCCTTCCCTCTCTAAAAATAAATAAATAAAATCTTAAATAAAAAAGAAGTATACTCTTCCTTTAGTAACCATATTTACACAGGTGGCAAACTGTTTCCTCTGTAATACCTCTGAATAAATTTCCTATGACTGTGGTAGGGCAGGACTATGGAGCAAAAATTATGTTAAGAGCTATACCCATAGAAAAACTTACATTCAAACATATATTCAATTTTGCCATCCTCTTACACATAATCCACAATATCCCTTACTTGATGATCACTTTAATTAAGAGTATTCAAAACATTACATAACTTTCATCTTTTAGTTAGCATTTATCCCATCTAATCCCTGGAGTTCATGTTAGTGTCTTTCGACAATTATTTGCAGTAATCTGTGGGAGATAGACGTGTTACTTTCATGTCTGGAAATATACAATTATGATAAATTGTTTTTTGATCACTTTTCTTTTTTTACTCTTCAGTAGTATGTGTTGTATGTCATAAGTGAAGTCAATTGAGAATATCATGCACTCTTCTAAAAATTGCCACTAATTTGCACCCAATCCTGATTAACACCATTAAAACTCTGTTTACCTGTCTATATTTTATATAAACATATAGATATGTAATATATATACATAGGTATGTGAATACATACAGAGTGGTGGTGAGTATCATGGCTTCCCAAATTTTCCACGCCCTAATTTCAAGAGCCTATGATTGTGTTGCCTTACTTGAGAAAAGAGATTTTGTAGATGTGCTTAAATTAAGGGCCATAAAATGAGGAGAGTAAACTGCATCATGCAGGTGTGTCCAATTTATTACTCAACCCTTACAAACAGAATAGTCAGGCAGACAGTCAAGGAGGCATAGCACAAAGAAAAGCCAAAGAGGAGCTGCGAAGTGAGGACTAGGATGGAGGGGGCCCAAGTGCAAGGTTCTGAGACAAGCCTGAGGAAGTAGGCATGGTCTCCAGCAGTCATCAAGGAAATGTGAACCTCAGTACTACACTGCTTGAAATGTAATTCTGCCAACAACCTAACTGAGCTCGGAAGCAGAAGACATCCCAGAGCTTTCCGTAAGCAAAACGGCCTTGCCAGCACCTCTGTATTGGTCTTTGAGACACAGAGCAGAGGGACCACCTAAGCTATTGTTTGCCTGGACTTATGATCCATGGAGACTGTGAGGTCACAAATAGACATTGTTTTAAGCCACTAATTTTGTGGTAATTTTTATGGCAGCTATATAAAAGTAATGCATACACTTAGGTTTTTTTTTCCTACCCCCAATGAAATGAAGTCTCAGAAGAATGAAGGGTGCTATTTTTGAGATATATAGTGAAGGTATTCAGCATGGGGGTAATTTATAGTTTACTTTCATCTTTGTTCAGGGTTCTTTGTTATTTATTCACTCATTTTTGAATGTCTCTGTTCATATTTTGGTGACAATATTCTTATGTTGGAGCATTTTATTCTCTCATTCTTCTTCCTAAATCTTGAGCATTTCATTTCTTAGCTTACTTTTACTTTGCCCTCAGTAATATTTCTATGTCAAAACATTAGAGTCCAAAATATATGTGCTTCAATAAATTTTTATAGGTGTACATTATTTACTTTTTTACAGGTAGACAAAATTGATTTTTTAAACCAAAAAGAGAGAAATAGGGAAGTATATGCAAGATACAAGGATTGTTGTTTCAAAATTACTAACTTTTCTGTTTAAACTTGTAAATTGCTTTTTTTATTTAGATTTTTTATATGGAAAAAAATCAATATTAGAGAGTATACTTTTGAATTAGACTATCTTGAATTTTGGCTTTTCTGTTTAATCCCTAAATTTCACTCCTATTTATCTTCTATTTGTTCATCTAATCCATGGGTCTGCAAACCATGGCCTGGAGGGTAAATACTACCTGTGGCCTATTTTTATATAGTCCAAGAAGTAAGCATGGTTTTAAGATTTGAAAAGAATTTTTAAAGAAAAAAGAAGATGATGTGATAGAAACCATATGTGACCCCTGAAATCTAAGCTCTCTACCAAATGGGCTTTCACAAAAAAAAAATAACTTACCAATTGCCATTCAAACTCTTTTGTTTTTTTATGACTTTGCTTTTCTCTTCTGGTTCATGGAATCCATTTTCATTCAGATTTTACTTTGAAAATCACCTGTTTAGATAGATTTCCCCATTCATGTCTTACACAACATTACATTAGATTTTTATAATAGCATTTATCATCCCAGAAAAATATAAATATATGTATAATTTTATATAATATAATGCAATTACATATAATTATATTAGATGTGTTGTATATATAATATATATAGTTCCCCCTCACATGACTGTTCAATGTTTTATCATGATCTATCTTGTGACTGTATTTTATAAAGTTACTAAAAAAAATCAATTATGTGTATAAATAAATTTTATCTTGCCTCATACAAAGTCTTATACAACATACTTATGTCTAAATATTATAGAATGAACAGAGTTATTAGAGACTTGGAGAATAAAATTATTTTTGGAGTTAAAGCCCTGTTTGAATGATAGCATTACTATTACCTCAGAAAAGGCAATAGCTACGTTTTAGTCTGATGAAGTTGATTTTTTTTTTTTTACTTTAAGGTTCATTTTTCTTCAGCAGTTTTTAGAATTATTCCTATCATTCAAATGTGTTCAGTTCCAAAATCTCTCTTTGCATTAAATAAGAATAATTGGCTGAGAGCTCTGTAAAAAATGAGGTGTTGAATTGTGAAAATCACCCAGAAAATTGCCTCACTTATGTTTCTTTTTTATTCAAAAAGAAGACCCAATTATTTGTGAACTTAAGCAGTTGGTGTAAGTGAAACAAAAGGGACTCTTTCTGATTCTGTTTGGGACATGTGTCCACTCTACCTGTGTTTTATTTCAATATGATTTGGGAGTTCAATACTATTTATAGTACACTTAGGACTTTTAATGTTTTCCTTCTAAATAAGAACATGGATATTTTTACTGATATTCTTATTAGTCATGGGCTCCAGTTTAAGAACACCTGAATTTTATGAGCCATCACTATAAAAATTAGACAAGCTAGTCAACATTTAAAATTTTATTGCTTATGAAAGCATAAATATGCTATCACTGTACAAAGTACTAATAGAATGATATTCCAATTTTCTAAAACTGTGTATTCACATTTTCCCCAGGAGTCCCAATCTCTTTCTCTACACACCAACACACATGCACATACATGCATGGAAAAAGTTGATATTTATCTATGTTTCTGGGCTTATTTACATATACGTTTACATAGGTTTCTAGCCTTTGAACTATTCTTTTCTTTGGTCAGATAAGGTAAAATCATATGTATTTCTAATTATTCATGCTTAATGAAGACTAACACATCAACTGTCTTAGCCCTTCATGGAATGTCTTGAATGCAATAAGTTTATAAATATTTGTTGAATGAAAATTACGTTGCTCTTCTTATTACTCTGCTTGGGATACCATATCCAAATATCACAGACCGGGGGGCTTAAACAGCAGTTTTGTTTCTCACAGTTCTGAAGGCTGAAGAGTTCAAAGAAAGTTCTGGCAGGGTTTGGTTCTGCTGAGACCTTTCTTCCAGGCCGGAACAGGGCCACCTTCTTGCTGCTGTGTTTCTCTCTTTCTCCTCCTGAGTCCATAGTCCTATCAGACCAGAGCCTCACCTTATGGACTCACGTAACCTTAGGAAACTCCTGATGACCCTATTTCCAAATACAGTACCCCTGGAAGTTGGAGTTTCACTTATGAAAGGGGAGTAACAAGTTTCTATGAACAACTTCATTTCCCCATGTTTCCTCAGTGAATTTACAAAATACATGAGATGTAATTCATTCAACAGTCTGCATAGAACAATGTTCATATTTAGACCAAAACAACAATGTCTCTTTTTCATCTGAAAATATTTATATTAATATTTTTATGCCCTTATATTTAGAGTTATGAATATTAATACTCATCTCAATTTTTTTATGATTGGCATGTGTTTATTCCTAAAATAGCTTGCTTTAAACTTCAATAATTAGAAATTTGCTCTGGTAAACAAATAGTTTTTGTAGTATCTTTTCATACAGTTTATAGTTGCAACCTTGAAAATATTTCCCTCTGAGTTTACAGGCTTGTATTTAAAGTGACACAGTTTTCCTCTTCATTATGTTGAAAGTCTCTATCTTTCTTACTATTTCTTCTGTGTTTTCAATAAGCTGTGGCTATCATTGCCATTCCACATAGGAATTTTATCAAGTTAGGCAAATTTAAATTGTATTAAATAATTTAACATTAGTGTCTGAACGATTATGTAGAGCAATCATTTTCATTTTCTTCATTACTAAATTATAATAATAAAATTCCACTTGATTTTCCACAGAAAATATTTAGCAATGCTTCTAATGTTTAATGTAATTTATCTTGAACTACTAAATTTCTTCTCTTTTGTGAGAACTTCAATTTTCTATTATATGACAAAACTTCTAGATTCTCTTCAATCCTCATCATCCCTTGATTATAAACTCTAGCCTTAGAATACATATTTCTTAGGATACACACATTGGTGTGAGTAACAAAAGGAATGTATATTGGTGTAACCTGGTCAGAGGAAATATAAATATTTACTTAAAGTTCCTGTTATAGTATGTAAAGCCAGTGAAACTGAGGCCAGGAAATTAGGAAGCACCCACCAAAGGTAATAAAAGGTTTGAGTACTTTATAAAGACTTACCTGACTCCAAAGCCAACCATCATATGGATCATATTAATGTTCTCCCTTAAATTTAGGCAACAGATAAGACATTTTTGATACTGACCTAGTTATTGTAAAAGAATCTTCCAATATGTTAAAAATTTAATATGGATAATATACACATTAAATAACGGAATGTACTATTAGAAGGACTGATGCTTGGGGATAAAATTTTGAATCACTGAGGAGCAGGTGGGGGCCTCTCTCAGACATTTATTGTCCCCTAGGCATAATTTCTAAGATCCAAATCCTCAAAGTGGAATGATTCATAACTGATCCTAGTCAAGAATTCCTGGAACATATTTTTCCCCTATTTATCAAATAGAAAATATAATTGCTTCTAGCTTTAAAAAATTAGACCTTGGAAATACATATACACCCAAAAGATTATGGCTCCTCACTTTAAGATATATGAGGTCTGTCTGGAAAAAGTCCAGCCATTGTTAAGATAAGGAGAATAGTTTGTGTGACATCGATGAAACCTGGCAGCCAAAGATTGTGGATTGGAATGTGCATGTGTGAACCATGATGGCTTCCCTGTACTAGTTAGGGTGGTAGGTGTGGTTGAGTGGGCATTTGTACTGTGTGGTTGTCAGTATGGGCAAGCAGTGATTCGCAGCTTCATCACACAATACTCCTGCTCCTGTATCACCTTTCATGTGATGAGTGGGTCACTGGCCAGCAGTGACCATGGAACGCTGCGGATGGCTCGCCGAAAACACGCAAGAAAAAACATGCACAGAGACAAACTAGTTTCTGTGGGGAAGTAGGGACGAAATGGCCACACCCTCTAGTGGGGGGCGCACAGATTTACCATCCACACCTGCTTTTATTGGGCTCATTTTGCATAATAATTCAGGTAAATTACATTACTCATTACGAGGAAGTAAGGAACAATAGATAACAAGGAACTCTGCTGGTCTATTTTGAGTTGGGGTCAAAGAGCTGTAAGACTTTGAGGAACAAACTAACTTCCTCCTTGGACCCCTCTCATTCAACTGAGAGCATTCTAAACAAAGAAAGTTTCACAGTAATTTACCTGTTCTTTCTTAGGCCTGATCACCTGGGGAATCCACCCTTTTCAGCACAGAGCTGCACCACTCTGTCATTGTTTCAGGCTTAGGTGGAGCAAGGGAACTAAGGCAACCAAGAGATAAGGAGATTTTCTCCCAGACGATGAGAACTCAGGCTATGTCAAAGCCGAGGGGCGAGGGTCCATCACCCCCTTTTGCTGCAGCCCCCCAAGTCCTTCTTTTGGGGGGCCTCCCAAAGTGATCGTGCCTGTCTTAGGTCGTTCCCCCCTTGGGGAATCTTACCCGTCTTTGGCTAACCGACCAAGCTTTTTGGGGTTCAGTTATGAATAAAGCAGCAGAAGCAGCTTTCCTGCCAGGGAGATAAGCTTTTGTCTCCTTGCTGGCTTATGGTTCCAAGGGCGTTCCCTTAGTGTTAGCCTAGGTGGGGGTTACAGCTTCTGATACCAGTCAGGGCAGTTCCCAACATTCATGCAGAATGTTTTGGTGAAATAGCATATCACCTAAGTGGCTTATGCCCCCGCAGCCCAGATTTGACATCCTGTGACTTCTGGTTTTTCCCCAAATTAAAATCACCTTTGAAAAGAAAGAGATTTCAGATCATTGATGAGATTCAGGAAAATACAACAGGGAGCCTAATGAGGATTACAAGAACTGTGTGAGGTCCCAAGGTGCCTACTTTGAAGGGAACTGAAGTATCATTGTTGTATGTACAATGTTTCTTATATCTAGTATCTTCTTCAGAAAAAGTCTCTGTTCTTTATAGTACATAGCTGGATACTTTCTGGACAGACCTCATCACACACGTTCATACTGAGATGCAAGAGAGGTGAAACATATTGAGGTGCCAACATTAGCAGGCTGCAGAGACCTTCCTCACCATGATAAAACAGACTACCTCTGGGAGGACCTCACTAGTAAAGCCTCCTACCTTGCTTACCTTACTGAGGCTTTTTTTCATTCACAGATTTCTTTTTCTTTTTCTTTTAGGTTTATTTATTTATTTATTTATTTTTTGCTGACCAGAAACCTCATCTAGCATTCTCTGGGTCTCTATCTTCTTAACCTCATTTTTAACACAGTGGCTGGTTGAGCTGGGGTTACTGTTATGAAGACGTTGTGTGAGAGTGCACCTCATCTCATACACACACACACACATCACAGTTTCCAAGGAAAAGCACTGAGAGACCCTTCTCTGTGAGCAGCATTCACAAAGCCCACCCCACTCCAAGCAGTACCCCTTTTACCAGTCGGACTTCAACCTCTGAAGGAACCCTAAACATTACAGACAGACATGAACTGAAGTCTCACCTCTTGTGAATGGACTAACTGGCCCTTTCTGATTTCCACACATTTTCAGACATTTTGGTTACACATGTATTGTCTAATTTTATTGTAAAATTTGTTTCACTTCCATTGAAATGTTTTTGACATCTAATAATTGAGATTATCCACTTAATATGACAATGGGTAGAAGGGTCATTAATTTAGGGAACATGATAATCCTCTTCAGGTGCATGGTAAAGCTTAAGAAATATTAGTTTTCAAATTTCCTATCAATATTGATGGGAGAAGTACACCACAAACCACTATTAGACTTAATAAAGATTTTCAGTATTTGGCACCCAACAGCCTGAAAGGGTCGGGCCAGGTTCCCGGCCCCCAGACTGCTCATCACTCAGTTATCTCGACTCACTGGATAGCCTGCAGCTTAATTCCAACTCCCGCCTCACGCAATGGACATCTGGCACCAGCCACCGTGGCCAATGGTTAGACAGTGGTCAGTGTGACCCTCCTGTACCTGGGAACAGCCTGGCCCTTTACCTAACCCACTGTCCCCACTTATATTCTGAAATCCTGAGGCACCTGCCCAGGTGAACATGCGATTAACCCCTTCCTCATGCACCCCACAAACCCAGCACTTTTTCTTTAAAAAAACCCATTCTTGCCTACTCCCCGGGGGCTGCAGTCAATCCCAATTCAGCCTGCCTCTAAGTGCAGCATCAGATAAAGGCACTTGGATCAGATCGTCCCGCTCCTCCTGCCTCTGTCTCTGGAGCATGTCTACCACAGCCAACATATCCCTTATTCTTTAGTCACACATGGGTATGGAATGCCGGGGACAAGTTCAGTTATTGGGTTGATATGTTCACTTTTAAACTCCTTACTGTTAATCTACTTTTAAAAGTCTGTGGTCTTTAGAGTATGATCTGGTATATTTGGTTAATGCATATCACCACATGTGATACTCAGGGAAACAATGTTTTAAATATTCTCATATATGTTTTACAAATGAGCTGCAAGAGGCCATGTGACTTGCAGAAACAAAGGATACAAGATGTTCTGTTCAAAAGAAGCTCTTAATATAGCAAAAAAAAAAGAAGATATGTACAACTTTCCCATCAACTAAATTCAACAATCTATAGTTTTGAGTCAAATACTATGCTCGACCTTTTTGTTCTCCAAATACTAGGCTTTTTTTTTTTTTTTTTTTCAAAAAATGCAGTGGTCTGAGAAATATGAATTATATGTAGTGTCTTTTGGTTCAAAGTTACCCTGAACAATGAAGCTTATCATTAAAGAGCAAGTAAATATTTAATGAATTTTACCTTCAAGAAAGGAAAAGGAACCATCTGTTTATTTCAGTGCCTTTACTATGCAAATATAACTCTAGTGGTTTTGTTGACACCATTTTTAAACCTGCTTTTGTGCATCATTTCTTACAGTGTCTCTCTTAAAGAGACGAGGTGACAGGGAGGTTTGTAATGACGCTTCAACAATAATTAGTGATTGCAATAACTTTTAGAAGATGTTTAAAACAGCAAATGCAGTAAGGTTAGCGATTGCTCCCTAAGTAGGCTTTTGCTTAAAACAATAAAACACATTAATCTAAATACATTCTAATGTCTTTAAAATAACAAAAGGTGTATTGTAAGTTTTTAAGCGCAACATAGTCTTAACCATGTTCATGCATAGAAATATGTTCAAAATGTAAGGTTACATTAAAATTTTCATGTCATTTCTAGTGTTTTAAATACAGTAGTTAATCATGAAATGAACTTCGTTGCCATTAAGCTATAATGCACCACAGGATTTTAAAGACGCTGGCAACGGATGAGATTTATTTTAGGAAGAAGTAAGATATTCATACATATATGTAGCCAAAAGTGTGAAAAATGCAATCTGCCGTATAGTACCTTCTGTTATTTGATAAAGATATTCAAACTAAATAATTGCTCCAAGCAAGATATCCCAAAAAAAGTTGTGAACCTTAAAATACTGCCTGAGAAGCAAATTTATGAGAGAGCAATGTGTAAGCTTTCTTGGATTTTTGTTATAATGCAAAAATAAATTAATGTCTTTTTTTAACTATTCTAGTTTCTTACCACAAAATGGTATAACACTTATGAAGACATGCAGATTGTTGGTTAGGACAATTTACGAACAAAATGACTGCAAGAAATATAATCCGTCAATATCATTTTAGATGAGTTCTGCCATTGTGTATTTGTTGATTTTAGCTTTTTAATGATATTTACTTATATTAAAGTCTCACCTTAAGGAATTTAGAATAGTAAGTATATTTTCTGGGACACGTATTATATATAAACTGGAATATGAATAACATGAAACAATTTTTAACTTAAATTTATATCCACGGTGCATCTATTAATTTCTCCATTTATGAGCCCAACTCTGCTATAGTTTCAAGAAATGTTCTCTTGCCCATGAAAACACTGTCATCCTGGCCACACAAATGAATGACGCAGACTTGGCCACCAGACATCTACAGAGCACAAACATTTTGCTAAAGTGAGTAGGTGCCATAGACCAAACCAGAGCCCTTTCCAGCATCGTGTGTGACTGATACGTGGAAATCCCCCCTAGGGTTGTTGGACACCACATGAGACTACATTTCATTCTTATTTTTGCCACTTATAGTTGCTACTTGGCTAATACAGTAGATCATTCTTATCACAACATGGATTATTCTGGATAATTTCATTTTCTAATTAAATATACAAATGCAGGCATCATTGGAATAGTTGCATTGCAATTTGACTTGCAATACAGCAAATCTATCCAGATTAAATATTGTCTTTTCATTGATTTTTATTAAAAACATAGAGATTTCAGAAAAAAAAAGGTGCTTAGCATGTAAAGAAATATAATCTTGTAAACATTTTCTGACAGTTGAAAACGGAAAGAAGTTGAAGGTGTTATCTTAGGTAGTTAAATACTTAAAAATAAGCAAGAGAGCAAAAGGGATTAGACATTGAGTTTAGTAGAGTGGAGAGCAGGAGCCCTCCGGGTTAGCCAGGACACTACAGCATTTACAGACTCATTCACACACTCCGGGGGACTGCAGCATTGGAAATTTAAGCCTAAGAGCACAGGAAATCTCCCCAGGAGCACTGCTCGCCCACCCTCCAGTACCAGAGTGTTGGGGAGCAGAGAGGGGTGTGCTTGACTATAGCGACCTGTCAGTCTAACTGCGGGGAGGGCGCATGAAAAACCTACAAAATTTTGGGAAGTTGATTGGCTCTTTCAACAAAGCTCCTGGTTATAAGACTAAGGAACAAAGAAGCCCTCTCTCTCTTTTCCTCCCACCTTTCTCCTCTCTCTCTCTCCCTCTCTTCCCCTCTCTCCCTCTCTCTCCCCACCGCCTCTCTCTGACCTGCACTTGCCCAGTCCTTCGGTGGGTTTCCTGTCTCACCCAGGAACAAACAACACGTGGGTCTAGGTGCCCGCAGCACACTGTGCAGGCTCAAACGGACTTCACATGAAACAGAAACTGGACACTGGCCTTTCTTGGCCTTGCTGCAGAAACACTTAATTTTTTTTCCTTGGTAGGAAAAAAGGAAATGGAACATTGGAAACGTAGGGGCACCCTTTTGATTTCGCATCGAGCACCCAAATAAATCTTACCACCAGATCTCATCCTCCCTTGTGGGTCGCTAAAAATGTTTTTTCTCATGACGCTGCATGGACTCCACTTCCACCGGCAACTAAGCCATTAGCCAAAGGTCACATACACATAACCCACAGACACACAGCCGTGTGGTGATGGCCAAGGGGAGGCGGGGCGAGAGCGGGGGAGAGGGTGGCAAAGGGGGTGGGTGGGAACATCTGCAATAGTGTAAAGCACAAGATTAAAGTAAACACAAATAAAATAAATACACATACATGCAAAACAGTAAAAAGTTAAAAATAATCATTTTCCAGTAACTTCTAATTCAGAGACAACTCCATATTTTTTTGATAATTATTCAGAGGTAAAAATAAAGTAATAATCCTTGAGATACGCTACAGTACCAAAAATTAAAAGCAACCAAACATATGTCTCATCCTGGCTTAAAAATTTTCAACAGGGTTTTCTATTGTGTTTAATTTTTACTTTGTAAATGTTTCTTAAAGTTTTAAAATAAAAATGTACATTCACTGTTATTCTGTGCTAGTTTGAAGTGTACAGCATCGTGGTTAGACAACTGTGCATTTGACAATGTCTTTCCCTGACATTTCCAGTGCCCAACTGGCACATGCATATCTATTACAGTATTATGTATTACATTCCCTGTGCTGCACTTTACACAACTAACTTGTAACTACAGTCTGTACTGCTCAATCCCCTCACCTTTTTCACCCCCTCCCCCAGCCCTCCTTCCCTCTGGCAACCATGACTCTGTTACTTCTTATCTAAGAGCCAACATTTTTACCATATCATGTTACCAGTTTAATAGGAAAGTATTGGAGGGAATGTAGGTGTGTGACCTTAACTCTTGGTGATACTATCTCAGATGTGGGCATGTGTCAAAATCATCAAATTATATATATGTACAGTTTTATATATCATTTGTACATCAATAAAATGGTATATAAATTGTATGTAAATCATTTTAAAATAATCACCTTAATAATTTTAAAGGTATATATATATATGACCTCTCTTCATGTGACCATCCTATAAATGAAAACTGTAATACCTATGAGTACTTCATGTCTATCTTAGTGTGCTGCATTTGCATATATGTTCATTAAATATTTTTCTTCTTCATGTAGCATAAGATCTACTAATTGTAATTCATTTTATACCTCTGTATGTAAATTACATAGTATTAAATGAGAGTGTGAATTATCTAGGACAAGTAAACATTGCAAAGACAAAACAGAGGTTTTTCCTTTCTAAGGAAAAAGTCACTGTGTTTTCTATGATCAGGATGGTTGCATGGTGTCACGTAGAAGGAAGACTTTTTCTCTTCTGTATTGGAAATAAAATAAATATCTTTTAAGGAAATATGTGTAAGTGCCAAGTTGGCAATCATGTGCTTTTTTACATAAAATTTCTTGGGGTAACTTAGGTTAATAAGGTTATGTAGGTTTTAAATGTACATTTGATACATGGTGTGTAACAGTTTGTACCCATCACCAAAAGTCAAATCATATGCTTTTTAATATGTCAACATGACTAACTCAGACTACATTTCCAAGAATTCTCTTTGCTGTGTGTTTCAGGTTAGGATGGGTCACAAGAGAGAGTATTGTTCTTGGTCTGAATGGCAGAGGTTAAGCAGCAGTTTTTAAGCTGTATGATTTCTTACATCACTGTCAAGAGGCAAGCCTGTCAAGAAGTGAAGCTCCTACAACAGCTTCACTTTCCTTTGGAGCCTTCCTGGAACTTTTCTGCATATATGTTCGGTGACTAGGTTAAGCTCTCTTATGAAGGGCTTCTTCAGGATACTTACTGGTATATTAATAAGGCCAGAGGCTAAAACATTGACATAGTTTTCAGTCTATCATCATAAACTCCAGCTGGTTCTTATTCTCTCTTACATCCTTCTTCTCTGTCCCACTTCTCCTGCAGACTAAACTCTAGCATCAGATGTAAAGAAAAGAGCCATAGAAAGACTGCTTAATCACAATGCTCAGCCAGCTCTGACAAGTACATTAAATCAAATCCTGTAACCACACCCGTTGAGCTAGCTAGGACCCTAATTAAAAATACATGTTTAAGTCATATCTTGATTGGTTCAGTGAAGCTTATGTAGTAGACTGCCAACATAAAGAGGAAAAAATAGATGTTTTAATGTATAAATGATTATGTATACCAAATCAATAAGATAGTCAATATTAAACATATTTTATCCATAAGGAAACTGAGCTTCAGAAAGCATTATAAACTCCTTGTTAATGATCAAGTTACTGACAATTTATTTACCAAGAATTTTTTTTAACCATGTCAGTCCATCTTCCCCAATTATTTGCTATAATAAAAATGAATTGTTCTCCTTAAATGCACAACTATTGTTCACAGTTTTTTTTTTAAGAAAAGTCATATGGACAACTTTTAAAACTTCTTTAAGCATCGGATCTCTTTAGAATTTTGTTGCAAATAATAAATTTGAAACAGGTAATATATAAACAATAAATTAGTTGTATATTATTCTTATCAAGGAAAAAGTGTAATTAATGGCATTTTAACTACAATTTGGCACATATTGCTTAGTAACTGGGATAAATAAAAGAACTGTGCATTTTGTGTAAATATATATGTATATATATTTGTGTATGTGTAGAATTTGTACTATAAAATTCTATTTTAACCCTAAATGTAATGAATATCTCATAAAATATATTATGATACTACAATTTAAAAACTTACAAAAATAAGAAAAAAACAACACATTCACAATTTTGGATATATTAAATAAATGATAAAAATTTGAAAGAACAGGTAAATAGAGCCCCAAAATAGCCCATATAAACATAGTGAACTGATTTCTAACAAAACAGCAAAGGCAACAGAGTAGACAAAAGATAGTCCTTAACAAATGCTGCTAGACTGGACATACACATACAAAAATAAAAATAAAAAGAATCAAGAAACAAACTGCATACCTTTACAAAAATTAACTCAAAATAGATAAAGACCTACATGTTAGATATAAAACTATAAACCTCATAAAAGGTAACAGGAGAAAATCGAGATGACCATGCATTTGGCAGTGGCTTTTTAGATACAATACCAAAGGCATAGTCCATGCAAAAATAATTGATGCATGAACTTCATTAAAAGTAAATATTTTTATTCTAAAAAGAAAACAATGTAAAGAAAATGAGAAGATGACTTACAGCTTGTGAGAATATATTTGTAAAAAAAAAAAAAACACCCAATAAGCAATGGACAAAAGAACTGAACAGACAATTAACAAAACAAAACATGCAGAGGGAAATTAACCATATGACAAGATGTTCCATATCATATGTAATATGGGAATGGCAAATTAAAGCAACAGTGAAACACTACTACACTCACTAGATTGACCAAAATCCAGAAATCTGAGAACAGGAAATGCTAGCAAAGATGTGAAGCCACAGAACATTCAGTCATTGCTGGTGAGAATGCGAACTGGTACCATCACTTTGAAAAACAGTTTAGAAGTTTCTTTTAAAATTAAGTATATTCTACTAAATAACCCAGCAACCGCACACCCTACAATTTACCCAAATGAATTATAAACTCATGTCTACAGAAAAAGCTGCAGAAAAAATGTTTATGATAGCATTGTTCACAACTGCTAACTTGGAAGCGCCCAGATGCCCTTCTGTAGGTAAAAGGATTATAAACTCTAGTATATCTGGACTAGGGAAGATTGCTCAGCACTAAGGAGAAACAAGCCATAAAGTCATAAAAGAACATAGAGGAAATTTAAACGCATATTACTGCGTAAAAGAAGCCAGTCTGAAAAGGCTACATAATGAATCATTCCAACTATGAAAACGAAACCTAGGAGACACAAAAAAAAAAAAAAAAAAAAAAAAATCAGTAGTTGCAGTAGTACACAAAACACAGAGAATTTTCAGGGCAGTGAAGTTATTCTGAATGATGCTACAATGGATACATGTCATTATACATTTTAAAAATCCTATGAATGTACCGCACATTAAAACAAATCTTACTATAAACTATACAATTTGGGTGACAACAATGGAGCATAACCATCAATATGGGTTCACCAGTTGTAACAACTATACCCCTGTGGTATGGGATGACAATAGTTGGGGGTGAGTAGGCACATGTTGGGTTAGGGGGTATGTGGAAACCTGTGTAATTTCTGTTCGACTTTGCTGTGAAACTAAAACTGCTTTACAAATAAGCTTATTTTAAAAATTAGATAATTAAACTACATGTCTTAGCATACAACTATACAGTCACCATGAAAGAAAACCTATTCCAGGCACTTATGTTTGTGTATATTGTATGCTAGGAAATTATAAATAGAAACTATATAGAAACTATAGTTTCTATATAGACCTATAGTTTCTATATAGTTTCTATATAGTTTCTATAGTTTCTATGTATCTATAGTTTCTAATAGTTTCTATATAGAAACTATTATCTATAGAAACTATAGATACATAAAATATTAACATGAGTACTATTTTATTTTCTGTCTAAATTGTTATTCCACTTTTTATAAACATGTACATTCATTCAAAATGATTGATGTGGCTCAGTAGATTGAGTGCTGGCCTGCAAACCAAAGGGGTTGTCTATTGCTTCCCCAGTCAGGACACATGCCTGGGTTGCAGACCAGGTCTCCAGTGAGGGGCGCTCAAGATGTAACCACACATTGATGTTTCTCTCCCTCTCTTTCTCCCCCCCTCCCCTCTCTCTAAAAATAGATAAATAAAATGTTTAAAAAAATGATTGACAAATATATAAAAAAATTATGATTTTTTAGGTTTATGCAACCCAAAATTAAGTTTGTTTCTTACAGGAGAAATAAAAATCAAGACAAACACATAAATTAATAAATAAAAGTTGTATAATAAAGAAATATTCTTGGCTGCAATAACAGAATTTGTGATTAAGAGTAAGGGTTTTGAGGTTGTGTGTTTCTTAATGAATATTCAATAGTCAAAGGATCTGTGGTTGCTCTTCTTGAATGCAAGACTTTTTCTCCCCTTCTTTGTTATCCTTGAAAAGTTAATCTTACTCTAATGCTTTCTCTCTATGATTCTGAGTGAGCTAAGTTAGACGCAGATTTTTTTCCCTGGCTAAAGAGCCTTTCCAGCAGAAAGAAAGGAGGAATGGGAGCAATGATTGTCTCATAACTCTTTTTCTTTGTCATGAGGAAAACATCTTTATAAAAGACCCCAAAGAAATCTTCTCTTATTTCTAATTAAAAAAAAATCATGTACTCATAGCTTTACCTGCTATTGGCACAGAGGAATAAAAACATGTTATAATTGACTTGGACCATTATAATTTTCATCAAATTATATCACTTGCTTGTTAATAAGGAAGAACAGGAGATAACCATTCAGTCATCAAGCAGCAGCATCTTCTCCAATATTTTAGCAAAATCTAGGCAAGATTAGCCTTAAGACTGATGATTTTTTATTGTATTTCATTGATATATCAAACAGGGAGGTTTTATGTAATAAATTCATAACTAAATTATAAAAGTATATTATTCATGGAATGTAAAACAAAAGTTTTCATAATATATAAAACTGCAATATCGGTTGAGCTAGAAGTTAAACATGTTCAAATACAAGGACAGGAACAGAGTTCCATAAATGTAGAGACATTGTACTAAGAAGAATATTTTGTGCATCTCCTTTTTGTGAATGTCAAAATATAATGATTTTTCTATAGTAACATAGTTTTAGGACCTGAGTTGGATTAAGGAAATGCACAGAAGAACCTCTCATGGTGCCTCTAATTGCTATGATTTGAGATTTGTGTTCGAATGGAACTAATCTGCTCTGCATTGTTCAGATCACTTGAATTTTTATTATGCATTTAAAAATGGTTAAATAATACTTAAATGAAATTTATAAAGTAGCTCATTATACTTCTAAATGGAACAATTATGTGCCATCTTTTAAATTTGTGGTTAATGATATTTTCTTCAAAATTAAAATTTATTTAATGAATCAATCAAATGAAGTTGGCTATAAATATTACTTAACTGATGAAGTCTGTTTTATCATGTTGGCTTATACATGCTTTTCTGCATCAATCTTATGTTCTATACAGTTGCTTCTAATTAAAGAAGCATGAATAAAATTATAAGAATACACATAGTTATTATTAAATCCCTTTAAACATTTTTTAGATTAAATGTACATTAGGTTGCCCTGTATTTAGACTACCTACGGAGAAACATGAAATCTAGTAGTGCAGAGGTAACATTTAAAAACTCAGGTGTTCACTATGACTGTCAGTTGTTCTTTCGTACTGCCAGAGAAACACGGAGCAGGAGCCCAGAAGTGTCTTTAGTATCTATCCCTCCAGTACAAGTCATAATTAAAAAGCAAACAATCTTGACAGTTTTGACAACATCATTTAAAGTACTATGCAAAAATAAAGGCTTCAGTGAAAGAGTGGTCATATTTTAAAATACATATTTTGATGAACAGGGTGAGTGAAAAGTATTTTGTGTGAATAAAACCAGTATCCCTAACTTCTAATAAGATTAAAAAATACAGAGACACTGTATTTCTCTTTTGCAATTTAAAAACTATCCTGTAATAAAAGGGAATATATTCTAATTACTTTACTTCTTGTCTTTCCGTTCATTTCTGGTTCCTATTGTTTATAGCAATTTCTATGACATTTGGATTAATGCTGATACTGATGAGGATCCATGTAATGTTCCACCATGTTAGGTTGTGAAAAACACTTATTTTTTTCTAATATTTTCTTATTTACAACTTCGATATTTTCCATTGATATACTCAAGTTTTTTTTTAGTATAAAATATCTATCTTTTTAACAACTGGCTTCAAATTTATTAAAAAATGTATCTTTATAATGTATATTACTCTGGGTATTTTATCATTTTGTCTATATAAATGGGGACAGGAAAATTTGTACAATTATGACACAGATAAGTAGAAATTTCATTAATGTTGAAATGGGAAATGAGATTTTGTAAAATGAATAGGGGTCTCTCTCTCTCTCTCTCTCCTTTTCAATTTAAATATCCAAAATACATCATATAACCCTATTTTCTTATGGCAATTTGACTAGCCAGTAGTTTTAACTGTCTTCCAGGAAAATACAAGTCCTGGTTGAAATAAATCTTTTTTTGAGGAAGAATCATTTTGAATCACCATGAGTTCAAGGTCCTCTGGATGGGCAATTGTGTTTGCATCTCACCTTTTTAAAAAAATTGTATTTATTTATTTTTAGAGAAGGGGGAGAGAAGGAGAAAGAGAAGAAGAGAATCATTAGTGTATGGTTGCCTATCATGCAATCCCTACTGTGGAACTTGCCTGAAACCCGGGCATGTGCCCTAGACTGGGAATTGAACCAGCAACCCTTTGATTCTAAGGCCAGCACTCAATCCACTGAGCCACACCAGCCAGAGCTGCATCTGACCTTTATTTTTATGTGATATATACTGACGTTTTACTCATCTGTGTGTTTGTTTTTGTGCTGTCTTCATTTAGGCCTTTCAGTGGGACCTATCAATATAAAATTAAATGTCTTATTCTCAAAAAAATAAAAGATAATATTGATTAAACATATGTTAGAAATTAATAGATATTTAATATATACTAAAGGTCATCTTTTGCCCCATGCCCTATAATTCAACATCCCATCATTGTCTGAGATTAAAATATCTCTCTACCGATGTCTGCATTGATAATGTGTAGACTGAAATATCCCTGCATTGCCTCCTTTCTTACTTTTCTGTTCATTGATTTGCTGAATGAGATCATCTCCAAGAAACTTCATGTTTTTATGATTTGGACTTAAGTAGTACATCAAACCTTTACTCGGGTAGATGATGAAACAAAGTTATATAAAATCTGTCTTATTAATATGACAGTGCTTAAATGAAATATCTTCTTTTTTCTACCATAGAAGTTATTCTTACTGGAAAACCAAATATTGATGATTTTTCTTTAAAATATATAAATTCTGTGTATGGCCTCAAAATATTTAAACATTGCCAAAGATTATTTTCTGAGTTGTAATAGTCAGAAACATAATTTTGTAAGGGCATTTAAATAATTGTGTATGTCATTTGTAAATTAAAATCTAGAATTCATGGAATGATAACATATTACAGCCGAGTACAGAAGATATTCTAAGATTAAAAAGGTGGGAACTCAGAGCATTTGATCTTGTGTCATGCAGGTCATCTGTTCTGGACAGAACGACTCTCCATCTCCTAGCTGTCTACGTTGTCATCACTGAGACCTGTGAAAATGTTATGTGCCACATTAACAAAGTGGGCATTGCAAATGTGCTTTAATTAAAAAAACATGTGGAGTATAAAACTGAAGGTAACACATGACAAAACAAGAGAAACAAAGAAAAAATCAGACACGGACAACAGTATGGTGTATACCAAATGGAAGGGGGTGGACGTTAGTAATGTGTGAAGAGGGTCAAATGTATGGTGACAGAAGGTGTTTTCACTTTGAGTGGTGGACACACAATGCAATATGCTATTATATATCATGGAAATGCTATATACACTTGAAACCTATACAATGTTATCAACTAATGTCATTCCAATAAATACAATAAAAAATAAGATGGGGAGATTATCTTGATTTATCTGGGTAGGCCCAGTAAAGTATCGTTGTAAAAGGAAGCAGGAAGAACAGATTTAAAAAGGGATGGAATGACTTCAAGGTGGAAACAGAGTTCAGAGTTAGGTGAGGTCACAAACCTAGAAAGGCGCCAGTGTCTGGGGGAAGCAAGAAAAACAAATGTTCCCTCAGGACCTCCATATTGAACAGAGCCCTGCTGACAACTTGATTTTAGCCCTGTCAGATGCATTTTGACATATGACCTGTAGAACGCTAACATAATAAATCTGTGTTTTTCTTAAGCCATTATGTTTATGGTAATTTATTACAACAACAATGAGAAACTAATACACCATCTTATATTGCTCCCTTACAAAAAATATAGCAGTACGGATTGAGTTTTTAACATTACCACACCACTTTAAAAGCATTAATTTTTAACACTAGCACCTAGACCACTGTGTCTGTGCGTGTGTGAGGTTTAATTTCTCTCTCACATTCCACCTTTGTTATTTGATTAATGAAAGTTATTTTATTTCACAAAAGGAATCCCCTCAAAAGCCAGCATTTAATTGACAGAATCCAAAAAGATATGCTTGAAAGCATTACTAGTTAAAAAAGTAATTGACAGTTTGTAACACGTTTTCATTTTAGGAGGAATTCAAACCTCATGACATATGGTAATTAGTTTGTCTTCAAGTGATATTTTAAAAAAAATATGCACTTTTTAAAAAGTGTAACTTCTTGTGCTATCTGTTGTTCAAAATCAGTTCACATTTCAAGCATAGTTATTTCCACCTACTGCATCTGAATATGGGTCTTGCCCTCCGTCTGCATTTGCATGGTCTGTGTGGGCTCGTCCATGCGCAAGAACGTGTTTTCAATCAGAGCTGAGCCCGGAGAAAGGCTTCTCTATGTCCTTCGCTGCATCAAACTTGGGTAGTTCTCACTAGCAAGGCCCACTTCATCTATTAAATGTATTTCTGGTATGACTGTAATGTTGACTGTAATCAACATTATCTCAATTATCAACTCCTACACAAGCTAAAATTCAGCTCTTTATATTAAAAAAAAAATTTCCAAAACTTTCTCCATTTTACATAAAGAGAATGCAGAACGATAGAAACAAAGAACTTTGGGTGGAAATTCTTATCAAAGAAAGATTAATTAAATAAAACTGAAATATATACAAGTGTGTTAGGAATAATACTTTTGAAAGATATACTTAAAATATAGCTAAATAACAATTTAATCCCCTTATACCTCCTCCCCTCAGAAATCACCCCACTGTTGTCCATATCTGTGAGTCCTTTTTCCTTTTTACTAATTGAAGAAATATAATAAAAGTTATATAAAGGCAAGTCATTTAAAAATATTTTTAAAAAATAACTAAAAATAGCCCTGGCTGGTGTGGCTCAGTGGATTGGGCATCGGCTTACAAATTGAAAAAAGTCACCTGTTCGATTCCTGGTCAGGGCACATGCCTGAGTTCTGTCCAGATTCCCAGTTGGGAGCATGTGAGAGGCAAGCATTTGATGTTTCTCTTCCTTGCTTCCCCCCTCTCTAAAAAAATAACTAAAAATAATTGTACCAAAGAGACAATGATAAAATTGGGGAAAAAACTATTCCTTTCATGGGAGTACTGTAAGCACCAATTCAAGCATATTTTTATCTTTATTATGGAATATACAGTGTTGTGTTCAAAGTGTTATTGAGTATTGTTGAAATGTTTTTGTTAAGTAAATGTTTATATTCTGTGAGTGTCTCTTCATCTTTAAAAAGACATAAATCAGAAAATGACATTATAAATGAAATGCTTGGAAAAGACAAATAGTTTTTAAATAATTTTCCAAATATAAGATAAAACTAATCAAAGATAATGTCTTGAAGCTGGGATAAATATTGTGGTCAAGATGTATGTAAAAATTCAAACCACTTGTGAGTGGCATTAATAAAAGTTTAACTTATTTTCCATCTTTAATGTTAATAATGCAGCTTGATAGTAGGATAAGTGATTATTTTTATTAGCTTTAAAATTTATAAGAACTTGATTTTTTAAAAATATTTTATTTATTTATTTTTAGAGAGGGAAGGGAGGGGGATAGAGAGAGAGAGAGAGAGAAACATCAATGTGCAGTTGCTGAGGGTCATGGCCTGCAACCCAGGAATGTACCCTGGCTGGGAATCGAACCTGGGACACTTTGGTTCCCAACGCGCGCTCAATCCACTGAGCTACACCAGCCAGGGCTAGAACTTTACTTTTTTTAAAAAAATGACTTATATTTACTCTAAAATGCAAACAGATGATTGTCATTTACCAAAATTTAAAATTTCCCAATTGCAGTCAATTAAGGGTAGTTAGGATCATGAGATATGCATTATTACAGATTTTTTCTTGAATGTGCTTTAGCTCACCTTTAATAACTCACCTTCATGTTTAATTATTTCTTAGTAAAGGAAGAACTTTAGTAAACCTTGTGGGGTATGGTCTATGAGAACTCAAATTCTGGTTTTACTTGTATTACTTATGGCTTTTTAGGTAGCATACAACAGGAAACACAACTAGAGATGGCTTTAACATAGAACATTTATTATCTCAAATTACCATAAGCCCATGGGAAAAGCACTTTGATGATCATGTGATTTAGTAGATCAGTCATGTCTACAAGAACCCAGGGTCGTCCCTTCTTTCTGCCATGTCACACGCAGTTCCATGGGGCTAAGCATGTTACTGTGCCTTCCTTCACTGTAAGGACATGACTGCGGCAGCATCAAAACCGTGTCCTTACACAATGATATCCAGAACAAGAACAGGAATTTAAACTATCTCTTTTAGGAGTAAGAAAATATTCTTAAATCACCCAAAGAAAACTTCTTTAATGACACAGGACCAAAAATGTTATATGGTTTGTACATACCTACTATTGATGCCATCATTTGAAAAATAGAATGGTTTTAGTTATTGCCTTAGGTGATTCCATAGCCACCACCAGTAAAAACAAGACACATAGAACAATGGAACAAAATAAAGAGCCTAGAAATACCCCATGTACATATGGTCAACTAATCTTTGACAAGCATGCCAAGAATACACAATGAGGAAAGGATGCTTTCTTCAACAAATAGTGTTGGAAAAATTGAATAGCCACAGTGAAGGAATAAAAGTGGACCCTTACCATACATTTACATAAAAATTAACTCAAAATGGACAAAATGTAGCACCTAAAATCTTAAAATTCCTAAAAGGAAATATAGGGGGCAAGCTCCTTGATGTTAGTCTTGAGAAGGGTTTTCTAATGTCATAAGCAGCATAAGCAGCAAAAGCAAAAAGAAGCAACTGATTATTTAAAAAGACATTTGTCAGTTTTACAACCCAGGATTCTATCTCCAGGACCTGGGAGCCATCCCTTAGAAGTGTAGTCATCAAGAAAGTTAGCACCTCTACCTCCAGTCTTTGCAAGAGGGTAGGATCTCTTGTTGATAAATACACCCAGCTCCTAATTGTAAAATTATCTCTTGTCATGAAGACATACATAAGTTAACTTTTCATTTAAATAAGACCAATTAGGGGTCTATGATTCCCACATGCTAGCAATTGCAACTTTTTCTTCTTGTCTCAGCCGAGTTGAGTTTAGACCGAATGTAAGACTGCTTCTTACTGAAATAATCTTGACTAAAGTCTTTCTTAAATTCTCTGCTGCAATTTTTTAAATCCCCTAATTCTGTGTGAATTCTTGTCTTCCATGACTGTATTTACAATTCTTAGAAAAGAATGAATGTTTTTTCAGCAGTTCTTCTCTTTAAGGGCTAGTGTAGGGATCTTGTCCAAACAACTTGCAAATTCAGACCTTAAATTCATGAATAATACAGATTTGAATTATTTTCTGTTTGTGGCATCTCTGCTTCCTCTCCAGCCCTAAATAAACAGCTTGTTTTGGATGATTTATATCTGCACCTGTCACCACAAATCAGTCTGGTTTAAGCATGTACTCTATCCAATATTTTGGCAAGAATAGCTGACTGTGGTAGATGCCTCTTTGACATCAATCACTACAAATACTCACACCTACATTTCCATATAGATACGGGTATCCACATGACATTATTCTGACCAACACAGTTGTGATAAAATTCTTTGTCACATGCAGCTCTTCGTAAAAGAAAAAAAAGATAAGTTTCACTTGACTCCTTTAACTGTTTCACTCTTCCTGTCTGGCATTCTGCTCCAGTCTCTAGATACAGAGCAACCATCTTGCAATCAGAAAAAAAATTACATGACATGGCTGGCTGACAGGAAAGAAAGAACATGGATAATAACTTTCTCAAGGTCAAACCCAGAAGAGGCAAACACCATGAGTTGTTTTTTTTTTACAATGCATCTAGTTACTATGATAATTTTGCCAGAAGGCAGATCCATGAAGATTGAAATAAAATTGGCCACAGGGATCCTCCTAGAGAAATGAATTACAGGCAACATGATGGACTAACCAAGTAACATCATCTGTGAACAAAAGTGTGTATTTTTCTCTGTTGAGAAGAGTTTGTAACTTCTGGGCAAGATGGTGGCATAGGTAAATGCAGTACTCGCCATTTTCTACAACCACATCAAAGATACAACTAAACTACAGAAATGTCATTCAGAATTGCCTAAAATCTAGGTGAATGGAAAGTCTAAAACTAGGGATTTAAAGGAGAAACAACATAGAGACTGGTAGAAGGCATGGAGATGCAGAGTGGGCTGGTCTCACACCCACATGTGGCAGTTTAAAATTGGTAGGGATATTTGCTATGGAGGTCTCCCCTGAGGAGAGAGGGGTCCCACACCCACACCAGACCCCATACCCAGCCCAGCATTCCAATGGCAGGAAGACACATCCCCACAACTTCTGGTTGTGGAAACCAGTTGAGACTGAGGCTGAGACAAAGGCCTACTGGAGCCCAGGCAGTTTCTCTTAAAGAACTTATGCACAGACTTATTCAAACTCACCCCTTCTGAGCTCCAGTGCTTGGGCAGCAGCTTGAAAGGAAACAGGGAAACACTGGGCGTAACTGAATGGTCTGGCATCAGGGCAAGGGCTGGGGGAGGGCAGCTTTTTGCTAGATGAAAGTGCTGGCAGAGGCCATTGCCTCTTTTCTGAGACCTTCCCTAAAGCTAGTGGGGGCTTTCGTGTGGGTCTGGGACCCCTGAGTCTCTGTCAATTTGACTCACACTTTTTGTCCTTCCCTAATGATTCCCTGAGACCCCACCCACCCAACTTGAGACCCCATCCAAGCTGTTTCCAGTGGCATTTCCATACAACTGCTCTTTGTTGTCTTACACTTTAGACTTTTGTAAAATCTCTCAAACAAGCAGCATCTGGCCTCTGTATACCCCCTACTGTTACACAGTGCAGCCAAGAGGGGGGACCCCAAATGGGCATTTGAAATGGGGTCCAGAACTCAAGGTGTCCAGGAGATTTTAAGATGTCTCCACCCCTTCCTCCACAGGTGTGAGTTGGGGGAAGGGGCACACAGAACAAGAACATGCAGGGCAGCTTTGCAGCTAATCCATGGCATGGTCATTTAACATACCTATAGCCTTTGGCTGGTCACTTAGATATGCTAAATAGCTATGGCCATGCTCTAGGCCAGGGGGATGGAAAGGGACCTCAAGATGGGACTGGGTGGCAGGTCCCCCAAGTTACAGCACCTGCGTGGGAGCTCGGAGAAGATTGGCTCCATGATATGGGGTCACACCTGCCCAGACACATGATGGCGACCAGAAAAGCTGGAGAAGACAGCAGATTGAGGGCAAGTGCGCCCAAGTGTAGGAGGAGTCGGAAATGGGGCTGCAGAGGAAGATTGGTGCGGGGATTTAAACCCAGACACGGCAGCCATTGAGGGAGAACCACGTGACCTTGACAGAGTGGAGACTCCTGCAGCCCTGAGGGGGAGAACCACTCGGCCTTGACAGAGTGGGGACTCTTCCTTCCCATGGCCCTAGGAAAGAGGACCACGTGCCTTTGCCAGAGTGGGGATCTCCCCCCACCCCGCAGCTTTAGAAGGGAGAACCACCACCTGGTTTTAGCAGAGATCCTGGCGACTCAGCTGAGGGTGCTGGGAACCCAGGGAGGTCTCCCAGTAGAGATGGAGTACTAACTGGGAGTAACCAGAGGACTGCCTGAGCCATGGACTTCTATTTCCTTTCCTGAGATACGGTACTCTGGACTGGGCAAAGGGAAAGGAAGGAAGGACTGTGTCTGCTTGTGGGTGTTTTAAGGGACTTTGGGATTTTGGTGAAGACATTAGGTCACTACTTGAAGCCTGTATAGCATTAAATAAACATTTCCTTTCCTTTTCACGAATCTCTGGCATTGAGAGACGTCTTTCCTCTGGCGGCGGACATGACGGACCTGGGGGCTTTTTTTTCAATAATAGTATATCATCCCAGGCCCCCCTTGTTTGTTCTGTAAACTACTTCTTGTTAAGTGGCCCCAGGTCCAGTACTAATGGCAGTCTGCCTATGTTCATAGCTTGTCCTCTCTTGGAAACCTCCAAGTCCAACAGAAGTATTAGCCTTCTGCAGATCACTTGGCAGGTTGTGCCAGGCGGCCCAGGCAGGACACAGGCAGAAACTGACTTTGCACCTCCAAGGAGTCTCCAGAGCCAGTGCACCTGTTAGACAGCTTCCTACCACATTGAATTATAACCCTATCATCTTCACAAGCAACATACTCAAGGGGAGGACTTGGTGAACACCAAAGCCCGACTGAAGCAAATCCTGCTCTATAGTGTAGAATCCTGAACGGCGGCACCTCCACTGTAGTCTCAGCTGGTCTATGCAGCCGATTGGCCGAAGGGTCAGTGTTGAGAACCGCCCTGCCTGATATTAGAAGCTGTAACCCCCGCCTAGGCTAACGCTAAGGGAACACCCTTGGAACTGTAAGCCAGCAAGAAGACAAAAGCTTATCTCCCTGGCAGGAGTGCTGTTTCTGCTGCTTCATTCATAACTGAACCCCAAAGCTTGGTCAGTTAGCCAAAGATGGGTAAGATTCCCCAAGGGGGGAACGACCTAAGACAGGCACGATCACATGGGAGGACCCCCAAAAGAAGGACTTTGGGGGCTGCAGCAAAAGGGGGTGATGGACCCTTGCTCCTTGGCTTTGACATAGCCTGAGTCCTCATTGTCTGGGAGAAAATCTCCTTATCTCTTAGTTGCCTTAGTTCCCGTGCTCCACCTAAGCCTGAAACAATGACAGGGTGGTGCAGCTCTGTGCTGAAAAGGGCGGATTCCCCAGGTGATCAGGCCTAACAAAGTACATGGAAATTACTGTGAAACCTCCTTTGTTTAGAATGTCTCAGTTGAATGAGAAGGGTCCAAGGAGGAAGTTAGTTTGTTCCTCAAAGTCTTACAGCTCTTTGACCCTGACTCAAAATAGACCCTCAGAGTTCCTTGTTATCTATTGTTCCTTACTTCCTTGTAATGAGTAATGTACTTTACCTGAATTATTATGCAAAATGAGCCCAATAAAAGCAGGTGTGGATGGTAAATCAGCGCCCTCCCCACTAGAGGGGGTGGCCATTCCGTCCCTACTTCTCCACAGAAACTAGTCTGTCTCTGTGCATGTTTTTTTTCTTGTGTTTTGACGAGCCATCCACAGCGTTCCGTGATCACTGCTGGCCAATGACCCACGCATCAAGTCAGTACCTTCCAGTGACATTAATAGCAATCCAGGTTTGACTACAACAGGGCAGTGCACACAGCCCACACAAGGGTGTACCTGGCATGGCCAGTTCACTTGAGAAGCATGGCTGCACCAGCAGGCAGGGCACTTACTATAAAGGCCACTGCAACAAATCCAGGGGACATAGCAGCTCTTCTTAATACATAGAAACAAACATAGGGAAGCAGCCAAAATGCAGAAACAAACAAAAGAACAAACAAAAAAAACAGATCTCAAATGAAATAAAAGGAGACATCTCCTGAAAAAAAAAAAAAAGGAAATGAAATGAAGGCAAGCAAACTCCCAGATGTGGAATTTGAAACAATGGTTAAAGTGATGCTCAGAGAAGTTAATAAGAAGTTCCAAAGGATGAAAAGGAACAAAGAAACTATTAAAACTCAGTCAGAAATGAAGGATACACTAACTGAAATGAAGAATAATTATAAATAATTACAGAGAATCAACAATAGAGTAGACGATACAAAGAATTAAATCTGTGATTTGGAACATAAAGAAGCAAAAAAAAAAGCATGCAATAAGAACAGCAAGAAGAAAAAAAATAGAATACAAAAAATAGGAAGATATTGTAAGGAGCTTTAAAAGTACTAATATTCAAATCATCAGGTGCTGGAAGGAAAAAAGGGAGAGCAAAAATGGAAAAGCTATTTGAAAAAACAATTGGAGTAGATATATGAGTCCAGAAAGCACAGGGAGTCCCAACCAAACAAGATGAACCCAGAGAGGACCACACCAGGATGCATCACAATTAAAATTCCAAAGGTTAAAAGACCAAGAGAGAGTCTTTAAAGCAGCAAGAGAAAAGTTGTTAGCTACTTACAGTGGAACTCCAATTAGAGTGGCAGCTGCATTCTCAACAGAAACTTTGCAGACCAGAAGAAAGTGGCAAGAAATATTCAAAGTGATAAAAAGAAAGGACCTACAACCAAGACTACTCTACCAAGCTCTTTACCAAAGGACCAGTAAAGAGCTTCCCAAGCAAGAAAAAGCTAACAAGAGTTCATCACCACCAAGCCAGTATTACACGAAATCTTAAAGCATCTTTTTTAAGAAAAAAAAAATAAAGATCAAAACATAAACAGTAAAATGGCAATAAACACAAAACAAATAAGCAGAAGAGAAAAAAAAAAGTGTGTAAAGAGTGTTATTTAGCCAAAAAGATGAGATGCCGTATGTGCTTTTATTTGCTCACCCAATAAGCAGTCCTGTTTTTTCCCTCCTAATAAAATTAGTCTAACTACGTTAGAGGTAGCAATGTACTCAACTAAAACTACTCACATTTTTTATTCCCTTGTCCTGAGAAGTGTTCAAATGTTCACTTCTGCCAATGAACTTCCTCAGTTAGGTCTCAATCAGGGAAGCAGAAGCTCGATAACCATTAAGCAAAAAGGAATTTTCTATGGCAACTAGATTTCACACAATGTGGGAAGAACTAGGGAATTAAGTGTTCAGAAATAATCAGAGAAATGTCGTTAATGAGCTCCAGTGCAGGTGAACAAATTGGAGCTAACAGAAAGCCAGGTAAATCCAACTGCTGTAATTGTATTGCAGAGCAAGCTGATGTTTGATGCCTGTGGGAGGTTGATGGCTCTGTTAATTTAAAATAAAGCTCTTAGTGGTAGGCTTGGCATCATAATTGATCTTCTGGGCTAGCAATTGATCAGAAGTGATGAAAACTGAAAGACAAAGAGAACAAGGAAGGGGAAAAAGTATGGCAGAAGGAAATCCTTTTTACCACGGTGCTCTCCCATATTCCCTTTAACAAACTGATCTTCAACTGTGATAACCTGTGCCTCACTTTTGGCCACTAAAAATCATGCAGATTTTTCTAGTAACTAATCCTAAAATGAAAATATAGAAAAATAAAATTCTTGTGACAATTTACTAAAGTAACATGTCATGATGAAACTATAGTGTTAACTGAAAGAACACAACACTTTGGTGGGGAAGAAAGAACTTTTCCTTCTGATTTACCCTTAATTCTTCCAACCCCATCCTTCATGCTTGAAAATGAGAGGCAGCATGGGCGGTGGTGGTCCCGACAGCAGTGAGCAGACAGCCACATGCCAGAACAGGAAAAAAGAAGGCTGTGTATGACACTGATGACCTTCTTAAATCATTGTATTTATTGTAAATGAATTTTTTAAAGACTATTTAAGTCAGTAATTGTTGAGTTATCTATTATTTACATTTGTAACTAATATATCTAGAAAATAAAATAAAATATTTATTTTGACTCTGAATGCAATATCTAACAACATATAGTTGTGAGTCAATGAATTTATTTCATTTTTGATGACTATTATTATCTAGGGTATTAGTTTTATTATTTTCAAATGCTCTTTTGTATTTGTTGAATACAATTTTTGGATTTCTACTTCAAAGATTTAAATTATTATTTTTCTGCCCTTATGTCCATTATCTTCTCTTATTTTTAATGTCTCTTTTTTCCTTTATATTCACTATAATTTTCTCAAGTTTTTATTCTATATAAACTTTTGATTGTCTATTAATTACTATTTTCAATATTTTTATTAATGCCTCAAAGCATCATGGGTATTCATTTTTTCCTTCTTGGCTATCCAATACCTATTTTTAGCTAATTGCATAATAATTGCATTATTATGGCATATCATTGTTGAAATTTCCTTTTGAAACATTAAATTCATGGTTTTCTTCAGTTCTTATACATGACACATTCTTTCCTAGTGCAGTCTCTTTAATAATCCTTTGCATACTGTGTTTATTTTACTTTTCAAATTTCAGTAGATTTTCAGGTCATTTCATTTAACTTAATATTAATATAGACCAGTTTGTCCACATACACCATTTCATCTGACAAAGCTTTAGTGATTTTTTCTTGACTCTCTTCTCAAGTTCTGTGAGATTACATAGATTCCTTGTAAATTGGCATAAGATGAAACTGGGTGTGGGAGAATCAACTAAGGCTTGGTTTAGTGTGAATTAGAAAAAGAATGCTATGCTTACCTGACTGATTTTAATAAATCTCCTGTAAATTTATTACACATCGATGTGAGGAATGTTACCTATCTCGGCAGCAGGAATGGAATCAAGCTTTTGTTATTCTGTGGATTTATTGTGGATGCCCTGCCTTGTTGTGTGAGGCAGAAAGAGATTCAGTAGTGATCATTTCATGCCTTTCTTACACTGTTTATATGCAACAAATATTTTCTACATACTCTGGTATAGAAGAAGTGAAATAAATTATACCTATCCATTTAACTTTGTTTTAGACTCAGTGGCATTATTAAAAATTATCAGTATCGTGCCAAGTCAACAACAAGGCTTATGATGAATGGGAAATGAGAGTCAAGTTAACCTCTTTCGTTCATTGTTAAACAACTCCTTTCTTTTGTAAATGAACACATTTATTTGCATCTTTTCCCAATTCAAGTTTTGATTCTTCCTGATGAATTATCTGGAACATGATAAATAATTTTATCATCAAGATGTAAGGATAATTTCAAAACTAGATTGCCAACATAGGTAATTTTTTTCAAACATTAGTGATTAGTGACTACAGTGCTGTATATAATTCTAGGAACTGGATTGTTTTCAATATGACAACTAATAGTGCTTAGCAGATGCTTCCTATTACCACTGTACACTATAAAGTACTGAAAGAGTTGTTTCAGAATATCTGTAAAATGACTCATGTATTTTGAGGGGATAACAACATATAGATGAAAACTTACTACATATTTATTTTAGCCCAAATTTATCTGCAGGTAGATGCATTTAGTAGGCAGAGTTTTACTGAACCTTATTATTTAGTGACAAGTAAAACTTATTTTTTATCATTTTTCTAAGTACAGGGTAAGGCAAAAGTGGGTTAACAGTTGTGACTATATGAAACAGAGAGTTTATTTTATTATTGTATTATTATTTATTAATTATTTTAATATTTTCCAAATGAACAGTTACAAACCTCCTTTTGCCCCACCCTAATTTTAGTCAGGTTGGCAAACTCACTTACAATTCATATCTATAACATGAACAAATTCTCCTACTGGTTCAAATGATTTTAATTGGTAAGCAATGAACACATCTAGTAAGACATCTTGTGGGATGAGTTTAGGTAGAAAACCGAAAAGTGCAGAGCAAAGTAAAATAGTTGGTGTGTTTTTCTCCTAAAGAAGCAAAACAACACCGGTGAATTCACTTTGAAATTTTGTTTTGTGCTGACAGTTGAACTATAACTATATTTCATAAACCATAGCACTCCCCAGTTACTGAAAATAAATTGATTTTCTGGAAATATGCGACACACAGGTTCTCAATATGGTCTTGAACAGTGTGTCCCTAAAGTAGTTATTTCCATTTACACCCCTGACCCGCCAGTATCTTCTGTGCCACCGTAGTTTTTCATGTACTTCAAAAGCTACAGAGTTCTTTCCATCCTCTTAATCTAATATAAACCACACATGCTTCTATCAGTAAAGACCTTCATTTTTATCCTTCTTCGATTTCATGACACCGATGGTTCTATATTTCACAGCAAAGGGAGCAGAATGAAATTACATATCACTCAGATTTCAGCTATATCTGGTTTATGTGATTCAAGACCTCCGTACAAAGAAGAGGTCATTGTCAATATTTTAGAAAATGACTCTTTCAGAGATGCTGCATTATAAACCTGACTATGTGCTTGATTGGAGGTGGTAAAAATGTTTATTTGGACAAAAGTGAAAGGGGCTTAAAATGATCAAGGCCTAAAATGGCAATGCCCATTTAAATATAGGTATTTAATAAACAGGCAATGTCCATTTAAATATAGGTACTTAATAAACACGTTGGTGGAAAACATGGGGTATAGTGAAGTCTATGCAACGAAAAATGGCGCAACCGAGGAAGTAAAGCTTTTGGATTATTCTAAAAGTAGTGCTAACATCACCAATGAAGTTAAAAGTAACACCCAAACCAAAAATAAATAAACAAATATAAGTAAAAAACTAAACAAATAAAATCTCTCTGCCCCTCAAAAAAACCCCAAACTGAAAATAAGAAAATACAATTTCATTAAACAATGTTTTGTCATCCTTACAGGCAGCAAAGCATATAAACAAGTCCATTGTGAGTAAAAATTTTGTTTTTTGATGGTTCAGTTTCTCCTTGACTTAAAAAAAATATAAGAAAAAAACAAAGACAAAGAAAAACAAAAGGGATAAAAAGGAAAAACGCAAAATGAAAGTGTTGCTACAGAAAAAAAAATTCAGAGTGGCTTAAAGCTTAAATGCTACATTGCACAGATTAGTTGGGAGATAAACTTGTACTAAAATGGAAGCTCAAATAGCAGTCTTCTTTAAGGTATGTAGGACTAGGAGATAGTTAAGATGGATAGTCAGCATCCCCAACCCTGAGGTTTGGGGCCCCTGCTCTACAGAACTGCCAGAAACTAGAGAGGATGTCACAGTCTCAGCATATAAAAGGTTGTTAGGGCAAGGAGCCAGTGCTGGTGTGAAAGCAGAACTCTGAATGGGGATATTGACAAGAAGAGGATTTGCATGTGCTATAATCCATGGGGCCAACCAGGGGTAGATTCCATGGGTATAACTGGGTAATTGACTGGAATGGCTTGTCTGAATAGGTGTAAGTTGATTTGAAATGATGGAGAATAAAGCACTGCTGAGAACCTATTGCAGGATATGAATAAAGGCGGGAGCTGGTGCCAGAAAGCAGGAATTAAGCCTCCTGAAAACCAAAGATGTGTGACCATGTACCAGGAGTGAATCCAGATACAGAAGCCAAAACAAGATCAACAAGGAACAGCTGTCAACTATAGTAAACTCTGGTAGGAAAAAGGAGCCAGAAAACAGTGAAGTCAGATTAAGGAAGTCCGGACGTAGAATTAAGATAGTCCCCCCAAATATACCTTAAAATACTAAAGAGAACTCTGTATACTTCTATATTTATGCCCTCTCATTCAATATGTTTGTTTTAATTACCTATTTAGACTTATGAATTGGGCCAGGGCATCACACCACGACAGTAATTTCTAGTAGATGGATCCTGATTTAGAGCTCACATTCTCCAGAATTGGTTCAGAAACTCAATAGTATTTATCTTACAAATTAACATCATCATGTTTCATGTGTGGAGAAGATTGGGAAATCAGGCTGATGATGATACAAATATACAACAAAATTATTTTGAAATCTCTATCAGATTAGTACTTTCCTAACTTGAAGTAAATAAACAGGTGACTCACGTTGGCAAAGACAGTTGATTTGGTTATAATGATGATGCTATATATGTGATGCGGGGATAGTAATTTGCACAGGTCAAGCAAAAAATACATGAACAAAACAGTTTGGAATAAAAAACTTTCTTCTTTTCATGGAAGTGAATCAACTTCCTTTTTGCATTGTAAATCACCCAGGCAACTGAATCCTCTTTCATTCCTCCATGGCCTTGTCTTTTCCATATTGGCAGCCAGTTAAGATCCTTTGGCCTGCAGAATATATCTCATAATACCGAACTTAATCACATTTGAATGAAGCATCTTATGTAGGATGGTATTCTACATAACTCTTTTCAAGTTACTCTTTCAAGATTGAAATATTTAGCCAATAAAACCTATAAAATCAATTAAATTTAAATTTCAGATAAACAAGGGATTTCTTTTGGCATAAATGTATCCCAAATATTCATGGTTGGTTATAGCATCTTTGACACATTTTATAATTATTATACTAAAAAATTCACTAGGAGATTATGTATTTTTACCTGAATTTCAAATTTAATTAGATGGCCTCTCTTTTATTTGATAGCTATGTAGCAGTAAAGAACACCCCGTCAAATTGCTGAATTTTACTGATTCCAGTGGAACCCAGAAAAGATGAGCACATAATTACTTGTTTTTTTTAATAATATAAGATACTAATGTAATTCCTAGATAAGTAACAATAGTATAAGAAAAACTCATACACCAAAAGTCATAACAATTGTTCAGAAAATAAACTTTACTATCATGTTGCCTTTTTCCTGAATTTTGGTTTTCATTGTTTTAAATCACACTGTTTATTAGATATAAAGTCTACTCATGATGGGCTGTGGTAGGTAGATTCCATCACTTCCTTTCACACCTTTAATTTATTTTTTTATAGCAAGTTAGAGTTTTATTTTATTTACTGTTTGTTCAAGCACAATCGTCTCCATTTTCACCCCACCATGCCCCCCCACCCTACCCATTCTTGCCTCCCACCCTCAAACCCACCCCCTTTGGCTTTGTCCATGTGTTCTTCATACATGTTCCTTGATGGCCCCTCCACTATTCCCTATTATCCCTCTCTACCCTCCTCTCTGGTTACTGTCACACCTTTAGTTTCACTGAGGGGTCAAGATGTTTCAGGGTTAAGTATACCTCAGTTGCATTATTACATATGTTTGCACATTACAACTTTGCTCCCTCCCCTTCTCTAGCATAGTAGAGAAAGATTATTTTGACACAGTATTAAAACTCTGAGTATAAATATAGTCTGCTCAAGATAGTGTAAATATATACCCTAGAGAAAGAGGAAATCAGTGGCAGGTTTGGGTTACTTCTTGGCCTTGTTCTAACTCTTGCTAGAATTTGTTTAATACTAATTTCCAGTTCATATTTAGTAGAAATATTCATATAAATATTACTCAGGTGATTATTTTGAAAATTGGTGCTAATCTGTATAGACATTCAGGAGGAGACCACTATTATCATATCTTGAAAGGATGCTTGAGATACAGATGTATTTTAAGGTAATTTGCCTTAAGCCAATATGAAAATTCAAATGGATGGAAATAAAGTCAAATATTGAAAAACACTATGGTAGACAAAACAGAAAGTCATTTCAGTTAAAATCTATTCACAAGATATTTACAAAGAAAATATAAAGTCAACTTATGTCAGGTTATTAAAGGAATCTAGATTGTTTCTGTTGTTTATAACTAGAATATCAAAACATGGCAGTCATGTTTATACATAAATATTACTTTAAATTCTGTAAAATAAAATCTACAAAGTGTTGTTGATGAAAACGAGACTCTTCCACCACACTGTGAAAAAAGTGTTTTGATGACCCATGCATGGGCGACTGTGGTGTGGCAAGGTTTATTTGGGTGGAAATCTGCCCCTGGGCTTCCAATTTCCCATTTCCCTCCATCCCATCATGGAAAAAGTCCAGCGTTGTTTTCAGCAAGGCCAAAACAAAGGATAGTGTCCAGAATTTCTGCTTCATATTAAATCCCAGTCCTTTGGATCCTGTAGCTGGCTGCTAAGTGGTCCCAGTCCCTATCCTCATAGCTTAGCTTGTTTCCAGCAGCTCTGGTAGTGCTGTTGTATCCAGGCAGGTTTTTGAGCCTGTTCAGCTGCTCGCCATGTAGCTACTAAGGCCACATGTCTGTGGAGAGAGAATGCGCCAGTGCGCTGGACAAGCATGTGTCAGAGAGAGAGAGAGAGAGAGAGAGAGAGAGAGAGAGAGAGAGAGGAGAGAAAAGAGAGAGGGCTTCTCTATTCCCTTGGGGTTATAACCAGGACCCTTTTCAAAATAACCGATTAACTTTCCAAGCTTTTGCAACCTTATGATGATGGGTCCACCCCCTAGTTAGACCGACAGGTCGCTATGGTCAGGCACCTCTCTCTCCTCTCCTCAACAATCTGGTAGTGGAGGTCGAGCAGTGCTGCTGGGGAGATTTCCTCTGCTCCTAGATTTAAGTCTTCTCTGCTTCAGTCCCCTGGAGTGTGTTAATGAGTCTGTAAATGCTGTAGCTTCCTGGCTAAACAGGCGGGCTTGTGTTCCCCAGTTTATTAAGCTCAATGTTCAATTCACTTTGCTCTTTTTGTAAATAGATAATTAGCTATTTATGGTAACAAAAGTATTCACTTATTTCTGAGATTCAATATAATTCTCTAAAGCCAGATTCAAGTTATTAAAATAAAAGTATAATTCAACACTTTTTGAAATGTGCAGCCTGTATAAAAATCAGTCATTTATATATAGCAATCTTATTCCAATATGATTTAGACACAGACATACCCAGAAGCTTAATTCTCATGTATTTTATTTTGTTAAATATATCCAAAATATAACTATATGTGTTATGTGGTAGGGGACTCAAGAGTCGAAAATTTTTAGTTTAAGGTAAAAAGGCATAAGCTTATCAAGTAATGCACATGTTAAAGCTTTTGTTTCAGAAACTACAGGTAGATAAGGCCTGTCCTGGCTCCTAGGAAAACAGCTGACCTCCTGGGGCACTGCAAAAGATTACCCCCTAGGAGCAAATGGAGGCATCCAGACCTTTGTGTTCCAGGGAGAGATAGTTGACCACCACCCCTGGGAATAGCTAACTGCCCAGGAGAGGAATGTTACAGCTTCTATTACCTAATCCCCCCTGAATCTCAAAGCCCTCACCACTGCACCTTGTTTCTTCCCTGGTATAAAAACATTGGCCTGGAAAGAAAAGACAGGATGGTCTGTTAGGGTATGAACCCACCATTTTCTCAGATCAATAGCCATCTGAATAAAGTGCCCATAAAGATTCAATCGCTGTCACTGCTTATTGGGTTTGATAGTGACAGGCAGCCTGAATGCCAGTGTCTTTTCCAGTTTCATATATACATGTTATTGTGTATATATACTTTATATGTACATAATGTGTCTTATATAACCATTTTTGTACACAATAATTACACTTATCTTTGTATAATGTATTATTGTTAATGTCATTATCATTTACATACAGTGCATACTTACAAAAATAGGACATGAATGAATGATAATTAGAATGCATTTAAATATTTCCCCAGACATTACTTTTTCCAAATTCTCAGATATTTCTTTTCCTAAATAAATGATTCAACTCAAGATGCTGAAATACATAGTTTGCACCAAGAATTAAAATAGCCATTTTTTTTTTTTGTCCTGGCTGGTGTGGCTGAATGGATTCAGTGCTTGCTAGAGAACCAAAGGACGGCTGCATCAATTCCCCATCAGGGCACATGCGTGGGTTGCTGGCCAGGGCCCCAGTAGGGGGCACTTGAGAGGCAACATGCATTGCTATTTCTCTCCCTCTCTACCTCACTCCTTCCTCTGTCTCTAAAAATAAATACATACAATATTTTAAAAATAGCCATTTTTCTACTTAGAGAATAAAATCCAGTGATGAACTTTGAGTATTTCTTTAATGCGTTTTATGCATTTATGCATATGAGTCCGCAACTCACCAAATCCTTCCTTGAAAACACTAAAATTCTAGTCAATTCTTGCATAGGATATTTAAAATTGACTTACCAAGTTTTTTGTAATAATCTCATTGCTGTTTTTATTAAGCTAGATTGAATTTACAGATAAACACTGAGTATGGTTATTTACACAATTTTTTTTCCTGAACTAAAAGACATGAAGCCTCTCTCAAGTTTCTTCTTACATAATTTGGTGTATGAAGCTGAGGGTTTAAAAATTTCTGTAATATTATTTAATGTAGTTGGTAGATTTATTTTATCTGTTTTATTAGCTTATTTTATTTTAAACTGGTAATAGCTAAAATACAAGACAGGACCCCTCAAAATGGAATTATCTTCTGGAGGGCAGGTCCCTTGTAGTATAGGCTTTCCCCACTAGGTAAGTGTTCAAGGAACCCATCTGTATCAGTGTATCAGCTGGCATTGCTGTGAGAGGCTGGATGTGGTTTCAATGTATTTTTAAGGCGTTTTCAGCACATTTGCCCATTTCTGGATGGGAGTTTTATGAGCTCACTTGCCCACATCATGCTGAGTGTTCACCAGTTTTTGACCAAAACCAGCCTGACCCCTGTGCCCCACCCACTCTATTCACCTGACCTTGCCTCTCTTTTTTTTTGTTTCTCTGGATGAAAAAAATCCTCCAAGGGAAACATTTTGCCAAAGTGGAAGAGGTGAAACAAAAAACAACAGAAGCACTAAAAAATAACGAAATTGACAAGTTAAAAAGCTGTTTTGAGCAGTGGAATAAACGTCTCAATAGGTGTATTACATCAAATAGAAAATACTTTGAAGGTGACTGAAGCTGAAACATGTGAGAACAAATAAGCATTTTTTTTTAAATAAATTCTGGGCTTTTGGCGGTCCTACTCATATATGTAGGAAATGCATACAATTTATTTTTTCTTGTCCACTTGAATGAAATCTCTTACTAAATGTTACATATGTTTTTCACTTGGTTATCCTAACATTTTTAAAAATGTGTTTTACTAAATATAAATAGTATGTGTTTTTCTCATTAAATGCAAATGGTACTTTATCTCTTCCATAATAAAAACAAGATGAATTTACTCTATTAAGTAATTAAATAGAGAAAGCGAAATTTAGTTGTATTTTAGAAATGGAATTTATTTCAATAGATTTCATGTAGTTCTTTAATGTCCTAAATTATCCCCAAAAAGTTCTATGGAGTTTTCTTATAACACATTTCAAATAGAAGTATCCAACTGCATCCTTAATCTAATTCCAATGTGCCTTGAACAGGTTTTTTAAAGGAGCCTAGAGAACTTTGTGAATAACTATAAAATTTCAAAAAGACAATTCAAGCTATTTTGTATTTTTAGTTGAATATCATATGGAGTGAGAGCTGTAGATACAATGCAACATTAGCTTCTCCAAGAGCTATGTATATAGCACATTTCTTTTTAGCCCAGTATACTCTCATAGACAAATAATTGCCATAAAATCATAGCCTTCAAATGACCTACTCTTGCTTAGGCATTATCAAAATATATTACTACTTACTCACCCAAAAGAGAATGTGCATATTTCTTATGCACATTTTATTTTTACTGAACTATATTTACATTTAAAAGAAACATAATGTGGTTTCTTTTCATGTAGAGGAAGGAACTCTTACCCCAGAACAATTTTGCAAAATAACTGCTCCTGCTGTTAGAACAGGTGAAGTTTGTGAATGGTTTTACAATCTCCTGCATCAGTTATTTTATATATCTTTCCAGGATCTAAAGTAATACAGGAAAATTACTCCAACCCACTGGTCTGTGTTCTCCATTGGTATTGATTTCTTTCTTGGCAAAGAAAGGACAGTGTATCTTACAACTTGAATGCTCTAAAAATCATTTCCACAAACATATTGTAGAACTTTTGAAATATTGTAGAACTTTTGAAAGAGCATTGTTAGCATAAGGATTCCATCTAAGTATATATTCATTTTGAAGGAATATAGGAAATTTCTTATATGAATGTTGTCTTAGAAAACCAGGGCTGTTGTAACAAAGCAGCATAGACTAGATAGCTTAAACAACAAATATTTATTTCTCACAGTTCTTGAGGCCAGGAAATCCAAGATTAAGTTGCTGGATGACTTGTTTCCTGGTGAGAGCCTGCTTCCTGGTTTTTGTGTCTTAATGGAGAGAACTCTGGTGTCTTCTGCTTCTTATAAGGACCTTATTTCCATCATGGTGTACTTACTGAGATGATTTCATCTAAACCTAATTACTTCCCAAAGGCCCTACCACTATATACAAACACACTGGGGATTTAAGGATTCAATGTAAACAGTTTGGTAGGAACAAGTGATTTAGTTTGTAGCAAATGCTAAAAAAAATTAATTTTTTAGAATGTTAAATATCATGTACATTCTTGGCATGTGATATTTAATTATTTAATTTGATAGTGATAATTTTCAGGTGAGAAAAAATCATTGCTTGAACTAATTTTATTAAACAACAAGTAACTTTTTATTAAAAATTAATATTCATGGTTGAACATATAGGTAAGCAAAGGGATAAGTTAAAAGTCACCTGAAAATAAATAATATCATATCTTGCTTTATAGTATTTTACACTTTCACATAAGTTGCATTTCTGGTTTCTTTATAACTTAATCTTCATGTAACTTGTGACATTACACACTTTATAAAAGTACTGCTTTTGGTGAGTTAATGCTATACCATTATTCAGAAGTTTCATCGATTACATGAACACTGCCTGATATATCAACTTCTGTTGATATAAATGATTTAGTGAATGAAACTCAGTTAAAAATTGTCTTAAAAGGTGACTTGGTTTTATTATAAAGAAATTCTGCCCTGTCTGGCGTAGCTCAGTGGATTGAGCTTGGGCTGCGAACCAAAGCATCACAGGTTCAATTCCCAGTCAGGGCACATGCCTGGGTTGCAGGCCACGGTCCCCAGCAACCGCACATTCATGTTTCTCTCTCTCTCTCTTTCTCCCTCCCTTCCCTCTCTACAAATAAATAAATTTTTAAAAAATCTTAAAAAAATGATTGTTTAAAATAAAAAGAAATTCTGAGTGATGTTGGACAAAAGCACTTCATTTGGCAGCTTATTCACACGTTGACTAGTATTAAATGTCTGTATTTATAGAAAATGTCCAGACACATCTGGTAAAATTAGAGCATCAGTAATGTCCAGAAATTAGAACCCCCTCCCCCACCTCAATATCTATGGATGTGCATTTATGCATTTCAAGCTAAGAGTATATATTGCTAATAATTGTGATCAAATGATGAACATTTATCTGAATTTAGATTAATAGAAGAAAACAAAACGTAGTTCAGGGATTGCATCACTTATTGTGCTTTACCTCTAAATAAATAAAAAATGTTCTCCACTATGGTATTCAACATCAGGGCATCATCTCAACTTCTGTCATGCTACCTTTCCTAGAGAGTCATCCTCTTCTCTGTCTGCTGTACTTGACCTACTGAGTATGACTTAAAAAGTATTTAAACATTTGTCTTCCTATGTGTCACCCAAGAGAGAATATTGCCTTGAGGATTACAAATCTATCAGCCATCAACAACCAAATGTCTCTTGTGAACTAAGCCCTCAAATGTACACAGGAAATACATTATTGCTAGGCAGCTGTCCACAACTCACCAAATCCTCCCTTGAAAACACTAAAATCTAGTCAATTTAATACAGCTATTCATGGTTGATATAATCAAACTTTCAACTTTAGGGAATATGATTGAGATAGCATACATAATTACCCAAACATTGTGTGCCTCCTAAGTGGCAAAATGAGGATGTGAGTCCAAACTTTAGATAAATTTAACACTGTTTCTCTAGAGGTGAGATCTGTGTCACCACCCTTGCATTTGAGCAGGTTCTGTTACGACTGAGCTGAGTAACAATATGGCACAAGGGACTCTCTGCTAGATAGGCAGACCCGGTTCTCTCTTGGAACCCCACCACCGTTTTGTGAAAAAGCACAAGCAGCCTATCATAGACTCGTGGGAACAGAGACCTTGTCCTTGGCCTACTGAGAGTGTTGCTCCAGCAAACAGTTACCAGCCATCCAGAGCAGGGAAGTTCAGAGAAACATTTTGGGCCCTAGTAGAGTAGTGGACCCAGTAGAGATGGCTGAGTGGAATCGATGACGCAAAATCATGAGTAAAGCCAAACATGTGTTTAATGTCATTAAGTTATAAAGTAATTTCTAATTCAGCAATAGAAAACTGTAAGTAGAACTCATGCCTCAAAGAGAATGCTCTGCTTAAATATATGCTTTTGAAAGCAGAGACACTTTAAAATTTTTCCTGATAGTTACAGTTAGGGATTTGGACAGCATTTCCACACATGAAAATAAAATAAGTATAATTTACCAATTCAATTTTACGAGAAATCTTCTAATTCATATTCACAATAAGGGAAAATAGTTTATAATGTGTGAATGCTAATTATTTGATGAATCTATTTAAACTTTTTCACATGTCTATTTATTATGTTCTACATAAAAGCAATAATACAATTTAAATGCATTTGGCATGTACACCTTTATAGCACTTTGTGATGATCAATTATGTCACTAGCTATGTGTGATTTCACTTGAGATGCTTGAACAGCCTTATATATTCTTGCCAACTTCTTAAGACATACACACATTAAAGAACAAAATGACTTCCAAGTGGTTGCACTCTCTAGTTTAAATGCATATTTATAAATGACACAGCTAAGATGTACTTAAATAATAGAACTATGAAATATTTTATATAGTTTTATTAAAATGTGATGAAATAAAATGGAATAAAGCAATGATATCTCTGCAGAATTTTCTTTTTCTATGGTGAGACACAGGCAGTAATTATATTATTAATAAACAAGGTTGTATTGGAAAATAATACTATAGTTAAAATTAATAAAATAATAGCAGCTGATATGCAATAAGCAATCAATACACAAATTAATTTTTTCTTTAAATCTCTATTGTATCAAACATACTCTCTATATTAAAGAAATCTCTATATTAAAGAAATCTCTATATTAAAGAAATCTCTATATTAAATCAAACATACTAATCAGATAGTAATGATGTGGATGAAAAACCAATCTCCTTGTGGCAATTTGCTCTAAGGCCCATAAGGAGTATGTAAAACATATAATATTTTAATGAAATCTCTGTCCTTATGTTATCATTAACGTCTGTCCATTATTTATGCAGCTAGTGATAAAGACCAGCAACTTCCTTTAATACAAGCCCAAAGCTTCAACTCATCTCTGCTTTTTCACTCCCTCTGTCTTACATATTTTTCATTCCTTTTGTGTTTCTCAAATGGTGCTTTCTTTGCCTGGAGTGCTCTTCTCCTTGCTCTTCAAACAACCATTACCCATCTCATCTCTCTAAATGTCATTCCTGTGGGTCATCCTGTCTCCCACATTACTGGCTAAGGCACAAAGTGCGAGATACAGAGCATAACTAATTTTTTAATTACTTAAAAACTTCATTTCATTTTCTCTTTTCTACTGGACATTATCATTTTATAATAAAATAAACATTTATTTTTCAAGTACAAATTTAATCAAATTACTTTTACCTTTATGACAAATGTTTCTGTAGGCCCACCGGCTGGGAGTTGAAAATTGGTTTATATTAACTTCATAGTTCCTAATTTCACAGACACTTGTCCTCACAGCACTGCAAAATCTTCATTTCCACTGAAACACAGCAACCCACGCCAATATATGCAAATGCAAAATTCCTTTAGAGTGTCTCTAGAAGGTCCCATGTGTGTTCTTAAATAAGTCTTGCTTGCTATTTTGTCATATCCTTCAAGTTGGTTCTCTGCTGCTCTCAAAGCAACTTGAATAATTTTCACAATTGCCAACATTGATAAATCTGAGGGTATATCCAGGTTATAACTCCAAAATATTCTAGACATGCTGTTACTGATATTTACTAAAACATCAAGACATTGCTGGAAATCTCATATTCTGCACCATGCAAATTATGTGATGAATGGTTTTCTCCTTAAGTTTGGCTTATGATATACTATGTAGGTCAGAGCTATTCTTATTTCGTAATACTGCATATTGGCTAGGAGAGAAAAGTATATCACTTTATACCAAAGGGTCAAATGTTAGCCCATTGGGTTGCAGCAAAGAATCAACACTAAATTATTCTCATAATTTATTTTGAGTGTAACACACACATTCACTTAATAAATTGTTTTCTTCATTTTTCTCTTTACAGGGTGTTTAAGTTTAAATATAAAAATAATATTTTTAACTATAATAATTAAAAGGTATGTGACCTCAATTTCAAATCTCAAGTAACAGTTTTGTGTAAACTCTCATACACAGACATACACTTTTCTGTTCCTCCAAACATGCCTTCATTTATTTTAATACATTATTTTTAATTATTTTTATTGTTATTCTTTTACATTTGTCCCAATTGTCCCCCCTTTGCCCTCCTCTGCCAATACCACAGTTGTAATGGACATGTTTTAATAGACCATGAAAATGCATATCATGATTAGTAATGTAAATAAATATTGCTCTCCATAGACATTCATATTATTTAAATATTTAAACTTGGCCACATTTGGCTTCCTAGTAAATTACATTGAAATAAAAACTGCAGTCATGTATGCGTATGTAAGCACATTTATGTGTCTGTGTATGTAATGAGGCCTAAAGATAAGCTGTATGAAAAGGGGAGAAAGTCAGACTTTATAGTAAGTTTATATATAAAGAAGAATTGATAGTTACGGGCAAAGGAACTGGAAGGCATAAAAACTTAAAAATGTCTCCTTCCCTTGAGAAGGAGAAAATTAAAAAAATATATTTGCTTTGATTTATAATTGGAAACATTTAATGTACTTTCAGAGGAGAAATACATTAAGTTATTTTATAAACTTTAATTTAATGTGTGACTGCCTTAAGTTTGATTTTTTTGAGATGCCATCGTATATTCATTACATTGTATCTTATATTTCCTTGTCTTTTTACATAAGTCAGTGGCCAAAGTGGAATTCACTACTCAGCATGAGCATGATTCAAGTTCGCACTGATGTTATGCTCACGACCATATAATTTTAGAAGCATGTGCTTCTAAATGGATATGGATATATCCATATATCCATATAAATATATCCAGAAAATGGATATATTTAATAAATTGTAATGCAATATTCATTGATGGCAATAATTCATTAAAACAACTACCCACTAATTTAAAAAACTTACTTTTACTAAATTATAATTTCAATAAACATTTTTGCAGTATAATTTAATATTTTACAAATAAGAATAAATACATTTTTTAAAAATATTTTATTTATTTATTTTTAGAGAGGGAAGGGAGGGAGAAAGAGAGAGAGAAACATCAATGTGCGGTTGCTGGGGGCCGTGGCCTGCAACCCAGGCATGTGCCCTGACGGGGAATCAAACCTGTGATGCTTTGAGTCACAGCCCGCATTCAATCCACTGAGCTATGCCAGCCAGGGCAAGAATGAATACATTTTATAAAACTGGTATATTTTTGCACTGCTGAGGACCAAGAAGCAAATACATGAGTGCTATGAAAGCATGCTGGGGTTTTCTTCAGTCCTATCTTTAAAGCATATTCCATCACTGAAGATTATTTCTGTCGATACCAAGACCTGCTCAATATTTCAGTTTCCAAAGACAGTTGATATATCTAATAAATATTAAATCAATACTATTTATTGGAGAACAAGAAATGGTTGTCCATATTTATGGATTTTTTTTATATATTATTTCTAAACTCTACTGCTGGTTAGTAATTGCCTGTCCCAAATAATGAAATGCAAACATGAAAGGAGAAGTCAATGATTTTGCATCTTAAATAAATTCTTAGGTCTCACCACACTGTTGTCCATGTGATTTATAGAACTTTACGTTCTACATCTGGACACCATCACAATGGTCAGTTAAGCTGAATCCTTTATATGCGAAGACAGTGACTGGAGTAGAAGAGCAAGTGGTGTGATGCAGAAGAGACCTTACTTTCTAGCTTTGCTTTGTTAACTGATTTATCTCAGTAAGAACAGTGCGTGCAGAGCCATGTCACACCTCTATCTCTGCCTCCAGGTTTATTGTTGTCCTCATTCTACCGGGTTGTATAAGAAATATATCATATCAGTCAGAACATAGTCAGTTATTCCTGAGGCATTTACATGCACATGCACACATACATGCATGCACATCAACACATGCATGCACATGTATACACATTTACACACACATGCACACATACACATGCAGACAGAGAACAGTAACCAAAAAGAAGTCTCTCCACCATAAGGTTTGTGCAAAAAAAAATAATAACTACCACTATCTAAATAATATTCATTGCTAGTAAAAGGAAGGGAAAATTGAATGCCTTTTAATAGTGAGCTATATGTTATAGCATTTGTTAATACAAAATTATATAAAAACAGTCCTATGAGAATAAATCAAAGACTCTATATAAGAATTATTTTTCTTTAATTATTAGATTCTAGTTTTGTTAAGATTTATTGATACATTGATGGTGTCTGATAGCAGAATAGCATCCTTTAAATTTTTGCTTTATTTTCAATGTTGTCAGCAGTCTCTAATGGAACTAAAATTTACCAACACTGATAAACCATAATATAAGGATTTATATGCAATAAACAATCACAAGACATATTAAGAGACTCAGTGTTTACACAGAAGGGGTCCATGCAGGAAATTATACATAACAGGGACTTTATTGCTGTATATTTTCTCAGCACCAACCTTCTTGGTGTTCCCTTTTATTTGTTCAGACTCTGGACCCCACTCTGAGAATCAGGGTCTACTCTAGAGCATGTTGTTGCATCTGATAGTCACCCAGATATCTATTAAACAAATCAGTGAATACAGATCATATCCACAGGACGATGGTGCAATAGCAAAACATGTCAGTGACAACCACAGTAATCTCATCTCTTTGAAGAACATTGTACCAAGAGTATACACACGAAATTTGATGAGATACAGTATATAGTGAATTGAAAACAATTTTTTAATACTTGGTTGCTGACAGCCTTTAAGCCTCATCTCCCCCATTTCCATTGCCTCCCTTCCAGACATGCTGATAGGAAAGCCTAGGTCCTCTCTGCTTGTACACAGGTGATGGTTCCAGACTACACATTCCACTTCCTTGGCATAGGAATCTCAGCCCTGTTTCACCTACGAAACTCTGTAAAAACATCAAGCCCGTCTCCCATCCTTGCACACCTAGTCCATTTTAAGACCAGTTTAGGAGGTTTGCCCTGCTTTCTCAGAGACCACATTATGTGAGTAATAAAACTTTTCATACCTTTATGGTTTGTGTGTAAACCAGTAAAACTTTTCATGCTTTTATGGCTTGGTTTTTGATACTTGAGACAAATTTTAGGTGGGGATCTATTCTTCTCTATAGCATGAAAACAGTGGGGTATAAACCAGGAGGTTCATCTATCACCTGCTGTTTCTTGGTGTGGACATTGAACTTGCTCTAGTGCCCACCCTTTTCTTAGGACTGCTTGCTCGATTATGCTTTAAATTCCCATCAAATTCAAGCATTCTTATAAAAAATCCTTTATTTGCTCATGTTAGCCACAATATGTATAGTATGTATCTTTTCCTTATATACAATATTGTTACAGAACAACAAAGGGGGCCTGGGATGATATACTATTACTGGAAGGAACCCCCATGTCCGTTATGTCCACCATCTATAGGAAAGATGTCTCTCAATGCCAGAGATTTGTGAAAAGGAAAGGAAATGTTTATTTAATACTATACAGAGTTAAAGTAGTGACCTAATGTCTTCATCAAAATCCCAAAGTCCCTTAAAACACTCAGAAATACACACACTCCTTCCTTCCCCCTTTGCCCAGCCTGGGGTACCATATCTCAGGAAAAGAAATAGAAGTCAGTGGCTCAGGTAGCCCCCAGTTCTTCTCAGTAATTCTTCTCAGCTGGTAGGTCTCCCTGGGTTCCTGGCACCACCAGCTGTGTTGCTAGGATCTCTGCTAAAGCCGGGTGGTGGTTCTCCCTTCTAAAGCTGCGGGGGTCCCCACCCTGGCAAAGCCGTGAGGTTCTCTCTCCCAGGGCCATGGGAGTCCCCATTCAGCAAAAACAGCGTGGTTCTCTCTCCACTGCCCCAGCTGTGTGGTCCTCTCTGAACAATGGCTGTGGGAGTCTCCATTCTGCCAAGGCTGCGTGGTTCTCCCCCACAGAGTTGCCATGTCTGGGTTTAAATCCCCACGCCAATCCTCCTCTGCAGCCCCATTTCCGACTCCTCCTACAATTAGTTACACCTGCCAGCACTCATATCCTTCCACCTTTACTGGGCTGCCATCGTGGGTCTGGGCAGGCATGGCCCCATGTCACAGAGCAAATCTTTAAGCTCCCACGCAGGCACTGTAACTCGGGGGACCTGCCCCCAGTTACATCTTGGTGGGGAAGTTACTTCCATTCCCCTGGCTCAGAGCATGGCCACAGCTATTTAACATATCTACTGCAACCAGTTAAAGGTTATAGATATGTTAAATGACCATACCAGAGGTTAGCTTCAAAGCTGTTGCTATGCAAAACAGCTGTCAATGGCCCTGCTCCATGTGTCCCTTCCCCCAACTCACACCTGTTGGGGGAGTGGTTGAGGACATCCTAATATTTCCTGAACACCTTGAGTTCTGGACGCCATTCCAAATTCCTACCTGGGGCCCCCCTCTTGGCTGCACCCTGTTACAATATCTCAATTGATTAATGTAAAATTTGTTTTATGCTCTTTGTGATTTCATATTTTAAAGTTTATATATTATTCTGTAATCAAAAAGAAAGCATTCATATATGGTAATATGCATGTTTTAAATTTATTACTGCCTAATTGTGATGCTAAACTTCATTGTTAACTTGGCTGGGCCACAGAGTACCAAGGTGTTGGTGAAACATTAGTCTGAATGTGTCTGTGAGGGTGTTTTGGATGAGATTAGCATTTGAATGAGACCGAGTAATGCCCGTCACCCTTCCAAATGAGAGTGGGCCTCATCTATCAGTTGAAGGTCTAAACAAAACGAAAATGCTTACCTTTCTACCAGGAAGAGGGAAAGGTTTATGCCTGACTTCCTTCCACTGGGATTATTTTTTTCCTGCTTTATAATTCTAACTGAAACATTAGCTCTGCCTGAGTTTCCAGCCTACTCACCTGCAAGTAGAATTTATCCTGGATCTCCAGTTTTTCCATCTGCAAACCTTGGAACAAATGAAGCTCCACATTGTGTGAGCCTATACCCACTGTTGTTAGTAAATGTCTTTCCTATATTTTATTCACTATATTTCATATTTATTGTTAGTTTTACAAATAAGAGAATTGTAGTTTTTTGATGCACTCATTTGCTGATGGGAACTTAGGTTGTTTCCATCACTTGGCTATCGTAAATTGTGCTGCTAAGCACATTGGGGTGCATAGGTTCTTTTGAATTGGCGTTTCAGGGCTCTTAGGGTATAATCCCAGCAGCAGAACTGTTGTGTCATAAGGCAGTTCCATTTTTAGTTTTCTGAGGAAATTCCATACCGTTTTCCACAGTGGCTGCACCAGTCTGCATAAATTTACATAATGGAATTCTATGCAGCAGAGAGAAAGAAGGAGCTTACACCCCTTGAAACAGCATAGATGGAACTGGAGAGCATCATGCTAAGTGAAATAAGCCAGGCGGTAAGGAATAAATACCACATGATCTCACCTTTAACTGGAACATAATCAACAAAAGAAAAAAGCAAACAAAATATAATCAGAGTCATTGAAATGAAGAACAATCTAACAATAGCCAGAGGGGAGGGGGGAGGGGACAGTGGGGAGAAAATACAGACAACTGTAATTGAACAACAATAAAATAATGTAAATTAAAAAAATAAAAGATATATTATCTGACAATTAAAAATAAGAGAATTAAAAATTGATGAAAATACTTCTATAAAATGAATTGACTCTGCAATAAAGTTATTTAAAGGACAAAATCAAAAAAAGTAAAACCTAGATTTGAGTTTAGAAGTTTTGCATTGCAGCATTTACTGTCTGATTCATGATGCTTAAATAAGATTAAATAAAAGTATATATTATATTTTTGAGATCCAAGTTCTTCAAAACTCCACTGAATATTAGTACACTAGGAGTATATAGCTACATCTGAGGAATGGAGTCACTAGGGTTAGGTGTCCTGCTGGGGAAATGTTCGAAGGATTGCATATAAAAATCCATTGCGTATTGCCCCATGGGCTTGCTACTATATTTTCTTACAAGGACTACCATGTGCTACTGTATACAAAAATTAAAGCCCAATACTAAACTTAAGTGTAAAGTATTGGTATATTTATAGTTTTTCTTGTTGAAAAGTCCTTATTTTAACTAAAGTGTTCTCTTCTTTTGCTTCTTCTCCCAATCCTTTGCTGTCACTCTGTTACCACCAGATCAGGTGTTAAAACCTGATCTCAGTTTTAGAGAATCACTGCTAAATTGTTTTAGTATTGTACCACAGGAAAAAATGTTTTGAGGTTTTGCATCTCATCTGGCATAGCTTTTCAATAAACTTTAGTCATTTGCATTTTTTAGAAGTAGACTGTTTTTACCCATAGTTAGGTTTTTATTTGGGATTATCAGAGTAATTACTGTTTTACTTGTTGCCAATAATCACGCTTTATTTGCTACCTTATTTATTTTTTTGTTTTCTCCAAATCTTACTATACCCTTCCTAAACAGTAGGCTTCAACATATAGCTATGTATACTAATAATATACAACAGAAATGAGAAGAAATTTCAGTATGTAATCTCCGCAGTCAGATCTAGCTCATTAATTGCTATACATCAATGTCATGACAAATGGGTTTCACGAGCCAGCCCATATTTTCCTTGCCTCAGCAATTTGAAAACCTATGTGAAGATGAAGTTTTCATCAGTGACAAAAAGTGAGAGCAGAGTGCCCTTGCTGACCCAACACATGTGGCTGCTGGGACATGCAGGTGGTTTGTGCAGCAACAGAGTCTATCTAATTTTGGTTTATGCACATTTTTAGTTATCTTATACCTAATTCCATAATAACACTGTGAAATAGAATCCACAAATATAAAAATGAAGAAAAGCACCTTTCTGCTAGGAAGGAGGTAAAATATAAGGTAAAAAAAAGCACATTTGTAGAATTGTTTTATTCTGTAACAAAGTAAGGAGCATTGTAGAGCTATGTCCAGAGAAGAGAGTCCAGGTAACTAACTGAAAAGATAGCAGGGATATCTACATGAGGAAGCAGTATTTGAATTTGACCTATGAAATAGGTAGAAATGTTTTCAGATGAAGATGGGTAGAAGATTTTTAGCAATAAAAATAATATAAGCATAATATCAATACTAGGTTGTGTTCAGATTATAAAATGTATATTGATGAGGATAAAGTGTATGCAGTAAGGAGTCATGGTGATAGATTAGGATTTACCTTATAAAATCTATATTAAAGAATTTAAAAAATTAATTCAATAATTATTAATCATTAGGGTATATTATTACACAGTTATGGGAATGAAAGAGAAGTTAAGGAGATTAGCTCCTTCTGTAAAGATACTGTTGACTATTACTGTTATTAAATACAAAATATGGTAGAGTAAGTTAGAAGTATGAGAAGGCTAATAAATTTTTAGAGACACAAAATGCTTTATTAGTTTAATAATTTTTTTCTTGGCTAAATGTTCCCTTTTTCCCAAATAACTCTTTTCTCATATGCAACACAAATCTCTCTAAAATCTTAAATTCATGGTAAATATTAAAGTTAAGTAAAGGTTATTTTTCTTTAACATGAAGCCACATTTATTTTAATTTATTTCCAGTCCCACACCAACTACTTATATAATATAGGTATATCTATTTTTCTTATAAAAATAAGAATACATATTTATAATATTATTTTTATTCTTATTATTTTATGATCTGATTTAATAATAAACCTCTTCCAAAAATCTTTCTTATTTTCAAAATTTCCCATGTGAAAAAATCTCACACAAAGAAGTCAAATTTGTCAAACTAAAATATTGCTTCCTCTAGGAGATTTTTTTGCCTAAAATATTGAAATAAATCAATAACCACTGATTTTTCCAAATGTACATAGGAAGTTGAATAAAACAACAAAGTAGGCAAGTACAGCCATAAAATAATTCTGTAAATTTAAAATGGATGAAACTATACAGAGAATGGTCTCAGACCACACCAGAATAAAATTAGAGATCAGTAACAAAAGTAAAATTCTTTTTTTTTAAATGATTTAGATTATGTTTGTTTCATAAGCTAGATTTTTCTTTTTTCAAAATTTTATTTATTTATTTTTAGAGAGGGAAGGAAGGGAGAAAGAGAGAGAGAGAGAAACATCAATGTGCAGTTGCTGGGGGCCGTGGCCTGCAACCCAGGCATATGCCCTGACTGGGAATCGAACCTGCAACACTTTGGTTCGCAGCCCGCGCTCAGTTCACTGAGCTACACCAGCCAAGGCAAAAGTGAAATTCTAAAAAATACATTAATTGTTTAAAAATTAAACAGCATTCCTCTAAATAACTATTTTCAAAAGTGAGTCACTAGGCTCCTCATTTGGCCCACAGTAAGAGAGATCCCACACCCACAACCAGGCACATCTGCCACATTCAAGTGCAGACACACAAATCTAGGTGTGGAGAAGATCAACTGAGTAAGAAACATTGTTGGGAACAAAAATATCTGTAGGAAGCACACAAGTTGGTATCTGATAAACATTAACAAATCTTCCTATAAATAGACTGGTTAAGCCAATCTAAATTTTAACTGATAAAATATTTGATCAAGTTTAATATATACACATATACATATCTAAAAAGATAAACATTTTCTACCACAAAGTAAAAATAAATGTCTTATTCTAAACCAAGTTTTTTCCAAATGTATTTTGAATAATTATAAATTTAATTCACCATACTAACTAAAAGAAAAAAAATATCATCAAAATGTAAGGATAAAATAATCAATAAATCAATAAATTTCAACACCTGTTTATTATATATACCCACAGCAAACTGGGAATAGAGATAAACAATTTGTTTTGATAAAAAAAATTCCAAAACCTACAATAAAACTTAAAGAATGGTTTAGAGTATTCCATTAAAAATCAGAAATGAGGTATTATGATTACTTCCATTTGGCAGTGTACCTGAGGGCCCAGTCAACACAAACAAAAGAAGAGCTTGGATTTATCAACCTCATAGATTTTTAATGAAATTGATTCCTTAAGGAATAAATATGATTGGAACTTAGATTGTTTTTAGGAATTTTAGTTGAATGTCATCTTTCTTAACATCCACCACTATACATTCTTTAGGGGGGAAAAAGAAAAAAGCTGGAAAGTTTACATTATTTGTAATGCTTTGTATTTAATTTTCCATATTTAAAATTATTAGGATGTGATGGATTAATAACATCATATAGGTTTCAAGTGCATACTTCTATAATATATGATCTATATATTGCATAGTGTATCTACCACCCTAAGTCAAGTCATCTCATTAACGGGCTCACCAAAACTGTAAGCAAGCAGACGAGGGCCTGGCCACGTGTTGCTTCAGTACAAGACCCAATAATCAATGCTGGAAGAAGCAGATATTTATTTACAACATTCCAAACCTGGGGGAGCCTAGAGCATTCATGCTTTGAAACCTGTTTTTCCATGAGACCCAGCACTTCCAATGCTCCCTACTGGGCTATGAGTCAGAAACATCCCTGAAAGTTTCCCATGTTCTTAAGCAAGCTGTTCAAATAGTTCTCCAGTTCATCTGGAAGGTGCCAAAGTCTCCATCCTCATGCAGCAGCTATCTCCTTCAGGATCTGGGATACATATTCATCAGCCTCCATGTAATGGTCCACAAAAGCATGTTTTGTGTCACTCTGGATCATTGTGAAACTCAGAAAAGGCACAGGTCTTAAAGTCCAGGTAGAATCCAGGTGCAGCAGATCAGGATCTTTCAAGGAAGTCCTTTGCAGCTCTGGAGTCAACTACAGTAGGTGCAATTACAGTGGCAGCATCTTCTCTCTTATTAACCCAGGTTTCATGTCTTCCTTTCTCACTATAAACTGTATAGCTGCTTGCTTACTTCTCCCTTCTCATTGCTCCCTCCTTCTGCACCCTTTCAAACAGCATGGCCAAGAGAACCAGAATGGCTGCCACCCTTGAATTTAAATCCTCACCTTGCTCCTCTTCCATAACCCTGTTTACAACTGCTTCCACAATTGGCTACATCTGCCCTTTCCTGTAACTTGTGCCTATCTCCACTGCCATTTTTAGTCCCAGCAGGCATCACCTGGTGACACAGAGGTAACCATTTCCAAGCTCTCACACGGGCTGTAATCATGGAACTGCCTCCCAGCTACATTACAGGTTAAAGTTACATCCATCTCCCTGGCTCTGAGCATGCAATGCACAACTATATAGCATGATTAGGAAGCTAGCCAAGTTGCCATAATTATGCACAGTAACGTTCAATTGCCCTGTTCCACTTCCCCCTACCCCAGGCTAGGTTTACTGGGAATATCCACTACATTCCCTGTAACAATCTTCCATCATCATATGTTAAACCCTGTTTACCCTTAACTACCTCCCCACATCCTTTCCCTGTGGTAATCACCATGCTGTTGTCTGTGTCTATGAGTTTCAGTTTCTTTTTGATTGTTTGTTCATTTGTTGTTTTTTTAGTTTTATATCTCACATATAAATGAAATCATATGGTTCTTAACTTTTTCTGCTTGATTTGTTTCCCTTAGTGTGATATTCTCAGGATCCATTCATTTGTCACAAATGGCAGTATTTTATCTTTCTTATGGCTGAGTAGTATTCCATATATATATTTATCCATTCATCTATAGACGGGAACTTTTTTTTTTATATCTTGGCCCTTATGAATAGTGCTGCAATGGACATGGGGCCATATATCTTTGTGCATAAATGTTTTCAAGTTTTTTGGGTAGATACCTAGCAGAAGGATTGCTGGGTATATGAGATCTGTCCAGGAAGTATTGAGCCATGTGATATGAAAAATGGAGACATTTATTGAAAAAGATGCAAGATATAAGAAACATTGTACATAAGACAATGATGCCCCAATCACCCCCAAAGTAGTTACCTGGGACCACACACAATTCTCCTAAATGCAGCAGGATGTTCCTCCTCTTTGGAAACAGAGGCTGTGGAATGAATTGTTCTTCAACACATTTCAATCCAACATCCTGCATCAAATTCTCAGACTCAGTAGTTTTTGGAATTCCCGGATCAGCTTCTCTTTCCTGCATTGTTAGTTGCTGATCTGTGTTGATTGTAGATGGTACATGTTCAGCATTCTCAGGTGTTCTTGTTGCAGGCCTTCCAGAACATGGGTCACTTTCAACAGATTCTTGATCACCTTTGAAGCATCTTTGCCATACTTTTGTTTGCACTGCACTCATTCCATAATTCCCCACAGGCTTCTGAATTATCTGAATAGTTTCTGCAGAAGAATGTTCAAGCTTATCACAAAATTTGATTCAGACTCATTGCTCTAGTCACTCAGTCATTTTGAATGTGATGGCCACACAGTACACATGCTCACTCAATCTACTGCCCCCGCTGACTAGTATAGTAAAACTGTCATTATTCATGCATGGGCATTCCAGTCCACTCTCCTTGGTTGCCTAGTTACATTGTTGTTGCGCAAACCATTGTTGTTGTATTAACTCTGGATGGACTTTTTCTGGACAGACCTTGCCATATTCAAAATTATCTGAGGAACTGCCATACTGTTTCCCATTGTAGCTTTACTAGCTTGCATTCCCAACAACAATGAATGAGGGTTCCTTTATCTCTGCAACCTCACTAACACCTGTTATTACTTGTCTTGTTGATATCCATTCTAATAGTATGAGGTGGTATCTCATTGTAGTTTTAATTTGCATGATTTACATTTCCTAGTAGTTAAAGAAATTGAGTATATTTTCATATATTTGTTGTCCATTTTTATGTCTTCTTGGGAGAATGCCTAATCAGATTATTTTTCTATTTTTAATTGAATTTTTTGTTTGTTTGGTGTTGAGTTGTATAAGATCTGCATATATTTTGGATATTAAACTCTAGTTAAAGCTTTGCAAATAGCTCCTCCCAATCAGTTGGTTTCCTTTTTGTTTTGTTCTTAGCTTTTGTTTCGTTTTGTTTGTTTGTTTGCTGTGCAGAAGTTTTTTAGTTTGATATAGTCTCATTCATTTGCTTGTGCCTTTACTTCCCTTGCCTTTGGGGTCAAATCATGCAATGTTCTCTACAACCAGGCTCAGTAATTTTAATACCTATGTTTTCTTCTGTGTAATTTATTGTTTTAGGTCTTATAGTTAGGTCTTCCATCCATTTTGCATCGATTTTTGTATGTGGGTCAAAGAGAAGTCTAGTTTCATTCCTTTGCGTGTTGCTTTCCAGTTTTCCCAGCACCATGTATTGAAAAGGCTTTCTTTTCCTCATTGTGTGATTTGGCTCCATTGTCACAAATTATTTAACAATATTCATGTGGGTTGACTTCTGAGCTCTCAATTCTGTTCTTTTGGTCTGTGTGTCTGCTTTTCTGCCAATAGTATCTTTTGATTATTGTCGTTTTGTCATATAATTTAAAGTCAGGGCCATAGACCCATTTGTTTATTTTTTCTTTTGTTTCCCTTGCCTGGATAAAAAGTATGGGCCAATTACACAATGGATGATGACTCAGTTATAAAAAAAGAAGAAAATTTTACCTTTTACAAAAGTGAATGGACCTGGATGACTTTATGTTAAGTGAAACAGGCCAGTCAGAGGAAGACAAATACCATATGATTTCACTCAGATGGGACAAACTGAACTAACAAGGAAAATAGAGACCAACTTGTACAGAGCCAGATGAAAGCTAAGGTGGGGGGAAGTTAGCGGGTCAAGGTTTTGAGAAAAAAGGAAAAAGGACTCATGGACATGAACACCAATGTGGTGACTGCAGAGGGGAGAGTGGTGTAAGGGGACTAAATGGTAATGGAAAAATACAATAAAAATGAAAAAATGAAAAAATAAAGTCAAGCAGTGTGATGCCTCCACTTCATTCCTTTTTTCTCAGAGCTGCTTTGGCTATTTGCAGTGTTTTGGGTTCTATGCAAATTTGATGATTTTTTGTTCTATTTCTTTTTTTTTTTTTCAAAGATTTTATTTTATTTTATTTTTAGGGAGGGAAGGGAGGGAGGGAGGGAGAGAGAGAGAGAGAGAGAGAGAGCGAGAGAGAAACATCAATGTGCGGTTGCTGGGGGTTATGGCCTGCAACCCAGGAATGTACCCTGGCTGGGAATCGAACCTGGGACACTTTGGTTCCCAGCCCGCGCTCAATCCACTGAGCTACGCCAGCCAGGGCCTGTTCTATTTCTTTAAAAAATGTCATTGGGCCCTGGCTGGTGTGGCTCAGGCCTGCAAACCAAAGGGTTGTCAGTTCAACTCCCAGTCAGGGCACATGCCTGGTTTGCAGGCCAGGTCCCCAGTAAGGGGTGTGTGAGCGGGAACCACTCATTGATGTTTCTCTCCCTCTCCTTCTCCTTTCCTCCCTTTTTCTTTAAAAATAAATAAATAAAATCTTTAAAAAATGTAATTGAGATTTTGATGGGGATTTTAAACTAAATATTATATATTTTATAGCAATAAAACCTGGAGTAATCACCATTTTAATTTTGTTTGTCTAATAAGACATTTAATTAAAAATCTTGTGACATTATTTCACATATATAAATACAAAAATCATAAAGAAATTAACATATCTATTTGAAAAACAATGTTATTAAATGCATTCTTTAATGAAGAAAATATAACCATTAGAAATTATTACTGATACAATGTATTTTATACTGCAAATTAAATTCCTATCATTCTAAGGCAGCCATAAATGTATTCCCCAAATAATATACTCTATCTATGAGCAATAAACCTAAACCAACATGAAACAAAAGCAGTGTAGGTACTAGAGACTTAAATTCAATTATTTTAACAGCATCTGCATTTTTCCTTATTTGTTAATTAGTTAATTGAAAACTGTGCTCTTGGCAGATGTAGTTTTGAGGTCCTAATTCCCATTTCAAAAACAGCATATCTCCTTTAAAAAATAGATTCTTCTGTCTTGGCTGGTACTACTCAGTGGATTGAATGCCAGCTTGCAAACCAAAGGCTGGCTGGTTTGATTTCCAACCAGGGCACATGCCTGGTTGAGGGAGAGAATCCCAGTAGGGGGTATGTGAGAGGAACCACACATTGATGTTTTTCTCCCTCTCTTTCTTCCTCCTTTACCCTCTCTAAAAATAAAATAAATAAAATTAAAAAATATACATAAAATTTTTTAAAAAGACTATTAAAATGAATGATCTGACTATGTATGTGGACAGCAGAGTGGATGGATACTAAGGGAGATGGTGATAGAGTTAAGAATGATTGCCTACTTTCAGCAAAGAAATGATGAGGTGAACAGAAACATTTGAATTATACATGGCAGGCATGAATTATTTAGGATTAAAAAGACTTTGTCATTGCTTAAATGCAGTATTTCAAGGGAAAAAAGATCTAGCAAAAATTGTTTCCTAATTTAGGTAAGAGAATGGAATGATCATGACAATTTATAATTTTGACAATCTAGTGTAAAATAATTGTTGAGTTAAGGTGGAATATAATTAAACTTAAAATTCTTATGAGATTATATAAGAAAAAGTACGCATGAAAGAATAAAGATCTGGCAAGAGTTGTAGATTTCATAATTATGACTACAAAATACAACTAAAATTGTGTATCCTTCAAAGAACAGACTAAATGTGCCTAGTAAAAACAAACAAGAATAACTTATTTAAGTAATGGTACTAATGCACAAAAATAAATGAGCCTTATGAAGAAATGAACAGTCAAAACACCATTTGATTTTCAGTAATTCAATAATAAAGATCAACTAAGATAAGGAATAACTATTTCAAATGTAGAAAGATTATGGCCCATTGGATTACATCTGATTTTGTAAATAAAATTGCATCTATTTGTTTCTGTGTGATCTATGGCTGCTTTTGAGATACCGATGCAAGCTGACTAGGTGTGGTAGAAAATATGAGGTACATGAACTTCATAGATTTTATACCTGGTTCTTTAAGAGAAAGTTTGCCAAGCACTGGTCTATTGAATTTAGTGATTTGGAGATATTTGCTATTTCAATGAAATGAATAGAATGTGATTGATATTACAGTGTATCTATCTATTTTGGCTCTTTGTAACTATTATTCTAAAAAATAGAAAAATATTACTATTTTTTACAGAAAACATTACAGTGATAAAACACTGTAATAAATTGTGATGTTCAAGATTTTTACTCATAATCAAATAATCTATCCTTTTTAAGTAATGAAAATAAGACAAAGTAGTAAATGAATAGGTTTTAATTTAAGAAAGAAAATATAAAACATGCCAAACATGATTTAAAACAGTTATTGTCAGACTTTCTTGAATAGTTGACAAATTAAAGACATTGATACTGAGTCAGATCTGAACTTGTACGGTATAATGGTTTCTGCATAGCATACAAATCAAGGTTTTTGACTCTTTACTGTGAATCCAATGTACAATAAAATTGATAAATATAAATATAATTATGGTAAAAATAAGCAACTAGCACACTTACAGCAAAAGCAATAAAATGGAGGCATTGCCCTGAAACCACTTAAATTGAACATTTATAATTCAATAAATAAATCTATATGGCAAGGGCACTGGAAATGGGGAACAGGTTATTGAATATGGAAAATAGGTCAGAAAGAAACCAAAATAAATTTTCCCTGAATATTGGCAAGAGTCAGTGTTTTGGAATAATGCATGCCAAGAGTCAAAACACTTCAATATCTCCAAAAAGTGAATGTGTATGTGTTATCATAATGATCCTCATTCAATCATTATATTACATTTTTATATTTCCATTGCACTGAATTGCTTCATGAACCTAGTATACTTTTTAAATTATTAGGATAATATCTAGTCAATACTTGGAATTTTTGTGTTAATATTTATGCAATGTCTTCTGCATGTGCCCACACATTAATAGTACCCTCATACAAGCTATCCTCCAGAACTCTGGCATTGCTTTATTCCATGGGCATAGTTATCACAAAACATTGTCTCCTTGCTTGTCAACATTCTTCTCTAGATGGATATTTCCCAAAGGTAGAATTTATAGATGATTATTTGTTTTCCAGGCATGTGCATTATGTATATAATAAATTCTTATAAAATATGTACATCTGAAATAATAGAAATTATAATAATTAAAATTATATATAATGTCACAAATTGTAAGACAATGATATTTCATGTAGCACTAAAAAGAGAAAAAGCTGAAAATCAGTCTATGATATAATGAATTCCAATTGATTGCAAGATATTCAATTTCCAAAATGTTTAATATAAAGTATACATTTATAATCAATAAAATATCCATTTCTAAATAATAACATTTAAAACACTATACGGCTGTATTAAACAATGTATGTTTTCAACCACGAGAGAAACCCTGAAATAGAAATTGACAAAATTAATTTGAAAGGGTTTAATCCTTAACTTTTTACATTTCTCTGCATGGCTGACTAAGGACGCAGGCAGCAGTTTTCTGAATTGTAGGTAGTGACCTGAAATGCTAATTAATCTGGTGAGGCACCTCCTTTCTCCCTGTCTAAACCATAGACACTCAGAGGTTCTGATTATTTGTTTTTTGAGGTTTATGTTCCACAGTAAAGAGGCGTGTTTTTAACTATTTTCCTCTAAACAGATAAAATATTTCACTTCATTGCTTTTCAATGTGTTTTAATATTTCCTGAAATATTTGGAGACAGATGATACAGGATCAATATAGCCACACTGTCAGACATTAAAATAAAATATCTAAATGAACTCTATTGGATGTGACAGGCAATGTTTACATGATTTGTTCAAAGTACATTAGTTATTACTTTAGTAACAGTGTGGTATAATATTAAATTAATGACGTGTTCTAAATGTTTGCATTGCCTCATGCGACTCTAAAATATCGATGCCTGCATTTCTCAAGTGACTTTAATCCCATCTCTTATTGAACGTCAGGATGGAAACATAACGGAGATGATCACAGATATTGGGGCCAAGGATTACGACTTATACTTGGCACTATGGAGCTGGTCACATTTCCAACATGCAGTTTTCTTCCATGAGTTAAAAGTGGGGGTTAGCTCTTGGAACTCGAGGCAAGTACTCTGTTGTTGCAGGCACAGAGACTGGATTTGATGTGTGAGGTTCTAGGTGGACCTTCCACCTAAACAATTCATTAAACCAATGATTGTGAAAATGTCATTAAAACTTCACTGTGTTTCTTATACATTGGACACCGTAAACATTGCAGTCATTTGATGCAGAAGTTGTGCCAACCGAATGGGGTTCTGTAAAAATATTTTTGTGCATTAAACTCTCGAAGTATACAAGAAGCCCAAAGTGGTTGAACTGCTCCTGCAACAGTTGATGTATAAGCAGCCATGGCAGAGGCAGCAGGAGAGTCATACTTTCATTTATTACTTTTCAAACAGAGGTTTTCAGGTTTTGTGATGGCCTACATCTGCAACTAATGTAAAATTTTTGAATATACAAAATAAGGATACCCTAAAGAATCGTATTTTATTTCAAAATGATGTTACCAAACTCTGAGTATTTAAATCAAAGGTAGAATGGTCATTTTACCCAAATGTTCAAGAATGTTTTTTATCATTTTGGTTGCTCAGGAATTCCAGACATTAAGCTCAGTTGCACTTGGGATCTTCAAAAACACCATTGGTTTATTGAAAATTAAAACAGGTTAGAATTTCATTTTTTAAATTAATTTAAGACAGTCAGTGTGGTGGTTTAAAGAGAGATTTATGAGACAGCTACAACTGAGCCTCAAAAAGGCTTTATATGTTTTCCACGGCAAATATTGTCTAGATTTATTTTCATACTATCATTGTCATAAAATAATCCATAAGAATAAAGTATTACTGTGGATTTCAAATTGCTTAAGTATAGAGTTTGTCTTGTTAAATTTTCTGACTTAAAACTTACCAGGAATATTGTTAAAGGACCCACTAGGATGTCAGAATCTAGATTTATGTCAGTATCATCATTTGTGGGTCCACAGAGATCCTCTTATATTGCTCTGTGCCACATAAATCTTTAGGTAATCGAGTTCTTTCACCAACAAGCTATACATATTAATCTTCTCACAGAGTATATACATGGTGAAATTACCCTTTCTGTGTTTTTCTTACTTTTCTCATGAAGGTACTGTATTAAAAAATACACATTTTCTTATTAAAATGATGAAATATATTTTTAAATACAGTAGTTAATAATTGCAAATATTATTTAAATATCTTACTATTAATATATAAATGCTATTGTCTTTAATTGTTCTAAAATATTTTCTTTCAAAAAATTTGGCATCGTCTTTCCTAGATTTTTAATAAAAACCCTGCTATCAGTTAAAATTTTTAAAAGTTTATCTATTCCATTTCATAAGTTGAAATAAGCACTATCTCATAGGAATTTAGCTTCGGCTACTTGAAAATCTAAACTCTTCTTAGAATATTAAAATCAGAGATACTGAATTTCTAGCAGATACTTATCAAAGACAATTTGTTGCTGGGCCTTACCAATAATAGAGGCATCAGCCTTAATCTTGGTGTCCACTTCTGAGGAATAATGGACAGTGCCTCATGGGTATTAGGTAGGATTTCCCGGTTTTGAGGAAAGTAGATAAAACTCGAGTTTTGCCTATCCATCAAAATGCACACGCACCTTTCAGCCTTAGGGAGTAAGTGCACTGCCTGTCATTATTAAGAAGCTATCTAGTTGAAGTCAAGAGACTCATTCAAAGTGGGAACACTACATTGCACAGAACTCAAGAGAGAATAATACTTAGATGTTACAAAGCAAAAATACGTGTGTGTGTGTGCGCTCAGCAGCTGAGGTAATTTAAATACTTTTTAAGCACAGAATTTTAGACATCATATTTGACAGTGGTCAAATGGTAAACCAAAATGAGCCATCATATTTTGATTAATGCATCTTGAAATAATATAAACAATTAGGAAATTTCCAGCTCCTTAAAATTTTAAGTTTTTAATTGTTTAAAAATAACACCAAAACTTGCACATATAAAAGGGGAAACATAAATACATAAACTTATTGGGCATGAATTATTTTATTGTATATTTTGAAGTTATTTTTCTCAAAGAAAAATTATTTTCTCTGTAAAAGGTGGAAACAATATTGTTATTGAGATAGGAATTCCATTTAAAATTTTATTATTTATTGGTTTAATTATTCTACATTTTCTATAATTTTAGGTATTTTTATGCACCTTAACATGAGTCTAATAACTAAGTAGTTGTCATTTATTATCACAGTAGAGATATCAATGTTGTATTTCCATGAGCTTTTTTCATAGATCCATGAGTACTATATCTCTCCACAAAACTTTTGGCATAAATAGGACAACATTGAAGATAATGTCCTTATTTACTATGCCTGGGGAAGCATTTTTCCCTTCCATTTTCAGAAGGGGATACAAAAATATATGCTAACAAAACTATTTTACTATTTAACAAGGATCATAAACATCTATTAATATTCAGCCATCATGGGTGATGATCCCATTAAATGTTCCGTATTGCTATTTCTTATTGCATTGTCATTCTCTTTTCATTATTTTTAATTTATTGAGATGACACTGTATAACAAAACTATACAGGTTTCAGGTACACAATTGTACAACTTGTCAGCTGTATGTACACTGTACTGTGTGTTCACCACCCCAAGTCCACAGGTTTGCCACGGCTTGCCACAATATCTCAACTGATATACAGCACGTTTCCAGAGGCATGACATATATGCACTTTGTAACTCTTTCTGCCCTTACCACATGGCATTCCTCAAATAGGATTGCACATACTTTGGTCTACTTTGACAAAAAGTCTTTATTTCTGTGTTTACCCATTTTAATGCTAATAGTTCCAAACTTGTCAATGACTTATTGATAGTACATGAAGGGTAATAGACCAGAAGAATCATCAACTTTTCTAAGTATAAGAGAGGTAGATATGAAGTGATTCACTCGAGGAAAATGAACATCTCCTCATTGTTCTGCTACAGCTGTTTTTGGTTAATGGAAGAACTAAGCCTTATCGTTCACATGCCGCCTCTCAGGACTTGCTTGTCTGATAGCGATATTTACTCAGATTTTCTCCAGAATCACATGCTCTGCGGCTTCTCCCGCAAGTCAAGTGCTCTTACATCCATCTCTTCGATCGTATTTCCCCTGACAGACTTCTGCTCTTTTCAGGATTACAAGAGGAGAGCATGAGGAGCTGGCCTCACCTTCCCTTTCCCCTGAGTACTGCCTCGTAGGTGGATAGAAACTGTGTGTCTGACTTTATTTGAGAGAGATTTTGAGTGGATCTTGGGGACAATATATCAAATAAAGTACAAACAGGTCATGATCAGTAGGGTAAAAATTATTGCTTTGCTCAGGTTTAAAAAACACAATTAATTATTGCGTTCCATTGTTTGGAAACATTGGATAATTGTTACATTAAAATATGTTATTTAATCAAATTGGTTATCATTCATTTTGATAAATGAGGAAATCGAGGCTCAGAAGGAGAATGAAAGGCTGAAGATTTTATATTTATATGCATATGTATGTATGTATATATGTATATACCCTGTGTTACCACACTCACTTAAAAGTACAAACTGAAAACTTAAATCATTTCTTTCTGTACAGATTCAATTTCACAAAATTTACCTTGCAGCTCATATATCACTGTGATAACATCATTAAAAAAAAGATTATAAATTAACTTGAACTGTCAGTCCATTTGTAAAAGGTTAGCTTTTAAATTGAAAGAAACACACCTGTCTTCATAAATTAAAATATCTAAGCAAAAAATATGTACTCACTATTGCAACTGCTGTAGAGAAATGTATGGCCAATATTTTCAAGCCTTGTCTATATACTTATCAAGATTGCACTTGTCAGACTGTTACAAATTATATTCATGATAATAACTAAATCACATTTTTTGGTTATTTATTTTTCATCTAAACTTTGTTATCACTTTTCTATCTCTCAACTGCAGAATTTTATGCTCTCTATTTAAATAATTTCAATAGAGTTTGTTTTACAGTTATTTATTTGTTGTCTATAAATAACTTCCAATTTTATTAAAGCATATCTGTTGGGAATTAGAATCATATGCTATTTTATTCCTTACTTTGTTTTTAACTCTACATTTTTAGCCATTTATAACAGGATTTAGCATTTTATTTTAGCATAAAATACATAAATTATTTTAAGGACAAGAAAATATAATTACTTGGGTTTTAAAATTTAATGTATTTGAATAACATGGTAATTTACAATATGTTCTTAAACAAAACAGTATTTGGTTTGGCCACAATCATCAACACTGATTTTTGTTATTTCTTCTAGACAAGAAAGCAAGTATTTTGGCCCTGGCTGGTATAGGTCAGTGGATTGAGTGCTGGCCTGCAAACCAATAGGTTGCTGGTTCGATTCCCAGTCAGGTCACATGCCTGGGTTTGTGGGTTAGGTTTCTATTAGGACGCATGCGAGAGACAACTACAAATTGATGTTTTTCTCCCTCTCTTTCTCCCTCCCTTCTCCTCTCTCAAAGTAAATAAATAAAATCTTAGAAAAACAGAAAGCATATATTTTTACTGCATATTAAAAAAAATCAATAAGGACAATTTATGTCCATGTGATTCTTGTAACATATGTATTTTGTTGTGGTAAATGATTTGTTTTTAAATTGAAACTATAAAATGTAGATATGGAATTGTTATTAATAGAAAAATATCTCACTAATGGCAGAGTGAAGAAAGTAAAATTTTAATATGGAACAGTTATTACTTGAATATTATATATATTTAGATATTTTAGAAGTTAAAAGTAAAATAAAAAGCTGGAGTATCAAAACAAGAGGGTCCAGTAAAAACTTTCATGTTAATTTTAAGATCACAGTTACTTATATATATCTACATTCATATCATCCAGAGATTTTCACTGATGCATCTAAGAGCTTTTAGGCTTAAGAATTCAATTTAAGTGAAAACAATGAAATGGAAGAGAGCCAAATAAAAATGACCAGGTTATATTTTTTAAATTAAGGAGTGGATTTTTTGTGAAACTTCTTTTAAATGTGTACCAATCCTTGGTACACACTATGATATTACATGTGTGAATACCATATACATATGTATGTGTATGTATATATTACATATATTGTTATTTGAGAACCTTTTCAATATATGCTGTCCTGTACAACATAATTATTTTTATTTTACATATCTACTATTTATTGGGACTGGTGCTCGCTTACTGTCATGCAAAGCTACCTGATGATATCAGAGAGGGTTTCTCAATGGTCAAAGCTTATTGGGAACAGCATATATTCTTAAAAACAGAATTTCTCTCCCATTTCCCACTTTCTTTGCTAAAACTTCTCCCCTGGGCATATTTCAGCTCTCTCCATTCCCTTGCTTTGTACACATAATGAGAATATGAAATGATAATTCATTGTAAATTTAGGACTGAGTCACCAGGCATGCTCAGCTCTGTTTTGACCTTGGTTTCCTAGTCCGGAACTGTTTCCAGCAGCTCAGTGTCCCTAGGGCTGAAGGTCAGCAAGCATGGGCTCCATGTGGGTCTGAACTGTGCAAGGGTACTCAGTCTTCCTGATTCTGAGCTAAAAATCCTCAACTTGGCTTTATCATCAAAGATAGTGTTTTTGATTCACAAAAGGTACTTTCTTGTTTTCTTTCATCATACATAGCTCTCTACTAAGTAAGAAGGGACTTTCTACTGGATTCTTCTAAAATAGCAAACAGTGGTAGAAACTTAGGCCAGTGGTAGTTTCTACAGAGGCAGCATAGGCCTGGGAGATGCCAGAGGACAGTACAAATACCTTAAAGTCCACAGGCCCCGAGAACTGCATGAGCACTCCCAGCTGAGGCAAGAATTAGAGAGAGGGTATAAGGGGTTAGAGGAAGGGTCAGGACCACAGACCGCAGGAACAGTTGGTTCAGAGTCAAAGACTCAAGGGGAAAAGCATCTTTGTAGGACTTTCAAACATTGTGTCAGTCAACATGAGGGCATTTGACACTTTAAACTGCAAAAGAACTGAACTGTCACATAATACCAAATACTGGAAGTTCCTAGTCTTAATTATTAGTGCCCCGTTTCAAGGGGTAGCATTAATCTACAGTAGGGTGTCCATACACACTTAGAAGAAATGGGCATTCTATTTCTTTTGGATAGTATATTAGCATAGATAGATCATAGAAGATAGCATCTTCTGCATATATATGTTAGGTTCATTTGGTCTAATGTGTTATATTTAAAGACAATGTTTCCTTATCAATTTTCTGTCTGAATAGTTTATCCACTGATGTAAATGGAGTGATAAAATCCCCTGCTACTATTATATCAATGCCTTTCTTCCTTTAGATTTCTTTTCTTTATTTTTTTTTTGTTTTTCAAGTACAGTTTTCTGCCTTTTCCCCATACCCCTCCCCAGCAACCCAGCCCTCCCCACCTCCCTCCCCTATTTCTACCCCCACCTTCTTGTTGTCCATGTGTCCTTTATAATTAATTATTCCTGTAAACCCTTCATTCTTTTCCCCTTTTCCTTTAGATTTCTTAATATTTGCTTTATTTATGTTGGTGCTCCTATGTTAGGTGACTATATATTGCCAATCATTATATATTCTTGCAGAATTGACCCCTTTATTATTATGTAATGATCTTATAGGTCTTTTATTGTCTGTGGCCTTTGCTTTAAAGTCCATTTGGTCTGTGTAACAGACATATAGCTATCTCAGCGTTCTTTTTGTTTCTGTTTGTGTGGAGTATATTTTTCCGTATCTTCACTTTCAGTCTGAGCATATCTATACTTTTGAAGTAAGTCACTTATAGACACCGTACAGATAAGTTTTTTTTTTTTTTATTTATCCGCTCAGCCGCACTGTCTTTTGATTAGAGAATGCAATGCCTTTACATTTAAAGTAATTGTTGATACAATATGTACTCGTTGCCATAAGGTTAATTGCTTTCTAGCTGTTTTTGTAGTTTCCCTCTGTTTCTTTTTTTTCTTTCTCTTTTCCTTTCAGGTTTGATGACTTTCTTTAGTGTTATGTTTACACTCCTTTCTTATTTTTTGTGTGTCTACTATAATTTTTGCTTTGTTGTTAACCTGAGTTTCACATATAACATTCTATATGTATAACAGTCTATTTTAATTTGATAACAGCTTAAATTTTAATATATTGTAAAGCTGTACAGTTTTTGCTCCCCACCATATTTTATACTTTGATGTCATATTTTACATATTTTTATTTTATGTATTTTAACAATTATTTTAGTTTTAGTTAATTTTACTACTTTTGTCATTTAATTGCTATTCTAGCATTATAAGTGATTAAACCACAACTTTTACTATACATATACCTTTAATAGTGAATTTTACTTTTGTATGCTTTTTTGTTATTAATTAGTGTTATTTCTTTTTATGTTAAGGAAGTCTCTTTAACTATTCTTGTAAGACCAATTTAGTAGAGATAAACTCCTTTAGATTTGCTTGTCTAGAAAAATCTCTCTCCTTCAGTTCTCAATGATAACTTTGCCAGTTAAAGTATTGTCGGTTGGAAGCTTTCTCCTTTCAGCACACTGAATATGTCTCCATACTCCCTTCTGGACTGCAAAGTTTCCTCTGAAAGATACTTTGATAGCCTCATAGAGTTGCCCTTGTATGCATTAAAGTGTTTTGGTGTTTTTTCTCCTGCTGCTTTTAAAATTTGTTTGTTATCTTTAACTTTTAATATTTTAATTATAATGTGTCTTAGTATGGACCTCTTTAGGTTTATCATTTTTGGAACTTTCTGGAAGTTCCCAGACCTGAAAGTCTGTTTCCTTTCCCAGATTAAAAGTGTTTTCAGACTTTTTTTACTTTCAATTAATTTCCTGCTCTTTGTCTCTTCTTCTTCAGGGACCCCTATCATGCGAACGTTATTTTGCTTGATGGTGTTCCATAGGTCACTTAAACCATTTTCCCTTTTTAAAATCATTTTTACTGCTCTGTTTGTGTGTGTTCAATGATTTTTCTTCCAGCTCACTGACCCATTCTTCTGATTGATCCAGCTACTATTGAATATCTCTAGTGCATTTGTATTTCGGTTTTTACATTGTTCAGCTCTGGGACTTTAGTTTGGTACTTTCTTACATTTTCTATTTGTTTGTCAAAGTCCTTAATGGGCTCACCCATAATAATGAGAATACTCCATATTAAAGGAGAGTACTCCTGAGTTCAGTGACCATCATTATGACCCTTACTCTGAGTCCTTTATCAGGTAGATATCTTACCTTTGTATCATTATTTTTCCTAAGTTTTTGTCTTTTTTTTAACTTGGAAAATATTTATTTCTTTCCTCATTTTGCTGGACTCTCTGTGTTTGTTTTTATGGATTAGATAAAACAGTTACCTCTCTCAGGCTTGAAGAGGTGACCTTGAGTAGGTGGAGAAACTTATCAACCAAACTTGTCTTAGCCCATTGTCTCTCAAACTTTTTAATTGTCTAAAAATCCCAATTATTCTTAATAGGTCCCTATTGTTGAGGGTGTGTCAAACTTGTCAGTGCTTCCAGGAAAGACAACTGACTTTGCACCTAGTCTCAAGCTGCTCGATGCCAGCCCCCCAGGCAGAAGCTTTTAAAATGCACAAATACTTGAAGTACTATGGGGCTGATATTACAAACCGTACTTGCCTTCAGACTACTCGATTTGGAGGGTCAAGTTCACTTTTCCCTTTGATTTACTTTTTATTCCTATAGAAATAAACTGACGTTAGGAGTTCATCTGGGGTATATGTGGAACAGAACTATAATTAAACCATCCTAAATCCCATTACCCAGAGAAATCTATTTTAGTGGAAAGGACAGTAAAAAAATTTAAATTCTAATTAAAATATAAATAAAAAAAAGTAAAATGCAAAAGTAAATGTAAACAATTACATACACACATAATAATTTTTATTCGACTCTATAAGTATTGTGATAAAGGGCCAGGAAATTCTATCTCTGGGAGGAAATCTAAATGGAAGCAATCATGCAAACCTCTGTGGGAGATATACTTAGGCCCAGGGGAAGTATTATGCTGGCCTCTGTGGCTGAAAGAAACACGCTGGGTTCAAGAATCAAAAAACAGGCTTGTGATGCCGAATGCAAAGAAAGAAGGAGGAAGCCATATGAAATTTAATTAGGGAGGTAGAGTACCAAGAAGGGTTTATGATACAAAACCAGAAATTGCCTCTGACTAAATTAGGCAGAGTGAATACAATGAAAAGATATAGACATTTCAGAGAATGGACAAGAAGAATGCTGGGATACAGCCACAAACACAGAAAAAAGTCACAATTTGTTTCTTCTCTACTGGACACAGCATCCTTCTTGAATCATTCTTTCAAAGATCAAAAAAAAATAGACTTAAAAGTTCAACCTGATCTTGTCATATCATAGTTACCAGGAAGGAAAGAAAAAAAATGCGTGCTTCTTTCTCGTAGTTTCATATACAGAGAAACGTTGGGGTCTATTTTAAAGCAGTAAACGCACAACAGGGGTAGCATCCAAACTTGGAGGAAATTCACAACGCTAGGTTAGCTGAAATATAAAATGTCCATTAAAGGGATTTTATTTCGCTGCTTAAACATTAAAGAGAGAAAAGAATGTTTCTGTGCAACAAATGTAACCATCGTTTAACTTCTGCTTTTCTCTGGCTTTCAAAGATCCCTGAGTGTGTAAACCTGAACTATCGTTACATTTTGGGGGTATCCTGTCTTCTATTTTTATTTGTTTTTAATTTGTAATACTAAATTTAAGATAGCTACAAATACATACCTAAGCATAATATATATTCAAATTTTTAAGTATCAAAGATTTACTTAGGATCTTAAAATAAAAAAGTTTCTTGCTCCATCTTTTTTCTTACCTGGTATGCTTCACAAAGGAAATCACTCTCAAATATTTCTCTTTCTGGTTCTTATGTGCACAATTTGACAAATTCCTAAATAACATATCTGTTAAGATAAGTTTTGAGTGAGAGTAATGGATATTCATAAGGAGAATGGTATAAACAGAATAAAGCTTTGTTTTACTCTGATATTAAAAGCAGACTGAGCAGTTCAATGGCTGATGTGTGCTTCATGAATCAGAGGTGAAGTTTTCTAACCAGTGTTCCCAGTAACAATGACCACAATCTGTTGTGTTTTTTTTTTTTTTTTTAATCTTTCAGGTGTTAGAATGGGGAAATGAAGTCTTCACGTGGATAGTCATATGATCAACTAAATTCCTAAGTTTGCCAAAATCTTTCTTTTGGCAATCTGAATAATGTTTTCAGTTTTTATTTTTTTTACTTGTGCAGTGCTACTGCTTTCATTCTTCAAGGGGAACAGCTGAAAACTGCATTCAGTCAATGAATCCACCTGGAATCCAGCACCTGTGCGTCATTGGAATATGATCCAAATACCTAAACTTGGCTTCCCTTGGGCAAATAATCCAAAAAACTTAAAAAAAAATCTATTATTACAATTGTTATTGTGATAATAGTATTCTTATCAACTCACCACCTATGGTATGATAAACCCTTTATTATTATCATTTTAATCAGATGTCATATTTCCATTTTAAAGATGAGAAAATTGAAACACAGAGAAATAAAATAAATTTCTTAGGATTCTGCATCCAGCTAGTGCAGAATCACCATTTAAAACCAGGTTGTGTGACCATGTTTTTTTCTTTTTTATGTATCATCGTCCCTCCTGTGTGAGTTACCATTATCTACTGATGAGAGACTGAATTTATCCTAGCCATAAAATAGCCAGATATTCTACTGTGAAACTATACATGCCTTGGGGTAGCGAGTTTTATTACTTTGAATATCTCTCTCACTTAATGAAATTGCTGAAATGCGATAGGTTTTTAGTTGATGTATAATAAAGACAAATACCATATGATCTCATCTGTAAGTGGAACCTGATTTAACAAAACAAACTGGCAAGCAAAATATAGCTAGAGACATTGAAATTGACAATGAACTGACAGTAACCAGGGGGAAGAGGGGAGGGGAATGACATGGGAAAGAAGGGGAAGGGACGTAAATGAACATGAATGAGGGACACATGGATGGATTCAAGGGAGGATAGGATTGAGGGTGGGAAGTGGGCATGGTTAGGGAGGGGGGAAATGTGGGAAAATGAAAACAACTATATTTGAACATCAATTAAAAAAGTAAAAAAAATGCTTATGATTTTATAATAAAACAGTTTGCAATAAAAAGAATTATTTTTAAATCAAATATTTAAAAGGAAAAGTAGTTTAATACAAAATAAACTACATACACATTTTGAAAAATGTGTGTAATCTTGCTCCAATGCACAATGTATAATATACAGACTGAAAAAGAAGTGGGATGACTAGTATCAAGCTCACATTTATAGGCAGGTTTCGGGTGGACAATGAAGAAACATAACAATTACTATCTATAGCAATTATGAAATGTATGCCCTAGAACATGACTAAACTCCTTGGCTAGACATTTTAGATGGTTCTGGTTAGGCTGTAGTGAAACAGACTTTTTAATAAATACAGTGTTTTATCTTAATATTTAGAATGACACTAAACATGACTTTTATATTTATCTCTCTTTATAAATAGTACCTCCTGTTTTCAACCCCTGAGATTACTTTAAGTCTTATTTGCTGTCCTTTCAGACCCTCTGAATAGAAGTGGTGATAATGGGCATAAAAATTGATTCAATGTTTTATTCTGAATTTCTGGTCTTTTTCTACCTGGTTTCCGTAACTCCCTTAGTGTGCCCACTTCGCCTCAAATAACAGTAGCTATATTGTAGCCATCTGCATTAGTTTTCCATCTTGGTTGTAACAAATCAACCCAAACTCAGTGGCTTAAAACAATACCCATTTATTACTTCACAGTTCTACAGGTCAATAGAACAGGTTGCTTCACATGAATGCTCCATCTAAAGTTTCACAAGATGAAAATCAAGATGTTGGCCTGATGGGCTCATCACAAGACCCTGGGATGAATCTGCTTCTAAGCTAATTCAAATTTTGGGACAAATCTACTCCCTATAGTTTGTAGACGTAATATTTTTGATTTCTTAACTTGCTGTTAGCATAGGGTTGCCCTTTCTTGGTCTACCATAACATCCTTCCTCCCCAAAAATGGTTAAGTGGAAAGCAACACCTTTATCTCATATCTCAAAGTAGATTTACAATTTGAAAAAGGACAGTCTTATAACTATTTCAATTTGAGGGACAAAAACAATTTACTTCTCATACCTTCCACAGTTGAGTAAGTCTAATGAATGAATATTGTCTCTGTTCATGGGTGGGCTCACTCCACTTTCAGCTCTTGTCTTTCACACAATTTTACTGAGGGCAGTAATAGATAGTCAACAGATGATCATCCCAACTGTCTTTCTGTGTTATCATGATGCCAAGACCTCAGTTTCCATACAGACTGATTTTCCTGGCATTATAAATAAAAGTCTCACTCAGTATTTTACCACTGCATTAAAGGAATAAACCCATCATAGGTTTCCATTCTCAAAGTCTATTATCTTAACATCAGCTAAAATGATTGCACTATTTAAACTTTAGTTTTGGCAGGTCTCTACTTTCAGACAGAAAATTTTGTATTAGTTGGGATTAAGTTTATCTGTGAATGATAAAAAATGTAATAGTGATACTTCATACAACATACAAGGTTTTTCTCTCGTGGGTAAATTTCTGGGGTATACTCAATGTCTAGTGAGGAGCTCTTCATGTCAGGTACCAAGAGGGTAGGTCAATTCTATCTCTTTATCTTCTTTCCACAGATTCAGTCTTATAGTTGGGTATGTCAACATTTCTTGTCTAGGAACCAGGCAAAGGAAAGAAATTTAAAACAACGTACTTACAAATCATTGCTCAGAATGTAGTCATGTGCCCAAATCCAGGGTGGAGGGGAGTTTAGATGGGAATAGATGCTTTTAATCTGAGTAACCCTGAGGTTAAAATATGTTATAAAGTTGGAAATGCAGAATTGAAATGAGGGATGAAGTCTCCAAAATCTTTTTTTACCCAGGACCTGTAAATCCTGAGTTTCCTTCTCCCACTGGGACAAAATGAAGCAGGTAGGCAAAGGACTCCCCAGGAGGGACTGAGCTATAGCAAGTTGACAGGAATGGAAAACCCATTTGCAATCCAGATGCCCAGGGATAGGTGGGCTGAAATGAAAATGGAAAGCAGCCAGAATAAGCACATTGGACTACGAAGGTTCTTTGATCTTCCAGACCTAAGAGTCTCCTTCCCTGTGTTGACATAGGGACTCTGAGAAGCATCTGTGGGGTATCACAGGCCCCCACTGACAGAAACTCAGCACTCTGGGCTGAGGAAATCCTTTCAACCCCCTCAGACTACACTGACAGGGATCAGAGGCAGGCCCAGCAGCGCCATACAACAAGTATGACCACCAACTGCTATTTGAGGTGCAGTACAAAAATGTAGGCCAGGGCTGGCCTGCTAAACTTAATCAAGGTGACTTCCTGTGGAAAAAATCAGAGCTTTGAATAAAACACAGACTCTTATACATAATAGATAAAATATCCAGGATAGAATCCAAGATCACTCATTTCAGAAAAAAACAAGAAAATCACAACCTGAAGGAAAAAAGACAACTGATTCTATTAAGATGAATCAGATGTTGAAAGGATCTGATGGCAATTTTAAAGCAGCCCTTAAAAATAGTTTAAAGAATTAAAAATTATCTCTCAACAGACGAAAAACTGAAAGTCTTAGCAAAGAAATAGGTTATAAAAAGAAACAAATTGGAAGTTATAGAACTTAAAATATAGGAAGAGCAATAGAGGAAATCTTCCCTTCACACTTCTACTTCCTAGACTCTTTCAGCTTTTCTTTTTTAAAAAAATACTGTACTCTTCTTCTTTTTTTTTTTTAAGATTTTACTTATTTACTTATTTTTTTTAGGGGAAGGGAGAGAGAAATAAATGCAGAGAAACACCAATGTGTGGTTGCCTGTCATGCACCCCACACCTGGGACCTGGCCCACAACCCAGGCAACCCAGTGTACTGACTGGGAATCGAACCATTTACCCTTTGGTTCACAGGCTGGTGCTCAGTCCACTGAGCCACACCAGCCAAGGCTTTTCTTTTCTTTTTTGAAGATGATACTGTACATCCTTTTTTGAAGCCATGATTCAATTTTCATAACTTATTCACAGGAAAATTTGAAAGGTAGAAATAATTTTATCTTTAATAAAAGAATGACTAACTATGGATTTAAGAAATAGAAAATATTTATTTTTTCATTTATATAGCAAAATAATGGTGTATATTTTAACTGAGTTGAACTTAACTTCAAGATAATGGGAATTTATTGAAATATTTAGAGTCTCAATAAGCTATTTAGAATATTTTACTGTTAGAAAGACTAGGAATATTTGACATTTCTTAGATTGCTCTTTTATGAGAGACAATATAAACTTTACTTTGATGTCTTTTTTCCTATCATTGCTATGATCTCATATTCATAAATTCAAATGAGTCCTGCTACAGTATGTGTAGATCTATTTATGTTTGTTATTATTATCTATCCTGCTTAGAGGTCATTGCATACATCTGTGTCATGACTCTTTTCAGCATTTTCTTTAACAGTAAGGTATTGCCTTTTAAAGTATTTATTTCCAATTGAATCTTAACTCTGCCCTTTGGGATTCCAATTATATGCATGTATGTTTCTGAGTCTCATTCATTTTTCATAATATTTATGTATTTAAACATATTTTTTTCTTTGGTGATATATATGTATCTATACACATATATGCTTCATATATATTTCACATATATATTTTATATATACGTATATATTCATGTATATGTATATATGTAAAATATTTACTTATTTTTTAAAGATTTTATTTAATTATTTTTAGGAGGGGAAGAGAGGGAAAAAGAGAGGCAGAGAAACATCAATGTGTGGTTGCCTCTTGCGTACCTGGGAATCTGGCCTGCAACCCAGGCATGTGCCATGAGTGGGAATCAAACTGCGGCCCTTTGGTTCACAGGCCAGCACTCAATCCACCGAGCCACAACAGCCAGGGCTCAGAAAAATTTTTGAAAATATTTCTAAAAAGTAATATATAAATAAAAGTTTTAGCTAATAAACTTTCAGGGTATATTCAATATAAAACATTTCTCTTCTTACTTTAGAATGGTACATAAATTTTCCTTTTTACCAGCTCATTTCATAATCATTTAAATTAATATTTTCCTTTTCTCCTACAGATAATGAATTACTGTGTATTTTGATAATGACACTTACAAATGCATTTGTCTATGTTTTTAATTAAAATACTCTTTCTTATTTAAATAATTCCATCTAATTTAAAATATTAACTTCACAGGATCACTCTGCTTTTGGCAATTGGAACATTCCAAAAGATTAATGAAATAGAATATAACTTTAAACTTCATTTTTCCAGCAAAGTAAAAATATACTTAAAATAACAACCTTTTACAATTCATGCAACTAAGTATTAGAAAAACTTGGCTGTCCTGTTTTTGTATGAAACTGTTCGGTAGACAGCTAGAATTCATTTATTTTGCCCTCTGAATGACACTTGACACCATGTGCAATCAACAATAGATTTATATATTTGTAAATAAACACTGAATGCCTCAAAAGTATTCTTTTATTTAAGTAAAATGAGTCATTTACCAGTTAAGCTAAGACAACACATGGTTTAATGTGTAAAATGTTTTTTAAAATATGGAATTTTAACTGCATTGACTTTATGTACAGTGCATACCTTCCAATTTAATTAATGGCATATGTAGGAGGAAATAGCAGGTTAATACTTTCATGGGCTTTAGAGTTTATCTTCCCTAACTTTTCATTCTTAAAATGATAAAGGACTTCACATCACAACAAGTAGATCACTAATGGAAAAAATGTAATGACGTGGATGCAAATATTCTTTAAAAATTCACGAGTATTATATTATGCTGCCATGAGAAGTTTTTCAAATAAAAATAGAAAATGTACAGTCAAGTCAACTGTACAGTTCTTAAGAGTAGTAGTAAGTAATGGTAGGGAGTGTGTACTGCTTTAAGGGACTACTGAATGTCACTATAACATTTGGCACAATATATAATTCCATATATTTTCCATTTCTCCACATAAGTCTAGCTAAAAGTCCATTTTAAATGATTTACTTATTGGTAGGTATTTCCAACAATAATTTTAACACTGGCATTTCCATTATGTAATACTGAGTGATAGAACAACAGAAATGTTGACCTAAATTATTGCTGATAGTTTTTCAATCAGCCAAATGGCTATTCATTGGTTAAGAGTATAGATCATGGCATAGTTAGGTAAAATATTACTATTGCTCAAAACAAAATACTGGAACTTAGTTCAAAACAAACATGAGGTAATTTATCTGGTAGAAAGTAAAGATAGAGGGTTGAACTTAGAGAAAAGCACAGTAACTTTCAGCAATAGAAGGAGGCCACAAAGTTTAGTGTGTCAAAAAGGTGAACACCAAGATGAATAACTATTGTTTCACTACTTTATAGAAATTGAGAGAACACTAGATGATTTCCCTGGGGCACAGGTCATCCTTAAAAACTCAGCTGAAAAGCAAATGTCTGGATTTGAACAAATTGGATATTGCTAGAGAAAATGCTTTCTTAGAAATTAGTTTGTGGTTTCATTAGAACAAATAAAAATGAAAATGACAATTTCACTTGATCATTAAAATGACCTTGGGAAAGTTATATAAACATACTGAGACTTTCTTGTGTAAAACATGGAAAATATTAATTATATATGTTATCCAGAAGAAAAAAGATATGGTACCTAGAGATATATACATATAGATATATAGATATGTAGATATATAGATACATATAATGTCCTTGCCTTCTAAATCTAATATAGACCAGGTGTTCATGCAATAACTTTATATTTCAGTAAACATCACTTGTAGACTTGAACAATAACTAATCTAGTTTTTAAGAAATAAGCAAATCATTTTTAGAAACTCAAATTTCACACACACACACACACACACAAATGTATTATTCTGTTTAACTTTTTTTCCAGTGTTATGTGCTCAGCATAAGAAATAGTATTTTGTGCACAAAGCTACCAATTTACTTTCAGCTACATAGGTCAAACATCTTGCATATAGCCTGGGCTTTAAGAACCAAGAATTTCATCAATTGATTGAGCTCCAGCCTGCAAACCAAAGGGTCACTTGTTCAATTCCCAGTCAGGGCACATTCTTGGGTTGTAGGCTAGGCTCCCAGTTGGGAGGGTGCAAGAAAAAACCATCATACATTGATGTTTCTCTCCCTTTCTTTCTTCCTCCCTTCCAGTCTTTCTGAAAATAAATAAATAAACTCTTTAAAATTAAAAAAAAATAAATATTAAAAAAGAGCCAAGAAATTTAAAAAAGTAAAATACAGATGTAAATCTGATATATACTGAATATAGTTGCATGAATCTACTTACTTTTTTAAAAATTCTTCCATTTGCTCCAGATATTGTTATTTGAAAGTTGGGGTAGTTAATTAGATTACCATAATACAAAGGGAAATTTATTTTCATGTGTATCCTGGAAATCCTAAAACAGATTTATTTCTTGCATAAATGAGTGACACAATGACTTTAACAAAGTTGTAAATTTCTGAAATTTTTCAATTTTAGTAATTTTCCCTCTAAGTTGATCTTTGTCTATCACCTATTTATATCTATCTCTCTCTCTATCTATCTACCATTATCAATCTATCATCTATTTTTTGTTTATTTTTTTAGCCTTGAGAGACATAGAGAACAGGTTTTCAGGAGCTCTAAACTTTTAGCTCTGTTATTTTTCAGATTTCAGACAATGCCCCCAGTGTTCTATGTCAAAGCCTATAGAAAATACTACTACATTTGTTTTGCATTATTTGGCCATACTGAACCAATACATTTTTGTTTGTGTTCATTGCCCCATTGGGTCACACACTGATCACTATAGGCATTGGGAAGTGTGGGTGCTCATAGTAAATATATCCACTGTCTACATGCATTAGTATAGAGGTAATTTTCCATATGTCATGCAAAAAGTTTTTATCACAATGAAATTGGTACTGTTCCTGGACTGTAAAAACAACCATAACCCATTGCCATGCACACCTTGGCTATGAAGCACACACCCATTGTTTTCCAGATTTATAATATGAAAGAAAACTAGCGCGCACACACACACACACACACACACACACACACACACAGGCAAAGTTTTAACAGCAAATATGGCATGGACACAAACTTTCATCAGTAAGAAAAAATAGTTTGTATTAGGCTAAGATTGTATTTGGTCATTTGTCATAAGATATGTCCATTTTCTTTTTGTTATATTGGAGTTGAGAAAGAAGTTGGAAGTGTAAGATATTTCATGCAGAGAAATGGTTAAGTGCTCTTTTTAGGTAAGAACCCCTTGCACGATTCACCATGAGAAAAAAAGCAAAAGTCTTACTGTGTCTCCTTGGATTTTGGAGCAAATATATATTACACTTGGATATGTTGCTTAACCCATTTATCAGGTGATTCAGAAGGTTGCCAATTTTGAGTGAGTTGTGGAGCAAAATACATCTCTTGTATCAGTTTCAAGCTGTGGTACAAGCTGTCCTGTTTTATGATCCAGCACATCAAATATTATTAGAAGTAACTGTGAAATTGATAAATTCTGAATGGGATCTCAGGTGAGTTCTCTTTGGAGAATCTCAGCCAAGACCAGTAGGGTTTTGGAAGACTTCCAGGTTATAGCTTGCTAATGAGCTCTGGTAGAAGCTAAACTCCTGACCAGGGGATACCAAGTTACTATGACTCTCTAATCACCACTCATAAACATAACATATAAGATAAACTAAATCATGCTAAACCCCAAATTAGACAATTAGACATGCATAGTAACACTCAAGGTCATGGTTGATTTTACACACACACACACACACATGCACACACTCAGTTGATCCTTGAATAACATGGGTTTCAACTGTGTGAGTCTACTTACATGTGGATTTTTTTCAGTAACACTTGTACTATTAGGATTCTGCAGGTATGAAGGGTCTATACCATTCTGTATAGGGGACTTGAGCACCCAAGGATTTTCATACCAATGGAGGGTCATGGAACCAGTGTACCACAAGTCCTGAGGGGCAACTTAAGTTTTTAGGCAGTCAAAAATTATGTGGGTTGTTGACTATGTGGTGGTCAGCACCCCTAACCCTGCATTGCCCAAGGGTCAACTATATATGTAAACTTACATATGTGCGTATATATACCCTTTACATCCTGAGAACACAAGTAGTTTGTATAAGCAAGTGTTTCAGACCTCCGTGGAACCTGTTCTACTTTGCTGTCTCTCTCTCTAGGTATCCTATACCTAGGGTCTCACAGAGAGTTGCCTAGTATCTGTCCTCATTTACAGATGGAACTACATTATATTTCAGGTGTGACAATATGCATGGATGCTGCATGATAATATTACAATACCGAATGACTGACCTCAGTGACAGAAAATCCTTCCAGTAGAGACATATATATGTGAAATCTCTTGTCCACTTTGTGTAAAAATATAGATGGCTTGAAATATAAACATACTCAGGTATGGACCCTAAGCAGTGAACAGATGCTAAGAATCAGAAAAAAAAATATCAATGCAGCAAATAGATCTGAAGGGATAAGAAGTACTACCTATGGGTAGGTAGTACTTTCTGCATGAACACATTACATAAAGCTATTATTATTCAATGAACATGCCACCAGGGACAACTACAGTGAAAGATCATGATTTCTGCTTTGTAGACTTTTCACCAAGACTTTTCTCCATAAAACTACTGCTACATACAAAACTTGCTAACATTAGACGTCCATGCTGTAACCCTGACACAACACAATTATCACAAGTGACCAGTTTGCTACCTACTGGTAGTTTGATCAAGTCCTTTTAGTCATGGATTGAATAGTGATTTTTTGCTCATAAACATAGATATATTTTCTGGGTATGCATTTGCCTTCCCTGAAAATAATACTTCTATTGGCTTTCTATAATTTGCTTATTATTTATTTTTATTTAATGATGAGGAAAAATCTGGTCTCTGTTCCTCCATCTTGGACAGAAATGGAAGTTTTATATTTTTTAAACATTAAAATATATATCTTGAGCAGGGGCAATATTGAGTAAGGCAAGATGGTAATAAATAAAGACTATTTCAAGTCCATAGCTAATAACGTGATTGGCATATAAGAAGCTGTCCATGTTCCAACTATGCATCTTGATAAGTTTCATATGTATATACATCCATAAAACAATGATCACAGTCAAGATAATGAGTATATCCAGTCACAACCACATATGTTTTCTTGTCCCTCGTTGTACAGCTTCTTATATGCCAACCACACATTAATAAACCTCCTTTTGAAAAAATTCATTTTCCCTTACCATTCCTTACTAATTACATTAGTAACTTTAATAAGTAAATTACATTTACTAATATTAGCATGTTCCCCATTGATCACAAGTAGTGACCTGGTAGAACTAACTATAGGATATTGTACTGAAGGCTGAAATTATGGTCCCAACTGGAAGATAAAATCCTATGAATGGAGTGACAAGTTTATCTACATTACATAGTATACATTTTAAGCCAGTGGCCAATACATAAGCTCCTTTCCCCGAGATGGACAGCGTGGCCTTGAGAAGTATTGGGTAAAACTGAGAAGAGCCCTTCTCACAGAGACCTTAATAACATAGTCCATGTGTTCTAACCTCCTTTCCCTGGAAAAGACCAACAAATGAACACCTCCACCAGAAAAAGCACAGATTTAGATGAAATGGAATTTAAGACTGTCTTTTAGTGACTTGGCTGAGTATGTAATTGAATTCAGTAGTGAGGCGATAAAAAATATTACTGCTAACTAGAGAGAACAAGGACGACACCCTTTAGAATCCAGGTGATTCAATGAGATGTTTCTTTGCACTCCCTTATCCTATATTATTGTTAAGTGGAAAAACATATTAATCAGTTAGGGCATGATCACCAAGGGCCCAAAGTCTGTAAGAATAAAAACGTCCTTCTACCTGGCCAGTAACCTAGTGCAGCTGAGTTGCCGGCAGAGAGAGTAAGAAGAGCATAGCATAGGTGTCTGTAGAATCATGCTACGCTTTACAGTTTAGGGTTCAAGACAAGATGCAGTGGTGAATATTGTCACTAATACGGTTTATGATTTATGTTTAATCTACTTTTTTTCCCTAACTTTCTACCTTAACTCCTTTGTATCTTGCATGAAAATACCTTATGTGAAAATATTTGATGTTGGCTAATATTTAAGGTTTCAAGAGAAATTGGCATTACATGGTGGTGATACAGTAAATAATGAAACATCATGGGCACCTTGTGTTTAAATCACAAATCCCTATTTTATGCTGTGGTTTTCCTATACTAACAACTTAAAGATAGTCTCTTTAAACTATGGCAAGTCTTTGAATCACATCGTTTATTTCACCATCTTTATTGTAATGCTGATGAGATGCCATAGGGACTTAACTCTTCTCTATATCAATTAATCTATGATAAAACTGGTTATGTTATACCATTCACCATCATTCCAAGAACCTGTTGATGATAATGAGTGAAGACTTGCTGTATTTAAACAGAAACTAGGGGACTTCCGGCAAGATGGAGGCATAGGTGGATGCACTGTACCTCTACGTATAACCAAGATTAGAACAACAACAATTTAGAGGCAGAATAACACCCAGAACTGACAGAGAATTTATCTGAATGGAAGTCGGACAGCCAAGAAGTTGAAGTAGACCCGTTCATCCAGATCAGCAGGAGGGGCGGAGACGAGCAGCAGCCGGGCGCGGGTCTCGAGCAGGGAGAACAGGGAGAACTGGGTGCATAGGCAACTGGGAGAGCATAAGCCATCCTGGGTGTGCAAGATCGCAGTGGGTGGACCCTGAGTATGCAAGCAGCAACTGGCAGACCCAGTGAGGCTGCAATTGTGAACCGGGGCAGAGTGTGCAACCAAGGATCCCAGGGGAGGGACTGAGATCCCAGGAGAACAGAGCTACTGGAGCTACCACCATTGTTGCCTCCCACCCCCGCCCCCACATACAACATCACAATCTAGTGACTGGGGTGCCCAGCCCCAGTTCACACCTAAGACTCCACCTCTCACCGGTAACAGAAGCGACATGTCTCAAACAGAAAAACAGATCAATGCCCCAGGGCTCATCCTTTTGAGTGACTAAGAGATTGCCAATCTATCAGATGCACAGTTCAAAACACTGGTGATCAGGAAGCTCACAGAATTGGTTGATTTTGGGCACAAATTACATAAAAAATGCAAGTTACCATAGAAGAGATGAAGGGAGATGCACGGAGAACCAATAGTGATGGGAAGGAAACTGGGACTCAAAACAGTAGAGTGGACCAGAAGAAAGAAAAAAACAACCAAGCAGGAAAGAATGAAATAACAAGAATTCAAAAAAAACGAGGAGAAGTTTAAGAACTTTCAGGACATCTTTAAACATTCCAACATCCGAATTATAAGGGTACCAGAAGGGGAAGAGGAAAAGCAACAGATTGAGCATGTATTTGAACAAATAATAAAGGAGAACTTCCCCAGTCTGGCAAAGGAAATAGACTTCCAGGAAATCCAGGAAGCTCAGAGAGCCCCAAAGAAGTTGGACCCAAGAAGAAACACACCAAGGCACATCATAATTACATTAGCCAAGGTAAAAATGAAGAAGAGAATCCTAGAAGCAGCAAGAGATAAGGGGACAGTAACCTACAAAGGAGTTCCCATCAGACTGTCAGCTGATTTCTCAAAAGAGACCTTACAAGGCAAGAAGGGGCTGGAAAGAAATATTCCAAGTCATGAAAGACAAGGACCTATATTCCAGATTACTCTATCCAGCAAAGCTTTCATTTAGAATGGAAGGGCAGATAAAGTGGTTTTCAGATAAGGCCAAGTTAAATGAGTTCATCATCACCAAGCCCTTATTTTATGAAATATTAAAGGGACTTATCTAAGAAAAGAAGATAAAGAAAAGACATGTATAGTAAAAGGACAGCAAACTCACAATTATCAACAATCACACTTAAAGCAAAACTAAAAGAAACCAAGCAGACAACTAGAACAGGAACAGAACCACATAAATGGAGATCACATGGAGGGTTAGCAACAGGGGAGTGGGAGGAGGAGAGAGGGGGAAAAGGTACAGAGAATAAGTAGCATAGATTGTAGGTTGAAAATAGATAGGGGGAGGATAAGAATAGTATAGGAAATGTAAAAGCTAAAGAACTTATAAGTATGACACATGGACATGACTAAAAGGGGGGATATGGGTGGGAGAGGGTATACAGGTTGGAGGGGAGTGAAGAGGGGGAAATGGGACAACAGTAATAGCATAATCAATAAAATATATTAAAAAAACAGAAACTATATATAGTGTACTATAAGTGTATATTAGGATTGTTTTTTTTTTAAGTTTTATCCCATCATAGGCAATGTATACATGTCATAAATGAATTAGCATTATGTGTCAAGTCATTTAAAACTACTCGTTTACATGACAAAGTTGGGTTTGAGTTATTGACTAATTTACTTTATAGAATAATTCCGGTTCATGCATTTATCTGAATACATTTTTGTCCAAGTATTCATGAAATTAGCCTGTTAACTGAATCAATAATGGTAACAAAAATAAAAAACCTACATGTGAATTGTATAAATTGTACAAATTGTATTTGAAGGTGCATTGATTTGTAAAGCATCTTTGGCATTATACAATGCCAAACATAAATGAAACACATGCTAAAGTTCTATTTTGGAAGAAAGTTATGAGATGAAAGCACTTGAAAATATGTGAACCTATAATTAGACATAGTAAAGTGTTAAATTGGTTACACGGCCATGCATTTCAACAATTCCTATTAGTTAATGATTTCATTAACCTTATTTTTCTCCCTCTCTGAGATATATTAAAAGCTACTGCTTTCCCTTAATTGCAGTCTTAGCATGCGTTCATCCCCTAAAGGCTGTGCAGGTTGCTTAGCAAAGGAAGCTTTGTGCTGTCAGTCTTTTATCACAGAATGTAAGTGATCGTGTCTATCATTGCATGTAAACAGTGGAAGGACTAATCCTGAATGTGTGCATCAAAGCATTTCAATTGTTTCTAGATGACAAGTGGCCTTGAACAAAGAAAGGTATCTAAACCCTTTTACACATCCTGCATAAATAAGAAATGACATTTAATTGGAACAAGCTGTGTGCGAGTGGGTCTCCTGGTTGGATAGATTATTTTGATTTATCAGATCGGTGTGAAAGCTGGCCATATTTTGGCCATACCTGATCTGCCATGTCAACTGCCTCAGTGGTAGGTACAATTTTTTACAGTTTTTTCAAAATCAAGTAAGCCCACCTATATTGATACTATGAAAGAACACCTTGAAACATTTTGAACATTTAAGTAAAATCACAAATCGTTAAAATAGTTTTTAAAATATTTTTTTCTTGAAATATTTAGGAACATCTTACAGCAATCAGCAGCTAAGTGGGAATATCATTCTCTTTATATATCTTTTCCTATTGGAGACATTTATTGAAACAGTATTTTTATCTCAATTTAGAATGTGACCTTGCTCCTCGGGGAAAATAAAAATGAAGCCCTGTTGCATTTGATATTTCAGAAAAGTTGCTCAAAATCTGCAGCTATCAGGAACTGTGGTTTGGACCTGCCCCAAGTCACCAAAGTCATCAAGTAGCTGTATGGGATCGTACGTCGTCACTCCTTTCCTCGTCACCACTTTCTTTGATGAACACTTTATTATGTTTGAAACTACTGTAAGGACTTAGCTTCATAAGTGCTGCCCTAAATTAGATTTGACATACTAGATTCTTAAAACTTCTCAACAGGCATATGGGATATCTCATGGGCAATTAAAAGAGAAAACCTTTAAAGGTAAGTTAAATGGACAATAAGTATCATAACATATCTTATTTAGAAAAAAATCCTGCCTCAGTAAAAAATTAGCTAAAATATTAAAAGAGAATTAGCTAAAATACTAAGTAACATCATTTGTAAAATACTAAAAAAATTACATACAGTATAACATAAAATACAATGTGAATTAACCTTAAGCATTTGTCTTCTATAAATCTTGAGAACACAATCATATAGAGTATTCATATTCCAAGTAATTTTAATCTCACACATATATATTCTACACGCATATTTATGAAGAAATAAAGGTAAAGGTGTTAAGAAAAGAAACTCACAGACACAGACAACAGCATGGTGATAACAATAGGGGAAGGGGATGGGTGGAAGTAGAAAAGGGTATAAGGGGGATAAATGGTGATAAAAGGAGAGTTGACTTGGGGTGGTGAACACACAATACAGATGATGTGTTATAGAATAGTACAACTGAAACCTATATAATTACAATAATCAATGTCACTTCCAGATTCAAAACAGTAAAATAGTAATAACAAAATACACCTGAATCTTTTTAAGCTTTAGAAACTATGATATAAAATTTTTTGTCATATGTTCTAAGAAGCAAAGAAAAATGAAATTCATTGTTTTAATGAAAACTCCATGCCTTTATTATTTTTGTCAGCTTAATTGCAAAATTTTACAAGTTTTAGAAAAGTCATAAAATCAATGTAGTATGAAAGTTCTTAACTGTTGGAGCTAATGGTGAAGTCAGTTTCATTTCTTGTTCATTGACAATGCTGCAATTATATCAAAATCATTTATATGAGGATGTTCATTTCTAGTTGTCCCCAAATTAGAAAATGAAAAATCTAGTCCATTTATTAAGATGTTCTTAAAGTTTTGGGGCAAAAGATAAATAAAATACAAAATGCATCTAGCAAGGGTATGAAAATATGAAGGTTGCATTTATCACAATTTATGGGACCTCTGAGGACCTGGCCCTTTAAACCGTTTCTCCCTTGAACTCTGTCCTAGTTGTAAAGACTTCATAGTAACTAATAACTATAACTTCCGTTTTCAAACTCCTTCTCATTAGCATTTAAGGCCATTAAACAAGTTTGGAAATTTGTTAATTTGTATGACATGAGTTTTCTTTACTAGACATATTTTTACTTAAGAGATATGGAGATCCTTTGCAAATACCTACTTTTCTGGCAATCTCATTTTTTAGTGACAAAAAAAAGTCACATCAAATGAGATGTTTTTTAAAGGTCATTTGAAATTCAATGACAAAATCAGAAGAATAGTATGTATTCTATTTGCTTTAAGTGCTTGCACAAGACAAGGAAGACTTGATAGGTCAAAAATAGCCCTAGCCACATCAACAGTGGTTAAAGTTGGGCAGTGACTGCTATTAGCAATTATTTTCCTCCTATAATAAACACACCAAGAACATGTTTGGTTCTCTATGATGCTGGTTCCTTAGGTTTGCTTATTAACTATAACTCAATTTAAGTTAAAAATTAGTGAGTGAATGTTGTTCATTTTAAAACAGCAGATGACATTAACATGTTTTGCATAAATGGTAACAATGAATTCAGGTCATTATTATTAATAAAACATGTAGTTCTCACAGAGTTCAACGAGCTTATTTTTACCATTTAGTATTTTAAAGACAATAAATTTCCATATGTGTACATGTTTAAAAAACAAACGTTGAAATTAAAAATAACAGAATTGCTTTACCCTAATTAAAATAATAAAATGCTTTTAAAAGTCATTAATAACAGTTTCTCTCTTATGAGACATCCCAACCATTACTACTGCCTCTTGTGTTTACACATCTATTATTACCAGAGTTCTTTTTTTTTGTTGTTCAAGTACAGTTGTCTCCATTTCCTCCCCACCATGCCCTTCTCCATCTCCATCTCCATCTCCCACCCTCAAACCTACCCCTTCCATTTTGTCCATGTGTCCTTTATACATGTTCCTTGATGGCCCTTCCCTTATTTTCCCCCAGACAAATACTATATGATCTCACCTATAAGTGGAACCTAATCAACAACAACAACAACAACAACAACAACAACAAACAAGGGAGCAAAATAGGACCAGAGACATTGAAATAAAGAACAGACTGACAGTAATCAGAGGGGATATCATTGCCTGAGCTTGTTAAAAAATTATCATTTTTGATAAAACATTACACAGGAATAAAGAGTTTTAAATTTTTTTGATAAACAAAAAAACAGATCTGTGTAACAGTGATATCGTTGAGTATCTATTTAATGAGGGAATCTTCCATTTTAGTAAATTTAATCACATTTTATGTAAAAAAAGGAACAACACTATAGTTGTTTTCCAAATGTATTATTTAACATATATGTGTGCTTTAATGGTAAAAACTATTTACCAATGAGCAAAATATTATGTTAGGATAATGTGAAGCTAAGAAGACATAAAATTAAAAAGTAAAATAGGATTTAAATAAGTGTTTTCTTCAACAGCATGGTATCATGAAATGATAAGTTTTCAAAAATTATGTGTACTAAAAGCAATGAAATATTTACTATAAAAAGATAAACAGAAAATTTTCTAATTTTTTAAATTACAGATACACACTTTCATTTATCTTTCATGTACCACAATTTTGCTTGCAAAAAATTGAAAGGACATCAATAAAATAAAACAGGTTAGTTTTTGGTAGTATATTTAAGATGTAGGATCTAAACATAAAAAAATATCTAATTTACATACATTTAGAACTTGGATTTGGTTTAGATGGTTGTGCGATCCAAATGTTTTTTGTGGTTTCTGAAGTGTTCTGAAGCAGATAATTCAGTTATACTCAATATAGCTGACAATCACTCAGGCATTTTATTCTCCCCAGTGGTAAATGTTACTTTTCAAATTTAGCATAAGCAACAAGCCACATTAATGTAATTAATGTTGCAAATTCATTTGTAATAATATAAAAATTACTGACTGGTAATGTGTCAGGCATTATTGTACTAGCTACTTTAAGTGAATATCGTAATTTAGAGATAAGGAGTTAAAGCTTAGAGAGGCTTAATAACACGTAATAACATGGCTTGCAAGTGGCAGAATCTGTAAATTGATTGTTTCTAAACAGACATTTTTTCCTGATTACAGTGTAATCTCTACCTATGTAATTTATTTAAGGAAAGAAAGTTCACTAATATCTTGTCTCATTCTATAGTATCAGTATAAGTCCATGCAGGTCCTTTTATTTTAGTATAATTGTTTTATGACTATAATATTTTATAAGTGATGTTTGCATTTAACAACTAAAGAACTACTTATTTTTGCCTAGCACTCTAATGACTATATCTATCTATGTCTATATATCTATATCAAATACCAAGAAATCTCAGATTCATTGTTTTGGAAATGAGCATAGGATATTACCAATATTTCTCTTAATACATTTTCAAAAAAAGCTCAGGATTATTTTTATTGACTGAATCATAATATTATACATCTTAGTCATATGTTAATTATTTGATGTTTAATATTTAACTGGTTAATAGACTATAACTGATTAAGGATAATAACATAACACACATATAACTATATTATAATCATATCTAAAGAGATAATTTTATTCATGTTTTGCAAAACACATATTGTTACTATCTAATATCTTTTTACCTAAACATTAAAATTCAATTTTAATATTATTTAACTTGAAAGGTATTTTGGGAAGAGTGATTTTAATAATCTTCTCACAATCTCAATAAACCAAGTAAGAGTTGCATTACAATGGTTAACTCCATTATTTTCACTAGTTCACATTATCCTCTTCTCAGGCTTTCAAAAACCCTGATGTATTCCATCCTGAATCATAATCCTCCTTCTCGAACAGAGGATCTTGCAGCAGTTTAGCTTTCTGTCTCATCTGTTGGGATAAGCACTATTACTGCTAAGAACTTCCTAAGTGATTCTTCATTTAAAAAAAATTAACAATGCAGGTACAAGATTGCAAAAGTGGTATTCATTGGGTATTTTCTGGTAATGTAATAAACAAAGGGCTGCAGCTGTCACTGAGCCACTCCACCGGGAATTGGGTTTATTCTATCTGACAACTACAAAGACTTCTGTGAACAATCTCTGTCTAGTTCACTCTAATCACTAAGGATTCTGCTTTCTTTTAAATGGAAAAAGGGGGTTTTGAACAATTTCAAGTTTTATTCTGAAAAGCCAGCTCATCCTTTTGCTGTATTCTTGTTACAGTTACTTTTTTCTACACTGTCTGAACACGTGGTCTTTAAACATTATATAATATACAAAATTACTTAGACTCTGTTAACTACCAAGCCTCTGCATCACTAGATAGGCTTCTTATGCTTTTCTGTTAAAGTCCATACTTATGAAGCTCATTCATAAAATACTTTAATATACTATCTCACTTAAATTTTGATATTTACTTCATTATTAAATTATAGTGGCTGTGATACACCAGTTCAAAGATAGGCTACAGAAAAGTGTTACCTAAGATGTATTTAAAACCCATATTCTTTGGTTTTCACTTCACAGCAACACCCCCTCCCACAAAACAGTCCTACATAAAAATCTTTATTTTCCCAAAGCTACTATTTCAAAACTATGTGTACATCACATAAGTGCAACCTTAAGGCAGCAATATAAAGTGGTTATATAAAAGCTCACCCAATTCCCGTTGCTACTACGTGAGAAATAAATCACAGGCTATTAAAATTTAAAATAAATAAAGCACAAGTCATTGATTTTGGCAAGAAAGGCCCAGAATGTGAATGATATTTGCTATTGTTTATTGAAAAACATAGTTGATATTCTGTTATAGCTACTAGAATCTAGATTCACTGTAGTTGAGACCTATTTGAGTACTGGATCAACATAAATGACAGAAAAATAAACATAATTCTAGATAAAGAAGAGCTCAGAAAATATATGCTTGCAATACATTTTTATTTCATCTTTTTGTGTGATATATATTTTGGGCAACTATTAGTATCAATATTTTATAAATTAAAAAAACTTTGGTCAATCAATCAAGTTATTTATAGTTCATTTAAATTTAAGACAATAATTAACATGCTTATATGTCAGTCTGCCATCTTACTATTTGATTTTTGTTTGTCCATTTTATTTTTCTATAGCTCCCTTACTTTCTGAATTATTTTGAGTTAATCAAATAAGCTTAATTATTCTTTCTAAATTAAAGTTATTTGGGGTAAAACTTGCTAATGAAGTTATATAGGTTTCAAGTGTACAATTCTATATTGCACCATCTGTAAATTGCATTGTTTCCACCATCCAAAGTCAAATCTCCTTCCATCACTATATATTTTACCTCCATATTTTACTTTACTTACTACCACCAAACCCCCTTCCCATCTGGTTACTCCCACATCGTTGTCTCTGTTTCTGGCTTTTTTTTTTTTTTTGGCTTGTTTGTCTTATTTGTTCATTTGTTGTTTTCATTTTTTTCTTTCATATATGAGTGAAATCATACAGTTCTTAACTTTTTGTGTCTGATTTTTGTTTAGCATGTATCCTCAAGATGCATCCATATTGTCACAAATGACAATATTTCAACTTTTCTAATGGCTGAGTAGTATTCCATTGTACATATGTGTTATCAATTCGATTTCTCCTACTGCCATCATGGCAGTTATCCTTTCATTATTCTGTCCATGGGTGTTCTGGGGCCACCAGTGTACACACTTAACTCATCAAAGACGATGTAGAGTTAGTATCAATAATGGTTTACACTTTAAAATTCATGTTGTATTTTTGACACTTTCCCCTTCCAACTTTTCATTTGACATTATTACTTCACACCTTATATCTTCCATTTCCCACATCACATTATCAACTTCCCACTTTGAAAATTCATAACTGAAAAACCATGAAATTCCATTTTCATTTACCCATTCTTTGTGCTATTGTGATACATCTTTTATTCCATGAATGATATACACTCCATTGTATACTAGTATTTTTTGCACAGATATTTGTTTCCTAAAAAAATTGACACATTTTAAAGAAGTGCCATCTTCACTTGTGTCCCTTCATCCTGAGGAATATCGCTTAACATTCTTTGTTGTGTTCATCTACTCTTCTAGGTCTTCTTTATCTGAAAATATTTTATTTTTCTCATTATTTTGAAAAGTGTGCTCATGCTTAAAAGATTGTTATCTGACATTATTTTTTGAGCATTTAAAATATTATTCCATTGTCTCCTGTTCTACATTGTTTCTGATGAGAAACATTTTTTCAGTTGTTTTTCTCTTGTATTTTTTACACAGTTGCTTTCAAGTTTTTCTTTTTGTATTTCAACTATGGAAATTTTACTATGTAGTGCCTACATGTTGTTTAATTACTTCTTTTTTGTTTGGAGTTTTCTTAGATTTATATGTAATGTTGCCTTCTTTAGTAAAATTTGAGAATTTTTGCCATAACTTCCTCTAATATTTTCTGCCTCATTATTTTATTTTATTGCTTATCTGAAGTTCCAATTATACATAAAATAAAATATTTAATATTTTTATAAATTTCTGATAATATATTCATTTTCTTCATTTTAAAAACATGCATTTTTGCCAGATTGGGGAAGTTCTCTTTTATTATTTTTTTTCAAATAAGTTTTCTACTTGTTGCTCCTTCCTCTTCTTCTTCTGATACCTATATAATTTGGATGTTGGAATGTTTAAAGATGTCCTAGAGTTTCCTAAGCTTCTCCTAATTTTTTTGAATTCTTCTTTCTTCATTTTTTTTTCTGATTGCATGTTTCTTTCTTCCTTCTGGTCCACATCCTTGATTTGAGTTCCAGTTTCCTTCCCATCACTATTGGTTCCTTATACTACGAAGCTCAGAGAGTCCCAAAGAAGTTGGACCCAAGGAAGAACACACCAAGGCACATCATAATTACATTACCCAAGATTAAAATTAAGGAGAGAATCCTAGAAGCAGCAAGAGATAAGGAGACCATAACATACAAAGGAGTTCCTATCAGACTGTCAGTTGATTTCTCAAAAGAGATCTTAAAAGCAAGAAGGGGTTGGAAAGAAGTGCTCCAAGTCATGAAAAGCAAGGACCTACATCCAAGATTGCTCTACCTAGCAAAGTTTTCATTTAGAATGGAAAGGCAGATAAAGTACTTCCCAGGTAAGGTCAAGTTAAAGGAGTTCATCATCACCAAGCCCTTATTATATGAAGCATTAAAGGGATTCATCTAAGAAAAAAAAATAAAAAATTTGAATAGTAAAATGACTGCAAACACAATTACAAGCAAGCACACCTAAAACAAAACAAAGACAAACTAAGCAATCAACTAGAACGGAACAGAACCATAGAAATGCAGATTACATGGAGGGTTATCAATAGGGAAGTGGGAGTGGGAGAGAGGAAGAAAAGATACAGAGAATAAGTGGCATAGATGGCAGGTACAAAATAGACAGGGGTAGGGTGAGAATAGTGTTGGGAATGTAGAAACCAAAGAACTTATAAGCATGAACCATGGACATGAACTAAAGGGAATGAATGAGGGTGGGAGGGGGTGTGCAAAATGTAGGGGAGTGAAGGGGGGAATGGGAAAACCGTAATAGCATAATCAATAAAATATATTTAAAAATATAAAAAATGTACATATTTTTTGAGATTAAGAATTTCTATTGGCTGGGATGGGAATAAAAGACAGAAAACTGTACTTGAACAACAGTTAAAATAAAAAAAAAAAACCTCTCTCATGTAAAAGAGTATCATTAGGGTAACAACAATATTTTAATTGCTTCTCAATAAATAAAATTAATAAATTAAAAAAATAATTTCTATTGGTTTCTCTTTAGAATCGCTGCTGTTCAGGCACTTGTTATCTGACCTTAAGGCAATTAGTTTTTCATTTCAATTAATGTAATTATTATCTCTTGAAGTTTTATTTGATTTAATATGTATTTTTAAATTTTATACATATATTTATATTTATTGATGATAGAGAAAGAGTGGGAGAGAAGGAGTGGGGAGAGAGAGATGATATGAGAGAAACATGGATCAGTTGCCACCCGTATTAGTCCTGACCACAGATGCAACCCCCAACCGAGGCATGTGCTCTGACTGGGAATGGGAAGGCCGACCTCTCTGTTTGTGGAACTATGCTGAACCAACAAACCAACTGAGCCACACACTGGTCAGGAATCCACTATATTTTTTACATGACTTCTACTATCTTTATTGAAGTGCAGTATGTTTTAATTATGTAAAGTATTTACTTAACATATTTTAATTATTTGAGTCAATTTAATTTGAGTCAATTAAATTTTATTAACATAATAAAATTAAATGTTTTGTATTCTAACTCTGTCTATTATGAGTTTTGTTCCTTGAAGTTAAATTATATATTCTAGGCTATTTTCATGTTTAGTGAATACATTTTAGTTACTTTTACATTAGAATATTTTTATGCCTATGGAAAAGTTTGTAGAAGACAGTTGAGAGAGTTCCTTATACTCTCATCCATTGTCCTCAGTTATAAACGTGGTACCACCATACAGCTGATGGTCATTTCCCATTAGGCTCCTCTTTTCTGTGACAGTTCTAATCAGTGTTTTTATTGTGTAGTAGGCATTGAGCATGGTACATTGTACAGGCTTTAAAGCTCGTACAGTGTACAGGCTTTAATTTTATTATGTTCCTCTAAGGATTGCTGTTTCTTCTTCTAGGAGCCACTTCAATTACTGGCTGTTGTATTTGAATTGCTTAGGCTGTTTTATTCTATGAAGTGGCGGGTCCATAGGAAGTTCATGTTTTTTAAGCTCCATCAACTTGGTGGCATTGAACTCCCTAACTTGGTATCCTTGTGCTTCTTGTTACGGTGAATTTGAGATGGCTTTCCTAGAGCTTCCTTTATGTACCTAAGGTATTTCAAATTGATTCCCACAGTGTTCATTGGATGTTGATAAAATCTCTTCATTTTGCCTGGCTACTTTATCACATCTTCATAGTTTCTTTTATTTCTGTTATTTTCTCAAATTTATAGCTACTGCTCTCCAGTAAACTTCTAGCAGAAGCTGACTTTCCTGGAATGCATGCAGTTCAGCACTCAATCAAAATTTCGTAGGTAACTTCTTGTCACTTTCTTTCAGGACCCTCTCCCCATTACATTTTATTATGAATTAATTGGGTTTGCTTCAGTGACCTTGCGTTCCAACATCTGCTTTGTTAACTCAGTAGGACCTCTGGCTCTTTATTCTGAATGACATTTTGCTGGGACAAAATGAAATCATCATCCCCAGGAAGACAGCGCACGTGACTGTGGCTGTTTGTTAACTACGTCTCCGTTTTCTGAGGAACCACAATTTTATGCTCCCTTTTGTCCAGTGCAGAGATATTAAGGCACACTGACACTTCTGTGATAAGTGATGTTTGCTTGAACATTTTTATAGTTGTTTACTATTGAAAGGTTGATTAATCTTGAAATAAAACTTTTATGTCTTAGTTTGAAGCAGAAATTCCCTGGTTGATACCTGAATGATTGATATAGATGTCTTAATGTTATATAGAGACAAAGATAAAGATGAAGGAGGTTTTCTATGTTTGAGGTGTATATCTGTAATTAAAATGCAGTTGTAGGATAACAAGCCCAAACTCATGTCAGAGTCCTAGCTAGATATATGTGGATATCGACCTATGGATATGTTAATCATAAGCTTGGATAAAATTTTCTAAGAAGTGAATGTAAGAAAGATAAAATTCTAAGGAGTGAAACTGAAGTCATTCAATATCTATAGGTCAGAAAGTTTTATAATGGTGTCCAATCAGCAGCCTGCAGGGCTCATGAGGCTCAGGATGGCTATGAATGTGGCCCAACACAAAATTGTATATTTACTTAAAACATCATGAGGTTTTTTGTGATTTTGTGTCACAATGTATTTAATGTGTGGTCCAAGACAACTCTTCCTTTTCTAGTGTGGCCCACAGATGCCAAAAGGTTAGATACCCCCAAAAGGATACAACTGGTTTTCAGTAGTGAAAATTGAGGTGGGGTTTCCTAAATAATCTAGAAAAAAAGACAAGATAGAGCATGAAATTTATGAAAATACACCTCTCAAGTGAAGTCTCTCACTGCATAATTGACTATTAGCCCCAATGGCTATGATCTGAAACCCATCTTTACCACAATGCCAGGCCATACCTGACAGTACTGTTCTGAGACTATGGCCGAAGGCACACTGCTCTTAAGAGGGATATTTGTCTGAGAATTCGCCATGGACCTTCTGCTAATCAACTTAAATTGCCCTCCTCCCCTTTCCTTTCCCTTTCCTTTTTTTCTCTCTCTCCTCCAATCTTTCTCACCCTCCCTCCAGCTTCCTTTCTTTCATTTTTGCTATCCTTCTTAGGACTCAAACCTGCATCAAGTCCTAATGACTCCCCAGCCATTTTTTAGCCCCTTCACAGACATTTTCACTCATTTATTCTTGTTCCTATTTATCCTGTCTACGTCTTTGTTACTGAATCTGTAAAAATAATCTTTATAGAGAAAGCAAAAAGCTACTCTAAAGAGACAACTACATCTTGTAGAGTGATAAAATAAATTTCCAAAGAAGACCTTTTAATATATGGGAAATTTACTGATCAGAGTATTGTCCATATACTTGAAAAGTTTGGCAGAAATAAAGACTAATTCAGGTTGGAAGAAGTATAGAGACATGCCAGGGACATTCTCTAGGTGAGGAGATGTGCCCTGTGAGTCCAGAACCTCATGGAGTGACTGAGATATATATACACACATGTATATGTACACATGTACACATACATTCGTACACTTAAAATACCACTATGTCCATCCACATTCATACACAGCTGTGTGTAATGAGATTATACCAGATGCTCCCTGAAGAGAAGTAGACATTAGTGCATGCCTGATTTGGCCTTCAGGTGGTTTTTAGATATAAGGTTGAGGAAAATTGAGGGGAAAAACCTGAAGCTGAGACTGCCAGAAGCACTAGGTTTCACTTGCTTTTATATGGAATCTAGACGAGAACAGCAAAGAAAAGGAGCTGTGTCAGAGAATTAATGAGCATCCATAGGAGATCAGCTAGCTCATCTCAGTGCCCTCATGTGAAAAGAATATAATTTATTTGTTTTGACACTTTACCGACTTTGAAATGGAGGGTACTCTTATTTCATAAAGATAAATAAGATGTCAAGATGACAACATTTAGTATTCAAATAGGTCAGAAAATAATTTGAAATTCTACAAATTAAATATTACACATTTATAAAATGTGCTTGCCAAGAGTATTTACCTACTTTTTTCTTTTCAGATACATTAAATAATGCTGTTTTGGATAACCAGAATTTCAGGGGGGATAAAAATAATTTTCCTCTTTAGCATTCTGATTTATAGAATGTTTGAGCATTTTTAGGTAAATTATAATTATACAACTATAAACTAACAAATGCGAGAACACAACAAAAGTGGTGATAATTTGTATTTGAACTTAAGAGTTCAAGGTAAAAATTATGTAATCTACCTAAGTTCATTAGGTTGGACTTTAATTGTATACACCTGTTGTCTTTATTAAAAAAGGGAAATTTGGGAGGCAAACAAATGCAGATACATAGAGAATGCCACATGACCATCAAGGCAGAGATTGGGATTGTATACCTCCAAGCCAAGGAACAACGATTGACTGAAAACCACTAAATGCTAGCAGAGGCATGGCACATATTCTCGCTGTAACCCTCAGAAAGAATCACCCCCACTAACCTTGATCTTGGACTTACAGTTTCTAGATCCATGAGACAAACAATAAATTTCTGTGGCTCAAGTCACACAGTGTGACTTTGTTATGACAGCCCTAGTAAACCGATATAACAGACAATGCTTCAGGCCCCTGTGATTGCATAATCTCTGCCCCAATGGCACCAGCCTTTTTTATTGGGAATTCGGCTCTAAAAGAATGGCCCGTGTCTCACTGTATGCACACAGACAAGAGTGATGTCTGTGTGGTGACTGCTGGAGAAGGTATCTCTGCATATGGAATGTAGATATGCATACTGGGGTGTCACACGTATGTTTGGTTGTTAGTACCAGAGGTTGGGAAGAAAAGATGGCAGGTAGACTAGAGGCCATGGAACCGCTGTATGAGCACATTGCGTCGTAAGAATCCAAAGAGCCTAAGAATTCTAGATCCAAACCTTTTTTCTATGTCATTTTTAAGATAGATTTGCCAATATAAGAGGCATAATATATTTTACTTATCACCTCATTAGCTTAATTTATGATCTGAATGTGTAGACATGATATTTGGACTTTCATTTGCATTTTCGTCAAGCCATGTTAGGGGCAAACCTGTCCTGGCTGAAACTAGTTCTCCCTGCTATCATTAAACACACAGTTGAACAAGCACTGCGATAAGTAGAGATATGGCTTTTGGAAATAGTCCACTAGAATATTTTAGGTATAAAACTGAATAAATATATAGAACACATTAGACCTATATATCAAAATGTTGATTAAATATCTTGCCAACAACCTGTATCTATGTGATTAAATTAACATGAATTCTTTATTTTTCCAAATTAAGTCCCATAAATGAACTTTCACTATGTCAAAAATCATTTCAATTATGAAGACTCAATTCAATACTAATATACCTAAAATTTGGAGCAGCTATAATGATGGTTACTTCTCTTCTCAATACTTAGCAAAATAAATACCCTCTTTCTCTTTAAATGTGTTCTTTTATTTGGAATCATGACTCTAATAAGATTATTTAAATATGTAATTATAAATTTAATATCAGCCTTTTTAACTATTATTTTCTAATATTGATACACACTACTTTTTAAAACAATATTGTATAAAGTCCAATAAGAACATTGATCATACCACTGATGTTTATTTTCTTTTATGCTATTATTTTTACTATCATATTAATTTTTTAAATCTCTTCAATCATTGCCTAACTCAATAAGGTAATAAGTTAATAGCTCATACATTTCAATTCATTATGTGATCAAAATAGTTCTTTGAAATAAAAGTTCTATGCACAGTATATCACATACATCATGTGTAAAGAATTTGGAAATTAAAAATGTTCTATATCATTGGAATTCTTAAAGCAAAATGCAGTCTAAATATTTGTATCAAATACTTATTTAAATTAGTTGTCTGCCAGCCAAAACAAATTTGGGATATAGTGTTTCACATAAAATTCACTAGCTAATAGATAAATTGAGTAACCTATTCTCAGCACTTAAGAACTAAGATTAATCTACTTCATATCATCCACCATTCCATAAAAATGATCACAAATGTAATATTGAACATGTCACTCCTTGAGAGATGTGCTTGAACATTCTCACTCATGAAACCTACACAGTAAATGTTAAAATCAGTAAATGAGTCACAAGATGATAAAAGGATCAAGTAGTAAAATGAGATTTTTTTCATATAGATGAAATAGTTTCAATAGTATATTAATCAGCAGTATAAGTTTTTATAAAATTCTCCATCATACAATATCTCCAAAACTATGTTCTAAGTAATTACATTTATCAATTATTTGTTGCTTTTATGTTGAAGTAATAAAACTAAAACTGGAGGGCATTATGCTAAGTGAAATAAGCCAGGCGGTAAAAGACAAATACCATATGATCTCACCTATAAGCGGAACCTACTCAACAAAACAAACAAGCGAGCAAAATATAACCACAGACTTTCAAATTAAGAACAATCTGACAGTAACAAGAGGGGAGGTGGGAAGGGATAATGGAGGGAAAAGGAGGAATGGTTTTCGGAACAACTATAAAGGGCACATGAAGAAAGCCGCACCCCCAAGGGGGGGTGGAATCAGGAGAGGGGGGTGGGGATGGCTGGGGTGGGTTCCACTGGTGGGAGGGGGAAATGCAAACAACTGTACTTGAACAACAATAAAATTAGAAAAAGCCCTAAATAAACCCAGCACAATTTTATGACAAATGCACATAAATATATTGTTTTTCTTTTTTGTGGGTTAAACAAAATGTTTTTAAATGTTGCACTTTTGAGTCAGTTCAAAAGCTCTTTATCCTGAAATGCCAGTTCAAAGAAACCTACACACCCCAATGTTCACAGCAGCACTATTTACAATAGCCAAGTCCTGGATGCACCCTAAGTGCCCATCAGTAAATGAGTGGTTGAAAAACTATAGTACATTTACACTATGAAATACTACACAGCAGAAAGAAAGAAGGTACTCCTACCCTTTGCCACAGCATGGATGGACCTGAAGCGCATTATGCTAAGTGAAACAAGCCAGGCAGTGAAAGACAAATGCCATATGATATCACCTATAAGTGGAACCTAATCAACAAAATAAACAATTAAGCAGCAAAATATAACCTGAGACATTGAAATAAAAAACAAGAACCAGAGGGAAGGAAGAAGGGGGGTAATGGGGGGAAATGGAGGAAGTGTCATCAAGGAATGTGTATAAAGGACCTAGGGACAAAGCCAAAGGGGGTATGACTGATGGTGGGAGGTGGAGGTGGGTGGGTGGGGGGAAATGGAACAAATATACTAGAAAAGGCTCTTTGTATTTGTTCTTATTCTCAAATTAAAAATTGCCTTTTCTTTAGATAGATTCTTAGTTATATAAATTTTATATTAAATTTGTTGTTTTTGCTAGAAAAGATAGCTATGAAAACCAAAAATTTAACTTCCTTTCTTTACTTAGGTCAGTATAGCTATACATGAAATCTGAAAATAGTTTCTGGTTTTAAAACGCTTGTCTCTCTCTTTATGGGATGACTGTTATTTCATAAAGATTAAATTGAAAATATTTGTTATTTATATTTTTCCTAATACATGTTACTTGTTTTTTAAAATTAATCATACATATCACATTCTAAGTTTGATTAGAAAGTGGTTAATTTTAGCATTGTCTGGATAAGACATGGTCCTATTCAATGGATCTTAAAGTGGTTACATATATTGCTTCTAGCATATTACATTCTACAACCACCTGGGCAGTAACATTTTCTGGAGGGTTGAATTTCTTTTCATTCTGAATGTCTGATTGATGCAATTAAGCATGTAAACACTTAAGAAGTTGAATTAAAAGGTTCATGAACAGAATAAATATTCTTTTACTCTGTCCCTTCAGATTTTTTGCAAGATGAAGCATAAAATCTAAAATGAGCATTTATAACTGCTGAACCTTTTGGCTTAAAATACAACCACATTGTAGGGATTCATATACATACTTATTGTCTAAATTTAGAATCAGAAGAAAACTAAAAGCTGATCTAGTTACAAAAATCAAAATACTTTTTTACTTTTAATGTAACCAAGATTTTTAATGAGTAAGATTCTTGCCCAAGTTGACAAAAATAGATAGTGACCATGTTATTTGTACTTAATGTTTCAGACCGTGTTGTAAACCAATGCATTTTCCATAAAATATATCCACTAGATTTTATATAGATATTCCTTTTCTACCATATGCAGAAAGAATTGATTTATATGAGACAGGAGTATGAAATATTAATTATTGGTTTTAGAAAAATATGAAACAGGATACAAGAGTTTTTAATGGGTGAAATGATTATTTCAGATTTCAAAAGCCTGTTGATAATGGAGAGACAAATCTCTTTAGGAATTTAGGGACCTGCTTATTTATGATAAAGGGATATTAATATCTCCATAACAGTGGATTCATCTATGTCTCCTTGTAGTTCTCAGTTTTAGATTCATGTATTTTGATGCTTTATTAAGCATGTACATATTAATACTTGTTATGCTCCCTTGAAATGACCCCATTATCATTTTGTAATATCCTTCTCTACAACAGATAAATTATTAACTGAGCAACAATAATAAATGCATAAATAAATTAATAAATAAATAATAAATGAATGAATAAATAAAATCCCCTTATGCTGAAGTCTCTTTGTCTGAAATTAATATAGCTACTTCAATTTTCTTTTGACTAGTGTTAGTATGATACAAGATTTCCACCCATTTTCTTTTAATCTACATGTTTCTTTATATTGATATTCCAGCTAAGTTTCTTATAGATAAGAAATTGTTGGTTGTGTTTTTTGATCCATTCTGACACTCTCTCCTTTAATTGGTGTATTTTGATAATAGGATTTTAAAGTGATTTATCAATATAGTTAAATTAGTATTTACCAGATATGTTACTTTTTTCCTATTTGATGTTCTTATTCTTTGTTCTATTTGTCAGTTACACTACTCCCCCCATGCTTTTCAGCTGTTGCTCATGAGTTTGCAATGCATATTTGTAACCAGTCTTAGCCTACTTTCTAATAACACTGTGCTGCTTTACAGGTAGTGAGAATAGCTTATAACAAAATAAGCTCAATTCCTCCTGCCTTCTTTGTATCACTTTGACATTGTATATGTTTTTCCTTTGTTATTTTGAGGTGTTATCTGTAATATCAATTAAGAATAATAAACATAACAGTTTTGTTTTCCTTTTGCAAATGTTCCTTCATTTCTCTATGCAGATCTGAGTTTCTGATTTATATTATTTTCCTTCTCTCTGAAAAGTTTTTAAAAATTTTCTTGCATGGAACATCTACTAGACATTAATATTCTTACTTTTTGTTTGCCTGAGAAAGTCATTGTCTCTCTTTTGTTTTTTTAAAAGCATTTTAATTGATTTTAGAGAGAGAAAGGAAAGGAGAGAAGGAGAGAGAGACAGAGAGAGATTTGTTGTTCCATTTATTTACCCATTCATTAGTTGCTTCTGGTGCAACTAATAGATAGAACAGGCAACCTTGGCATAGTGGAATTGCACTCTAATCACTTAGCTACCCACCCGGGCATTTCTCCTTTACTTTGAAGGATGATTTCTCAAGATAGAGAATTCTTGGTTGGTGGTCTTTTCTCTCAACATTTCAGATATTTCACTACACTCTTTTTGTGTTTCCATGGTTTCTGGAGGGAAGTCAAATGTGATTCTTATTTTTGCTCTACTGTAAAGTATTTTTTTCTAGAAGACTTTTTGTCTTTAATTTTCTTCAGTTTGAATATGACATTTCTAAGTTAAGTTTCTGACATTTACTCCAATTGGTGTTTTGTGAGATTCCTAGAAAAATTAGAAATTAATTTAGAAAAAACTGTCAGTCATTATTGTTTGAAATAGGTTTTCTTCTGTTCCTTTTTTTCTGTCTTCTGTTTCTGGTATGTATATTATTCATATGATACATCTTTGGAGGTATCCCACAGTCCTTGAATATTCCATTTTCCTTTTTTTTTTCTTTTTTTTTCTTAATCTGTTTCCTCTTCATTTTTCAGGTTTGGAAGTTTCTATGGAGATATGTCCTCAAGCTCAGAGATTCTATTTTCAGTTGTGTCGGTCTGCTAATAAGGCTGTCAAGTGCATTCAAGTTCTTTTCATCATACTTTGTGTCTCTGTCATTTACTTTTTATCCTTTCGCAGGGTTTTCATCTCTCTGCTTACAAGCCCCATCTGTCCAGGCATGCTGTCCACTGTATCCAACGGAACACACAGTGTATCCATAGCAGTTGTTTTGTATTCCCAGTCTGTTAATTCCAACATCTCTGCTGCACTGGGTCTGGTTCTGATGTTTGCTCTATCTCTTCAAACTGTTTTTTTCCTGTCTTTTATTATACCTTGTAGTTTTTTTTTTTTATTTCTTTTTGTATTAGACATACATTATTGGATAAAAATAACTGAGATAAATAGTTTTTTTAAAAAAGATATTGTTTGGGTGGAGGGTGTGGAGTCCATGGTCGTACGATTAGGAGTTAAGTTTCAGTCTTCCAGTGAGCCTGTGCATCTGAACGTCACAAGCAGCTCTCTCTTCCTCTGTCCTCTTCCCTTTGGCAGGACAGGATGGCTGGCATGAGCTAGAGTGGGTTATTTCCCTTCCTCCACATATGAAAGTCACAGCAGGCTGGAATTAGGTATGTTTCCCCATGTGGAAGGCCTGTAGAGACTCAAGTTTGGGGTGCTTTTGTGTCAGTTAGTCTCTGAAAAATCCCAATAGTTTAATTTTTATTTTTAATCTTTGTTATACTTTTCCATTACCGCTTAGTCCCCTTATACTCTAGCAAAATAATTTTCCCAGAGACCAGGCCATTTTAAGAACAGAATATTGTCGTGTATTTTAAAAGTTATTTTTTTCTACCCTTGAGGGAAGCATGAGAAAATGTGTCTCCAATATCCACTCTGAGAAAATGGTCCAAGATATATTCCAAATCATGAAACACATGTCCCCCACCCTTCGCTGTAGCCTAGTTAATTATTAGAAATTCAGCAAAAATCCTCATGTCAAATAGAGGAATCATCATCCAACTAACTTTGTATAAATTTTTCATATTGTTTTACTAGATCAGTAACTCAAAAGTATGTTATATGTATACTCCTATTAGTAAAATAAAACTTGAAGCATTGGCTCCCAATATGCTTACATTTATTTATGGCTTTGAAAATTATATATATAATACATATGATCATATATAATTAACATATTTATTATATATAATATATATTTTATGTATACTATATAATTTATGCGCACCACACATACCACACACAATCAAATGCAAACACACAAATGTAATTCATGTGTGCACAAACATGTAAATTGTATGTACATGTGCTCGTATGTGCACATATGTTTATATGCATGTGTGTATACATTTGATTCACACATTATATGATATATAATAGATATATATCCCCAGTATGTAATTTTTAACAAATAAAATGCACAGAGGGAAACAAAAACATGGACAATATGATACAAAATGTGGGTGTGAACACATACGCATATATACATTTCTAACATATGATTCTTATACCATAAACACAATGAATTATCCTGAAAATTCCGTGTTGAAGGCTACCAATTTTGAGAGCATGCTCTGGATAGCTTCAAGGAAACCCCCGGATTATTGTTGCGTATAACCTTTTACACCTCAAATTTAAAAAAATGGATTTCGCCCTGGCTGGCGTAGCTCAGTGGATTGAGTGCGGGCTGCAAACCAGGGTGTAGCAGGTTCGATTCCCAGCCAGGGTACATGCCTGGGTTGCAGGCCATGACCCCCAGCAACCACACATTGATGTTTCTCTCTCTCTCTCTCTCTCATTCTCTCTCTCTCTCTCTCTCTATCTCTCTTTCTTCCTCCCTTCCCTCTCTAAAAATAAATAAATAAAATCTTAAAAAAATGGATTTCATGGGATAAAAAATTTAGATTAATTATGATCTTCAAGAAATAGGTTCCATTTACTATGATTATCATACAGATTATTAGAATCCAAAATACATGAGTTTTAAAAGAATTTCTAACAGGGTACCTTGACAAGAAGGGTTTTATGTGATTCACAGTCAACTGGAAAAAGCTTGAGAAATCAAATTGCTGTCTCCAGAGAGTTTTTCTCTTCAACAGATAATAAATACCACAAGTTCCTACAAATTCCCTTTGCTATTACTTTTTTTTTCCCTCTTATCCAATGCCTCAGGAGTTTAGGATTGCTAGGGGGAGATATTTCAAGCACTGAAGCACTTTTTTAAAAAATTATTTTTTTAAAGATTTTATTTATTTATTTTTAGAGAGGGAAGGGGAGGAGAAAGAGGAAGAGAGAAAAACATCAATGTGCGGTTTCTGGCAGCCATGGCCTGCAACCCAGGCATGTGCCCTGACTGGGAATCGAACCTAAGGAAGCACATGTTTCTTAAACTGCAAACTTTAGTTTAATGAAAACACTATATAAATATATGTATCTCACATACACACATACCATATTTATATAAAACTAAACTCAATGTTTATCCTTATATATTTATATTACGCATTTTAAAGAACTTGTAGTATTTTTAAGCATTCAGATATCAAGGTATATACTAAAGAACCCAATAAAATCAACACAGATTTTTCATTATGTGAAAGTATCTGCTTCTTGATTTTCCAATAGTATCCCACTTAAGAGGTGACCATTTTAAATTTACTCTTTGTATATGACAATATAGAATTTTCTTTATAAAATGTCACTTAACAGTAGAAATTATTCTTGGGATGTGCATACACTGTATAAATAAGAGTTATTTTTGAAAACATCACTAGTGTGACTTTTTGACAGGCTGCCAGCTGAAAAATATAGTTCAAATGAAAATGATTTACTTTTGAGACTGAGTATGTTTGAAATAGTGGAAAAAGCATAATAATAATTAATAATAATGTGAGAAAATATGTAGCAACATTACTCCTGTCATCGCTGAAACATGGGCTGCCATGGTTGGGGATGCAGGGTTAGAAATGTCTCAAAACTATGTGTTCTAAGGTGGGGAGAACTTTAACAGAGAATAATATGCACAGCAAGTACAAGTAGCCTGCCTTCTGAGAGTTAACTGAGCCAGCAAGGAGCAAAAATTATTAGAAAAACTATGAAGTTTTCTACTAAGAGAATACTCTTACATAGTAATTCAAAACACACACAAATACAATGTTTTAACTTTATATTAAAGTTTTAAAAAACTTTAAAGTTTTTTAAATTTAATCTTTATTGTATTTTTCCATTACCATTTACTCTTTTTACACCCTCCTGACCCCCAGCAATTATCATAGCACTGTCTATGTCAAAGTTTCTTTTTTTTTTTTTTTTTTAAAGATTTTATTTATTTATTTTTAGAGAGGGAAGGGAGGGAGATAGAGATAGAGGCAGAGAGATAGAGAGAAACATCAATGTGCGGTTGCTGGGGGTTATGGCCTGCAACCCAGGAATGTACCCTGGCTGGGAATCGAACCTGGGACACTTTGGTTCCCAGCCCGCGCTCAATCCACTGAGCTACGCCAGCCAGGGCTCAAAGTTTCTTTTTAATTAAAATATTAGGTAAATTAAAATCCTTGAGTGAAGGTGCTTCTTACCTTAAGTATCTACCTATAGAATAATTTTGACATTTTACTCCCCCACCCAACCCCTTTTCTTGTTGTTCTCCTAGCATCTGTATTTTAACTTCCATGCATTATACAGTTCCCTCAACATCATTGTTTTCTCTGAACAAACTGCAACATTTTTCAGAGCTACAGCCATGTTTTAAATCATAATTGCTCATTTATTTGTCCCAAAATATAGTGGCCTATAATAAATGGTCTCATGTAAATGACTAAATACATAAGTGAGAGAATGAATAAATGAATGAATGAACATTTTGGAATAGTCACAAATTTGAATATTTTATATTTCAAATATTTTGCCATACGCAGATCTCTCAAGCAGATGACAGCAAATGAGGAATATACTCACACAACTTGCAGAAAACACAGTAAAAAACACAAAGTTGTACCTGAGATGCAGTATCAAATAAATACAGAAAAATGATAAATATTTGCCATCTAACTGCACATCCACACAAAGCAGAAATATTTTTTAAAATGACAATATTGGCTGAAGTGTTAACTTAATGTAGGGTGAGAGAAGTATGAATTTGGTAGGGAACAGGATGCTAGTGCTATCACACAGAAGTCTAGTTCTATTTATTTTTTGCATGTACTTGTCCAGATTACACCATTTATTTATCCTTTAAAAATAATAAATGTTCATAATTATGTATACAAAAAATTCCTTCTGAAAATCTACTTTGATAATAATACCAGGTGTTTTTATGCTCATTTTGTGTGGTACATAATTTTATACATTTTCATTTTTACCTATATGTGTCTTTACATTTTTAAAGAATATATGTATTTTTAAGAATCTCATGGAAAGATCATATAGTTGAGTCTTTCTTTTTTATCCAGACTGTGTGATTTTCTCAGAAAATTTAAATATTAACCCACAATGGTAGCTGTTGAAACTGAACTAGCTCAGATTATCAGCTCTAAGTGGAATATTTGTAATATCCATAATGTTATAGGAATCATTAGTTGTTTTATAATAAAGTTAATAATTTTATCAATCATAAGATGTATGCTTTTAAGATATTTTTAGAAGTCCTTTGCCATTTAAAGATTACCAAGATAACACATTTTAAAATTTAATTTATATATTTTGTTTTCATATTGTTTTTAATTCATTTGAAGAAAGTCTTTCAATTATTTTGAGATTGTCTTCAACTTTAATTTCTGTACATTTATTGGGTTAATTTTTACTAAACCTATATACTAATTAATCAAATTTAGCCCCCTCTGCTATTGTCAGTACTACCTCTAACATAAACCTACTTTTTAAAAACATTAAAAAATATGTTTCTTGAAGCCTTCACATAGTTTTATTTGTTGATTGGTTAGTTTCAAGAAAAATGCTACGATGTTTTGTTTTTTGTTACTGTAAAGTTTTTATTGAAAGAATGTTTCACTTAAATAATTGATTTAATAATTAACTTTTATGAGTTTATCTATTTTATCATTAATTTGTGAATCACACTTAACATCATATTAAAGCTTTTATTGTTTATAGTACAGAACAAACATTGTGAAATACATGTTAATGTTACGTAAAATTGAAAATAATTATCCGGTTAATTTACATATTTATATATAAGAAAATCATGCAGAGAAATGCCTCTACACAAAAGCTATACTGTTTAAATAGTAACAAGTAAATGGACAGTCAAATATGTGATGATGGGAGATTTGACTTTGAGAGGTGTTATACACGAATCATGTAGCATAGAATTGGACACCTGAAACTTATATTACTTCAGTAATCAAGGTCACCCCAATAAACTTAATTTTAAATGTTTATTGTCTTAATTTTATTATTTCATTTATTGAGAATTTTACTAAATCCAGATGAGAACGAAAATACCAGTGTATCATAGAATAAGCAAATAAAATTTTAGAAGCCAGACAGTTCTATCAACTATTGCAAAGTGATAGCTTCCACCACCTGTCTCATTATAATCGCTACTATTCAAAACTTGTACCAACGTGTTGATGCAAAAGGGTGTTTATAAGATTCTTTGCTTAGATTATTATTGAGAAATCTCAAAGTATTTTCTGCTTAGTTATCTTGGTTGACAATACACAACAATTAAAATACAAATTAATGTGTAAAATATATCATTAATTCATCATTAATAATATTTGAAAACACAGTACTGTGCTTTAATCTCTGACAAGGAATATTCATTAGAAAAGTGAAATTTTAATTCAAAAGATATTAGAGTAAGTACATGTTAAAATCAGATAACAAAATAGATATTATCCATAATTCTATTATTTTTTTGTGTGTATTTAAATTAAAATTAACTGCAGAGAGAGGAAGAGAGAAGCCACATTTTAGAAATAACAGTAAATTTGCTCATGTTTTAATTTCAGATATTACACATCCAGACTTGGGAGAGTTTGAGTAAATATTTTATTTTGGTTTGACATAGTGATTTATACACACACACACAAACACACACATATTCTATATGGCTTACGAAAATAGGTTATTTGAAAATAATGTCAAACTTGTAAAATAACACCAATCTCGCTCACACCAATCTCACTCTTACTAAAAAGAATATTCTAATGATAGTGTTTGTTGTTTTTTTTTAAAGAAAGAGTGGCTAAAAGTGTTGGCTGAAGAAGTTTTACTTTCACTATACTATATAACAGAATATATCAAAATATGTAGGTTTGTAGTATATATTTTTCTTATTCTCTATATAACTATATATCTGATTTATAGATATTACTTATTACATATAATTATGTACATGTACATTATTTCTAAATCCATCCAACAATTTTCTAAAATAGATTTTAAATGTTTCTGTTTGAATGTTCAGATCAAATTTTAAATTCAAATCCCATTCTTTACATTGCAAAGCCAATGTTAATATTCATTTACATTACTCATTCTTATTGTATAAATTAGTATAATTAAAATGCAGTTCCAGCTTTAGTTTTTTGAAGAAATTCCATGCTGTTTTCCACAGTGGCTGCACCAGTCTGCATTCCCACTAACAGTGCACTAGGGTTCCCTTTTATCCACAGCCTCGCCAGCACTTGTTGTCTGTTGATTTATTAATGATGGTCATTTTCACCAGTGTGAAGTGGTATCTCATTGTGGTTTTAATTTGCTGAGGCACTGGATTTGAAATACTAGTCAGATAAATAAATTAATTATTGAAGTACTCTAGAAGCTTAAAATATGTTTATTATATCATTAATATTGATACAAACCTTATTTGAACATGAAGACATAATATTCATCTCAAGATATTGTCACCTACAAAAATATAAATGGAATTTCAGAGCATGATAAAGTATACAAATATATTTATAAATTTAATCACATATTATGTTCTTTAAAATCTTAATGTTATTTCATCTTTATAGGATCTGTAGTACTCAATCTATTGTGTATACAAGAATCACTTGGGAAGAAAGTTTAAATCACAGATTTCTGGGTCCCAAACTTCAGTAATTTTAAGTTTGATTTAAAGTGGATATAAGGTAAGGATATATGTGACAAGCTAATCAGATGATTCTGTTAAAAGAAAAGGCCATAATAAGGGGGTAGACTTTATTCAGTTTTATATATTTTGAAAATTACTGACAGTTCAATCTTATTTTAAGGAAGTTGAGAGGATTATGATTTGCTAGTGACAACTTATTTTTAAAGGATTTTATTTATTTATTTTTAGAGACAGGAAGGGAGGGAGAAAGAGAAGGGAGAAACATCAGATTCTCCCATGACCCACTGAGGGCCTGGCCCACAACTCAGGCATGTGCTCTGACTGGGAATTGAACCTGCAAACTTTCGCTTCACAGGCCGGCACTCAATCCACTGAACCACACCAGTCAGGGCTATGCCAAACTATTAAAAAAAAAATCCCTGTAATTATTGTGGGAACTTTATTTTATATAGATCTGAAAAAGTAAACCTCTGCCATTAATATGTATGAAAAATATAGCACTTCATTTTTCCTTGTTATAAAATTATGGAGAAACTATCTAAAATTAAATAACAAGATAGCTATAATCTTTGTCATAATTAGCTTGATAATATTACTCTATCTAGAATATTTTACATGTAATGTGTGATTTAATTGCCATATAAAAAAAAAAGGTAAGATAGATAAAGGGAGAGAAGGGGAGGTAGCCTAGGACATTTGTGAGAAAACATAAGATTACTTAGTGGACTGTCCCCTACAATAAATGTTAGCAAAGATTCATTACATTAAGCAGATTTAGATTATTAATATTTGTTGCATATTTACTACTTGAAATGTATGAGCTGTCTTTAATATTCCATTAAAAGAATAAATCATTTTGTGTTTGTAAAACCAGAATTAAAGCCACTTCTTTTCTTTAAGCTATAATTGACAGAAATACGTTTCATCCAAAGTGGAAAAAATGTATGTTATAACATGAGAACCGTTCTAAAAACTGATTGTATATATTCTTCAGTCTAAAATAATGAATATCCTAGTCAATAATGATGTAAAGCATGACGGCTAATTCTTGAGGATCGCCTTCATGGTGAGTCTAGTTTTTGCTGAGGAAGCATGTAACTAGGGTTAAGGCAATGAGTCATTGCTTGTCTTCTCATTCTTTCTTTACACTGTGGATATCCTTTTACTGTAACATCAAACTTAATTTTTGATTCAAGAATAAAGCTCATGATATTTCACCTTTAAATAAGAATTTTAAGAATAAAACAGTTCTAGAATTGTTAATGGCGAATCAAAGCTGAATAACTTAGCTGGATGATTTTAAATGTTTGTGGTCATAATTAATGTAGGAATTTGTTAATGTGCTTTTTAATAATAATATTTCACAAACATGGGTTTATTGCAAATCTTTCTTCTATGAAAGAATAATTTATTATAATTCAAGTTAAAAATTTTGAGTACATATGTGCTAATAATGTGCAAATAATAATCTTCTGGAGTAATCTAATTGAATGCAAAAACAACCTATATATTATCATCCCTATTTTACAGATGACACACTGACAATTTTGTGTATATAAATCAAGATCAAACAATAACAGATTCTAAAATGAGATGATTCTGACTGTACTGTATAATACCTGTCAATGGTTATACAAGAAACACAACTTCAATTTATCTAGTCTGCATTTAATAAACAATGGGCGTATTTAAAATAAGACATGAAAATTTACATAAATGTTTGTGTTTTCTGTTTTTGAAGCCTGTGTATAAACTAGTGAGTTAAACTTGAACTATGTTATCCTTCAGTTTTTGCAATGCTTATTTCTAAAAGCAAATACTGTTCTCTAGTGGTAGCTAACATTTCTGAAAATATGACTTTGTCCTTCTCATAAATGGCAAATAGTTGCATTTTCTGCCAATCATTTTTGTCTTTGCAGAGTAAGCTAAAGGTGATATGGCTTATTGCAGAATATGAGGGTCATCATGAAAATGAATTTCAATATTCCTTGGAATGTGTGGGCCATCAGTTGTGAAGAAAAGCCTTGAGCAGGAACAATGAAATCATAAATTCTTTTGCAATCTGTGGTTTATATAAAAGAAAAAATAAAGAAAAATGTAACTATACATTATATATGTCATCAATACTGCAATACATTCAACCCAAGTTGAGAGAAATTATGTTTAATGTGTAAATGAGAATATATATAATAGTTTTATTAAATTTTATATTAAATTTTTGAGGAAACAGATACCTAGACATACATATTGTAAATGATATATAGTAATAAACTATAGCTGATAAATAATAGAAGATGGAAAAGCAGAATTTAAAGTCAAAAAGTGTAGAAATTAATACAATTTATACCGTCTGCATTGAGACTTATCCACTGTGACAATATTTGTTGTATTCAAAAAAAGTAAGTTGCCTTTGCTATTTAAAACTGTAAAATAAAAACCATATCAGACCCACCAATATCTTATTAGTTCAGCAATGCCCTTACCCACCACTTAGATAATCCATGACTTAACAATTATGGAAAATTGTAGACATGTCTGGTTTCTTCTGAAGCTTTTAGAGGGTTCAAGATATTCAACAGGCCTTAGAAACACTAGAGAAAAAAAATCTCAAGTCATGTAGGAAACGAAAACTTATAAGAAATAGATAATATAAAAGTTAAAATCATTACACTTCAATAAGCATCTATAGTTTGGATGATAACACAGATAATACACAGAAAAGAATTCCTTGGGCAAATGGAAGCTCTGCATGTCAGCACGTTAGAGCTATCATGGAGAACACAGCAACTGATTTGGTATTCTGACACAAGGAAGGTCAAAAAAGAATTGAGAAATGGAAAAAAATAGTATAAAAATGCTATGAGCAGAGTAGACCTTTTTAGCTGAAAGGTCAGGACTATGTATATGAAATCTTGGTTAACATTGTGTGTATTTAGCCAAGGCAAAATAACATGCTGGTTTTAATCCAACAAGAATATGTGTAGATTTGTTTTTGTCTTAAAGAAAGCAACACCAACATATAATTAGTTTTGAATGGCAATTTGAGTAAAACATGTTGTGTTAAACATAACTTTTCAAAGAGCTTGTGTGATCAGCTATTTTAGCAATTTTCTGTAAAAGTAATTATAATATTTCTATATTTTAATCATATGCCAGTGCCTTTAAATGATACAAATACAGATCATTACAAATTCTATAGTTTGTTTGCACACAATTGCAGAATCTAATAATTGCACATGCTTTTTTCCTAATGCAAACATTTGAAAAAAAGTACTCCAAATAAACAATCTTTTTTTCAGAAAAAATAAATAAAAATAAATACTCTAATTCAGCCCTTTATAAAATAAAGCAACATTGCATTATAGGTTGCTTTGTGATTTTACATTGAATCAATGAACCAAATTATATTTAAAAAGGCATAATTTAAAGGAATGTACCTGACACAAAATTTTTTTTATCAAGAGTTATTTAAGAGATTCATATGATGAAAAACAGATAAGAAAATACAAATGTGAAGTATATTGTTTTACACTGATAATTAAGATAAAACATCAGTTTTCACAATAACAAATTATAAAACACATTTTATTTTTTTTAAATTCTGACACAACCCAGAGTTGTGTTTAGCTAATGTATAAAGATAGTTGAAATAAATTATTTTTGTTTTCATACAGAAAAGTTATATAAAAATATCAACTATTGTTTAAGATTGTTTTTTTTAACCATACATAAAATATGTACTAGGGATATACATGTTTACCTTCATGGTCTTTAAGCTGAAAAAGTATATACATATGGTATATATAAAAAGCACAGATATTTATGGCACAAATTACACATAAATTTAAAAAATAATTTTTTTAATTTCATTTAGGTGGCGAGCAAGCTCATTGATAATGAAAACTCATTTGTGTTTCCCACTTTTGCAATACATGAAACTATAGCGACCTCTTCAAATTATTTTATCTCATTATTATACCTAATTTTATCCAATTGGTTTATTTAATTTTTAATATTATAGCAGATTAGATTAATAACTTAACCTACTATAATCTAATATCATTGCCAAAGTGGTCTATATTGTCAGACAGTAAGAGAGAATATAAAAACAAAATACCTTATGAGAAAAAAAATCACATTTTTTAAAACACAAGTTTCTACAGTCATTTTCAATAAACAAAAATGGAGTTCATCAAGTCATGCATACATCACTGAACCATGAAAACTGATATTTAAAATAAAAATTGATTTTTGAAAATCACAAATAATTGAGTTATATTTTATGTGCATAATTTATTCAAGAATACAAGATACTATATAATCCATTTTTCAATGATATCTTTTGAAAATTATTTATTAATTTTTTTAAAGTTGCTCAGGGTGGAACATTGTAGATAACAGGTCCTAAAGTAAAACTTTCTGGTACACTCGACTAACAAGGAAACAATTTATTAGAGATTCCTTATACCACAAATTTAAGTAAACCAAGCCTCCACATTAGATTAGCTAAGAATATGAGTTAAAAACTGTTTTCTAAGTGAAACATTAGCTCTACATGTAAAACTATAATTGCATTTTGGTTCTTTCTTTCAGTGATTTGAAAATGTCTATCAAATCCTTGTTATATAAATGATATTGTATTTAATGTTATGAAAAGGGAATTTATTTTTGCAATTAATGGTGGGGAGAGAGTGGAAAAACTTTTTATTTAACAGTTTATATAAAATACAACAATTTATAATCTTTACATATAACAATTGATTTACACTAATACATTTAGTATATATCAACTCCAGAATGGAGTTTGGGTTACTTTAAGACATTTACTATGAGGAAAATGAGAATTGGTAAGTAAGTAATCAACTCTAAGTAACAAAATCAGGGACTGATGGAAACCAAGTTTTCAACACAAGCTTATTGAAGACAAAACACAAAGTATGTTTTGTCATATCATGTTCTATGGGCTATAAGTACAGAACAACATAAGTTGTATTATAAAGCAGAAAGTAAACGTGACATGATAATGACCCAGAAGTCCACATACATAGATGTTTAACTACAGATAGGGGAAAATATATTTAATTTGATTTAGTAGGGCAAGTCTTATCAAGGTAATACCTGAGATACTAGAAAAGTTTTAGGAAAAAAAAAAGATCAGAAGGGGGTGACTCACTTAATGTTGTAACTCTTAAGCCTAGATTTTTACTTTCAGAATTATTACTATATATTCTCTAATCATCTGCATCAAATACAGAGTTCTCACTTTTCTCTCATATGTTGGAATAAGAAGCATGCATATTATTCATTCTCTCTCTCTCAACCTACCTACCTACTTATCTAGTTAGTTGATTTGTTAGGTTTATATGCGATTGTTTCTTTATGTTTATGCCCAATTTAAAATTTCAAAGGTGGAGCATAGTACTTTAATCTGAGAAATGTTCATTTAGCCAATCTTTTTCTTACAGATTTATGGCTTCATGGATGTCTTTGCCAAGAGCTTCCAGAGTAGTTTGTGTGTGCATGCACACTCTGATGTTCGTGTATACATCACTGGGATACAAGGTGTTCACGAATTGCATGTGGATCTTATACATATGTATTTCAACAGCTTTCAGGAGCCCTAGTATGAACATTTCTGTATAATTTTATGTCTCTACAAGATATATTGTCTTCCTTTGTAAAACGATCATTGCACTATGATTTTCACAAAAGGCTTGGAGGAACATGGAAAATAACATTTACTGAGAAGTTATGTTGGAAAGTGAACCCCTTTTAATTCTCAAAACTATGAAATAAATATTATTTTAAAAATATTTTATTAATTGATTTTCAGAGAGGGGAAGGGAGGGAGAGAAACATCAATGTGTGGTTACTTCTTGAGAACCCCGCTACTGGACACCTGGCCTGAAACCCAGGCATGTGCCCTGACTGGTAATCAAACTGGTGACCCTTTGGTTTGCAAGACCACACTCAGTCCACTGAGCCACACCAGCCAGACCTGAAGTTAATATTCTTGTTACATTTTACATGTTAATAAATGAATTCTTGGAGATGTTGCCTACCTGCACACAGGTAAGTTAATTTACATGTTGCATATATCATTGCTAGTAAAATGATTTTGGTAAAATAAACAGTATTGTTGGCTAAAAACAAAGAAACAGAAAACATTTTTTACCTGTGATATTCTGTCTTCCAAGTGAATTTTAATGTCCATCTTCTATTTGTAAGTGTATATATAACATATTTGCTATCTTGATTGCTGCAGAATAAACACAAAATATAAATGTTTTAATTAAAAACAATAAAAGCATGAAAATACAAAAACAATAAGATGACTTGATTAATAGTCAACTATTACACATTTTATAGTTACTATAAAAGTAGCTTTTTTTTTTTTCATGTACCAATCAAGTTCTCCCAACACCATTTATTGAAGAGATTATTTTTACTCCATTGTATGCTTGGGTTTCCATTCTCAATATTAGTTCACTATAGAGACATGAAATGAGACCACCAACTTATACCATTCACCCATTCACCAGAATAAACTCAAAATGAATAGACTTAAACATAAGTTGTGATACCATAAAAGTCATAGCAAAAAACATAGCCAGTAAAAACTCACATATCCCATGTAAAACTATTTTTGCCTATATATCTCCTAGAGCAAGGAAAATAAAGGAAAAAAATAACAAATGGGACTACATCAAATTAAAGAGCTTCTTCACAGCTAAAGGAACCATCATCACTATGAAGAGGAAACCGACTTTATGGGAAAATATATTTGTCAATGGTACAATGGACAAGGGTTTAATCTCCAAAATATATAAAAAATTCATATGACTCAACATCCAGAAGACAAAGAATCCAACTAAAAAAATGGATAGAATAGACACCTCTCCAAGTAGGACATACAGATGGCCCATAGACATGTGAAAAAATGCTCCATATCACTAGCCATCAGACAGAGGCAAATTAAAACCACAATGAGATATAACCTCACATTTGTCAGATTAGTTATCATTAAAAAAATCAACAAATAACCAGTGGTGACAAGGATGTGGAGAAAAGGGAACACTAGTACACTCTTGGTGGGAATGCAGACTGGTGCAGCCACTGTGGAAAACAGTATAGAATTTCCTCAGACAATTATAAATGAATTTGCCTTTTGATCCAGTGATTCCATTGCTGAAAATATACACTAAGAAGCTGGAAACACCAATTCAAAAGAACTTATGCACCCCTATGTTCATGACAGCACAACTTACAATAGCCAAGTGTTGGAAGCAACCTAAGTGCCCACCAGTAGATAAATGGATCAAAAAACTGTAGTTCATTTATAGAATGAAATACTATGCAGCAGAAAGAAAGAAGGAATTCCTATCTTTTGCAACAGCATAGATAGAACTGGAGACTATTCTGTTAAGTGAAATAAGCCAGTCAGTGAAAAAAAAAATACCACGTATGATCTCACTTATAAGAAGACTCTAATGAACAAAATAAACTAATGAGCAAAACAGAACCAGAGACCTGGAAACATGGAACAGACTGACAGCAGCCAGAAAGGCAGGGAGAGGGATAAAGGTAGAAACAATGGGAAAGGATCGATCAAAGAACATGTATGAATGACCCGTGGACATGGCCAGCAGTGTAGGGAATGACTGTGGGAATGGGGTGGGAGTTGGGCTGGGCAGAAGAGGGCAAAGGGAGAAAAAAGTGGGCCGATTGCAATAGAACAAGTAAGAATAATAAAAATAATACAAGTAGCCTTTATTAAGTGGTATGATGTTGTTAAAAAAGTGGCTCCCATACTTTTATTGTTTATTAAAGAGAGTATGAAAATATACATTTATAGAAACTAAAAAATTTAAAAAGTAATTAATTACTTCCCTGGCCAGGTTTCTTAGTTGATTGGAGCATCAACCCCTACAACAAAAGTTGGCATGTTAGATTCCTGGTCAGGGTGCATACCTAGTTTCAGGTTCTCTCCCCAGATGGGGGCGTACAGAATCCCACAGCGCTCACGCCCTCTCTCTCTCTCTCTCTCTCTCTCTCTCTCTCTCTCTCTCTCTCTCCCCTGCCGCTCTGTCTTCCTCCCTCTCTTTCTAAAATCAATAAACAATGGAGACTAAAAACAGATTCTGAAACATTTTTAAATAATATTTTTTACTAAAGCAAAGAGCTGCATCACCTGTCATTGGACCAAGAACAGGTCACTGAAGTGTAGGTTTAATGTCAGAAACTATACTCCAGAATTTGTGTGAGAGAGGGCTTTACTGTTTGTGGCTAAAATGGGTGACTACCCATCCCATGAAGAAAAGCACCCTAAATATCTACCCCAGTAGCATGCTTCGGCCTTTACCTATGGGGAAGATGCTGGGATGCATCACCCAGAGGTGCTTTTCCAGTTTCCAGGAGTGCAGCCTAAAGACAGCCTTCCCCTGATGTTCTCCTTGGGGAACCTCCTTGACCAAGCAATCACCTTAACCAAGGTTGTGCTCCCTTTCTAAGAAGGCCAAAATCAAATGGTTAATTGATAGAGGATATAAAGGTCTGTCGCTCATGCATTTATTTAAATGCTTAAACATCTTTATTTTGCTCAAACCTGTGCATTTTAAAATATTTTTCTATCGTGATATTCTTGCATGAAATTTAATGTGTATTCTGATAGTGGATAGTCATAGAAAGAGCTTAAAACAGTGATTTATATGCCAATGAGCATGGCTTATTATGAGTCTGAAACTGCTCAGTTACATCAAGTATGAAAAATTAATCTTTGATGTGCTCTTGGGCATGAACAACAGTGTGGTGATTGCAGAGGTTCAGAGGGTGCTGGGGGTGGGAGAGGGTATAAAGGGGGTGAATTGTGATGAAAAATGCAATAAATAAAATGACTCCCCCAAAAAGAAAGAAAAATTGATTTTATGACAAAAGGCTTACAAAATCAAACTTATCTTTCTCAAAATTCCTCACTTGGAATAGGGGGCAAGGATACTTAGGAAAATTCTACACAGCATTCATTTAAGAATTTATTTCTCAAGAAATATCAAGCAGGGTTTTATTTTATGCAGAAATATCAATATTTTTATAATATCACATTATAAACAAGGAAACTATGTATTTATGCATTTCTCCTTTTACTTTGAAACACCTAAAATTATATGAAATACTTACTATATTTCTCTTTTCTAAATGTATTCTGAATTGATATCATGCACTCACAGTTTAAAGTTTACCCACCTCTTTAAACATGTAATGTTGTACTTAAAATCCTAAACTTATGATCTCCATACTCCCAGCAATACGGCCTAAATTTAGCCTGCATCTAAATGAAATAGTTTGAGTGAAAAGCACATGGCACTCCTAAACAATACGTCACATACTCCAGTGCGAACTTACTTTAGGTTTTCTGCTACTACCCATGTAGTGCCATTTATTCTCTACAGTCAGTTCTTTACCAGTAAATTAAAAAAAGGTAACTTAATATATGTATCATTTAGGCTCCAATAAAGAGAAAAGTTGTCCTTTATTTTGAACAAGGGAAATTAAATATGAAGAGTTTCTATTATGAACAGGATTAGAATACCAGGGGATTGCTTAAGTGGAAAGAGAGAGGGAAAGAGAGACAGAGAGAGACAGAGAGACAGAGAGAGAGAGGGAGAGAGAGATATTCAGGCTACATTAGATCTGAGTGAGAGCACACACGAAAGTGACATACCGAGGGGCAGAATCCTTAGCAAGCCTAGGGATCAAATCGGACTTCTTTGGAAATGGTGCCTGAAGCCCATAGAGAAGTGCAGCTATTTTTCACCATTTCTGGACAGAGCTGGTGGCTGTCAAGGGGAGCAACACCTGCTGGGATAATGATAAGGTTGGCTAGCATGCTGCCTGTGCAGTTTCTCTGGATTTATTGGGAAGTCCACTGAAAGCACTGGCTAGACTCACAAGAAATCCTCAGGGTTCCCAGTGCGGGTGGATGTCGATACACCCAAAATCTCTCACTTGAAAACCCAAGGCAAGCCAGTTGGGGTGTGCTTGGGAGTGCCAATGATCTCTGGGCCCTCCCAAAGCCTTTTATGGGGAAGTTCTCCTTACTTCTGGAAACCATCCAGGTATGGAAGGATGTGATGGGAGAAAATGGGGAGGTGCTTCCTGCTGGCCGCCAGGACACTGCTACGTACTACGCCACACAGTGTAGGAGCACAATGGATCAGCACATCCACTGGCACCCGGAGGAGTATATCCGTGCAGTATTTAATACTGTACAAGCCTCAAATGACAAGGCCCAACATTGTACTGGACGGCAGCAAAACAATAGCATATTTTCCAGATCCAACTCTATTGTCATAAAGCAGAAAGGCAATAAATTAATAACTAACACGGTCTCTTCGGCTAATCAATTTTTCTTTCCTATGCACCATTCTATACATATTTAAATTCATACAGAAACAACTTCATATCTCTACCTAAAAAGATGGAGCTAGCAACTTTTTCTACAAATAAAGAAGTTCTCACCATTTTCTCAAACTTAGAAGGCACAGTGTCCCGATGGTCATTGCATCCATTGTTGTCGCTGTAATTATTCCTCAAATTTTGTCACAGTCCCACCCTACTGAATATTGTTACCTAATACTAAATTGGTAGTTAACCAGAAATAACTATACTGTATATTTAGTTTAATGAAGAACAAGAAGAAAAATTGATTTGCATAAACAAATAAACACATTCATGTATAAAGCAAAGAATATGAGAAATGACTAGAGCCATTTATTTAACTGGAAATAATATCTACGTTTTCCCACTACCCATTTTGTAATATTTCTCTGACATTTCTCAAAAACAACAACTGGCTGAGATTCTTCATCTAATGGAGGAACCCAAACCTGGGTTACAGAATGGTTTGAGTTTTCAAATATCCCTGCTTTAGGGGTGGTGATTGTAATTTTCCACTTACCTTTACTATTGGACATGGGAAAGTTAAGGGGCAACCAGAGTATACCCTGGGTTCTTCTAGCCATAGTGCTCTTTATTTTCTCCATAGTAATCAGTAAATCATTCCAGCCAGTAAAGAAACCCATCTTTCTATCTGTTGCATTCATGCCATAAGGACCCATTAATGGCTAGATCTCATCTTGCAATTGGGTAGGATTCTTGTCCCTTAATGGAAGTATTCTCTGTTTTAATACTAAGATATTCTAACAGCAAAGCAAAGCTCTATGTTACTGAAACAGAAAAAAATCAAATTTTCAATTAGATATAATAGATAGACCTTATAAAGGTCTTTGTAAGACAGACAGCATCTTTACAGAAAGTTTATTTCACAACATTCAGTATAGTGGTAATAGTCTTCATAAGTCCCTACTTGGGCTGGTGAACCACAGTAGTATTTTTTGTCCTCAAGTACCAGTTTAAGTCAGAGGTAGTGTCTAGTAATTCCAGAGAGTTGTATCTTTTCTCAATGTGTCACCACTCTCCTACAAGTCTCTTTTGAGAAAGCTTCAGGAATGATCTATGTTGTAAACTTGTCACAAAAGGTCAAGGTCCTATTTCAGGAGAACGCAATCTCCTCTTCATTCAAAATTCTCCCAATCTTTGAATTGACTTGAATCTGGTAGCTGGTTAAGAAACTACAGCTCTCCACTACGGTGGCTCAAACCAGTCTTGGCTACCAGAACTTTGTTTTTCTAATATATAAATTCTAGTAAACTGTGCATCTATCTCATCCCTAAGGACATCATGATAGTGATGACTATTGTTTAGTCAACAATAAATGTATATGTGGGCCAAGCCATGCTGACTACCCATCAACCCAGCTGCCAATTATATATAACGTAAATGCCCACCTGTTTTTGTGGTTAAGTGTTATCTCTTGCATTCTACTCCTTTAGAAACTAATATCCTTCATTGGATTGCAGAGCCCTTCTCACTGGTAGGGTTCCCTACAGCTGTGCCTTGTGCACGAGAGTGCAACCACAGAGATTTTCAGAGGTGCAGATGTTCACCTCCTCAGTTCGTCTGTCAGTGCCTTGTGGCGTGTGTGCCACTTTCTTTCGGGTCAGAATACGTGCACTTTGAGCATGGTAAATTTATGGTCATGGCTCTAGTGGCAGCAGGGTATGCTTGCGCCTGCTCTTAAGGGAAATTGTCCTCTTTCAAGGCATCTGCCCTGTATGAAGTTATCAAAGGATTTTAAAGTAGAGAAAAGCTAACCTCAGACAGTGGAAGGCAGACTGCTTTCATGGGTAAGTAAGTCTCAGAATAACTTGGGAATACACAGTGTCAGTTTTATCTGAGCATGTCTCCAAATGTTTCCAGATGTCTCCATTCCTAGTTTTGTGGGCATCCATTTTTTCACCAAGCAACAAACTAAATTTTCCGTGAGAAGCTTGGTGTGACTGTGAATTACACTATCATTTAATTCTGTAACATTTCCATTTAAACTTTGTAATTTCTTTTGAGCAGTATCAGCCCTGTGTCAACAAGGAATACTGGATTCTTGTTTTCCCTAATGATCTTATTTATTATTATTATTTTAATGTTTGTTTTATTATAGTTTTTCATTACCATTTATCCTCTCTATACCCTCTATACCCCCCCACCCCGCAACCATGACACGGTTGTCCTTGTCTGTCAGACCTTTCTCCTTTTTGCTCACCCCCTCCACTCCCCAACACCACCACACCAGAACTGCCAGCCTGCTCTCCATCTATGAGACTGTCTCCGTCTTCCTTGTTAGTTCACTTTGTTCATTAGATTCTACATATAAGTGAAATCATATGGTATTTGTCTTTCTCTGGCTGGCTTATTTCACTTAGCACAATGTTTTCTAGGTCCATTCATGCTCCCATGAAGGGTACATTTTATCTCTCTCTCTCTCTCTTTTTAACAGCTGAATAGTGTTCTGTTGAGTAAATGTACTATGGTTATTTTATCCACTCATCTCTGGGTGCAAGTTTGGGCTGCTTCCAAGTTTTGGCTGTTGTAAATAACACTGCTATGCATACAGGGGTGCATACATTCTTTCAAATTAGTGTTTTTGCTTTCTTCAGATAAATTCCCCTATGTGGAATCTCTGGGTCATAAAGCAGTTCCATTTTTAACGTTTTTGAGGTAACTCCATACTGCTTTCACAGTGGCTGCACCAATATGCATTCCCACCAACAATACCAAAGCATTCTCCTTTCTCCATATCCTGGCCAGCACTTGTTTGCTGATTTATTGATGATAGCCATCCTGACAGGTGTGAGGTATTACCTCATTGTGGTTTTACTTTGAGGTTCTCTGAAGATTAGTGACATTGAACATCTTTTCACTTGTCTGTTGGCCATCTGTATATCCTCTTTGGATAAGAGTTTATTCATGTTCTTTGCCTATTTTTTAATTGGATTTTTTTGGTATTGAATTTATAAGTTCTTTATAAATTTTGGATATTAGTTCCTTATCAGATATATCAGTGAATATGTTCTCCCATTCAGTAGGTTGTCTTTTTATTTTGTTGATGTATTCCTTTTCTTTGCAAAAACTTTTTAGTTTGATGTAATCCCATTTGTTCATTCTCTCTTTTGTTTCCCTTGCCTGAGGAGATATACCAGAGAAAAAATATTGCTACTAGCAATGCCTAGGGTTTTATGGTCTAGGTTTCCTTCTAGTATTTTTATGGTCCCGAGCCTTACATTCAAGTTTTCAATACAATTTCAGTTTATTCTTGTATATGGTATAGGAAAGTGGTCTACTTCCATTTTTCCTGCACATATCTTTCCAAATTTCCCCAAATCATTTATTGAATAGACTATCTTTACCCCATTGCATTTTTTTTGTCTTCTTTCTCAAATACTAATTGACCACAGAAACATAGATTAATGTCTAGGCTCTGTATTCTGGTCCATTGATCTATGTGCTTGTTATGCCAGTGTCATGCTGTTTTGATTATTATGACCTTGTAGTATATATTTAATTTGATACCAGAGAGTATGATTCCTTCAACTTCTTTTTCAAGATCACTGTTGCTGTTACGGGTCTTTTTGGTTCCATAGACATTTTTGAAATATTAGATCTAGTTCTGTGAAATATGTCATTGCCATCTTCATAATAATTACATTGAAACTACAGTTTGCTTTGGGTAGTATAAACATTTTAATGGCATTAAATCTTCCTATCTATGAACATGGTGTGTGTTTCCATTTATTTGTATCTTCTTTAATTTATTTCTTCAGTATGTTATCATTTTCAAAGTACAGGTAATTTATATTATTGGTTAAATTTATTCCTAGGTATTTTATTATTTTTGAAGCAATTGTGAATGGTATTGTTTTCTCACTTTCTCTTTCTGATATTTTATTATTGGCATATAAAATTTCAACAGATTTCTGGATATTAATTTTGTATCCTGTTACTTTACTGAACTTGTTTATCAGTTCTAGGAGTTTCTTGGTGGAATCTTCAGGGTCCTCTAAGTACAGTATCATGTCATCTGCAAATAATGACAATTTTACTTCTTTCTTTCCAATTTGGATGCCTTTTATTTATTTTCATCTGATTGCTGTGGTTAAGACTTCAGGTACTATATTGAGTAAGAGAAGTCTAAGTTTATATCCCTGTCTTGTTCCTGATCTTAAGGAAATCAGTTGTAGTTTTTGTCTGTTGAGTTTGATGCTGGCCCTGGCTTTGTCATATATGACCTCTATTACATTTAAGTGTATTTCCTCTATTCCCCCTTTGCTGACAGTTTTCATCATAAATGGGTGATGGAATTTATCAAATGTTTTTTTCTGCATCTATATATATGAACATGTGTTTTTTATCCTTCATTTTTATTATGTGGTGAATCAACTTTATTGATTTTCAAATATTGTAACAACCTTGCATCCCTAAAATAAATCTTACTGAATATGGTATAAAACATTTTGATGTCTTGCTATATTTGGTTTGCTAATATTTGTTGAGGATTTTAACATTTATGTTCATCAGGGATATTGGCCTATAATTTTAAATTTATCTGGTTTTGGAATTAGGATAATGGAAGACAAACTAGAAAAATAAATGCACAATCAGAGCAGGAAAAAAAAATTAAAGTAAGGATAGTTTAAAAGACCCTTGGGAAAACATGAATCTTAACAACATCCACATCAGAGGGATATCAGAAAGTGAATAGAGAGAGCAAGGGATCAAGATCCTATCTGAAGAAATAAGGACTGAAAACTTCCCTAACCTGGTGACAGAAAATGAAACACAAAACCAGGAAGCACAGAGGGTCAGAAACCAGATGGATCTACAGAGGCCTCCACCAAGACGCATCATAATTAAAGTGGCAAAACTTAGAAGAAGAAAATCGTAAAAGCCACAAGAGAAAAGAAGTTAGTTAACTACTAGGAAGCCCCATAAGATTGTCACATGATTTTTCATTAGAAACATTCCAAGACAGAAGGGATCGGCATGAAATATTCAAAGTGATGAAAAGGAAGGACCTACAACTAAGGCTACTTTACCAAGTAAGGCTATCATTTAAAATAGAAAGAGATATAAAGAGCTCCCCAGACAAGTAAATGATAAAGGAGTTTGTTACCACCAAAGCAGTATTGGAACAAATGCTTTAAGGGTTTGGTTTACAGGAAGAAAAGGAAAAAAAGAGGAAAAATTTTAAAAATAATAAAATGGCAATAAAAATGTGTCTATCAATAATCACTTTAAATGCAAATGGCTTAAATGATCCAATCAAAAGATACATGGTGGCTGAATGGATAAATTTCTATATGTTGGCTATTTGATTTTATTCAGATTTTAGCTCAGGAAAAATAATAATAAAAACAGAAAACTACCACCTGAGTATTATTAAAAACATCAGAAACCATCTGGCTACAATTCAGCACCCATGGGTCTTGATTTTAATGGGGTAAGAGTGAACACATAGTTAAAAGGAAATACTGGAGACCTAGGTAACCATAAGGAACTTGGAAAAGCTCCTATACACTTACGGGATAATCTAAAAGTCTGTGGGCATGGAGAATGCTGTATATATTATAGGAAAATTATTCTAGTAACTCACCCTGTGAGTTATGCAGAAACAAAAAGTGAAAGACAAGGCTATCTTGTAAACTACCTAACGTTTGAAGTTCGCCCTCCTTACAGAGATCCTATTGTCAAGGATAGAGAAACACAAGGTAATGAAGAGGAACTTCTGGCCAGTCATTCCAGGCCACAAAATTATATCGAACTATGATAATCTAGGAAGCTATTGTTTAAAAACACAAAAACAAAGAAACAAGCACTTAAAAAACCTGCCAGAGAACTCAGTGTGTGCACTATAGAGAACACCTGCTTGCTCCAATGCAGTGTTAGAAAAGAGACAACAGCCAATGAGATACAGACTTGGGAGTCAGCTTGCTGGGTTTGAATTCCAGCAGCAGCACTTACTAAGGTACGTATTAAACAATTAATGACAGTGTATTTTAGTTTCTTGAGTTCATGAAATGTATCCCATTAGATAATCATCTGATCGCCTGTTTCGTTAAGTATTTTTCTATTTTCTAAAACAATGCTATTAAAGATATTTTCCATATTTGACCAGTTTTAATGAGACTTCTACTTATTATATTAAACACCTTCCTTGCAGGTGTTTGTCTTTGTTTTTGTTTTTGTTTTTCTTCTTTTGAGGTTGGGCTTCTGCCTCTGACAGGGAACATCTGTATGTGTTTTGTAGAAACAAAACCAATGTTTTGTGGAAACATTTAACGAGAACCTTTGACTTTTGAAGGTACTGCACTCAAATTCTCATCTCAGTGTTCTCCCAGCTCCTAATAAAGCTCAGTTTAGTACCTTAGTTGTCTTTTCTGAAGTTTATAGGAGTAAGGTAAAAGACACCTCTTTTCAGAGCTTTTCTTGTGTGGGTGTGGTGTGAATTCTGGTTGCATAACTCAGTTTCTTATGCTTTCATATTGTTTTTTAAATAACACAATGGGATTGTATCAAATGGCCCAGAACCACCAAAATCTGAATCTGTTGTGCACCACAGAAACAATGCTCAACTTTTTCTTGGTGAGGTTACCAGGCTTGGATATAGAAACCAAAGAGGATGTCAAACAGTAAAAATGTGACTGACTTCTGAAACATCTATTTTCCAGAATTTCTAAAGAATTGGTGCTCAGGAACAGGAATGTCAGATAGCAAAAATCAAGAAAAATGAGGAAAACTAGATAGGATAATGTGATGGGAACTAATATGGAATGATTGTATAATATTTATACATCTTGTTTTCACACATTCAAAGAGTTTCTCTTTTCTACTTAAATTGAAACAAAAAAGGAGCAAAAGTAACCAACATAATATGAGATAACAAAGTAAATTTGCCTAGACTGATCTTTGCTATTCACACCAACTTCTGCTCAAAACTTGGTAATATTTTATCCTATATTTATTATTTCTATTTCAACATGAAGGCAGCAGTCTCTGGGGACCCAAACAATTTGATGTACTTGGAAGATTAAAGATTAAAAGGAATGGGGGGAAATAATCAAATGGGGAAAATGTATCAACTCAAAAATAAGAGGCAAGGAAAGAAGAAACTAGAAACAAAGAAGTAAAGCAAAGAGCACCTGAGAAGGGGGCATAAAATCATTGAAATATAGGGAAAAAGTCATAATGGCAAAAAGACAACTCTCCAGTTCAAAATTCTTAAGCTTCATGAAACAAAAAGTATGTAGCCACGTGCTGCTTAAAAGAGACATATTTAAGCATCAAGACACGGATTGTTGAAAGCAAAATGAAGGGCAATGCATATGCAAACAAATAAAAGCCAGAAGAAGGCTAGGTAATATTCAATTTGACAATAATAAATACAAGAGAAAACTTTATTAAGTGCAGTCACATCTAATGGTACATGATTCTGTGCACCAAGAAGACAAAACAAGCATTTTAAGGACACTAAACCAAGGATCATTCATGTAACAGTAAACCTGGAATGGGAAGGAGGTATTTTGAAAAAAGTTAGGGCTTAACAAATAAGTCTGATCATTTTCACAATATAGGTAAAGCTATTGTACTCCTTTTATATACTGCAAAGAAATACTTGGTGATGTTTACAATAATAGATTCACTTATAATAGCAAAAAATCTCTCCATGAAAATGCAAATACATGAAATTATTCATTTTTATAGTTCATGGCAATCAAAAGTAATAAAATAAAGCTACATTTATTAAATAATATGCATATGAAAATGATAGGGAACCAATATTTAGAAAAATATATCAAGATCTATTTACATTCACATAAAAGAATCAAGCTAATGAGTTTTTTGTTGTAAAATCAATTGTGCAAGGGAGGGAGGTGTGATAGTGTGTAGCACGCAATAGCTTTAGTTTCCTTAATCTGTTAAGAATAATACAATTTTATTCATTTTATCTTTTTTTACCAGAATATTTTAAATATAGTTTATGCATGTCATAGTTTTAATGAAAGCACTTTAAAAACATGTGGAAACCATCCGTGATCCAAAGTTTTAATGTCCAAGTAAGCATATTTTATTGAGTAATTTAGTAATGAGACACTTTTTTTCTCATACATCTTACTTATATATTTTACCAGTTAAGGTATATTTAGTAGTAAAAGTTTCACCTTAGAATTTCATCTTCACAGACAATAAAATTGATTTATTTTTGATCCACCTGAAACCTACAGAATTTTATTAATCAAGGTCACCCCAATAAATTCAATAACATTTAAAAATTATCATTATATTTTTCTAAACTATATGAAGTATAATTTAGATATTGGGCCCCTTCACAGAAAAATAACAGACTTTTTAAAAAGTGTGTTTGTTTATTTATTTATTTACTTATTCATTATTTATCTATTTACTTATTTTCAGAGAAGGTGAAGGGAGGGAGAAAGGGAGAGAAACATCAGTGTACAATAGAAACATCTATTGGTTGCCTCTCTCATGCAGACCTGACCTGCAACCCAGATGTGTGCCTCAACCAGGAATCAAACTGGTGACATTCTGGTTTGGGGGATGATGCCCAAACCATGGAGACACCCCTGTCAGGGCAATAATTTAGACTTTTAACAAGATGTAATTTAAATATGTGTCATTAGCATGATTATTTTCTTTTTAAAAAAAACTTTTGGAATATAAAACATTTTAAATGCATTTTTAAAATTATTTAATATGATATCCATTATTTGTTGGCAATTTTTGAATGAAAGTGACTATAAATTCATTGGAAATACATTGAACAATGTCATTATTTTGAAAATGTGGTAAAACAAGTGAGCTCTAAGACTAAATTAGATTATTTTAAGATTAAAAATAATGCGTCAACATGTATATTACATATACTTAAATATATGCACACCATTGCATATATGAAAATATGTGCATATAAATTTTATGCATATTAATAACATAGCTAATGTGTCATAGCTGTGTTTTAAAAATATGTCCTAAAGTTTTATTGTTGCTGTTGGTCAAGTAACCACGTGGTTATTGAAACACGGTTTTCATGTCCCAAATAATTGTATTCTCAGTTCAAAAACATATCTTGTCTAATTACCTCTGGAAATAGATCAAACCACATACCACTTAGTATATACCTAGAGGGCATTTCTTTGAAATTATGTGTTTTGAAATGAGGGACAAGTCCTAAAATGACAATTTACTCTGAGCCGTCTGCTGTATTGCAGACATTACATGAGGATTCTAAGGGAGCAACCTGAGTTGACTCCAACAGTAGGAACACTGTCCACTTATGTGACATGATCACAATAATCTTATTGCTCACGAGAGCAGAACTATGCCCATGTGTCTCATAGCTCATTAAAGCAACTTGTTTGGCTTTCCCCAGTTTCTCAACTCTGGTACTTGGGCTCCAACCAAATCATTTGGGACTAGAACCCTACCACCTGTTAGAGTCAGTGCTCGATAGGGCAGCAGTAATCCATCTGATCACAGGTGCAATTATTATGGAATTTCAGGGAACTAGCAAACAGATTTCCAACACTTTCAAACATGTTCATTGGGTTACTTGAATAATTTCATTATCTCAAAGCTTGTCCTGTGCTTTATTATTATGTTTTCAAGTGTTCTTTCAGGTTTTAAAATAGATGGTTGTAGTTATATTTCTAAATATAGACATGCATATATGACATGTTTTATATACATAAATATATAGAGACAGTATACTTTTATATATATTACATATATTATATATATATATACACACATACATACATACATGCATAGGTTGCACATTGGCTGGAACAACAAAGACAAATGAATACATTAGATGAAGTGTTTAGTTTATGCTTGTCATTTTGAGAATAACAAGGTCTGTCACTTAAGCAGTCTAAATGATCTGACATTGAATCTATTGATAGTGTTTGCATTTACCTTTAATATTTAGAGGACAGATTGCTAAAAATATAGAAGTTGAATCATATGAATTATTTTATGAAATATCACCAAAAATGAATGTATTGAGCTTGTTACTGGTATACTTGTGGATTCAGATGTTGAAATTTGGTTGATAAGGATTAGGCTTAGAGGTGGACAAATATCATTTTGCTGTAAGGAAAGTGAAAAATGTAGCTACAACCCCTAATCTCCTGTATCTTAACAGTATTAATGAATGTGTCAACGGAAAAGTATTAAAGGGGAAAACAATAGATAAGATCTTTATTCTAATAATATCCATTATATCCCACAAAGATTTTGTAAAACCAACCCAGGTGTGTATTGGTACTTTTCATGAAGGTCACTACCTGAGTCACAGGCAGAGAGGTGATCGATTGATTGATTGTCTGGACCAGACAAATGATATTTTTAATTCTTTAGTCCTTCCTTCCTTCCTCTAAGATTTTCTATTGTCTCCATTTTAAAAAATAGCTCATTTTCAGTCTTTTTCTTTTGTATTCTCAAGAACATACTTATTTTATGTCCTTAGTTTAGCATTGCAATTCCAACCTTTAGTCTGAAAATGGGCTTTTGTGTTTAAATTAACACCCACCTGAATACCAATATATCATAAGTTTAAGTGCTTACTTCTTTTTCTTTTTATAAACCAGCATTTTTCTTCTTCATTTAACCTCACTATATATTTTAATATGTTAATGGATAGTTCATAGAGCACTTCTGTGTATTTAAAATAGCAGTGGAAGAACTATCTATGTTTTTCTATGTAAGCGTTCCATATGTTTTTATTTCTATGTTCACCTTTTTTTCTTTTCTGAATAATAACAATTAAATTCATAACATCATCTCAAGTTCTTATAATTTCTGACAGAAAATAAGATGCAAAAATGTACTTATACAATATTCTCTGAAGCATTTGGCTGTGCACTTTAACCTTTTTAGTATTCAGAATTTCAACAGATGGTCATTCTAGCTTGTCCCAACAGGGGTTTGAGTTTTTACATAGGAGAGAAATGTCTGTCCAATCAAATTTAGAGTTCTGAAAAGGTCAAAAGAATGTATAGTACATGGAAGTTATGCTTAAAATTTATTAAACATTAGGAATGTGACAGCTAACTCTTTTGACCCAATGCAGGACACCTTTCCATATGAGAAAGCTTTTAACAAGAAAAAAAGGCAAGTCATTTGATGATTTTCACTAAAACGTTTACCCACCTGAAAGTCATAGAAAGAAAACACATAAGTTTATTATATTCATCTTTAAAAAATGTTGAGAGATTGAGAATTTTATTCTAAAGTTTATATTCTACAGTTATAAGTATATTGACATTTCTATATTTATGTGAATATTGACAGTGATGTGCACATTATGTGTGCACATCAGACAATGCTATTATTTCTAGAAAAAAGCCAACTATTAAAAGAGATTGACCAAATAAAGTATAACATAGAAATATTGAAATGGTACATCCTTAACCTACACACCTGTTAACATCTAGACATTCCCATACAAAAGTAAAATAAAAAAAAAGAATCTGTACTCAAATCTTACACCCTTAACAAATCTACCTCAAAATGGATCATAGACCTAAATGTGAAACAAAACTCTAAAACTGATGACATAGGAGAAAACTTGGATGGCCTCGGATATGGCTATGCCTTTGTAAATATAAGACCAAGACACAATATATCAAAAGATAATAAGCTGGACTTTAAAATTGAAAATTTTGAATCTGTGAAAAACCAATGGCAAGAGGATGAGTAGGCAAGACACAAACTGGGAGAAAATATTTTTAAAAGCAAATCCGTTAGCTCTGTTGGTTAGAGCATCGTCTCGGTATGCCAAGGTTGTGGGTTCAGTCTCGGGTAAGGGCACATATAAAAGCAATCAATGAATGCATAAATAAGTGGGACGACAAATCGATGTCTCTCTTGCTCTCTCTTTCAAATCAATCAAAAATTTTTAAAAAGACATATGTTAAAGGAATAATGCGCAAAGAACTCTTAAAATTCATAAGTAGTGTTGCCAGAGAAAATGGGTCCTTTGGTGTTGCAAAAAAGAATTTCAAAAGGGACATGCATGAGACAAGTTTTAGTGGCCAGATTTATTGGGGTGACAAGAAATAATATGCCCTTGGGAATGTCAAGTCTCCAGTAGCAACTGTTCCAAGGTCCTTATTAACCTTATATCTATTTTCTTGGTTGCAGAAATAAGCAGGCTATCTTTCAAGTAATCCTACCTGTTCCTGAGGCTTTGCGGACTATTTCCCCTAACCAATCCCTTTTCTGGATCTACAGGGGTTTTGTGTTCCGATCCTAATTGATCCTTTCGCCAAATTTCCAGGATAGATTCCTCGTAATGTCACCATCGTGGCTCCTTCTGTGCATACACTTACCTCCTCCTGCACTATCTTAGCTTCTACAGCTCATGTGCTTAGCAAAATAATTTCCTCTGCTGTTTTATTCCCACCCCCAGCAATGGCCAGTTGTTCCCTGTGAAAATTGAAAAGTCAGTCCTTCCTGCTTCCTCAGAGGATTAAGTCCCTTTGGCAGAGGGTGCAGCTGTCCCTTAGGATGTCTGTGAAGCTGCAGCTTTCTAGTTAATCAGGCTTGATTTCTGTTGTATTTGCTCTTTTCCATTTTTACTGACTAATTAAGTAACTAACTGACTATTATGATGATAACAAGAAACCTGATAAAAAACAAGGCAGATATCTGAGCAAACTTCTCATTAAAAAAGGACTACATTGTCCTCAATATTTTGGAATTTTCATGTGACAAAAATTGGATTGATTTAAACTGTGATCTCTTGTGATCAAATTTTTACATTGGAAGAACAATGGAAAGGAGGAGATGTGGGATAAATAACTGAGGCAACTGATAAATCAGTGAGCTTATTGGAGAAAAAACACAATGTAAATTAAAGAGATTTTGGGAGAACTCATCATAAAATCCAGAATCTTGTTGAAAAGCAGTACAGGGTATTTTTTTAAAACAAAAATATACAGGGGCCCTGGCTGGCATAGCTCAGTGGATTGAGCGCGGGCTGGGCACCAAAGTGTCCCAGGTTCGATTCCCAGCCAGGGTACATGCCTGGGTTGCAGGCCATAACCCCCAGCAACCGCCCATTGATGTTTCTCTCTCTCTCTCTCTATCTCCCTCCCTTCCCTCTCTAAAAATAAATAAATAAAATCTTCAAAAAATATATACAGGGTATATTTTAAAAACAAAAGCAATAATATTAAATTAAGAAGAGACAGAGCATGCATTAAAATTAGATAGTACATAATAGTAATGACCTATTTTAAAAAGCTGATAAATACCAAAAATATCGCAAACCTCAAACATATAGATATATTTTCATTGCCTGGTGCATCTCAATAATTTTGTTTTTCTTTTATCATGTTTTTTTTCCTTGACCTTTTATATTTTAGTTACTTAATAATTTTATTTTTGCTCTGGCTTGTGCAGCTTAGTTGGTTGGGTGTTGTCCTGTAAACTGAAAGTTTGCTGATTCAATTCCCCGGGCAGAGCACTGGCCTGGGTTGCAGGTGTGGTCCCCAGTCAGGGTGTGTGCAAGAGGCAAATGATTGATATTCCTTGTTCACATCGATGTTTCTCTCCATCTTTCTCCTCTGCTCCCTTCTCTCTGGAAATACAAAATAAAAATATTTGAAAAAGAGTAATTTTCTATTCTATAGTAAGAACACTATAAAAAACTCAGACTTCCCAATAACAGATTATTAAAATTATTTCATTAGTTTTAGTATTATTGATACCTGGTTGCTAATTTCATGAATATTTTTATATTTGCTGTTAAATTTGAAAATATTAGATGAACTGTTTCTCATATGTTCTTTAACTAATCTTAAATACTCTATGAATTGATGACACCAGGTAGGAGTCTAGAATCTCTTTCAGAAACTGGGGAAGACCATGAAAGTAAAGGACTGCAAATGTGGGCTTTATTTCCTTCAAAGAAAATCTAATTTGTCTAATAGGATTTACATTTGAGAAACATTTATAGTTCTAAAATTATATCAATACTTCCAGCATGAACAGCTAAGAAAATAAACATCACTGCTGGGGTGGGGACCATAGTGTAGATCCAACATGGAAATACTCAAGTATTCTACATTAAATCTTTCCTATGGTTTTAAGTCTCATTATCTTGTAAATAGTTTGTAGCATAATCACTTTAAAGTGTTTCCCACATTTCAAAATTAGAATGAAATGATTCTCAATCTCATCCTGTGATTTCTTCCAAATCTTTACAATTTTCTGCTTCTACAGTAAATAAATCAAATGTGGTTAAAACTAATTTTTATTTTTTGTTACTTTGTTTGACTTTGTTTTTATTTATTTATACTACTTTAAACACCATTGGCATATAAACTATACAGATTAACTTGAGTTGGTGTATGTATAAGAAAATGCGTGTTTTCTTTTCTCTTGTTAGATCGCTTTGGCAATGACAGTCTATACATACAGGTATCTTTTCCCTAATATTGTTCTCAATGTTTTTGGTGATACATCTAACTTTCGAGATTGCTTATTATATAGATTTATACACACATGTCCACATACAGATAGATACACATGTATATGGATGCATACTTTTAAGCAACTTTGTTCAGATATAATTTGTATACCATTATGTTCACCCACTTGACATACACAACTTAATGTTCTCAGTACATGTACAGTTGTGCAACAATTATTGTGCTTATTTCTATAAAATTAAAATCATATAGTATTGCTATTTACATGTTGAAGAAAATACTGATGTTTTGTCAAGTCTCTGTTCCAAATTTTGACACAGAGAGCTTTCCTTGATATTTTTCTTCTTAGAGCTTACTGTCTTCATTGTCATTCGTGTGAATTTTTCAATTTAGAAGTTTGGTACTTGAAAAAAAATGCCATGTTGCTTAAATGTGAATTATAATTTTGGAGCTTTGTCCTCAGAATTCTTATCTGTCTATTTGATGTTGAAATAATATAATGTTTACTTCTATGCCTTCTTTATTTTATTACATTTATTGGGGTGACATAGGTTAATAAGGCCATATAGGATTCAAGTGCACATTGTTATGATGTACGATTGCTGTGTTGCATTCTATGCTCACCACTCAATGTTAAATCATCTGTCACTTTATACTCTGTCCGCTTTACCCTTTACTACCCTCCACCTCCTCTAGTAACCATCATATTGTTGTATATGTCTATGAGCTTAAGTTTTATGTACCACATATGAGTGAAATCATATGGTTCTTAGTTTTTTCTGACTGATTTATTTTGCTTAACATAATATTCTCAATATCCATCCATGTTCTCGCAAATGGCAATATTTCATCTTTCCTTATGGCTGAGAAATATTGCACAGTATTTAGGCACTATATCTTCTTTATCCAACCCCTATTAAAGAACACGTTGGTTGTCTCCTTGTCTTGGCCACTGTAAATAATGCTGCAATGAACACAGGGATTTATATATCATTGTGAATACATGTATTCTAGTGTGTTCAGCTAGATAATTTAGAAGAGGGTCATATGGTAACTCGGCTCTTAATTTTTTGAGAAACTGCATATTGTTTTCCATAGTGGTATAACAGTTTACATTCCTACCAGCAGTGATGAGGGTTTCTTTTCCTCTACAATCTTTCCAACACTTGTTACTATCTGTCTTGTTGATAACAACTATTCTAACAGTTGTGAGGTGGTATCATATTGTAGTTTTGATTTGCATTTCCCTAATAGTTAGTGAGGCTGAATTTTTTTTTTCATGTATTGAAAGCCAACAGTGTTGGCTGTGTGTACATCCTCTTGGGAGTGGTGCCTCTTTAGGTCTACTGCCCATTTTTAAATGGGATTGTTTGTTTGAGTTGTTTGATGTGGAGTTGTACGTGTTCTTTATGCATTTTGGATATTAACCTTCTGTCAGAGCCATTGTTTGCAAATAACATCTCCTGTTTGGTTGCCTTTTTGTTTTGTTGGTTTTTTTGCTGTGCATAAGCTTTTTAGTTTGATGTAGACCCACTTATTTATTTTTGCCTTTATTCCTCTCCTTTTCAGATCAAATTCATAAAATTTCCTCTACAACAAAGGTCTGTAAGTGTATTATCTATTTTTCTTCTATGTAATTTATTGTTTGAGATCTTATATTTAGGTCTTTGATCTATTTTGAATTATTTTCTCTACATGGGAACAAACTGTAATTCAGTTTCATTCTTTTGCATGTAACTTTCCAATTTTCTTAGCACCATTTATTGAAGGGGCTCTCTTTTTTCCATAGTGGGTTTTTTATTCTTTAATCAAAAATGATTTGTTGCCCTGGCTGGCGTAGCTCAGTGGATTGACCGCGGGCTAGGAACCAAAGTGTCCCAGGTTCGATTCCCAGCCAGGGTACATGCCTGGGTTGCAGGCCATAACTCCCAGCAACTGCACATTGAAGTTTCTCTGTCTCTCTCTCTCTATCTCCCTCCCTTCCCTCTCTAAAAATAAATAAATAAAATCTTTAAAAAAATGATTTGTCCATGATCATGTGGTTTTATATCTGGGATCTCAGTTCTGTTCCATTGGTCTGCATGGCTGTCTTTCTGTGAACACCATGTTGTTTTGATTATTGTATATCTGTAGTAGAATTTAAAGTAAAGTAATGTGACACCGCTAGCTTTGTTCTTTTTTCTTAGGATTGCTTTGACTATCCAGAGTCTTTTGTGGTTCCATTCCTAGGTCACTAGCATTTTTCTCCTATGTGTTATTTCCTACAAGTTTTACAATGTTTGATATTTACATTTAGGTCTCTAGTCCGCTTCAATTTAATTTTGTATGAGATTAGTACTGAGATTGATATTGCTGCATGTGGTTAGCCAATTATTTTGGTACATTTGTTTAAAAGGTTATCCTTTCCCTGTTTAATTACCTTTTCATTTTGTGGAAAACAAATCAACTGCACAAGTATAGTTTTTTTTGCCCTAAATATATAATATCAATTACATTCAACTAATTTTTATTTCTATTATTTTACCAATACTGGATCATGGCAGCCTACTCTTTTGTAATATTTCTAAAACAAAAATAGAAACTCTAGAATGAGTAAAGTTTTTCAGCAACTAATTTGCTTCCACAAAATCTGATGACTACATAGGGAGGATAAAGCTGGTTAACAGCATTTTGATCTCAAGCTGCATTCTTTACCTTTTGGCGCTGTGCAACACCCACAGGATAATGTTCTTTACAAAATCAACACTTCGGGTCCTGGTACAATTGGATTTAGACACTGGCATAATATTGGAAGCAATCAGTACTTTTTAGTGTTTCTGTCTTTTTCCTGGCCTTGTGTCATTGCTGAAAGAGCTATATTACCCTGCCAGCTCTTAGAAAGTCTTTCTTCTGAGTTTCCAAAAATGGCTGTGCCCATATAATCTCATACTCACCTCCGGTTTCTTCAGATTAGTGGGGGTTCCACATCCCCACTCTTGTTATTTCATAAGCACTCCAACCTCCATGGCATTTTCTTTTCCCTTCTCTCATATCTTCCCAAATTATCCTTTTGAGTACATTGTTTCTGGCTGGGCACCCAGACTGAAACTGACACTGTTAGAGAGCCAATGAAATATCCGTTGATTCTGACTTGTACTTACCAACTTTAAGAAACTTGGCTAGGATATGTGCACAAACTAGCTCTAGAGTTTATTAAGTGGAAAAAAAATGCTGACTAACCAGATATTGGTGACTTATATTTCAGGCCTTTTCCTGAGACCAGAAATCAGTCATTCAGTAGTAATGAGTCCCAGAGCTGAAGTACCAAACTCCAACAGGGACTCAACAGTGACAATGCCAAGAAACTAAGGTGGCATTTTTGACTGCTTTAATATTTTCTGTAAGCAGAAATTTTTGACAAATGGTGAAACCTAGTTCTTTATTCCTTGGTCTTGAGTTTAGATGTAAAATGATGTATTTTATAAATATATCTATGGAGACATCAAATATTACAATTCAAAACAATCAGGAAGTTAAATAATGAAGTTTTATGAAGGCACTGTATATGCAGTCTATATTTTAAGAAATCAAGTGGCAACCTTAGCACACCTTTATTGGGAATAATGGTCAGATTAGTAATCTGAATATCTAAAAATAAAATATATAAATACCTCTCTTTGGAAGCACATAAAATACCAAACATAACAGAGAAGTTCATTCTATGTCAGAGCCATTCTTAGAAAAGAGAATGGGAAATCTCTGGTGAAAAATAAATCTGTGCACCAAATTGTGAATAGCCTTAGGTGAAATATGCTATAATTTTCAACTTTGTTAGTAACGTCTGCTTATACATGCCCCAGTAGAAGTGGTGCCATTGAGTGTAGTTGGTAGGGTAAGTGAATGTCTCATACGAGATGGACAGCAATTTGAACATTTCACCTAAAATGTCATACAGTATGCTTGAGTGTGATATTGTTATGTTACAGAATTACATGCTCACGATTTTATAATAAAATATTTTTATGTAATAAAAAAGGGGTGTTATTTGTGCAGGATCCTGTATTTAAAGTGTTTGCATTTATATCTATAAATTATACTTTATTTTTTGTACAGCATTCTTATCCAGTGTTTCAGTGAAAAATCTATTAAACCTCTACTTAAGCATTTATATATATTAAGTATTTATTATAATTCACTTGTGAAATTCTTCACATTTTGTTGTTAAGTTTTTCTAATTTGTGTAATAAGTATTAGTCATTAAATGTGTTATACTTATTTTTCAAATAAGCAGAATTCAAGTAAGAATTATAATTCAATTCAAAATTTAAAAATTATATTTTACTGCAAATATTTATTTTTGTTACTCACTTAGTTTCTTGTTTATCAGTGTTGCCAGTATTTTGTGCTTTTACCTGACCATTTAAAAAATTTAAGATTGTGAGTAAAGTTGATAGTCTCATTCTTTTTTTTTTTAAGAAAGGGAAGGGAGATTTATTTATTTTTAGAAAGGGAAGGGAGAGAGAGAGAGAGAAACATCAATGTGCGGTTGCTGGGGGTCATGACCTGCAACCCAGGTATGTGCCCTGACTGGGAATGGAACCTGCAATGCTTTGGTTTGCAGCCCATGCTCAATCCACTGGATAGCCTCATTCTTTTAAAGTCACTACTATACTGATTTCTATTTTCATATTAATTAACTTTTTTTTTCATTTTGTTTTATTCTATGGTTCTTTTGGGACATATGAATTTAGTTAATTTAAACCTTACGTTCTAATTTATGCACTTAAGTCTTGTGGTGCAGTTTGGTAGCTGTTAACAGGATTTTGTGTTTCTATTTATGATTACAAATAAAAACTACATTACTGAGTTAGTCATGGCCATATAACAAAATTTCAGCCAATGGGAAATAAATACATGATATATGTTACTAAAGGCTCAAAAGTAAAAACAAATAAAAAACCTATAAAGCTCTACCATATTCTCATGAAAAAGATGCTTTACTTTGTATAATAAGAATTATTTATGAGATTAAGCAACTTAATAAAATGAGTTCTGGACAAAAGAAAAAAATTGTGAGGAATACATTGATATTATAAGCCAAGGAATAGTATGGATGTTTCTATCAGATTAAGTAAATGATATTAGAATTTGATGGCATTTTTTTAGGTTCTTGAGGTAAATAGAAAATTATGTTTGGATTTATGTTTCTTCCATTTAAGGGAATAAATCAAGAAAAATACGTGTCAAAGTTCTAAATTGCCTTTCACAAAGATTTTTTGCATATAGTATTTCACATCATTGTTTATATGGATAGCATGGCTTTTGAATTCTTTCCTAAATGCTTACTCAGAATGTCATAGGCTGATAAAACAAGCATGCACATCACAGTACCAAAATATTTGTGTTAGGTCTTAAGGAACTCATATGTTAAAGTTATGCTATTTTAACCATAGGGTGAAATCAGTCAATGGAATTCATTAAGAATATGCCATATATTAATTTATACATTCAATTTTGATGGATTTTATTCTGACAGATTTTATGATGATATGTTTAATACACAAACATATAGGACATTTCAAATATTCACAATATGTTCTTAATCTAACATAACTAACTATAGGAATATGAAAAATATGAAGTGAAAGAAGCATTATTTTTTATCAAATGAACCATCTCTTAAATCCTTCAGTTTTTAAATAATTTTAAATACATCATTATATTGAAGATAATTCTCTATTTAATACTATGGTGAGATTTTCCAAAAATATTGAGAAGTAAAGTAGTCTTTTTTTAAAGGTTTCATTTACTTATTTTTAAAGAGAAGGGAAGGGAGGGAGAAAGAAAGGTAGAGAAACATCAGTGTGTGCTTGCTTCTCATGCACCTCCTTAGATGGTGCCTGGCCCACAACCCAGACATGTGCCCTGACTAGGAATTGAACCGGTGACCATTTGCTTCATAGTCTGGTGCTCAGTCCACTGAGCCACACCGGCCAGGGCAGAAAGTAATCTTAATCAGATTTGATATAAGCTTAGTCATAAGGGTGATGAAAAATAAAAATTTTGACTTGGGTTTGAGCTCTGTTTATACTACTAGCTTTTTACCCCACATATCTTAATTGCTGGTATGTGCAAGCTTGATTCTAAATATAATTTTTAGTATGCTTATTAGCATGAAGGAATCCACTGATAAGTCACTTTAATTAGCATGTACTTTAATCACTCTCCCCTTCTTTTTCTGATATTGAATTTTAATTTTTTAAAAATGAAACACTAATTATATGGAGTTCTATCAGGTGAGATGCACAACATAAATACTCTATACACTTTATATTCTGGTTCTTAACATTGGAAACACATACAGTACTTCCAATTACCAGTTATTTGTAATGACAAAATAACTGAAATGAGGCCTTGGGTTTAAATTCATAGTTAATCTAAGATTGTATGTATTGAACACCAGTAAGATTAAAAAATGTGTTAAACAAATGTGTTACTTAAACTGAATATTTATAATTCTTCCCCTGTATTTAACAACTTTCTGTAGCTCTTGCTTTTTTATTTTATCCAGTTGTAGTAAATATGTTTAATTACTGGTTCTAAATTATGCTTTACCTTTGAGCTAATTTCTATAGGTTTTAATCTAAAGGTGATAAATTGCATTGAATATCACAATTATAATAATGAAGCATTTAACTGATAATCTATAAAACAAATTAATATTTACCAAGAGTATTTACTTTATTTCCATTTTGTTTAGGAATCACATTACAAAAATGCTTTTACAATTACCATCATTCTATGTGGAGTGTGAGATGTTATAAAATATATGAATCACAGATATATGATATTAAAATTTTCTTAATGAATGATACATAAAGGTGTATATAATTATTTTTACAAGTGCTATTGAATACAATATCAGGAAAAAAGAAGAAAAAATGTTCTTTTACTATTTTTTTCTCTTAATGTTGGAACACATTATCCTGTTTCTTTTTTTGTTTTGTTTTATTGTTTTTATTTTTTATTATTTTTTAATTGCTGTTCAATTACAGTTGTCTGCATTATCCCCCCACCACTCCCCCCACCCCAGCCAAACCCACCTCTCTCCCTTCCAAGCTCCCCCTTGGTTTTATTCATGTGTCCTTTACAGCAGTTCCTGAATACCCTTCCCCTCATTATCCCCTCCCCCCTCCCCTCTGGTTAATGTCAGATTGTTCTTAATTTCAATGTCTCTGTTTATATTTTGCTTGCTTGTTTGTTTTGTTTATTAGGTTCAGTTAAAGGTAAGATCATATGGTATTTGTCCTTCACCACCTGACTTATTTCACTTAGCATAAAGCTCTCCAGTTCCATCCATGCTGATGTTGCAAAGGGTAGGAGCTCCTTCATTCTCTGTGCTGTGTAGTATTCCATTTTGTAAATGTAGCACAGTTTTTTGCACCAACTTACACCATACACAAAAATAAATTCAAGGTGGATAAAAGATTTAAATATAAGTTGTGACACCATAAACGTCCTAGAGGAAAACATCGACAGGAAAATCTCAGATATTCCACATAACATCTTCACTGATATGCCCCCTAAAGCAAGGGACGTAGAGGAAAGAATAAACAAACAGGACCTCATCAAATTAAAAAAGCTTCTGGATGGCTAAAGAAAACAGCATTAAAATGAAAAGAGAACCAACTAGATCCTGTTTCTTTATCTGTCTTCTATCTTTTTACATTTATGCTATATATTGTATTTTAAAAACATGGATGTGTTGTGAATATTGTGTTTCAACAGTAACATTTTTCAATCTCACAGTTAAGGTGAGGTGATTATTATTATTAATTATTATTATAATAGAAACTTGAATCACTCTTGTGTTACAGCTTCAGTTAGTTTAAATATTTTGAATATAATCTATATTTTACATTATCATAAACCACTCCATTTTGCAAGATTTTGTACTTTAAGCTTGCAGAGATTTATCTTTACTTTTCAGTGCAGCTCTGTCAGCCTCCTATGCCACCATGAACTCAAGGGGAAAAAATTGGAGAACATTAGCAGGTGTAAAGATTATTTTTATATTTAAATATGTTATAGGTTATAATCCATCATGTCAATCAGTTCAATCTTAAAAGCTCTAAAGCTTCTCCTTACTCAAAGAGACTCCCTCTGTCTGTGGCATCCCAGACTTCTCAGACTCAGCGAATATATCCAGTGACCAAACAACATGCTCACCAATGTGGGGTTTTCTGTGCACGTTATTTCTTTGGACTTCTGGCCTTTGGAAATCTTTAATAATTCAATAATTCATGTCTTAGCTTATCCAGGAATTTTTGGTACTTATGATGGGAACATTGGTTTGTGGTAGACTATATGCCACTTGAAAAGAGAGCTCCAAAGTTCTAATTAATGACAAAGCAAACCTGCACTGAGAAATATTAAATGGTCATGGGAGACTTTATTCAAAGCTATTACAAAAAAAAAAAAAAAAGGTAGGCCAGAATTTAATCTGAATTCAACTCTGCTAAAACAAAGGGCAAGGAAGGCATTTTTAAAAGCTAAGTGAGACAGACATCACCTACCATCTCCTTGTTAACTGGATTTACCTAAAGGAAAAGTACATTTTTTTTAATGTTCAAGAACTTATATTTCAAAGGGACATATAAGACATTTGCAGTTACAAGTTTTCTAAAGTAAATGCTCCAAGAAAAATGAGATGAGGACCTATAGTATGAAAAAAGAACATACAGTTTAGTCAGGCTGAGGGTACTGCTAATGCCCACATGGTCATTCCTTCCTTTTTGGCTTCACTTTGAATAATTTAAGAAAGGTAGATCATGAAATTTACTTTAACAGATTTCTGTTTTGAAACACTGACTGAATCATCTATTGAGATTTGATGGTATAGGATTCTTGCTGGTTGGTGCAAGCAACCAGGCACATAATGAAGGGGACTCCTATGGAAATAAAAAAGACAAACTAAGATTAGTGGTTGAAGTAAAATGCAAACCCCGTTTCTGAAACAGAGGGCAGCCAGTCAAGAAGATTTCCAGGTGTTGGGCTCAGAGTGTCTTTGGAAAGTAGAATGAGGACAGCTGTGGTAAGCCATATAACTATTTCAACAAAGCTTATCTAAATGGAAAAAATATATATTTATAGATAAATAGATGATAGATGATATAGATATAGATGATATAGATATAAATATAGATATAGATATACACTTTGTTTCTAATTAGATGTTTTGGGATCAGGTGGTTATTCTGGAGGGATCCAGAGCCCCATAACACCCCTTATCAGGGATCAGGGCATATAGAGGCCTGTGTAACTATAGTGTTGAGGGGCTGTAGCCAGAAGGGAAATGCCTAGCAGTGTTGATAAAGGGGTAGACAAAATAAGGGTATAAAGCTGAAAGATCAAATTACATAAAGAAGCTGAATGGAGGATCCCTAGTAGTAAAAAGATGTTGAAGCAGAGATGATGAGAAAAGAGAGCTCTTAGATGAACCAGTTTTGGTATATCTCAAATTTCCAAAGAAGCCACTGAAGTTCAAAATCATGTTTAGTAAAATCATGTCACTGTGAAAAGAAACTGAGAGAGTTAACACTATATGCAGTTAGGAATCACATCCTTACTGTGATCCAATGAGCAGAGTTCTGGAACACAAGAGCATGAGCCAAATTCATCAATGGATTTCTGTTCAGTCAGCCAGTGCTCCCAGTTCTTATCTTAGAGTTCTGGGGGGCCAATGATGAGTCATATTCTATTCAAGTCATGGCACCAGAATTGACATCAAAGCAAAAAAAACCTGTGTGCCCAACAGTGTTTCATAAACATTAAAGACTTTGTTTATGCAACAACTGAAAATATACCAGTTTAAAAATGACATTAGCAGATTGTGTTTGCCATCATTGCTGAATAAATATCAGTTTATTTGACTTGGAACACAATACAAGTTAGTGATATTGAATATATATACTGATCTAAGCCGTAGAATTTTTATTACTAATTATGTAACCTGAAATGGTCTTATACATGTATAGGTATACTTGTATACCAAATGGCATGTTTAAGAATATTCTCTATAACTCCTAACGTTATCATGAATAAATCTCTATAACATGCTGAACTAAAAAACATTTAGAAAAGAATACATATGATACATACTTTATAGGTAACATACATGATGATGGCAGCAAAATAAGTAATAAGTCATAAGCCAAGTAATCAGTAACATACACAAGAAATACATAGTAAAGTGACATAATGGATAGCAATGTAATTGGAATAGTACATACCTAAGCCCTTAACTGGTTACTTGAGAAAGAAAGTTTGAAATTTGTAAGATAAAAAGTCTTAAATTTAACTTAATTTTTGTTAATAGCGTAAATGACAAATATGAGGCAAAAATAAAAAAATGTCAACATTCTAATTCTGAAAGGAGTGTATATATGAATTGTTTCCCATATTTTAACTAATAGTTAAAAATATGTAGTTAAAAATAATAACTTTTCTGACAAGGGAAAAAAAAATGAATGGATTATGTTTTCACTATATATGTTAATTATATAGCATTACTCTTACTTAAGGGAAAACCCAAGTAATAAGACATATTTAAAAATTAACCAAATTTGTAGTGTAATATAAGCTCCATGAGCATAGGAAGTTTTACCAGTTCAGCTTATTGTTGTCACACCTGCAGGCAGAACAGCATCCAGCACATGGTGCCAAGTACATAGCTAATAGATTGAATGAATAATAAATTAATGTATTAATGAAAGTAGTGTTCTAAGAAATTGTCATGCATTATAATAATCTTCACGTAATATCTCTGGTGGATAATTTAATTTTTTCAATTTCCTCATTTTTTATATGTATCTATATAATAAAGTTTTCTCTTTATTCTCATGTGGCATGGTATATAACACAGGGGTCAGCAAACAACTGACTTCCCACAGGCCAAATGCTATCTGCCATTCTTTGTTGTATAGCCTGTGAGCCACACAAAGAGGTTTTACATTTAAAATGATTGAAATGAGTCAAAATACAAACAGTATTTTGTGACATAAAATTACATGCAACTTAAGTTTAGTATCCATAAATAAAGTTTTATTGGAGCCCAATTATGCTCATTTAGTTGCACATTGTATGTGGCTTTTGTGCTAAATAACAGAATAGAACAATTGTGCAGAGACGGTATTGCCCAGAAAGCTTCAAGTATTTAAGCTTTGGCTCTTGCCAAAAATATTTGCCTACTTTTGGTGTAGTATATCAAAAATTATACTGGAGCAAGGTTTTGCTTTCTTTGATGTATTCTTTATATGGGTTTAAGATTTTGTCTTGTGCCTCTATTTATAAATTATACATGCATGTGGAAGTATGTTTGAGTGCATGTAATTGTCTCCTTCTTCCTTTGTTGAGAAGGGAAGTTGGATAGCTAATTTCACTTGGAAATCCCCCCCTCCCACAATCCAGTAGCTAACAGAGAACCTCCTACATAGGAGGAGGTAGAAATATGAGTTGATGGATGGATAAATATGCACCTTTTAATTTATTCTCTCAATGAAGGTCTCTGGGAAATTTTCACATGTCAGTGAGCTAGAGAGTATCTATTTTTTAATATATGTATTTTATACTATGTATATGGGTTCAACTATGTGACAGATGATTAACTATTTAGTATGAATTATGTGTTAGTTATTACATGAAAATTGCCTCTCTAAATATCTAACTTACACATGAATTGCTAAGAGGGAAAACACTTTCTATTTTTATATCACATGTTTTTGAGATGGAGATACACAATTATAATATTCAGAGTACTCTGTTTATTGAAATTCTTATTCTAAAATGCAAATAAGAAAAGTTTTGGAGATTTGTAAGGAAGTTAATCAGAGCTGACAGAGTGCAGGGATCACAGCAGGAATTCATTAAATAGTAGTTATTTTTACACATTTAAGTAAAGTAAGTCTTTAAACTTCTTTTTGTTTCCTACAGTATGGTTCTGTTTTCAAAGTAAAATTTATGTTTTTAAATATTTGATATGATAAAGCTTTTTGTTTTAAATGAAATGATCACAGTTTAAGTGTAGTAAAGCCTCTGCAGCAACAGCCCCGGTCTGTCCCCTGCACGGGAACCATGTTTACACCCTCAACATCCTCAGCAGAAACCCCCCCACTATTGCTCAGATTTTGTTTCAGACCCCCTTGGTATCATCAGACTCATTCCCAAGGTTCTACCTCACCGAGTGGTAGGTTTGTTGATTCCTGTGTCTATCTCCTAGCAGCATCACAGGGCCTTCTCTGGCTGTGCCAAGCCTGAAACAGAAGCACCCTGAGGACCATGAAGATCAAAACAAGAAATGGATTTAATTTAAATAACATTTTTTGAAAAGTGTTTTTTAACAAATTTTTAAAATAAAAGTATTTGTATTTGTATTTGTATTTTATTTTTTTATTGTTTTTTAGTTACAGGTGTCCTGCCATTTTCCCTGTTGCACTCTTGTGCCCCACCCCCCACTCCCACAATCAATACCACCCCCACCATTGTATTTGCCATAGGGTCCTCTATTCATGTTCTTTGACTTGCTCCTTCCCTTTCTTTCCCCTGATATCCCCATCCCCACTCCCCTCTGGTCACTGTTGGTTTGTTCTTTATTTCCATGTTTTTGGTTCCATTTTGATCATTTGTTTGTTGCATTGATTAGGTTCCACTTCTAGGTGAGATCATATACTACTGGTCTTCTACCACCTGGCTTATATCACTTAGCATAATGCTCTCCAGTTCCATCCATGCTATAGTAAAAGGTATGAGCTCCTTCTTTCTTTCTGCTGCATAGTATTCCATTGTGTAAATGTTCCATGGTTTTTTGATCCACTCATTTACTGATGGGCAGGCACGTAGGCTGTTTCCAGCACCTGGCCATTGTAAATTGTGCTGCTATGAAGATTGGGGTGCATAGGTTCTTTTGAGTTGGTGATTCAGGATTCTTAGGGTATAATCCCAGCAGCAGGACCTCTAGATCAAAAGGCAGTTGCATTTTTAGTCTTTTGAGGATGTGCCATACTGTTTTCTACAGTGATTACACCAGTCTGCATTCCCGCCAACAGTGCACTAGGGTTCCCTTTTCTCCACAACCTCGTCAGCACTTGTTGTTTGTTGCTTTGTTTATGAATGGCCATTCTGTCTGGTGTGAAGTGGTATCTCATTGTGGTTTTAATTTTTGTCTTTCTGATGACTAATGATGTTGAGCTGTGAGCATCCTTTCTTGTGTCTATGGGTCCTCTGTATGTCCTCCTTGAAGAAGTGTCTGTTCATATCCTTTAGCTATTTTTAATTGGATTGCCTCCCTGTATTGTTTTGTTAGTTCCAGGTTACAGCATAATGGTTAAACAATCACATACCATTACCATTTAACACCCTTATATACTCTGTCCTCTCCCAAAATACCACATGCGTTGTCCATCAAAAATGAAATCATGGATATTTAGTATGGGAAATTTACTTAGACAAATAGCATATATTCTCACTTATATATGAAATCTAAGGAACTGATTAACAAATCAGTTCACTTAATACTGATAGAAACAGAGGTATGGACACATGGAACAGATTGACAGCTGTTGGGGAGAGGTGCATGGGGTAGAGTAGATGAAAGAAGGTGCGGCAATTAGCCGAAGAGCATATAGACATAACCCATAGACACAGACAATGGTGTAGTGATGGCCAGAGGAAAAAAGGGATGAAGAAGGGGTGGAGGTGGGCAAAGTGAGGAAAAATAGGGACTTCTGCAATAGTGTCAACAACAAAAAATATTTTTAAAAGATATGAGGAAATGACCACAACTTGGGATAACTCTTAACTCTTGGAAAAAAATACATAAAGTGAAATGAAATGAAAATAAATGAAATGAAATAAAAATAAAATAAAATAAAATAAATAGTTTGAATCAGAAAATTAAAAGCAAAGCATTCTTAGTTGACTATTTTAAGAGAGGCAATGGTAAAGGGCCCACTAGTGTCCTTCAGAAGGTCTGCAGTTTATATGTCAATTACCCGAGAGTATGTGTGTGTATACATAAATGTACACATTAAAATATTTATATTTACATATATACATATATTACATATTACATATACATATATATATATAAAATATACAAGATCTGTCCAGAAAAAGTCCAGCCATTGTTAATATAACAAGAATGGTTTGTGTGACATCAGTGTAATTGGGTGGCCAAGAAGAGTGGACAGAAATGAGCATGTGTGAACAATGATGATGTCACTGTACTAGTCAGTGGGGTTGTAGAAGTCATAGAACAAGCATGTGATCTGTGTGGCCGTTGCATTCAAAATGAATGAGTAGAGCAACGAATCTCTATCAAATTTTGCATTAAGCTGAAACATTCCTGTGCAGAAACTAGCAGCTATGTGAAACTGGTGATTGACAGTTTCATCACAACAATAGCCTGCTCATCCATCACATTTCATGCAATCTTTTGTGAAACATGGGATTACCCAGGTAACTCAGTCTGGATTTGGCACCTTGTGACTTCTGGTTTTTCCCAAAACTAAAATCATCTTTGAAAGGGAAGAGATTTCTGATCATCATGAGATTCAGGAAAATATGATGGGGCAGTTGATGGTGATTGGGAGAATTGTGTGATGTCCCAAGGTGCCTACACTGAAGGGGACACAGGAGTCATTGTCCTATGTACAATGTTTCTTGTATCTTCTATTTTCTTCAATAAATATCTCTATTTTCATATTGTATGTTCTTGTATCTTCTATTTTTTCCTTGAATGCCTCTTTCATATTACATGGCTGTATACCTTCTTGATAGATTAGATGTATATGTGTGTGTGTATATGTATGTGTATATATGTATATGCATGTATGTATACACACATATGTATATAACAAATTAAATCTTTCAGAATAGAGGGATTCGATATAATGATCTAGTTACATAGGTATTAGAACATTGTATTATTACTGAGGCAACTCACAGTTAAAAATTCTACAAAAAAGTTAACCACTCCTTGTTATGACATCACAAGTGTGAATAAACTGGAGTTAAGTCATGGATGAATCCAGAAGAAGGAAACGGTGATGTGGAGGGGTGAACAGGGTGGAGGTGCGCCAGAAACCTGTGGATGGTAACTGAGCAACTTTTTGCTAGTGTATCTAACAGAATGTGATGAAGCTGCAGCTTATCTGGGACCACTAGAAGGATTTGGAGACTTTCTAGAATCAATAACCAAGTCTAGGGTCAGTGCTTTTGCTGAGCCAGAGTGCCATGTTAGGACAAGCTGCCACCCAGCACGCTATGTTATCTTCTAGAAAATATGACAAAGATAGCACTTGAAATTATTTGCAGTGAAAATCCATTAGCTTATTGTTAAGAATTCATTTTCTCTCCAAACTGTTTCTGTCCATTTTTAGTGGAGATACATGATCCCTCTATTAAAAACATTGTGGGCCAAACTATCATTTTAGTTGAAGTCCAATGGCTATTTGACTTTTTTTTTTCACCTTTGGTGTACAAACAAGACTGAAATCTGATTGCCTGAATCTTTACAAATCTGCCAGGGTTGGCTTTCTATAAATATAACATTAATGATCACTGAGGCATATAAGTATTTCCCTACTGTATAATGATGCCTTTAATAATCTTAAGGGCATGATATTTGTTGTTGTGTGCTCAATCATGGCATGATCAGATTCCAGAGAATGTCACTGGCTATGACATGCATTTAGGTGTCTGAGTTGGGTAAAACATGTACAAATGCAAGTGGAGAATGAGCTCTCTTTCAATGCATGTATGAGAGGGCCCCTGTGTGCTGTTTATTCTAGGAATGGCATAAAATACTACGTATTCATGCAGTGTTCCACCACAACACTCTATTTGCATTTCATAAATAATTTATGTGATATACAGAAATGTCCCCTTTTAAAAATTGTTTTTAAATAATTTGTGGCAGTTTGAAACCCAGGTATATTTATAATTATTTTAACATATTTAGATGTTATTTGACCTCACTTCTGCATATTATTTCATGAACATATGTATCAGTCACTATGTGTTTATTACTTTTGATCATGCTTAATTACTGTGCTGTGGATTTTGGTCTTTTGATTTGTATCAATGCCATCTATGCATAAAGCTGGAATGTTTTTCTTCTAAGCAAACTGTGAGTTGATAAAAATGAAGCATAGGTTGAAACTGTCGGAACGACTATCATTATTTGATAATAAAAGTGATAGATTCTAACCAGAAAAGGCTATGAGTTAATGAGTTTTCTGGAACAATTTATTTTTAAGGTAGCATCTTATTTTGCTACACTGTAAAACTTTCAGATTATTAGCACTGTGTTGGAATATGTGCTTAGAATTTGCCATGCATTTACAGTGTAATTTTGTAGGCCCAGAGTGCTTCCTTTTGATTGTCCACTAGGATAAATTTTAGTGTGCTCTTCTGCTGAATGATGAAGTTCTGTGTAATGTCTCATTGGGTCAAATACATGCCTTGGATGAAATATTTTTAAGTGACATATATTTGGAGAAACAGCACCTGAGCTGATAAATTTGTTAGGAAATAGTGGACACCATACACACAGTCTGACTTGGGCTGTGATTCTTGACTTCATTGAAATCTACAGTACAACTGCATATAAGATATTAGGTCAAAATAATTGCTGAGTTCTTAAAATGGCAATAAGTAATGTCCCCTTTCCATTTTAAATATCAAACTGGCTATAAAAGAGTCAGATTGATTAATATTAAAATATCAACTTCTTTGATCAAAAGCAGCACAAAATTGCACTTTGGGTCTTTGAACAAATTAGACTACTAAAATTTCTTCCCAAGTCTTGTCTTTAAGTGGTATATGGAAAACTGATCGTTCCTTTTCATTTGTATTTTATGCCTTTTTATCTCTCAGTACAATTTTAATATTTTAAGTTCTTATGTTAGCATTAATAAAATTTCACCAAATTAAACCTCTAGTATATGACTCTAAGAGTCAAACTGTTTTTAACTATAAACACAATTTATTTTTTCTGTTTGACACCTTTTATTACTCTGCACATGATTTACAACTGTCACACAAATATTCACTACTTTAATATATATGTAATTATCAATAGGAAGATGAATGGATTCATGGATACACAGACAAACAGACAAATAAATAGATAGCTCAACCAAGCTTCACAATCATGTATTTGGTAAATTACTGGAATTCTTCACACAGCTATTAATTTTCATAAACTTTAACATATTGTACACGCACATGCACACTCTCCAAAACAAAACAAATAGACAAAAAACACTAGTATTCTAAAAACATAAGAGAAAGCCCTTGCTGGTGTGGCTCAGTGGATTGAGTACCGGTCTGAAAACTAAAGGGTGGCCGGTTCAATTCCCAGCCAGGGTATATGCCTGGGTTGTGGGCCAGTTCTCCAGTAGGGGGCGCATGATAGGCGAACACACATTGATGTTTCCCTTTCTCCCTTCCTTCCCCTCTTTCTCAAAATAAATTAAAAAAATTGAAATTAAAAACATAAGAAATAGCTATAAGAAAGATACCTTAGTCTCTTTTCTGTCCTTTACCTTACTCTAACATGGTTATTTTTACTTCATTGCCTAAATATTTTTATAGCAAAAACATCCATAATGATCCTAATGTACAGGTACTACTATATTAGTAATTAGTAAAAAATAGTTCTTTTGTAAATAACACAAAATGTTGAGAAAGAATAGCTTTCAGTATACCTCACTTAAATGTATCTTTTAAAGTGTCCTCTAGAGGTAGAATTCAAATAATTCTTTTATTTTATGAATTTGCAACAGAATGCAGTGTTGACCCCTAATCATATCACTAGACTTTTAGAAAACATTGAGAAAAGAGAACCCTATATTTTATTTGAGCATAAGTGTCAGATACTAATAATTCTACATTTTAATCATAGTATGATTACAGAGCAAGCTGCTCATAGAAATGGTAAGTAATGATTAAGCAGTATCAATCATAGTTTTAAAGCACTCCATATTGGTCTATAACACGGCATACTTATTTACATGCAAAAGAGATTATATAAACACAATCTTAAACAATTTCATGTTTCACCATAACTACCTCCGAGCAGCTGTGTGATAGAGACAGCTTACAGCAGCTCATAGAGCCTCTCCACACAGAATTTCTTCTCCATTTGCATTCAGTGGGGTCCTGCAGGCAGATTGGAATCAGCCACAGAGTATTTCCATCATGAAAGTTGACAAACATTTCAATCAAGGCTTTTTTCTACCTCTACAGGCAGTCCCTGTTTTTAGGCTTTTACCAGCTCATCACTGCTTAAGATCCAAGCACAATGTTGAGAATTTATAATTACAAATATTGTCATATGCAGAATACATTATTTCAACTTTTCCTTGGGATATGAGCTCACCAGAAATTATTGAAATCTCTTATGTGTACTCCAAGAATGATTTTAACTCTGCTGACATTTAAATGCACCACATCATTCTTCCTTGAGATCAAGTGCAAAACGCTGAATTTTCTTATGAATTTTCAACCAAATATTTCTTCTTTCACATTTATATATAGTTGCCTGTTTTTAACCTTTCAAGATGAATGATAAATTGCATCTCCCAGTGATCCAAAGTCACTGTTCAGCTAATACAATCTTTACTTAAGATCAAATAGGCACTGATCGCTTTACAGATTTTATTTTATTACTGTCAGTTGGGTCATACATTTTTCTGAAGTGAAAGTAAAAAACAACCAGTTGAAATATCTTGAAAGATAATGTTCTGGAAGGTAACAATTCACTGTTGAAATCCACAGTGATACTGCTGACAAAAGATCAAGTTTGGGTCAATGAAAAACAATTTGCTTTAACCCTCTCTGCATCTGTATTGCATATAGATGTGAAAATGTAAAAGGGTAATTTTTTTCTTCCATTAAATAAATAAACTTTTCTATCCAGCATCTTATGGTCATTGGCTACTTATTAAATAATGGGAGTAAATTTAAAGGTGATTTGCAGAGATTATTTAAGTAGAAAGATATGTTTAGAAATACAAATGTGTCTCTGTTAGCAGTCTTTGACTAGAATTGGGTAGAAAGTTCCAGTTGTTCTTTGAAATTGTTGAGCTGTTAGAAATACCAAATGCACACACACATGAACACACCACTCACATTTCATCCTAAAGTTTAAAGATATTTAAAGGCTTTCTTTTATGTATAAAGAAGAGTTAAACATACAAAAATTGTATTTTACTCTTAAATATATTCTTAGACATTTTTAACTATTTTGAGTTTACAAGACAGAATGTATAGGATTGTGTTTTAGGATTATAATGGTGGAGAAATTGCAGCTCTGATTTTTCCATTAGAACCCTTCCTTAATAGGTAATGACAGCAAATTCTGCGTGATGGCAAAAAGAGGGATATGCTAAGTTCAGAGAAGCAAGATAGGGAAAAGTGGATGAATTGGACAATAATATCAAAACTCGACTAACACAGCAGAAAGAAAGAAGGAGCTCCTACCCTTTGCAATGACAGCATGGATGGAACTGGAGAGCATTATGCTAAGTGAAATAAGCCAGGTGGTGAGGGACAAATACCAGGCAATCTCATCTTTAAATGGAACTTAATTAACAAAAGAAAAAAAGCAAGCAAATATAATTACAGTCATTGAAATTAAGAACAATGTAACAATAGCCAGAGGGGAGGAGGGAGGGAACAGTGGGAGAAGGGTTGTCAAGAACTACTTTAAAGGACATGTGGACAAAACCAAGAAGGGTGGAAGCAGGGGTGGAAGGTGGGGATGGCTACTGTAGGGAGAGTGATGGGGGGAAAATGCAGACAACTGTAATTAAACAACAATAAAATATATTTTTTTAAGATTTTATTTATTTATTTTTAGAGAGGGCAGAGAGGAAGATAGAGAGATATGAATGTGCGGTTGCTGGGGGTTATGGCCTGCAACCCAGGCATGTACCCTGGCTGGGAATCGAACCTGGGACACTTTGGCTCCCAACCCATGCTCAATCCATTGAGCTACACCAGCCAGGGCTACAATAAAATAATTTTTAAAAAATTAGACTAAGCGATGGCCTGAAAATATACAACTGTACCATTTAGGAAATTTTAAACTTAATGCACAGGTAGAATAAACCTCTGAAAGGACTGAACAAATATCCTAAAAGTCTAAAACTATTAGTTTGAATATATAGCAGTCAAGTTCCCAGCTTTCAATTCATTGAGACTTTAATAAAATGAGCCAACAAAGAAAAACAAACATAAATGAGAAAGGTCAAATGAAAAACAATAACAATAAGTGGAATAAAGTATAGGTTATTGAGAAACATTAAAAAAAGTTATAAAGATGACAAAATTGTAAAAACCAGAAGGAAGATACTCAGAGAATACCAACAAAACATTCCATTTATAGGTTAAGAAAATAAATATATTTTGTAAAAATAAGATATGATTGTTCTACCTCAAGATAAAATTGATAGCAGAACCAGAATATAGAGCAGTCTCCAGGAAAAAAGAAAAAAAAAACTGATAAAGAAGGAAATGGAGAACATGGGAAATATGTGAGAAATAAATGGGGAAATTTAAGAGGTCCAACATCACAAAGAAAATATGGGAAGAAATAATTGGCTAAATATGAACCACTAACAGAAGGGAATTTGCCAGAGAAAATGATGTTATAAAACCTCAGACTGAAAAATATGATAGCAATGTCTACAATAACTCCACTTTAGACAGATTGCCATCTATTGAATACTTCGGGTAGTATGGACATTTTAATGATATTAACTCTTTCATTCCATGAACAGGGTATTTAGGTTGTACAATAATTTTGGTTTGGTCCTGGGAGGAGGTAAGTGTAACTTCTACCTACACTGCTGTCATCTTGGATCTTCTATGATCTATTTTGACTTGATTTTTATTAAGGGTACAGGGTGTGCTTCTAGATTCATTTTTAGCGTGTGAATATCCAGTTGCTCCAGCACCATAAGTTGAAATGACTCTATTTTCTCCATTGTATTGCCTTTGTTCTTATGTCAAGAATTAATTCATTTTGCCCAGGTTGTCCAATTTTTTGGCATATCATTGTTCAAGAGTAATTTTTTTACAATCCCTATATTTCTCTTACTCCACCTTTTTCATTTATTTTATTTATTTTTTTTATTTATTTGGGTCTTCTCTCTATCTCTATCTATATCTCTACCCCTCCCCTCTGGTTCAAGTTTCATTAAGCTTATCTTTTCAATAAACTAGCTCCTATATTCATCTACGTTCAGTATTGTTTTTTTTTTTAACCTCTATGTCATTAATTTCCACTCTGACCTTGATTATTTCCTTCCTTCTCTGGGCCTTTGTTTGCTGTTTTTCTAGTTCTTTTAGGTGTAGGGTTAGAGGGAGGGGAGAGGGTGGGGCTGGGTGGAGGTGGGAAAAAGAGGGAAAAAGATGGATCTACTGTAATAGCTTAAACAGTAAACAATAAAAATAAAAAGGAATTAGTTCATTATATTTGTCTGATTCCATTTTTGGTTTGCCTATTCAGTTCCATGGATTTGTTTGTGTATTCTTTTACACTGAGTCTTGATTACCGTAACTTTACACTGTTGAAGTTTTGTGATGTCAGTTCTCCAACTTCGTTGCTCTCATTCAATGTTATGTTGACTATTTTGGGTCTTTTGGCTTTCCATATAATAGTTAGAAACAGTTTTTTTGACATCCTGCTAATAGTAAATTTTTCAATCAATGAACATGGAATATATGTCCATGTATTTACTTCATTGAACTAATAAATGAGTCCAATAAGGCTGTAGGGTACAAAGTTATTATACAAAATTCAATTGCTTTCTTATATACCAACATGAATGAGTGGGATTTCAAATTAAAACCACATATCATTTATATTGGCACCCCAAAAGTGAAAATTTATGAAAATGTGTATAAAATATATATGAGGAAAAATAAAAAACTTTGGTGGATAAAATAAAATAAGTAAAAAAATGGGAAAATATTCCATCTTTCCCTGTTAAGGAATTGAGGTGTAGGAAACTGAAACTAAAATGTGCAGATAGAGGGAAATTCTGTACCACAGTAGAAGCCTGAAATTGTTCATCTTAGAGGGTTTTGCACATTAGCTATCAGGACAGAGAGAGTGACCTGTATCACTCTTTGTTGGGAGTGTATGGCTCTAGGGAGGAAAAGAAAGATTGCATTGTACATGAGCAAATGGTTCCTGCTCTGTGGTCATTATCAATGGCTCTGGGGAAATACACAACCTCTAACTTCCAAGGAAATCTTGCCATTCAACATTTCTTAATTTAGGATGCCATTTGTTTTTTGTTTTTTGTTTAGTTTTCCTCAGAAAGCCTTGACCATACAGAAATGTGAAAACAAATTATGTAGCTCGATAAGCACGTATTTGAAATTTCAAGTTTTTGAACAAGTTATAAAATGCTTATACATTTTTACATCTAAACTTTAAAATATCACATGTAATGAAACACAAAGTAAATTCATATGCTGCTAAATGAAATTATTTTTAAATATTCATTTTATTTGGTAACTCTGAATGATAATAAACCTTACTCACTTAAAATAATGTTTAATTGAGAGAAATCATTTATATCAATGCTGAAATGCAAAACTTAGTGCAATATTTTTAGGATTTTTTTCCAAAATAATTTTCAAAGTAGGAAACTATAAATTATCTTTTACTATGTTTGAATATTATAGCTATATTTATCTAATTAAGTGAAATATGATGTTATGGTAAAATATTTTACCCCAAAGTTTAGAAATACCTTGAGAATTTCATTTTAATAAAAGGGAAAAAAGACAAAACTCAGCATTTTTTTAAATTATTTTGATTCAGTGTTTTGAAAGGGAAAAAAAAAACAAATTTCTAGGACAGTGTGGGGGGTGTTTTTGCAATTTTTTAATTTTATGCAACATAGTCCATTATCTATTTTTAAAAGATTATTTATTTATTTATTTAAGAGAGGAAGGGAGGGAGAAAGAGAGAGAAACATCAATGTGTGGTTGCCTCTCACACACCCCTTGCTGGAGACCTGGCCTACAACCCAAACATATGCCCTGACTCGGAATCCAATTCACAGGCCAGCTCTCAATCCACTGAGCTGCACTAGCCAGGGCTATTATCCATTTTTATAACCCATCTTCCTATTCCAATTATTCAAATAAATATTCCATGTATTAATTTGCCTCACCCTGAGAAATTTTAAACAATAACAAACTGGAATTAAACTTAATTCACTTTTATGCAATGATTTCTCTGTTTCAAAGTAGGACATCCCATCTTTTCCATAGTGAAGATTCAGAAAGAAAATTTTATGAAACTAAGCTAAAGCTATATGCAAAGGTGGAAGCTCTATGTGTTGATATATTTCTAAAGATTAAAGAAACACTTAGTAAACCCAGGCATGGTTTTTCTTTACATAAAATGTTATTCATAACATAGTATCATGAATTATTTACAAGCAATGGAGTCCCTTGCAATAGGGGTAAACAGAATTGATGATGACCTCTAGTTCACTCCACTGCAGAGAAAACAATTCTCTCATTAGGTTTACAGTGGAGAATAAAAGAAGCCTTTTCTTCATGAATAAGTTACTGCTTGCTCCCTCAATCCCTTTATTTTAATATAGAGTTCAAAATGCAAGTGTATTATATTTAGGTTACTTCAAAATGTAATGAAAAAAAACAATTGCAAATAAATCTAAACCCAACTCTCTGTTAAGTATAAATGATTATGCTCTCTCTAATAGTACAGTCACTTAGAAAGGTATGGATGTATTCTTGATCTGAAAGTAAATGTCAGGTAAATGTGTAGATGTTTCTGCCATTATTAATGAGGCTTTTGAGTACTATTCAATGACTGGAGTATTAAAATAGCAATGAGACAAATTTCCTGAAACCGTCTTGGACATTATTATGAGATATTTTTTTTCTCCCAGGGCAGAATGGTTATCAGAGCAACAAAAGCGTCTGTCCTTGACTGAAATTGAGTCCATCTCCTGGGAGGCCTCTCCTCCACTGGGTCCATGCTTGGGCTCTCTCTGTTCTTTTACAGAGTTTATTTTTAACAAGACACTCTAATGATCTGTTTTGTTTTGTTTTGTTTTAATAACAGATAGCTTTTCCTTTTTATAATCTGTGAAAACAACATTTAGGGTTCATAGTAAATTACAGAAACCAAATTTCTAATTATCACTTATTAAATAGACATTCTAGTGAAAAATCTATGAGCTGAGGGCAAATTATCTGCTCATTTTAATTTTTCATGAATATCATTTCTTTCTAAATAATTGTTATGAAGTTTTTTGAGATGTCCTACAAAACTCACCCAAAATGTTCTTGGTGCTTAAGACACTTATAGTAAATATTAAATCTAATTGACTTTCTTCATGTATTTGGTCAAATTAAAAAAGCTGGGAAAAGGGAACCTAATATAACCTTAGGATATGTAGACAGATTTCTTGTGAATACAACAATTAAGCACACAGTAAGAACTCACACATAATGTTTGTTGAATTTAGTTAAATTGATTTTATGGCTTGTAAATATAAATTTCAAACAGGTTAACATAGTTATTTTATAGTAGACATTGAATAATAGATATGAAAATTATTTAATAAATATTGTAGGCAAAAGATAAATGAAAAAGAAACACAGAAATGGATTATATCTGAATGAGTAGGTGAGTTAAAAGAGATTTAAAAAATAATGATTTTATACTTAAATTCTTCTCCCTGATTGATGATTATAATCAGATACCCTCTGGATTTTTCTCTATAGCCTTCCTTTATGAAATGAACATCAGCATAAGCTCAAGGAGAAACAGGATTTCTGGCATCAATTAAAAGAAAGAAGGAGCTCCTACCCTTTGCAACAGCATGGATGCAACTGGAAAGCATTATGCTAAGCAAAATAAGCCAGGCAGTGAAAGACAAATACCATATGATCTCATCTTTAACAGGAACCTAAACAACAAAACAAACAAGCAAAATATAACCAAAGACACTGAAATAAAGAACAGACTGACACAGTTCAGAAGGGAGAGGAGAAGGAATTTCAGGGGAAAAAGGGAAGGTTTTACAGGAACAAGTATAAAGGACACATGGATACAAACTAGGGGCGGGTGGAAATGGGAGGGAGGAGGGGAGGGCTGGGTGGGTGGGTTGGGATGGGAGTAAAAGATAGAAAATTGTACTGCAACAACAATTTTAAAAAAATTTAGTTTGGACTGAATCTTTTAATTCTTGAAAGTATAAAGTGAGTATTGTACTCATTATCAGAAATAAAGTTATAAATCATTGTTCAAGTGATCTAGAAATAGGAAAAACAAACATATTTAATGGTTCTTCCCCACTGTCTCTCCTACTTACTAAGCCAATGATATTATTTTTCAAGTTCACAAAAGCAAATTTACCTTCATAAGAATAACATACCATAAAGAATTAGTAAAAATACAGTGTGTTTCTCCCAATTCTTTCCTCACATTGTAACTTTATGTAGGTGCTGATGAAATAAAATTGATTATGTAAAATTTCATCAAAGAAAAGCAAATTGTGTTTTCATCTTTTCATTTCTAAGGTTTTGTTATTTTCATGTGTGTGTGTGTGTGTGTGTGTGTGTGTGTGTTACTTCTTGATTCAGTCCATTTTGGGGGGAAAAGGTGTTATTTTAATGCAAGAAATTGTACTTCAGAGTGTTTTGTGTAAAAAGGTACTATCATTTTTTCTTACTATATGCTACAAAAAATATGAAAAGGAAAAATCTATCAATTCTCTTTTTCCATGACTCCATAAAGTCTACCACAGTGTATTTGTACTTACCATTTCAAATTTCTGTTCATTTCAACATGATTTGAAAACAAAGGACAATTCTGAAAGTTGAAGTTATTCTTGAATATTTACTTTTCTGAGGGCAAAAAAAGTGTGTAGTGTCTTAATATTAACAATAGGTCATATTTAAATTGCTATATAAAAATAAGATATGACCAGGAAGATCTTTACCTAAAGAGCTCTGGGGGGGGGCGGCGGGCTCAACCCACAGGGCCCTCCCCTGGCTGCCACGGATGAGAATAAATCTACTAAGACATGATCTGCTTGGGGAGGAAAGGTGGCCGATCTCTCAAAGGAGAAGGGCCAGTAGCCTATTCCTCAATGGGCTTTTATTGGGTTCATTTGCACAGGAATACAGGTAAAGCTCATTAATCATTGTCAGGCAGTAAGGATCAAACAATAGATAACAAAGAACTCTGAAGGCCTATTTTGAGTCAGGATCAGATAGCTAAAGAGCTGTAAAACTTTGAGGAACAAACTCACTTCTTGCTTGGACCCTTATCATTTCATTGAGAACATTCTAAATAAATAGGTTTCACAGGATTTTACATATTCTTTCTTAGGTCTGATTGCCTGGGGAACCCACCCGTTCCAGCATGGGGCTGCACCACCCTCCGTCATCACGTCAGCCTTAAGTCAGGCAGGGGAAGTAAGGCAGCCAAGAGATTAGGAAGCTTCTCGCAGATAGAATGAGGACTCAGGCTTGGTCAAAGCTGAGGGGAAGGGGTCCATCACTCCCTTTTGCTGTAGCCCCAAAGTCCTTCCTTGGGGGCCTCCCATGTGATCTTGCCTGTCTTAGGTCGTTCCCCCCTTGGGGAATCTTACCCATCATTGGCTAACCAACCAAGCATTGGGGGCCAGTTATTGGTGAAGTAAAAGGAGCAGAAGTGGTGCTCCTGCCAGGGAGATAAGCTTTTGTCTCCTTAGTGGCTTTCGGTCCAAGGTCGCTCCCTCAACCTTAAACTTGGCGAGGGTTACAACTTCTGAAACCAGGCAAGGCGGTTCCCAACAGAGCTCATTTTTGGGATAGTTCAATATAAGATATTTGTCATCATAAATTCTTTCTAATTTTGTACTAAATGAATATTTGTATGGCTTACTAGGTGTGAGACTTTGTTAGTCTTTTGTGCTTTATTTTAGGTTAAAATATGCCTTCTACACCCAAACATCATTTTTTATAGAACTAGAATTTTCTCTGGATTGATATCAATGTACCACATACCTTTAATTTTATTCATGTTTATTATATCTGATGGAATAAGAATGGTTTAGAGATTGAATTCAGACAAAATTTATTTATAAGGTTTTTTTCCCCTGTTCAATTCTTTAATATCTAGAGAGAATAATTGCCACAGTAGTACCATGTGGTGTTACAAAGCTAAAATATTATGTGATACCTGAAAAGTTTTCTAAATATTCTAAAAGTTTTATAAATGTTGGTCAAGTTTAATTTAATTTTATTTGTATGTACTTTCTATAATATATTAATTTAATATCTCCTTGCTATATTGATTAACTTTTTTGCCTTTCTGTTAATACTCTCATGAATTTTATAGTTATATCAATTCAAATTTATTTCTCTATTGTATCAAATAACCTCAAAATCAATCTCAGTTTAATTTTACATGTGACTCTCACACCCATGTTATATCAACTAAAACATTGTCAGACAAATTTTTAAGTTTATTTTCATTTATTTGCTTTTGTGTGTTGAGTGGAGGTTACTCTGTGTTTAATTTATTGGAAATGCAATAAGAAATATATTGCATATATGTAATGCATGTATGTATCTATCTCTCTCACCCTCTCTCTCTCTATATATATATATGATCTTAGCTTGGTTTATTTTTATATTCCTTAGTTAATGTTATTGTTTCCATGTTAGATTCTATTAAATAACTATAACTGTCATAATCTAAGGGATTAATGAGTACTTTATTGAAAAAATAATATCAAGAATAAAAGGCACAGATTTACAATGTTAATTAAAAGACACTGGTTCTATAATATAAAAAACGAACTTGCTTTATAATACAAACCATTACATGTAATGCTTATTTCAAGGTGTCTCTGGCAGAAACAAACCAAACCAACAAAAAGTGCATACAGTACAATCAGGCACCAAACACTTACATTATGATGCCATGATATGCATCTGTTTTGTTACATGTATATTTCCATAAAGACTTTTCATGTTTAGGAACTTGTAAATTCTATGTTCTTCAAAGCATCTCAGATCCAGGTTGATTTTATTTTGATAGAATGAATGTTTTAAGAAATGTATCTGCATCATTTTATGAGTTACATGATAATAAAAATAATATGTTTCACTGAAAAAATTCCTTTTTAAAATATGATTAAATGCCTTTAGAGGAAAGATAAAGATCCAACTGAATGTAGAGAAATGAAGTAGCTGAATGCATGTCGATTATGTTAAATAAGCTTGATTTCTAGCTCCATAAAAGCTGAGTAACATTAGTTATTCTACTTAATAGATTTCAGTTTTTAGAAAATTATTTAATAGGTTTCAGGCACCAAAAATATTAAATGAAAATACTAATAGAATGTGAGTTTATTTGAGGGTGAAATGATGCCTCATACTCAAAATACCTAGCCCAGATATTCGCACAACAGAAACTAAATTCATCATCATCATCATAATCATCATCTTCTTCTTGTATAACCAAATAGTGACTTATGAGAGATTAAAAAAATAAAACTGCTACACATTTAAATATATGTATTCTGTTGCCTAGCAATCATAAGTATATAATTATTGATAAATTGTGTAAATGGTATAAACTACAGTAGAAAGTGTAAATGTTTCAACTGTAATTTCTTACAGAAGATATAAATTGAACAAATTCAAAAGTAAAGATGCAATAATAGTTTATTTTGGTGGTACCATGTTTGCCTGAGTCTTCATATGTGTAGCCTTGTGCTGCTGTCTACTTATTTGAAGGAACAGGTGCCTCTTCCAGTTTTTAAGGCTGCTTTTGGCAGGTGAAGAACTGCTGGGTCCTGTCTGATCCAACAACCTTGGGGCCACAGTTGAACAGGGCTGCAGCTGGGTTACAGGGCTGCTTCAGGGGCTACATTCATGTTTGCTACCAGGGGTGGTGGCCTGTGTGGCACCTCCTGTATCCCTTGGGCCAGGGTTGGTAGGGGAACCATGAACGAGTAGGACTGGAACAGAATCAAGACGAGCATGCGGCTATTTTTAAGTTCCCATCTAGACCCCATCATAGTCAGCAGGACTGCCACAAGGGTCTGGGCCTGACTTCTGAAAGTGTCCCTGCTTAAACTTGGGCCCCTCCAGGGTTTTGCAACCTCCTACTTGGGTGCCAAGGCTCTTTTTGTCTGTGGGTGGCTGAAAAATCTCATTTCCATGGGAGGATGGTGGATGTGAGCCCTGGAATCCATCATCTTGCTGACATCATCTCAGCATTAGTTTTAAAATTTATAAGCTGATTTAAAATTATGTTAACAGTAAATTAATATTTTTATTTCTTTTTAATCACCCAAATAATTCAAAAGAAAAATGTTCATATAACATAACCTAGACTATTTATAAATTTTGTAAGTAGGAGTAAGCAAATAAAAATGTATTGTTATAACTTACATCATTTTCTCCTTTCTCATTTAATATCTATCAGACTGAGAGGTGTAATTATTTGATGAGACATGACTCCATTACCTACTTCTATCCTCTAGTTATGATGTTTGCATTGCTACTGGTAATTGAAGAATTAGTTTACCCAAGCAAGAAATCAATAACTCTAACTTATAATTAAATTTTGATACAATGAAAAAATTTATAGACTAATGTAAACTCAATCCACTATTTCTTCTCAGCAGTTATTTTCTAATTCATGAATAAATAAATATGCATATTAAACTATTATTGATGATGTTATATTTTTATTAAAATAAACAAAAATATACATAAAGATACATAGCTTTATGGATATGCAATATATGTGAAATTAAAAACACCAAAGAATATTTACCAAATATGTCATTTATTATAAATCAATGTCACTTAAGAAATGACGTATCCATTTTCTTTGTAGAAGTCTTGAAAATATTAATTTGAGTCAATTAATTCTTTAGCAAAAATCATGTTTTTATATCACATATATGACTGGCTAGAAATTTTGTGAGGCCCAGTGCAAACAAACATCCAGAGACTGTTTTTTAAAATGTATTATTAATTCCAAGAAAACAACAGCAGAGCATTAAATTTAATGTAGGGGTCACCTGAATCCTACTCTTTGTGGTAACTAGAAATATTTAAAGAATACTTAACATCTTCAGTCTTCCTAATCTCTTCCAGAAAATAAAAAGAAAGACTTTTTTATTTATTATATTAAGTTAATATTACCCTGATAGCAAAATCACACAAAATAAAAGACAATTGTTATCCAAATGTTAACCAATAGAACTCTGTAATGTACAAAAAATGTACATTACATTTAATGGTTACACTTCTGATTAATATTTAAAAAGTAATCAATGTATTCCAAGATATTAACTTAAAAAGAGAAATCACATGATATTAAATAATGCAAAAAAATATAAAACTCAAAACCAACTCTGAAAAAAAAAACTCAGAAAATGGAAATAGAGTACACCTTCCTCAAATTTGTAAAGTAATTTTTCAAAAAAATCTACAGTTAACATGACATTAGTGACAATGGATGCTCAAAAGTAAGCACTGAACTCTCCTGATTTGTGAGTTATATGATTGCTTGTGAATGATATCCCAAGGAATCCACAAAAATAATATAACTCCTATAGCTACTAATCGAGCTTAACAAGCTCACAGAATACCTGCTAAATATACAATAGTTAATAGCATTTGGATATATTAACAGTGAATTTTTGATAACAAAATTAGAATGTGTTAATTAAAATATAATAAATTATGTATTCCATATATGAACATACTATAATTAATGATTACTTTATATATAATGACATAAAGCTTTGGGAAAGAATAAAGTGAAATCAAATAGTCTACTTGATTTCAGACTCATCATTTTTATGGAGTTATCAAGATTGTGTGGTATTGGTGAGGTATACAAAGCGGGGGCCAAAAAACCAGAATTATCTTCTGGAGGGCAGGCCCCTTGTAGTACAGGCTTCACCCACTAGGTGAGTGTTTTAGGAATCCATTTGTATCAGCATAGCAGCTGGCATTGTTGTGAAAGTCCGTACCAGCTTCAGTGAATTTTTGTAAGACTCTTTCAATGCATTTGCCCATTTCATGATGGATGAATCAGGAACGCACCTGCCCACCTCACACTGAGTGTTTAACAGTTTTTAACTAAATACAGCATGACATCCATGCTCCAGCCTCTCTATTCACACAATCTCTTCCCGACTGAGTTTTCTTGTTTTCTCAGATGATAAAAGCCCTCGAAAGAAAATGTTCTGTCAACATGGGAGAGGTGAAACAAAAAATGGCAGATGCACTAAAAGGCATCAAAATTGACAAATCTAAAAATAATTTTGAGCAGTGGAAAAACATCGATAGGTGTATTGCATCAAATGGAGAGTACTTTGAAAGTTACAGAAGTTTAAATATTTAAGAATAAATACACAATTTTTATCAATAAATTCAAGATGTTTTTGTATCTTCCCTCAAGAGCCATAGAACAATGTACAGAATATGTAACCCACAAATAGAACCACTCAATGAGCCTCAAACCTTGTACAAATTTACATTACATATATTATATACTTTAGTACAAAATAAATCAATAATATATTTATAACAAACATGTAAGAGAAAATATTTTAAATAAGGGACAAGGAAAAGGGTTATTAAACTTGATAAAAACACAATTCATAATGGGAAGATTTGATGAATTGGATTGCATCAAAATTTTAAATAAAAAAGAAAAACTTTTTTTCTGTGAAAAAACATTAGAAGTTAAAATGACAAGCTACGGACTGGGATAAAATATTTTAAATCACATATATAACAAAGTGTTTGTATTTTAGATATATAAAGACACTTATTCAATAATAGAACATTCTGATTTTTAATTGGCAAAATATTGAGATATTTCATAAAAGGGGATACAGACATGATAAATAAGCACATAGGAAGATGTGCAACATCGTTAGACCTTAGGAAAATACATATTAAAACCACAATGATGTAGCCCTACCTATTTATCAGAATGTCTAAAATAAGATATAGAGAAAACATCAAATGCTATGTATGATGCAGATACATCTGGATAACTTATACATTGCGTATGAAAATATAAAATAGTCAGCCAAGAAACTAAACACATACCTACCATATAAGCCAGCAATTGCACTCTTTAATATTTATCTCAAACCAATAAAAATCTAGGTTCACACAAAAAATGTAGACAAATGGTTAGCAGCTTTATTTTTAATAGCCTAAAACTGAAAACAACCCAGATGTCCCTCTAGACATGAATGTTAAGTACAGTTGTATCTTCTTACAATGGGGTACTACTCAGCCATAAAAAGGAAACAACTTTTGATAATTTTTTTTATCAATGTGCAGTTGCTGGGGGTTATGGCCTGCAACCCAGGCATGTACCCTGACTGGGAATCAAACCTGCAACACTTTGGTTCTCAGCCCACGCTCAATCCACTGAGCTACGCCAGCCAGGGCTTGATAAATTTGTTAACTGCACTAAAACTTTAGAGTATTATGCTGAGTGAAAAAAGCCAATCTCAAAATGTTACATGCTAGAGGATTTCATTCCATAGTATTATTGAAATGATAACATTTTAGAAATGAAATACTGATAATCAGTCCAAGATTTTGATACTGGAAGGAATCTGATGCTGTTATGATACAACAATATGAGGGATATTTGCAGTGATGATGTTCTGTGTCTTGAGTGTATCACTAGCAATATCCTCATTGTGATATTGTTGTACAGGATTGAAACACTTCTGTTTGAGGGAAACAGAATTTTCTTCTGTTGAGGAAAATAGTAAAGGTATAGAAATATCCATGCTATTTCTCACCACTATATGTGATTCTACAATTTTCTCAACATGTTACTTTAACAACTTGTAAAAAGAGAAAATTAAAAGATAATTTTACTTATAAAAAGAGAAGTAAAAAATGAAATAAAGTAGTCAGTAGTATTTCAGTGTATAAATTTATAATAATATATACATCAATATCATAGTAAAATTTGTCCAAAGAAAGAAGGACTCAAAATTAAATAATCTGTCAAGGTAATTTTATTTATCAATGAGTAAATTAAAAATTTGGAAGATTATTCAATATGTGCAGAAGGGGCAGTTTTCTACTGTTTCTACATCAAAAATAGTTTCAGAGGGCCCTTTGGTGATGGGTAAATTCTGGGAAATGCATTTTTGGTGATTTTGTTGTTTGGCAATCAGAGAAGCACGTTCATCAACCTAGATGGTGCAGCCTACTACACACCTAGGCTATGAGGTAGAGCCCATTGTTCCTAGGTGAAATGTAGTGTAACTAGGAGATTCAGTAAACAGACTATAGGAGTCTTCTGCTAGCATAACAGGGCATACTGATGTACAGGACACTTTTCTGTTTTAAGTAGACAGAGAGCTCTCTAAAGTAATTATAAAATGTATAAAATAGAAGGGTCATCAAGGAACCATGGACAAAGACAAGGGGGGTAGGGAGGATTGAATGTGGGAGGTGGGGGTGGGTAGGCAGGGGAAAGTAATGGGGGAGAATGGGGACAACTGTAATTGAACAACAATAAAAAAGAAAATATATAAATCTGTATCATAGTTATTTATTAATATTATCAAGTATTATGCATTGCACATAATTATATGTGGTATAATTTTTTAAATTTTATTTTTTCAACTACAATTTACATTCAATATTATTTTGTATTAGTTTTAAGAGTACAGAATAGTGATTAGACAATTATATTCTTCATTATTTTTATGCTGTACTTTTGTATGGCTGGCATCGCAGTAGGTTTGTTTAGACCAGAATCACCACAAACATGTGGGTAGTAGATTCCGCTAAAGATGTCACTATGTGGTAGGAATTTTTCACCTCCATTGTGATTGTAGGGGACCAGACTGTCAAAGGCAGTCTGTCTTTCACCAAAGTTGTTAGGATGCATATGACCATGTGTGTCTCTCTGTGCATGCATGTACTTAAAAAAAAACATTTTAGAAACAGAAAAGCTTATTCTCAATGTGTTAATGTAATACTAAAAATCTACAGAAAACATTTTATAAACAATAAAAAATGAAAGATACGCTTACCTACTATTACCACTACTTTTTACTACTGCTCTGGAGCAACTGGTGTAACATATAATAATATAAAATAAAATAAAAAGGTAAAATATTTTAGGGTAATGATAATCCTTCAATTATCAAAAACATCTCATCTATATGGAAAAACATAGCTGAGTTCTAAGAAATTGGTTAGAGAGTTTAGCAGTATTGCTCCTACAAGATCACTCTAATATCTACAGCAGCAATAATCAACTAGAATATATATTAAAAATAAGGCAATACTCACAGTGATAACACTGCCTATAATTTGAATAAATTGATTTAACAAATAATACTAGAAGCTCTATAGACATAAATATTTAGCTCTACAAGATGGACTAAAATTTTATATTAAGAACATGGCATGTTTTTCAGGGGTGTGAACTTACATTAATTTTAAGATGTCAGGATTTACATATGAGTCGGGATTTTATGCAAAATAAATAAAAATTTCACTATTTTGTGAATTCAGTGCATTCATTCTAAAATTTGTATGGTCTTAAAGTCCCCCGAGGAACTTTCTCCACACTGAGATGTCAGGATGAGAGAAGTGTGCACTGCAAATGTCTGAGGTGAGGAAACTCATTTAAGTTGTGAACAAGATCATTTACTAAGGAGGCAATATTATACATGGGCCAAGCATATTCATATGACTTAATCCATGAGCTGTGGAAATAGAATTCATGAGGAAAGTGACAATATGGGTGAAAACTGGCTGTTACATGCCTGTTAATGATTAAAATGATTTTTGAGTGAGTGTTGGCCACAATAAACCTTATTTTTTCACTATGAAATTTAACTATTTTCATAATGAGTTCATCTCATATAATTTATGAGTAGAAGCATAAACAATATTTCAGGAACTATATGGAGGTATTTAAAGAAATGAATTGTTCCTTAGTCATTTTGACTCACTTTTGTGCAACCATGTCAAAAAAAGTGATTAAAGTGAAATCAAGTATACGAGAACTTTGAGTGTTCAAATTAATACATTTGATCTAGTAAATAAAAATAAAATATTATACTTAAAAATAAGTGCAATCTTACTTTTAATGCTCATGAAACAAATGATTTTCTTTTGCTAAGCCCTAGATTCAATACATTTCAAAATAAAAATGATAAGTTTCCAATTGCTGTGTGACAAAAGTAGAGATAATTAGCTGCAGTTAAAGTTTGCATATATGATATAATTAACAAATTAGGAAAATAAATATTCTTAGAGATATAAATACAAATAAAATGACCATTTTTAATTTTTTGAGGTATCGCTATACTGCTTTCCACAGTGGCTATGCCAAACTGCATTCCCACCAACAGTGCAAGAGGGTTCTCCTTTCTCCACATCCTCATCAGCACTTGTTTGTGGATTTATTGATAATAGTCATTCTGATTAGTGTGAAGTGATATCTCATTGCTGTTTTAATTTGCGGTTCTCTGATGATTAGTGACATTGAGCATCTTTCCATATGTCTAGTGGCCATCTGTATGTCCTCTTCCAAGAAGAATCTATTCAGTTCCTTCATCCATGTTTTGCTTGTTTTTCTTTTTGTTTGTTTATTTGTTTTGGTGTTGAGCTCTGGGAATATATGGAAAGAAACCCAAAACACTAGTTTGAAAGAACATAAGCACTCCTAAACTCATTGCAACATTATTTACAATCTCCAAGATATGGAAATAGTCCAAGTGTCCATCAGTAGATGAGTGCACAAAATAACTGTGGAACATTTACACAATGGAATACTATTTGGCTCTAAAAAAGGAAGAAAATTTACCATTTTTGACAGCTTAGATGGACCTGGAGAACATTATGCTAATGACATAAGCCAGTCAGAGAAAGACAAATATCATATTATCTCACTCGTATGTGGAACCTAATGAACAAACTGAACTATTAAGCAAAATAGAGACAGACTCATAGAGAGCAGACTGACATCTATGGGGGTTAGGTGGTCAAGGGATCAATCAAAAAAGGAAAAAGGACACGTGGAAATGGATGACAAGGTGGTGATTGTGGTGAGAGTAAGGGATATAAGGGGGATCAATGGTAATGGAATAAAACACAATAAAATAAATTTTAGAAAATAATAAAAATAAAGCAATTCAAAATAAACAGTGCAATTTTACACATGCTTTATACAAATATTTACAAAACCTGGAGTGCTTATAAGCAACAGAAATGTAAAGCATAGTAAGGTACTGATGAGAGCTGCCTCTATGTTACAGACTGTTAACTTCATTTATACACATTTACATGTGACAGAAAGCAGAGAGAGCTATCAAGCTCAGTCCTGAAGCTTATAAGGATATTATTAATCCTGTTTATGAAGGCTTCATCCTTATTACCTCATCTAATCTTAATTACTTCCTGAAAGTCCCATTCTCTAATAACATCGAGTAGGGGGGTATTGTTAATAAAGTTGAGGACAATATTATAGAGCCCTTGGTTGATGTATGCCATGAGTGGTCAACATTAGAGTTCATTACATAGTTCATGCTGGTAAGGAGAGAATGCTCTTATGGAGGTGTAATTTACCCAGAAGACATCATTGCCAAATTCCAAGAGCACCAGTCAAGAGAAACTATTTCCTTTCATTATTCTTTGAAAAACCAAGCCTGGAGAAGTTAAAAATGAGATCTGACACACAGGATCATGGTGTGACTTGAAAAGAGTGAAGAATAAGATCTTTCTTTTATTTCCCTTCCACAAAGTAACAAGTCTGAGTCATATCTGAGTTGTGGGTAGAGTTATGTGTTGAAAAAATAATTAAATAGAAAGCAAAAAAGTTGACTTTAATTAGACTGGACTACGTAATAAATTTAAGTAAGGTTGTCAAGTACCTGAATATGTTCAGAAACCATCTGAGATCTACCTGAGAAATAATTACAAAGGCATTGAAGACCACAGGCTTGGAGGGAGCACAGTAATTGGGAAATTGTACAACTATTTCCTGATGTATCTACCAAATTCAGGGCTATTCAATCAAACAGCTGTAAGGAGATTGATTATTTTGAATCAGGAACAGTTACAATGAATAGGTAATTGCTAATATGTCAGAATAATACCATGTTATCCCTAAAACAATTACCCTTACTATACATAAACATTTATATTAAAAATAATTCTGACTCACAAAACGCATGAACAAACAGACCAAAGAAAAATGAATATCAGTACCCATTAAATTCATGCAATAATGCTAGACTTGTTTTGTAGGTTAAAAAATGCAATATTTTTAGTTCATAACTGAAAATATTTTTAAATTTATCTTTTTAAAAAAGAAAGTAGTAAGTGTTATGCAGTAGAATGTTTATATAAAGCCAAAAGTTCAAAGTTTTTCAAGTTAGATTGTAGGCAGAACTTCTACTTTCTACCAAAATGATGCTTGGATTTTGCATCTTCAGAGTGTGGATTTTATAGACACAAAGAAACCTAATTTGCAAATTCATTACTCAGGATGGTGTATAATGATCAAGATGAAATACCTCTAAAACCCTTATAATTTTTTAATCAAAGAAAAACATTTCCTCAAACAGTCTGAGGAATCTTTTAGAAGCCATATACTACCAAGTTAATGAAGTGTATTCGGCCCCTAACAAAACTACTCTCTGGGCTAGATAAATTTTTCATGATTAATTCTATATCATTTTAGGATTTTCAGTCCATGAATGCTCTACTGCATCTTCATTCTGAAACTGATAATGTAGTGCCCCTGTGCTGACTAAATTAATATGTAGTGCTCATATTCTAATTCCTAGTGATAACTAAAGTATTCCTAAAATTTAAAGAAAATCAAGTTCCCTTTCACAAGATTGTTTCAGCAGCATAAGAATCCCAGTCAGAGGACATGCCCGGGTTGTGGGCCAAGTCCCTGGTTGGTGACATGAAAGAGGCAACTGATCTATGTATCTCTCACCAGGTGAATGTTTCTCTCCCTCTCTTTGTTCCTCCCTTCCTGTTTCTCTATACATTAATAAAATCTCAAAAAAGAGCCTCTTCATAAAATGAGCGTTATAAATAAATAAATATATAAATAAAATAATGAAAAATAAATTTTATTGTTAAAAGTAAAAGTGCTAAATCATTAAATAATTTCTAAAACAATAATTAAAATATTATATAAGTTTTAAAGAGTGGTTAGTACTAAAAGTTGTTATATATATATGTATAATACATATATATTATTCTAAGTGTATACATATACACATTTAGAATTAGCAGAGAGGAAAATAAATTCCATGATAATTCAGGAGGCCCTAAATTTTAATAGCACCCAACTTTATGTGTCATAAGAGAAAATGCAAAAAACAAAAGAAAGAATGATAACTTACATTAACCTAATAAATAAGAGAAAAATCCAAGAGTACTAGCTTCCATAAGGGAATAAAATCTAGTTGGTTTACTTTATTTTTCAAAAAGAGGGAGAATGAAAAAAGCTGAGGAAAGCATGTAACAAAAATTGTGTCTTTGAATAAAACTCATATGGCTTTTTCAGAATCCTAGATTCTGCCAGTAAATACATTGTCTTAGCTAATTAGATTCAAGGGAAATATCTCTGGACAAGTATGGGGTTAATATCTCCATTTCCATTATAACACACAGCCTGGATGGTTTTCCTCACTTGAGAACAAACTATTTTTAACTGGAAAAATAATAAATCTTTTTCTCTTTTTGTGATATCTTAGATATATTGAATATTTTATAATATTTATTTTTATATGATATGATATTTTACTTAATGATAAGAAGAGTTGGAAAAATTCATCCAAATATTGATACCGTTCTTCTATGGTGATAGGAATTAGGCATATTTTACCTTTTCCTAAAAAAAAATCCTCTTCCTTTCTTGGTTTCCATTTAAGTAATTATCCCCTCAACTAATCTGAGAAAAAAAGTATATGGGTACTTAAATGATTGCATCTTGGTTATAGATTTTGGTGGTATATTTTAAATTGTTACTGTCTTTACTTTCTCAAACCATCAGTCAGTTAAAAAGATAATAAATCCAGACACTTCTGAAACACATTGCTTTATTTAACATCATCATTGTATTTATATCCTTTGCAAAAACTGTGAGTATTAAGAAAATCTCTAACTCAATACAAAAAATATATATATATATATATATATATATATATATATATATATATATATATGGTTGTATACTCCTTATTTCACAATTTTACTTCGCAGACTTGTGATGTTGTGCTTTCATGATGAAATATTTGAAATATAGGTATAATTATTAACCCATATAAAAGAAACTTATTTTAAATAGACATCATTTCTAGAATGTTAAAAACAGCTTCAGAAATATTTCTTATTCCTTAAGAATGTCCACAAAAAGAGTTTATGGAATATTCTATCCTCAGAGCATGGAAACTGAACATAAAAAATGAGTCAATAGGTGCTGAAAAAGAATTTAAGAATTTAATAAAATCCAGTACCCATTTAAGATAAAAACACTCAGCAAACTGGGAATAGAAGGAATATACCTCAATGTGATAAAAGCCATATACAAGAAACCTACAGCCAATATTATACTCAACAGACAAAAACTAAGAGTTTTTACCTTAAGATCAGGAACAAGACAAGGTGTCTGGTTTCACCAGTCTTTTTTTTTAAGATTTATATTTATTTACCTTTAGAGAGAGGAGAAGAGAAGGAGAAAGAGAGGGAGAAAAACATCATTATGTGGCTGCCTCTTGCACCCCCACTGGGGATATGGCCCACAACCCAGGCATGTGCCCTGACCAGGAATTGAACTGGCGACCTCTTGGTTTGCAGGCCAGCATTCAATCCACTGAACCACACCAACCAAGGCCTGTTTTCACAAGGCCTTATTTAATATAGTATTGGAAATTCTAGCCACAGTGATCAGACAAGAAAAGGGAATAAAAGGCCTCTAAATTGAAAAGAAGGAAACAAATCTGTCATTATTCACAGAGGACATGATAGTGCACATAGAAAATCCTATAATTTCCACCAAGAAAAAAAAACTTAGTAAGTGAATTTGGCAAAATAATAAGATACAAAGTCAATATCAGAGATTGACAGCATTTTTGTACACTAACAATGAATTATCAAAAAGAAAAACTAGGAAAAATATCCTACTTACTATAGCAAAAACAAAAATAAAGTACCTAGGAAGGAACTGAACCAAGAAGGTAAAAAACCTTTCAGAACACTGAAAAAATAAAGGATGATATAAATAAATGGAAGCATATACCATGTTCATGGACTGGAAGAATTAACATCATTCAAATGCCTTGCTACCCGAAATGATCTATGGCTTCCACCCAATTCCTATTAAAATACCAATGGTATATTTCACAGATCTAGACCAAATATTTCAAAAATTCATATGGAACCCAAAAAGACCCAAATCGCCTCAGCAATTCGAGAAAGAAGAACAAAGTAGAAGGGATCACAATACCTGACATCAAACTATACTACAAGGCCACTGTATTCAGAACAGTCTGGTACTGGCATAAAAATAGACACATCGACCAATGGAATAGAATAGAAAGACCAGAAATAAACCCAAGTCTGTATGGTCAACTAATATTTGACAAAGGGAGAATGATCATACAGTGGAGTAAAAATAGCCTTTTCAATACATGGTTTTGGGAGAACGGGACAGCTATATGCAAAAAAATGAAACTAGACCACCAGGTTATACCATAAACCAGAATACAATCAAAATGGATAAAATATTTAAATATAAGTCATGCCACCATAAAAGCCCCATAGGAAAACATAGGCTGGAAAACTTTGGATATTCTGCATGCCAATATTTTTTCTGATATATCTCCTAAGACAAGGGAAAAAAGTAAAAATAAACAAATGGGACTACATCAAACTAAAAAGCTTTTTCATGGCTAAAATAACCATCACCAAAATGAAAGGGAAACCAACTATATGGGAGTCATATTTTCCAATCATATATAGGATTAGGTTTGATCTCCAAAATACAAAAAGAATTCATACAATTCAACACCAGGAATCCAAACAATCCAGTTAAAAATTAGCAAAGGATCTGAATAGTCACTTCTCCAGGAGGACATGCCGATGGCCCATAGAAATATGAAAACATGCTCAATATCACTAGCCATCAGAGAGATGCAACTTAAAACCACAATTAGATATCACTTCACACAAATCAGAGTGGCCATCATAAACAAATCAACAAACAAAAAGTGCTGACAAGGTTTTCAGAGGAAAGGGAGGCCTAGTGCACTGTTGGTGGAAATGCAGACTGGTACAACCACTGTGGAAATCATTATGAAATTTCCTTTAAAAAAAGTAAAAATGGAACTGCCTTTTGCCCCAGAGATTCTGCTGCTGGGAATATACTCTAAGTATCCTGAATCACTAGTTCAAACGAACTCATGTCCCCATATGTTCATAGTGGTGCTATTTATAACAGCAAAGTGCCCATCAGTTAATGAGTGGATTAAAAAACTGTGGTATATTTACACAATGGAATACTAGGCAGCAGAAAGAAAGAAGGAACTCCTACATTTTGTGACAGCATGGATGGAATTGAATATTATGATAAATGAAATAAGCCGGTTGGTACAAGACAAATACCATATGATCTCACCTATAAGGGTAGTCTAATGAACAAAACAAACTAATGAACAAAGTAGGACCACAGGCATAGAAACATGGAACAGACTGAAAGTGACCAGAGGAACGGGGGGGTGGGAAAATGATGGAGAGAAAGGACTATACAAAGATCATGTATGAATGATCCATGGACATGGACAACAGTGTGGGAATTGACCAGGGGTGGGGTGTGGTGGGGGGTGTGATGGGTGGAGGAAGGCAAAGGGAGACAAATTGAGACAACTGTAATAGAATAATAATAAAACTTACATGATGAAGAAAATAATTGAAACATTTATGTTATTGTAAAATTTCAAAGTGAATAAAGGGGCATTGAATCAGTGTAACCATCTTCAAGAACTATAGAACACTATTTTTTAGCTCTATTTCCTCATAATTTGTCCAGAATAAGTTTAAGTGACTAAAACAATGAGGCTTTTTCTAAACATCATTTTGGGCTACTACCCCATAGTCTAATTATAAGAACTGTTAGAAAAGTTAGTATGTGTATGAATTCTCAGAGCATTTTTTGTGCCTTGTTTCAACAAATTGCTGTTTACAGATGACTTGATCAAAAAAAGGTGGCTTGATATAGAGCCAGGTGATTGAAAACTCATGATGCACTTTGCATAATAGTTGCCAGTTATTACTCTCCTGAAAAATGTGTACTTATTTCCATGTCTCATTTTCCTGTATTATGCTTTTACATAGTTTGTAAATAGAGTTACAGCAAACTATCTCTTGATGACTAGAAACAGAAGGTGTGGAAGTTAAATGCAATCAAGCAAGGAATATTAATTTAAAAAGATTGCACCCTCAGATAGCTTTCAAATACTGTGAGCTTTTCTATTGTTTCTGTGATGTGACTACTAATTATTGCAAGTGACAGATCTAACATTCTTCAACACATCATTTCAGGAAGAAGTGAGCATGGGCTAGAAAACAAATATGTATTTGCATATTTTCATGTACCTCATGGACACAGATGTGTAGATACACATCCATATAAATAGGCATAGTATATGAGTACTGACACACAGATATGTACATATCTGTATATGTCTGTATATTTAATTATCTATGTCAGCAACATTAATCACTGTTATAGAGAAGCATTAAAGAGGTGTAGGATAAAACATAAATTGGAACCATCTCCATCCATGCAATGGTAGAGTCATATAAATAGAAGAGAATCCCTCAGGCAGGACTGGAGGAGTGTGGATAAAAAACAGGGTGTCTAGAAAAGATTTGAAGGTGAATCACAATTGAAAGAAAGGAAAAACAAGACAAATCTACAAGGAAATAAATGTGGATGGATCATAGAGGTAAGGGGGATTTAGAAAATGGAGGGCTGATGACAGTTTGGAGCCAGCAGCACATGGAGTTCACGTGCTTGAATCTGATCTTGCATCTGCATCAGTTAAAGGACATTACACAGGTCATCAAATGTCTCAATGCCTCATTTCCAACTCCTGCAAAAAATAAAGTGTAGCACAGATTTGAATTATCAACTAAATATGATAGAATTAAAATCTGTTTAAATCTATTTTTATAATGTTTTATTGTATATCTCATTAGTCCTAATTATATTTGTGTAATGAATGTCAATTTGCAATGATTCAAGTAAATAATAAATTATTGTGAGAAAATAGAATAATGTATTCATTAAAGTTGATAATAAAGTAGCTTTTATTTAAATAGATTTCTGTCATCATACTGGGTGTGAGGCACTGTGTTTACTGTATAATGTCCCTTATCTTCTAATACTTTGGTATTTAGCTCAACAATTGAACCTCATGAAATAACCACATGTAAAAGACAAGAATAATACTAAAGGTCACTATAAGCTAAATCTTGATCAAAACATTTCACCAGTTTACTTCTTGTGGATATTATGTTAAAATTATTCTTGAATAGTTATAGTTTATTCACTAAAAGTTCTTCTTTTGCTTTCCATATGTACACATTGGAGAAAGGTACACATCTTGGCCAATAAATTATTTCATCTACTAAATCTCTTTTTCAATTGTGTTTCCTGCAATTTTGTATCCTTACCATTACTCCTTTGTCATTTTGTATGTCCCTAAAGGATTACATAATTAAGAAGAGTTAGCTTTGACCTTTAAGTGAGAGGGGGGTAAAAATTAATTTAAGCTGTTATTCAATCATTTGTTTTAAAAAGTTGGTTCTATAAATTTTATCATTATGATGTTTATTGAGTTTTTCTTTTATAAAATTACCTCAGAATAGAATCTCATGGTATTTATTTATACATACAGCTTAGAAAGGTCAAGCTTTTTGGAGACCTTCCTAGTTATATTTCATAATCATGTTATTTACATGTTAAATGTCTTTTTTTTTCAGGCTGAAAAACAACTTTCTCCCTCCATTATAGGAATGGAATTAATTAAATTAAAAGTGTATCCTCAAACCCTGGCTGCCGTAGTTCAGTGGGTTGAGCGCGGGCTGCGAACCAAAGTGCCGCAGGTTCGATTCCCAGTCAGGGCACATGCCTGGGTTGCAGGCCATGGCCCCCAGCAACAGCACATTGATGGTTCTCTCTCTCTCTCTCTCTCCCTCCCTTCTTTCTCTAAAAAATAAATAAATAAAATCTTTAAAAAAAAGTGTATCCTCAGATTACCGACAAAAAAAATGTCTATTGCAACTTTTACTCACAAGGCACTATTACTAAAGACATGAAGGTCAAATATTTCCTTCCTGTTGAGCTACATTAGTACATAAAGTGCAGAATGATGAGTTAAGAGTAATTACAAATAGTTAATAAGATAATGGTTTGCATTTTACATCCAGTTTATGGATTAAATTAACACATACATAATATGAAGCATTAGCCTATGTTATCTATTCCATGAATAGTGTCAAGATTATTTATTTCTACAACTTGAATTCACCATGTAAATATCCATTCTCTGTGGCATTTTGACATAATAGTATAACTTACATTACCACTTTAACTCCATAATTTCCTGGTATATTAGCACACCTATTAAATTTTTATACTAATCATTTTGACAATAAAATCTGACAGGAGCATATTGAAAATAAAACCAGAAATAATGAGTTTCAAATTCACGTTTTTATTCTGGGCACATTGAAAATATAAAGGATCATAAATATGAAATTTATCTGAAAGCAATAAATGTATTATCAATGGGACATATTTAGGCTTCAGACATTTATTATTTTGTCCAGCTGTGTCAAACTAAAGTATTTCTAAATGTTGGTTTTATTGATCAACTTCCAGTTTCCCATAATACCCAATGCTATTTTATTTCTACTGATTGGTCTACTTTAGACGAATACATTACTATCCCCCTTTCTTACAGGCATTTAAATTTAGCAACCTCATTTTTACCCCAACAAAATGGAAGTATAGTTATTGTATATATGCACTCAGACCAAAGACATATACTTTAAGTGACAAAACATGTTTATGTGTTTAGAGGAAATTAAATATTGACATAATGCCTTTTGATTATTTTAACAAAATTTAAAAATAGATTTTAAAAATTATATGTCTACAATATTTATACTATGTATTTGAAACTCTCCTTGGCAACCTATATAGATGGTCATTTATTTCCTGTAGATCATTAATGTTATTTATTTATTTTCTATCTACATGACAAAGTATTAAGAAGGTTAATAACATTCAGAGCCATTTATAAGAGCACAAGATCTACAATGTTGTGTAAAAATGGATACATCCTCAATGGATTCTTAGGAAATTGCTGCCATGTGAATTCTTACTTGTTAACTTGGAAAAGTGCCTGAATTTCTTTTAAATTTAGGGTTATTTTAAAGACACTAACTCCAAATACATTCACATTATGAAGTAATTGGGATTACTTCTTCAATAATGCGTGTCCAGAAAGTATCCAGTCATGTAATATGAAAAATAGAGACATTGAAGAAAATGCAAGCTATGAGAAATATCGTGCATAGGACAATGATGCCTCAGCCCCCTTCAAAGGAGACAACTTGGGACCTCACACAGTTCTCCCAGCATTGTAGTTTTTGGAATCCCCAGATAGGCTTCTAGTTCGCACACAGTTGGTGGCCATACATGTTCAACATTCTCAGATGTTTGGGTTGTTTTAGGCCTTCCAGAATGTGGATGACTTTAAACAGATTCTTGAACACCCTTGAAGCCTTTGTGCCACATTTTTATTTGCACTGCACCTCTTGCATCATCACTGAAAGCTTTCTGAATCATCCAAAAAATTTCCATAATGAAATGTTCGAGCTTAATGCAAAATTTAATGCAGATTCATTTCTCTACTTGCTCAATCATTTTGAAGATGATGACCACACGGTACACATGATCATTCAACAGCGTCTATTGCCCCAGCTGACGAGTAAAGTGAATTGTTCACACATTGCTCATTGCAGTCGACTCTCCTTGGTTGCCAGATTACATCAATTTTGTGTAAATTACTCTTATTATATTAACAATGGCTGAACTTTTTCTAGACAAGTAATAATAATTTCTCTTCCATAATCATCAGATGAATTTTAATACATACAAGAGAACTGAATAATGCTTTAGTACACTGATCCACAATCACATGTTAAAATCAGGTTACACTACTTCATTTATACATTTTATTTGTAGTACCCTTGCACTTTAAATATTCATTGTTTGTATGCATTTTTGTGTATTTGTGCACAGTGATTAGAGAGACTACGATAGATTCTCAACTTACTGTCTTATCTTCTAAAGTTTATTCTGCAAAAACTCTTATTATAAAGCTAAAATCCACCCCGGCTGGTGTAGCTCTGTGGATCAAATGCAGGCCTACAAGCCAAAGGGTCACTGGTTCCATTCCCAGTTGAGACACATGCTTGGGTTGTGGACCAGGTTCCCAGTAGGGGGTGTGTGAGAGGCAACCACACATTGATGTTTCTCTCCTTCTCTTTCTCCCTCCCTTCCACTCTCTTTAAAAGTAAATAAATAAACATTTTTAAAAAGATGATATTTGAGAAAAAGAACTGACTATAGTAGACATATGCAGGGGTGTATATTTTTATGTGTATATACTGTAAATATATGTAAGCTATACACCTACCTACATCTCTAATCTATATTTATATCTATATATCTCTCTCCTGTAACTAAGGGAGTGATATGAAATTGGCTTGCATATTAACTATCAAATATTGGTCTTTGGCCCAATACATTGTATTCTAGAATTTATTAATAAGATTCAGTAAGATTGTAGGATACACATAATATAAACTCCTCAAGCTGTTGGACATACTCTCAAAAAGAAGAAAAAAATGTGAACTTAGTGCAGTGCCCAGCACATAATTAAGTATTTGTGAATATCCATAAAAAACACAGATCTTCAAGAGTGACTGTAATGCTGGTAGCCAGTTTCCCAGAAAACTCCCCTCTAATTTGCTGCAATAAAGCCTGCTCTTTTTTGTCTACTGGGGTCAGCTCTTTGGTGAGAGGGAAAAAAGCCTGCACAATAGGAAACAGCTTAAGTAAAATATAGAGGGAAACAGGCAAACAAAGGAAACCGATAATCTAATATATCTTATGCTCCTCAAGTCCTCACCAGATAAAAAGGCGATCTACTCCCAAGCATTAAGAAGTAGGAGGGAAAGATTATTTTATAAGTAGAGTGGACAAAACTCTGAAATATGTTTCATAATATTCTGGACTATGTTAAACAATAATGGTACTATATTAAACAATAATGTGTATGTGCCTGTCCTTTGCCTTACTTGACTATGAGGCTGAAATATGTCTGGAGTGGGGAGGATAGAAGGAGGAAGAGGATCATTTTCAAACCTCTAAATTTATTATATATATATTTTAACATGAATCAGGGATGTTTGCTATAGTCTTGATTGAAAAGTTATCAGTAATTATTAGTAATTGTTTTAGTAAACATGTAAAAGACATTTGTCGTTGTTATTTGAGATGTAAAAAATGATGCCTTTATCTTTAGAACAGTAGATGTCACTTGAGCAGATTATCACAGAGAATTGCCAGGAGAGATCAGTTTGTGAGCTGTTGGCAGAAAATTAGAATGCAATACACGATAAAGTATCAAAAGCAATGAGTGTGAATATCCATCTTATCAGTTTTAAAAGAGTGTATTTATTTATTTAACCTTTTCTTCTTTTTCTGTTCTTCAACTACAATTGTTACCATTGTTCCTTCACCGCTCTCCCTAGCCCCGTCTACCACCACCTCCCACAATGAATCCTATCCCCCTGCCCATTGGCTTTGCCCATGGGTCCTTTATATGTGTTCTTTGACAATTCGTCCCCTTCTTTGACCTGTTATCCCCCTCCCTTCTGGTTACTGGTAGTTTGTTCTCTATTTCAACTTTTTTAATCACTAAAGAAGAGGCCTGGGTGAACAGATCTCTACTAAAGAAATAAGAAAAAATATCCTGCATCAGGTATGTAGAATAATTTGTGGACTTTGATGCATAAAGGGAGTCAGTGTAGACGGAGTTCAGTCTTTCCAAGCTTGAACATATGCAGAACCTTAATCCAATGTTAGATTTCTAATAAAATGTATTAGTTACATTTAATTAATTTCACAAGGCTATTTTAGTATTTCTCATTTATCACATATGTATTTTATGTATAAAAATTATGAATATATTGAGCAAGCATTCAAGTAGTTTATTCAGTTTCCTAATCTCATCCTTGAAACAGATGAAGGGAATAGAAACTTAGTCAAAACTTAGAAAGTTTATGTCTTCCTGTGTAAACAATCAAGAATTCTGTAAAAACAGTATCATAGAGGACAATATCATAGAGGACAATCATGTTTCAGTTGGTATATAACCAAGAACTATTTTTCATGGTAATTTATTAAAATATACATGATTTAGCCTGCCTGGCAGTAGCTCAGTGGATTGAGCGTGGGCTGCGAACCAAAGCATCGCAGGTTCGATTCCCAGTCAAGGCACATGCCTGGGTTGTAGGCCATGGCCCGCAGCAACCACACATTGATGTCTCTCTCTACCTCTCTCTTTCTCCCTCCCTTCCCTCTCTAAAAAAAGTAAATAAATAAAAATCTTTTTAAAAAGAAATATACATGATTTAATATGATTATCAAAAAACATAGAACTTACATTACAAAAAGTGAAATTTATGCATGCAATTTTTGAAAAAACAGCCAGAAGAGTGGAGGATCCTAATTTGGAGTTTAGACTATGAATGAAATACTTAATAGTATAATAAATATTCTGGTATGATGTGATCGAAGGAATAAGGGAAAAGGAGCTGGTCTAATTAATGTTAGAAAATGGTGTTTGCACTGAAATCTGTAAGTCCAAAAGAACTGAACATAAACACTGTGTTCTAGTAGGTAAATATGTTTACCTTTTGCTCTATAAGTTAACATTACTAAAACTACTTTGCATGTAGAAGAAATAAGTTGATCCCATGTGGAGGAGTTAGAATTTCCATCATGGGAAAAGAGTCATGATACACAAAGAGACAGTCCTAGAGAGAACCATTGGGTGGATTAGACAGAAACATAATACTAGTTAAATATTAATACAAATGTATGAATAAAAATAATTACAGGTATGCATGAATACATAGGTCAGTATGTACACATTATTCCCTGACTTTCCTTGCTGAGAGGGCTTTAAAAGAGTGGCATCCCAGTAAAAACAAGCAAACCCACACCAGTGTCTTGGTTTCTAAATACTGTTTTCAAATAAAGGAAACCAGGAACCCTTAGAGATGGCAAATTCTAGAGATGGAGCAAGTAAAATACAACATTCATCTGGAGCATTTTGTAGTGTCAGAGAGTAAAGAAATGCCCCCACGGCAGTAAAAATTCAGTGTATGTAACTTCTCTTCCAACAATAAGAATCACAACACTACTTCTGAGGCTTCTCTTGATTATAACAATATTTGAAGTTGGCCTTCACTTGCAGAACTGAAAAAAAATCACGAGATAAAGTTAATAATGTAGTATTGAATTATAATGAATAATATAAAATAAATACAGAGGAGTCTATATTAATATAAAGGAATTATTATATTAAGAGATAAGCAAGAAAAGATATCTTCTTTATAGAATGATTCCAAATAATTATATAGAAAATCTCTCACTTCAGGACATGGAACTCAATTTCTCTTTTCCACTAGAGTGCTCATTGGACGTAGTAACTTCATTACGAAAATAGTGTACAGAAAAAGGGGAAACCCAAGCAAACACACTTTGTCTAGATTATGAAGGGCAACATTGCTAATGGTATGTCAAGTTGATAGCACCTATCTCCTGGTGTCATGTGATAAGGAGGACATATCTGTCCTGTAGTATAATTCCCATAAACTCTAAACCCACATTAGAGAAACTCAATTCAAGAGACATTTCATAAAATATCTGACTAGTGTACCTCATAACTTCCAAAGTTACCAAACATAAGGGGAGTCTCAGCAACATTTCCATCTATGAGGAGTCCACAAAACACGGCAACTAAAAGTAACATGGTATTCACTGTGGCACCCTGGAACTGAGAAGTATGAAAGTGGTAAAACCAGTGAAGTCTGAAAAAAGTATGGAGTTTAGTTAATAGTAATGATAATTTAAGAAAAGCCATTTTGGTTTTCTACATTTGAAAATGAAGTATACAAATGTAAGATATAAACATGGGAGAAATTAGGTGAGAACTATATAGGATATCCATATACCAACAATGGAAATGCATTACAGCTAAAAGTCCCCAGACCACTCTTCTGTTAGAATCCCTGATTGTCTTTCTACATAAAGATACAACTTTTGGTGGTGTGACATTTGCATCAGACTTCACATAGCTCTCTTTTCACATAATATACTATATTTAAAAAGTATACACTAGTATCTTCCAACACAAATGAAACATTTTCTTGAGGGATATAAAGACAATTGAAAATAAAATTAAATATAGAAGGCAATTATTATTCCAAGATATTTATATTTCTCAGTGTTTTAAACTCTGTAGCCAAGAAATTCAGATAAAAATATGCAGCTTAAAATAGCTAAAACAAGTTTATCTTTAATAAATAAAATATATAGTGATTAAATTATAGATCATATACATCAAAGCTTCTATAAGTATAATGCAATTTCATTAAGTGTCAGAATTGTTTTGATCTTTGAGGAAAAGAAGAAGATTAAAATCTTAGCATTTTTTAAAAATAAGGATATCTGTAGCAATATTTGAAATGCTCCAGGTCCTTTGGAAAAAAATACCAATGTTAATTTATAAAAATAATACTGATTTACTAAGCAAGGTTACATTGTATTATTTTATTTAATAATATTTTATTTGATAAACCTATATGTGATATTTATTCATGAGTCAATAATTTATTAATCTTTACATGCTATGCACTGTTACAGCCCATGGGTAAATTATCTATACTCAATATTGTTTCAACACTTAATGAAATACTTCTTGGAATTTTTAAAAACTATTTACTGTAGTTACTGTAAGAGTACTAACTATTCAGTGAGGAGTATATTCAAATGCAACCTAGTTTACAACATAGCCTAATGCATCTAACAATAATTAAATCATGATGGACACCTATGATTGCATATAATTTAATTTCCCATGATCCAGGAGTTGTTTTCAAACAATTCTCACTTCTTTGTTGTAGGAGTGTGATCCTTTTTTTCTTTCTTTAATATTCTCTTATTCTCTGTTCATTGGACAAGATAAGTGGGAGGGGGCACAGAGCTTCCATGCCTCCTGCAGGGCCTCCCGTTCTTCCTGCACCTTCATGGATTCACCAACCTGGAAGCACTCAGAGCCCCAATTTGGAGCTGCAAATGGAGTTAATCATTGATCACACCTACATGAGAAACCCTCAGTCAAAATGTCAGTAGTATGCTATCTATCATCAATATTCATCCAGTTGAGAGTCTTAGTTATTATAATGCTGGAGCATAACTACTTGCCACCACAGGTGAAATCCTTATTGCTCTCTGATGAAAGCCCTTAACTACATGAGAAAATTGTACTTTCTAGAGTCACTTTTACAAACAATGTTCTAATTCATGTTTATTAGAGAAGAGTCTGAGCCAAATATTATGTTACAAGTAGTTTACTTAGTAGGTTATTCCAAGTAGTAGCATGTGTAAGTAAGGGAAGTGAGAGAAAAGAGAGCAGGAAATTAATGTTGGTTGTGTGATTATGATGCTCTCATGGCTAACAACAGAGCTCTCACCTCCTAGTGACCTTCCGACATGCCGTGTTGAGCATACCTGAGAATTCTACTACAAAGAGATGGGGAATATTTATTCACATCACACACTGACTGAGGGTGAATCCTAACCTTGACACTGCAGTATCTAATGGTCAGTAACAGTAGCTTTCATCTTAGGAAACAGTTTTAAATATTGGGTAGAGCATATTTATAAATTATTTAGCAAAGTACCACTTAATAAATTCGATAATAATAATTTTGCTATTACAAAATCATTTAGACATATTAGACATTTCAAAACAGTGTCAGAATGAAAGCACATATGCATAACACTTTGCTTTTTAACCAGCTAGTTGATAATTTGTGTATTTGTATTGCAAAGATCATTATCAATTAATAATTTGAAACTGGAGTTGAATTTTCAAGTTCAGGCTCCTAGAACATACCTGCTATAACTATATCTTCTTTCAGGGAACAAGAAGAATAAAATAGCTTTGAATCTTTGTATCTTAACTGGCAAATGATCTTTGTTTAATATATTGTCTAAGGTTTTTTTGCCTCTGGGTGTTATGATCCATTGAGAATAAGGTTGTCTTATTTTTAAATTTATTTATATACTTTTCTGAGAAAGTATTTTTACAGTTCATCTGAGTTGACCATCTTTTTCTCAAAGCTACAACACACAAACACTTCAAAATCTAACCTTTTGACCTAAAATCTCCTTTTCTCAGAACAGTCAAAATAGAATAATGTCCACAAGTTTGAAATCAACATTCCTAACCAAACCCTTATCCATTGGGGGTTGCCAGTCAGTCTGTGCATATTTGCCTTTTTGAGGATGGAGGAGAAGCTGATGTGCAGAGTTATTAAATGAAGATAATATAAAAAATGTAATATAAAATGCATGAATATTTGAAGAGACACTAGAAATCTTTAAGTTACTTTTCTTTGTTTTATGAATGAAGAGATGACAAAAAAACAGAGACTGAGAATATATACATATGTGTGTATATAGATATACAAATTTTTATCATGGTACTCATTCTAGTTTTTATATGTGTTATATATATATTATATATATAGAGAGAGTATATATATATATTATAGAGTATATATATATTATATATATACTCTATAATAATTGACTTATACTATTTGAATTTACAACTTCAGAATTGGAAAGAATCTTAAAGATAGAAAATTGAGAAAAACAGTATTAATATTAATTGAAAGACATATCTTTATAGACCCAGATAATTCTGAATTCATTATTTATTATTGTATATTAGTTTATAAATTTGAGGAAATACCTATTCTAGTTTTTATATACTTTGCAGATATATACTTTTATAGTGAAGTAAAGAATAAAAATTTACAGAAACAGATTTTGTGGGAAAATACAAATATGAATGAGATAAATTATTAATGTAAAATTTCTGTTGTATTATATCCTTGTCCTTTTAAATGCATTTGTTATCATGCCCACTCTTCTTTTTTTTATTATTTTTTTTATTATTTCAATCATTGTTCAAGTACAGTTTTCTCCCCCCTACTCCCGTTCCAGCCCCTCCACCCAACCCTCCCCCCTTCCCCCCATTACCCCCCACCCCTAGTTTTTGTCCATGTGTCCTCCAAATTTGTTCCTGTAATCCCTACCCATTCCCCCCTGAAATTTCCTCTTCTCTCCCCTCTGGTCACTGTCAGACTATCCCCTATTTCAGTGTCTTTGGTTATATTTTGCTAGTTTTTTGTTTTGTTTTGTTTTGTTTTGTTGTTTAGATTCCTGTTAAAGGTGATATCATGTGGTATTTGTCTTTCACTGCCTGGCTTGTTTCACTTAGCATAATGCTTTCCAGCTCCATCCATGCTGTTGCAAAGGGTATGAGCTCCTTCTTTCTTTCTGCTGCATAGAATTCCATTGTGTAAATGTACCACAGTTTTTTGATCCATTCATTTACTGATGATGCCCACTCTTCTAATATTCATTCTTCATAATGTCGGCGAAATAAAACATAAAATAATGAAAATGAGCTTTACCTTTTAGTTCATCTTTTACCTCTGGGTTTTGTTCCCTTCTAATATAAAGTGGGGGGAAAGGCAAGATGAAGAGGTATTAGAATCCTGACTGGCAGGATCTGACACAGCAGCTCTCAAGTACGTAATGCAGTTTGCAGGGAGACTAAATGTATTGGGATTTATTTATATTGACAAAAGAGTCATTCTTTCTAGTGTTTAGAAGAAAGATTCTGCCATGACCCCCATAACAAATTACTGTTGTCTGACCTCATTAAAACCAGACCCTAGTGAAGATCATCCAGTGGAGCTGATGTATGGTATGTAGTGAAGGTTCTTTTACCTCAGCACTCCTGCAGGGCTAGGATGACACCACCTTATTTCCCAGACTACTGAAACACTCCACAGTCTCATGGCCTCCACCGAAAGCTCTTTTACTACACGACAGAAAAGGAGAGGCTGTGTTCCTACAAAATGACATGTTATTCTCTGAAGAGTTGAGATTTCTAAATAAAAGAAAGAACTCGTACAAACCATAATAAAACTTCTGTACATGTTGCAGCACATTCAGCCAGCAGTTTGCAGTAAAAAGAGGGGCACTTTTCTCTCCTCATTTCATATTCTGTCTTACATCTCACCTTGCGTACCTTAGCAACTGCTTGTTAATGGGTCTACCCCTTCAATCATAGTTTCTCCTGAAGTATGTATTTTATTAAAAACACGTGCTATATTATTTCTTAATGAAAAGAAAACAGATATAGTTTGTTTTCTAATGCATTGCTATTTCTTACGGATTATATTTGCCTTGAAACAGCAGTGTTTTTCTTGCAATATACTTATCATCTATGGATTTATTTCCTATTTATTATTAAGTGGGAATTCTAATGTGATTGTGTTGGGGCAAAGATGTTACCAGTAATTTTTCAAGCATTTCGAAGGTAGGAACAATTTAGTTTTATCTCAAATATAATATCAACCATTTTTCTTTCATTCAAATTACATATATTCAACTCTAAAAAATTGCAAAGTAACTCTTCAAAAATAAAAATGTAAGAACTTTTAGTCCTCATTAAGGACTTTCTGTCATTACTGCTGAGCAGGCAGTTCTTATATTTGCTTAGAATAACTAAAGTAATCTTTGGTAATTTTTCTAATAGCCAATAAAGAACTGAATCTTACACACCACCAGACAGCTTAAAAGCTAAGCTCTTTAATTGTTGTTCTTAATATTCCATTTAATATTTTATTGCTGAATGCAGTCATGAGGAAAGTACTGGCTTATAATGTTAATTTTGAAATATATTTTGTGGATTTCATACTTACCAAATTGATTTTGCAAGAAAGTTGTTTCAGGCACTTTGTTCAGAATCCTTAAATTAAATAACAATGTAAGGAAAAAATCCATACTGATTAGGAGTCTTGGGGGTTATTCAAAGCTAAAATGGTGATATTTGAAAGCTTTTTCTCACCATTGTAACACCTTTAATGAAAGAGTTGGAAGTATTACAGTTTGGGATTACCAGTGACATTTGTTAGGTGAGAAATTTCAAAAGTTGTACTTGCTTAATAAAATTATAGAGGTTTCAGGTACATAATTCTATGATACACCATCAGTGTATTATTTCATTGAATGTTCACAGCACAAGTCAAAATTTCATTCCATCACCATTTATCCCCTTTTACCCTTTTCTACCTCTCCCCAGCCCCCTTTTCCATCTGGTAATAACTATGTTGTTGTTTGTGTCTATGAGATTTTATTTTCTTTGTGTTTAATCTCTTCACTTTTTTTACCCAATTCCCCAAATCCCTTCCCCTCTGACAGCTGTTGGTTTGTTCTCTGTATATATGTTTGCATCTATTTTGCTTGTTAGTTTATTTTGTTCACTAGATTCCACATATAAGTGGAATCATGTGGTACTTTTCTTTATCTGACTGGTTTACTTTGCTTAACATGATACCCTCCAGGTCAATCCATGCTGTTGCAGAGGTTCAGGTATCAAACTCTGCAAATTTTGGTGTACGTAACCACACTCTAAACAACCTAGCCAGGGAAGGGGTGCAAGTATTATTTCTAATTAGTGTTTCAGATTTCTTCAGATGTATAAAGACCAATATATCTGGTTAATACAGATGCAAACATCTTAAATAAAATACTAGCAAATACAGTACAACAATATATTAAAACATATATCATGATCAAGTGGGATTTACTCCAGCGACACAAGAATGGTTCAACATATACAAACCAGTTAGTGCAATACACCACATTAATAAACCAAAGAATAGAAATCATGTGATCTTATCAATAGATGCATAACATGCATTTAGTAAGATACAACATCCATTTATGACTAAAACACTCAATAAAAATGGGTATAGAAGGAAAATACCTCAACATAATAAAGGCTGCCTATGACAAACCCGGAGCCAATATCATACTCAATGTTGAAAAATTGAAATTTTTTTGTCTAAAATCAGGAAAAAGACAAGGTTGCCCACTCTCACCACTATTACTCAACACAGTTCTGAAATCCCAGCACCAGGGACTAAGGCTTTGAAACACCGATTGAAAACACCTGTGGAGGCTGAGGCACAGGGAAAGATTTCCACCTCACAAGAGAGTTCATTGGAGAGATCTACAAGGTCCTAGAATGTACACAAGCCCACCCACATGGGAATCAGAACCAGAAGGGCCAGTTTGCTTGGGGGGAGCAGGGGAAGGGACTAAAGTTAGACAGAGAACGGAGCAGGTGCCATTGTTCCCTCTCAGACCCCGCCCCCACATACAGCGTCACAACCCAGTGACTGAGTCACTCCACCCAAGTGAACACCTAAGACTCTGCCCTTCATACATAACACGCACGATGAGACAAAAAAAAAATGGCTCAAACGAAAGAACAGATCAAAGCTCCACAGCAAATACAATTAAATAACCAAGAGATAGCCAACCTATCAGATGCACAGTTCAAAGCACTGGTGATCAGGATGCTCACAGAATTGGTTGAATTTGGTCACAAATTAGATAAAAAAATTAAGGCTGTGCTAAGTGAAATGAAGGAAAATGCACAGCAAACCAATAGTGATGAGAAGAAAACTGGGGCTCAAATCAATGGAGTGGACCAGAAGGAAGAAAGAAACAACCAAACAGGAAAGAACGAAGAAACAAGAATTCAAAAAAGATGAGGAGAGGAGTGCCACAGGTTCGATTCCCAGTCAAGGTACATGCCTGGGTTGCAGGCCATGACCCCCAGCAACCGCACATTGATGTTTCTCTCTCTCTCTATCTCCCTCCCTTCCCTCTCTAAAAATAAATAAATAAAATCTTTAAAAAATGAGGAGGGGCTTAGAAACCTCCAGGATATCTTTAAACATTTCAACATCCAAAGGGGTACCAGAAGTAGAAGAGGAAGAGCAACAAGTAGAAAAGTTATTTGAACAAATAATAAAGGAGAACTTTATTATTTGCCAAATCTGGCAAAGGAAATAGACTTCCAGGAAATCCAGGAAATCCAGGAAGCTCAGAGAGTCCAAAACAAGTTGGACCCAAGGAGGAACATACCAAGGCATATCGTAATTATATTAGACAAGGTAAAAAATGAAGGAGAGAATCCTAGAAGCAGCAAGAGATAAGGAGACAGTAACCTACAAAGGAGTTTCCATTAGACTGTCAGCTGATTTCTCAAAAGAGATCTTGCAGGCAAGAAGGGGCTGGAAAGAAGTATTCCAAATCATGAAAGGCAAGGACCTGCATCCAAGATTGCTCTATCCAGCAAAGCTTTCATTTAGAATGGAAGGCAGATAAAGTGCTTCTCAGATAAGATCAAGTTAAAGGAATTCATCATCACCAAGCTCTTATTTTATGAAATGCTAAAGGCACTTATCTAAGAAAAAGAAGATAGAAAACATGTACAGTAAAAGGACAGCAAACTCACAATTATTAACAACCATGCCTAAAACAAAAACAAAAACAAACTAAGCAAACAACTAGAACAGGAACAGAACCACAGAAATGGAGATCGCATGGAGGGTTAGCAACAGAGGTGTGGGAGGAGGAGAGAGGGGGGAAAGGTACAGAGAATAAGTAGCATAAATGGTAGGTAGGAAATAGAGGGTCAAGAATAGTATGGGAAACGTGGAAGCTAAAGAACTTATGGCACATGGACATGAACTAAAAGGGGGAATGTGGGTGGAAGGGGGTGTGCAGGGTGGAGGGGAATGAAGGGGGGAAATTGGACAAGTGTAATAGCATAATCAATAAAATATATTTAAAAAAGAAAAGAAAAAGAAATCACTAGCCAATGAATCAGGCAAGAGAAAGAAATAAAAAGAATCAAAATTGGAAAGGAAAAATTAAAAGTGTAACTTTTTGTAGATGACATGATTCTGTACATAGAAAATCCTAAAGGTTTCACCAAAAACTATTAGAAATAACAACAAAAGCAGCAAAGGTACAGGGCACAGAATTAATATAATAAAAAAAATGACTGCTTTCCTATATACTGGCAATGAAACTTCAAGAAGAGAAATGAAAAAAAAATATTCCTCCTGCAATCACAATCAAAAGAAAAAAATATCTATGAATATATTTAGTATAACTGTGAAGGACCCTGATGCTGAAAACTAAAAATCATTTTTACAAGATATTGAAAGGTATTCTGTGTTCATGAATTGGAAGAATCAGCATAGTTAAAATGGCCATAATACCCAAATCAATACACTAATTTAATGCAATCTCCATCAAAATCTCAATGTCATTTCTTAAACAAATAGACAAAATATCATATGATTTTTATGGGACTACAAAAGACTCTGAATAAAACAATCTTGAGGGTGGAAAACAGAGGTATCATACTAACTGAATTCAAATTATACTAGATAGCTATGCTAATCAAAACAATAAGGCATTGGCAGAAAAACAGATATGCAGACAATTGGAACAGAAATAAAACCACATGAATATGGGCAGATCATTTTGACAAGGGATCCAAAAGCACAAGATGGAGAAAAGAAGGACTCTTTAACAAGCAGTGATGAGAAAATTGGAAAGCCACATGCAAAAGAATGAAACTGGATTACAGTTTGTATCTACATACAGAAATTAATGTAATGTGGATCAAAGACTTAACTATAATACCTGTAACAATAAATACCATAGAAGAAAACATAGGTGTTAAACTTATGGACCTTGGCCTTAGAAAACATTTTATGAATTTGACCTCAAAGGCAAGGGAAATAAAAGCAATAAATAAATAAGTAAATAAATAAATAAATAAATAAGAAAATGTCAAACTGGAAAACTTCTATACAAAAGAAGCCACCAATGAAACAAAAAGGTAACCAACCAAATGGGAGATGATATTTGCAAACAGCTCTGACACAGTGTACGTTGAAATCATACAACTCAACATCAAATAAGCAAATGATCCAATCAAACATGGGCAGAGGCCCTGAACAAACATTTCTCCCAAGAGGTCATACAAATGGCCAACAGATACATGAAAAGATGTTCAACTTCACTAGCTAGTAAGAAAATTAAAATCTAAACTATGAGATGTCACTTCACGTCTATTAAAATGGCTCTTACCAATAAGACAAGTAATAACAAGTGTTGGCGAAGTTGAGGAGAAAAAGAAACCCACATTCACTGCTGGTGGGAATGTAAACTGGTGCAGCCACTATGGAAAACAGTGTATTTGTTCCGCAAAAATTAAGGATAGAGTTTTCATATGGCACAGCAGTCCTGTTTTGGGGTATCTACCTGAAAAACTTGAAAACATTTATTTACAAAGTTATGTGCACTTCTATGGTAATTGCAGCATTATTCACAGTGGTCAATGCAAGGAAACAACCAAAGTGCCCTTTGAAAGAGGGTTAAATAAAGATGATATGGTACTTAAATGAAGACAATATGGTACCTTTTGATTAGCATAGCTATACAGTATAATTTGAAATCAGGTAGTGTTATATCTCTGGTTTTGTTCATTTTTCTCAGGATTGCTTTGACTATTCAGATGATACGGAATGCTACTCAGCCATGAGAAAAGATGTAATATTTGCCATTTGCAACAACATGGGTAGTCCTTGAGAATACATTATGTTAAGCAAAATAAGTCAGTCATAAAAAGCCAAGAAACACATGATTTCATTGGTTTGGGGCATAGAACTGAAACTCATATGCATGCAACAGTTTGGTGGTTATCAGAGTGAAGGGGTTGGAGGGGTAATATAAGGTAAAGGGGGTTAAATATATGGTGATGGAAAACAATTGGGCTTTGGGTGGTGAGCACACAATGCAATGTAGAGGTCACATATCATAGAAACGTGCACTTGCAGTCTCTATGAACCTACTGACAGATGTTACCCCAAGAAATATAATTAAAATAAAAAATAAAAATCTAAAATATCTAAAATTTTACTTGCATTTTTAAAATATTTTAAAATATTAATAATTAGTGAAAATATTAATAATTAGTGAAAATAATTTGTATTTAGATTGAGGATATCTATCTATCTATCTATCTACCTAATCATCTATCTATTTTTCAACCACCTTTGAATTTATAGTGTGTTGTAGAATAACATGATAAAATTTGGAATGGGGAAATGAGGAAATAAAATATCTTAGAGATGGACAGCAACCTCAATTAACCTAGAGAAATATATCTATTATTGGCTGAATTGTGGTCCCCTAAAATTTATGTTGAGGCAGTATTGACAGTATTTGGAGATATGGCCTTTAAGGAGGTAGTTAAGGTTAAAAGAGGTTATAAGGATGGCCCCAAGTCTTAGGTGACTGGTGTCCCTGCACAGAGAAGAGACATGTGAAGATTCATAGAAGAAGTTCACATCTGCAAGCCAAGGAGGGAAGAACCAGCCCAGCTGACACTTTGATCATTGATATCCAGCACCCAGAACTGTAAGCAAAACAATTTCTGTTTTTAAAGTCACAAAGGTTCTGGGATTTTGTTTTGGCAGCCCAAGTGTACTAATATAATACCCAACTTAGCACAGAAAAATGTATGCATATTTTTCAAAAAGAAAGATTGTTTATAATTTAATGAAATATATGTATATCAAAACACATTTTATCCTAATTGTTCAGATTGTACTATTCAGAACTTTTTCATTAATTTTAATTAAAATGTAGCAATATAACAGGACACAGTTATCTTACATAATTTTTATGGCACTTTAATCTTGAGTATTCTAGGTTAAAATAATAATACTAAACACTAACATTTAGAAAGATTTTAGGAAACAATATGCTTCGTTCACTTTTTTATATCTCTAAAAATATGTATTTTACTATCTGTATAATCAATTAATTTTATTTAAAAAAGTAACTAGCGACTTGCCTGCCTATCTACATTCTTCAAATTTGTTTTTTTCTCACCCTCATTAAGCCTAGCAAATTGAGTAAGAGCTGAATCTCAATAGTTTAAATCTTTCAAGAGAATGGCAAAACTGTTTTTGTCAGTGTTTGACTTAGAATAACAATACAAAGAAGTTCTGACAAATACTGCATGAATTCAAGTCTACTGTGATTGTTCAAGGTTTCTTTTGTTTTGCCATTTCAAGGAATTAAATTGCATGAGGAAAAGTTGTTCTTTCCCCTGCCAGTCTTTGTGGTTGCCTAAGAACATGATTAAGAAAATTGATACCCATTTATGAACATGAAAGACAAACTACAAATTGAGTATGGCATCACTTGCGCTACTGAGAACATAGAAAGTACAGAAAAAACTTGGCCCTAGATGGCATTATTGAATTGTTGAAATAACCAACTCTGGAGCTGCCTGAACTCTAGATTTGACATGATATGAGGAAAACACAGTTTTGAATTTTAACTAATTTTTGCTTATTGTTTTCTGTTGCTCATACACAAATCATCCTATTCATAGTAGCTTAAATTCATTCAAATGCATTTAGTGACAAGACTAGACTAAGTCTTTTATATACATTATCCCAATCAAGTCAAAATGCTTATAAAATATAAACTATTTTAGTATCCCTTTTATAAATAAGGAATATGAAAGATGAAGTTAAGAAATGTGATATAGATGAAAATGTAGTATGACCTAAAGTGGATCTGACCATGGAGCTCCACATTTAAGTTTTTATTCATTTTATTCTTCATATTTTCTTCATTATTTGTATGTTGTCACATAAACCATAAGTATCAATTGTGAATGAGTCTACTTAATTTAGTTTGGCAACATTTTTTATAATTTATTACATGTAAATTGATGGGCAATGAAAAACACCTGCCATTACACCATAGGCTATTTGAAAATGAGATATGAGGAAAGACAAATAATCTATATAATGGTATAAGTTAATTAGTATTATTACAAAGTTGTCCTTAGTTATATGAAATATGTAACATGTGCCTAGAGGTGGGAAACAGTAATACTAAATTTGATGGGTAAAATGGTTAGGTGGTTAGGGAAAAATTTCATACTATAATAAAAGACTTTAAATTTTCAACAGGTAAATTAGAATTTTACTTTCTGGCCAAGATAAAGTGACAAGGAGTAGATTTGCTCTCCCACCAGAAAAAATTAAGTGAATGGGAAAAATATATGAAACAACTGTGCTTAATACATTAAATATTAGAATATGGAGATAGCTATTCCTGAGAAATCTGAAAGAAATTAAGCAAATTCTAGAAGTGCTCCCACATAATGAGTGGAAAAGATTTCAAGGATGTAAAATAAGGCATGACAGCCTGCACAGCCCGGAAATCTCCCTATGGTGATGGAAGGGGACTAGAATTGCATGGAAGCTGAGGTAGCTAAAGCAAACAGGACCGGGTGCTGGAGAAGAGACAGTTGCACACATAGACTTCAGAGATCTGCAGAGGGTTAATTTGAATACTCTTAATGTATTCCGGAGAGTGTGATCAGTACATACATTAGAGGAAACTCTCTAAAGCGGGGACAAAACCAACTAAAATAATTAGAACAGTCCCCAGAATACACAGAGAGCTAAGAATAGTGCCAACAGCTAAAATGGAAGATTTTATAATTCAGGTAGCGTTAACATTAATTAAAGTAGTTAAAAATGGTCTTGCCCAAGGAGTGCAGGAATTTAATTCTAGACAAAATGAAGCCTGGGCCTAATAAATTTTAAAACCAAGACTTGGCAGGAACCATTTTTCTTCCAATTATCCTCCTAAGTCTCAGAAAAAAATTTCAAGAGTATTTATAGACATGTAAAAATATCAATATACAATAAATTTTTACAGTGGCAGCATCCAACAACAATTAGTGGGCATGAAAAGAAACAGGAAAATAAAATTTATAATGAGAAGAAAAACATCAGTTAATGCAAATTGATTGTAATAACACAGGTAACAAAATCAGTAGACAGAGATACTAAAAGAGGGTATACAACTTTATTCCATATAGTTGAGGAGCAAGAAAAGAAGGGAATAGCTTATTAAGTATATGGAAGATATAAAAAGCAAGATATGTTGTATACTGAGTGGCATTAAAACAGATGAACGTTAAAGAAGAAAAGTTTACAGACATTCAAGACATACTAATGTTGGAAGATGATTCTGCATTTTTTCTCAATTCATTTTATGTCTGGAGGTGAAGGCCTGGCTGCCCTTTTTTTGTGGACTGTCTTTTCAAGGAAGCTTCTCTGATGAAGAGACTGGGGCTAGAGATAGTGTTTCACAATGGAAAAAAGAGTAAGGACAAAGAGTGGGACAAAAGTAGGTTTACAGTTGTTCATATGGAAAAGAATGAAATAAATAATAATACAAAAATAAATTCTATGTTTCGTGCACTTGCAACTGTAAACCTACTCTTGACCCACCCTGTTTACTGCCCATTCCAAAAGACTGAACTTTCCTAAGTGTCTGTAATCCAATCCACTGCATTTGCAGGTGCCAACTCTCCTTCTTGATGGAAGCCTTACAGCATCAGGGGCTCGGGGAACCAGTGAAAATGCTGACAGAATGGTGCTGCTATTTCAGTGAGTAATACACATTTTTGTTTGTCTACATCCCAGGAGCCTTATATCTTCCACCAGACTTATTACACTGTGTCAGGTTAAATTGTCAGCTTTCAAAGTGGGTAAAATCTTATACCCTTTTACAGTTCTTAACAGTTGTAGCTAAGGAGAGGAAGATAGGAAGTTGTCTGTGGCCATGAGTTTTCTTTCTCTTTCCACTCAACCCTCCTACCCCTCAGTTTCCCCAGAACTGTCAGCCCGCTTTCTACACATGAGTCTGTCTCCATTTTGTTTGTCAGTTCAGTTTGCTCATTAGATTCCACATAAGTGAAATCATATGGTATTTGTCTTTCTCTAATTGGCTTATTTTACTCAGTATAATGTTCTCCAGGTTTGTCTATGCTGTGAAGGGTGAAGTTTTCTTCTATTATATGCCTGAGTAGTATTCCACTGTGTAGATACAGCTGTTTTATCCACACATGTCTTGATGGACTCTTGGGCTGCTTCCAATCTTGGCAATTGTAAATAATGCCACAACGACAATAGGGGTGCATATATTCTTTCGAACTGTGTTTCAGGTTTCTTTCAATAAATTTCCAGAAGTGGAATTGCTGGTTTTGCCTGGAATGTCATTTTGAGACATTCATAGACTCAAATATGACCAGACAGCTTTAAGGAATTAAGATTGACTTTGGAAGCTAATAAAAGCCCTTTGGAAAATAGCCTGGTACCTTGCTTACATGGTTAATGTTAGTCATTCCAGGTATGAAACAAAGGTTGCTTCCTTAGAGATGCAAAGAGAGAAACTCAGATTATGTTGGGGACCTCGAAAACCTATGGGTGTGACATGAAAGGTCTGATGACAAGTCCTCACCTTGGCTTTTCTGGCCTAAAGATGGCTTTTTAAGTTTAATCCGAAGATTTCTTATTAAAAAAAATTCCAACAAAGCAAATTTAAAAGAACCTATGTAGTTAATTATTATCCTTGCTGAACTTATACAAATAATTAGGTCAAGTTTATTGAAGCTATACTAGTTTTGCAAATAAATTTGTCTTTTTTGGCTGTCTTTGGTAAAAAAAAAATGAAGCTGATTTTAGAGAAAGAAAAATGTTTCAACAGAAACTATATTACCCACTTGTGGATATTAGATTCCAAATACTCTTCATTGTCTTTTATGTTTTTTAATTAAATTTTAAATGTTGTTCATTGTATTTTGCATTTTTAAAATAACCTACCTATAAATGAGACTGGATCCTGTATTTTTCTAGTTTTTTCTTTAAATATTGAGAAGCAATCTTCCAAAACTAACATTTTCCTTTTTCCATCCATTGACTTAAAATCACTGAGAACTAAAACTGCCCTTTTCCCAAGGCAATGCAAGCCAAAGTGAGACAATTTGAAATAAACTTCAGAAAAATAGAAACAGCTCATCTAGGGATGATCTTCTTGCCTGTTGCCAAAATAGTCAGAGACATTCAAACTACAGAAGAGAAGAATCTATCAGAATCTGACTGCCTTTACTCCATTTGAAGATAATTTGAGACAGACATCTGGAAATCTTCATTGTCTGCCTTTAGAACTTAGAAACCAGGATTACAGTCTGCTCCAATGCTTAACCTTTGTTTTTCTTTTGATTATGTAGAGATGTCTTCTGTTAGATACCTGATTGCTTGAACTCTAGATTTAAGTTGGGGAGCCCACCAGCATCCCTACCTCCTCACATGAGCTGCCATGTTCCTCTAGGGCCAGGGCCAAGGATTTCTGGGGAGATGTCCAATTAGCCGGCATGGTCATGCTGGGTCTCATCCTTTATTCTCAAAGGATTCTAAAGCTTGGTGGCCATCTGTAAACTCAGGAGAGCTACTGAGGAGAAGTAGGGACATCAAGAAACTGTGCAGAATCCCTAATCACAACTAATCCAAATCACTTTAAAGACTCTTTGAGATTAAAATGTGGGGATGTTGAAGATACCAATGGTGGGGAAAAAAAAAACCTATGCCTTGACCCTATAAAGTGATAAGAATAAAATTAAGCTTGCAAAAATACAAACAGCATGGTCAAACATTTTTTTTTAAATCAGTAGCCAGAATTATTTAATCCCACTGTAAATATCTGTACCACTAATATTACTACTCATAATTTGTGGTCAACTACTGTCTGATCAAATGAAAAGTAACATGTGGTTTTATTTGGCACAAGCTATAGAATGAAACCATATTATTAGAAATTGGATCAAATCATTAAGGCTGTGAATTTACTTTAACCTCTAAAAAAAGTTACCATAGTTTTGTTCTTGGAAATTAGCCTTTCTGCTTAACACTGGCTTTCAAATTACTGAATTTATCACAAGAGTAAATATATGGATTAAACCCTGAAAGTTTAATCTATTCTAGTCATTGGAAAAATAAATAAACACAGCCTTCATAACATTTGTGTTGATATAGATCAGACACAATGTTTTATAACATATATAATAGATATTATAAAATGTATAATTAGCAATAAAGTAAGCAATAATAGCTTACAAGGTTGTTTTTACATTTTATACTAGTTTATAATTTATGACTATGGTTTACTTGAATAGAAAGAAAATTTCTGAATATTAAAGTCAGACTAAAAGACTCATTTTTCATATTCCTATTTAGGATTATTTTAGCTTTTAGTAGATTATGCAGCATAAAAACAATCTCCAAGGCTAACACCACCAAACATTTATTTCTTACTCATTTCACATAAAGTTCTCTGTTGAATTATGCCATTTCTGGGCTCTTCTGAGCTCACAAAAGTAAGGCTTGATTTGATTCAACATATCTCTTTTTGTACAATACAAATTAAAAGAAAAACCACCACTCTAGACACACTGGTCTTACTTGGAAGGTCAGAAAAAGAAGGGTAAGCTGAAATAGATAATATTTCTCAAGGAATGTAGAGAAGTGACTCTTTGTCACATTGACTCACAGTCCATTGGCAAAAACAAATCACATGGGATGAGTATAACTCCAACAAGAAGGGAGTAAATAGTTTTAGAGAATATTGAAATTAACCACATGAATATTACAGATTTACATAAATATGAGTAAACTTAAAGGAGATTTGAAAAATGTTGCCTTCTAATGATTCCTCGGGCAAAATTGTCTGTACACTCTCTGTTGAAAATACTGGTTGTATGTGTTTGGGATTTTAGTAAAATACAAGAGAAGATAAATGAAAACAATAAGAATATTGGAAAAGTTAAAAAGCAGCCTGATGGCAAGAGAAGTCTAGACGAAAATGACTAAGAGCATGATGAGATCAATAGTGGAGCCAATACAAAGTGACTGAGTGTCCAGGGTGCGGCCCATGAGTTAAAGAGAAATGGGTAGGAAACCCAGGAGAACTTTTTTCATAATTTGGAGTTCCAGATATATTTTAAAATGGAAGAATTAAGTAACATATGATGGAATTTTAAAGCAGGCAGAGTTTATAATCTGCAATGAATTGATTCAAATACTATTTATTGAGCAGTCATAACATGTTAGAAGTTTATTAGATGTTCTGAATAAAAACAATAAAATAACTAGATGCTTCATTTACAAAGGTATGATTCTCATGTTCACATGATTTAAACATCTATTAGGTAACAAAGACAAGGGAAAATAAACTGTAATCTATAGACAATTGATCTTTCAAATTAGTAATTTATTCTGATCTTTCTGTAGATTTCTATTGTATGGAATTGATTTTCTCTCTTAATGTATAAATGCATCATGTAGCATGTATAGACATTAGGTATTAAATCTTTTATCAACTTTAAACTATTTTACCTGTACAGATAGTAATTAAGGCTATCTTCATTAGCATATTTACTTATAAAAATACTTGAAAATGCTATTTAACTCAGGGCTTTCTGATAAGCTACTTACATTGTTAGATAAATCACTTATATATTCAATACTAAGAATTAAACAAGCAAAATCCCCAAATAATAACCATTGTAGTCAACCCTCTTATTGTAAGAATAAAAGGAAAATTTTGGAAATTATATCTCTTTTGGTTTTTGTATCAGATCTCATTTTGTGTCTCATGAAAATGCAAACTGGAATGCTATTTCCATAGATGAGGATATATAAAACTGTGATGAAAATTTTCAGTCTCAGAGTTGTCACTCAAATATCACAAACTAATTATAGTTACTATTAATGTCAGAAAACATTACCACATTTGTTTTAATTTACTACAGCAGTTCTCAACAGAAAGAGGTATGTTTTTCCCAAGTTCCTAAAGGACCTTAAGCAATTTCTAGAACCATTTTTGGTTGTCACAAGTTAAGGATGGCAGGAAATACTGTCATCTGTGTCTTCAGTCCGCGGATGTGGCTATATATTCTACAATGAGCAGTGTACTCCCCCTGCAACCAAGGATTATCTGGCTTCCAATGACCGTAGGGCCCAGGTTGAGAAACCTTGATAGAGTAACACCCCACATGTGACTTTTGCTATATAGTTGTTATGCCCTTCTTTGTGCTCACACTAGGCAATGATAGTGTATATAACTGTCTATTATCCCATTTCTTGTTATTTGATTCAAGTCATACATTCTTCAAAAACATTGAAGATCCTGCTATTTAATTTTAACATAGTTTACTTTCCACGATAACTCTATATGGCTAAAATATTGCTTTTATATGATAAAAACACACTTTACTATTAGTAAATAATGGCATTAACCAATAATATATACCCATTGTAAATGTTTTTTAAAAATAAATGTACCAATTAAGAAAATTCCAGGCACTATTCTAAGGTATTTGCATGTACATTATTTATACTATCTTATGAAGTTTTTCTTATTGTTTTATTATTGCTTTGAAAATGAGAAAACTAAGGCACAGGATTCAATAAACAGTATGCCTGGATTTAGACCCAAACAATCTATCTCTAAATGAGGGAGATGTACATTGATTGAAAATAATCACAGTCATTAGCTTGCCAGATCTCTACTTTTCTGTCTCTGATTATGCTATTATTTTCAACCATAAGAAAGTTGTACTGTTTTTATCATGGGAACCATTTTGTGTGATTCAATATTCCCTTTTATTCTTACAAAGTGATGTCATATTATAGACATATTTTTGTAATTTGTCTTCTCATATAATTTATCATAAGTATTGCCTTTGCTGCCAATGTTTCTAAGTAACTGCAATGACAACATAATGTGGCATAGATAAGATTAACTTCCAATTCCCAGCTATATGATATTTAACTTAATAGGAAAGTTGCAATGAGAATGTTTAAAATTAAATTTTGGTCAGGTTTCCTATAGTTCAGGGAATAAAATTATTGAGATTCTTTTATTGTTTAATTGTCTTAAAAATATATGAATAATGAAAACACCTAATTGTAGTATAGTGTGGGACTGAACATCTTGAGAATTGCGGATACTATATCTATTATTTTTATTCTTTATAATTTTTAAAAAATCTTACGTGTCACTTTTTAAATACTTTTGAATAAGATGTAGAGAGAATGAAGATTTGTCTACCAAATGTGCAAACAAAGAATAAAACTCAAATACTTAAAACAAATATTTAAACACATTGTTAAAAATTCAAAACCATAGAATATAACATTTTAAAACAGACTTTTTTATATTAAATTTTAACAAGCTAAATATGTAATATAATATAAGCATTGATAGACTGGAATTGTTTGAATTTCATTTAATGGAATTGCTAAACTTTTTGGACCATAATAACTGAATTTACATTTTTTAAAATAATTAAAAAATTACTGTAGGCTTCTGTCTGGGAGAAAGCGGTCCCCCTCCTTAGCTCTCACCCTGACACCAGACAATTTAGTTCCTCCCCTTGCACATCTCTGATGCCTTTCAATCTGCTCCCCCAACATTGGAGTTTGGAGGGAATGAATCTGAACTGCGGGAGGAGCCAGTACGATTCAGATTTTAGAAGCACAGAGCTGGTACAGAAGAGGTCATGTTTTATGAAGGAAGCTCTCTCCAGGCTTGTTACAAAGATATGTCTTCTATCCTTAACCAATTCCAGGTTCTTTTGGATGTTCCATGTGACAGGTTTCATGCTACCAAATTTATGAGATGGCTGTACAAGTATGAAAATACCAAGATGCAAACGATGGCAGTGAGCATCACCTATATTCTAGCCTTGCAGCTCTCGCCTGAATAAAGTGCACAACTTAAAGAAGAGCTCTTCATGGCAGTTAAGGACCTTCTAGTGACAGTAACACAAAAGGCTACTGAGAAGTTAGATTCCCCTTCTTGTTTACTTTGAAAGCAACTTTGGGATCTTACAGATGAGTCTCCAGGTGCCTGAAGGCTCTTTATTGAAAATCAGGTGTTGACAACCCTTCCCCTTCTTTCCTCCATTACCCCCACTCCCCAACCCCTCTGGTTACTGCCAGTTTGTCCTTTATTTCCATGTCTCTGGTTATATTTTACTTGTTTGTCTTGTTGATTAGGTTCCACTTACAGGTGAGATCATATGGTATTTGTTTTTCACTGCCTGGCTTCTTTCACTTAGCATAATGTTCTCCAGTTAAGGGTCATCGAGGAACATGTATAAAGGACCCATGGACAAAGCCAAAGGCAGATAGGATTGAAGGTGGGAGATGGGAATAAGTAGGGCAGGGGAAAGTGGTGGAGGGGAGATGGGGACAACTGTACTTGAATAATAAAAATAAACGTTAAAAGGCATACATGCACAAAATAAGTAAATAAATTATGACTGAAAAAAAAAAGAAAATCAGGGATTAACAATCTTCTTCCAACTCTTGGAGAATGGAGGAACTGAAGTCACAGAACTCTCTTCCAAGCTAGTAATGAAAGATGTGAAGTTTATCAGTATCTTGCTCTGTAGCAGAGAAATGGAAACAAGTTGCTTTGCTGGAGGCATCATAACCCATCTGACATCTGACAAATAACCCAGGATAGCCCATGACTTTCAGAAGAGTGCTGTCCTCCAAGATCTGTATGTGGCCATCTTTAATTGGAGAAGTTCAAGTTGTAAGATGAGAGCATTGGTGACCCACAGTTCCTTCAAGGCATTGTTCCTACTCCTTGGCAACTTCTCTTAACCAGAGGTTCATCTCTGGGCACTATGGACTATACATTATGTCTGGAGTAAAAACCCCAGCAAATACTGCCAAACACATTTTGAAGAAGGATTGCAGTTTTTGTGTGATATCCAGGAGCACAGCGATTCAGCCCCTCAAGCACAGCAGACTGCAAATTCTATTGTAGACAATTTCAGAATGCGTTTCATGAATTATCAGAGACTGCCTTTGTGGTAAATACACTTTTTAACCTAAGGAGATTCTGAGGGGCTTTTGGCTCCTCAATGGCAGGCAGGTCTTCTGCTCTGTCAGTGATTAAAAGCTCAGTCATTTTTGGAGTTTGGGAATTGCCCATCTTTACTGATGATGTTTTACAAGTCATCAAAGTTTGCATTTGTATGATGGCCATAATCCTGAATCATTTTGAAAACACTCCTTTAGCATTTTTGAAAAATCAAGCCCTGGACTCTGTGGGGAGATCTGTGAGCATGTGTTGGAAGAGCTATGCTGGTTACCTGTCGCCAGCCCTGGCCAATTCCTTAACTCTCTGAGTTTGTCAGAGAAGGGGAAAAGAAAGAACTGTAGGGGGATCTTGATATCTATGTTGAATTTCATATTTGAAAGAAATCTCCTGAGTTGTTATTTCTAGTTATTTGCAGCCACTAGAAAAGAAGTATATGAAAAATACTATGCAAAATATATGCTTATAAATGCATTGTTTGGGAGACAGAACTTCTGTTGGAGGGTAGAAAAAGAAAAAAAAAGCCTTTTTAAATAAATGGATATGAAAGAACTCCCCACTTGTGGGGTGGAATAAAAGAGAAGTATATATTTTATAATTTAAAAAGCAGATATGTTTATAGTGGTAAAATACACATTCATATATGTTATTTTCACAGAAGCAAATTTTCACTCATATTTCTACTCTTTTTTCTAATAACTATTTTGTTGTGCATTTTTCCCACTGATTTCTGAAATTGCTGACCTTTTTGGTTAGCTGAACCTTTCCAAAAATTACACTATTATTTCTCAACTCCAAACACATGAAACTCATCCTTGCATACTCTACAATTTGATGCTATGCCCAAATGTTGATAAACCATATTTATATTTGTCACCTGAGTCTCTCTTAGTTCCCACTTTTATAATGTTTGGAGACAGGGGTTGGGGGGAGAATTGTGTTTCTTTCCTATCTGCTTTACCTCATCAACAGCACTATACCATTAAAATAGTTAATTTGCAGAAATAACTATTCAAGTTTTTAGCCCAAGTTTTAATCAGGTTATTATTGCTTTTGTTATTAAGTTTTTGGACTTTCTTATTTATTTTGGAAATTAACTGCTTATCTGACATATGGTTTGCACATATGTCCTCTCATTCTGTAGCTTGCCTATTCATTCTGTTGTTTGAAATTGTAAATCAATGAGAACAAGATTCCAATTATGTAAGTCAAATAAGTTTTAGAGATATGGTGTACAACAGTATACCTATAGTTAACAATACTGTATTATTTTTTTAAGATGGTAGACCTCATGTTAAGTGTTCTTATTGCAATAATTTAAAAAAAAAGTATACCTATAAGTGATGATTAATTTCAATGCCAATCTTTCCTCACCTCTAGAATTTCTATGCTATAGTGTTCTTACAAATACCCTTTTCCTTCTGAGGATGTAGTCTCAACTCCATGGGATCCAAATTTTTAATTTCAATTTCAACTTGACAGTGTCATCAGAGATATGAGTCCCCAATTCACAAATATTATTTAGGCTATAAGTAAGCCTTAGCTATTGTTCTAAATTCCTGGTGTAGGTATATCAGTAAAAAAATCACAATCTTGATTTTAGTTACATTTTATAAGAGGAGGGCAGATGACACATTATAGATAATAACAATAAGTGAATCATGCAGTAATTTAGAAGGCAATAAAGTCTATGAAAAATGATAGAGCATTAAATGAGGTACTGGGAGAGCTGAAACACTGGGATGGACGGGGCAGTTGGCACTCACAAATTTAAAAGAAATGGTAGGATGAAATTCCATACTAATGCAATTATTTTACAAAGACTTGAAAGAAGTGAAGATGTTATCAGCATCATATCCATTAAAAGACCAGTACAAGCAGATGGAGCAGCTAGTGTACAGGCCTTAAGGTGACAGTGTGCTTTGGCATAACAAAGAAATAAGGAAAACAATGTGTCTGGAACAGTCTAACCCAGAAGTGTAAAATATAATGGTGAAGGGAAGTTGAAGTCAGATCATGCAGGACTCTAAATGACTTGAACTTGAATAGGGTCATTTGCATTTTTTTATGTTGTGAATAGACTACAAGAGAGTAATAACAGTATTATAGTAAACCTGTTTAGAAGCTGTAGAAACAACTCAAGTCTGAATTGATGATTCAGAGGATCATCAGAGAATGAGGATCTGTTTCAGATGATTCAGAGAATTGAGGATCTGTTTTGATCCTCATTGGTAATAGTGCTTCTAGCAGTGAAAAGTGATATGATTTTAGATCTGTTGTGAAGATAGAACCAGCAATATTACTTAATATATTATATATGGATTATGAGAAAACAAAAGAAAAGTTATGAACGACTCCAAGGCATTTGGCCTTGGTAAATGGAAGGATAAAGTTATCATTCACTGAAATAGGAATGGTTGCTAAAAGAGCCAGTTTGGATAGAAATTTATGAGTCCAGTTTTGGATGTGTTAGGTTTGGGGGATATCTATTATTCATCTATCTAGAAATGTCCAATAGGCAGATAGGTGAATATGGTATTCAGGAAAAACAAATCTAGACTGAAGAAATAAAGTTTGATATATAAATGATATTTTTATCAGGAGATATTTAAGATCAGGAAACTTAATGGAATAAGTGTAGACAGAGAAAAGGGAAATCTCCAACATTGCAAGGTGAGGGATAATAAGATATGAAAACACAATTAAATACATGTTAACCTGAATAAAGATGGGAGAAAACATAATATAAGACAGGTATAAGCGTTTTTAGACTCAACCAATAGCAATTTCATTAATGTGGAAAATAGATGTAGTTGTGTTATGAGAGCCAAATAGTTGAAAGCATAACAATTTTTTTATCAGAGAGTATGATACATAAATTTGAGACATTAGCATAAGCCTTCTATTGTAATGTCCAAAGTATAGAAAATATCCTAATAAGTTTAGACAGAAATTTCAAAAATTTATATGGAACCATAAACAACCCAGAATAGCCTCATCAGTTTGGAGAAAGAAGAACAAAGTAGGAGGGATCACAATAACTCATATTAAACAATATTACAAGGCCACTTTAATCAAAACAGTTTGCAAGAACAGTTGGTACAAGAACAGACACATAGATCAATGGAGCAAATGGAAAGTCCACAAATAAACCCATGGACCTGTGGTAAATTAATATTCTACAAAGGGGACAGAAGCATAAAATGAAGTAAAAATTAAATGATAATTAAATGAAAAATTAAATGATTTAATTAAAAGTAAAAATAGTATCTTCAGCAAATGGTGTTGGGAGATATGAAAGATTAAACACACACACACACACACAAAACAAACAAACAAACAAAAACCTTAAACCACCAACTTACACCATACACAAAAATAAATTCAAGATGGATAACAGACTTAAATATAAGTTGTGACACCATGAAAGTACTAGAGGAGAACATAGACAGGAAAATTTCAGATATTCCAAACAGCAATATTTTCATGGACATGTCCCCTACAGCAAAACACACACAAACACACACACAAAAGAAAGAATAAACAAATGGGACTGCATCAAATTAAAAAGTTTTTGCATGACTAAAAAAAATATCAGCCAAATGAATACTGAACAAACCATATGGGAGATATACATCTTTCAATGATACCTCAGACATGGGTTTGAACTCCAAAATATATATATAAAAAAAACCTCACACAACTCCACACCAGGAAGACAGAAAATCCAGTTAAAAATGGGCAAGGGACCTTAACAGACACTTCTCAAAGGAGGACATACAGAGGGCCATATGAAAGGATGCTCAGTATCACTAGCCATCACAGAGATGCAAATTAAGGCCACAATGAGATGCCACTTCACACCTGTCAGAATGGTCATCATAAACAATTCAACAAACAAGTGCTGGCAAGCTTGTGGAGAAAAGTGAACCTCAGTACACTGTTGGTGGGAATGCAGACTGGTGCAGCCACTGTGGAAAATGTAATGGAATTTCCTCAAAAACTAAAAACAGAATTGCCTTTTGATCCTGCAATTCCACTCCTTGGATTATACCCTAAGAATCCTGAAGCACCAATTCAAAAGGACCTAGGCACCCCAATGTTCATACCAGCACAATTTACAATAGCCAAGTGCTGGAAGCAACTTAAGTGCCCATCAGTAAATGAGCAGATCAAAAAACTGTGGTACATTTATACAATGGAATTCTATGCAGCAGAAAGAAAGAAGGAGCTCCTACCCTTTGCGACAGCATGGATGGAACAGGAGAGCATTATGCTTAGTAAAGTAAACCAGAAGGTGAAAGACAAATACCATATGATCTCACCTACATGGGGAACCTACTTAACAAAATAAAAAAGTGAGCTAAATAGAACCAGAGACATTGAAATAAAGAACAAACTGACAGTATACAGAGGGGTGGGGAGGGATGTAACAGAGAAAGAAGGGGAAAGGTTAAGTCAAGGAACATCTATAAATGACCTATGGACAAAGACAATGTTTGGGGAGGATTGAAAATGGGAGATGGACATTGTAGAGTAGGGGAGAGTAATGGGGGGGCATGAAGAGAACTGTAATTGTACAACAATAATAAAAAAGAAAATTTAAAAAAAGAAATAGCCTAAGGTAAAAATCTAAATATTACTGGCTTTCCTGTTTTTTTCCCCCTTGAAAATAATGAAAAAGTAGACTAATGGCAAGATGCTCTAATGTCATAAAGAATAGGTTATATATCAGCTGTGTAATTTATGTACTTCTCAAATGTTATTTGAAGGGTGAAAGCCTATTTGAAGTTGCAAATTGAAACTGATGGAAACTCTCCGTAATAACATTATTATGTTTTGACCAATTGGGGAAAAAAATTCATGAAAATGAACAAAATAATATATTCATTTTCTCTGAACTCTTTATTCTTTAGCATAATGCTCAGTTCTGCTCTATCTAGTAAAATGAAATGAAAAATAAAATGAATTTAAAATGGACATGGTATCAGAATTTGAGTGTTAATTATAGAAGACTCAGATTATACATTTTGTGTGCAGAGAATGTGAAATTGATATATTTCTTATTGAATATAAATTATATGTTCAATAATAAATACATTTCTAATATAATATTAGCTGTAGTATAATATGTATTTAGTATACATTTGCTCATTTATTATTTAAAAATATTTCCTAAATTTCCAAACTGCCCTGGCTGGTAGAGCTCAGTGGATTGAACATGGGTTGGAGAACCAAAGGGTAGCAGGTTCGATTCCCCTTGAAGGCACATGGCTGGGTTTCAAGCCAGGTCCCCAGTAGGGGGTGTACACAAGGCACACTCATTGATGTTTCTTGCCCTCTATTTCTCTTTCCCTTCTCCTTTTTCTAAAAATAAATAAAATTGTGAAACAATTTTAAAAAATAATATTCCTAAATTTCCAAACTATATATTAACAAAATACTGGAAGATGATTTATTATTGTGTTAGACTGATAGCAATTCTATACAACTTCATATATTTCTCTGTTTCAAATGTGGTTTTGAAGTTTCTTTCTTTAATATGTAGAGTACATTCTGTCATATATTGATTCTTGGCTATCCATGACTTACTTTGACTAACAGCAAATAGTGGAATTGATGTGATAGTCCTGACCAGACCAAAGATAGCATATTTCCAATCTTTCTTTTAGATCACTAGCTGCATGGTAAGCAAAGGCCCACACTAACTTAATAGAAGATAAGAGATAATGTTAAACACAGTGAAATCAGCCTGGTTGTCCCAACAAAACTTCACAGATATGAGAAGGTTCATCTCACAGAAGCAATACAATCTATTTTGCACACAGGAGAAAGGAGACACATGAAGATTCCTCACTGAGTCCAGCTCAGATTAAAAGAGAAGCCACTCTGATCCATTGATTTATGGGCAGTACACATTAATAGTTACGATGGCTAATTTATGTCATCTGTTCTCTTGTTTGTTGTGGTAAAATATACATAAATTTAACTGTCTTAAATGTTTAAGTGTACAATTCTGTGGAATTAACCACACTCATATTGTTGGGCAACTGTCATCAGCATCCATCTGCAGAATATTTTATCACCCCAAACTGAATCTCTTGTAATGAGTAAAGAATACTTCCCCAGCACCTTCTCCTCTAAACTCCTACTAAATTAAGTTTTACTGTTTAAACATTTGCAAGTACCTATTATAAGTTGAGGTATATACTAGTTGTCTTTATTTTCTGGCTTACTTCACTTAGCATAAAATTATCAAATTTCATCTATATTGTAGCATATATATGAATTTCACCCCTTTTTAAGTCTGCATTATATTCCAATGTATTCATAAATCACCTTTTGGTTATCTACTCATTTACTGATTGATACATGGGTCATGCATCTTGAAACTTTTATGAATAATGCTGCCATATACGTTGGTATACAAATGTTTGAGTCCCAACTTTCTTTAGCGTATGCACCTAAAGGTGGAACTGCTGGATCATTGGTTAATTTTCTATTTATTTATGGTTTTTTAGGAAGTGCCATACCATTTTCTGCATTGTCTAAACTAGTTACATTCCCATCAGGCATAGACAAACATTCCAATGTCTCTACATTCTTGAGTAGTCAGTTTTTGTTTTGTTTTCATATTTGCTTTTTCAATAGTAGTCAATCAAATAGGTGTTTTGAAATGCTAACACTTGTTTTGTGGCCTATCATATGCTCTATGCTGGAGAATGTTTCATATGCACTGGAGAAAAATGTGTACTCTGCTATTGTTGGATGGAGTGCTCTGTATATTTGTATATCTGCTAGTTACAGTTGATTTATGGTGTTGTTCAACACTGTACTTCCTTACTGTTTTTCTATCTTCTTCCCGTTATTAAAAGTCAATTATTGAAGATTTTGACTCTTATTAAAATCTTTTCTCCCTTGAATTATGCCAAAGTTTACTTCCTATGTTTTAGGGTGCTGATGTTAGGTGCATGTATGTTTATTATACCTGTTTATATCTTTATCGTAAATATTGCAACCATTCTTATTTAGTACAGAAATATAAATAAGGTGGTCTTTTTCAATGCCTGTATTCAATATTTTGGCAAATATCTTGTGAAAGCAATGCAACATGTAACTATAAAAAAAACCCCAAATATAATAAAAATTGAAGCCCTGGCTGGCGTAGCTCAGTGGATTGAGCGTGGGCTGAGAACCAAAGTGTCGCAGGTTCGATTCCCTGTCAGGGTACATGCCTGGGTTGCAGGCCATGACCCCCAGCAACCGCACATTGATCTCTCTCTCTCTTTCCCTCTCTCTCATCTCCTCCCTTCCCTCCCTAAAAATAAATAGAAATAAAATCTTAAAAAATTAAAAATTGAGAAGTAAAAATACTCTGCAATTTTCTGAAGAAAAAGAAAGAGTGGTATCCAAATTATTGGTACAGATCAATTTTTCCTTGATAACAGGAGTGTGAAAACTAACATGAGTGCAAATGCAGTTGGATTTGTGTAATTGGAAACAAGCAGTTTTACAAGTTTTCCCTGCCCTATTGCCCCCACTTCCACAGTCAATTCCCCCCACACAATGTCTGTGCTCAGGAGTCCACTAGTCCTGTTCTTTGGCTTGGCCATTCCTTTCCTTTCCCCTATTATCACCCTCCTCCCTCATCTCTTGTCACTGTCAGTTTGTTCTTTATTTCTATGTCTCTGGTTCTATTTTGCTCATTTGTTGATTTCATTGATTAGGTTCCACTTATGTGTGAGAACATGTAGTATTTGTCTTTTACTGCCTGGCTTATTTTACTAAGCATAATGCTCTCCAGTTGCATCCATGTTGACATGAAGGGTTTCAGTTCCTTCTTTCTTTCTGCTGCAATGGAGTTCCATTCCACAGCTTTTTGATCCACTCACTTACTGACAGGCACTTAGACTGTTTCTAGCATGTGGCTATTATAGATAATGCTGGTATGAACATTGGGGTGCATAGGTTCTTTCTAATTGGTTCTTCAGGATTCTTAAGGCATAATCCTAGTAGTGGGATCACTGGATCAAGGGCAGTTACAACTTTAGTTTTTTTATGAAATTCTATACTGTTTTCCACAAGGTTTTGATCTCTAAAATATAGAAAGAACTAATATGACTCCACACTAGGAAGACAAACAACTCAACTTAAAAATGGACAAAAGACCTGAACAGATACTTCCTTTTCCAAGGAAGACATACAGAGGGCCTAGAGACATATGAAAGGATGCTCAGCATCACTAGCCCTCAGAGAGATGCAAATTAAAACCACAATGAGATGCCACTTCGCACCCGTCAGAATGGCTATCATAAACAAATCAACAAACAACAAGTGCTGGGACGGTTGTGGAGAAAAGGGAACCCTAGTGCACTACTGGTGGGAATGCAGACTAGTGTACCCACTCTGGAAAACAGTGGTGTTTCACTTTTCAAAAAGCTAAAAATGAAACTGCCTTTTGATGCAGTGGCTCCACACTTGGGATTATACCTTAAGAATCCTGAAACACCAATTCAAAAGAACCTGTGAATGCCAATATTCATAGCAGCATGAGTTACAAAATAGCCAAGTGCTAGAAACAGCCTAAGTGTCTATCAGTAAATGAGTGAATCCAAAAAAAAAATGTGGTACATTTACACAATGGAATACTACACAGCAAAAAGAAAGAAGGAACTAGAGAGTATTATGCTGAGTGAAAAAAGCCAGGTGGTGAAAGACAAATACCAAATGATTTCACCCAAAAGTGGAATGTAAGCAACAAAGCAAACAAGCAAGCAAAAAGAACCAGAGACCTTGAAATAAAGAACAAAGTGACCGTGAGAGTGGAGAGGGAGGGGGATAAACTGGAAAGAAGGGGAAGGTACAAATCAAGGAACATGTATAAAGGGCCCATGGCAAGGGCAGACAATGGAGCGGGGACTGACTGTGGGAGCCTGGGCTAGGGGGTATAGTTGGGTGGGGAAAGGGAGAGCAACAGGCAAAAATGTGGGGCAACTGTAATTGAACAAGAATAAAAAAGTACTAAAATGTATAGGAAACACTATAGTAGATTAGAAAAATGAATACAAAATGTGGGTTATTCATTGGAAATAACATGCCAGTAAAGTGGAATATCTCTTAAAATCAAAAGGCTGTTATGCTGTATATAGTAGAATATGCATGGTTAAGTTAAAAATGGCAAAACTTCAATTAATAAGGTTTTGTGTTGAATAGCTGCATGGTCTGAGGTAAGTATGGGTGTGGGTGTCTCCAGTATATAATCATAAAACATTAGAAACAGTCTTTTTAAAAGCAGAAAAAATCACAAAATACCTACTCTAAAAAATCTTTCAGATAATGTTTTGCATGTCCTAGGTAATCGTCATGATAAAATAAGTAAACTATTTATAATATATAATTATTAAAAAGTATTACACAAACTCTCATTATATTTATGATTATTTATCTCCATAGAATCCAAGGGCATTTTTATAGATAATGATAGAGTTCACCAAGAGTTTGGAAATATGACTAATATACCAAGAAACATTTAAATTCTATTTGGCCCAGCACTAGACTGTGCTTTTAGAGAATTCTATTTACTTCCCAATAAATATAGACCTATACTTCTATGTGTGTTTCTTCTAGATACAGGCACCAATTGCCTGCTATTTCTAAATCAAATTACATACTTTATTTAGTATTTAAAAGATTCTTTGTTATACGTTTGACTTTCAAAATGTTTTAGAATAAAGAGAATTAACAGAAGTATTTTTCCATGGTATCTTATTTTTAGAAACATAACTGGCATTCAATGACATGTAGGGAACATTTAAAATAATAGCATGTTACTATTTATTGGATACTTCTCAATCTTTTTAATTTCATCTCCATTAACTACCTTAATATATCTTTGATTTATGACTCTGTCAATAAAGTACCTGATGCTAATCATGATTGGCTGTTGAATTAATGATCTATTCTAATGTACGTTATAGACAATTTTGTAGTTGATAATGATGTTTATTAACTATGCAAATATTTGCACAATGAGTGGATTTCCAAGGTAAAATCACGTATTTAAAAATCATGAGAATGATTTCTGGGAGAATCTTCTAGCAAGTCATAGAGACTTACCTTCAAATATTATGCTTTTAATATCTTTCCATATTATAAACTGTAGGTTATCACAAAGGAAACATCTGTTTAAGAAATCAAAATAATATAAATAATCAAATTTCTTTTGTATTCAAATTTCATCCAACTGTATCATGTTATGCTCTTTATGAAGGCATTCTCATAAAGAACATAATGACTGTATTATAAATTATTATACTGACATCTTTAGGTAAATTTGTCTGATTTTTTTCTTTATTTAAAAATAAGTTTAAACCAGGTATATTACAGGAAAGAGATTTAGAACACTTAGGTAAGAATTCTAATTTTACATAATAATATAAATAAAACACTTATTTATAGCAAGTAACAGAACATAAACAATTGTTAGTATTTAGGTTTGAAAAACAAATGCTAAAACCTTTAGGCTTGAAAAACATGCCAGAAATGAAAATAAAGTCAAAACTGGTATATTTCACAAAGAATAACTACAACTGCATTCCAGGCCTTTTATTATTTCCATGGAGTTGAAGTTTTATTAATTATTATTAGTTTTTCTTTATCAAGAATTCATAAAACACCGTATTATCTACAGTTAATACTATACTTTTTCAGAGAGGAGTGTTTGATTGAAAATAATTACCCATATTTTAATTCCTCTCTACAGTTTTATGACAGCACAGTAACTGATTATTTTGGTGTTAATGTAAACTGAGAGGTCCTTGTACAAATTGATTTTATTATTAACCCTTGGAAATCTTTCAGATTTTTTTATTAATTTTATAGGTCAATACTAACATTAATTGCAAATGGAATTTTCACATTGCATTTGTATTTGTTTGTTTGTTTTTAAATATTGTATTGATTTGTTTAGACAAAGGGCAAGGGAGGGAGAAAGAGGAAAACATCTATTGATTGCCTCTCCTTACATACCCTGACCAGGTACCAGACCTGCAGTCCAGGTGTATGTCCTGTTTGGGAATCCAACCAGAAACCTTTCACTTTGCAGTAGGAAACACCAATATAGTTAATATGGTGCTACTATTTAAAAAATGTAATGATGTAGTAAATGATGAAGAAAACTGTTAAAATATCCTACCTAACCACCTTCCTAATCACAAATAGGAATGTCAATCTTTGTGCACGTGAATCTTTTTAAATTTGGTTAATTTTTTATAACTAAAACTTATATTTGGGTGACAAAAATTACTCCAAGCATAGAAAACGAAATACCAAATTGCACTTCAAAAAGATTTTTAGTGATTTACAGTCTAATTATAAGGTTTGAAAATAAGTTTTAGCTACAAATTGATCTAAACAGATTTTTTTCAATATATTAGCCCATTAAATGAATGACAGTATATTTTATTTAAATACATTTTTATTCCTTTGTAAATTTATGGGATGCTAAGTTTTTATCTTTGGAATACTAATTTTTTTAAAACTTTAATATTTTATACTGTTTTTTAAGGTATTTTATGAACACAAATACTCATGAATTTGACATAAATATGTATGTCAATATATCTAATATTTTCCTCTAATCAGAAATAATTTTAAATAATTGCTTTATTATATTTTTCATTTAAAAAGTTGTGTTGATGATTTTGTTTCTTTGTTGTAATGCTTTCAAATAGTATTTATAACCTGGGGTTTCATAGCTTTTAAGTAATCAGCCCTGACTCATTTTTATTGTTTTTTATACTTCATACTTAAAAATTGTTTTAAATTTTTATGTGAAATTCTATTGACTGTACATTTTGATTCTACATTTTAAGACTGAGACCTACTCAGAGGACTGTAGAATACTTCCTGCCCCCTCACACTTCACGATTGTATTATTTAGGGGTTATTTATGCAGTTTCTTTTTACCTACTACATCATGTCTGGTACCAAGAAAAAAAAATTGTTCCGTGAACCATAAGACCAAAACTACAATTTGTAGACACAAATCAATCAGTAGAATCAGACAAGCCATGGATGTTGAAATTATCAGGATGGGAATTTTAAACAACTATGATTAATCCGCTAAAGGCACTAATGGCAAAGTTTGCAGCATGCAAGAACACATAAACAATAAATGCATAGAAATTAAAATACTATGAAAGAATCAGAAAGCAATACCAGTCACAACAAATATGGTAACAGTAATGAGAACTGCTTTTGACAGGCTCTTTAGTACATTGAAAATTACTGAGGAAGAAAATCCATAATTTATAGGATATATCTAGAATTCTTGGCCCTGGACTGGTTGCTCAGTTGGTATGAGCATTTTAGCAATAAACCAAGGTTTCAGGTGCTATCTTCAGTCAGGTCACTTCCAAGAATCAACCAATGAATGCATTAATAAGTGAAAAAACAAGTTGATGTGTTGATGTTTCTCTCACTCTCTTTCTCTCCCTTACTCTCTCTCCCAAAATCAACAACAATAATACTAATAGAATCCTCAAAAAACAAATAATAAAGAAAACATGTTAAACAATGTCCAAGAAGCATGGGGCAATTGTAGTTTACACAAAACTAATGAGAATAGAAGAAGGAAAATAAATTAATATTTCTAAAAAGTATTGACAAAGAATTTCCCCTGAATTAATGTCAGACACCAAAACATAGATCAGTAGAGAAAACACCAAGCAGGATAAACGTCAAAAAAAAAAAAACTCTACTTCAGTATAACATTTATAAATTAAAGATGATAAATACAAATGTAAAAAATCCCGAAGAAGTTTGAAATTAAAAAAAACCCAGCAACTTACTAATAGCCCTAGCTATGTGGCTCAGTGGACTGAGTGCCAACCCATGAATCAATTCCCAGTCTAGGTTCAATTCCCAGTCTAGGGCACATGATTGGATTGCAAGCCAGGTCCCCGGTAGGGGTGTGCGAGAAGCAATGACACACTGATGTTTCTCTCCCTCTCTTTCACCCTCCTCTCCCCTCTCTAAAATAAATAAAACCGTTTTTAAAAATCTTACAGAGGAAGAAAGATAAAAATTAGATGCTATTTCTCAGACACCATGCAAACAAGAGGACAATAGGTGACATATTTAGTGTTGAAAGAAAACACCAACTTAAGATTCTTTAGTTTGTAAAATTATTCTGCAAAAGTGAAGAAGTAAAAAGAACTTTCTCACAGAAATAAAAATGAGAGAATTTGTAGTTGCAGACTTCAACACCCCTTATTCAGAAATGGAGAAACCCAGCAGGCAGAAAATCAGTAAGGACATGGTTGAACTCAATGCCATTAATCAACGGGATATAATTGACATCTATAGACTACTTCATCCAACTACAGCAGAGTGCACATTTTTTTTTCAAGCTTACATGTAACATTCATGAAAAATAGACCACGCTCTAGGCAATAAAATAAACCTTAACAAATTGAAAGTAATAGAAATCATACAATGTCTGCTCTTATACCATATGGAGTTAAACTAGAAATTAAAAACAGAAAAAAAAATTGGAAAATTCCCAAATAACTGAGGATTAAAACATTCACTTCTAAATAATACATGGCTCAAAGAAGTTATCTCAAGAGAAATTTAAAATATTTTTGAACTCAATTATAATGAAAACACAACTTACCTAAAACTGTATTATACAGTGTAAGAAATGCATATAAGAAAATTTACTCCATTGAGTGCATATATAGTAATTCCTCAAAATTGTCAAAAGGTTTTTAGAAACTGCAACCTTAAACATAACAACAAATAATGAAACCGATTTTACCTTTAGCGTATTTCTGGTCACAATAAAATCACAAAACTTCTTAACGAGGACTCAAAATACTTCTAATGTTAGATACTGAAATCAATATTTGCTATGCATATATTTAAGAAACATTAGTAAAAATAAGATGATTCAAGTTCAGGTTTGCGGGTGACTGGAGCTTATCCAAGTGCTCAAAGTGTCAGGCAGAAACCAACCCTGGAACAACTTTATTTTTCCATCACATGTCAGACTCACACAAACACTCACACTCACTCATATCATGATAATTTTGACATACCAGTCACTCAAACGTACACATTCTGGGGGTGTGGGAGGAAACCAGAGTACCAAGAAACTTCCAAGCAGCTATGGGGAGAATATGCAAATTCCACACAAACAGTGGCACCAGCCAGGGGTCAACTATTTTTTCTCATCGATGTTATTACAAAATGATGTTGAGCAAAAACAATTCCATTCAAGAACCTGCTATTTTGCAAAATATGAAATATCTAAAATAACAGCCTAAGTTTTTACCTTAGGAGATTAAATCCTAACTCAGCAGAATTAAGAAATAAGAATTAGAGTGGAAGTCAATAAAATTGAAAACAGAAAATCAATAGATAAAATCAATGTAAACAAAAGCTAATTATTTGAAAAGATCAATTAAAATCATAGACCCCTCAACAGGCTAAGAAAAGAAAAAAAAGAAGAGAGAGAAATTACTAATACTATAAATGAAAGAGGGAACACCACAACAGCAAACGTAGACATTAAAAGGATAATAAAGAAATGCTATGGATAACTCTATAGCTACACATTTGATGACTTACATGAAATGGACTGATTTCTTGAAAGATACAGCCTGCCAAAATTCACATCAAAGACATGTACAAACTGAATAAATCTGTATCTGCTAAAATTGAGAAAGACTATGTACAGCACCTATAGCTAACATCCTTCGTAATAGTGAGAAACAAAGATTTCCAATAAAATCAGGCACAAATCGAGGATATCCTCTCTCAACACCCCTTTGTGTCACACAGGAAGTGTTAGCTAATGCAATAAGTGAAAAACCAAAACAAAAGAAAAAAATAAACAATAAGCAAAACAAAAAGAAATGCAAGTATCAAGATTGAGAAAGAAAGCAAAAAACATTCTCTCTTCACAGATGACATGATCAGCTATGTAAAAAATTCAAAAGAATTAACAAAAAAATCTTCTGAGACTAGTAAGATAATAGCAAGGGTGCATGAATGCCAGGTGAATATACAAGTCATCTCTTTTCCTATATATCCCTAATCTCAAAAAAATTCCACCACATATTGTTTAGATATTAACAAAATGATCCTAATGTTTGTAAGGAAAGACAAAAGATCCTGAATATCCAACACAATATTGAAGAAAAATAAAGTTGATTATCTGATGCTACCCAACTTCAAGACTCACTATGAAGCTACAGTATAAAAACAGTGTTGTGTCAGTAAAAGAGTAGACAAATATATCAATGAAAAAGACAGTACAGAAATAGACATCCACAAACATAGACAACTAATCTTTGACAGGGAGCAAAAGCAATATAATGGAGCAAAGACAGTCTCGTCAAAAATTGTGCTGGAATAACTGGACATCTACATGTAAAAAAATAAATTTAGACACTGACCTTACATCTCTCACAGAAATTAACTCAGAATTGATTGTTGACCTAAAGGTAACACTGAAAACATAAACCTCTTAGAAGATGTGCCATGGCAAGTGTGGCTCAGTGGCTTGAGCCTTGTCCCACAAACTGGAGGGTTGCTGGTTCAATTACTGTTTACAGGCTTGAGAGAGGCAACCAATCAATGTTTCTCTCCCTCTCGTTCTCCCTCCATTTCCCTCTCTGTAAAAATAAATATATATATAATCTTTAAAAATACCCTTAGAAATACAGGAGAAAATTTAGATAACTTTGAGCATGGTGGTACCCTTTGAAATGTAAACAGAAGACCCAATCCATGAAAAAATAATTGATAAAATGCACTTCAAAAATTAAAACTTTACGTTCTTCAAAAGAAAATGTCAAGGAAATGAGAAGCCAAGTGACAGAATGGGAGAAAATGTACTAGTGTTGTTTATAAAATACAAATGATTCTTAAAATTCAGTAACAGGAATATAAACAACACACTTAAAATGGGTCAAATTCCTTACCAGATATATCACCAAATATACAGACGACAAACAAACACAAAAAGTTACACCATATCATATTTCATCAGGGGAGTGAACATTAAAGCAATGGGAGAGCACTACACATCTGTCAGAATAGCCACAACTCCAGAACTCTGACACCAAATGCTAATGAGGATGTATTGAAACCCAAACTCTCTTGCGCTCCTTGCTGGTGGGAACACAAAACAGCACAGCCATTTTGGGAAGACACTTTGGCTATGTCTTATGAAACTAAACATACTATACCATACAGTCTGGAAATTGTGCTGCTTGGTATTTGCTTAAAGTAGTTTAAAACTATGTCTATACAAAAACCTGGCAGTGAATATTAATAGCAGCTTCATTATAATTGCTGAAACTTGGAAGCAAAAGTGATGGTAAATGTCTAAATAAGCTGAGGTACATTTAATGGAATGGAATATTATTCAGCAAAAGGAATTGACCTATCAAGCAGTGAAAATACATGACAGAACCTTAAATACATATTATTAAGTGAAAAAAGCCAATCTGTAAAGGCTATATACTATATAATTTCAACTGTATGACATTATGAAAAATGGAAAACTATGGCTACAATATAAAAAAAAGCATATTTATTTCTGCAGATGGTGACAGAGAGTAAACAGAACATAGAGAATTTTGGGGGCAATGAAAATATTCTCTGACGTTATAATAATGGAACTATGTAATCTTGCAATTGCCCCATATCATCTCCAATACTTGTTTTTACTAGGTAAATAGTTTTTACCATTGTAATAGTAATAGTAAATCTAATTGTGAATAATTTAATTCTTTTGAATTTGAAAACTGTAAGTATCTCTCATATATCTTGTTTAACATTCTCTAAATCATTGCCTAAGAAAAATAGAAGGTATGTGTATTTCTAGTGAGGTGATTATTGTGATATATGACTGTAAGTTTTAAAAATCTTGACTGTGTTTTATTTTGCTTTGTTTCACGAAATGTCAAAGTGAAATGTCAAAAGTACTGATCATTTCTGTAATGATTCAGTAGTGTATCTGTAATACACTACTGAATGAAATAATAGATTAACTCTATTTGAGCAAAGTACTACTAATAACCACTTATATTTCTGTAAATAAATATGCCACTATAATGACAGGCAGTTACACAGGGTTAGTGTAGACACTTATTTACTCAGTACAAATCTGCCTGTGCCTATGTTCACCCTTCTCTGAATATGAATATAAACATTGTATTCAAATCAAACCTTGTACTTATTACACTTCTATACCTCCACTAATGCACAAAAATCAATTGGAATGTATCACAATGTCTTTTCTACCTTTTTTTACTATTTTATTTTTTATGACTATAGAAGATATTAAAAATATCCATGTGTGTTGTTACACCAAAAATTTTGAGATTTGGAATAAATCTCAAAATCTGTTTTATTTTGCTTTATTTATTATTTTCTTGTCTTATACTAAGTATTCCCTCATTAATTATATTTATGCAGAGAGTTTATTAATTCAGTTAATTAAAAACATGATTTTGGAGTATATAATATTACATATAATTATATTATAAAACAATGGATAAACTATGGTCTTGATCCAAAGAAGGTGATAATTTGATTCCAGGCATGTGCGTGTGCACACACACACACACACACACACACACACAAGTAACTGCAATAAGATATAGAGACTATTAGGTAAGGGGCTATAGTAGAGCCTGAGGAGATTATGGAGGGGGTGCTGAATACTCTTCCACGGTGGTGCTCTTTCACTTGTAGTGAGCTCCATGCCCAAACATATGTGTCTGGCGTTACTAAGAAACTTATTTGGCTTGATTCCATAGGCTTTATCAAGTTGGGGCCTCATCTGAAATTCAGGAAAACTGAAGCTAGTTCATAACACTTCCACGTTGTATGGACTGAAAAGCTGACACAGTAGCTTTACGAAAGCTTTCAACAGTTCAATCTTATATTCATTACTTAGTTATCAAGCCAAATTAGAACCAATTCAAAATCATTACTGGAAATACATGATTGCGTTGTTAACTCAGTAAGTGCAGTATCTTACCAGTATAAGTATTGGTTTTCCTAATAAAATCACCGAATGAAAGTCAAAATATGCAGATTTATAAGAATGCTTTATTTAAATAATAATTCAATAAGTAATAAATATTTTTGTTCATCTTGGAAATGCTAATGTGCTTTATCTATTATGTCAGCAAATTTAAGAGCAGTTTTCAAGGAAAGAATGATTATTTTCAATTTAAAGAACTATTATATTGACACGATTAAATTTCAGAGGTAATAACTTTAATAATCAAAACCAGCATAAAAATAATGATTTTTGTAATGTATGATTTCCTTTTAATTTCTATGCAGTTTGTAGAAAAAAATAGAGAAAGACCTCAACATCCAAACTTCTCTTTGAAAACTTTTACAAATGTTACACTATATATTTTTGAGAGTGCTCCAAGATAAAAATTGTGAAAATGACCTTTACTTGTATGCTTTTATTTTCTTGATGTGCTAGCCTGGGTCATCATTTTATGCACTATTTATACTCCTTTTTATGGGAAAGCTGACCTTTACTGGAAATTAGATATGAACAGAATACAAATGTGCAAGCATACTTCTTATACACTTGAAAAAATCAAAGGGATGATAAACAGATAAGGAGAGTGTCTGTGAAAGATGCCATATAAAGTGTATCTTTCAGGTTACAGTTTATAAAAACCAATTACAGTTTTATAGTTCTCTAGGTTATTTTATCAGTGCTTTAAATGAAATAAGATGAGGCTTGCACTAACATGCAATACCCTTGAACAAATAACTTTAAATTTTGTTAACACAATGTAATAATTATAAAATGTTGTATTTAAAATTATACTAAATTAGAGTATATTTAAAATATACAAAAATAAAATGTGCAAATAAAGCTTAAACTCCCTGATTGATCAGTAAAAGTGAGAAAACTTTAAATCAGGTCAAAGACAATAATGAAATGAAATAATAACAAAATAAAGTTCATTTGTTGCATATTAAAATTGTTCCTAAAATTAAACAATAGCAGAGACTTAGAATGACCATGAATTAAAATAGTAGATATAATAGTGATGTTCTAAACTATATTATTTTCATAAAAATGTAGAATTTTTAATTTATAAAAATTTGAATGAGCGTACTGGACTAATTAAAGATATTTAAAATCCTGTCTAGGGTAATCTTTTAAAAAATATTTCAGTTGCTATGAAAACATAAACAAATAAATTAAAAGAAATCATCATTTATTTAAAATTTCTCACTTCAGTTTTTCGGTGTGGCAAAAAAATGCATTTGTCTATCAAAATATGTTCTTCTCTTTGTGGAGTAGAGAGCATTCCAAACCTAAAGTTAGATATGCCCATGTGAATAAATGAACACCAGTGGAATTTGTGGACAATAATGCCTGCCTGTTCTAGACCTATAGACCAGGAAAGCTATAGCCAGAATGACCTTGAAAGTCATATCTTGAAGTTGACTGAGAAATCAGCAAAGAGTACAGCGCTTGTGGACTTACAACCAGAATTTGATATGGGTGAAACAAACTAATAAATATAAATATAAATTATATATATTTATTTATTTTTCAGTTTCTTTTTAATGCTCAAGTTCTACTTGGACGGTGGATATTATTTTTGTTTTTGTTTTTGTTACTTGTATAATGACATTTTTCTTTAACTACTTTTCTGAAAATTACTTACTTAAAAGCCCATTGCTCTCTTAAAAGTCCTTTAAATCTCAAAGCAATTACAGAATTGTTGACATTGATTCCTCATGCCTGAATGAAGCTCTTCAGATTGAGTTAATAAAACAGCTCTTGCCTGGAATCTTCCTTGACACATGCTAAGTCAGTAAAGCACTGACCTTAGTATAGCCTGTGTATGGATGGTTATTGTTATTGTCCCTCTACTTCTCAGTAAGTTTTAAGGTTGGGCAAACTGTCTTGAAGAACATTACAGCTATATTAGATAGATGCATTGTTCATCATTTACATGTATAATTTTCACAAAACCAAAGATTGGATATTAATATAAAAGAAGCTAAGAATGACAGGAAATAGAAAGAAATATGTGCTTCCTGAGGAGGAGTAGGGGTGGAATAGAAAACAGTGGAATAAAAATATCGAAAAGTTATAAACGATCATTGAGAGTCAACATTTTTTGTTGGCAAAAGTGACAAAACAAACAAAAAGCAACTACTACTAAAATAGTTCTTTAATGTATTAAACTGCATTTATAACTGTTAAGTTAAAAAATGTTAAAATTAATTTTTGATCTTTTAAAACTGTATTTTCAAAATCTTCCCCTCTTCATGTTTTCTAATAAAATAAAATTTTATTAGTATATAGATGTATACATTTTTATAGAGAGACAATACTCAATGTTTTATCTCAATTTTATCTAAGAGAAACTACTCAATGTTTTTGAGTATTATTTTCCTTGAATTTGAAAGCCTTAAAAGATGTAAGATATTTCATACATAGTTCAGTATTTCACAAGGCTAAATTGTTTTTGTGAAAAGTCCGGTAGGCTTGTCACCACACCTTAATATTTTGAGTGATTTGACTTAACATTGTTTGGTGAAAAAAATGACAACAATTCACAGTCACTTAATTTCTCAGTGAAAACATATAGTTACACTGAAGAATTTTTATACCATGGTAGAGGTGGTGGTGTAGTGTGAGTGTAGTCTCATCCAAAATAAATGCATACTTAAATTTGTGTCTATAGTTAGACACATTGGATGGATGTGGAAACATCACCTTAAAGCAAAACTAAAGCAAATGAATAAAATAATAAAGGTCAAATATACTTTGGCATTTTTAGAGAATAATGTTAAATATGTTTAGGTTCACATTGAAATATCATAGAATATTATACTTAGAACAATATTTTATTAAAAACTGTAGCATTCCACAAGCTATGATTAAATTGTAAAACATCCTGCCATAATTTAAAATGAAGGTCGTGGTACTCAGCAGTAGCAGAGAATTATTAATTGCAAAGCCTTTGCATTTCTGCCCTGTCAATCAGCACAAGTCACAAGTCAAACAACTGCTTAGCATAGGAATCAAGGTCAGAGAGAAAAATAATTTCTGCTTAGCTATCATAATGTATACTTTCTCTTTTTTTATACTGGAAAATAAGCACTGAATGGTTTTATCATGTTTGAAATTCAATTTGTACAAGTATGCTTACCACCAATTTAGCTCTCCAGTGTTTTTTTCTTTAATTTTCAACTGTTTATTCTATGAATATATACTTTGTTTTTACCATGTTCAAATTCCTTTCTGTCTTACTGCATTTTACCATATCAAACACTCTTCTGGTTTTCCCAAGTAATGGCAACAATAAAAATAATTGATGCCCATTACATATATTTAAAAATTGGAGAAATCTGCTGTTCATAGTAAGATAAAATTCAGAATCTAGATGAAATTTTTTTCATGAATATTCTTGTTTGTGTTGCCATAGTTTTGGGGGGTTGAAAAAACAACTGCATTCACACTATTATTCAGAGTGAAATAAATGAATTTTATTAGATATATTTTGTGTGATATAATGTTGCCAAGTTTGTCCATGCTTGGTAAAGAATATAAAACCTGATTTTGAGATCAATAAATACAGATATTAATGCCTTAAGCCTACTGTATCCATAAGTCTGTATTTTAAAGAGACTGCAGTCATTTCATTTATGAACTGAATATAGATATACTCATGGCTAACAGCTCTGATGTGACCCTCTATCATGAAACAATTAGTCTGTTTTTTTCACTTTCAAAGTGTTACATAAGGTTTAGCAGATCATTGCACTTCTAAACATAGTCTACAAAATGCCCTTGTAGTATATGCAAATAATATCATGGCTTTACATATGTGGTATTATACAGATGCCCGCTAATGCCAAAGGCAACACGCATGTCAAACTGCTTAAACAATCTAAACAGGTATATACAAACCTGGCTACACATTCTAGTATAAAGATCAATAAAGAAGCCAGATTAATTTATTTGCCATGCCGAGTACATGATATTAGCCTATTATATTTTAGTGTTAAAAATAAACTGTGACAAAAATAATTGCTTTGACTCCTTCAAGTTCTTTCAAAATAGTCATATACAATCCAAAAATCTACAACAGACATTTATACTTTCAATGAAAAGCTGTAAATGGAATATATTAGATTATAGATTGATCATAATTTGGTAGATCCTAATGAATAAGCCTAGAAGATGATGTTTTATTACTGAAATTAAATATTATATCCATTAAATTCAATATCAACTTTCCCTCTATTTTTAAAATATCTGCTACAGGAGATATCTTCTCCTCTATGTAAAATATCTTCTACAAATCTTAAATTCTGTACCTGTACTTTTAGAAAGATAAATTGCTTTGGAGATTAATCACTTAATTTAATCACTTTCCTATAGTATCATAAGAGTTTCTAATGATAGACAATAAAGAAATAGTTACCAGTTTACTATTCAACTAAACATAAATTATACATTTAATTTTTAAATACTTGACATTTTAAGGTTAATAATCTTTTTTAAAGCAGATTTAGGCTTAGAGGAAAATTGAACAGAAGGTAAAGGGTGTTCTGTCTCATTTATTCTTTCTCCTTGACCTCAGTCTGTCCTGTTATTAACTTGTTGCATTGATATGGTAAGTCCGTCTCACCTGATGAACCGATATTTTCTACTGTTTTTAACATAAGCCATACTTTTATTAGGATTCATTCTATTGCACTGTTATATGAGTTTTCCTTATGCATAATGTCAGGGATCTACCATTACAGTATCATGAACAATATTTTAAGTGTCCTAAAAATCCCTTACATTCCACATATTTATCCCTACTCTCTCTACACAGCTCTGGGCAACTATTGATCATTTTATTATCTCTGTAGTTTTGCCCTTTCCAGAATGTCATACACTGTAACCATGCATTTTTTACAGCCTGGGTTCTTTCAATAGGCAGCACACATTTAAGTTTTCTCCATGTCTTTTTTTTTGAAAGCTCATATATTATTGCCTGAACAATATTGCCTTATAGGAATGAACTCTGGTTTGTTTCTTCATCACCTGTGGAAGGACATCTCTGTAGTGTCCAATTTTGGCAAATATGGAAAACTGCTACAAATATTTATGTGAAGATTATGTGGACATACTTTTCAACTCTATTGAGTAAATACTTAATACTGAGATTTCTGTGTGATATAGTAAGAACATATTTAATTTTGTGTGAAAATACCAAGCTGTCTTCTCAAGTGACTGCATCATTTTGCCTCCCCTTCATCAATGAATGAGAGCTTTTGTTTGATGCAGACACTGGCTGCTAGTATCCACCTCATTATGGATAAAATGAGACATTCACATGGACTACTGAACCTGGTAGAGGAAAAGGGACAGCATAGCTTTTCTCTCAAGGGTGAGCAAAAGCCTTGGCCCTTGCTGTGACCGGCCGTTATTGGGTTCCTCAGCACATTACATAATGGTCCTCATTTACTATGCATAGGTTTGCTCTAGGTGGTTACCTTTTACAGAAAATAAAGGAGCCAATGCTGCTAATCACATCACAGAAGAGGGATATTTGCAAAAGAAAAGGCAAAAGTGGTTGAACCAGTTACACTCATCCTTGCAAGGTTTAGCATGGATTTTAGGAAGTTACTTTGTAGTAAATGTCCTCAATTCAGGGTGAGGGAGTTTTTTAGCAAGAGCAAGACTCAAAGCGGCCTAGGCACATTGCAGGCCTGATTCCCATGGGAGAACCTATCCTTGGGCGTGGGTCCTGTGAATCTCCCAGCAGGCGCTGGGTCCACGCCATGCAGAACGTTCTCCTACACTTGTTGCCCTACATCCTCACACCATTTGATATTGTCAGCATTTAGGGTTAACCATTGTAATAAGTAGTGGTATCTCATCATTTTATACATTTAATTTTCAACACTTTTAATCTTATGTATTTTAATCATGATTAATTTTTTTTTAAATAGAAGAAGTTATTCCTGGGTGTCTTGTTCTTCTTACTAAATTGTGTGTCCCCTACAGGGGCTTCAAATGCTTATGAAAGCTAAGGATCATATAATAGTCCTAATTTGGGCTACACAAATAATCTAGTATGGATTATTTTGGTTATTGTACAATATTATTTTCTGTACAGTATTTTTCATAATGCTTTTTGAATACTCAGTCATTTTTTTCAACCAATAAATATGTGTGTCATTAAAAATATGTTCCAGACACTGTGCTAAGTACTGAATAAACAAAGAAAAATAAAACAGCAAAAACAAAACAATAAAAAATAAGTCTTTCTAATTGGAAGACCAATTCTTTTTTTTTTTAATATTTTATTTATTTATTTTTAGAGAGGGAAGGGAAGGAGATAGAGAGAGAGAGAACATCAATGTGCGGTTGCTGGGAGTCATGGCCTGCAACCCAGGCATTTACCCCGAGTGGGAATCGAACCTGTGACACTTTGGTTCACAGTCCACGCTCAATTCACTGAGCTATGCCAGCCAGGGCAGAAGACCAATTCTTAACAGTGCAGATACCAAAATATACAAAAAGAAAATTTATATTTTTTAAAGATTGTATTTACTTTCAGAGAGAAGACAAGGGACAAAGAAAGAGAGGGAGAGCAACATCCATGTGTGGTTGCCTCTGGAGCACCCCCTTGTGGGGATCTTGTCTGCACCATGTGCCCTAACTAGGAATGGAACCAGCAATCCTTTGGTTTGTAGGTAAGCACTCAAACCACTGAGCCACACCAGCCAGAGTGGAAAGAAAATATTTTTACCTGGAGGAGTCTAACAAACATATCATGGGAAATAAGTTATAAAATTGTAAAATTGCCTGTTTCTCATAAAAGATCCATTAGATAGACCCAATTAAATATAAATGAATCAATATATACTGTTGATTTATTGTAATGAATTTTCTTTTTCACAAACTTAAGTGCTGCACAACACTAGACAGTTATAAAAATCAATACTTACTTTTAATGATTTAGAGTATAATAGTTTCAGTATATTATTTAAAACATAATCCTATATAATCAGTAAGTGTCAATGCATATTATTTCTGTATGAAAATCACTTACCTACCAGTTAACTTCCAACAACATCTGTCAGTGTCCACAAGATAGGAGGGGTTGTTCTAGGACCAGCTTTTGGCAAATCATGACCAGTCAGCCAAATACATCCTCAGGTTTCTTTTTAACATCATTTTGTTTAAACACATCCATACCCATTTGTTATTTATTATCTATGACTACTTTTGTGCTGCAATATCAGATTAAGTACTCATGATGCAGATTATATTGGGTTAGCAAAGCCAATGTATTTTACAGAATACCGTTGCAGATTCATGGTCTAAATGTGAAAATAAAGAAAAAGATAAGTTAGATCACTTCAAGAAGCTCTTTTTCTAGTTAAAGATCAAAAAGAAAACATTGATCTAATGCAATGAGATGCCTAAACAGGAGGCGTATGTGGGCGGCCAGCACAAAGTACCTGAGTGTGATTCCTGAAAGTCTTCCAAGCAACAGTGACACCCTAAAATTTCATTTAATATCTATTAATATTATTTACACTCAATCTTTCTTTTATAAACATGGCTTGTTTAAAAAAAAGAATTACCTGGCTGGTGTAGCTCAGTGGATTGAGCATGGGCTGCAAACCAAAGCATTGCAGGTTCGATTCCCAGTCAAGACACGTTCCTGAGTTGCAGACCACGGCCCCCAGCAACCACACACTGATCTCTCTCTCTCTCTCTCTTTCTCTCTCTCTCTCTCTTTCTCCTTCCCTTCCCTCTCTAAAAATAAACAAAGAAAATCTTTAAAAAAATAAGAATGATTCGTTTTTTCCTTGTAAGATTAAATCTGATATAGCTTGAAACAACAAGTGACTTCCCCATTAACTATTTTTTGACTTATTAGCAGTTACCTTGTTCATTAATTTTGGCTGAAATGTAATATTCATTGTATGAATACACCACATTTTATTTATTTGTTTAAGATACAGTATTTATTATGTGAGTATTTCACAGTTTGATTGGTGTTTCTTTTCAAGTTTTTGTTCTTGTGAGCTATTGTTACATGTCTCCCGCAGTACTTACACAATCATTTATTATAGGCATAAAACTAGAAATGAAATTGATGCATCAGTTTTCCCAGTGTTCATCTTGATAAACGTTTCACTCAAAACTACAATGGATATTGTATTGAGCAAGAAATAAATTTGTTAGTTTATTAAACTGTTAAGATAACCAGGTTTTTGCATAATTTTTGCCATCCTAATAAAATCATTTTGTCACATGAACCACTTGGCTAGAAGTAAATAGAAGAGACTATGGATTCTCATCTTACTCAATACTTATTTTTGATGCTGTTATAGACATAACAGTGTCCCTTCAAGTTGGTCCATGTTTTAACCCCCAGGATTTATACATATATTACATGACAAGCAGGTAGATATATTGTTGCAGACAGAATGAAAGGGGCTAATTAGCTGGCCTTAACATAAAGAGGTTTTCTAGAATTACCCGCAATGTATCTTAATTATCTATAATTTAATGCAATCACAAGAAATCTGTATATGCGGGAAAGGTATGTAAGAGAGTCACGGCCTGAGTGATGGGATGTGATAAGACCTGAAAGGAAACCACTGTCTTTAATGATGAAAGGGATCCAGGAACCAAGGAATGCAGGTGAACTCTAGAAGCTGTAAAGGAAAGAGAAAAATTATTCTCTAGAATTTTCAAATAACTGTAATCCGGAAATACCCTAATTTGCCCTATGAGACCCATTTTATATTTATAACCATCAGAACTCTCAAATAATAAATACACGTTGTGTAAGCTACTAGGCATTTGGTAATTTTTAATACTAGTAATGGGAAACAAATACATATGTCTATTTATTTTTTAACAATTAAAAGGGTATAAAATTTTATTTGACATTTGCACTGTTTTGAACTTCTCTAATAATTAGTCAGGTTGAATATCTCTTCACATATTTATTGGCTATATGTGATTCTTTTTTTGGGAAAATATCTGTTAATGATTTTGCTGACTTTCTCTTTACTTTTCTATAGTTTCTTATGTTCTTATGAAATTATGAGTCATTTACTCATGATAATTTCTTATGAAATTCTTAATATCTTTGATTTAAAAATTAAAAATATCTTTACCAAGTGTATAACTATTTTATGCAATTTCCTTTGGATGTCTTTTTATGAGAAAAACTTTTAATTTTAATCTTTACATATTCCCTGTTCAATTTAAGGTAATACTTCTTAACCTAATATTAACCATAATTTCTACTAATATATTTGAAGTTTTCAGATCAACATTAAAGTTATCTTCTATATGAAATTATTTTTAGTACATATATAATTTACATGCATTATGCTTTTATTTGCCATACACATAATCTCTTTTTAATAATTTCATACATTAGATAAAATTATCTCTCCCCTCTGATACAGTGTATACAATATATCGTGAGAGAAGATTCCAGTGAACTTTGGTCTTTGTATGTGTTCTCTACACACTTTTTTGGAAATGAATTCATGTTTTCAGTAGTAATATAAGTGTCTTAATTGCTATAACTTCACAGAAATTCCAATTATCCTGCACAGCAAATTGCTACTCCCAATTCTTCTTGGTTAGAGGTGCTCTAGATGTTGTTAGGCACTTTTTTCATATATTCAGAATCCAAATATCAATTTCTGTATAAAAATTCTATATTTTTTGGAATTTCACTAACTCTATAGGACTATCATGAAATAATTAGCATTAGTATAGTAATAAAGATGCATACTAATTTCATTATACAGTTTTTTAAATGTTCCTTAATAGAATATTATAGTTTTCTTTGCCAAATGATTTTCCATATGTGTTTACAATGATTTCTGTGTACTTGAAATAATTTTGGGTTTCATATATAAAGGAACCTAACATTTGTAGTAATTCCAATGCTCATTTTTGTTATCATTCTTTTGTTATTAAGCTACCCAGTCCATAATTTCTAGATGAAAAACTTATTCCTTCCTTCATATCTTAAGTAATTCAAATATATTTTGATGTTCTGCAACAGCTGTGTCTCCTCAATTTCCTAACTACATGTTTAAATGAATTTTGTCTCCATTTCAATCCAGATAACAATGGCCATATATATAACCTCAAAGTTTTATATGCCATGCTCAAAACATTATATAGTTAAAAATATTGGCACAAACACTAACTGAAATGTCATTAATTTCAATAGGAATATCCTTCAAATGATTGAATTTGAAATAAATAGCAGACTGCCATACTTTTTCTCCATGATGCTGACCAAGCCTGTAATGGCTTCGAAAATTTTTCTCAACCTATAATTGCTACAATAATCCATAGTTCCATTGGGTTCATAATACTTTCCCCTTGATGCTGACAGTGGCTGATTTAACTAATACTGCTTACCTTAGCTATTGGTAGTCCATCAGTTATATGACTGAACGCCCATGAAATGATCTAACATTAATAGATTAGATAGGGCCTTAACATTTGGTACCTGGGAATAATTTAGATTAGGATCAATTTGCCCACTTATTATAATAATACTAATCTTACTGTCAAGAGAAAATATCACATAATGTTTCACTCACCCACTCAATGGAGATAAGATAAAAGAGAAGGAAGAAAATGGAAGTTTTGGAAATTCTTGAGACATATGAGAAACTCCAGTTACTTCCTTATTATAGCAGCCATGGATTAATGTATGGGTTTCATAGTCCCATGCCGCTTCTGATGGGGGTAAAGCCAAGTCTTCATTTATGTTTCGGTAAATATTATGACTACTGTTTCCTTCTGGTTGGGTGAATCTGGAGAAATTTGTGTCATAGAATTATCTGTTAACATGGAATATTAAAAACATTTAAATCAGGGGATGATAAGTTGATAAATACTCCTTTGCTTTGTTTAGTTATTAGTTTAGCTATTAGAGCTCACCGTCAACCTTCAAACAATTCCACAGCCATAGTCTTCAGCTTTCTCTGTACAATTCCATAACTGGTTTTCCAGTGAGATTAAACAGAAAAGTTGTTGCAACCCATGCTTGACATTCAGATACATTCCTCCCATTCATCTGATTAGGGAAGGGATCCATAAAATATTCTCTATGAAGGACAGTGTTGAGGCCAGGGGGACAATTAGGCATTCAAGCCCCTTTTAAATCTGAAACACATTGAAAGAAATGTAGATAATCTGATTTAGTCCTACAGGACTATGATTACACCATAGTTTACTTGTGGCCAGGGTAACTACACATCAAGGTCTTATACATGCATTTGCTAATTTAATGCAACTTTCTGTGTTGAAAAACAATGGGGTATTCTTATGTAACCAGTAAATCTCATATGAAATATAATCCCATTAAACTAAGAACTGGCATTTACTTTTGCCTTAATGAATGAGAATGTGAAATAACAAAATTATGCTCTTTAGAGATGAACTGGATGAAATAGAACAGGTATATTCTTGAGCAGCTTACTAATATTTTTATTGTTATTCACTTAAAACTAAATAAATTTATTGTTTAGTAAACTATTCAAAGTGATATATCTTTTGAAAACTGGTTAGTTTAGAAATTAAGTATAGTCACTAAATATATTAGGACAAATCTAAACAAAAAGTGAAGTTTATTCTTTTTACATTTCATAAAACTGTCATCATAAAAGTCACCCAATTAAAACCTCTTAAAATATCCTTTTATATTTCAGAATAATTAAAAAAAGTTAATGATGGAAAGGTAGCTGTGGGTACAGTGAGTTTAGGTATATTTTCCAGTTTATTGACAATAATGAAATCAATTACTTTAATAAACAGAGAAAAAATGTTTCACCTCTACATAAAATAATGTCTAACTTAAGGTAAGTTCTTTCATTAAGGAATAAGGACACCACTTGCTTCTATTAATCTAGTCCATGAAATTTGTTCTCAGTAAATAAACTTTAAAAATATATAACATTATATGATCTAAAGTCAATGTAAAAAATCTTATTTTACAGCTGAGAAAACTTATTTTATTTGCAAACTTTGTGGTTATAAAACATAGCACTTTTATAATAAATGTATTATGGTATAGGACTAAAGAATTTGCCTCCCAAAAGGGAAAATATGCAAAAATATCACATTTTTACTGGTTGATTGTTTAAACAAAACTTCTTATCAATTAAACATTGATATCACAAGAAAACATATGTTTATTCCCAATATCAGTAACTTTGCAGGGGAAATAGTATTCAGACAACATATTAAACTGTCTTTTTCTACCTTCATAAAAGCATCAACACACAAGTGGTCCTGCCTCGCCTATTTGTTTTATTTTTCATAAAAACCTAAGCTTTTTCAGTCACCTGTTTCTCTTCAAATGTCATTTCCATACTAATGTGTATTGCACCTGATCTGAACCATTTCCCTGAGGCTTGACATCCTGACACAAATTTCATACTGCTGTTTAGAGTGCAGGACGAGTGGTCCCCATACTCCTCTATATCCTCATCTTCTTTTCTAAATCTCCCCTTAGTCGAAAACTATATGCCATCCAATGATTCTGCAGTCCTTTCCAGAGGGATTTGTTTTAGCATTCATATTTCACATGCTTCAGGTCGGGAGAGGAATTACTTATCTTAATCATTTTCCCTGGCACTTCAAAATTACTTTTCTTCTTTTCTCTTCAATAATTTGAAGTTCATGCCAAGTAAATACAGTGTTTACTGCCATTACTGCTCCTATCACTTCCCGTGAAGCTTACAATGTAATGGGTGGGGAAAGATGATTAAATATGACAAAAATAATAGGTTGATTAGGAGATATCTATTATGGGGGAGTAAAATAGGGCAAGGAGGATTTATGTTAAATAATATGGACTGAAAATTTAAGTAGTGTAGTTAGTGTTATCTCAGTGAGAAAGAACCCTTGAGCAAAAACATAAAGGATAGTTGGATATTGCATGGGAAAAATCTTTAGTGGGATTGAAACAAAATGAGGAGTAGGAGAGGAAATCAGAGAAAAGGGAATTAAACAAGATAGTCATTCTGGGAATGACTGGCAATATTAAAGTTTTTGATCATTTCTTCTCCCCCATTGCAGCTTTTTTGGTTAACTGGTATTTGACTCTTTGTTCAGGAATTCAGCCTTTTCACCAACCATTGGTATCCTTCATGATGATTTTTGAATAATATGGGTAGCCATTGCAATAATCCATAAATTCAATTAATATCTTTACTTTAAAAAGTTGGGTTTTATCCCTCTTATACACCCACTGCCGAGGCCTAAACATTCAGAACCCCATCTGACCTTCTCAACTGAATCATCTTCAGTAGCTTATAACATATCAACCTTTTATATCAAACTGTTAGCATACTTCCAATTAAAAAGAAACAGAAAGCTTCCACAATCCTTAGGCCCCTATATCTGTTTCTACTTTTATGCAGCCAAACTTCAGCATGTTTTAACATTAATTTCTTTGATATGCTCACCTATTAGTCAACACCACCTTGCTTTCTTGTACTTGTATTTTACCACAGATTCTTTTTTTAAATCTACAAGAGTCAAGCATTGCCATACTTGCTATGCACTTCTCATTTTAATTAAGTAGGAGTAAACCAAACTGACTTCTCCTGCCTTTATTAAACACTCCTGCTTTGGCTTCTGTGTCAATGTGCACTTCTGGCTGTCCTCTGTGTTACTGCACCTGTCATCCCAATATCATTTCATGGCTCCTCCTACTCTAGCCAAGCTTTCAATATCAGATTAGCTAATGGCTCTAGTCTCAACACCTGTAGTTCTCTGTGGCATTCAGTTTCATGACATAATATGCCATTATATAATGAGAACACCCACATTTTCTGTTCTTGACAAACTTTACAATGCCATTATCATGTCTCAAAGTAATTTTTAGAATTGTTGTTTGATAGCAATTTCATAATATTTGGAATCTGATCCAAACTGACATTTTTCACATATCATTTTTCACTATGAGAGCATGCAATGTCATTATGAATATTCAGGTCTTACTTTCATTCTTCAGTAAGGTATTGTTCCCATAAATCTAATCATGTCTTGTTACTTTTTTTCCTCAGAATTTCTATGCGTATCATTATATCGTATTTGGCCAATTAAAGGACTCAAACAGTACTTTCAATAGGCTAGCTATTGATTACTTTGTCTTTACAAAGTAGATGATGGCATCAGATAAAATTGTAGCAATTTTTCTTCCTCTCCATAATTTATACAACCTTTTCTTGAAGTATATCAGTGACTAAGAGATATTAGTCTTTGATTTTGCTACAAGAAGAATTTATTTTAATTATGCCTTGAAAATCTCAAAAGGTTTGACAAACTGTCATTGTATTGTGGTTTGAAATAAAGCATATCTTTTTGGTTTCATGTCATAATTTCATAAAGGATTCTCAATGATAATGTGGGCGAATTATGGGAAAGTTATAGTTATATCCATTAAAAGTATGTTGTTATCTCAATGCCTTAATTCTTATTTACATGCTTTGAGACTTTAGCCTTGCATATGCAGTTTATCTCACTATGTCTAAATGAACTTTTCTCACAGAATAATGCATTTAACATATTTTGCTGTATTTGCTTGTCATTTATATATATTATTATTGAAAAAGTATTTTCAAAAATTTTTGTCAATTTACTTAAAATGTGGTTGTCTGTCTTCCTCTTATAAAATTGTATGATTTTTGTACTTAGTATTAACATGTTTGTTATTCAACTATATCTTTTGCAAATATTTTCTCCCAGAGTCTGGTTTGCCCTTTTATCTTCTAACAGTGCTTTTTGAATGGTTGAATATTTAAATGTTGATATAGTGAACTTTACATGGTTGAAGACTGGATTTTGTAAATATATTTCTAAGAGTGTTTCATTTTCTTCTAGCATGAGGATAAGTTACTACAAGTATATTTAATCTTTTCACAATTTGCTTCTAATCCTTGTTAGGGTGAGACCTCTTCATTCTAGGCCTATCTTAGTCCCCTCATTAAAATTTATTCTTTTGAATACTCTACCCAAAATTGTTTATATTACTAGGTCTCTCAGCTCTTACTGATTGAACTTCAATTATTCCCAGAAGCTATGAGCTCCAGAAACCGAATGCTCAGCTGCAAGCTAGTGGCTCTTTTACCATCCTCATAAAGTTCTTCTCTATGTATACACAGAAAAATTCAGAGCCCCAAAGAGCCAAGGAGATCCAACAACTGGTCTCTATAGTCTTATATATTAGCATCTCTCACTTCTCTAATATTCTGACTCACAACTACCAGCAATAATAGCATCCTCCAAATGCAATCTTTGTCTTCTCACCTCAGTGAGGTCACTGACCATTGTTACGTTTTATTTTCTCTACTAGAGTCTGGAAATTGTAGTTCGTTAAGTAGGCTGATTGCAGGGCTTAATTCATTTAATTTTTTTGAGAGATCATATTTATACTCTGCCTGTTATCCAAATCTAAAAACACTTTTCTATATATTTTCTATGTTCTAGTTTTTTTAAGGGAGGTTAAACATATGTCTTTTACAAACAAACTATAAACCCATGAACATAGGACTCTCCATAACTGATCTAAATGTGGGCCCTTCCAGATAAATTAACAGCAGCTTTTTTACAATTATTGTTTTCCTTATATCTTCCAAAATAGTCTCTCTTGGATCAGAAGCCTTTCATGGAATGTGTCAAGAAATATCTAATACATCAATGGTATAATGATTTAATTCTACATATCACCTATTCTTTGATTAGACCAGAAAGATATTGCATATTTTTCTTTTGTAATTTATAAGAAAATCATTCAAACTTAGAAATCAAATTGAATACACACATCTCTAAAGTATCATTTAAAGTATCATTTAATAATCTCTCCCAAGGAATATTTAAGCAAGGAATATTAAGGATGCTGACCTGTGTTTGGCTATGTGATTTGTTATTTAATTATATCTAGAAGTTTTCTTTGTAGATTTCTACTTGATACAAATAATAATTCAACAGATTACTGAGTTTGTTTTCATGGTGACAGGGTAGAAAGACAAGTAACTGAAGTCTTTAAATGTTCAAATTCCTTACAAATTTCCTATATATTATATCCCACATGTTTATATGCATTAATGATCACTTATTGTTGCATCTATGAACATGATCATGTACAAAACAAAATGAGACCAGTGAAGTGAGTGTATTTGTGTAGATTTAAAAAGGATCATCTGAGATTATATATTGTCATAAAGGGAGCAGAGGAGCAGTTAAGAAAAGTATTTCAATACTTTGAAATTTTTAAAAAAGAGGAACATGCAGACATTTATTTAGCAAAAATTCAAAATCTATATATTAATTTTTTCTATTTATCTGTGGTGGATACCTGTTATTTTATAGTGGTTAAGAAAAATATATTGCAAATTTGGATATGTAGCATAAGCAGGTTCTTTTATAGCTCACTGAAAAATTGCTTAATAAGTCTACTTGGTAATATTCTAGGAGGTGAAACTTATAATTGGCTGTTTTTTACTGTTTGAAAAGAGCTCACTCACTGTCAAGTTACATATAAACTTGCAAATTTCTATTGAGTTAAAAATTAATCCCAAAGAGCAAGATTTTATTGCCCTATATTTTTATTTATTAGCAAACATATTTTAGCATTTTTGATAATTTTTAAAGATTTTTATTTATTTTTAGAGAAAGAGGAAGGGAAGGAGAAAGAGAGGGAAACGTCAGTATGTGGTTGCTTCTCACATGGGGACCTGGCCTGCAACCCAGGCATGTGCCCTGACTGGGAATCAAACTGGTAGTCCTTGGGTTTGCAGGACTGCACTACATTCATGGAGCTATACCAGCCAGGGTCGAGCATTTCTTTGACAGACTATGTAAAACTCTATAGCTGTGGTTTGCTATTTTGTATTTAAACATCTTTATTGAGATATGATTTATGTACCTATGAATCACCCATTAAAGTGTACAGTTTAATGGTTTTAACACATGCAAAGTTTTATAACCATTGCAAAAATTTTTAGGTATTTTTACTATCCCCATCGCCCCCAAAAGGTCACAGGCTTTAGCATTCACTCTCACATTCCCTTCCCATCTTTTGCTGCCCCAGTCCTAGGCAAAACTTAGTCTCTACAGATTTGCATATTCCAGACATTTTAGAGTGAAATCATAAAAGAGGAGGTTTTTTTTTTCCACGTGTTTCTTTCACTTAGCATAATGTTTTCAAAGTTGATCTTCTGTTATCCCATGTGTATTTCACTCCTCTCTAATTGCTGAGTTTGAACCAGTTATACCATTTCATTGGTTCCATTATTATTTAATCTAATAAACATTTATGTGTTCATTCTGTTATTTACAAGTCATGTTCTTAATATCATTTATAATTATAAATATACATTGAGAATCATTTTCATTATTTTTAATTTTTATTAAGTATTTTCTGTTTAGAAGAACTTAGTATTTTCTGTTTTGAAGACTAGAAGTAAGAGCATAATGTGAAAATTTAGAACAGAACAAAAAGCAACAAATACATAGTATTTTTACAACCGTATATATGATGTGTTAAACAAAAATCTGTTCTTATCAAAAAAATAACATTTTAAAAATTTTATGTGATGCCAAATAATTGATTCAAGCATACTTGTTATAGTTTTGTGTGACCTTGTGAAATAAAAGAGAAATGTCAAGTTCACATTTGGAAGCATTTTTATTTTTATTCATTTTGTTCATTAGAAACATCTAAAAGGCCTTTGACATTATTTGCATTATTGCAGCTGTTTTCATTAATTCAAGCCAAACTGTGAAATGTATTGATTTCTGCATGACAAACCCATGAAATCAGTTCTCTAACTGCTTCAAATGCTGTCTGCCTACCAAAAATTCTCTAAATAAAAGATGCACTGTGAAATGACAAATGCATATCCTTCTTGTGTGTGTGTGTGTGTGTGTGTATAAAAAATAAATCTCATTACAGAGCTTTTTAATGAAAACTAGAGAAATAGAAATATATAAATATATCTATGGATGTTTTAATTCCATGTGAATAAAAAGGTGTTGTGAAATTTGTCTTGCATATGAAATTAGAATTGTAGAAACCTTCACTCTACACTGGTTGTTTTTGTTTGTTTCTTTTGTTTTCTTTTGTTTACTAATCATAGTAAATGCATTGGAGTTACAAAAACTTTTTTGTCTATCTTTTCTGTATCTCACTGTTTTACTAGTAAAAACTTTGTAAATCAATGAATTAAACTTATAAAAACTTGTTATATTTCTTTAGATTACTTTTTTACATATATATGTATAGCTGGTTGGGATGATATGTTAATAGTTGATTGTATGGAAAATAATTCAATAATTAATATATATTTAAACAAGAAAAGCACTGTTTCATGTATTGACAACTGTACCCTACTTTTGCCCTACCCTGATTATGATAACAAATATATGCTGTTTCCAACCTTAAGTTTATTCTTTTTAAAGTGATGTAAAAATAAAAGCAAATATGTATATACTGATTCTTGAGTCCTGATCTGAGTTATTTACTTAGCACACCACTTTTCAGTTGGTGCAGTCAATATTTAGTTAGTTATTATTCAAATCAGTCAAAATGTTTACACCAATAGGGTCCTTATACAACCTGATTCCAAAAAGAGTAGTAATCTGTCTTATTCAAGTTACTTTGAAAGTATCTACATATTTTATATGGAGCATGTTCATAATTATCTCACATTTCCACATTTATTTTAAGAATATATACCTAAATATAATTAGAATTTGTGTGATGAACATTTCCAACAATTTTTCTTATTATGCTGTACATTATACATGCTTAGATGAGGTGAATGTTTTGAAATTTTTGAAGCGTTTTTCCAGAAGTATGTTTTTGTTCCACCCATTTAAATGCGTTAATGAAACGACAAAGTGAGACATTGGATTTTGGAAGAGTCAACTTAATCAGTTATATTTATGAATTTTATTGGCTAATAGATCAGGTAGAATTATATAATTTTGTTGCTGAAATGATGAATTTTCTAGGAACACACTTTTAAATTATATTTCAGACTTCTTCCCTTTTATTTTTGTAAAGATTTTATTTATTTATTTGTTTATTTATTTATTTATTTTTTAGAGAGGGAAGGGAAGGGGAAAGAGAGAGAAAGAGAAACATCAATGTGCGGTTGCTGGGGGCTGTGGCCTGCAACCCAGGCATGTGTCCAGACTGGGAATCGAACCTGCGATGCTTTGGTTCACAACCCACACTCAGTCCACTGAGCTATGCCAGCCAGGTGACTTCTTCCCTTTTAAATAGGAAAGAAATAACAAGGTATCAAAACTTCTTTTCTTTGAGCAATGAGTATTCCTCTTCTGTGAAATAAAACAAACTTTTAAACTAAATGACTTTCTTGTATTTAACTATTTCAAGTTATCCAACAGCAAAAATAAAAATAGAGCAATGGTTTTTTAATAAACTTGCTGAAAGTCATTACAACAAAAATAAAATAAAAAAACATAAAAACAATTATTCCTCTTGGCTGCAACATATCTGGAGGCTTGAAAGTCTTAGTATAATCTCTATTTCTCTTAGTCTTTTTGTATTATTAACTACATTTGCTCTAGAAAATAATAGCACTATAGAGGCATACTCATCTCTCCAAAATACATTGCATCATTGCTGTTGATTACTGACTATGGACTTGAGTTGTAAAATTTCAATGAGTATATGTATAGTCATGTACAGCCAGTCTTCATTATGTGCAGATTCCATATTTATGATTTTTCTACTTGCAAATGTTTCTTTATTTGTCACTCCAAAGTCAACATTTGCAGTACTTTTATGGTCACTCACTTGTAGCCATGTGCAGCAAGGTGAAAACTTTTTCACCCGTGTGCATGTGTGTTCCTGGCAGATGTTGAACAAGGCAATTGTCCATCTTTTCATAGCAGTTCTTTTTTCATCGTCTATGCAGTTCTATGTTTTGCACTTTGTTGTTTTTGCAGTTGTTGGCAATTTCCTTTGTTTAAAATGTCCACCATGCATAGTTCTGAAGTGCTGAGTGTTCCTAAACTCAAGAAGAGTGTGATGAGCCTCTCTGATAAAATATGCATTCAGGTCTGAGTTAAAGTGCTATTGGCTATTAGTTCAATGTCAATGAATCAGCAATATAATTGGTGGGACAAAAGTAGTTTTACAGTTGTGAGTACGCAAAGCACAGTGTTTATTATTGCATTGTTACTCATTAGTTATTGTATTATTTTGATATGGACCACTGTAAACTTACTTTGCCTCACCCTATATATTAAATAAGGTGTCTTCAAGCAGAAATATTTAAAATAAGGTTACATATTGGTCAGTTGACAATAATGTCATCAGAGGTTCTAAGCGTGTATGTTCCCTAGGAGCAATGGTTCAGTGTCTGCTAAATTGGTGTAGGTGGTCATGTTATAGAACATGTCTACTACAACTAGTGTGAATAAACTATATGATATTTTCAATCTGCAGTTGGAAATCCAGGTATGTGAAGGACTAATATAAGTTATATGTAAATTTTTGATTACGCTTGAGGCAGTCACCGGCCTGTGGTGACTTCGAGTGCTACAGATGCTTGAGACATGAGAAACATACCCACGGACTACCGAGTCCTATGGAGGAATAGGGATGGAATGGCCACTCCTGCAAGGGGGGAACGCTGCACCTTCCCGCCCCAACAGGCTTTTATTAAGAATACAGATACAGTTTGTTGATTACAGTCTGGCAGGGAAGATCAAATGAGTAGGTAACTCTCAAAGAGCTGAAAAGGCTCACACTGAGTTTGGGGTTTTATCATCTAAAAGCTACAGGACCTAAAAGCTAGTTTAATTTCCTGCCCGTGCCTTCATATTCTAATTCAAGAGCATCCTCTGCAAGCAGGTTTCACAGGATCTTGTATAGTCTATGCCCCAGGTCTAATTACTCTGGGGGTCGGCAGACTCTGGTCTGGACTGTACCTCCCCTTCTTATATCCACAGGCCTGAATTAGGCAGAGGAGACAAAGGCAGCCAGGAGATTTGAATTTCTCACAGCCAGAACAAGGGCTCAGGCTTTGTTAAAGCTGAGGGGGCAGGGGTTGACCACTCCCTCATTTCCGCAGCTCCCCGAGTCTCTTCCCTGAGGGCCTCTTCCTATATGATCGTGCCTGTCTTAGATCCATTCTCCTCTAAGAAATGTTGTCTGTCTTTGGTTAACTGACCAAGCAATGGGAGCCAGGCAAGGAGCAGGCAACCCTCCTAAGCCAGGGAGATAAGTTTGTCTCCTTAGTGGCTCCTGGTCTGGAGGTCTCCCACTCAGCCTTAGCCATGGGGGGTTATAGCTTCCTGAAACCAGGTAGGGCAGACCCCAATATATGCTGGTTCCAGGCCCCTAACCCTCACATTGTTCAAAGGTCACCTATGTATGCATATGTATGTATATACAATGCACATATACAAATGTATAAATATATAATTATGTTTTTATTATTTAAGTTTATTTTAGTACCGATTTTTAAAAGATTATTCTTTTAAAATGAGGAAACTCTACCTAAACTAGATCAAATCCAAATTAAATTTTACACAGAAATGATACATTATTAATATTGAAAATTCATTTGCAGAAGAGTCCAAGATATTTACATATTTAGTTAAAATTTAAATCAATGGGGCAATCATTATTTAAAACAATTGTTTTTTCTTTTTAATCTACCAAATATAGAAAAGGTTACATATTTTATAGTGCTTTACATGCTTTACATACTTTATATGTTATGCATTACTGTATTTTTTCATACCATAAGATGCACCTAGGTTTTAGAAAAGGAAAACAGAAAAATTTTTGAAACAAAAAAACGTGGTAAAATATTTAATAACATAAAAACATATTATGTCACCAATGTAAATGTAAATAGAACTCAACAGCAACATTAACAACCATTATTCCTCCCAAACTTGGGGGAAAATGTGCATCTTATAGTCTGAAAAATATGGTAATAGTATTATTTTTGCATTATTTCAAACTTGTTTCATTGACAAATATTTTACTTTTTTAATTCTTAAGTAAAAACTAATTGATATGCTCCTTACATCAGCAAAATAAAGACCATAAACAAAACACAATAGTGAGCAAAAGTTTTTTGAGAGTTCACTTTTCTTTCAAGCCATTTTAATGAAGACAGATGTTGAAATTGTTAGAATGATATTGCAGAGCATATAATTTTGATGACAGTTTTTGTGAGATTCTAAAGTAGTTCGTCATTAGAAATAAATGAAACATGATGGTCTTATACATGTTTATAAGCAGATCATAAAACAAAAGTATACATGGATATGTTTAAACATAATTGTGGAAATCAAATTGTGGCTATGGATATGTGTCTTTTTGGTTAATAATACCTATGGCCATGGTGTACAGAGTGTTTCATATCAGCATATTACTGTAGGATTTTGACACTAGATGGCATTTACCCAGGGACTTTCTGTAATCCTGGGCCCTCAAACTCTATGAACGTGTAATTGGTCTCTGTGAGAAGTAGATCCTTAGAACATCAATGAAATGTTATAGTAGTCCCTGAATTTCACCAAAATAATTGTTTAATCATTGGAAAATGGAAATATAAATTATGGAGCATATCATAAAATGCAGTGTTTTAACAAATCCTTGATTATAGACATTAGAGTTGGAAGTTTAGCATATTGTATTGTTTTATATAAGGTCCTTACTATGGAAGTAAGAAATTTTATGTAGCACCTAATTCTCACAACTATCCTTTGAATTAGATATTAATGTGAAGCTTACTTGAGAGTTGAAGAAAAGCAGAGTCAGATAAGTAACTTGGCTAAAATTACTAAATTTAAAAAGTGTGACATTAGAATTTGAGCCCGCCTAATCTGATGTGAGAGCTCACATTTTAACTACTTAAGTACTTGTGGCATTCTCATGGTGAGTAGAATGTAGCCATTTTTATTGTGCTCAAATATTCACAACAAAATTTACTGTTGTAACTATTCCAAGTGTAAATTCAGTTGTGTTAAGTACATTCACATTGTCATGCAACTATCAACAGCTATCTGTCTCTAGAATCTGTTCATCAGAAATGGAACTATTTTGCTCATACTCAGCATTTCATTTCCAACACTCTAGAATGTCTTTAATTAGAACATAAAGACAAATGAGAATGATAAAAACTGGAAAGTTTGAAATCATACATAATGAATACTCCCAAATGAATAAGGCATTTGATAATATCAAAGCTACCATTTCTGTTTCTTTCCACTGATTTAGTTGCCTAATTGTGGTTTAGCCACAATACCTAAAAGATCCTAGGGCTAAGCTCTATTCTTCAGCTCATCCAAGAGCTTGTCGGTTTCTATTTCCATGCAAATTGAGTTTATATAGTGAAAATGAGTATCATTAGACTGTGAAATAGGTACTCATACTATATTTATTGAGAAAAGAAACACCTACTTTGTTATAGAAAAAACATAACAAACCTTCGAAAATGTAATTGAAACAGGTATATTTGTCAAATAAAGGATTTTAGGGTGTTCTTGTATGAAGTGTTTATGTATGTTGATCAACTTCTCCCTTAGAGACTATGACAAAAGTAATGGGATTTTTCAGCTTACGTGAAATAATAATTATTTCTGAATCAAGTTTCTTCTGCTCAAATAATTGTCTCTGTCAAAACATTTTAAATAGAAGGAAATCACTCACATTTTGAAAATAGTTCTCTTGAATTTTAATGACATGAAAGTCTGTTAACTTGGAAAGTATAGCATTGAATATAAAACTTGAATAGGTTTCAGAAATATACATTTTAAAATAGCATTTAATCCACATAAACACATATACAGTTTTGCTTCCCATGGATGATACCACAAAATAGAAATGAAATATTAACTATAAAAACACACTTTTCATTTGACTACTGGAGCAGGTGTTTAGTCAGCTCTTCAAAAAGGTCCTTCTTGACACATTATGTTAAATGATACTCCATCCTTTCTTTCTTTGAGTACTTGGTTAATTCCTATAAAATTTGTTTTCATAAATTTTGCAATAAATGTAATTATAATAATTATATTTATTTGCTTAATTGTTTATTTTCATAAGGCTCCACAATGTCAAATATTATGTCTGTGACAATCGAAAAGTTGACATTCATAGTCCTGTCCTCAGATTTTGATGCAGGTACATAATGGTAGATTGATGATAGATGACAGATAGATATTAGATAGATAGATGATAGATAGATAGAGTCTAAAACCACAAATTCATATCATAAAACTAGTGCTAAAGATTGAAATTTACCACTTTTTTGCCCAATAGAAATTGATCTAATATTACTACTGAGGAGCATAAACTTAAACACTGGTGATTGAGGGAAGCATTAGTTGTGGCAGGAAGTACAGAGAATGAGTCAATTTTCAATTGTGGGAATAGGATGGTAATCTAAAATGTTTATTATTCAAACTCTGAGGTAACAGTTATCTGATATAAGCCATCAGTACCCTTCTGCTATGCTTATTTGCCATTGCCCTGGAAAAGGTGATTTGCGGGCCAATAAAGAAAACTTGGAGGACTTTGATTGATATTTTTTCTGCTTTGTATAGTTCAACCATAGTGTAAGACATATAAAGCACAAATATGGGGTGCAGAATTAAGCAGCATTGGTGGGTATGATAAATTTTTTCATGTTGATTTCTTATATCCACCAGTACCCGGGGAGCTCCTAGGACTTTGTTTTTTGTGGGAAGTTGTTTTTTTTTTTGGTTTTGACTTAAGCTAGCCAGCATAAGATAGTACATTTTCTTTGTAATGTCTTAAGACAAGTCCTGTACTACTTATTCAATGATTTAAGGATTTTGTGACTGGTGAGCGAAAAGACATCTGTCCAGAGTTGCTTTTGGGGCAATCTGCATCATTTCCTGTATCACCAACTCAACCCTTCATCAGATGTTTCAGGAGATCTTGTAAACAGTGTTGTGGTTAAGTTGTGTGTGTGTGTGTGTGTGTGTGTGTGTGTTAATACAAGTGCTAGATTCCACTGGTCAGCAGATTGGGATGAAGTCAAACCCAGTGTGCAAACGTGTGAATCTGGATTTGAGAATTGAAGTTTCACACAACATTTTTGCATGAAAAATGAACAATAAAGCTGTAAATGTAGAATACTTTCAATGGTGACGTACTTTCTCTGTTCCAAGCTGTGTGTTTACAGATGCCCCTTGTTGGGGGACTTGACATAGTGACTTCACATTTTGAAATATAGATAGACTTGCGGGCAACACATTTCTGCTTCCATGGGAGTTTTTGACTTAAATTGTAGAGTATTTTAAGAGAAAAGTTATTATAGTAAAAACAAATGTTTTCCAAACGTGGGTCAATCTGCAAGGAAACCCCATTGCCCAGCTGAGGACCCACACAGCTTTATTCAGGGATGTGTTTCTTTTATCAATGGATATCAATTCTGAATGGATTTATACCTTGTTCATACAATTTAAACTTTTTTCTGGAGGGGAGATAGCCCAATAACTTCAATTCAGAGTGGTCAAATACACATTTATAATAGTTGCAATGGAAGTGACTAAATCTGTTAAAACCAGGAGCTTATATGATATCAAATAATGATAGTATATCCGGTTGCTACCTAGGAAAAAAAGAAATGTTAGTTTTAAAGGTTGCAGAATTTATTTCCATAGACACAGTGGCAACAAAATATATTTAAAGCCTTTAAAATACCATCTTCATTAAATTTCTTCTCTGAAAAATATGCAATCACACACAATTTTACGTTGTCGTTGTTCAGACCTCCTTAAGCATAGAATTATTATTGAGGTTTGAAATGATTGAATAGAAACATTGTAAGAGTTTAATAGTTTAATATAAGAAGATATGCCCTGATATTATATGTTCTTAAATAAAATGTTAACTCTCTCGAGAGAACAAGGAATCTGCACAGCCCTGCAGTTATGCTTTTTTAAATGTATTTAGAAACTGAAAAAGAACAAACTACTTGCCACAAGCATATGCTTTGAACATAGATCAAAAACTCAGTCATATGTAAAAGAGCATATTGGCTCCTTAGCATCATCATCTGAGAGAACTTCCCCACAGAAGGACTGATTGTGAAGAAACTCTGATGAAGGAATACTAAGTAAAATTAGAGACAAAATCTGAAGTGAAAAGTAATAGTTTAGGTAATAAGCAATTCTATGAGAATTCTAATTATAAGATTTTCAAAGTTGGCAAATAACACACAAAAATTTTTTAAAGTAGCATTTAAACCTATTATTTCACTCTCTGACAAACCTGCATAATTTTTTCTTCTCCTACACTTTCTGGCAGCATACTCTTTCATCATCTCTCCAAATGGACAAAAATAAAAAAAAAGTAAAGTAAAAATTATCAAAATGATGTATTTAATTTTCTAAAACAATTGACCTTCTTTATTGTTTATTCATGCTCACTTAGCCACACGCTCATAGAAAATAAATATGAGGCATCCTATTGAAATGTATGTGGCAAAGCAACTAGAAAGGAACAAGTCAGTACATAATTTGCCAAATTAATAAAAAACTAAAAATCATATTTCAAGCTAATTTAGATATCATCTAAGTATTAAACACATACACATAAGCATTGGAATATCTTTGATTTATAGAACTAATTTAATTTTAATTTTAATTTATTTACTTGTAACAATATTAGGAATGTGGCATATCATTAATGGAGAGCTTAAAAGTAGAGGAATATTATCCATGTTAGAATCACAAAAGATCATATCATGTGCATAAAATTTCTTTGTCAGATTTTATTGTGACATTCACCCACTAAGATTCATCCATTAATATTTGTTTATTAAGATATTTACATTTTTTATTTTGTGGAAAGAAAAAACGTATTTCAGGTCATGCCATAAGTAATAAGAAATAGACTGAAAAAAATAAATGTGAACTTTTAGAAAAAATTGAATTCTGATCATTTAAACAAAGAATGCCATAATATTCTATTTTTGTCCAACAATCTAGTATATTTTTGTAATTGGACATTTTGAAGTTAGAGGTGAGAGAAATATGTACTTTGTTTTAGATGAGAGAAGTGAGATAATATTTCAGCATTTCTACTTTGAACAGTTTTTGATCATTTCTACTTTGTAACAGTTTTGTTACATTGCGCTAGTTTTCCTAACAGTGTTGACATTCTTAATCTAGACATGGCTTTCTGGCCTCTGACCTGGAAGATCTGTGGATATTTACCCTATTGCCATTCTTCTACACCACCAGTGACAGAGGTGAAACAGTCTGGGCGAGCGATCACAAATGTATTCAGTAAGGGAGATTCATGTTACCTATTTTTATATTTCAACAGCTACATTGCTCTGTTCAATTGGTACTGTCAGCATTAACTTATAATATTTTTCCAGAGTTGTCAAACTGGGCAAAATAAAATTTGCCTTTAAGTTTACTGGAGAGTGAATGACTCGACTTGAGAGCATGCCATTTACACAAACTGACATTTTTTGAAATACTCGATTTCAAGATGATTGCTTCATCAAATATAATTCAATTACCATACATCATATTTTTCCAATAAATGCCATACTACCCTCTTTTCAAAATCCAATATATCTGGGCTCATTTATGTATACATGTGTGTAAGTGTGCATGTCTTTGTATATGTGTATGCATCCATAGATGGACTTTAATCATATAAATGACTTATCAATAGGCATTCATCCTGGAATGTGAGGGTGACAAGATTTTTTTGTGTGTGATATACCAATTGTCACTATGTACAGAGGAAATCACTAGGGTATAGATGGGAAAATTTACACATTAAATTCATGAGAACAGAAACTAAGATCTCCAATCTTTGAGCCTCAAATATTAACCTAGAGATGTTATTACAAAGCAAGATTGCTCTGATGAAGAAGGTACAGGGGCAAGAAAACAATATGTAAGTTCCCAAAATAAAATTATCTGTTGTTAAGGGATAGTATTTTCTGATATCTCAGGCCTCTCACAAGAACGAATGAGGAAGTCTAGTCTTGAAACAGCGTGAGGTTGAAAACCCATCTGTATCCACACAACCCAAGAGGTTATCATTTTAAGTAACAACAAGTTAAACAAGAGCCATGCAATTAAACATTCGAATGCAGAGATTAGGACCTGAAGCCATGTTTAGAGCATGCGCAGTAGAGCAATGACTCAGGAGGATAATGTGGCCTCTCAACACCTGCAGTGGAGTGTGGCAAGCAGTATGTGTATCTGAAGGGTAACACCATCCTCTCAGAGCCTGGGTAGCAGGGCAACATAAATAACGTGCTTTGAGGTTGTATAAAAGGACATACGTCGATCAGAGCTGATGTCAACATGTGCCTCTCACAGCTGATGTATCGATATGCATGTGCCAACTGGGGCTGAAGAAAACAACATGTGCATATTTAAATTAAGAAAAAAGTCTATAAAAATTGTGTAAAAGTCAACATGATTTTGCAACCAAAAGAAACATAAAAACAGGACTTCATACCATAGATAATGCATCCGGATAGCATGACTCTTTATCTCCAACCTCTGGAGATAAAGAGCCCCACTGTGCTTCTGTCCCTCTGACTTCCCTGAAAGACACCAGCTGCCCTCCTGGACCTGGACCTGACCTGAACTCTTGGAACTTGGGGTCATTATCCCACAATTCTCATGTGTGATATTATCACTGATTATTATTGTTACTAGCTTAGTATGGATTTAGATTCAATCTGCATTAACAAAAGCTGAGTGAAGAGCATAATCCCCTGAGTTGACTCCCTCTTATCCCTCATTGCTGCTGTCACCTGTAGGGCCGGTGCTCATGTAGGTGGCCTGTCACTTTCCATTCCTGAGGCCTGGGTCAGGCGATCCAAGTTGAGACCAAGGGCTGGCTTATAAAAAGACTATATTGCAAAACATGCTCGTGACATCAAATATCTTGCTAACTTTGCAAGCTGCTCAGCAACCTGATTATGGGAAATCTTTGCCCAAAATAAAATATGTCCATTAGATAATGTACATGTAGCAGTTACAACAAGAGGTTTAGCAACAACCAACTTTGATCAAATAAGAGTTGACATAATTATAATGAAGGAATGCAACTGAAATGATAGATGATAGATGCATAGATAGATGATAGATACATAGATGATTGATCATAGATAGAAAACCTAGAGATAATATAATGAAGTACTACAGACTATTAGGTGGCTGAAACTAACAAAATGTTATTGTTTTACAATTCTTGAGGGCGGAATTCCAAAATCAAAAGTTTGCTGAAGTTGGTTCTTCTGAGGGCTGTGTGGGAGCATTTGTGCCAAGTCTTCCTTCTAACTTCCAGTGATTTATCAGCAATCTTTCATGTTCTGTGGATTGTAGATATATCACTTTAATCTTCTGCCTTTATATGGTGGTCTCTCTGCATCTCTTTACATAGTCTTCTCTCTGTGTATGTGTTTCTCTGTGACCACATCTCTCCACTTTTAGTGAGAACACCAGTCAAGTTGGATTAGCACTAACCCTAATGTCTTTATTTTAATTTATTACCTTTGTATGGACCTAACTTTAAAAAATCACATTTCTTGGGGGGTTGGGACTTTAACATATCTTTCTAAAGGGCCTAAATTGAACCAACAATAGATACCTATATGTATAAATAGCTTGATAAAATTAAAAAGGATATGTAAACATTTTATATTATATTCTTTACAAATTATAGCCAATCTCATCAACTATTTATTTAGTCAATATATTAGACCTCAAAATACAAGAGAAAACATAAAATTGTTCTTATATGCTGTGGGAGGCTGCTCTGCGTGGAGTGGGCCCAGCTCCCACTGGGAGATGCACAGGACCCACGCCCATGGATAGGTTTTTCTGTGGGGAATCAGACCTGCAATGCACCTAGGATGCTAGGAGTCTTGCTTTTTGCTGAAACTCCCTCACCCTGAATTGAGGACATTTAATGCAAAGCACTTCCTAAAAATCATGCTAAACCTTCCAAGGATGAGGTCCAACTACTTTTGCCTTTTCACTTGCAAATATCCCTCTTCTGTGATGTGATTACCAGCATCCTCTCCTTTGTTTGCTGTATAAAGTAACCACCTAAAGTGAGCCTGTGCATAGTAAATGAGGGCCTTCTCCTAATGTGCCCAGTAAGACAATAAAAGCTCAGTGGAGCTAGGGCCAAGGCTTTTGCTCCCCTTGAGAAAAAAGCCATGCCATCCCTTTTCTGCCACAGGACTCTGTAGTTCATGTGAATTTGTCTCATATTTCATCCATAATGACGTGGACTCCAAGAGTTGGGGACTGCATCAATATGCAACAAAATTTTTCACATTTGATCCACTAAAATAAAAACATAATAGCCATGATTTTGCAGGTAGAAGCAAATAATACAGAAGGAAATTTCAATAATTGTTAGAATATATCAAGCTACATAAAATTTAATCATAATTTAAGTTTTTAGCAAATTAAATCGAGTTACAAAAGCTTGTGAGAATACATATTATTTCAATTATTTAAAGGAGTGCTATAGATATAAAAGATAAGACATAGTCACTATTCTCACAAAAAAATCAAACTATTCAATGAAAGTCAGATTAAGGGATTTAAGGAGTTTATAAACTATTGAATAAATCATCAAAGCTTATGGAAGATTTTAAAAGGAAACAAATTTAGAAAGGCTTATGTATGTTTAAGATAGATGAATGATTATAGAATATGGATAGTTTTCTTTAGAAATAACCTGGAGATAAAATGAACAAGCTAATCATGTTGTCAGATTATGCTTTATTTTTCAAGAAGTAGTTATGGGCTGATAGTCAGAGGGTTTGTTGACTGATCATATGTGGGAAATAAAGAAGGAACATGAAACAAAAATGCATAGAACATACCCTAATTCAATGTTTAATCTTTGAGTAGCTACTTTTGCACTGGGTTTTGTATTTTTGTGACAAAAAAATGTACTAAAGTTAACAGCTAAAATTGGAAGTCAAAAATGTTTAGGTTATAATAATATAATATTAGGTTTTTTTCCTTCCTTCCTTCCTTCCTTCCTCCCTTCCTTCCTTCCCTCACTCCCTTCCTTCCTCCTTTCTTTTCCACCTACTTGCCTTTCTTTTTTCCAGCTTTTTGTTTTTCTAACTCTGCAGAAAAGGAGAGCAAATGTTTAAAAAAGAAAGTTTAAAGGAAGAGAAAACAGGAAGTTGTGAAAAAATAAAAAGGTAAACAGTTTTAACACATCCTTTTGCATAGGTAGGAAACATGGTGTTTATGGTTCAGAGCACCAGAAAGAGAGTATAAACCAGACCTAAGAGCCAGCATAACCAATGCTGAAGAAGGACAGAGAAAGATATACTTATACAAGAATTATTTTTTTAATAAAACACCATGGTGAAAAATAAGAAGAGGACAAGCAAAAAAGGCTTTGTGACAGGCCACTAGATAGATACGATTTTAAAAAGCAACCAGAGTAGAAAATCAAAGGGGCTTCGTTTAGGTAATGAGGGTAGGTTTGACCTTTACTTGTATTATAATTTTTTCAAAACATTTTCTTTTACTGAAAAATCTATTTTAAAAACAGGATTTCTTCTTTAAAAAAAAAAAAAAAAAAACCCTACATGTTTGGAAACCTCTCCAGGATGACTAGTTGCTATTCTTTCAGATTAGCATATCCTCATTCAGTACCTAATCCCCATGACTGAAAGAAAGGAAAATTAAATTCAAATGCATGGCATAAATTTGAAACCTTAATCAAAGTCATATAAAGAATTCTGACACATAGATTCCTTATTTTGTGAAGAAACATTCCTATATTTTTTATAAGTAGTAGTTTAATATTTTAAATATTTGTACATGCATTAAAATAATACAGATCTTTCTAGCCCAAAACAGGGTTTACTTTTTTGGTTCGAAAGTGTATGTTACCAATATAAAACTTTTAAGCCATTGTTACAGGTTAGCACTCTTGTTTTCTTTTCTTTTTTTTATCGTTGTTCAATTACTGTTGTCCCCATTTTTCCCCCATTACTCTCCCCTGCCTTAACTACCCACAATCTACCACATTCAGTGTCTCCCCCCACCTCACTGTCTTTGTCCATGGGTCCTTTAAATATGTTCCTTGACTTGACGCTTCTCCTGCTTTCCCCCTTTATCCTGCTCCCCCATTTCCTCTGGTCACTGTCACTTTGTTTTTTATTCCCATGTCTCTGGTACCATTTTGCTTACTTGTTTGTTCATTAGGTTCCACTTACTGGTGAGACCATATGGTATTTGTTTTTCACCGCCTGGCTTACTTAATTAGCACTCTTAATTTACTCTTCATTGTCTTTTATATTGATGTATTTTTCTTCATTAATTTTATTTTATGTGAGAGTTTTATTGTAAAGTATTTTCTGCAAGTGCATTGCATCTCAACATAGACTTTGAATACTTATACATTTCAAAAAATTTGACAACCTGAGAAAGTGAACTATCTATAAAAATATAATACTATCTTAATTTGATGTATGATTTTTGAATAGAGAAGTCTTTTCATATATTAAAAATCTACCTTTTGGTGTTAGAGATGAAAAATTTAATACATTTGATTATTTTACTAAATGATTTGTCTATAAGGATGCTTAAAATATTTTCTTTCCTTTCCATTTAATATTTAGAATTCAGGAATTTTCTAATGTATGCATGGGTAAATATCTCTCTTTATTTTTCCTTAAGCTTGCCTATATCTCATAAAGGTTTATAATTTTTATTTTTTAAAGATTTATTTGTTTTTAGAAAGGGTAAGGGAAGGTGAAAGAGAGGGAAAGAAACATCAATGTGTGGTTCTCTATAGAACATCCCCTGTTAGGGACCTGGCCCATAACCCTGACATGTGCCCTGAATGGGAACTGAACCAGTGACCTTTTGGTTTGCAGTCCAATGCTCAATACACTGAGCCACACCAGTGAGGGAGGTTTATAATTTTTAGACTCAACTATTGCTTCAAACCAAGAGTAGTTTTGTCTATTGTTTCTTTTAATCTTGTCCCTTCTATATTTGTATCTAATTGTCTTTTTTTTGAAATTGCTATTATGTGAATCATAGATCATCTAGTTTTATTTGACACTTGCTGCTTCATGGAATTATGTATGGAAACAAATTTTTGTGGGTAAAACATAATTTATTACCAGTAAAATAATGGACATAGTGGTCTCTTTGTGATTTTTAAAATCTATACTCCCGTATTTACAGATATACTATCTAGGAGGTAGAATAAATTATATTCCTTGACAATTTGTATTGCTTATTATTTACTATAGTGAAAGTCACTCAATAAATATTAAAAATAATAAGTTAATTGCATCCACTATTATATGTACTATATTACTATATACTTTTAACTGCCACTTCATTTCCTCTTCACTTGTGACCAGAACATAAAAAAAAATTACATTTTTAATATTACTACTATGTGTCAATCTTTGCTATGAATTAATCAACATATGCTTTTTATCATCAAAATGGGCATTCATTCAAATACTTTAAGTAACTTAAAAATAGTGATAAATTTACATAAGTAAAAACTAATTGTATAGTGCTAATATATACAAATGTGTTTCCATAGACAATATTTAAATAAAAAATAATGTAAATTTATACATTTGTAAATAAAAATATAAAATTTAAAGTAGTTTAATAGTATTTTATTACTTTCTGAATATCAAAATTAAATATGTTAATTAAGTCATCTATGAAAATTTCTATTTTCCCAAGACCATTTGTTTTCTACTTTTACCACCACCATTATATTTCTCTTACCTTTTGAAATGTAATAAATAAGTTTAACTTACTCCCTTGATTCCCATATGTTCAAAGTTTTCATGTGATCAGTTTGTTTTGGGTGCCTTTAAGGGGGTCTCTCCTCACAGTTATTAATCTTAATATATGCTCCCACATCAACAGAGAAATGAGAGAAGTAATATCAATTGCTCACTGGCTCTGAAAGTTTCCCACCAGCAATCACATATGCCTTCCAGTTCCATGTGAGAGTGCAAATAAGTCTGACAGAAGCATTCAACGCCAAAGGAGACAGTGAAGTGAATTTCTGCCATTTATCAAGGAGGAAAGGTGGATATATATGGGAACTGGCAGTAAGGATTTCCACAATTTGTAGTCTTCCTCTGTGGGGTCTCTCTCCCTTTCCAACTTAACTATCCCTTGCCCAGTTTCTTTCTTGATATGTTTTTTGATATCTTGTTGATTGTACATTTTTTAATTATCTATATGATACTATTTACTGTTCTAATATCTACATAAGCAAAATCTCTTTCTTTGTAACATAAACCTTTCTTGATGCAGTATAATACAGAAGACTGGTCCAGCCACTCCCTGAAACCAGGGATATATAGTATTGTATTTAAAAAACAAATATATACAAATTCTTATTCGGATTTCCACCATGTCTCTTCCTTAATTCTATCTTAATCAGTGACCAGTTTTATCACCAAATGTGTAGTTATTTAATTAATCAGTCTCACTCTTATCAATAACTGAGAACAATCACAGTTATCTTAGTGCTATGCTTGGCTCAATATATATAAATTGTCATTTTGTCATTATTAAAACACTAAAATACATTAAAATTAATGCAGAATGTATGTTAATAATAAATTTTCATATTTCTTATATTGAGATAAAAATCATAACATATATATTTTCAAAATTGATTTTGTTCATATCTTATTGATTCTTTATTACTATGTGGGTTTCTTATTCCTATAATGCTTCTAATGTGTTAATATATTGAATAATCAGACAGCAAGATTTTTAATAATTGAAATTCTGTAGTTTAATCATTAGCAATTATGATTCAATATACTGAGTGCATGCCTAATATTTGGATTTTTGCAGTTTTTCTGGGGGAATCTGAAGTAGCTAGGAAATATATTTTGAGGCAAATTAAAACTAAACATGTAATGACCACTTTTAGGGGTATATCACTTCTACTTCTTTACCATGCACAAACTTATATTGTTTCCAAAGATTTCCTGGCATTTTTATGCATTATGAATCATAGTTCATGCTATAAACCCATTTTTGCTCTTTATAAAGTGGAAAACTTATTTGGAAAGGCTATAGAGTACACAAAATCAATAAAAGCTTATGAGAATCTTTTGAGCCAGAAAATAGTCCAGAGAGCACAAAGCAATGTTAATTAACACTAAAAAGAAATAAAAGTTTAGATGAATGTTTTAATTTAGTGTAATGTCAAAATTTGCAAATACAGAGAAAGGATGTGGAGAAAAGCTATAACATGATTGAAACTACTTAGAAACTACTTAATTTGAACTGGGCTTATTACACATTATTGGACCTGCATTGATTTTCACTTACTTTTATTAAAGATGCTTCAGATTACTTCATTCTTTATTAATCTTATTTTATAATACAATCTCTTATATACATAAAATTTTTATTTAAAATCAGAGGCATGCTAAAAATATTATTAGGAAAACATCACCTCTACAGTGATCCAGTGAACTTTGTACTCTTGGCTTTTCAAAACACATTATTTTTAGCTTATATAACCATTGCCTACAAAAAGTAATTTAGACTAATTGCATTTATACACACGTATCTTCAGCACCCTTCATCATCCCACACCTACTCCCATTAAGATACAAAATCAAGTTCAAAAGCTCAGATGAGATATCAAGTAACAGCTCCAAAATTCACACAGGTAAGTTTTAGCATAAAGTTTTACCATAGATAGCTAGGTATATTTGACTTTAAAGTCTATGTGTCATCTATAACTTAGTATTCTAAAATGACAGCTATTATAATTTGAGGACTTCTGTGCATTATTTCAAGAAAATCATGAATGAAGTTCAAAGAGGTAGACACTACAGTTTAGAAATGTTATATATGCGCACTTCTGGAAAAAGTCTAGTCATTGTTACTATAACAAGAATGGTTTACTCAACATTGATGTCACCTGGCAGCCAAGGAGAGTGGACTGGAATGTACATGTGTGAACAATGATGACTTCACTGTACTAGTCAGTGGGGGTGGTAGATGCTGTTGAGTGAGCATGTATAGTTGTGTGGCCTTAGCATTCAAAATGACTGAGTGAGTACTGCAACAAATATGCATCAATTTTGAGTTAAGCTTGAACATTTCTCTGAATAAACTATTTGTGTGATTCAGAAGGCCACAGCTATGGGTAGCTAGTGACTGGTACCTTCATCAGGACAATGTACGCTCTCATGCATTGTCTTGTGCAAATATTTTTGGCAAAACATCAAATCACCCAAGTAACTCAGCCCCACTACAGCCCAGATTTGATGCCCTATGACTACTGGCTTTTCCCAAAACTAAGAACACTGTTGAAAGGCAAGAGATTCAAGACCATCAGTGAGATTCAGGAAAATATGACAGCTGATAGAGACTGGAGAACTATGTGAGACCTCAAGGTGCCTACTTTGAAGGGGACTGAGACATCTTTGTCCTATGTACAATGTTTCTTGTATCTTGTACCTTCTTCCATAAATGTCTCTATTTTTCTTCTTATATGGGTGGATATTTTCTAGACAGATCTTGTATTTTGCCCAAGGCAAACCTGCTAGTGCAGAATAGAGCTGCACTGGGTGTCTTATTCAAGTGCCATAAACTGTTAACATTCTCTTGCCAGGCTATATCAGGTGCTTTCTTAGATACATTTATTGGGTTATTTCTCTCAGAATGATGGCCATCACTGGCCTCAAATAGAGGAGTTTATCATTTGCTGGGCAAACTAAGATATTAAAAAACACAGAGTCATGATACTGAATTAGATTTCCACTAATTCTTGGCTTAGAGGCAAGAATGCATGCACATTTTACTCATGAATACAACATAGATGAAATTCACAGGTGATATAGGATATTTTTATATATACATATGAATACAATATATAATTCATGTACACATATAACTTACAACATAACATATTTTAGTGTCATTAAAGTCAGTTGCCTACCTATTCTAAGTTGTATCAGAGGTCAGAGAAGGAAATAAAAGAAGACAACAGCATTAGCACTTAAACATTTTTGTATTTATTACATATGGAATTAAAAAGAAAAAAGAAAGAAATGGAAGGACAACCAATGATATGATGTGTTATATTAGATATTTTTTATTCTATAATCCATCTAATGCTAATGCTTACCTCATAAAAAATGAATCATTTAAGAAAGGTTAGAAGAAAAGATGGTGGACTCACTTGTCTTTCATTCTCCAAAGGTTCTGCTTGTCCTGGTTCTCCCATGCTACAAATCACTTCAGGGATGCAATGCAAAATAAAATATTCTTTATTCACTGTTTCATGTTGGTAGCCTGATTATTAGTGATATTTAAACAATGCATTTGTTAGATATTTTATTTATATATGTTATTTCATAGATAAATGTAATTTTTATCTCCCAATGCATTTTACCAATGTTTCTTTCTAGCAACAAAAATGCTTTATAACAATATTTATGTTATATAAAAGGAATGTCAGTAACTGAAAAGCAACTGTCAACGTAGAACTGTGTCCTTATTTTTTTGAACTTAAAGTTAAGTCATTTTCAGGAAAAAAAATAGAAACATTTTATCAAAGCAGGCTTTGCAAAGGAAAATATTTAAAACAGTATTTGGGAAAGAAGAAATATTATGCCATTAAAATAATTTTAGATATAAAAATTGATTAAAATATTAATAAATATGTACATAACTCCGAACAAATTTTGAAGACATAAAGGTAATGATAATAGATTTAATTTAGAGAATTAGTAAAAGAATCATACAACTAAAATTCTGTATACATTAAAAAGACAGAAGTAGCCCTGGATGGTGTAGCTCAGTGAACTGAGTACCTCCCTATGAACCAAAGGGTTTCTGGTTCAATTCCCAATCAGGGCACATGTCTGGTTTGTGGGCCAAGACCTCAGTAGGTGCACAGGAGAGGCAATCACACATTGATGTTTCTATCCCTCCCTTTCTCTCTCCCTTCCTCTCTCTCTAAAAAATAAATAAATAAAATCTTATAAAGACAGAAGTGCACTGATCCAAGTTAAAGAATGTTCTGATTTTTTCTTCAGTATAACTGATTCATTTCATTTAAATTTCTTTATAATGCTTAATGTGAACACTAGAATAAAAGTTTATTTCAAAATAATAAAAGAGGAGTAACACAAGAAACTTTAGTAAATAAAAATGGCAAAAATCAAAAAGTAGACATAGATAAGTAGAGAGTACACCAATGATGCTGAAATACATTAAGATGTATGTGTATTCAAAATACTGACTATGGGTACAAAATTATCACCTAAAGTAGACATGGATTGAATGGAGGATTTAAAATATGTTATTAAAACACACTTTTTTTTCAGAGACAAAGAACTTTATTACTCATAGCAAAGTAGTAAGCACAAGTTCATGTTCATTTACATCCATCTCCCATGTCCCTCAGTACCCACAGAGGTGATTCAAAGAGCACTTAATGGATTTCTGCATAAGCAGTGGTCGCACTATGATAGGTGAAAAACTGAATTTAGGGGATTCACTTCTTTGTTTTTTTTCCAAAGAGAGGTTTTTATTGCTTTTGGGCCTATATTTTAATTTCTAATTTGACATAAATATCTTACTTATGAGAAACACAACTATAAAATACTATTTTTCATTTATACTTTTGGAAGAGAACAACAAATTAATGGCATACTGCTTTGTTTTCAATTACATTACAGGTTAGTATAAAATCTCTTATCACTCTATTAAGCAATCTCTATTAAATTTAATATACACACATTTATCTTAGTTATTGATTGCAATAATAATGCTTTGTAACAAACTATTCCAAACTCAATGGCTTCCGGGAGTGTCTGACTTACCGCCTATGGGCCGCATGCAGCCCAGGATGGCTATGAAGGCGGCCAAACACACAACTGTAAATTTACTGAAAACATCGTGACATTTTTTGTGATCATGTTTTGCAAAGTATTTAATGTGTAGTCCAAGACCTGTCTTCTTCTTCCAGTGTGGCGTAGAGACACCAAAAGGTTGGATGCCCCTAGAATAGTTTTGAACTCCATGAAACTATTAATCAGTGATGCAGATTAGTTTATCTAGTCTCATCTGGCCTCCATTGCATTTCTGGAATGAGATACTGTTGATGGGCTGTTAACTGGTACTACTTAGCTCTTTCTCTTGTGCCTTTCACATCATTCCTTTTTAAAAAATAATTTGTGCTATTACAGTTGTCTTCTCTTTTCCCCCCTGCCCCCTCCACATACAGCCCCATTCCCACCCCTCCCTCAGTCAATTCCCATATCATTGTCCATGTCCATGATTCATGCATAAATGTTTAGTTAATTTCTTCACCATCTTCCATCCGGTTTCCCTACACCTCTGGCAACTGTCAGTCTCTTCCATGTATCTACACTTCTGTTTCTATTTTGTTTGTTATTTTTATTATGTTCATTAGATTCTACATATAAATGAGATCATGTGTGATATTTGTCTTTCACTTAATGTCTTATTTTACTTAACATAGTATTTTCCAGGTCCACCCATGCTATCATGAAAGGTAAGGCAAGCCTTTATTTGCATCCTGCTCTCCAACATTGCACTAGCCCACAAACCAGTTACATGGCTGAACTCAGAATCAGGGAGTAGGAAAATAAACTCCATCTCTTTATTAAGATTAATTTGAAAGTCACATATCAAAGGGCATTGGTACAGGAGAGAGTGAACTCTTAGAGATATTAATGTAATCGAACTACCATCCCTTGATGCAGTCATTCATTTATAGGAATTTTTCTACATATATATACTTGGACATGTGTGGCATGATCTAAGCATAATAATATTTAGTAAGATATTCTTTAAAGCTATAAACTAAAATATGACTAGCATGAAACATATCAAGCATCTATCAATAAGGGAGAAGTTGAATAATTACAAAGGACTATTCTGTAACTACTAAAATTATATGACAAAAAGTGAAAAATTATGATGCAAAATAGGGTACTTCATGCACTATGATTTTTAATATATTAAATATGCTTAGATTTCTCTGCAGGAATAGTAAATGTGCTAAAGGTGATTGGTTGCCATTGCATAGGGGGACAAGAGGACTGAGCAATAGAAATGTTCATATAATCTTACCATGTACAATGTGTCTTTCAACCTTTTTGGAATTCTGTACCATAGACATTCATTACCTATTTCACTTATTACCAATTTTTTTCACATAACTTGTGAATATTATTTTACATACCATACCGATTAATACAGAAGGCAACTATAGAATACTTCCAAAGAGGAAGATATTTCTAATATGTTTTCCAAAACAAATCACCTGTACTTTAGTCTGAATTAAGATAAACTGCACTATGTAGAAGAGATGGATTACTCAAAATACATAAATTTCATAAAATCTGTATGAATTGCCAACATTTTTTTTGCCTAGTATTTGAGTTAATAAATATGGCTGTGGACCTTCTTTATTATTTATTTAGATATTTTTTTCTACATTTAGTTTTTGCTAAAAATATGACACTGTCCTTACAGGAAGAGACAGCATTTTCTCTTCTGTCCCCTCTATTGCTGCGGGGAGTCAGAAGAAATAGAACACAGTGGAAGCGCGGTGAGATTTGGAGAGAGCTGGAGAACTGTCACAAATTGCTTAGCACTATTCGACCATGAGCAAACTGTATATTTATTTATTCTTTTTCCTCAGTGTCAATCTCCATTCCTTGGAAAAAAAATAAATAAATGGGAGGAAGCATATCTACAGGCAGTGATAGTTTATATATTTCTGGTACAATTTTTATTATACCCTGCAAGTTTTTATGATGAATTATTCTGACTTTTTAACACTTCACATTAGTGAATAGAGTATGCCTTATACTCTCCTTCATAAGCATGACACATTTTTTTTCTGCTTAAAACAAAAAATAGATAAAGGGATAGACAATACATTTTTTACTCTGTAATGGTTTTATCAACTTAAATTAATCATTTCATATTTTAATATACAAATAATAAAATTCAATAAAAGTGAGCCACATTTAAAATATTTAAGGCTGTTTTCTTGCTGTTTGTAAGACAGATGGCAACATTTCTAAGTTATAAATTTAAATTATAGTGTATGTGCCATTGGGTATTCATATGCATAATTTCAGATATATTTTACTTATTTTCATAAATATGTAAATATTTTGTTTCATCTTTGGGGACAAAATCAGTGTATTACATCCAAATAATAATCTAAAGGGAACAAATATCTCTTGAACTTGGTTCCAGAATTTATAATGAATATAATTTGCCAACATAAATGACTTTCAGGAACTGACATTTCCAAGTGAATATCATACTGAAAAGGGAAACAGTTATCACTGGTGTTAAAGTCAAAGATATTGCATATTGGCTTTAAAGGGGAAAGACATGGAGAATAACAAATTCAGGGAAAAAAGCTTAGAGACTGAAATTAAAAAAACAAATCCAAACAAAAAAAAAACATAAAAAATCAAAACAAACAAACATAAAATTAGAAAAGTCATGCTGACTTCTAAATAAGGTATTAATTATTTTCTTATCATGTTTTTTTCCTTAAGAGTTTCACTTAGAAGATCATTTTAGTTAAAGCTGCAGCTGAAATAGACTCTTTTGACATTAATTAATTTATATGAAAGGACAGTTTATATATAGACAAAAATCAAAGATTCTATTAGAAGTTAATGGTGTGCATTTATATGTGTCCCTATAAATCAATTATATTACAGACTTTCTGAGTTCAAAACAGTTGAACTCTATTGGACTTTAATCTGAACTTTTACATGAACTTTATCCAGTGTGATGTAAACAGTGTCCTCACATTCTCGCTCAGATGACAGTAGACATTATCAGACCTTTGTAAAAATCAAATTTCTCAATATTCAGTAATTATGTAGTAAAACTAATTAGTTAAAGGCCTACAAAACTAGGGTTAAAGGTGATTAAGCCAAGTTAATAATCACAAAAAAATAATTATACTTCCATGGTGAACTTCAGAATTATAATTGGACTATCTCTGTTAATTAGGTAATTAACACACAAAAAATCAGGAAAAAAGAGCACTTAGAAAAGTGCATTTTTTAGAAATCTCACATTTGATATGATCTTTGGTATAATTCAGGATCACCAATCTTCCAAAGTTAAGGGAAGACAGTTTAGATTTCATTTTTCACAATAACCAGTAATTATCCAATTAAGGTTATTACTGTTACTTTTTTCCCTTCCAAACCAAATTTTATCAAAAGAGCAATAAAGTTCAACCAAAAGTCCAAAAAAGTAGTAGGTAAATTTACTGGTTGATTGCTTCTACCAGAGGAGTAAATGTGAAAGATTATATTTTATTCTGTTCTTTAATTGCTCCTGACACAAAATAGAACATTTATACTAAACAATTCAATTATCATGTCTACACAAAACTTATTTGTATTTCATTTAATTATTAACTGTTTTAACAACTCTTTATTTTTAGTGTTTATATATAAAATTATAGGATTATTTTCATATTGCTACTATAAAAGGTTGAAAAATTATGTGTCATCCACACACTATCCTTTGGATCAATACAGGCCCAGAGTGTGGAACCACACACCGGGAAGGCCTGGCATGGTTGGATGATGGAGTGGCCCGTTACGGTCAGCTGGACTCCTTGTATGTTTCCTAAAGGGCCCACACACGTGCACACACACGTGCACACCGGAAATAAATTAAAATAAAATATATGCCCTCATAATAATTATATTTTAAAATTATAATTATTTTTGATGTTATATCATTAAATAGAGGAGTTATCCTAAAACATAGAATCAAAATTAAAAATATATATTTGGATTTAGAGTACTTTGCTGCAATACTAACCCATAAAAAAAACCCGATAAATATCTGCTAAATAAAAGTTCCCAATTCAGAGAATAATCAAAATTTGTCTTAGTTAAAATCTCCAAATTTTGATATTTGAAAGTTATTCACAGTTCATAATTTAAGAGGGAAGCATTCTTTTTGATTAATACCTGTTTATGTACATCCATATCCAATTGGGTGGTAATGTATGACGGAGAATGTATTTTAAAATTCAGCATTATAGCACTTGTTTATTGCAAGTTTTTCTTTGACTTCAGTTGTTTTTAATTAGGTATCAAGGTCTTTGAGTAGATAAAACACATAAAACTTCTGTTAAGTTACCAACAGAAAGCCAGAGTTTGACAAAAAATCAGAATGGTTTGAATTAAGAGGATTGAAGTCCACTCCCAACCTGAGGCACTATAAGCATGTAGTCATTCTGGTTCAGCCACAGCAATAAATCCACTGCAAGAATGAGGGGAACAGGGGGCACAGGTTAGGGGTGAGGGTGTCCATGGACCTGGAAGAGCAGGAGAACAAAGACTGGAACTCTGCAGTGAGTGGGTCAGAGCCCTGGGCATTGGAGCAGGAGGAGGAAATGGATATTGGCAAGAGCATACAAAGACTTTTCCTAGGATGTTTAGATAGAACCTGCAAAGTCTTCCCCAAGTGAAAAGTGGCTGAAATGTGGAAAACTGAAAATCATGGGCCTGACGTCATTGCCTCCGAACACAATGTCTTCCAGAAAATAGCGCCTTCTTCTTTGCTTCCACACTTCTAATCTGTGTTATGGCAAATTCTAACCCAGAGTCATATAGAAAAGTGATTTGGGGGGAATATAGTTTCCTGAGTTGTGTCTCAGTATGATTCTAAGGTGAGTGACACCATGCACCTTACTTACCATCATATTCCCAGAGCAGAGTACGCAATGCATTGGTGGTAAAAGTTCTGCAGTATGTATTCGCTCAGTTCAATGAACTTGAATATAATTCCATCAAATAAACAGGACAAAAGAAAAGATATCGGATCCCTCAATATACTAATTTAGCCCTTGTGGATAATTTAGTGCCTATTTTATTTGACTTAGAAGTGCACATCATTCAATATTGTCAGTAATTATATTTTCTAGAAATGCTATGTAGAAATATTGATATATATGTTTAAATAAGGGAAACAACTGCTATATACTGATTGAGTTTTATGATGATATGGCACATGTACAGATATGTGAAATGTGAGATTATTCATTATACCACTTTCATGTATAATTTATTTTGTGGGCTATTTCTGTCTTACATAATAGTAAAATATTTTTAAATTGTCATTAAATTAAATTGAATATAATTAAAATTGTGCTAAGTGACTATAACAAATATAAAAATAAAACCTAAAGTAGCATAATATTAATTCAAAGTAACAAATTGATACAATTTAAAAATGCAGTGACTGTTGTATTATTTTGTTTATTATTTAATAGAATCTACCCATGAACAAATACATTTTCCCTTTTAGATAAAGATACACACTAATAAATTACTCACAGAGTATTTCTTGGAACCTTTATTGAATCAAGTAGATGTTATTGAAAATTAATAAAGAAAAAGTTTTAGCTTCTACATGAACTCTCCCCTTAAGCTGTTTACAAATCATCTGGATGAATGTAATGTGCTTTCAAGCATCCACCCTGCCAGTTTAATATCAGCTTTCTGATCACTAAGTTTAGAGTTCACCTGCCTCAAAGAAAAATAACATATATGCATACATACACAGCTTATGGACACAGGCAATAGGATGGTGAAGGTGGGGACGGTGCTGGGGGGCTTTGCATAAGGGGAGAAAAGGGGAAGAAGTGGGAGACATGTGCAACTGTCAACAATAAAACTATTTTTTAAGATGAAACTATCCTCATTATCTCTGTTTTTTGTCTACATTAAGTCTGTATGTCACGTGGCCAGGAAACTCTATCAACATCACCATCCACAGACCAGCAGCATTGGCATCATGTGGGGGTTTATAAGAAAAACAGAATCTTAGGTCTGCTTCAGATTTCCAGCTTCCCAGGTAATTGATATGTGGCTTAAAGTTTGAGAATAACTTATGTCAAAATAACACGTTGCCCTAGTATTTAATTTCTAAGCCAAGTGCCCTTCCCACTCTCAAGCCCTCACTAAAAGAGTATATTGCTCCTCTACGCCAAATTTGTTTCTATTTGCTGCTGCTTAAAGCCTTGTCTTATTTCTTTATCTCTGTCCATTAATGGTGGCTTTCCTTTGAGAACAATGCTTCCCTGTGCTTCTCCCATCAGCTGCTGATTGTTCCTTTATGCTAACCATCTGGACCATGGACTCAAGAGCTGGGAGAACAATTTGGTGTCTTTTTTCTACTTTGTTGCCACCTCCAAACTACTGTTATTCTGCTCTCTCATCAACCTAGTTTGCTTCTTGGCAGACATAATATGAAACAAAATCAGACCTGTGAGCATTTAACCCTCCTTTAGAGGATTAGCTCATGTATTCACTTGTTTACAAAGCCAATTGACTAATGTAGTTGAGAGATCAGAATAAATTAAAGTATCTGTCAAATTTTATTCTATTTCATACTTGTTTTACAATCTCAGGTTTTTCTGCTTCTCATGTCCTGTGGTGATGACATCAATTCCAAACCCTGATCTGATGGCGAATGCTAGAGTAATTTTAACAGTCTTACTGCCTCTCTTTTCATAAAGACAAATACCTGCCTAAGCAAACACGTAAGTCATCTTAAAAAGGCCATGCTTCACTACTGCTTGCTAATCGTTAATTGGCATGTACAACTCTCACCGAATGGATTTTCTTTGTCATATTTTGAATAACAGTAACACATTGAAAAATCCCCAAGTGTCATAAAGGTCAGTCATCTTGAGCACAGGTGAAATCAGGCAAGGCAGGCATATCAACGTATTTCTCTCCAGTAGATTGGGATGCATCTTATTAAGGGTTTTACCCTTCACTGAGAATTATTACATTGTTTCATAATAGTATTTTATTGAAAGCAGAATGATGTATGATGAAGAATACTAAAGAGGGTTGATTGAAAATTGACTCGAGGAGTGTGGGCACAAAATTCAAAAAAATGACTTTAATCGTCTAATTTAGGTCATAATTAATTATACAGATAACATAACAGCAATTTGTGTTAACATAAACCCCACTTGGTCTCTCCTTGTACTGAGGATAATAGTATCCATCACAGAGTGAAGTTACTTTAATTTTTTCAATTTTAGAAAATATCTGACAACAGCAAAGAATAATACCCACTTTTTCCACAAAGGTCTAGTTACGCCAAAACTTTAACGGTCCTTGCAGTATCCCTTCAGAAAGTGCTAGAAGAGACCAGGCTAGACCCTCTTCTTATTGTATTCCACCAACTGACAAAGGATATCAACAAAAACTGCACCATGCATTTCCTGTTTTAACATTATATGCAACGATAGGCCAGTGTCACTGCAAGTTTGTGAACTTTTATGTGTATCTTTGTGTCTATTACTGATGCATGTTAATAAATGTGAGTATTCTTTTCATCTCCACTTTTGACAAGTATCAGTAATGTAATTTTTAACTCCCTTATGGTTTTATCAAGACTTCAGCTGCTAGCATACCCATTTATCAAGCCTTCAGCTGCTAGCATACCCATTTCACTATGAACAGTGAAAATAAGTACCCAATTTTAAATTACACCTATTCTGAAATTCTTCTGTGTTTTAATATATTAACTGGCATTGCTTATGGACCAACATCATCATATAAATAGGGTTAGTGATCTGTCTCCCATTTCCAAACAGACACGTTGGGGATATGTGAATGCCAGATCTTTTAACGTAGTTCTCTCACATTGGATCCTAAGGGGTTTGTCCTGTTACTGGTTGTATGCTCTGGATTTATCTGTGTTTATAATTCACACTTGCTCCAATATACACAGAAAAAAGAAATCTAGAGTATTCATTTCAATATCTCCAGTTATCCTGATTAATAATACATCATTGATTTAATACACCAGGCTGGAAACTAGTGGTATTTTAATAAATGACCCAGTTTGGATTCCTTCCCAATAAATTATAGCACAGAAACAGAGTGTTAATATCATTTTGATTTAAGAAAAAATGGGGAGGATGCCATCCCCATCACACCAATAAAGCTGGGGCTTGTACACCAGGTACAATGGTGATGAAAATGATGCATTCACTGTATTCAAGATTGTGTAGAGCTTGCCTGAGGCTGGTTATGACTCTTCCCAGTTATAATAATACATAATATTTATTTTGTAATATTGAAAATACCTGACGCATTTGCCAGTATCCATGGTGAATTGATAATGTGTCATATGTTTGCTTTACTGATTCACCTGGAATTTTCAAGGTAGTGATTATGGCACAGAACAACCATTTTTTTCTGGAATGTCTTTAATAATTTAACTGAACTTGATGGATTGTGAGATGATAAGATATCAAGAAAATCATACATCATCTAAGGACTCATTATGGAACTGTTTCTCTAAGAGAACTTGAATTAAAATTTCCTTGTGATGTATATAATTTTATTAACCAATGTTGTCCTAATGCATTCAATAAAAACAAACCAAAACAGTTACATTTTGGAGAAACTATTGCCCATGAAAACTTCAAGTTTAATTATTATTATACATGCTGGGAAAGTGTCAAAATTAGATTTTTTCCTCCATTATATACCTTGCTTGACATTGTCTCAAAGTACTGAGGAGACATTTAAAAAGTACTTTGATATTCTTAAACACGCTGGAATATTTGACCAATCACCACTCATGGTAGTATAGATCAAAGCAAACATTTGATAGTAACTCATGTTTATAATATTAAGCATTTGGGGAAAACAAAGTTTTGGTGCCTGGAAAATGGAACTTTAATCACTCAGAAAATTTTCTTATTAGTATAGTTCATGGCCCAAGCAACTAGGATTCAATAAACATCAAATACATTCTGTGCACCCACTTTTGCTCATAGTATGCCTAAAACACAGTTCTCATATAACTCCAGGGGAAAGATCTCCATATTATTGTTATGTTTTTATCATGAAATATTCCTCATCTGTCATGTGTTTTATATAAAGCACAGTATTTATAATACCCTACTGTGTTCAGTGTCCATTAGGAAAATTTAAATAAATAAAAATTGCTCGTAAGTTCAGTTCTTACTTTTAAAAATGGAAATACTAGACACATGATTTTCTATTCTTATTAAAAGTGTCAATATTCACTAATGATTTTAAAATACAAGTGTCTCCTACTATCAAGCCCAATTAGATCTTTAGGAATTTGAATATGCTGTAATAAATCTGAATTTTTTTTAAAAGCCTAGGACTAGAGTCATTGCGAAAATCATGAACATGAAGTAAACTGAAATGCAAAGATATAATTTTTTGTGTAGGTAATTAATTGTATTTTAAAGATTAATATCACTAATTCCAATAACAAAAACAAAACCATTATACTCAAGAAGCAGCTCCTGTCAACTACTCATGGTAAAGTAAACTAGTTTGGAAAAACAGTTTGAATTTAAACAAATGAAAACACTATACATACAAATAAAAATAAATATACATATACATATATTGTATATTGTAAAATAATACATATTGTGGTTAAAATTTACTAAAAAGATATTCTATTATGTTGTAGCTGTTCTCTTAATTTTAATCCTAGTTTTAAGGTGCATTTGCACAGGTATGTCTGAATCTGCAATACAACATGAATTTTAACTGACACCAGATTTCCAGGGGTTTTTTTAGCCAACATTATTATACACAAACTTAATGAACTCTAATGCAGCTTTGATTAAGAATAGAAAACAGTTCAGCACTGTCATTTCTCTAGAAATTGTTTTTCTTCAACTTCTGTCAACACAATGATGAATCCGAAATTTCCCTCCCCAGGCATCAAGGTTCCCTAAACCCCAGAACTTCACGCTTCGATGTATTGGACATTTTCGTTTGGATGACCTGGAACACCTTAAGTTTTATATCTCCCCACTTCAAACCCACCTCTCCTTTATTTTTCATGTCCGGGTGGATGACTCTTTAGAGCCACCCTGTTAGACAAGTCAGAAAATGAACAGATATCCTCCATTCCTTCCTTTAAGTTGAGCATTCTATGTCTTAAACAGCTATTATACCTGCCTATCACCATTTAGGCCCATGTCTGTACCACACTATGGGGCAAGTTGCTTTTTTTTTCCTGGTCTCTTAGCTTGCTTTGCCCCCTCACAATCCATTTTACACTTTCATGGAAATACATTTTTCTTAACATATAGCTGACTATGCCATTTCTTTGTTTATAATACTGAAATGTATCATTTTAATCATGAAAATATCAATATTACATCACACCCCTTCATAGTATATACCAAGTCAGTAATATCACATATTAGGTTTAAGTTTCTCTCTGTACTTCATTTATTCCCAAACCTTGGGGCTTTCTTTGATTTTCAAGCTTCTCTATCATTTTACATGTGGCTTTCCTGTCTTATACACCCACATCAGACTTACTCAGGAAGTCTCAGCACAACCACATTTCTCTTGTAAAGTATTTCCTAACAGTCCTATAGAGGTTCTGGGGGTCAACACACACACACACACACACGCACACACACAAAACAAAGAAAAAAAACCCTGTGATTTTGTGTGCACTATTTCTATTGTACAGTTCTTTCATAACAATAAAAAATGTAAGTGACTCTCCTCTTCCTGGGTTGTACCATTATGCACATAGGTGATTCATGTATTTAGAGCCTGAGGTTTTTTCCCATGAGTGCACTCCGAATTCCAGGCCAATGTTCTTGCAACTATATTGACATAATTAGCTTCCTCATGAAAAAAAAAAACAGTCATCTTTGTTAAAACAAACAAATAAACAAACAACACAGAGTCAAATTAAGAGATGTCTATGTTTTTAAAAACTACAAGTGCCTTAGTGCACAAATTATACATCACTGACTGGACCTCTCTCTCTCTCTCTCTCTATATATATATATAGAGAGAGAGAGAGAGAGAGAGGGAGGGAGAGAGAGAGAGGGAGATGGGGGGCTGTTTAGATGCCTACTACCTCATTACTATGTACAGAACCATTTTCCAGCTCTACACTGCATATGTTAGTGCTTCCCCCTCTATCTTGAATCTTTTTGTAGTTAATCCCTTCTTCCTTCAGGTATCTTCTATTTGGAATATAAACATAGAATCTAAAACATGCACCTTGATTTTATTCCCACACACTGATTAGCCTTGCCATTTAGTATCTGGTGTTTCAAAACAGTCATGGACCAATGGAAACATCACCATAACTCAGACAGACTACTTTTTTGCTTGATTGTCTTGAAATGCAACAAATAGGTTAGTGACTTTTCAGGTTAAATATAAGCTGCCTTTACATCATCATCAGAGAAAATACTGTCTTAAGTTAGCCAAAACTTGATGTTATAAATGCTGTCATGTGATTAATAAGGTTTATTAAGAAATATCAATGGCATTTCAGCCTACATACATACTTAACTCTATAAATCTTCCCAAATAACCTCCTCACTTACGGGGAAGACATCACATGAAACATGTCTATTACCATAATGATCTTCAAAATTAAAATGTAATTTACTGCTTTTATTTTTACTTATTTTGAGTCTCCAAGACTCACACACCAAAAAATAAGTTCAATATCAGAATAAAAAGTATCATGTTTGCTTGTACATCTGTTATTCAAGAAAGCTTATTCTAGCCGAAATCAATGGCTTATATGAATAAGAAACTCTTGAAGAGAAAGCTGAAAGTTAACTGTGCACCATAGAGGAGTCAGCAGTGCATAATTAGATGAAGCAAAGCAATGACAAAGGATTTGTAAGATTTGGGATTTTTCTTTGAGATGTTAGTGAAAGGATTAAGAAAAAAGAAACCCATAAAAACAGACAACAGTATGGTTATTACCAGAGGGGCATGGGGGTGGGGCAGGTAGAAGAGTGTGTGGGGGATGTAAATGGCCCCCCAGGAAGGAAACTGGACTTGGGGAGGTGAACGTGTGACAGGGTGCAGAGAGAAGATTCCCTGAAAATAGGAAAGTGTATCTGCCTCAACCCTTGAATTGTTACAGAGCCACAAGGGCGGGGGCCTGAGGCGATATACTATTACAGAAAGAAACCCCCCAGGTTCCTTATGTCCACCACCAGAGGAAAGATGTCTCTCAATGTCAGAGATTCGTGAAAAGGAAAGGAAATGTTTATTTTATGCTATACAAACAAAGTAGCGACCTAATGCCTTCATCAAAATCTTAAAGTCCCTTAAAACACCCACAAACACACACAGTCCTTCCTTCCCCCTTTGCCCAGTCTGGGGTACCGTATCTCAGGGAAAGAAATAGAAGTCCGTGGCTCAGGCAGCCCCCAGTTCTTCCCAGTAATCTGTCTCAGCTGGTAGGCCTTCCTCGGTTCCCGGAACCATCATCTGTGTTGCCGGGATCTCTGCTAAAGTCGGGTGATCATTCCCCCTTCTAAAGGTGCGGGGGTCCCCACTCTGCCAAAGCCGTGTGGTTCTCCCCCCTCAATGGCTGCTGCATCTGGGTTTAAATCCCCACGCCAATCTTCCTCTGCAGCCCCATTTCCGACTCCTCCTACATCAGTTACACCTGCCAGCACTCTCAAAGCCTTCCAGCTTCACTGGGCTGCCATCATGAGTCTGGGCAGGTGTGGCCCCACGTCATGGAGCCAATCTTCTCCAAGCACCCATGCAGGTGCTGTAACTCAGGGGACCTGCCTCCCAGTTACCTCTTGGTAGGGAATTTACTTCCATTTCCCTGGCTCAGTGCATGGCCACAGCTATTTAACATATCTATGGAACCAGTTAAAGGTTACAGATATGTTAAACGACCGCACCAAAGGTTAGCTGCAAAACTGTTGCTATGCAAACAGCTCTCAATGGTCCTGCTTGTGTCCCTTCCCCCAACCCACACCTGTGGGGGGGGCAGTGAGGACATCCTAATATTTCCTGAACACCTTGAGTTCTGGACCCCATTCCAGATCCCTATTTGGGGTCCCCCTCTTGGCTGCACCCTGTTATAGAATGGGAGAAGGAGGAGCAGATGATACAGCATTTAAGATACATTGCATAATAATGGCGAGTTAATAGCTGTGCCTTCCTGAAGAGGACAGGGCTGCCATCCAGCGCAAATTACATATGTGACTCTGAGAACATTCAGAAACTCATGACATACCTGGGGGAGCTTATACAGTGCCTGCAGGAGAGGCAGAGGGTGGATGCCCACCCCAGATATCTGCATGCCACTGGGAACTTTTGCCCTGACTAAAGACAACAGTGAAAACAAAGTAAAAAATAGTGGAGAATTGACAAAAGAGCAGACACTAACACATCACAGGAATGGCCGGATATGATGTCACACAGGAAGTTCTGGGCAAAACATTTAAACAAGGGTGGGCTTAAGGAGAAGAGGGAAGATGCCAGGTGGTCTGTAGTAAGAAAGGAGGTACTTCCGCTTCTCTGAAGGACTTCTCAGTTCTGAGAAGCCATTCCCTTGGGACATGGGCCTCCCTGGACTCCACCACGATCCATTGTAAAGTGGCATATGTTTCTTGAAGTATTACATGGAGTCTGAAGACAGGTACCCAAGATGGAAAAAAGAGCTTCTGGGAGAAGGCGATGACCCTGAAACCCGAAAGTGCAGATTCCAGAGGGGATGGAGATCTGTTTGCAGGACTGACTTAAGTTCAAATAAGGATATGGGGAACTTCTGGGCACGGTTTTGGCTTTGTTGCCTTTTGGGAAGTAAGGGAAGCTCTGGGTCTTGGGGAGAGGAGTGTTCTGAGCAGGACTACTCTTGCCTGTCCCCCAAGGTTAGAACCCTGCTGATAAAAACCTGTTTCCTACAACACTGTTGGGTCATATGTCAAGGTGCCAGGTGGCAGAGCTCTGGTTTGCTCAGTTACAAACACACACAGGATATATAGCTAATGTATGTACACCCATGTAATTTTATTAACCAATATCACCTCAATACATTCAATTAAAAAAGAAAAAAAGCCCTGGCTGGTGTAGCTCAGTGGACTGAACACAGGCCTGCAAACCAAAGGGTTGCTGGTTCAATTCCCAATCAGGGCACATGCCTGGGTTGTGGGCCAGGTATCCAGTAGGGGATGTGTGAGACACAACCACACATTGATGTTTCTCTTCCTCTCTCCTTTCCTTCCCTTCTCTATAAAAATAAAAATAAATAAAATAAAAAAAAAGAAAAAAGAAAAGGTATTGGTGTCAATCAGCTAAGACCACAGATAAGATACCTTCACCTAAAACAAATATACAGAGGTAACTGCAGTCTTAAGGGAACTGAATCTACTTATGCTTAATACCATCTCTGCTCATTATAATTTAAAGACAAATGCCATTTTAAAATAGAAAATTAATGTTCTGATTCTTATTGATATTAAAATGAGAAGTCTATGTAAGGGTCTTAGGAGAAGTTTTATGCATCTGTCATAGAGAAGTCATGTTTGGTATTCCTTGAATGTGTATTTTACTTTTCATAGCTCTTCAGTAAGTATAACTTTTGCCTATTTTTTTTCTTTTTCAAAAACTCAAAATCACCTTGACAATGATTGCTCCATTTGAAGCATTTGAGCAAGAACAGCAGAGCCATTTGGCCAAGGACTAAACACTTTCAAATGGGCTGAGATACTGACTCCAGACAGCCAAATGACCATTAAAACTGAGATGGGCGGTTGCGGAACATGAAACTAATTTGAGAAATGTGTATTTTGACACTTTTTATTACACAAGCAGTCGTATAAACTCTCACATTTCCTTCTAGATATGGGGAAAAGTTATTCTTGCTATAGAACTGAAAGGACAGTAAAAGAGAGAAGCTCATTTATATAGATTTTTTTCAAGTGACTAAGATAAAAACCAACAATGCCCCCAAAATATAAGTGAGGAAATGAAAACTGCAGAAAACCACTCAGCACTTGACCCTTTTTGCTCTGATCCTCTCAGAGACACCAGGGTTCAACACAGCTCTGAAACACACAAAGCAGGGAAGAATGAGAAAATGCTTAAAAACCCCTACACTGGGCCTGAAACCAAGCCATTGCCTAGCCATATCTTAATTCCTAGAATTTTTTCTTGAAGGTATTTAAAATAACTATGTACAATTTGTGCTCGTAATAAATAAAAGATGTGCTTGTTTAGCTGTGTAGATTTTGATGTACGGCATTTTGGCTGATTGAAGCTCCTGAACATATATCGTAGAAAGAAAGTAACGCATGCATTTTTACATTAATAAAATTAAATAGTTAATGTAATGTGACAAAGCACTCTGAGAAGAGATTATATTTCTTTTCACTGTATAGTAGCTGAATATTTCATTGCAGGAAGAAGTTAATCGTGTGCCCTAACTTAGGTTTTCTAACACTGATCCAGTCCTTATCAGGATCTTCAGCAGGCCAATATTAATGTTGCTTATAAATTCAATCGGCCAAGTATCAACATTTTTTTATTATCTATTCTTATACTCCAGGAAGACTAGTTCAAAACAAAAAAGGAGAGAAAAAAACACTGAACACCAAATTAATTGGATGTATTCTGCACTTGAAATTTTATTAGTTATTTGATTGGATATTTCATTGTAGAGTGATAGTTGCAGTAGTCTATATATTCTAACAATGGATACAAACTCATTTGTAACATAAACTATGACATAAAATATCTCATATCCCTATTTATTGTGTTTTCTCCTTTTTATAAAAATGATGAATGTGTGTCTGAAATTGTATCTATAAATTTATTGCTAACCATACCATTGTCCACATGCAGTTTCAAGAACATCACCTTAATATTTTCTGGTTATCATTTACAAAGTCTGCAATGCCTTTGCCTTAGAAGCTATGCAAATTTTTGTTAGCTATAACCCATCTCATTTCTGATTTCAGGAAGTCAACATAACCCATCTGCTGCTTCCACTTTCCAGCTGCACGCAGATATGCCAAATTGCTCTAAGCCGAGCTTTATCCTGTCTTTGTAGACTATCTTTTACCTACTATGCTTACATTTTCCTAGTGTAATTCACCGTAGACACAGGTGCAGATGGTGTTTAAGAAGAGCAGTGCATTTGGGAGCATGCAATGTTAGGCTTACAAGGCTTTTGGCAGAATTTGCATTATAGTCCTAAAGTAAATTAGTTTTGTATAAGGACGGGCATTAGTACATCAGAATGGATACAGTCCTCAAAGTGATTCCTAACTTTAGATCGGCAGTCCCTATATGTACAGTTTCTTAAAGAAGCCATTATATCCATTTCTTCATTTTCAACATTCCCAAATGAAACTCATAATTTTTTACTAACTTCCCAAGGATGCTGCTTTAGAAATGAAAATACAGATAGATGATAGATATGATTTGATATTTGCATTTTGATAAGTATTTATTGGCAGTGTGCAATATAACTATAAAATATTCTAAATAGGCTTAGATCCTGATTATTAATGACATTTAAAATAAGAATTGAATAATCAGGTAAATTCTATAAACAAAAACCATTATAATATGTTCTAATTTTTCTGAAATGTTAACAATTCAAAAGGTGCACTGGGAAGTTATGGCCAAATAATTCTGTTGACCCAGGTATCCATGTATGTATCACCAGGACTGCTTTGATGACATTTGTACACCTTAGCTATTTTGATGATTTGATATTTGGTACTGCCAGATTAACAATTATTCCTTTCATTGTAATGTTTTTTTTTTTTTTTTTCATTTTCTGTCTAATAAAAAGAGGATCTCCTGACTGGGCAACATATTTTAATGGCAGTGTAGGAAAGGGTAATCATTCAAACTTTTAAATACACATTCATTTTAATATAGTTACTGTCTACAGTGACTACTGATAATCAAATATGTGGAATAAATATGTCATATTTCAATGTATTTTTACGAATTATCTACATTTAGGTGTTATTGAAATTATAGAATTTAGGCATTTATAAAGGAAACAATACTCACAATGAGAAAAAAAACAAAACAGTGTGCTGTTAAATTGTCAGTATGTTTTATAGTGATTGAACTTCAGGATTTGTGTAGCTTTACTAAATTGTAGCTTTTAATTTTGAGTTGACATGAAAGTTAGGGGGAAAGGCTAGCTCATAGCTTATGTAAGTAAAAGAAAGATGACGAACTGTCTTTCCTCTTCCCTAATTCTGCCACCACCCAAGTCAGGACAAATTGGAATCATTGAAAGTATTGATCCGATTTTTCTGCTATAATAAAATAATTCCCAAAAAACTGTTCAGTCGATTAATACATTTTGGGGTCAATTACAGAATGAGGATGAACACAAACTAACATAGGACAATGAAGGCATGCTATTAAAAATTATTTAACTATAAAAAATCACAATTCTACGACTCCATGTAACTTCAAAGAATCAATAATTAAATTAACAAAAATTTATTCAGTTAAATTATTCTTTTTATTTAGATAATACTGCATGTTTAAATACTTCCACTATCTGAATTACAGATGCATAAATATATGAACTTAAAATGAGTGGGACTGGGGGTGGGCTGGGCAGAGGTGAGCAAAGTGGGGGAAATCGGGGTAACTGTGACAGAGTAAGAATAAAAAATAAGGTGTTCATATTTGTTAAACAGAGTTAAAAGATTATTCAAGAAAGTTAGAACACACTACATATAGCAATTTATGATTTCTGTGCTGATTGAAAGAGGTAATACCATCTTTATTTTAAAGACTGTTTTGAAACCATGTATGTTAGTCAAAGGAAATATTTTTAGTAGATTACTCTTCTTCCATAAAATCTCAAAATATCCTAGATTTCTCAGCTAATTCCCTTTGGTCTGAATAGTTCTATAATTATTTGCTGTATTATCAAATCTACTAAAATATTAATCAGGCTAATAGCTCCTGAGCTCAGAATTATACAAATTCTTTTCTAATGGTTTTGCGTAATCTAATGCTCTTACTCAGAGCTAAAAACTGATTGTATCACACATCAGGCCTGAAATTCTCTAAGAAGTTTGTGAAAAAGGGTGTGAACTATGGGGATTTTTGTTTGCTTGTGGAAAAATGTAGGGTTATATCAGATAAATCCAATAGACAAGTAATTATTTCCATAATCACTTATTGGGATTGCCAAAAATGCCAATTTCCTAAAGTCAAAAAGAAGAATAAAAAGCAGAAAACATTGAAAAAGAAAAACAAATGGGATAAGATGGGACTTGTCTTAGCAAGTTTCACTTTGCAGAAAATGTATAGAACATGGAGTACTTATATTTATGGCAATTTGGCAATTGAGCAATGTAAAAAACCTCACAGTATAGAAAATCAAAAATTCTAGAATAAGTCACATAAAAACTTCCTTGCCAACACACTTCATAGTAGACAAGAAAGTGAGGGAAATGTGTGAGCCTAAAACGATGATAAAGCATTAAATCAAAGAAGAAAGAAAGCTTTGAAGTTGGTAGCTGCCTTAGGCCATTTGAGAGTCACTGGATGCTATGTCTTGGATTTTAATTATCTGTGTATATAGAAGATACAAAATAAACCCTAGAATCTACACATAATAAAATGCCAAATTATAGACCCCCAAGTAAAGTGAAAGCCTTGAAAAAGGGGTGCTGCTCTATATAAAAATTGAACAAATAAATCTTCACCACCCAGAACCAGACTGTACCTACATAGCTCAAAAACTCCATTCTCTTTGGAAGGGCAGTAGAGTTTCCAGAAAATGCACAGTGGTGACACAGAGCAGTGAGAAGTCTAGTCAGATGATGTGCAACCCAGTTTCAAGTCTATCACTAATTTAATATCTGTGGCCAAAGTATATAAACCCTGAGTCTCAGTATCCTCTTTTGCCAACTGAGGATAAGAATTTCAAGGCTGTTGTGAAGATCAAGTATGATAATGCATGCGGAAGCAGCTTATAAACAGAAAGCCGAAGATGTGAGGGAAGATACCATTACTGAAATTAGATTCTAATATTTCCAAACATGAGAAACAGCTCATTGGGCCTGGGTGATAACAGGCCCTTCTCCTACATCTGTTTTTGAACTTTCCCAAGATTGAAGAAAAAGCTGTTCAGTTTCAATGAACTGTTACAGTCAACTTACACCTCACCAAGTGGTATTCATTCATACACGAAATAATAAAGATAAAAGTGTAGGCATAGTATAAAAATTGCATACTAGCAAATAATGACATACTTGTAGAAATGTTGAAAATGTAGCTTCACCTGGGTTCTTAGTAAAAACTGTAAAGGTGTTAGAATGTTTGTTCAGACATTACCACCCACATTTCTGTTTTTTATTTTTCTGATTTTTCAAAACAATAATGTCAAAATTTATTTTGAAAGTTTAAAGCATTATTAATAAATTGTTTGGCAGAAATCCATCAAGTTTAAACATAATCTCTAAAAAGTAAAAAAAAAATAGCACAGTTAAACCTATAGTTTTTTAGATATCCAAAAGTAATAAATGAATCAGTGATCAAATTATCTACAATTGAAATAAATCCTTCATTTAAAAAATAAATATTTTTAGACAGCTTAAATTATAAATGTAACTATGTGCCACTTACAGAAATTGATGGTTAAAGTGTATAAAAACATATATTGAGGAAAATGTATTCATTTAAAATTGAAATTTAATAATAAAAAAATTGACATAGTCTAATTGATTTTTTAAAATTTGGCAGTGTTGAAAGTATTATGAAAATTTTAATTTCAAACTCAAATGCCCCTAACACATTTTAAAAGTATGACTAAAATAATTGAGAGAGAGGTAAAAATGTACATGTGTCATCAATGTGTTTAATTTAACATAATTTCCTCAAGAATTAACTGAGAACACAAAAATAATCAGCAAATACGTAGATTTAAATAAATCATAACAAATTTTATTAAGTGGACAAATCTATAAAACAGTATATAATGACTACAGAATGCTTATGTTCAAGCATTCTTGCGATTATAAACTCCACTATATATATTCTATATATTATTCTACAAAGTAAATCTTATCAAATTTAAAAACATGTATGACAGAAATCAATGATTTCGTTTTCTTTAAAGCACCTGAGAGTAAATATTTTCATCTTTGCCTCATATGTAGTCTAAAATGCAACTATTCTCTGGAACTTAGTGATAATCTAAAAGTAGCCATAGTCAATAAGTAAATAAATGAACTTGATTAAATTTCAATAACTTTATTTACCAAAACAAGGTTGTCACTGGATTTGTTCTGTAGAGCACTGTATGCCAATTTTTGGTATCAGGACTCATTATCAGATACAATTATATTTAAGTTCAAAATTAATATTATATTTAATGAAAAATATTATACAACTCCAATAATTTTAAAGACAATTTCTAGATATTTCTAATCAAAGAAAAAGACATAACTAGAGTTGAAATGTATTTAAAAGTAAATGATAATGACATTATTATTTTATACAATTTTACAAATGCTAAATCAAGAAACATTTATGAACTAAATTAAAATTTACTAAAGAAATGTTGAAGAAGAGAAAACTATTAATTAAAGAGAATACCAAAATAAAATGAGAGGGTGAATAAACATGTAATTGTTCAAGCATTTAAAGACTAAAATAAAGTTAAATTGAAAAATGAACCAGAAGTACAAGATTCCCAAAACAGGTGTCTCTTTTCTTTTCTTTCTTCCTAAAGATACTTTCTATAGTAAGGTCCACATTTTTTACAATGGCCTATAAGTAGGTTCTCCTTTCCTCTCAAACATCCTCACTCCCTGTTCCACCTACACTGGCCTTAAAACATGAGGCACATGCACACTTGAAGGTATTTGCAGTGGCATTTCTTTGTATGTAATTCTTTCATACAGCCCTTTACACATATTCCAATATTTGCTCAATTTCAATCTGCAATGGAACCTACTCTGACAGCCCTAGCAATATGCTATTCCACTCCACCACCTCCACATTTTAAAGGTTCCACTCCATTTTGCTATTTATTTTAATAGAGTACTTATTACCTAACATTTTAAATAATGCACCTACCTATTAAGTGTTTTGATAAGGTTATCATTTAATGTATTATCAGAATGATATGATTTGAAGACTGGAAGGGGTTGTTATTAACAGCATGTCATGATAACATGCATATATGGGAATTATCACAAGCACATGCCGAATGATTATGCACCCTATGGCTTTTGTTTTTTGTATTCCTTTTCAGTAATACAAGGTTCATTAAAAACAGATCTTTGTTTACTGATTCAATTCAGGTGGTTACAATAACAAAACAAATATTTGTTCAAGAACAAATAGCTGATAATCTCTCCTTAGCCATAAAAAAATATATCCCCACCCCCCACCAAATACTTTGTTATCTTAAAAGAAATCAAATATGTCTGGTCAGTTAACTAGGTAGCAAGTGGAATTCTTAACAATTCATATAATATACATTCTGTGTTTACACAGGCAGCAATCATTCCTTAATATGGATTTTTATACGATTGTCTTGAATGAAAAGTTTTGGATGTCACACAAAGCCAAAGGGTTTCCCCCATATACCATTTTTACTTCAAATATTGAAGCTTGCCTTTTTCTCATTTAAAAATTAGACAGAATTTTTTTTCAAAATGAGGTGGAGAAGCAGGTGTCAACAAACGTGAGCACACACAGACTGTCAGATGCAAAACAAATAGACCAGGAAGAGCATTTGGAGACTTTACGTTCCTGCCTGTCTGATGCCTGAGCACAATCTGCAAAGTGCTGTGAGGATTGTCCTTATGTTTATTCATCGAATGAGAAATATTTGCACATTTCTCTTTTCCCCTTTGGATATAAAGTTCTGTGAAATATGATAAAGTAAAAGGAACATTTGAATGACAGAATCTGCATGCATATTTCCATTACAGGCAATAGGAATACTTGTGCCTTTCCATCATTCAAGTGCTGCCTGAACATATATTTAAAAATCAAGGAGTAAATATTCTTTCTAGGAGATCAATCAATAGAAACCTGTGGGAAATTAGAATTTATTTTTCAATATGATCACTTAAAAATAATATTCTAGCAATTTAAATCTAAGTCCAGATGCATGATAGGGAAACATTACCACAAAATATTGTCTCTGGTTTACACAGCTTAATTTAACCCCCACTAGGGATTTACATCTTTGAAAATTTTAACCATTTTCTATTTATATAGCCCTTAGTGGAAGTCTTTTTTAATTTTATTTTTTCAATTAGTATTTAGTGCCCTTATACCTGCCTTACCCCTGCAATCACCACAAGGTTGTCCATGTCATTGTCATGAGCTTACCACTGAAGAAACCAGGTGATTAAATTTGGCACTATACATTTCTTACCAGTTGCTTTGCAAAGGCAAGTTGTTAAGAGCAATTAAAGTTGTCTTAATACCTGTAGAATATGTTCATGTTTCCTGCCTCCCAAACCTTGATTCAGTGCTATTGCTTGATACCCACTTGACAAAGGCTCTTGCTGCTTGCATTCTAGATTAGAGAATGACTACACTCGGTCATATATATGTCAAATATCTTGTACATATATACACACATATATATTTCACCCATATATTACACACACTATATATGCATAAGGGGAGGGCAAAAGTAGGTTTACAGTTGTGAGGAATATTATTTTGAATTAATAAAGGTATTATAATCATCATAACTTGCATGTTTTTTCTCACACCAACAACTGTAAACCTACTTGTGCCAATCCCTGTATATATAATCACATCAACACATACTAAATATGTAAATTCAGATTTTTGATACTATGGTGTATCAGTTGAGAAGTTGGTTTAGAAATACTCATTCTTTTTTTTTAATAAAGTTGTGTGTTTTTTTAAGATTTTATTTATTTATTTTTAGAGAGGGAAGGGAGGGAGAGAGAGAGAAGGAGAGAGAGAGAGAGAGAGAGAGATCAATGTACGGTTGCTGGGGGCTATGGCCTGCAACCCAGGCATGTACCCTGGCTGGGAATCGAACCTGCAACACTTTGGTTCACAGCCTGCGCTCAATCCACTTAGCTATGCCAGCTAGGGCATTCAAACATTCAATAAAGTAGGTCTTTTCATCACTTTTAAAATAAGAGCCACATGATGCTGTCTCTCTCTGTGCAGAGGCAGGTAGTACAATTTTAATTACATCGACCGTCGGGAGGACCTTTCTAACTTAATTTCCTAGCAGAGAGCCTCAAGTAAAATAGTTGCTAAAATAGTTACTACAAAGTAATTGAAGTCACTCAGGAATAACATGTACAATGAATGGGAGACATTTTCTCTCTATAAGAAGATAACACACATATCTCTGGTTATGCTATCCTCATGCTACCCTTAAATGTTAATTAAGGACATGCCCCATTTTTCTAGTGCTATCTGCATCTAGTAAACTCATAGAAACCTCTCCCGCAAGATTTAGAACCATCACAACTCTGTTCCAAATAATAAAAAAATTAATCACAAAAACAAAACAAAACAAAATTCTCAGTGAACATAGAATTGTAAAATCCACCACACCAGAAAAGTCAGTGGACATGATAGAGAAAAGATCCATTTTGTTGCCAGGCAGAGGAGATTAAATCTTGATAATACTAGGGGATGGCCAAGCTAACTTATCTTCTCAATGACTAACTTCTACTGCTTCTAAAATTGAAATTGATCATTCCATACTCAGTATACGCCATGTTACCACTCTTTCAAGAGTTAAATATTACTACTTTATCTTAAATATTTAAGGAATTTGAATTTACCTGAAGCATCATAGAAGTATTTTGCATATTTTTAAATACTGAAAAATCAAATATGCAAGACATGTCTTTTAAATTTCCACCCTTAAAATGATAACAGCAAATAAATGAGGGTTGGGATATTATTAATACTTTTCTGCACATCGTTGATTTAATAAGTTTCTATATAGACATTCATTTTTTTCCCAGTAAATTCATGTTCTCCAAAAAGATGACATTTTTTTTCTTTTCTTCACATAATTGTTTTCACTAATCAAGCATTTTGTTGATTATCAACTTTATAAGTTGTCAATATGAATATAATAAATAGAAATGGACAAGTGATCATAGTGGATGTAATCACTGTTTTATCTCATTGTAAAGATTAGTCTGATCTTAGTTTTCTTATCTGTTTTAAGCTTGTTTGAAGAACTTTTAAATGCATTTGTACCCTTGATAGTCATGTCCTGAGTTGAGGTTTTTGGAGCCCAACTACCCTCTTTGACACATGACAGATATTTACTTGCAGGATTTTGCCAAGTTTTCATCTAGTTTGTGAAATTTACTTATCAAGGCAATTTTCAAACTTTTCTAGAAGGAAGCTTCAAGCAATTGATTAATTTGCTTTTTGATTATACTTTTTGTTGCATTGCTCCCAGCCAAGAATTTTCTTTTCTGAGTTGCAAAAACAGTTTGGTCATATTCGTTCATAATTTGCATTATTGGCTATAAAATATTGCTTTGAGTGATATTTTCATTTAGTTATTGCTCCGGGTATTCTCTCTGAAGAGACAACAAAATTCAGACTCTTCTGAAACTTCAAAGTAGTAAAAATCTGTATTTTAAGTAAGTATCTACCAAAATCTTATTTTTTTACTGTGGCTAATAAATAAATTGCAGTTTTGTGAGTCTTGGAGGATAGGTCAAAATAAAAGCAGCGTATCTGTGTGTGTTTATGTGTGTTTAATTGAATCTGTGCTCGAATATCAAGATATTTCAGATATCTACTCTTTTCAGAAAAGTGACAAGATTACACATTTTTGATTTTGCAACTCTGGCAGAGCTGAAAAATGGTCACCCATTTGCAAGATGATAGCACTAGGTAGTTTACTACAACTGTTTGTTAGTGCAGGCAAACCCAGGGAAACACCTGAGCCTAAAATGCTACCTCCACAATCAAAGGGCAGAAAAAGACTGTAGAAAGAGTAAGGTCACTCTAATCTACCTGCTAACAGAGTTTGTTAAGGGAAATTTATATAAGTGGCACATCTTGGGTACCTGCAAGGCAAAGTGAATATTTCTGTGTTGCTTGGCAGACATGAGCAACAACAAATTATACGGAGTAAAAAGGGTAGTGGGAACAGTCATCGGTACTAGTACAAGAATCAGGTATGGGAAATCACATGCTTGACTAAGTCAGGAAAACTGCCCATTCTAAGAACCAGCATGTAGAGGAGCCATGGCAGAAGTGTGGATTTACATAACGATGGACATCAATTACGTTCAGAGTCTGTAATGGGGTGGGGGGCTGGCGGGGTGCAGTGAACCAGTAAGCAATCTGTTCTGGCCAGTTCCCCCGCCACACAGAAGTCGTGTCATGGAAGGGTCTCTTTTCCACACTGCCCATTCCTTCCCAATAAATTTTTGACAATCATATCTAATGTCAGAAACCATTAATTACCAAGTTTTCCTTTGTAGCTTTTTCATGAAAGGGAAATCAATGAAGGAAGAAGCACATTTTCTGTATCCCCGACTCAATGAAATTCAGACATTGCAAAACTAGCATTTTGGAGTCACTAGATCTGCCTAGGAAAGCCAGCTAGCCACATGCTATAGCCAGAACTCTGTATACAAAATAGAATGATCAGTGCTCTTTCTTTAAAATAAAAAAAACTCAAGAAATATGCTTTATTAGGTCTCAACAGAATGCATCTAGGTCTTAAAGAAAATATAGTAGATGTTAAAAGAAGTAAAATCAATTAAATTCATTATGTACAAAATTATGTTTAGCTAAAAACTATCCTCATGTGGCATGTCTATTCAATCTTTTCCCATTTTAATTGGCTTATTTGTCATTTAATTATTGAATTGTAACAGTTACTCATACATTATGAATATATATCCTTTATCAGATGCCCGTATTGTAATAGTTGTTCCCCTATCTGTGGCTTATTATTTCATTCTCATATTGGTGTCCTTTGAAGGGCAAAAAGTTTAAATTTTGATAAGGTTTCAATTATCATTATTGTTTTTAAGGATTATGTTTCCAGTGGTTTCTCTGAGAATTCTTTACTTAACCCATGATTATTTTTTGCTATGTGTTCTTTTAAACATTTTATAGTTTTAGCTTTTGTATTAGATATATGAAATTTTTTAGTTATTTTTATGCATAGTGTAAAGTATCTTTATTAATTAAGTGATTAATTATTTTGCATGTGAATGCCCAACTGTCTTAGTACAGTTTCAAGAAAAATCTTTCCTCTGCTTGAGGGGGCAGAGTCTGCTTCCCTGCATAAGCTACACATTGTGTGCTACGTGCCTTTGCATACTTTAGTTCAAAAGACCTATATTATACTTTACAGCGATTGCCATTTTATTTTGTTTATAAGTTAATTAAAGTCAAGTGATATTAAAACAATTAACCTTTCATTATACAACTTCTAAAATAATGCAAATTTCAAACCTACACATTAATTCTCCATGAATATAATTTATAGCCATGTGGATTTATGTGAATAAAACAACATATAGAGCAAAAAAGATTATTGCTTCATAAACTCTAAATGTTTTTATCTATCTTAATATGCATGCAATATATGATGAAACAAGCTAAATAAAAAGACAAGTTTATAGGTTGGGAGAGATATTTGCATATTTCTTACCCAGCAAAAGTTTTGTGTTCAGAACATACAAAAACTCTTGGAATTAAAAACTGCAGCCACATAAAACAATAAAAACTGTAACAAAAAGATTGAAAAGTCATTTCATCAATTAAACTAAATTGATGAGAAGTAAGTACATGAAGACCTACATAAAATCATTAGTGATTTGGGAAATACAACTTCAGACTGCAATGGGATGCTACTCTTTACCTATCAAAGTGGCTAAAATAACACAACAACAAAACAAAGTCTGGCATATAAAATATTAACCAATGTTGGCAGGGATGTAGATGAACTCAACATTATCTTGTATATTTTTGGTCAGTATGGAAAATGGTATAGTCAGTTTGGCAGTTTCTTATAAAATAAAACAAATATGATTCAGAAATCCTGCTTAGATAAACAAAAATTATATCATGCGAAAACCTATACATAAATGTTTATGGAACCATTCTTTAATCACCAAAAACTGGAGATAAACTAAATGTCCTTAAGAGGCAAATGAATAAACACACCATACATCCACCATACATCCATTTGTTGGAATACAGTTCAGTCACAAAAAGGAACCAAATTGGTACTGGCACAGGCAATGGTATGGAAAAACTAAATTGCATTAGGCTAAGTTAAAGAAGCCAATCACAAAAGGTTAAATACAGTATGATTTCAGTTTCACAAATTTCTGGAAAGGGCTATTCCATTAAGAGGGAGAAAAGATCAGTTCTGCCAGGGATTAGGGCTGCATTGGTGCCTTGACTACAATGCGGCAGCATGAGGGAAGGTCTCGGGTGATGGATTTCCCTATGTGATGATGGACACATGAATCTCTAATGTGGTAAAATTTAGATAACTGGATACCACCTTCTCCAAATAAAAAATAAATTATAGTTTTTAAATGTAATTAAAAAAATTTGATTGTGAAATCGACATGATTTATGCTTATTTGTGAAGAGTAGGTCTCCTAGCAATTAATGTATATTTTGTAATGTAGTTACTTTATATGTGACAGAATAAGAGTGATATTTTGCATTAGCTCTTGCAGCTCTAAATTCAGTCTACATAGAAATTAATATGCTTTGGAAGAAAAAAAATACACAAATGTCATTCTCCCCAAAAGCAGGTGAATTAAGACTGTAAATAACGTACAGCTTTGAATTTGAGCTTCCGGAATCCCTTGGAATAAGAGATATTGAAATGTCAACAAATTGGAGACCATTTTCATCCTTAGAGATGAATAAATTGATAGCCACTTACCTTGTTTGTAACACATATTAATTTTCCTATTAATAATCCTTAAGAATGAAGCCCTGGCTGGCGTAGCTCAGTGGATTGAGCGCGGGCTGGGAACCAAAGTGTCCCAGGTTCGATTCCCAGCCAGGGTACATTCCTGGGTTGCTGGCCAGAACCCCCAGCAACAGCACATTGATGTCTCTCTCTCTCTCTCTCTCTATCTCTATCTCTATCTCTATCTCTATCTCTATCTCCCTCCCTTCCCTCTCTAAAAATAAATAAATAAAATCTTAAAAAAAAAAAAGAATCCTTAAGAATGAAACTCAGCAGAGTTTCTGTGTTTATGATTATGGCACCATTAAGCTCTTCTGCAAAAGTGTAATCCAAAGATGAACATTAGTCTTTATGTCACTTCCATTATGCAATAACCATTGATATTATATAAGACTATAAATATAAGAAAAAAAGACAGAACATAACTATATTAAAATAAAATTCTTGGAGATTTCTTGGTAAAATGCCAATTTCAGGGTAGATTTGTTTCCTGCCTAAGATATTCATTAAATGATTGTACACAACACTAATGTTTATACAAATGTGTATAAAATCAATATCAAAAATCAACTTTTTAAAAAATGGTTCCACTAATGCAAAGTAATGAACCTACTAAGTGCCATAAATTTTGGTACACAATAAGTTTGTACATATCTTGATCAAACTGTCCATTGGTAGTAAATGAGGATGGTGCATTTAAGAATTGAGTCAGCATGGAGCTGATAGTTACCCCTCACATTGCCAAGTTCCTCCAGTATGCCCCTGTACAAAAGTCAGATCTTAAAGAAATCGATAACATTCAACAATTGTCTCATCAAATATCAGCCCTGTATCTTTTAGTGTTACTAAAATTTTCCAGGCCTTCAAAAAAGCCAAGTACATTCTGTGAACAAGATAAAATATCCCTGCACTATTATATGCAATAGCTGAATTTTCTCATTTGCTTATACATGTTAATTCTTTTAAATGGTACAAACGGATACCATGTTTCTTATCTACATAAAATATTTAGGTTAGATATGCTTCTAAGATTAGTTGGACCATACTTTTTTAATTGGAATATTTAATATTTTGATTTTTTTTCAAGACAATAAATGTTCTAAATGTTTGTGACCTCTCCCAAATTCCTATGCTGAAATTTTACCCTCTACAAGATCATATTAGGAGGAGAAACTTTCAGAAGTAATTAGAATTAGATGAAGTCTTAAAGGTGAAGCCCTCACCAATGGACTTAGTGCAGTAAGAAGAGCCACCAGAGAGAAATTGCGCTCTCTGCCATACCAGGCTACGATGAGTCATCTGCAGTCTGCACCCTGGAAGAGGGCTCTCACCAGAATCCAGGTCCTGCTGATGCCCTGGCTTTGGACTTGCAGACAACCAGAACTACGAGATATAAATTTCTGTTGTTTATAAGCCACCAAGTGTTATCTGGTTACTCTGAACCAACAAAGACTTCTGATACATCTTTTCAAGAGGAGATACTTCACAACTCTTGGCATAAATTGAATAAACTTTCCTTAAGTCATCTTTTATTTAATTTTTTCTATTTTTCCTCAAAATTAAGGAATAAAAATAAAAAAAATTGATATGCATTTGTGGGTAATGTTCACATTTAGTTACTTTTATATATCACATAAGGGTATTTATTTTGACGATCATAAAATATAATTTTCCCATAATGCTTTAAAATGTAGAAACATTTAACTTATTGCTCCTATTAAAACATAACTTTTATGGAGGGGTTTTTAATAAGGTTGGGAGAAGAGGAAATGGTGTTTAGATCTTCGCTCTTTTATGTTACAAATAGATGGCTCTCTAAAAGTTGTCACTCACTAAGCCTCAAGCATTTCATCTTTGAAATGGGGATAATAATTATACATGCCTCAGGAATTTTCATGAAAATGGGAGAGATGGCACAGAGCAGTACTATAAAACAAGGATAATTTATTGGGGTACAATTCAGTTGTGTTCCAAATGAGAATTTAGAGAAAGCATCATACATATTTATGAGTGTTAGGCAATGTTCATATCAGCCCTGCAATTCAGTATCAGCCTGCGAGCAGATTTATTTTTCTTCAGCAATCATAACACTGCTTAGTTAGAAATGCACAACAAAATTTGAAAACCATAGTTTTACATGGTTGCTTTCTGTCTCTGGTTATGAATGTAACCCTTTGAGTATACCAAAATACCAATCTTGAAGACTGAAGGAAATGTATACACTAGCACAGCACATTTAGCTCTCACGTCTGACTGATGGACGTTCTTGATGGACTTTCCTACACTATTATGCTTATTATGCTCACCTGATGAGGAAAACCACCATGCCCTTTAGTTGTCAATCCAGATAGCAGACCTCCCAAAGGGGAAAAATAATGAATAGCATTCATAAAAGTTTTTCCTTTCAAAATTTTGCTTTGCAGTGGTAAAAGGTATTCCAAAATCCAAGAAACCTAATCACTCTGAGTATTATTACTTATATTTGATAAATTGATACTTAAAATACTATTTGCAATAGAAAAATAGGAAGATGGGTTTTAGTGTTTTTAAAACTAATGTTATTACTCACCCCAAGGTTTGTTTTCATTAATTAGTAACTTGTGGGATATTTACTTTTATCACGTTGACTCTACAACTTAGGTCATGTCAGCAAGTTTTTCTGGGATATGCTAAAAATTATGAGAGCATACTCAGAAGCCCTCAGTCAGTTTCCAAGTCTGCTCTGCACACTCTGAACAGATGAGCTGTAAAAATGTCTAGAAATTCTCTAAGACCTGTAAGGGTATTATGAAACTAGCAACTGTCTCTTTGTACAGGGTAAACTAAGAGAGCTGCTTGTTTTTTTATTATGGTTTTTGTTGTTGGGGGGCTGTTTTGTTTTGTTTTCTTCTATCTCTGCTGAAATTGCCTGGAGAAAGCTCACAATGCAAATCTGTTGGATTCTTGTAACCATTATACTCTTGTATTAAATGTAGGAATTCAATACCACATCTAGTCAAGTCATCACCACAATTATTTTACAGAGAGAGAGAGCATCATGTCCTTAGTCCTGACTCCTTAGCCTTGATACATTTGACTGAAGTTGTTTGCAAATTCTCTAGAGTGTCGTTTTTCCTTACCTCCTATCTTTGTCCCCCAATTCTTTTATTTTCTCCTGAAAAAACAAAATTATTCTTTATTGGAGAACCTCAACAGCTCTTCCTAGGCTTTCTCAAGTACATTGAAAGCCTTTCTGGAAACTAACCAGTTTATAAATTAAATATATATTGACCTCAGCTTATTATCTACTCATGAAAGCTTCATCTTTGTTGATGAATCCTAGTATTTAGTGTCTGCACTTGATAAAGCTACCTGTCCTTCACCAAGGGTCTGTAGAGATCTAGTATGTTTCCAAACAGACCAGGAACACATTTCACATATTTAATTCTCTCTCTTCCAAATGTCAATCCCAGATTCTACTTGTCTCTGTTCAGGCTCCATCTTAGGACATTTGCATAAGTAGGCATAATAATACAAGAAGCAGAATGCATAAAGTGCACACACCTGAGATCTACCAACACAGGACATGAGAAGTTTTAATTTTCTGTATTTTCTACTCTTGTTTGATTCCAGAGAGTAATGCTGATATACAAAAAAGGCAACACAATATCTGTATGAAATTACAAGATTAGTTATTCACATTGAATTTCCCAGTACTAGTGGTAGAAGAAGCAGGCCAGAAGTATGCAGGAATGCTTAAGCATACTAATTCAGGTTAAACTTCTAATGCAATGATGACGCCCTTTTCTGTCACGCCAAAATTTTCCTACAGACCCTTATCCATGATAGAACTGGCTAGTCCATTTATGACTGTACATTATTCACTGACTTAAACATTCCCAAGCTGAGAAATTAAATTCTTGCTTGTTTAGTATAGCTGGTGATTTTGAGAAATGAATATAAGGGTTAAGAAGGAAACCCTTAATTCAGTATAGATACTTATGAAGTCCACATATTAACTTTAGTCAAATATGGTCTAATAATACAAGTTCACCAAACACAAAAGAAAAAATGAAAGCTACTAGGTATGGGAATCAACATGACCAACAAACAGGAGTTTGTTGGAGTCTAACGCTCTCAGAGACCATCATCTTCAAAAACAGAACGTGAATAACCATGTATGAAACTGTGAATAAACTTTATTGACAAAATAAGCATAAAGATCCAAATACAGTGATGAGAAAAAATAAACAAATGAACTATATAAAAGTCAACTTAAAAATAAAAAATCAATTGATGAGTAAAACCCCAGATTAGTAATTATAGAGGAATATAAATTACTCAAAATAAAATTCAGAAAGCCAGAAGATTTGAAATATAAAAGAGTGAAATGAGAAAAACTATGGAATAAAGGAACTGAAAAGAGAAGAGAGTCAGTGGAATATTCTGAGAATACCTTATAGTGATAAAAGATATGAAACCACAGCTAAAAGAATGATGTAAAAAATAAACAAAAATCACTTATTTTATACACAAATCCCCCAAAACAAAACCAAAAAGATTATATTTAAAAAATCCAGGGAAAAATAGCTAAAAGAAAAAATATATGACTGACAGGGGGTTTTAAAAAATAATTAATGTTAAGACTTAAAAATTGGAATAATGACTTTAAAGAATTGGGAGACAATATTGGTAAACTAGACTGCTCTACTAATAAAATTATTTTTAATATTATTAAAATACATTGTGAATATAAAGTACATTATAAACATTATTAAAATACATTGCAAATAACCAAACTATTTTAAAATCAATATAAACATCAGAATAAGAGTTTCTGAAAAATGTACTTCCAGAAAAATCAAGGTATTTTAATAAGTAAATCTGGAAAATTATAAAGATACAAATGTATTTAGTTATGTACGTACTTTCCTATACACTTTATAGTAATATACCACTGTATTAGTGCTTTGGCTGCCATAGCAGGCTACTTAACAAGAGAAATGAATTTTCTCACAGTTCTGGAGGCTAGAAGTCCAAGATCAGGTTGCCATCCTGGTTGGTTCCTGGCATATAGACAGTTGTCTTCTTGTTTTGTGCTCATAAGATATAAAATATTTTACTAAATAGTACAAGAATTACATAAATAATGGTAATGATGAGGAGGAGGATGCAAAGGGGAAAGAGAAGAAGGACAATATTAACATAGTAATAAAGTTTAGAAGAAGAATAAACATAACTGAAATGTACAAGAAAAACATGCAAACTGGTTGAAGATAATTAGAATGAAGAATTTTTAGGACCTTTAATTTGGAGGAATGACAGTAGTGATTTTGAATTATCTAACATTTTATTTACTTATTTATAGTTACTGTTCAGTTACAGTTGTCCCATTTCCCCATCTTGTTCTCCCCTGCCCTGCCCCCCAACTCTGACAGTCAAACCCCCATTGCCCATGCCCATAAATTACCCAACATTTAAAATATTAACTGTGTTTAACTTCAAGTGTAACTACTAAAAGAATATAATTTCCAAACAAATTGGGGAAGAAAACAATATACAGCTAGATATAAATAGAGATATATGTTTGCACTAAGCAGACAGCATACTTGGAGAACACTGGTTTAGTGTACTATGTCTACACAAAAGTATCCAAATGGATGGAGAAGATTTTTAAGACTTTATTTGAGCCAAACAGAAGACATGCAGGGAAGAAAGATCTCAACTGCTCTGGAGAATTACAGTTTTGTTTTCCCATTAATGTGTTTGGAATTAAGGATGAATATAAAGATTACATGAATATGGGAGAAAGTAATGTAGGGAAATACATATGACTGGAGTAGAGGATGTATAAGAAGCTCATATGCTCCCCTGAGGATAGTTATGTTGCCAGTGGAAATAGGGCTCTTCCACAAAGTCCCATGAAAACATTTTGGAGACTCACACATGAGAGCATGCAGTGTAGTGATAAGATGTATTGGAGCTGGAGCAAGCACCAAAGACTGTCCCAGGTGCCAGGCGTCTCATCTACAACCAGGTGGCTCAGCTCCCTTCCTCTGTGGAAAAGTGTACCTTTTTCTTCACCAAGCCCAGAAGAAGGCCCAGGGTCTAGAAATCTTGTCCCATTGGCCTGACATTGGTTATCCATGAGAAGCTTTTGTAACTCAATTTATTCTATTCCAAAGCTTACTTGATCTAAGTCTCCATCTCCATCTGTCTAGATTAGTGCCTGTTCCTGGATGTGCTGCTGTACCCAGGCCCAGGCCTGGACACATGTTTGGGGCTGCAGGACTGCTAAGAAGAGAGAATGTGTGTGAATGAACAGTCAAACCCATGCTACCAAGAAGGGCTTTTGTTGAGCTTTGATTATACTACTTCAGGCTTAAGAAAGAGCTAGCATTCTCTCAGACTTTCCAATCTCTTTCATAATCATTTACAGGCTTTTGCTGGGTCATTCTCTATCCAATCTCCTCCTTTTCCCAAGCTAGGCACCTTTTCTTTATGGTTGCCATCTCAGCTTCTACTGCACATGTTCCAATGTTCTGCTTCATCATCTGGTTTCTAGTGTGCCTGTGCTTACCTCTCCCAAAGGCTATCTTGGTTTCTACTGCACCTGTTCCTAGCAAAGGAACTTCTCCTTTGTTGTATATTCTTCCCCTGCAACCCCACAGTCTGAGCAAGTGGACCAGGATACCCTAAGCAGACTGGAAAGCCATTCTTTCTCTCTACACAGGAGGATGGAGGGTTGTTAACCACCTTGGCTAGGAATCTGCCATTCCCTAGGGTGTCTGAGGCTGTAACTTCCAGACTCAGTCAGGCCTGGTCAGGCTAGTTCTGTCCTTTTGTCTAACTCCTGATCACCTATGCTAATAGTTACTGCTTCTAGAATCAAGCTCCTACTGCTGGCATCATGATGACCAGTAGGTTGAGTGACAAAGTTTGAGAGCTAAAAAAGTGGCTTAATCAGAAGCCAGCAGGTCAAGAAGATGGCTGACTAGCATCTAAAGGATCATCTTAATACAGTACAGAATTCAAGGGAAGGGGAAAAATAAGGGGCAAAGTCACTGAAGATCACAGACATCTGGGCACTATGTTGGGCAACCTTGATGCCCAAATAACATGCCTATGTTCAGTACATGTTAATTGTTAATTTTCTTATAATCACCGATGTAAAAGAAGTATTTGCCTGTTTATTGTACTCTTTATCTAATCCCAGAGATCCCACATTTTTCTTTTCTGCCTCCCTATTCTACCACCAGTGAATTTCTTGCACTCCTCAGAACTTCTCCTTCAATTGCAACATATAAAATAAGCTGAGACTGACATTCCTCAGAGCATTTTCTCAATCCCTTGAGATGTTGTTTCCCAGCAATTGTCATCAGTTGGGCTCCAATAAACTCTACAGGTTTGGGCATTTCTTTTCTTATGTGGATACTAGAAATCATCTAAGTAAGCTAGAATGTCATAAGTTTATTCATTTCTTTCAACAAATTGCCATTATGAAGCATTATTCTTCCTATGAAAATATTTATTACAAAAGAAAAAATTCACTTCATGTTATTCATTTCAGACCAAAAATACCATATTGTTATACTACTTATGATGAAAGGTTTGAACATGCCAGAAGGCAAGCTGATGTTCCTTCAAGTTTACAGCTAAAAATCTCACAGATGAATGGTCAGGTTACCTTGCAAACAGTGGTGGAATGGTAAAGGTAATTTTCAATAACTATTTTCTCTCCTCAGACTTCAAGTTTATAAATGATACACAGAGCTAGAAAAGAAATTAAAGGTCATTAATATGTCTATCAATTCAAAAATTTACCTTTTAATTAAAACTATTCAAAATATCAATTTGTAATAGCTACTATGTGATACAGAAAAAGTTAAATACTGGATTTTTTCTTCTTAATTCTCTTTATTTATTTTTAAATTATTTTATTATTCAACTACAGTTGCCTGCAATTACCTCCCACCACACCCTTTCATGTCAGCCATACCCACCCCCCTCCCCTGCTTCCACTCCCTCTTGGTCTTCGTTCATGTGTCCTTTATAATTGTTCCTGAAAACCCTTCACGCCTACTCCCCTATTATCCCCACCCACCTCCCTTCTGGTTATTGTCAGATTGTTCTTAATTTCCATGTCTCTGGTTATATTTTGCTTGCTTGTTTATTTTGTTGATTAGGTTCCAATTAAAGGTGAGAATGTATGGTATTTGTCCCTCAATGCCTGGCTTACTTCACTTTGCATAATGCTTTCCAGCTCCATCCATGCTGTTGCAAAGGGTAGGAGCTCCTTCTTTCTGCCGCATAGCATTCCATTGTATAAATGTACCATAGTTTTTTGACCCATTCATTTACTGATAAGCACATAGGTTGCTTCCAGCTCTTGGCTGTTGTAAATTGTGCTGCTGTGAACACTGGGATGCATAGGTTCTTTTGAACCAGTGTTTTGGGATCCTTAGGGTATAATCCCAGCAGTGGAATTGCCAGATCAAAATGCAGTTCCATTTTTAGTTTTCTGAAGAAATCCCATACTGTTTTTTACAGTGGCTGCACCAGTCTGCAATCCCACCAACTGTACACTATGAATCCTTTTTCTCCACATCCTCTCCAACACTTGTTGTTTGTTGCTTTGTTTGTCGTGGCCATTCTCACTGGTATGAAGTGGTATCTCATTGCAGTTTTAGTTTTCATCTCTCTGTTGGCTAGTGATGCTGACCGATGACACCTTGGACAAGGGTTGATCTCCAAAACATATAAAAACTCACACGACTTCACTCTAGGAAGACAAACAACCCAACTGAAAAATGGACCCTAACAGACACTTCTCCAAGGAGGACATACAGAGGACCCAGAGACATATAATTATGAGATTTTTAATTTGAAATAAATAGTTCAAAACAGCAAACATTCAATTAACATAATAAACACAAAGCAACTTTCATTTGCTTAAAAACTTACTTGAGTATAAATGAATAAACAGAGTAAAATACTGACAAGTCCTTCAACTTTTACACAGAATTTATGACTTCTAAGTTTTAATAATTAAAATAAAAAGTAAGGCCTATTGCTCATTTTATATTCCTTAAGCATCAATTTTAAGATATGGAACAGATTGAAAGAAATACAGTGAACATAAATTGACATATAAAACTTTGTAGGTGGATTTTATCTAGGAAGAATGAGTACTAACAGAATGTTTGCTAAAGACCAACCTGATGCAATGTTTAAATTATTCAATAAGATGGATTCAGATATTAGAGATTCCTCATGAGGATACAGTCACTAGTGTTAGGGAAAAAATAGCATATTCAATTTGATTAGAAAATCTGTGTGGAAAATTTTTATAAAGTAAGGATAGTAGGAATATTTCATTTCAAACTTTAGAGAGTCACTAAGGTTAAGGCAATTATTGAATGAAATATAAACATTCTTTCTTATTTACTTCTAAATTAAAAAGGAGAATATGAAACATCTTTCAAAAGAAAACAGATTAATAAGATTCGCCACTTTTTCTTGATTTAACTTAGCATAGAGAAATGGAGTTTAGGGAGAAAAAAGACTATTGTAGACACAGGAGGCAATAAGGAGGCTAAAAAATAAGAGACCATCAATTCAGTAAGTAGAGTAAATCTGAAAGAGAAACACAATAATATCCAATGCATAAAAACAGAATATTTTTATTCTTGTTTTTTTAATTAAGAAGTAGTTTCTACAAATAAGCAGAGCAGAGGCCTGGCCCATGTAAATCTAGCAAAAGCAACAGAATGCATGGATCAGAATAGACCAAGAATCAATGCCAGCTAGTTTTGAACAGAAGTATGTAAAAGCAATGAAATCAGGTTTAAAGTTAATGTAGGAGCGTATAAAATACCTAAACTATTATTCACAAAGGATCACACAAGCAGTGAAATTCAGAAATAAGGAAGAATTGTCTGCCAGATACCAGAATATTATTAGATGTGATAGACATGCAGTGTGTGATTAAAGAAACAGTAACAGTTGAAATAATTTACTGTGTAACTGTCAGTAACTGGCATTTTATTACAGTTTATTAGTGACTGTTTCTATCAGAACAAGGTCTTAGAAGTGGAGGACATCTGAAATACACTGGATCCGAACAGGCAGGCAAACCAAAAGATATAAGAACCTCAGACACTTGGCAAAAACAAGTGTAACCTTTCATAAACTGACACTTCTATGTTTTGCACTTTTTCCATTTATACTACTAAAAACTTTTAAGTCTTTGTCAGTTAAATTGACTATAACCTTTAGTATGATATTGTTATCCTTGTTTTACAATATACATAAATCTGGGTTTCTGTGGTCTATAAGGCAGTGATTTATGGACAATAATTTAAATTATTTCAGCAATGAAATTGGTCAAATGATCAAATTAAAAACCACAAAATAAATTAAAAATTACAGAACACATTGAGGTGATATTTTATACCATAAATATTTATAATTTTAGATAAATAAACCATTGTGACTTTTAAAAAATTTATTCAGGTAACATTACATTTTTTATAATGTCCAAATTTATGTATTTTTTTAAGATTTTATTTATTTATTTTTAGATAGGGAAGGGAGGGAGAAAGAGAGAGAGAGAAACATCAATGTGTGGTTGCTAGGGGCCATGGCCGACAACCCAGGCATATGCCCTGACTGAGAATCAAACTTGCGATGCTTTGGTTTACAGCCCGCGCTCAATCCATTGAGCTATGCCAGCCAGGGCTATTAAGGTAACTTTAAGTCATACTCAAGATCATACCAAGAAATTCACCTTGGTAATTATCATTATGGTTAAAATGAAAAACAAACAAACAAAACTAGTATCAATTGTACGTGCATCAGTCTATATATGTAGCTAGATTCAGAAAATATCTTCATCTCTTCAACTCCCGAAATATCTCTGTGCTCTGTGATATAAACAGTCCTACATGTTTCAACAATGTCATGCAGTTTTGAGTTCTCATATCGTTCTCATCCCTGGATGCTCTTTCTGTCTTCATTCATACTCATTTAAGTTTGTTAATGCAACTCTTTGAGCATGGTATAGATTTGAACATAGTCTATTTGGTGTAACTGAAGTATCATAAACAAGCATCAAATGTTATCCTTGAATATAAATGCATATTTAGAAACATCAAATCCCTGTGTTTCCTAATGTCCAAACACTGAAACAAAAAGCTGAGAAAAATGTATGCAGAGGAAGTTAATCTGCACTTGAATCTTATTCTAATTAAAAATCTTATGTGTCATAACAATAATGTATTGTTTTGACTAAACTAATTTAAAACTTTAATTATGACAAAATTTGAAAATTATATACCTTGCTTGTTCACAAAAGTGGTGTTAAGACTCTTCTGCTTACATACACTTGGAGGTTGGTTGTATATGTTTATACTGCTTTAGTGCAGTTTTCTCTATATAATAGGTGAATATGTTGTGTCAGGAACAGGCTTAAATATTCAATTTTTCCTTCTCTTCTCCCTTAAAAAACCTGATCTCACTCCTTGATGCTACTGCCAGGTCAGGAAGAAGACTCGTGAGGTCAAGCAGGAGTCTTGCTCCTACCCTATGTATTTTTTGTCTTCCTTACTTTGTACTTGGTCAGTCTGGCTTAGCACTTCTAAATACTGTTAATCTTCAAAGGCCTAAGTGTCCATAAGTGAATTGTAGTTTATTTCAAGACTCAAGGGCGAGTAGTTTACTTCTCCAAATAATAGCAAGCATTTATTGTGCAGAATCTTAAAACTGTTTCAAGTGTTTTTCTGGAATTGTTTCTATAAGGTTCATAACTCTATGAGGTAATGTGGTGGCCACAAACACTCACCTAATGTGCCCCAACTGGAGGAAGCATAGTTGTCACTGGACTCTGGCTATCAAGGTCTGAAATCCATCTATGTGTTTGAGACAAACTCATACTTTCTCAGGCTGCTCCCAGACAGTAACTGAGCTCAGCAGGGATACTTTTTAGACCCATTCTCAGAAGACTTAAAATACCTCTGCAGACTCCTCAAGAGTTGTACAGAAACTTCCTGCATTGCACAGTCATTTATGAATCTTCTACCTAATCTACCGTCTTTTCCCCCTCCTTATTTCTGGATCAGACGTCAGTTGTGTTTAGATGACTGTTCCAGTCTCATGAAGCTCTCTCTCCAATTTCTAACATTGTTGTGAGTTTAAATTTTCTCCATACTTACCCCTAAGATGATTCAGCACATGTATATTATACCACTAACCTAATTGCTATACCATGGCAGACATGAAGTTAAACAATCAATCCAAAATTACTGGTTTAAAAAAACTACAGATCTGGAACTATATCATGTTCCCCAAAGGGAAGTCATCATAGGTATTACCAAATATTGCAGCAGTAACTTTTAAGGAAGAATGCTTGTGAGTTGAATCTTAGGATCTCTAAGCAGATTGAAATACTATGTATAATGTCCATCTACATTGTACATAGTAGGAGTATTGTGTTGTGTAAAATATCAATGTTCCAGAATTTTTAGAACTAATACAGCAACCCTTATATTCCCATCATCTTTTTATTTTTTCATTGTCTCATTTCATTTTTTCAGTAGAACAAGGGCTCACAGTGACCACATGTAGGCCATAAGACACTATCCTTGTGAGAGTGGGTCTGTAATTTTAATGTATTGAATACAGTGCACATATATTCATTTACTTTTAGTACATGATATACTTTAACAAGAGGAGAGATATTTGAATTCTCATTTGAGGAAATGTTCCTTAAGTTGCAGAGAAAGGGAAAGGGAGAGGGATAAAGAGAAACATTAATGTGAGAGAAAAACATCAGTCAGCTGTCCTTTGTATGCTCCACAACTAAAGGATCAAACTTGTGACCTAGGCAAGTGCCCTGACCAAGAATCAAACTGGTGACTTTTTGGTATGTGGAAGGGCACTCCAACCAACTGAGCCACATTGGCCAGGGCTCATTTACATTTTTAACTTCGGTGTATCTTTTAGATATTTATTCATTAAAACATTCTATTAAACTATATTTACAATTCTACCCTTAATTATTTAGTCAATACATTTTTAACAAATGAGAAAACTAAGGACCAATTTGCATATATATTCAGTTTGTGGTCTGTCACTAATTTACATGATATTAAAATCTTCTAGCAATCATGGATACATTTTCCTTTTAAACAAAAAAGGGACATGTTTTCTTTTGTTGCCTAATTAAAGGGAATATGAACTCATTTTGTTGTTCAGCCAATGCATACTGAAAATTTCTACATGGTTACAATACAATGCATATTTTTCTTATTTAAGATAATCAACTTCAATAAAAGAGGCAACTTTTATTATGAATTTACACTTACTGTAATTTGTTGAAAGTTTCATAACAAGTATGATGTTGTTATTGATTTAAGGAGAACCATTTAGGTATTATTATGTTTTTATTAAAATATTATAGTAAAATTAGAATCATATCCCATATACCTGACTACAATTATTTATAATAAGTTATTATATAATATAAATATTTTAATAGATCACTTCTTTTTGGCTAGTATTCATCTAATTCACTTGAGAAATACTGCCTTAGATGATGGTACAAATTTCAAATAAGAAGCCATACTCATTGTAAAGAAATATATAACTTCTAGTTAATAACATGGCCATTAATCCTGAATATTAATCTATCCTTTTGGCATGTTAAATCAATACTATTCATTTGATGTAAATAAAAGAGTTCCGGGAATAAGACCTTGAAGATCTAGAGAATGTAATAAATATTTAGTATTGAAAAATATATGGGTGAGTGTTATAAAAAGGATAATAGGAGACATGAGTTATTGAATTAGTGAGCTCTGATTAAAGCATGAAAATAAATAACAGCCTTATTCTTTCTTTCATCTCTGATCTTTTATCACTTTTACAAATTTTATAATATAAGTAATGATCCTGGAAAATAAAAACAAATGGGGAGAAAAAATAAATTGTCAAGAGGCAACATGAGTACTCTTTGTCTGAATCAAAACTATGAATATATGCAGAAAGGTAGGAAGTTATTCGACAGAATGAATAACAACACATAGCAAACTATTATTAAACATTTTTCATTCATTAACATTGAGTGCAAATTCTGGTAGATGGTAGTGTTCCTCTGAAAAATGTTCTGATATTTATTTACACATAAACATCATTTTATTGCTTTGATGCATTGTTTTGTCTTCATTCATGGGTGGATGGTTTGAGTCAACTGTGGTTCAACAACATTTGTATTTTTACTCCTCAGCACTTAAAAAATAAACATATTTGAATTCATTAGCAAACTACAATTTATGGTTTGTAATATTGTATTTTGAACAAATGATGTTAGATAAAATTCTAATAAATTTACATAATGGAATCTATAAATGTAATGGATTAACAACATTACTGTATTTGTTGCAGTGATTTACTTTTTTATTTTAGATAGAAAAGAATGTTTTTAATTTTCCTTTAACAGATATTATGAATCATGTTGACTTTGTAGCTAAACATGTAATCAGATCTGCTCACCACTAAAGATAAAAATGTCTTACATTCCAGCCTCCAGAGGAAAAAATGCTATGTGAATTTCTATTAGATTCCTTTGAATATAATGAATGTATAGAAAATGTTTAAAACATATCAATTAGAAATTTAAAAAAAAATTACTGGAACCAAAACACAGGTTCAGCTGCTTGCTGCCATGAAAGCCAAACTCATGATGTATGTGCTGGTCCAAGGACAAGAGGTTCATTCAGGTGCCAGGACCTGAAAGAATAGTGGATCCTGTCTTGAAGACCAGTCCTGCCTTCCTGCTCAAGTCCCTGGTAATTATAAGAAGGGTAGAAAGTGCTTCCCCCCACCTCCCATCTAATTATCTTGATAGCTTTTGGCACTCTCAAGCCCTGCCCATTAATCTTTCTAGCTTTTAACAGGTTCAGTGTAAGAACATCCCCCTAAGCCATCTTGGCCAATGGAGATTTCTTGGCTTCCTCATTGTCTATGGGTATCAGGGTCAAGGGCAAGTTGCAGGACCTGCTGTCAGAAAGGCAGGAGAAGCCACAATCCTCAGCCCAGCTCTCCATGCTAGAAACGGTGCCTGGAGATCGAGGGAAACTAGTTGGAGTCCAGGAGGCACCTTTGGATCCCGGCGCTGGAGGGCACTCTGTGCGGCCTCCACATGGACCCTGTGAGGGCTGCAGGTCCTCAGTGGCCAGCTGAACCTGAGTTCACCCTCTTGCGGTTGCCCACCCTCCAAATGACTTTATTATGTAACATTACTAAATATGTTATATTATTTCTAATATCTAAATATAATCATCATCATCATCATAATGGTGTCAAACAAAAGTAAAAATATATACAGTCATACAAGACCATTATTGGCCTCATACTTTTTAAATACGTAAACAATGTAAAGACTGCAGACTTTGTTTTTAACTAATTATATTGAAAATAGTAATTCCCCTTATTGCTATCCACTTTTGCAGCAATGTCTGTTATAACATATTTTATTAAAAACTACATCAGTTTAAATTCTCTGAATTCTGGGAAATGCATAGATAGTTGCATATACCTGAAAATGATTAGGAAACTGAAAAAACTACATACATGTGACTTTGAGTTCTAAATGGATGATTAAACACAAACGATTACCTTTGTGTTGGTCAAGGTTTTAAATTAAGAAGTAATTATTATAAAAATGAAAGAAACAAAAGAATAATTGAATTAAAATATAGCACTTTAAGGAAATCACTAGCATGCAGATAGTGAGGAGGTTTGGGTGGCATAAAACTGATGATTTTGTTAATAAAATCCAATGGAGCTGAGAAAAACAATTGCATTCAAATGAAAATATTGATTACTAAAAAAGTCATTTCTTTTTCATTGTGACACCAAATATAGAGCCTGGAATTTTGGTAGGCTGCACAGATAAATGAGTATGGGACAGAACAGCTTTGATAAAGAAAAAAAAAACATTTTCTAACTTTAATACATAAATAACTCTCTTAAGTAGATTTTTTTTACAAAGTGATCTTGTGATACAGAATGTAATAGTGCCCAAGTAACTTAAACCACCAAAAGAGAGAAGGAGCTTTTGTTACTACTCTTATACTAAAAAATAAATATACATGCTGAGAAGGATGAGCACAGTATTCTTCAAAAAATGTAAAATCTACATTCAGTTATGAGAAAATAATCAGATAATCTGAAATTGGTTGACATTCCTCCAAATTGATCTGTGCTCTTCAGAAATGCCTGGTTCATGAAAGAGAGAGAAAGGCTTCAGAACTTTTCCAGTTTAAAGCAAAGCAAGTAAACCTAGCAAGCAAATGCAAAATGTAGTGTTAGATTGTACACTACTTGGGGAGAAAATTCTTTAAAGCATAATTTTAAGATAAATAGCAAATTTTGAATATGGTTACAAATTAGAAAATCAAATAAAATGTATCTAGGTAATATTAGATTATTTTTAATTTACCGTGCTTTTGTAAAGAATGGTTTTGGATCTGGGAGAGAACTTATACTAAATTCATGGGAATACTTACAAGTAGGATAATAATGTTAATGATAATGACAGTAATATTATTTTTCTATATAGAGATAGATGATAGAGCACATGTGACAAAATATTGACCATTGATAAATTTATTTATTTATTTATTTATTTAATTGTTGTTCAAGTGTAGTTGTTTCCATTTCCTCCCCACACATCCCTCCTCCAGATTCCCACCCCGGATTCCCACCCTCTATCCTACCCCCTTTGGCTTTGTCCATGTATCTTTTTATACATGATTCTTAATGACCCTTCCTCTATTTTCTCCCATTATCCCTCTTTCCCCTCCCCTCTGGTTACTGTCACATATTTTCTTTATTTCAAAGCCTCCGGTTGTATTTTGTTTGCTTGCTTGTTTTGTTAATTAGGTTACACTTACAGGTGAGATCATGTGGTATTTGTCTTTTACTATCTGGCTTAATGCATATCCACTCTGCATAATGCTCTCCAGTTCCATCCATGGGGTCATGAAGGTTAGAAGTTCCTTCTTTCTTTCTGTTGCATAGTATTCCATTGTGTAAATGTACCATTGTTGTTGTTTTTTTATCCACTCATTTACTGATGGGCACTTAGGCTGCTTCCAGCATTTGGCTATTGTAAATTGTGCTGCTATGAACATTGTGGTGTGTAGGTTCTTTCAAATTGGTGTTTCAGGATTCTTAGGGCATAATCCCAGGAGTGGAATTGCCAGATAAAAAGGCAGTTCCACTTTTTATTTTCTGAGGAAATCCCATACTATTTTCCATATATCCCGAGGTATCATTTACAAATATATTTTTGATCCCGAGGTATCATTTACAAATATATTTTCCCATATGGTTGGTTCCCTTTTCATTTCGTTGATGTTTTCTTTAGCTGTGCAGAAGCTTTTCATTCTGACGTAGTCCTGTTTATTTATTCTTTCCTTTATGTTCTTTGCTTTAGCAGACATATCAGTGAAAATATTACTATTTAAAATATCTTAGATTTCCTGCCTATGTTCTCCTCTAGGACTTTTATGGTCTCGCAATGTATATTTAAATCTTTTATCCACCTTGAGTTTATTTTTGTGTATGGCATAAGTTGGTGGTCAAGTTTCATTTTTTGCATGTAGCTGTCCAGATCTCCTAACACCATTTGTTGAAGAGTCTATTTTTACTCCATTTTAACTTTTGCCCCCTTTGTTTAATATTAATTAACCATAGAGATGTGGGTTTATTTCTGTACTCTCTATTCTGTCCCACTGATTTATGTTTCTGTTCTTATGCCAGTTTCAGACTCTTTTGATTACTGTGGTCTTGTGATATAGTTTGATGTCAGGTATTGTGGTCCCTCCTACTTTGTTCTTTCTCAACATTGCTGTAGCCATTCTGGGTTCTTTATGGCTCCATATAAATTTTTGAAATGTTTGTTCTATATCTGTGAAATAGGTCATTGGTATTTTAACAAGGATTGCGTTGAATCTATAAATTGCTGTGGGTAGTATGGAAATTTTGATGATGTTAATTCTTCCAATCCATGAGCATGGTTTAGATGAAAAATAGACAAACCTACTTGGATTTTTCACAATGATTTGTTTCAAAATAGAAAAAACAAAAACAAAAACAAATAACTACCCAGACATTTTGAAGCACTGTGTTTCAAAATAAACTTCATACTGCTAATGATGAAGATAAATCAACAGTAGTTTCAAGCTTTGCTGCACTATCCCTTTAACTGGGTTGACAGAGAGAAACATGTGAGAATGTGTTAACCTTTTAATGAAGACTGTTAGTGGTATCCTAGCATGGACTAATACCAGTACTGCATATAAACATAATCATAATGGAGAGTAGCAAGATTTGCATAGATTCTTGAAAAGAAACAATGACATTTTCAGATATTATCAAGTAGCCCTTTTGATGTTCATTTTGACAAACTTTCATTATAAGCATATCATGGATATGTAGGCTATGTTTCCAGTGTTTTGTTGACACATAAGTATACATAAGTATACATTAGTACATAACTGATGAGTAGCTGATGACTTTTTACAAACTCAACACACCTGTGTAAGTTCCCAGCTCAAAATAATGCATTGTACTGGCCCTCAGAGGAGGGGAAACACATATACAAAATAAAAACGGTAAAATAAACTCTAAACTGCACTGTTTGGCCTGAGGCAAAGCTCAAGTGTCCCAGCAGAATACTTTTAGACAGGAGTAAAGAAACAAGCCTTATATTTTCCCCTTGGAAAGCAGGATTTAGAAGACATTATTTAAAGTTCCCTTCTGTCTCTTGTCCCCATTGGCTGATGATTATTCACCAGGGAGTTGACGCTCCTAGAATTTTGGAACATATCATTTTTCCCTTCACATCTACTGAGAAGCCAAATCCCAGCCCTTACATTTTAGAAGTAGCAGGTAAACCTAAAAATAATATGTTATCTAATGGGGAAAAAAGTAAGAACAAATGAGGTCAAGGACATTTAGGATGATTGATAAGATGATTCAAATACATATAAAGCAACCAAATAGTCTAGCTGAAACTGGCAACTACAAATAAAAAGGAAAGATACAGCTTCCTGGCTATAAAGCTATGATCTTGAAGCATAATATAAAACAGTAGGCAATAGCAATTGAAACATCTCTCAAGCTAGATTAAGAAAAATAAACTATATAAATATTTTGTCAAAGAGAATAATGAGCTGAAAAATATACACATTGTGAGTGGGCATAGTTGACTAATGAAGTTTACTTGGGTTTCTTAACAAAAAAATAAATAAATCCAGAGGTTGGTGGTTCAGGGATTTGTGTGGTGCTCAGCTATGTTCCTTGGTTCCTTCATGTTTGTTGTGCTTGAGGATCTTTGAAAATCTTGGATCTGAGAGTTTATACACTCAATAAAATCTATACAGCTTTTTTGCCGGTATTTCTTCAAGCATTCTTTTTATCTCCCCCTCTATATTCCCTTTGGGACTTCAATTATGCTTGTATATTAGGTCATTTGAAAATATTCCACTGATGAATGATTCTGTGTTCATTGTTTTCCATTTTGCATTAGGTGATTCATTTTAAATCCATTTCTCTTGCTTTGTTTTCATGACAATACATGGTGTCTTCTGCAGTGACTAATTTGCTATTTCTATCAATTATTGTTTTCATTTCTAGCAATTTGATTTGTATTATATCTTTTACTTCTGTATTTAACACAGTCAATCTTTTGTTTGCTTTTTGGCGTACAGAATAAGATTATAACCATATTAACATTTATTTTAGTCTTGATCTTTTTCTTTCTATATATTTTTTTCTTACATAGGTTTTATTTTCTTGCTGTTCTTTTTTATTTCTAGCAAGTTTTGGTTACATGGCATTTTTCACCTTGTTACTTGCAAAATATTTTCGTTCTCTAAGTTCTGTTGATCTTTGTTCTACAGTGTAGTTAAGTTTCTTGAAACTGATTCTTTTGAGGCTTGATTTTAATGTTTATAAGGTGGGAACAAAATATGCTGTTGTCTATGGCTAATTATTTACGTCTAACCAGCCAGAATACTTGTTATTTTGAGTACTTTGTCATCATGCGGTTTTCTAAATCTTCTTTGTCATTACGGATATTTCTTTCCCCTGACCAAAGTAGATTCCTGGCATATGTGCATTTATCTATACACTCACACGTACTAAACAGAAACTAGATATAGACCTTTTAATTTTTCTGTGCATCTCTCTCTTCTCTGGCATGCAAATTTGCAAACTCAAGTACCCTTGTCTCCTTGTTCTCTCTTTTCCATTTGGCACTTAGGCAATTGGTGAGGCTCCAACTGAATTCTCCCAGCTTTATGATCTGGAAGTACTCACAAGGTAATAGGCTGGGTCAATTGTAAGACTTTTTGTTTTATTTTATTTTATTTTAATTTCTAGAGATCCTTGTCCTCCATTGTCTGATTGCCATTGTCTTGAAAATGTTGTTTTAATATATTTCTACTATGTGTTCTTGAATTTAACTAGACTATCAGGAAGCTTACTAACACAGGTTGTACTTTTTAATGCCAAATAGAAATGCTTTTTACTGAAGTGAATTTGACTTGTATAGCGTTGACTGTATCAATATAGAAAACTCTAGAAAATGAATTGTTTTTCAGTAGAAGAATGTTGTCAATGCTATTGTTACTACTATTTACTTTTATCATTATGAGAACCCATATAAAAAATCTCACAAATCTCACTTAAAAATCTCAGTATATTGAACAGTTGGCATTACTTCTGTAACTGAAGTGGTATTGATAGAAATAGTCTTTTATATGGCTCTTTTCTGTTACCTAAAAAATAGATCCAAATGTGTAACTTTACAGATCCAAATGTACAATTTGGGAAGTGATCTCCCTACTTTGCATTTTTCTGATGATTATTTTTCCTTAGTCTAAATCCTGTCAGTGATTTTTGCTCAAAATAAATGCATAGAAAGACTAAAACAGAGGAGAGAGAGATAGATTGGTAGTTGTTTGACCTTCCCTGACTTTTCTAAACTGATTTTTTGCTTGCCTGGTTCAACATTTCCCACCTGATACTTTTAGACATATCTGGTTCTATATAATTAATTTCTTGTATGCCCACCAATGAAACCTGCCAGAACGCTTTTACCCTAACAGATTTTTGGATTTGGCTACTTTCCCCAGCCATATCCTGCTGCTCCTCATCCCTCTGTATGACAGTGGCAGTGCCCTGAGGGGTCGTGCCAAATGATACGCTGATGGGAGAATAATTAAAGTCATTCAATTACAAATGTTTATGGAAGATCAAATATGTGCCAGCAACTGTGCTGTATTCTGGAGGTAAGACATGGAACCTGACAGACATTATTCTGTTTTCCCAAAATCTAGTGTCAAAACGTATCACTTGGAGTTTTCTCTTGAAATGTCTAGCCATTAGCATTACAGTAGATCTGACATAGGAAAAAATAGGACATATATTTAACTTAATGGTCTACTTTCCAGGTATGTAAAATATGGAATCACAAAATTTACTTATAGAAAATATATTGCTCTTTCACATATGATGATGATGGACATTATTTCAGCAGGGTAAACTTAAGCAACAAGTCTCCTCTTCAAAGAGAGAATCTATTAGAAAAGAGAAGATACGCAATTATCAGAAATAAACAGCTGGCCCTGGCTGGTGTGGCTCAGTGGATTGAATGCTGACCTGTGAACCAAAGGGTCACCAGTTGGATTCTCAGCCAGGACACATGATGGGGTTGCGGCCCAGGTCCCCAGTTGGGGGTGCGTGAGAGACAACCACACATTGATGTTTCCCTCCCTCTCTATCTTCCTCCCTTCCCTTCTGTCTAAAAACAAATCAATAAAATATTAAAAAAGAAATAAACAAGTGGTGTTTGTTCAAGTGAATCTTATGTGTTAGTGTCACAACCACAGTAGATTGACTGTCATTAAAGCACATAGAGATACAGAGTATTATCAATAATGTTATTAATGTTGGTATACATATTACTTTGGATCCCAAAGTTCTTGAAGAAATAACATAGTGGGTAGGTTGAGTGATAAGTGTGTTTTTCTCATAATGTCAGCAGGGACCCAGTGAGCAGGAGTTGTGGAGGACACCCTGCACTCAGAATGTTAAGTCACATATGATGCTCTGGGCCTTTATGGAAGCTGTGGGATCTCCCTTTCAGTCATCAAGAACAGCAGTTCTTGACCAAGGACCTTACTTGGTCCTACATTTAGTAAACAATTTAAAAATAGACACGACTTCGTATGAACATTGGCTGGCCCCTGCTGGCCAGATCCCTGCAGACCCCTGAACTTGTTGCCTAATGTTACACAGACAATGATTTATTTTATGAAAGGTTTCAAATCAATGCTCCTATTTGAATGACAAAGAAAATAATGCTACCTACCATGGAATTAATTAAATAGTAAATATACAATAATGTGAGATAAGATGGCAAAGAAGAAAGACAATTTCATTTCTTAGATTTATTTAAATTGTAATCTTTGATGTATGCTTATACTTCATTGTTTATATAATAAATGTTTGGATTTTTAAAAACAAAGGTTTACAGAATTTGAATTATGGTTTCATCTGGCTTCTTGGATATTTTTGTCAGAAAAAAACATTGATATGCCTAGCTACAATTCATAAAAATTCACTACCAGTCTCTGGGAGTAGAAATTGAAATGACATAACCAATATCCAGAGAGGTGATAGTAATATCCAGACTCTAGATTAGACATTCCTGATGCTATTTATTTTCTGGAAGCACTAACATGGTGTAACCCAGTTGAGAGTAATAATAGCACCAGTGATGTAACTGAAATGGTTTAGAAGAGTACAAGGGAAGAAATGAAATATTTGCAAACCATGTAATGAAAGGTGGACAGAGGAAGGGCTGTAGCAACCAAATTTTTCATATATTTGGTAGTAGATTCTATTAGTAATGCAAAAGCAAGGGAGGGAGAGCTTGAAAAACCTCTAAAATACATAAGGTAAATATGTTTAAAATATTTAAATATGTTTAAATATTTTTAAATTTAGGATGTTAATTCTTGTGGGACAAAGAATGTCATGTCTCATTGGTGCATGTCCCCTAAACCACCATTTCCCAAATGTTACTCTGAGAAAAATGACTCGGAGATCTTAGTAAAATAGAACACTGGACCATACCCTATAAGTTTCTGAATAAGTAGGACTTGAGTAGGGTGCGATGATTTGCATTTTTAGGCAAGTCACAGCTCATGCTTATGCTGTCTGTTTGCAGATGCAATGGGCACAATAACTCTATCTCACCCACCAACGATATCCATGTTCTAACTTTTAAAATTTACGAATATGTAATGTTACATGGCAAAGGGGAAATTAAGGTTGCAAGTAGAATTAAAGTAGCTCCTCAACCTGACTTTAACTTAAAGGGCTTGTTCAGAATTATCCACGTGGACACACAATGCAATCACAGAAGTCCTTAAATAGGGAAAATGGAGGGGAAAGAGTCAGAACAAGAAGAAGATGGATTCATGAAAAAAGACTGAACTGGCTACTTCAGACTTTGAAGAAGAAAGTTTAACAAGGCAAGGAACATGGCCAGCCTCTAGACTAGAAGCTGGAAAAAGCAAAGAGATAGAAGGATTCTCCTCTGGAGCCCCCAGAAAGGAGCACATCTTGCCAGCACCTTAATTTTAGTCCATTAAGACCCAGTACAAACTTCTGACATCACAACTGTAAGAAAATAAATCTGTTGATTTAAGCAAGTCATTTATCATAATGTGTTGCAACAATGAAAGAAACCTAATACAAAATATCATAATTTGATTGCAAGTTTCTAAAACATTGCAAATCTTATATTTGCAAACTTACATTGAATAGGAGCATTGAGGAATTGAGAATGATGGTGACATTGTTATCAGTAGTCTTTTCTGGAAACTATTGAACATAGGCATAATTATAAATTGCTTATTAAAACAGTGATACTGACCATATAAACCACAATACCAATTATGCTTTTTAAGGCATATTTATTCAACCACAGATGATTGTGTTGAAGATGAACTGTGTTAAAACCAAAAACAGAGGAAAGAGAGATTAACTTTCAGCTTTTTTCTCTAGGGAAATATTGAAAGCCATTTTGATTTGGTGAGCCTTCCAACATGCATTATTTGAAGAAACCCCTTAAATTAATGACATCATATATCATGTTAAAATGTGAGATGATTAACTAAAAAAAAAAAAGAAATCTTGTTTTCTCCTACAATTGGTGCCATAGATTAGCTCAGTGCCTCTCATAGTGGGGATTATAATGCAGTAGTTAATGACAAATAATACAAAGTCTATATATTTGGATACCCTGTCAATATTTGATTTTTATTATTTAAGGAAAATAAAATAAGAAAATAAATGTAATATGCACAGAATTTCCTACTGATTGCATCTTGGCATGATCCTTTCTGATGTTGTCATTGAAATATACACAATGAACGAGTTTGAGGGATGTAACTATCACAGATAAGTTCCCAATAGCTTTGTTTAGAATTAAATCAATCACACCTTCAAACATTAAACTCTGATATGCATGGTGCTGTAGTTGAAATTTTATATGGTATACTTAAATCGAAACAGACAACAAACAGACAAACAAGCAAAAATAGGGAGAATAGCACTTGGAGGACATGGGCTAGAGGTGATTGACATGATCTCTTTACTCTTTTTTCAATTTTGTGTATGCCTTCATTCAAATGAGAGGACGCCAGTGCCCGCAGTCAAATTCCTGAAGGCTCGGCTACTTTATGAATATGTAAATTCTGAAAATGAACCTCATTATAACAGAGCTGAAGGAAAAAATTATTCTTAGAGTTACCATCTTCATCAAGGAGGCTGATAGGCTGTTTTCATGCTTTGTCTACTTATGTTCCATGGCTGCCATCATTAATGTGTAGGTGCGCATAACAGAAATTAGCAGAAGATAAAATCCGTTCCAGAAAAATGGGAAAGATGGGTTTTGTCATCACTTCTTATTTAATTATACAATTTATTATCTGTATTTCTCTCCTGAGGATATTCATGCTGTCCTTCTCTTCCTTGAGTTACCAAATTTCTTACTTTCAGCTTTCTATTGCTCTTTACTCACATTCCTGGAAAAATCTAATACTTTTCCCATTAAATTAATATGTACTGACATTCTATAAATCATGGTCCTCTCATATTTTGTTTGTTGCTTTCTTTTTAATGGATGGAGTTGTGAAAGTACCCAAGTAACTAGATCCGGAGGTATTGTTTCTATTACCCAAGCAGTAGATATTTCAGATTACATTAACTTTCATACAATCTGTCTTACTAAGCATTTTTATTCAAAGAAAAATAAAGACTTTAGAAACCATAGGAGGTTCTCCCACCTTCCCAGTAGTGTCAATATCCTAGGCAATGTGTTACAGTATTTTTAATTAATTATTAGAGAACACTTCATTTAGATTGATGTCATGGAGGAAATTATAATTTTTGATAGAGTGTTATGTATGTATACACACTTTCTTAGATCCACTGTCATCCTTATCTTGTAAAGTTAGAATAACATCTAGAATTAGTAAATCATAGAAAGCTAGATTTTGTTTGAAATGGAAAGACAAGAAAAAAGAGAACATTATTGAATGTGTCTATTACCTTTTGACTCAGATGCTATTCACCTATTCACTTTTTATTAATTTAGTGAACAAGTATGTATTGAATAAATATATATTGGAGCTCTATATTTGGATTTACTAAGTTTTAGGTACAATTAGACGTGGGATTGGAGACTCTGAGTACACAGTTGGTTATAGCAGACTGGAATTTAGGGGAAAAGTTCTGGCTGGAAATATAATTTGAATCAGTTTATCCATGGTATTATAAGGATGAGCTCACTATCTACTTAAATTAAAAAGTTAGAGAGATAGGAGAATTAGTGAAAGAAACTAAAAAGAGAGGTAAATAATATTGGAGGTACAGTAGAACAATGTTTTGTCCTAGAGGCCCATAAGGACTAGTGTTTCAGGTAAAATAAAAACTAAACAATGGGCTATGGATTTTATAATGTAAACATTGAGACCATGACAAGAGCAATTTCACGGGAGAGGGATGAAAGCCTTTTTCGGTGGGATACAAGAAAAATATAAGAAAGAATTTTGAGCAAGCTACAAAGGCATCATTTCCATAAGATATTTTCTCTAAAAGAAAAGATACATCTGTAGCTGGAGCTATATATATATGGAAAGTAAGAGAAGGATCTAACATCATGTTTGCTTGCAAAGAGAATCAAAGACAGAGAGGAAAACACTAAATATGCAAGAGCAAATGAAACATCTGCAACGATATCTTTGATAAGTAGCAGAAGATGGGATTGAGGTCACTGGTCAAAGGGCTAGGCTTCATATCAAGTAAGCGACAGGTCTTATATGGCACCCAGAGTGAAATAAGAGTGTATTCACAGATGGGTGCATAAAGAAGAAAAATTAATGGTTATGCACTCATAGGTTTCATTACTGTTATGTCATCAGATGAGAGTGAGGGAGATAGAGAATAGATATCAAGTACATTATTTGAATATTTATACAAAAAACTTTACTCGATATACATATTCATTACAATGCCAACTACCAGTTTAAGGTTTGCTTTCCTTCTATTACCACTCTGCTGAGTGGTTGTCTACCTTCTAGGGACTGATTAAACAGAAAGTGTTATAATTGAAATAACATAGACTTACAAATAGAGTTCATTAACCTTTATTAACATACAGTATTTCCTACTCATTTACTCTTCCATTTCTGTCAAGTTAGTTACTCAAGCATTTTTTATCTTTATTATTTCATATATAAAATGTAAAGGAATATATTTAAATGTATTCAGTTCGTGTTTATGATAAAGTTTGAAAGTATCAAAAATAAACTAAATTTGGAAATTGGCAAAAGAGATTATAGAGTAAAACATAGGGCTTACATTTTTAATTAACATTTTACATTGTTTATTGTTAACACTATTACAGATGTCCTTCCTTCCCTCTCTTTGTCCTTCCCCCACCCAGAGCTACCCTCAACTTCACCACATTGTTTTCTGTGTCCATCAGTTATGTATATATGTTCTGTGGCTAATGTCTCCCAATAACCCCCAACCCCTCCCTTCTGAGGTCTTCCAGTCTGTTCCACACATCCATGATTCTGGTCCTGTTTCATTTGTCAGTTTATTTTGTTCATTACCTTTCACATATAAGTGAGATCATATTTGTCTTAGAAAAGATAACTCTAAAAGTTACATTTATTGCTCTTTAAAATATCACTTAATTTTTATGTCCACATTTTAGATTAACATCTCTTTATTAACTTACTTATAAATACCTAACACCTCAGATGTTCTTTGAATTGACTTTAACTTGTCTGTATTTCCCTCATTAATTAATAATGTGAAAAATGTTGGCACTTGTTTGTTTTATACTGGCAGGAGTACCATGTATTTGATTTCAAAATATATACTTCAAACTATAACACCATTTGATTCCCAGCCAGGGTACATGCCTGGGGTGCAGGCCATAACCCCCAGCAACCACACATTGATGTTTCTCTCTCTCTCTATCTCCCTCCCTTCCCTCTCTAAAAATAAATAAATAAAATCTTAAAAAAACAAAACAAAACTATAACACCAAGTAGAGTGCTTGTCACATGTTATCCAGCTGCCTTCCCAGCCCACTCCCGTATGTATCCCAATCATAGCTTTTAGCTCCTTCTATGAACAAAAATATACAGTTGAACATTTCTTACTAATATTGTATAACCTTAATACTCTACCATTAGACCAATTTAATTTATACTGGAAAAGTTATTGATAATTTATCTTGGATACATATTTAATGTATCCAATTTAATTGATCATTTAATGTGTTCCTAAAATGGAAACTGTGGTTTGATGAAAAGATTATTGGATTTGGTAAATTACAGAATTTTGTTAGAATCATGGCTAGATCATTTTGATGGCTTGAATATCAATATCTTTATTCATTAAATACTAAAAATAAACCCCCTTGGGATTTTCTCCAAAAATATACAACACACTTTCTGCCCCCTAATAGGTAGACTAATATGTTATTTGAATTCTACTGTTAGGGTTCTAAAAATGTGCATATAACCATGCTTATTATGAATCCTACCACTTAATTATGGTACTAAAATTTGGTATTTGTATCAGAATTAAACGTCCTAGTGAAAAACTCCTAAACCTTCATTTTGAGTGAGAACAAAGCCAAAACTCACCAGCTTCACAATGTCTAAAGCTCAACAGCTGACATATCATATCCCACCTCAATTCCTTCTCCTTCCATTTAATGATTCTTACCTGATGCTCTCACCATCTGTCATTTCAGAAACCCAAGCCAGTATTTACTCCTATCTCTCTTTATCCATCAATATCTTGTGGTACAGGGTTTGAAAATAAGACTAAACTTTTTTCTTTTACTTTGAAAATCTGGTAAAGTTTGGACCACAAATTTGCCTCCTACTATTCTCTTGTAGGTAAGGTCCTCTAGCCAGGAAAAGCTTTCTTCCACAGGAAGGAGGCACATTGACTACATAGTCCTTAATATCAAATTACAGTTCCTGCCCACTTCCAGAATTATTCAGTCATGTCCTCCCTCTTATTATTGTAAAGCCTGCTTCCTGCAGGTCCTACTTGTTCACTCTGCTCTAGAGTGAAACCCCCATGTTGCCCTGAGGAGGCTTCCTTTCCTACACCCCAGCCTGTGAGTAAAAGTGACTAATAACCAGCTGTCAATCCTGTCTAATGTAGGGTGTTGTAATCCACCAATGTAAGGTAGGGTCCCACCCTGACCAATGGGGTGAGAAGGAGATGTATAAAATACATGTTTTCAAACATCACATTTCCCTCATTTCCTTTCTTTTCTCTCTCCTTTATCCCTCTATTCTTGTATATATCTTTTCACCCAATTAACATTAGTTCTATTTACGACTCAAGGGACCTGAAAATATTAGTAAGTCATCAATGCCAAATATTGTGCTATGAGAAATTTCAATTTTTTTTTCTGAAATATTCCTTAAACATATATTTTCTAACTTTCTTTCACTTCTACCTTAATATGGTTCCCATATATATTTAAGTGCATTATGATTTTCAAGTACACTGACAAGGCTAGAGGAAAAATGTGGTCCCTGTACATGTTTAAAATGTGTTCAGTTTTTCAAACACACAGACAAGATTGGAGGAAAAGTGGTAACTACTCATAAATCTACTATCTTCCTTAATCACATGATCATATGACCTAGTTCATTCCATTTGTTTTTATTAAACCTTACTTTTGCCAAGAATTGTTAAAACTATTGGAGACAGTGTAGTAAAAATCAAAGTAAATCCAAATGCAATATAAAACAAAAACAAAATAAAACAAAAAAAATCATTGTTTTCATGGTACATTGTAGTGGGGTGAAAAATAAAGTAAAAAGCAAATAAATGTTAAAATGAAGTATAAAAAACCAAAATCAAAACAAAAAAAAAAAAGTGCATAATACATCATTAGGATAATTTCTCTGCTGAAAAGTAATGTAAGAAGATACATAGAAAAATAAGGATAACAGTTGATTTGGGGTGGTCAATGCATTGAGTTACATTTGGACTGAACTTTGAAAGCTGTGCATGAGTGGTTCTGGAAGATATACGGGAGAGAGAAATCAAGTCATCATTTTCAAAAACTATGTAAACGTGACATGACCAAGGAGTGAGAAGAAGGCCGGTACGTCTAGGGAGAGTGCGCCGGTGGCCAGAGTTGACAGGTAATGACGGCAGAGAAAGAACAGGTGGCCAGATCAGATGGAAGTTTGGAGAAGAATCAAAATCTTTGGTCATAAGAAGGTTGGGCCTAAACATATTTAACCTAAACATATTTATATTTAAGAAGGAACTATTTGCCTGCTCGTAGAAATAGTGTGTAGGAGCAAAGATAAAAGCAAGGAGACCAATTAGAGTGGTGAATCGAACTATACTGATAACTATTGAATTATCCTGGAAAAAAATGAAGAATTGATTTGACAAAAATAACTCATTTTAGGGAATGTATTTAAAGTTTTCTCTGTTGAAAGCATTAAGAAAATTGTTCTATTTTTAGCTATATATGTATATATGATATATATTTGTATAATATTTAGTGTAATTTAACAACAAAGAAGAAATAAGTGACTGAAAAAGTAGATAGATATTGTAATACAAATTTTCATGTGAGTTTCAATTACTTTGAACTTTTAAGAGGCTTGTTAAGATAATTACTGCTTATGATCCCTGAAGACCTTCTTCATTAAATATTGTTAAAATATTCACTGTACTTATTTTCAAATTTATAGAACTACTATTGTTAAGTCTCTGTTTATCTTCTATATCTTCTTTTGAGATAATATATGTAACATATTTTATAAGAAACATGAGAAATTATTTAGATAATGACATTAAAAATGATAGTTTAATAGTACTTATAATTCTAACTTTAAGATAAACAGGTATTTTCTCATGGGACTCTTCTGAAAACACACACAGGCTTTGCTCTGTGGAATTTAGCCTCCTGATGCTAACAAGGGTGCCATGGAAATGGACATTCCCTATCACAATGCAGTATTTTTAGTACCTTGGTTTTGGAACTGAAACAATTGTCCTTGGGTAAAAATGAATCTATAGTATTTGTTGCAGAGAGTTCAAAATAGTATGTTACACGGTATAAGTAATTAAAACTCATATCTAAAATAAATATGTTTAGTATTTATTTACACATTAAATATGTTTATCATCAGCCATCAATTTATATAAGAATCCTTAAAATTAGAGAAGTGTAAATAATTAGCACACAAGGAAGCTGCTAAACATTTTGAAAGACAATTTTGATCAAAGATAGCAATTTTATTTAGGCCATTCCAATTTCAGCTCAGATATTGCCAAAATATTTTTTTAAATTGTAGAAAATGATCTTGAGAAAAAAAAAATTTTAAAAAGTCTGGGAAAACTTTATTGCAAGAAACTGAAATCATGTAATTAGTCACATTTGCAACAATTTTTAAATATTTACAATCACTATATAAATATGCTATAATAATTTCATTGTGGCAAAAGCAAAATTCTGTATGAATTTTATTAAATTGTGTTGGCCAAAGCAAAATGTATAATTAACTAGAATTTCAATATTGAAGCATTTAATATTTATGTTGGATATCTACCACTTTCTTAACCCATGTTATTAATTATGCATCTTTTATATTTGAATATCACATAATATAAAATAGAAATAAAAACAATATAGAGAAAAACATTACTTCAATTAAAAAACCTTTATTTTGTAAGTAGAATAAGTGAAGTGATATCTGCCTGTTTTTTATCACCCAAGTATATAGCTCTTATTAGCATTGCTATGGCCCTCCCAACTCACCACTCTGTTACAAAAGAAGAAAAACAAGTTTGGTTTTCAACAAATAAAGGAAACAAATACATATTGTTTACCTTCTTAATAATTATATTTTAAAAGCTTATATGGACTTTCAAGGTGCTTTTCTTGCAATATCAACCCCAATTTATCCAATGTTTAAGTTTTAAATACAAAATTAGAACTTATAATTTAAATTTATAATTAATTATACAAGGTAATTATACAGGAGGTGCTTGGCCTTTCACCTGTTATAATATTTCTACTTTGGAAAACTATTGCATATTTTGTTAAAATTATGTTCTAATCCACTGCAGTGCCCTATTTAAATGTACTCTAAGAAGAATTAACTTTTTCTGTTTCTGTGCTCTAAAATTATTTTTATACCTTTACTAGAACACTGGTCTTCACAAAAACTTAGAATCTGTATTCTGTTTGGGCCTGCCTTAATCACTTTCTTCATGATATAAACTATTTGGGAGTTGATTCTTCATTGTTTTTAAACTTTGGATTATCCCCATGACATCAGCATAATTAATGCTTAGTTGTACAAAAACAAGTAGTTAATGTACAACATGTCTCTTGCATCACATTAAAATGTCGCCATGTCCCTTGTCCCGATAAAATATATAATTCTCAAGAGAGATATAGTTTCATACAAGTGTAGTTATAAATGTCCTAGATATAACTAGGAATAGTAATTAATTTTAATAAGGCATATAATGGGAAGGACTAACATTTAAGAATTTGAAGTCAAGATAGGACGAAATATATTCAATCAAAGAATGGGAACTTTAAGAATCAGTTTTTAATTAAGTTCTATTAATTTTGAGGCTCAAAAATGTTTAAATATGATATAAATATTGTTACATTGTATTCATAAGCAAAACAGAAAATTAATTAAAATTACTTGTAAGCACATAAAATATTTTCATGAAGGATGGTTCATATTTGACATTTTTCTTTTGTTTATGTAATATACTACCTATGAATATTTGAGAACTATCTTAACTCTACCTTTGGAGAAATTAAATAAACTATATAAGATGAAAGAAAAAAGAAGGAAGGAAGGGAGAGAGGGAGGAAGGAAGGAGGGAAAGAAAGAAGGAAAGAAGAGAGATGAAGGGAGGGAAGCAGGAAGAAGGAAATGAAAAAGAAGGATGAATCTAAAATGTTGGACTCTGAAAATTATCTTTCTACCTTCTCAAATGACTATCTACCACATTTGTTTTGGACTTTTTAAAATTCAAATTTACTTTAAAAAATCAAATTGAGAAATATGGTATTCCTTTAATTTTTTTTTTTTGGCATACACATACAATTAATTGCTCTCTTACCTCAAATCTCTAAATCACTTATACTCAGTGTGAGGTTTTTTTCTCAGAGTATTTGTTTGTCCCCTTACTCTCTTCTTTCATTTTTTCTATGCCAGTACATAATATTGTAGGTACTTTGGGCCATGAAATTAATTCTTCTGAAACATAAAATTTTCCACATGCAGAAAAAAATATTTCTTTTTTTAAAAAAGATTTTATTTATTTATTTTTAGAGAGGGAAGGGAGGGAGAAAGAGAGAAACATCAATGTGTGGTTACGGGGGGTCATGGCCTGCAACCCATGCACGTACCCTGACTGGGAATCGAACCTGTGACACTTTGCTTCGCAGCCCGTGCTCAATCCACTGAGCTATGCCAACCAGGGCCAGAAAAAAATACTTCTTATAACTCTACTCCTATTTCTGAAATCAAAAGCCATAATTCGGTTGCTCCTTTTCTCTGTATCTCCTGTGACAATTTGCTACTTGGAGACTTGGCAGATCCTACTTCTGTGGTCAAATGAAAAAGGAGTAAATAAAAAATGTGTATGTTAATATTTCACATTTATAATGCATAATACTAAAGCTACTAACTAGTTTTTATTTCTTATCAGAATATGCAGGATAAAAATCATCTCTTCATGTTCTCAAATGCTTGCTTTGTTTTTACTGGCCAAAAGTCATGTATCAAGTACAAAAGTAAATTGTAGAAGTTAGAGACAGAGCAAATCAATGATAACTAGTGTGCAACTAGAGGACGGAAAAAGCATACATATCTTGCATCCAAATGACTTAAGAGTACTGAAATATCTTCTTTTTGTCCTGTGTCACACCATTCCTCAAAAATCAGTGCTGTAGAACTGCACTGATGCCACCATCACCCTCTACTACCCAGAGCCTTCATTGGTAGAACCAAAGCTGTGGTTCTACCAATAAGCCTAACAAGCTTAATATCCAGCTCTTCTATTGGAGACCAAGATAGCTGCAAATGCTATAGGTCTTTCTCTTCGGTCATTCCCTTTCGCTCATCCAATCCTCACTGCTCTTTCCTCCATGTTTCCGGGTTTCCCCCCTCCCCCGCCCACCCGCCAAGTACCACCTGAAAAAATTCTTTCTGCCCACTTATCCTAAGTGAAAAAAATTATTCTATCCAGAAGACAACATCACCTCTATAAGCAAACAAATTAAAGTTTTCCTTTTCTATTGTAGGGTTTGCTTTGTAATTTTCATAACCCTTGAATTTGAATTTAGTGTAGAATTCCTTGTTTGTCTTCAATGTTATTTTTATAGCATTCTTTTCCTTTCCAATTATACTATGCAAATATTGAGATGAAAACCCAGCTTTAAGTTGCATGTTATGACCTTCCTCTTCCTGTTTTTAATATGTCAAACTAATATCTTTCTCTGTTAATGTTGGTCTATAATAGCAATTGACTTGCATGTTTTTTCTATACCTGAAATCATGCCATCATTCTCAGGCAATTTCACTGCAATATCCATTTGGATGAACATTGATATACTCACCTAAGCTGACTCTTGATTTGCCTTCCACCAATGATATTTTCTCTCCTCTCCAATAATTCAGATTCTTATGAGTATATCCTGGCTTTATTGGCAATAAAATATCACTTCAAAATCAGTAATTTAAACATGTCCTCAAGTATCTTTTCTGGTCAGCTAGCTTCATGACAGTCTTCTAATCACTAGTTTCCCTCCTTGTTTTCAATTTTCTCCTTGTCTGGCAAAGATTCTTTGGTCCACAGATATCATGAAAAAATTTGGAATACTGTAAAGTTACTTCCTTTTCCTTCCTTCTGTTATATTCAACAAAACAGAGATAAAACAAAAATTATGTTGATTCTTATCTACAATTTCATTGTGAATGTGAGACCCAAATATCCATTTCTTAATTAGATTAGTATGCCACATATAAATGAAAGTAAAATGCAAATTGTTTAACAGAATTATAATTCAATGATGTATATGTATATATGTATGTGTGTGTGTGTGTGTGTGTGTTTATATAAATTAGTGTAAAATTCATTATACCTAAATAGGGAAGAATATTCTGGAGTTACATAAATTATAAACTCACTAAATAGTAAAGCATACATTGTCAGCAAACAGAATAAGATATATCTTTAATTTATTTAGTAAATAAATTAATAAATATGTCCCTTGTAGACCTTGGAAGCACTACTTAGACAAATCAATTGTATTTTAGTTACAATTGTTGACTACATGATGTCAAGAAATATTAGCACTTCAAATGACGAATGTTTTATTGTTTACTGTTTTATTGTTGTTCAAGTACAGTTGTCTCCATTTTTCCCCCACCACTCTCCCTTTCCTTACCCACCCCTCTGTCCCTCCCTCCTACATTCACTCCTACTTCCTCCCATTGTCTTTGTCCATGGGTCCTTCATACATGTTCCTTGATGACCCTTTGAATGAAGAATTTCTTAAATAACATAAGGATCCATCTTGTTGAGTTTTAATTGTTTTTTCTCTGGAAACATTTTTTTACTGCTTTACATATAATTCATAAAATCATATTGTTTTAACAGTTAACTCTCTTCCCCATCTTCTTCTCACTATAGCCAATTCTTTCATTTACACCCATAATTACATATTGAAAATTCTAAGCCATAAGGAGTGTAGGTTTATTAGACTACACACATGAGCTTTTAAAAACATTCTAGATTGGCCAATTTGTCAAAGTCACCACTACTTTCCCATTAGCAGACTTCAGCAAAACCATGTGCAAATAAGAAATCATCTATTTAACCTAAGTAAGAAATTCTATGTGATCCGAGTATTCACTACTCCTTCTCCTCATCACCTCAGAAGTTATCCCAAAATACTTTAAAATTTTAAACATAAATTCCCTTTGGATCTCAGAGCTCACATCACAAAAATGTAGCTAAAATCTGGACTAGGATAGAAACAAGCTGTGTCAATGACAAAGCTGGTCTTTAAACACCACTTCTAGATTTCACTGCCTGTCATTTTCGGTATCCTGTTTGCTTATTTGGAATTGAAGCACTGTCTCCAGGGGTTGCTATTAAATGTATAGGTGATACCTAGATTTTAAATAATATTACATGTTTTTAAAGATATATTACTTGGTTAAATACATACAGAAAATAAAGAGCACATATAAAGAAAATATGCTACACATATAAAAGTTTTTGTATGTATTCAAAATAATCAATTTTGTTCATTTTGTCACTCTTTAAAAGTTTTGAATAAGTATATGTGGTTCCATTATTCTATGCTGTGCTGACACCACAATAATCAAGCCATGAATTTTGCTTTCAAGGAATTAGTCTGGGGAGAGAAACAGACACAGAAACAGATGTTCATGACACGTTTAATAATCTCAACAAAGTAAGTACGAAGCATTTAGAAGATGCTTTTCTTGAGTCAAACATAATTTGTTATATTTTTTAAGCAGTCCTTTAATTTAGGTTCAATTCTCATCCTTATAATTCAGAGGAGGAAATCAAGACACAGAAGCATTTTGTTCAAGGACATACAATTGCAGAATGACAAATGTGGAATTGTAATTCCATTCATGTAGAATTATAAAAGGACTGTATCTCTCTCTCCACATACACATGCATATATACATACACACATATACATGTATACATGTATGTGACACAGCCACCGACCGGCAGTGACTGAGGAATGCTGCGGATGGCTCGTCAACATGCTAGAAAAACATACACAGAAACAACCAGGTCCTGTGGGGAAGTAGGAACGGAATGGCCATTCTTTCTAGTGGTGAACACCATGGCCACTCTCCCTAGGGGAGAGCGCCCGTAAGGGAGAGAGCCCATTCTCTCGCTGGAGCAGGCTTTCTATTGGATTCATTTACATAAGAATTCAGGTAAAGCTCATTACTCATTGCCAGGAAGTAAGGATCAAACAATAGGTAACAAGGAAGTCTGAGGGCCTATTGAGCCAGCGTCAAAGAGCTGTGAAAAACTTTAAGGAACAAACTTACTTCTTTCTTGGACCCTTTCATTCAGTTGAGAGCTTTCTAAGCAAAGCAGGTTTCACAGGAATTTACATATTCTTTCTTAGGCCTGATCACCCCGGGAACCCACCCTTTCCAGCACAGGACGGCACCACCCTCTGTCATTGTTTCAAGCTTAGGTAGAGCAAGGGAACTAAGGCAACCAAGAGATAAGGAGATTTTCTCACAGACAATGAGGACTCAAGCTTTGTTAAAGCAAGCCACCGAGGGGTGAGGGTCCATCACCCCCTTTTGCAGTAGCCCCAAAGCCCTTCCTTGAGGGCCTCCCATGTGATCATGCATATCTTAGATCATTCCCCACTTGGGGAATCTTATCCGTCATTGGCTATCTGACCAAGCATTGGGGGCCAGGCAGGGTGAAGTAGAAGGAGCAGAAGTGGCGCACCTGCCAGGGAGATAAGCTTTTGTCTCCTTGCTGGCTTATGGTCCAAGGTCGTTCCCTCAGCCTTAGCCTAGGTGGGGGTTACAGCTTCTGATACCAGGCAGGGGCGTTCCCAACAGTATGTGCATATATAAACACACAGTGGTGTTGGGATGTATAAACTACACACTTGGAGAGCTAGTGGTGAATAGTTGAGACTGAGTTAGGGCATATACTTTGAAATGCCATAAAGTAAAAGAGTTAAGAAAGGGCAGAGAGTGTGAGATGGTCTCCCAAGCTGAAGAAGCAACAGAAGAAATGCTATAAAGAATTCCAAGCAGTTTTGAATTATTGTAGTATGAAAATGGAGAATGAAATGAATAAAAAGGAAAATTCTGCCAGAAGTAGACCCAGAGTTTCCATCTTCCAGATCAAAAAGATCAGGTTCAACCGGAAGAAAATAGAGAGCCCTAAAGTGTTTTATTTCAAGAGGTGAAACTGACACATTGGTACTTTACATATTCAACCTGGTGTCTTTTGTGAGATGTTTTGAGGAGGCCAAGATGAGAGAAAAAAGGAAATCTTTTGTATATTGTGTTAGCCTGTAGAATTTTAATACAACATGAAAGTGGGAACTAGTAATGGAATCTAGAGAACTGAGTGTGAGGTGGATGGCATTATATGTGGAAACTGGGATGTTTAATTGAACACCTGTGTTGAGAGAATAGTCATTCAGGATAATTTCTAGGTTTGCTTTTGTTTTTGTTTTGCATTCATTTTGAAATTCTCCAACTGAGTTTAAGATTAAAACAGAGGTATATTATATGGATCTAAGAAAAAGAGAGATGATGTATTCTGAGACAGAAGAATAATATGAGTAGTGACACTTAAGCAAATAATAAATAACTTACAGAAAGAAATGGCCATGTCATTGTGAGCAAATGGATCATGATATTTGATCAAATATTGGAAAAGACTATTTTTATTCAGGGAATGGCCAGTAAAAAAGTTTGGAAGAATGGTAATTAGGAATAAGGATGTTGTGGAGATAATGCTATAAAAAGAATTTGAGTATGAAGATTTACACTTCTGATATTTTAGTGTTTATTTAGAGTTTGTATTTTAAAATAGCTATTGTTTAGTCCTTGGAAAACTTTAATTGTTGAACCTAATTACAACATAAATAAAGAAGTAATCTAAAGTTTCCTAGGATGAATAGAGATTAAGGATAACTATAATAAATTAGTATAAAATATTATTTTCATTTTATGTGAGAGGCTTCATATTTACCATTGATACAATAAAACACTGGACAATATAGAGTATGTAAATTAGGAAAAGTAGGTGATAAGCAGTCAAAAATTAAGCAAACTTTTGTTTATATGCATTACATCTACGTCCATCAGTATAAAAGCACAGTTTATGACAGGAACACAAAATTCACACATGCTAGAAACAGGCTGCCATGATAGAGAAACTGACCATGAAGGGACCTTCAGATTTTGGCAGACAGTGAAGCCAAGGAGATAGATTAGTTACTGATTACCTCCCTGGGAGACATTTAAGCTGAGCAGTAGAGAGTAAGGTTTCAGTCACACAAAGAAGAGAGAGAAAAGCGGCCATAAGGGCACGTGCAAAAGCCCTAAGGTAGGAAAGAGTTCGCTTTTCTTGTGGGAGAGTAAGTAGCATATTGAGCCTGCAGCACAACACAGAAGGGCAGAGTTAGTAAGACCATATTGGAAAAATGGCCAGGATAGGGGTGATGTAGAACCTGTATCTTACGTAGTGGTTAAGTTTATGACATAATATATGATGGAAATAAGGGTCCCAGGAAAATCATCTTAAATTTTAAAGCAGTGTAAGGACATAAGAAGGGTCCCTATAGAAACACAGGGACTGAGAAAGTTATACATATCATAAAGATACTCAAGTCAGACATTTTCAGTATTGACCATACTTTTTTTCTTTTAAAACATTATTCTTACACTCAAAAAACAAACAAACAAACAAACAAACACACAAACATGTTTCATCTCCTCACTTTGGCAACACATATACTAAAAGTAGAGTAACACAGAAGAGATTAACATGCCCTTTGTAAGGATGACATGCATTTTTAAAGGACTCATGAACATGGACAACAGTTTCATGATTGCTGGTGGGTGGAAGGGTAGAAGGGGACTAAATGGCAATGGGAAAATCCTGATAAAGATTGAATTGAAAATGGTTTTCCTCCGTTTTTAGGAATTGCATGTTATATCATAATCTAACAGAGTGGCCAACATATTGGCGTCTCTGGGCCACACTGGAAGAAGAATTGACTTGGGCCACACATTAAGTACATTGCAACATATGATCACAAAAAATCTCACAATGTTTTAAGTAAATTTATGGTTTTGTGTTGGGCCACATTCATAGCCATCCTGGGACATGTGAGGCCTAGATAGTCATTGAGGGTTGGAGACCCCTGTAGGTATTACTTCTACCCATCACTGGTCTCAGACAGGATGGGCAGGTAAAATTTAACATATTGCTATAATAATGATTCTTGGCAGGAAAGTTTAAGAGCAATAAGCTTCAAGTGAAGAAAATGATGGGTTATATCATTTTCACTTCTTAAAATTACTGAGTGGTGCTTCCAACAAAATTAAGGAAGAATGAACATTATGGATATTGCCATTATTCCTCCAAAGTAATATTTTCTCAAAATATTGTTTTAAAGTTTGAATGGTCTCTGATAAAATTGGCAAAAACTACATTTTAAAATCTATATATGCTCATAATCTACAATTTAATAATAACATATTCTGTTCATCAATTTTCTCTTTGCCAGTGAAGAGTTTTTTTGAGGTTGAAAAGAGCTATAATTAAATCTAACTACTCTAATTAGAGTATTGGCTCTATGACATTCCACTGGGTATGGCAGTTAAGGAATAATTTTAATTTTTTAAAAAATAGGTTAGATATTTCTTATGTTTTATGGGAGTTCTAGGCTTGCTAAAAATCCCTAGTGAAATTTTTCTGTAAATGTATCATTACATTTAAAATATACTGTGCATTTTTGTGACCCAATCTTGAACTATATTTTATTCTCATCAATAATGGTCTTTTTTTCTTAAATACAACATATTTCATATATTTGGTATAATTGGTGTGAAAGGTTTATTATATATATGCTAGTTACATGTAGTTTAATCCTAAGTGTGAGGAGATAACAAATTCTATTAAGCAAGCACAGTTTGAGAGCAGTCAGCTAGCTTTATGAAAGAAAGCCATGCTCTAGATTTGGCTATTAAATATTAGTCTGTTATCCATATTTCATTCAACAATCACCACTTTCCTAACTAGCATATTAAAAAGTATAATATTGATTAAATAGTGTTTTATTAATTAGCATAATAAATATTAGAAATTGGGGCAAGTTTCAATGAAAAGTATTCAGAAATATAAATGAGCTGAAATAGCTCAGAGATACTTTTTTCTCTAATTTTTAATAATAGAGCATAAAAACCCACCCAGATCTACTCCCTGAACTCTTAGTGATAGTGACTTCATAGATTCTGTATCAAGTCTTTGTTTAAAAGACATCTTGTCAGTGTCTTGAATTGAGAGTGTGGGGGGTATCTGGAGCCATCCTTTAATCTGGGATCCTAACCTGACCACCTAATTTTCTGATCTTGAGAAAATCACTCATTCAATGACTTAGAACAGCTACTGACAAAGAAATAAATATTAAAATTCTTTTTGATAATACAATAAATTATTTGTAGTGATAATTAAAACTAAAATGAGTATCACCATGAATTGCCATTCTATATTGACATCCTTAATAGAAGCAAATTAGAATTTCATTTAAAAACCAACAATTGAGTATTCAAACATTATAATGACACATACACCCTAGCTTGAAATTTATCTTCCTACATGTACAATTTTGCATTAAGCACATACCTTTAATGTTCTTCATATTCTACTCTCACTCTGTTTTCCTTTTTCAGCTATTATTTTCAAAGAAGTAATCTGCCATGTACTCACAGCAGCCCCAGCCAAAAAGTTGTAGGATGGAAATACTTGACTTACCAATATCAAATTTAAAAGCTATAAATAATTTAAAACAAATAACATGAGAAACAAAATTAACACTCAACACACTGCCTTTTTTGCAACATATATAAATTTAAGAAAAACAGCAAGACTAACCCAGGCTGTTAGGTGTCAGAATAGCAGGTGCCCTCGAGGCAGCTGCTGTGCGTGAAAGGTGCTGCAGGGGACTTTGGAAAGGTTCAGTTTACCTTTTCTTTCTTGATTTCAGTGCTGGTTATAAGGGTATGTCTTCTTTGTGAAAAATCATCAAGCTGTACCTTAGAAGTCTCTATATGTACTAGTACTCAATAAAATGTTTAAAATTGACAAAAAAGATGAAGGTGGAAAATAACCATTGTATGATGTAATCTCAAATATTTTATTAAATCATGGACATAATTAATTAAAAACAATTGAAAATCAGTCAAAAGGGGGTGAGGAATAAGCCATATTTACAAAATGGGGATGGGGTGAGGAATAAGCCAAGAAAATTCCGGAGATAAAGGAAGTAGCAAACAGAAGCACATCAGTCAGCAAAACAGGAGCCACATATCCACTGGCATAGGACTTGATACATTCAGTAAGCATGTGCTAAATTTAGCTCATCTCCAAATTCCTTACTGCTGACTTCAACAAGTCCTCAAATTAAAATCCTAAAGAGAAAGAGTGGACTGGTGATCCCAGGTAACTTACATTACAAACACCATATAATTTCACTTGTATGTAGAATCTAAAGAATAATATAAATGAACAGATAAAACAAAAACATTCTTAGATACAGAGCACAGACTGACCGTTGCCAGAGGAGACAGAGGTTGGTGGTTGGGGGACAAAGTGACAGGGGAAGAAGTAAAAATTTGTAGCTACAAAATAGTCATGGGGATGTAAAGTATAACATAGGAAATATAGTCAATAATATTGTAATAACTATGTATAGTGCCAGGTGGGTAAAGGAAATATCAGAGAACACTTCATAAAGCTTACAATTATCTAACCACTATGTTGCACACCTAATCTAATACAAAATAATATTGAATGTAAACTATAATTGATTTTTTGAAAGTCCTTTTTATAATTGGTTTTTACTGTGTAGCATGATGTGATTTGTTTGGACATAAAGCCCAGCCAAGTTCTCACAGAGAAGGGCCATTTAGGTCCTGCAGTGGTCAAACCTTGTGCATGGGTACAAGTTTAAGCAGAAATTTCCTCATCTCATATGACAAATTAATAAAAACTAGCACACACACATTGACATTCTTGGTTTTCTTTTTAAGTTTTTTTTAAGATTTTATTTATTTATTTTTAGGGAGGGAAGGGAGGGAGAGAGAGAGAGAGAAAGAGGGAAACATCAATGTGCGGTTGCTGGGGGCTGTGGCCTGCAACCCAGGCATGTGCCCTGACTGTGAATCCAACCTCTAATGCTTTGGTTTGCAGCCTGCACTCAATCCACTGAGCTATGCCAGCCAGGGCACACATTGACATTCTTGTACATACAAGTCATCAAGCTATTTTAATAATTGTTGCAATTCCATAATTCTATATTTGTTTAAATTTTGTAGGAGATATCATATATAAAGAAAGTAAAGATTAGGTACACATACTTCAATTACGGAAGTTGGAGTAGTGTCAAAAAATAATGAATGGAGTCTATGCACTCTGAAGTGCATTTCATGTTTCCAAATGTGTTTGTGATAACATTCTTAAAATATGTGGACTTTTGAAAAGCATTCTTCTCTCTTCAAGAATATGCAAATTACAAATACAAATTATGTGTTTTCTCAGACAAATAAAAGTCTTATTTATAAGCATATTTATTTCCTTGATATTTCTAAATTTCTTTAGTCAATTGTTTCTTGTTAAACAGGTTTATTCTAATTTCAGAGAGAGTGAATGATCTTATTTTCTTCTATGGAGTTATAAAATGGTTTCATATCATCATTATTTTAAGCAAACATTTTTTTCGGGCTCTAACTCTATCTTTATTTTACATTTATTCAGCTATTATTAGTTCAATATGGCTTAGTGATATCAATTTAATACACAAAATAAGCAAAAAATAAATATACAAAAATAAATTGTACTTCCTGCAACCTATCCCTATCATGATCTGTTTTTGTCTAGATGTATAGTGAGTGTGTTTATCAGTGTCTATGTACTCACGTCTATGTTCTTCCTGAGACAAAAGAGCTATGACTATAAGGCACACGATCATTTTTCAACTTCTGAGTACGGCTCCTGGTTAAAAACCTATGGGTGATTTTTTTTTTAGCCTCAACCATGAGCTTCACTGAGCAGGCCTCGCCAGGAAAGCTAGCCTCCCTACACCAGACTTGGTACACAGTCTCTGAATGGATACGTAGTCAAGAATTCAGACCCACTTTTCGTCCTGTTCAAATTATAAACTGAGGCATAATAAAACGTTCAAGAGTTTCAGTGAAAACCGAATCAAATCAGAGACCACCAAACCGGAAGTGGTTAAGAAAGTTCCACCGACGAGAACTCAGGGGAGAACTTCATAGAGAAAAGGTAGAAGCAGGGCATCGGTGGGCCCTACCTTGATGCCTGGTGGTCGGTTTGTGATTGTTTGTCCTTCGGTTTCTGTTTCATAATCTTGAGCCATATACAAGCTTAGATTTTAGTTTATGTAAGCTACCATGACATTGGAGCCAAATTAGTCTCATGGCATTCTACTTCAATTATTTTGCCAGTCTAAGGAGGTGCATTTGTTTTGTTATTCTTTGTTGTGTGTTTTTTTTAATAGATATTGTCTATGTGGGTGATTTACATGGGGGGGAGGGAAGGGTGGCTCTCTTAATTCACAGCACACTATATTCTCACCACTTATTTCTTCCACTCACGTTCAAAGAGGACAGTCCAGTTCTCTATCTTCTTTACTCCCAAGAATTTTCCCCGGTGCTGTACACCGTTGGTTTCACTCCCTTTCATGCACATTCTCTGCTAGTGCTATGTGCTGTCAAACCTCTGACTTGTATTCAAAACTGTTGCACTTAAAGTTGGATTCTTTGGGAAGTGATGTTGCCTGATGTGTCTAAAACTTCTATTCCACTATTCTCATTTCCACTGACTCTTAATGATTCTCTTCCCCCACTCAATATCCATAGGCTTACCACAATAGCTGAAGCTACAATCAGTGGTAAGTGTGTTAGAGTTTGCCACATATTTCTATGCTTATGGGTCATTTCAAAGGCAGGTTATCCTCTATACTGCAGTAATGAAAAATGCTTTGGATGATGTGTGGATTTATTTCTATACCTTTTTGATCATATACATGTATTTTGGAGGTTGACTAGAGATTTAATTCAAGTGCTCTCCATTTTTCTGGAGCACATAGGAACTAGATTTTATAAATTTTAAGAATTATGTTATCTAAACATTTGTACATTTCCAAAATAACAATATTTTCTACTTCCTAAATCTTGAAATCAAATATTAATTTGTGTATTAGAACCATTGCTTAAAATAGTACTTCAACTCCACCACAGTTATTTCCTATATGTGCTTTCTATTTTGGTTCAGTGAAATAAAATTATAATAATTTAATTTTTCTTTTTTTTCTGATTTGTTTTTACTAAAAGAGCTTTTATATGTTGGGGCAAAATTTTAAAAACTTAGTTCATTTTTGGATAAATTGAGTTTGATATGCCGAAGATCTTCATGCCACTAACTGTAATTAATAAAATCACGTCCTAACTCTATTCTGCCATCCAATTGAAATTGCTTAGCATGAGCAAACCTATTTTCTCCTTTTGACTTCATGCTGTCACACTCTGCTGGTCTTCATTCTAGATTTCCGGTCAATGGTAATCTTTTGCAGTCTTACTTTTCTGCTTCTCTTCTTCCAGCTGTCTTCAAAATGCTGAAACTGTATAATGTTCTATCTCTGCTCTCACCTCTCTTCTTTAGTACTTTCATGTCTTTAAATAATCTCATATTCTCTTGATATAAATTACAACAAACACAGTGTTTCACATCTCCAATACAGTTGAATCTATGTCATGACATCCACGCCAATAATCTTACAACTCACATGATATTGTCACCTTATCTTGGATAATTTGCTGAAGACAACAATTTATTATTGATTAAAATAGAAATAATGTCCAATCCATTAATGTAGATTAAAATTATGTACTTTAAGCATCCTGCACACTGTCTGGCAAATAGTGGGTGATATGATTAACTGTTGGTAGTAAACATTCAATAGGCATGTTTGAGAAGTAAGGGACTGACAGTTAAGAGGCAATAATCTAAGGGAATTGATAATATGATCAATGACCAGTTATGGTTCTTGTAAAATTAATACAAAATAAAAAATAAAAGTATAGAATTGCTCTTGATCATAAGTCAATGTGATGACATCAGTAATGTAATAGTTTTAGAGTGAAATGGTAAAGCATCAGTAGTTCTTTGTCCAAAGGTAGTAACTCATGTACTAGAACTGAAAACAAGTTTTTAATTTGGAAATATAGAAACATGATCATGGCTTAAACAATAAGATAGAAATCAAAATGAGGGCACATATGCAAATTCTTTAATTAAGATAATAATAATTTTACCAAAATATTTCATTTCATAGTATACTACATAAAATAATTAAAAAAACAAACATTTTGTTTTAAAGTTGCTAGAGTGTTTAAAAATGATGATAAAATACAGTTTGCTTCCTATTTTTTAAACATCATAGGAATTCTGCTAAGAAGACTGGCAATAATTCTCAAAAATGTGATAAGAAAGTAATTAATTCATAGGATCTTTGGGCCACATAGCATTACAACCTACAACAAGAGCAACAGGAGGCTTTCTGCTGAGAGATTTTTGTTATTTTTTGTGCCTCTTGTTTTATCTCAGAGTACAAAATTTTATTTGAACCTGCCAATGTGTTGTCTTTCACTTGTATATGAATTCTTAACAGGAAAATAGAACAAATGGTAGTATAAAGTAAAAAAAAAAAAGTTCTTTTATTTTTTATAATTCCAAGCACTGAATTAAGGCATTTTAAATATTAGGGTTATTTATATATTCCAAAGTGTGAACTTTATTTCAGTATGTACATTAAAGGAGTCAAGCAATTTTTTATATGAGATCATTAACAAAGTCATATTTATTTATAGAATTTAAAATTGAATATTTATAAAGATAGTAGAGTTTTTCTCATCTAAGTAAGCAGGAAGAAATTAGTATTGAAATTAGGGATAAAAAAGAAAAGGATACCATCAAAAATAAGGAGTGAAAATTAAAAATTGGCTTAAGTGGCAATGTATCAATATTTCATCAGTGCCTAAGTAACTTATTCCTGGTTAGAATCATTGAATTTGTCAATTAACAAAATGGTGTGATTGGGGAGATATAAAGTACTAAATGTTATTTAAAAAAAAAATATTGTCCCTGACTGGTGTAGTTCAGTGGATTAAGCACAGCCTACTAATTAAAGGGTCACTAGTTTGATTACCAGTCAGGGCACATGCCTGGGTTGCAGCCAGGTACTCAGTGGGGGCCACCTGAGAAGAAATCACACATTAATGTCCCTTTCCCTCTTTTGCTCCCTTTCTTCCCCTGTCTCTAAAAATAAATAAATAAAATTTTAAAAATACTGTATTTTTCCATTACCATTTAGTCCTCTTATACCCCACTCCTGCCACAATCGCCACCCTGTTGTCCATGTCCATGAGTCTTTTTCTTTTTTGCTCAATCCCTCAACCCCTTAACCTCCTTGGTACTTAGCTGTCATCTTGCTCTCCATCTATGAATCCCTCTCTATTTTCCTTGTTAGTTCAGTTCATTAGATTCCACATATGAGTGAAATCAAATGGTATTTGTCTTTCTCTGATTGGCTAATTTCACTTCCCATGATGTTCTCCAGTCCATCCATCCTGCTGCAAAGAGTAAAATTTTCTCCTTTTTCACTGCTGAATAGTGTTCCACTGTGTAAATGTCCCAGAGTTATTTCATCCACTCATCTACTTGGGCTGCTTCCATATCTTAGTGATTAAATAATGCTGCAGTGAACATAGGGGTACTTATGTTCTTTTGAATTAGGGTTTTGGATTCCTTTGAATATATTCCAGAGTGGAATCACTGGGAGAAAACACAGATCCACTTTTAATTTGGGGGTATCTCTATACTATTTTCTCCAGTGTCTGCACCAGTCTCCATTCCCACCAACAGTGCAAAAGTGTTCCCCTTTTTTCACACCCTTGACAATACTTCTTTGTTGATTTACTGATGATAGCCATTCTGATAGGTGTGAGATAATATCTCATTGTGGTTTTAATGTACATTTCTCTGGTGATTAGTGCCATTGAGCATCTTTTCATATATGTATTGCCCATCTGTATGTCCTCTTTGGAGAAGTGTCCATTCAGGTCCTTTGCCCATTTTTTTAATTGGGTCTTTTGGGGTTTTTTATTGTTGTTGTTGAGTTTTTGAAGTGCTTTGTAAATTTTGGATAGTAACAGATGTATCTGACAGTGTCAGAAGTATCAGTGAATATGTTTTGCCATTCTGTGGGTTTTCTTTATATTTTGCATAGTAATAGCAATACTAAGAAATAAGAACAATGTTGGGTGAGTCATGTTAACAAATATGAAATTATACCATAAGGCCATAATAATCAAAACAGCATGGCACTGGCATAAAAATAGACACATAGATCAATGGAAAAGAATAGAGAGCCCATAAATAAACTCACACCTTTTTAGTCAATTAATATTCAACAGCAGCAAATGCATACAACGTACTAAGGATAGTTTATTTAATAAACAGTGTTGGGCAATTGCACAGATATGTGCAGACTAATGAAACTAGACCACCTTCTTATACCACACACAAGAATAAATTCAACATGGATTAAAGACTTGAATTTTAGCCCCAAACCATGAAAAAATCATAGAAAACATATAAACAACAGAATCTCAGGCATTGCTCATAATAATATTTTATCAGATACATCTCCACAGGCAAGGGAAATGAAATATAAACAAACAAATGGGACTATATTAAACTAAAAAGCTTCTTCACAACAGAGGAAAAACATCGATAAAATACAGTAAAAAGATAATCAAAAGATCCTTAAATGGTTAGCTTAACCTGACTTCTTGGGAGAAGGGATTTACTGAACATCTTCAAACCATTTATTAACAAAAATGCTTGGGAAAAATAAAGGTCATATATAATTTGACAATACATAATGCCAACATTTTCTCTGTCTTTCAAAACACTAAATATATTTAAAGGTGATATTGAGATGGCATTTTTCCTGGAAGTCTGTTAACACTGAAAATCTTTCTATTCCTAGCCACCAAATGGAGAAAGTTCACAAAAAACATGTGTGGGAAATATAAAATGACTAAAAAGTTAATTGTACTTATTAATATGCTTGCATGGAATTGTCAATATTAAATTAGGCTAAGTTATATTGTAAATTTTTATTTTTCTTGACTGCATACCAGAGTAGGCCCCAAAAGCAAATAATTGGGCTTTCTTTGTACCCTTTTAAAAACAGTGTGGTGGTTAGCAGAGGGAAGGGGCTGTGGGGACAATAAAGGGTAAAGGTCAAAGGAAATCCAGTATATCAATGATATGTTATAAAACTGAATACTTGAAACCTATATAATTTTTAACTGATGTTACCTCCATACATTTAATAAAAAATAAAGGACTAGTGTGTCAATATATTTATTATTTGACTGCTAATAGTAAGAAATCAAAATGAGGCATGTTGATTTTGTCTAGGACCCTTAATCAAGTCTTCTTCAGGTGGTGTGTACAGTCTCTGAGTCAGTTTGCTCCTGGGGACCGAAACTTCGCTAAGAAAAGAAAGTGGGAAGGAAACTGACTGGATATGCTTTTTAATGGAAACACCTTCAGCCCCCATACCCTTCAAATTGTGTGGAAACAAATGGAATTTTTTTAAAAAAATAAAAAAAAAAACTATGTTTAGTGTTTTCACCAAGTCCTACCCTTAAAAAAAAATCAAACACACAGAAACAAACCAGCATGGCCCCATCCACATCACCAGTCTCTAGCAGCAGCCATCATTTCTAAGAAAGGCTTTGATAACCAGGAGACTAGAAATCATGATAGATTCTGGGAGAATATAATGCCTAAAAGTAACCATGAATGAGGCCTGAAACGGAACCATGTTCCCTAGTGCATTTTTTTTCTCTCACTTCTCAAGTTATAAGAAAGTTTCCCCAAGTCCTTTCACTTAGGAAAAAATAACCATGCTCCAAGCAAAGGCAAATTATTCCCCTTTGTAAATAGAGCCTACCCACTGCCCACACTGCACCTGCATCATCAATTCTATCCATATCTGTTGGATAATTCCCATTAAAAAAATAAAAGCTGCAATAAAGGACACATGGACAATAATGGGGGAGTGGAAACTGGAGGAAGGTGGGGAGGAATGGGGTGGGCTGGGGTGGGGGGAAAAGGCAGAAAACTGTACTTGAACAACAATTAAAATAAAAAAATCTTAATCATTCAAAAACAAGCTGTAGCATCATAAAATTCTCTTTTGATGCCATATTCTCCTCTAGCTATTGCTCCACTTCATTGTTCAATTTAGAAGTAAATTTATTGAAAAAATGTTGTTACTACTCAAGTTTTTCTTATCTCATACTCTTTGAATGCATTCCTAATAGACATTTACTTTCTCAATATTCCTACAATAAGGATTCTAATGCCCCAAATTGTTGCAAAGCAGATTAGTCATTGCTCAGTCCTCCTTGTATTTACCCAATTTTCTAGTTTTCTTTATATGTATAAACATATATAAATATATACATATATATACATATAAAATAATATATATATTATCTGTGTATTTACATATTTATATTTACTTAGAATTCAGAACAGTACATCCTCAATGTTTCCCTTCAATCTCATTTCCCACTTTCATCTCCTTTAAATTTTAGTACTTAGTTGTTTCTTTATGTTAAAATATCCCAGAGTCAGTCATTGGAAAACTTTTTTTTTTGTATCTATATTTAGTGTTTTGTAAATCTCCAATTTATAGATTTTTTGTGTGTCATTTGTACACAGAAATAATCCAAATATATATTTCTGCCTAGAACTGTCCCATAAGCCCCTGAATCATATATGTAACTGCTTTCTCTGGTTCCTGTTGGAATTTTAGACATTTCTGACTTATATCCAAAATATTCTGTGTTCTACAGAAAACCTGTTCTAACTGTGGTCATTCTGGTGGCACTAAGTAACAAGTCCATCTTCCCAGTTACTCAGATTATAGAAATTTGAAGTGACATATGAGTATCTTTATACTTGGAATCATTATATCTCACATCCAGTATGTTAGCCAACCAGCTTCTACTTTCAAAATGTGTCCAAAACCCAATTATTCTTACCTAGCCACTGAATGACACATTAGTACAATCCATCACGACTGTTCTATAGGATGATTACAATAGAAAGTCTCCCTACTTTTACATGTGTTCCTTCTTACTATTCCTAATTTAACAGCTAGAAGGATGTTGCTAAAGTAGATGTCAGATCATGCTAATTGCTACTCAGACTCCTCTACTCTATTCCCATTACATTCATAGTCAAAACCATGAAACTTAAAATGATCTACAATATGTGATACATTAGTTAACATTCGTGCCTTATGCATTGTGAACCTGTGCCCCTGTAAAGAGCATTCCTACTCTTTCATCAGTCTGATGGACCCCTCCCCACATATCTGCATTGCTCATTTACTTATGCTCTTTTTTTATTCAAATGTCACATTCTCAACGAGAACATATCTTCCTCTGCTTTCCATTTCCCTATCTTACTCATCACAATCTAATGTGTATATATGTGTATATATGCATGTATATATACACACATATTATATAGAGACTATATATATGTATATGTGTGTATCTATATGTGTGTGTGTGTGTATTCTCTTTCTGCAACAAAACAAACTTTTCTGATATCTAACAGCTGCCGGGTCTACTTTGCTGACAGAATGACTAAATACACTCCTGGAAGTTTTCAGTTTCGCTTACCTCAAGCTAGGGAAGAAATAGTGAAGTTTTAGTCTGAGTACATAAGCCTAAAAGGAGGCTAGACAGGGTGTAAGTTGTAGTCCAAGGGCAAGAGAAAACCAAAGTCCCAACTCAGAGACAAATAGAGTTGATTCTCTTTTATTCTGCCTTTGTTCTATCTCGGACCTTGGGTGGGTTGGATGAGGCCCACCTGTATTAGGGAGGGCAATCTGATTTACCCATAGACACACCCAGAATAACATTTGTCCAAATATCTGGCAATCCGTAGCTTAAACAATTTGACACATAAAGTTAAACATCATAGATATTAAAAGTAAAATGCTATTTCAGTGTCACGATTCATTTATAATTAAATCATTTGTTAAAACCTTTTTTTATTTCCCTAACTCTTTAAAGGCAATTGTGATATTTTTCAAAACAATGGGAAGGCATTTCCCAAAGCTTTATTCATGTTTTATTTTCTACTTTGTGAAAGTTTCTGTACTATATAATGACATTTTGTAGAGTTTTAATAAGAACAAAATATATATATACACAGACTAATTTCCCCTCTTATGCTCATCAGTAAGAAAAAAATTAAATGGTAATTATGCTTTTTAAATACAAAAATAGCCCTGAAAGAATGTCCTGACATTTAAAAGCATTTGAAAATCAGTAACTTATCACTTGCAACATGCCATAATAATGTAGCATTGTAGATCAAAACTATGAGGAAACATTTTTATTTACACAGGCATTTTATCATTTCTCAGTAATTTATTTTAGGAGTAAGTATACATTGAGGGATAGAAAAAGAATTTTCATGCCAAATTAAAAGTAACTTGAAATAAAGAATGGCATATTTTCCCCAACTAGAGTTTTATTAGAATAAATAGTAATCATTCCAGATTTATTTCCATTGGTTAATTGGAATTATCACAGTTGTTAGTGCAATAATTATATTAATGACTAGAAAATGTGTCTTCCCTTTATTTTTTATTGTTGTTCAATTATAGTTGTCCCCATTTTCACTTTTTTGATCTGAAGTTTAATTATTTAATCAATTCAAAGTGTATTTTTTCCAAATCAAAATATGACCTGAAAGCAAAGCAAAGCCAGTTTCAGGATGACAGAAACATCACATCTTATCTTTTGCCAGAAGAAAAGGAGCCTTGGGTGATATTTAATAATCTTGGTCATGGTTTGCATTCACACCATTGACGAGACTTACTGACTTCCTCTCAGAACAGTATCAATTGTTTTATCTTCTGTTTCTAATGTTAGATCTTTAATCTATGTCAAAGTCTTTGCTAGCCTCCATTGTCATAACAGATTTGTAGTCATGCTCTTTGATAGCACTGTATTCCTGCAATACTAGCTATTCATGAAAAACAAACTACAACAAAAGTTAATGCCTTAAACAAAGAGTGGTTTTTTACAGTTCATAGTCTACAGAAGAGCTAGATGTTTCAGAATACATGCACTGGGTTTGGCAGAAAAGTTCTAAGCTTGGCTAAGGCATACATGTCAGGCATGTCAGGCAGTTAGCTGGCCGTTGACTGATGTGGGACAACTGAGCTTAGACTACTGGCTCTGCTTCAGGCATCTCCTCATCCAGCAGACCAACCTAGGTACATTTTGCTGATGGTATAAAAGGGTACAAAAGAGAGAACAGAAGTGTGCAATGTCTTATGGGGCTGAGGCTCAGGTCTGGAGCACTGCCACTCTGGCCATATTCTGTGCCCAGAAGTTGCAAGGCCCACCTAGATTTAAGGGATACAGAAATAGATATGAGGGGAATTGATGCAACAGCATACTTCAGGATTGTGGGTATGATACGGGTTTGGAAAACGGGGTGGAGGGAGTGGGTGATTGCAGTCATACGTACAGTCAAAGTACCAAACATTCTACAATATGTATGTTTAAAACTGTATTGAGATTGATATTTCTGAAATACAAGCCAAAGTATTGCACCAAGTGGTTAATGGCTTAGCAGTACATTTATAACACTTTCTGAACTGCTTATTGAAACATACAATGCTGTTTACAATATGGTTTCTTTTTTCTGGGGTCTCATCTTTTACACTCAGCAAGGAACTTTCCTGTATGTTTGGATATCCCAGTTTGTCAATAAAAAGCTCAACATATAGTAAACACTCATTGACTATTTGCTAAATAAACCAATGAGTTAATTAATATGCAAACATTTCACACAGCCATTGACACATTTGTTAAGTAAATAACTATAGTGTTGGGAACAATCTTACGTATAAAGGTGATGGTATCTCATTTTTCTGTATGTTTTGCTGCTATCCTAGACAGATATTAGGGGGGAAGTAAAGTTGCACTTAATAGCTCTCCATTTTATTGAATTCTGCCTTGCCTGATGCTAAGTTTCATACATAATCTGATTGTTCTTGTTCAAACATCTAGATTACTGGGAAATTTTATGACCTAACAAGAGCAACCTCTCCCTGCACACATTTGAATGCTTCACATCAGGTTCCAAACATCCTTTTATCTCTATCAACATTACAGTATACCATGAAATACCAAATTTTAGGCCAATAATGGAAGGAAAAATGCTATAAGGGACATGAATGGTTCAAATGACAAAATGGTATGATAGAAAGTAAATGTACTCTGTTAAATGTAGTATTGTTAAAAGACACATACTTATGTATTTAGGAATAGAGGGCCACAGTGTGTTCAGTTTTAGTAATGTTTCAAAAATCATGTGTTTGTATGTGAACATGTGTGTATATAGAGAAACGGAGAAAAAGAGATTCAGGAAATAAATAATAAAATGCATGTCTATATGGTAAAATAGAAATCAACTGGGTAAACATTTATATGTATTCTTTGCAATATCCTTACTCTTGATTTTATCTCTCTAAATAAAAGTTATACACTATGATAACAAACAGGCAAAACCTTTACCACGGTAAATTTTATGCCACCCATCCCCAATCTTTCACGCATCACATTATTATATTGTTTCCTCCATGCCTTTTGCAGGCTGTTTACCCATTTGGGGACTTTTAAGAGCTATTATTTGAGCAGGACTTACTCTTTGGATTTTATTTGTGATGAGATGCATCAGGAAAGACTAGGATGGGAAAACGGAATTATTTTTTTTAATCGATCCTAGTCATAATTTACAGCTATCCACCGGGAGACATAAAAGTTAGCATGCAGGTGCCTGGAATTGAGTAATGCTTCTCATCTCATTGGAGTACCCTGTACTGCTTCTTCCCTTTGTGCCAGGGGAAAAAATACAAAAACATTTCTTTGGATTTTCACTAAGTTTCTTCTTTATTATAATTTTGCTTCCTGGTAGGGATATAGTTTCATAGTAATATCCCAGCTTGCATGCCTGGCCAAGTTGAAACCAGGGCCTGTAGCTACGTGTAGATCAAGTTTGATCTCACTGGGGTAATGGAGTCTAAATTGATGAAAATACATGATGTAAAAGTGTAATAAGAAGAAAGTCTTGTTTGGTTTCTTTAATAATGAAATATCATTATCATTCTACAAGGGTATATATGTAAATGCTGAAGTTTTTGAGAAAGCATTTATTAACACTTTTGAGAGTTCTTGTTAATTTTTTAGTGTTCTTGTTAATCAAAAAATATGTTAAAACATGTGGCTTTTGTCCCCATAAATATAACAATGTCTTCTTATAATATATGCCTATAAATCAAAATCAATCTGCACACGCATATTTTTCTTCAGTATTCCTGATGGAGGACAGGGTAGCTCTCCATATAGCACACAACCTGAAAAGTCTTATTTGCTGTTATCATCAAGCTTTGCTAAAGACCTAGAGTTACCTCTGGTCTGTTTTTGTTTTTCTGGTGATTTCTACTTTGTGAAAATAGTTTCTAGAACATCACTATTGGTCATAAGTTATCCTCTTTCTTTTTCTTGTCCAGGTGCACTTTGTGAGGGAATTGCTTAACCTTTATCACATTAACTTCAATTCTTTTCATCATAAAGTTTCTGCTACCCAGTATCCCCAAATATACCTTAACCTAATAACAGAAAGAATTGTTAGAAAACACAGCTGGGAAGCAGGAAGCCATGTGTTGCTGGCCAACTATTTATTTTTTAAACAGGTGAAATAACTATACTCTCTATAAGACAATTAAAGAGAAACATTTATTTTTGACCCTCAACTGAGAGAACTGGAACAGAGAAGATGAAGTGGCTAGTTTTCGTGCCAAATCAAGATGATCTATAGCTGAGTCAATAATAGAATTGCTGGTATGTAACACAGCTGCCCAAGGCATTCTCTGACCCACAGGAAAAATTTTAAATGGGCCTATGACTCTTACAATAAAGCTAGACGTAAAGTTTGTTGAAATTATACAATTGAACTGTTTAAAATAAGAACTGACCTTATAAATCAGCCATTCTAATCTGTGTCTGAGATAAACAGATTTAATGTCTTTACCCTAGATAATCAACTGTCAAGCATTGACTAAATGGAATATTATGGTAAATACATCCTGATTTTGGGGGGCATTTTAACTCTTTTCTGTTTTGGTAACAGTATTCAGGTTTTGTTTGTTTTAATAATCAACTCTCATCTATTAAGTCTTTGTATGAGCATATAATATGGGATTATATTAACATTTATCCAAGCCTTGGGTCTCTGCCACTTCTGTTCCCTTCTACCCCTCCCCTCCCCTCCCCTCCTCTCCCCACCCCTGCTTCTCCTCCCCTTCTGTTTCTTTCTCTTTAGAAACTATGAGGTTTATCACATTGGGAAACACATATTCACAGAGTCTCTAGGAATTTCTCCACAAGTTATGTATTAATTGTAAAGGGGAGAAAAGTGCCTTTAAACTATGAAGATTAAGAAACAAAGGCTTACCAATGAGGATTAATTAAAATGCCAGGCTCACTTATGTATCCAAATCACAGATCACCTTGGGGGGTGAGGGGGAATGCCCTCCTAACTATGTAAACCTTGGGAATATTGAAAGATATTATCCCAAGATCATGATGTTATTCAGGGATGAAATCTTCTGTTCTCTGGCCTATGGCTGGTACGTAAATACTATTTTTTGCAGATGTACACTGATTTGAAGAGGCTATCTTAAACGTCCAAAGCAGAATCCCTGTAAATCCCCATTTCTTCATTTCCTTGTACACACTATTTTTTCCTTATGGTATAAAGTTATATATCACTGGCTCTTCTTTTGGACTTATGTTATCTCTTTACCTGAGACAAGTATGCAGCCACTTTCTTGTCTCTTGTCACAAGGGCACGTTGTTGCTTTAGTTATTAAGACAATTTCCTTTTTCTTTTTTTATTACCCTACTTTTGGCTGATTCCCACATCACAGTCACTATGAGATGTTATGAACTACTCCTAGGTAAACAATTGTCTTAAGATTGCCAATCAGAAAGTTTTACATCTCAGGAGGAGTAAGAAATGCAGTAATGTCTTAACGTGGCAAAAATGCCTAGTTATTTGCTACACATTTAAATCCTAACATACACCCGTGATGATGCCAATACTCAGCGAGAGAGTATACACTACCTTTGTATGCAGATCTAAAGATTAATGTCTTCTTAGTCCAATAGCATTTAAAGACATGGGTTTATATAGTCAAGGCAGTATCAAAATAAGATAAAATATTTCTTAGTAATTTTGCTTATCCAGTAACCCTGAACAGGATTCCTATTACTATAGGTCAAAGGTCAAAACAGAATATAAACATCATAAATAACACTTTGAGGTTGAAGATAATATATTACATAAAAGTAAAATTATATATGATTAAAATGCAAGATTAGCTCTACACTTTGCATTGATGATAATAAGAGGTTAAGAGATAAGAAATATGATAACCTTTTTCATTAATTCTGAAGAATATGTATATAAGATAATATTTCTGTCTAGGATATTTAAAAACTTATCTCTTTGAATGTTACTGTATAGGAAATTTTGGTAAGAGATAGAATATAGTATCTGAGAAAAATAGGTATGGTAACATTTACATCTTGGATTGGAATAATCAATGTGAACCCATACATTTTACAAAATATTTCCGCAACTTTTCCATATTAAGTATGCTGAACAATGAAACACTCTAGCTTTCCCTTCTATGTTTATCTCCAGTATTTTCATTGTGCCTCCAATACCATCTCCTAAAGGGGTACCTTGGATGTCACTGATCATGCATGTCCCTGGGTTTCAAAGAAAATTTCAGGTTGGATCTGGTAACACTGTTGTTATTAGAAAACATGGTGTTACAAAAGACAATAGTGAATAAAAGCGATAGTTTAAGTGACTCTCATTATTCAATAATTGAAAATGTCACTAGTTGTAAAACAATATAAGCAATAGTAACAATAAGCATAATTGAAACAAATTGATTTGGTAAAGACTATGATTCCCTAGTGATGGTCAAATGAGAAAAGTTGATGTAAAATGCATAAAAAAGAAAACGTATTATTGAAGAAACGTAACTAGAATAGGGTGCATTTATAATTTAAAAATAAGAAAAAGCCAAAGCATTTAAATGTTTGGGTTTTTTCTTCTTCACATTGTATTGACTTGCAAAACACGAGCATGTGTACCATACATGTAGCAGGGCCAGTTTCAGCAGCCTGGGACTTATGTAATTGCATGGAATCTAGCATTTATAGGCTCCCTGTGCTTAGTTTGATGATCTGATGTCACCATTTACATTCTAAATGACTGTGTATTTGAAACTGTGTTTTGAAAGTGAAGTATGATGTGAGTGAGCGGGTGAGATACACACAATATCCAGATGTCAGTTCCTTGATGCTCTAGTTGCACAGCCAGTAAACACAGGGTTCTGGTGAATTCACAGATCGTGGTAATTTAGTGAGGTTCAAAGTGAGCACAGGCTAAGCTTGTTCTGCTAGCATATCTTTTATTTGCTTTGAGTCTTTTTAACCTTCCTTTTTTTATTTATTCATTTATTTTATTGTATTTTTTCTATTACAATTTAGTCCCCTTATACTCCCTCCTCCCACAATCACCACACTGTTGTCCATGTCCATGAGTCCTTTTTCTTTTTTGCTCAATCCCCTTTATCCCCTAACCTCCCCTGCCTCTTAGCTATCATCTTTCTCTCTATGAGTCTGTCTCTGTTTTGCTTGTTAGTTCAGTTTCTTCATCACTTCTGGGAATATATCTAAAGGAACCCAAAACACTACTTCTGAAGAACATAAGCACCCCTATGTTCATTGCAATGTTATTTACAATCACCAAGATATGGAAGCAACCCAAGTGCCCATCAGTAGATAAGTGGGTAACAACTATGGGGCATTTACACAATGGCGTATTACTCGGTCATAAAAAAAGAATATTTAACCCTTTGGCATAGTATGGATGGACATACTTGGAGACCACTAGGCTAACTGAAATAAGCCAGTCAGAGAAAGACAAATACCATATATACCATATGATTTCACCCGGGGAGAATCCAATGTTTTGAGTCTTGCTGAATAACCATGCACTTGGGGCTGTTGACTATCTCTGCCCATTTCATCTATAGATATGACTGATTAAGCAATGCCAGACAACCCAATAGACTGTACTTTTCAACCACTATCTTTGTATGCTAATAAAAAAGATTAATTTTTAGTCTAAAAGAATTTAAGAGCTTATAGTAAAAAAAGATCTCTTGAGCGAATTATTGTCATGTCATATACATAACAAAGTTGTAAGGAAAACAGAACAATCCATAGTTTCTTTCCAGTTTAGTCGATCCATACAGTCAAGAGGTGTAATAGCCACAGCTGAGTTTTATTGGTGCATGAAATGCATATGCATGTGTGAGCCACAAAGCATGAACCATCTGTATTTCAAGCTGACATTGCACAATGTAAGAATAAATAATAAACACAATGGTAATATTTTTAAATATCTTATCATAATATGAAGTATTTAATAAACAAGCTAAAACATGTCCATTATGTTTAAATTTGAAAATGTGCTGTCAGTATGAAATCACAAGTTCAACTCTGTTAGGAGATGAACCATCCTCCTGTGCAGCACGGCCTGGAACAGAGCAGCAGGTCTTGTCCCCTCCCCTCACTGCTCTGCCCCACCCACCCAGAAAAAATTCTAACCATGGCATATTGATAGAAGAAGTGTTCCAGTATCATGATTACATGTATCAAATGTAAATTGTCACCTCAATACATGAAGAAGATTCAAATAGAAATGAAACTCTCATTTTTTGTTATATTAGAAAGAGAAGGAAACTTTCTCAAAAAATAAAGTACATTTATGTAAAAAAAAAAAAAACCACTAAAGTACCTTGGCTGGTGTGGCTCAGTGGATTGAGTGCCAGCCTGTGAACCAAAGAGTAGCCAGTTCGATTCCCAGTCAGGGCACATGCCTGGGTTGTGGGCCAGGTCCCCAATAGGGGGCACATGAGAGGCAGCCACACATTGATGTTTCTCTCCCTCTCTTTCTCCCACCCTTCCCTCTGTCTAAAAATAAATAAATAAAATCTTTTAAAAAATTAAAAAACACCGAAGCTAAGGTTATATTTAGTAGTAAACACAGATTTCTTTTGAGTGCAGGAACAAATCAAGGGTATCTTTTTTATTATGTTTTAAGTATCATGGGGGAAGTCCTAGACAGTGAATTAAGATGGGGAAAAAAAAGTATAGGACATATACATTAGAAAAGAAGTGGAAAAACTTATTCACAATTTTTTTAAATAACATATATTTGTCTTTCCCCCAGTCATTGCTAAACTCACTTCTTATTTCTCATAGAATTTTTGTGAAATCTTTAGAATTTTTTAAATAGCTGATTATTGATTTGAAATGATGCGTTGTCACAGAGTAAATTTCCACATGAACTAGAGTCTGTTTCTGGACTTCTTATTCTATTTTATTGTCTATCAATTTAGTTTTGTTGTACTATCACATGCTTTTAATATTTGAAGCTTTAAAATGTATTTTAATATTGACCAGGTTGGTGACAGAGTGAATTTTCTTTACAGAAAGAATTTTCTTTAATATATTGAATTAGTTTTTCCTAGAAAATGTATGATCAAGTTATTACTTGATCATACTCGTTTGTCATGTTACTTCATACTTTATATTCCATTTTAATTATTTATTTATTTATCATTGTATTTTTCCATTACCATTTAGTTCCCTTGCTTTATACTTTATGTTCTCTTAAAAAATAAAATAAACCCTTATTTACTTCATTTAGGCAATTCATTTTTTGGAATTTTTCATGGGAATGTGTCTGCTAATCCCCAAATAATTCAAACCCAGAAATTAACTATTATGAATTTCTTGGGAGAATCTAAAACAAAAAAATTCAGAATTTATTATTGTGATTATTATAAATAAGTCTATATTTTCAATATATGCTTTTTAATATTTTTGTTGTTATTGAATTTATTAGGATAGTTAACAACATTATACAGCTTTCAGATGCACAACTCCACAACACCTCATCTGTACACTGTATTAGGTACTCAACACCCCAAGTCCAGTCTCCCTCCACACATTGCCATCTCCCAAGGGAGTTTGAGGGGATGGGCAGGGTGGGGTGGAGGGACTGAGCAAAAATCATAAAAGGAAAAAAAAACTCATGGACATGATGTCAGAGGAAGAAAGGAATATTTGTTTTTCTATGGTAAAATAAAGAATGTTGCTAAAGTAATGGCATTTTGGTGTGCGTCTAGATATCAAATATATGTACATATATGTCCCAAAACTTGGCATTTGGAAGAAAGGTGAAGCCTTTTCTTATAAATATAAATGATTAAGCACTGAACAAAATATACCTTTGATGTAATTGTCAGAGCTTTATGTACTGTCCTAAATTTTGAATTTCTGAGATAGAAATCTTAAGGAAGAAAGAATACCTATGAATAATAAAAAACAAACTTGCACATATGAATTATAGTTTAAACCTTGTCATGCTAATAAAAGTTGACAGGAGCATATTATGCTGCTAGATGAAATTTCAGCCTTAAATACATGATTTGATTTCATTGAGATCCATGGAGATAAACTGCAATATTTAGTGAAAGTCTCTTTAAAAAAAAAAAAAAAAACAACAATTTCTCCTCAGAAACAGATCAAAGAATGTAGATATATAATTATATTTGACACCCTAATAAAAACTCTGAATATTTGCACAACCAAATCAGTTTTCAGTTTCTTATCCATCAAAATTAGCAATTTATATACTTAGATAGGCAAAACTTCTAACAAATACATAAATAACCTTTTAATTTTAAAGGATAGGAGCATGACATTGAAAAGGAAGTGGAACAAATATTTTAATATACACCACCTCCAGCACAAACAGAGTTAATATTCTGTCAATATGTCCATTTCACTGTGCTTATAATTCAGCGATGAAGGATCATCCAAGCAGAAGAAGCTTGCCATTGTAGTCATATCATGTCAGTATTTTAACAATCTCTCACATTATTTTATCTATTTCTAAATTAGTATAAATTTAATTTATACTTACACTCATAACTAAAAATAGGTTCTCAGTGCCCCCCAAAAAAGGGATGGTTGACAATATATAAAACTTTTCTGTTTTTATGGAAATATATCATTTTCAATATTCAAAATGATTGTTTAGGATTTCATTGTTCAGGGCAAAAACCCTCCTTTCCTCAAAGCCTGCATGCCCTTTGTTGAACATAATAAAAAATTACAGAATATACAGCATAATAGAAAAAGTTGGCTCTGATAGCGAATAGTAAACATCACTCCACTTCCACACTCATAACATTCAACACTCCTTCCCTCCTTCCCACCCTAACATTTACATACAAGATAGTCAGCAGTGTTGTTTTTCTCTTCCAGTAATAAATTCCTTCATGATTTGACTAGTTTCCTTGGAAAAAAATATTCCATTTCAACTTTTCATGATGCTGGAGACAGAATGATTCACAAGGTTTTTAGATATGTCCAGGGGCTATTTGGCATATTACCACAGAAAAGTGGGGATGCCGTGTAAATGGGGAAAATATATGGTAAATGATAATATTAATTCAAATCAGTTTTGCGTGACTATTTTTGGTAAAATTCCCTGGAAAATCTGGGACATGACAGACATAACCCCTTCTGGGGGCACTGAGGAGCTGGCGATGCGAGCTGCACTGAGGTACTGTCACATTTTCTCAGTGTTTCAGGTGCCACGCATGTGCTGTTGCCTAGGTCAACCTCTTTTCTGATTTTCATACTCCTTTACAATCAAACAGATGATGTTGAAAATTGTACCATAATTTGCTTCATAACACAGCACCTATTCTTTATCTTCTTGTTCATTAGGTTGCTGTGTAATTGGTATTTCAAGTAAAAAAAAAATCAAAAGCATCCTCAGCCCCTGCTGTATCACATTGCTTACGTTCATTGTTTCATTTTCTTGAAGTTTTTTAATCTATAATTGAATGGGGATTTTAAAAATAGTGAATTAATTTGTGTTTATAGTACCTTGTGATATTTGTAGTGTAATTATAGCCAGCTTTAGTGAAAGGATACATTTTGGCAAACTCAGGACTGGTAAGGAGATAAATACAAAGGGATTTAAAAACTTACTATATATTGGTTTCTAGTACACAGCTTAGTAGTTGTTAGACAATTAAATATTTAATATAGTGTTCTCCTTTATATTTTCAGCATCCCAACTGGCACCAAATATACTTATCACCGCATTATTGATTACTTTCTAATGCTCTACTTACTTCTCTGTGACTGTTTTGTAGCTACTAATTTGTGCCTTTTAGCCTCCTCATCTTTTTCACCTGGTGCCCCAACACCTCCTCCCTGCTGGCAGCCACCAGTGCTCTCTCTGTATCTATGAGTTGTTTTTCTTCTGTCTGTTGATTTTATTCTCTAGATTCCACATGAGTCTATCACATGGTATTTGTCTTTCTTTGATTGACTGGTTGAGCATAGCAAGCTCTAGGTCCATCCATGTTGTCACAAATGATAAGTCCTCCTTTTTATGACTGAGTAATATTCCATTGTCTATATGCATCACAGCTTTTTTATCCACTCATTTATTGATAGACACAAAGCGATCTTGACCTTTGATTTAAGCAAGCTCCCCTTAAGTACTCTGGAGTATAAGAGATCTGTAAGCACTCACTTACACCTACCTGGTGAACTAGCCTGCACACAGTTTCAGAAACAATTGGGGATATAAACATTCATGATAATTAAAAATGTATCATCTTATAGAACCTCAATTAGATAGTACCTTTGACTCATTGGAGACTGAAAGCCAGGGAAGTGTGTACAAAGAAAATCCTACTGAACTACAATTTTTTTTTATTTTTATGTATTTATTTTTAGAGAGTGGGAAGGGAAGGAGAAAAAGAGGGAGGGAAACATCAATGTGCAGTTGCCTCTCATATTCCCTCTATTGGGGATCTGGTCCACAACCCAGGCATGTGCCCTGACTGGGTATCAAACCAGCAACTCTTTGATTCGCAGGCCCACGTTCAGTGTACTGAGCAATACCAGCCAGATGAGATACTGTTTTCTACAGCAGCTACCTGCTATTAGTGAGCTGTATATTCACTAACTACATGAGAACTTAATATATTTTGATTCCTTCTTTTGCTATTCAGCAATCACTCTTGTATCATCTCTTCACAAGGTATATGAGAGTCAGCAATGAAACTGAGTTATTTTATTGTTCATCCAGTGTGTTAAGTACAATAATTAAATAAGAGCAATTTGATGCTTGTAACACATTTGGTACTCTTATACAAGTTTCTCTTTGTCTGTCTTTCTATCAATTATTTTTATCAGATGCAATATTTTGCCAAGTAGTGGTGGCATTGGTAGTACTTAAAATAATGTTGTATTCTGAGCTCTTTTTAGAACTTTGTTAACTCTACCATCAAAAGGCAGATACTGTCTGTCTATGATAGTACAGATGCCTGTACTGTCTATGATGTCTGAAGCTAAAAATCAGTGAAGTTTTTCCTGTTCTCAGGATGCTCACTTTTGGAAGCCAGCCATTATGCTACAAGGAAGCCAGGCAGCTGCATGGTGGTGTCCCTGTTGAAAGCCCATTCGTGGGGCCCTCGCTGAGAGCTGCGATCAAACCATCAGACTGTGAGAGAGTGAGGATTCACATAATTCCATGACCCTGCTGTCCTTAAAGCCACCTTAGGTGCTGGCACAGAACAGGCTTTTCCCCACTGATCTGGCCAAAAGTGTAGGTCCCCGAGTTCACCGAAGGTTGCCATTGACTTAAGACACTACATTTGATAGTGATTTAGTATGAAGTCCACTTACAGAGTAGCATTTTGATACTCTGTGCCTCCTGCGCCCTTATATTTTCCCCTAACATTTAGATCAATATTGAAATCAATTTTATGGTTATTCCATTTTTGTTGTTTGCCCACTTTTTCTTTCTCTCTCCTTCTTACAACAATGACCTAAATCATGTGCCTTTAAAAACCATTGCCAGGGCTATTTTTTTTAAATGTGGTATGTCTGACTGCTAAAGAAATGCATTAAAAATGAAGATGTGTATGTTCCATAGATGTTTTTATATGCATGTAATGCTTTCAAGCATTGGTGTCTTTTGATAAGAAACTTTAAAGATAACAGAGACAAAAATAAAGAAAAATAAATAAATATTAGGGCCATTTAAGTAGCATTCAGCAAGTTCTTGGATAACATTGTTTCATTCGGTATCATTTTGTTATAATATTGATGAGGGGAAAAAAAGATTCCTGCTGGGGACAAAGTCTGTATGGAGTTTGAATCTTTTCCCCATGTCTCTGTGAGCTTTCTCTTGGTATTTCTGTTTCCTCCCATGTCCCAAAGATGTGCTCGCGACATGAACTGGTGTGTCTACCTTGTCTGTCTGAGTATGGATGTGGGTGAGTGGCAAGGGCATCCTCTACAGAATGGGTTCTTGCTTTGTGCTCTAAGCTGCCAGGATTGGCTCCAACCACCTGTAACCCTGAACTGGAATAAGTGGGTTGGAAAATCAGTATCACACTTATTTTTATTCATCTTTTAAAAATGCATGTATGGTTCACATTCACTTCAATGTTTAATATTAGAAGTGTTTGGGTGTTTATTAAGAAATCTGGTGGTTTTGTCACCAGCAATATGCTGTAGGAATTTCACTTTTGTCCATTGGCCTATGGGTAAATTGACTTTATTTTATGTCCTCTAGCTTAAAACTGTAGTTTCAAGAATATATTATAGACGTTAAGTGAGGACCTACTATATATTGATGTTCCTTGGCAAATAGAAAATCATAACTCAAAATATCAGCAATATAACATGATAGACCCTTATATTTTTGTCTGTTATAATCCACTTTTATTGTATCTGTTTATCCCAAAAATGGGATAGCATTTGATATTCCAATGTTGGTATCCTATTTCATAGCACTCTTAATGAAATATATCCCAATTCTCATGAAAATTCTCACTTTTCAGGTTTGATTTCCCTTGGGAGTGTCAAAAGTATATTTGCAAATATGGCTTGTGAAAATTGGCTTTAATGTCCCAGAAGTTTCAAAGTGGTCATAGAGTTTTACTCCTTTCCACTTAAACAATTTAGCACTCATCATCTACCAGTACAAAGGCTGGCAGAGTTTCTCTGTACAGGGCCAGATAACAAGTGTTTTTGGCTGTGCCGGCCATTCGCCCCTGTTGCAATGACTCTACCATCATAGCATAAAGGCAGCCCTAGTGAATGCACAAATTGAAGGGTCTGGCTGTGTCCCAGTAAAACATTATTTAAAAAAAAAAAGCAGGTGGCAGACTGGGTTTGGTTTATGAGCATTCGTTTTCCAAACTCTCAGCTAAAGTAGAAATACTGTAGAAATGTTTCCCTTTAATATTTAGCTTCTCAAATAAGCCTGTTTCTTATCATCTAAACATTCATCTATCTACAAAGCAGTTAAAATAAATATATTAATTAGTGTATTTTAAAAGGTTCTAATAAGATAGATACTACATATTTTAAGGTTTTAAAAGTACAACAAATATGCTCTCAATTTGTAATGATAACTTTAAAATCCTTGGGAATGAAGAAAAATGTTTGATGATGAAACTTTGAAGATGACCCTGTGAGTTATCTAATGAAAGTCACTTAAACTAAACACCAGGATTCATTAGAGAAAACAGTAGTTTCTTTTGGCAGGCACACAGCCACCAAAAAATAGTTCTTTTTGTTTTATGTAAATAGTTGTAGAAGTGAAGGCATAGAGAATCACAAGCTTATTTTCTTGTCCAAAAATAGATAGTAAGATGAAGTTCAAAATAAAATCAATGGTATTCAAAATTTCTTTTGTTATTCCAAATGAAAGAGCTAATTTCTTGTTTTTAAAATATAGTTCAAGTTCACAAATTATAATTGTTACCAAGCAGCAAGTGGGGTCCTGCTGCCTGCCGTCACCTTCTAGGCAAAACATAGAAGGCAAAGTTTTGATGATAAAGAGTCTTTATTCAAAAGCCACACAATTTAGGAATAACTGCTTTTCACATGTTTTAGTCTAGTCACTTAAGCCAATAAATAAAGGCTAAAATTGTTAACTCCTGAATCCCTCTACCATTCATCCTGTTAGTTTTTAATTATCTTATTTCTGTAGGATTAGTTTGCAAACTGAAACTGCAAAAGATACAAAAGCCACGCCATACAGAAAGAATGGGAGGCTTCTGCCTCAGAGCCAGTCCCCTCTGGAGCACAAAGAAGAACCACCCTGCCACCCTATGGCAGGCCAGAGAGATCCTAGGCTGCACCTGGAGTTTCATCCCGCATCCAAAATACCATCCTTTGGGAAACATAGGCACTGTTGCATGATCATCAGACTTCCTTGAGGAAGAGGGCCAGAGAGACAGTCTTTTCCCTCCTTTTATTTTAAATCTTTTGGCCCATAATTCCATTTGCTCTGGATGTGTTCAGCTTCTCAGCCAGTCTCATCCTAGGATGTATACCATTGCCTCGGGCCACCTCCCTCTACTGCCTCTCCCCACTCCTTCCCCAGTGATCTGATTTGATTTCTCCATATTACAACCACTGCTGCATTTTTAATTAATCCAGTTAAAAAATTTCTGATTCACTTTTTTAAGAGCCACACACAAAATAAACAACCAAATCATAAATGTTTTCTCTTTGAAATGTGTATTCTACTAGTGGATACAGATACGAATCAACTATGTGGCATGGGGGATGACTACAAGTATAGGAAGGACATAAAATAACACGAGATATGCATATAAGGATTATAGAGTGAGGATTATACATATTCCAAAAGTAATTATGTACAAGTCCATTTGGGGGGGGGAAACAGAAAGAACTGTTACCTGATTGTATTTATATGGTAGAAAAGATTTGTAGACAGAGGTATAACTGTTAATGGACCAAGATAGGAGCATGTCTCCTGTTCTGAGGAACACCCTGGAGGGCTGCGTGTGAGCCCTGAGTGCAGGGAAAAATGAGGATGCTGTGAAGTGTAAGTTCAAAAAGGCAAACGGGATCAGATCCTATGAAACGCTACAGGCCTTTCCACGGCCTTTGTATTTACTTTGCACTGGGAAGGTTTTTGAGCTGAAACTCACATGAAATGGTTACTTTTATAAAGATTGTTTTGATAAACATGGAAAAATCAGTTAAGAAGCTATTTGTGTTTATGTTAGGGTGTTGGCAGTGGAGTGGTAGGAAATGATTGGATTGTCCCCTGAGCAAGGTGAGCAATTAACCCACATAATGCATGGCAAACAGTGCTGGTACTAATAAGATCAATTAATAAAGACGACTGAAGGCCGAGAGCACAGGAATTGCTCTTCTTATCCAGGTCATTGATGCTGTTCTCAGTGTTCCTGGAGGCCATTATTCCAAGTGAAATAGATCCGTCACAAAAGGACAAGTATGCATTATGACTCCATTTCTGTGAAGTATCTAAAGTAGTCAAACTCATAGAAACAGAGAATGGAATGGTGGTTACCAAGAGCTGGGAGATGGGGAATCAGTCAAGGAGTACAAAATTTTTCAAAGCAATATAAATGGTGCAACCTCAGGATTTTTTTGCAAGGTAAATAAGTTCTATATGGCATAGTGGCTAGCACTAATAATACTGTACCATATATCTAAAATTTGCTAAGAGGGTACATTTTATGTTGTATTTTTGCTACACACACAAGCACACACTAATAATAATAATAGGAGGAAACTTGGAGAGCATAGATGTGTCTATGACCTTGATGGAGGTGATGATTTTGTGGGTATACACTCACCACCAAACTCAAAAGTTGTATGTATTAAATATGTAGAGATTTTCACATGTCAATCTTACATTAATAAAGTGTTTTTAAAGGACATTAATATAAAATGATGAATCCAAATAAATTCTCTGCTATACTTAATAGTATTATAATAAGGAGTATTCTTCAATTTTGATAAATGTTTGATAATTACAAAAAATATTAAAGGAGCTTCCAGCCAAGATGGAGGCATAGGTGGTCGCACTGTACCTCTTTGCACAACCAAAACTAAAGACAACAAGAATTTCCAAACAAAAACCAACCAGAACAGAGAAATGAACCGAATGGAAGTCTGAATACCATACATCCAGTCCGGTAAGGAGGGAAGAATCAGAGGCCTACAGAGAGGGGTCGATGGGTCCCAGCAGGTAAAATAGGTGGCTGGCAGTCGTGGGCGCGCAGGGCTCAGACAGCAGTTGGCAGACACCAGAAGCTCAGGGGCAGCTGACAGACCGGTGGCAGACCCTGGGCATGGAAGGCAATGAGCAGACCCAGTGAGGCGCACCAGGCAGCTGGCTCTCCGCAGCCACACATTCCCACGCAGACAAACTTAGCGAAAATGGGCAGCAACACAGACCTCGAAACCCAAGGCCCCAGTGACGGGAAATAAGGCCTAAAGGCACCAACTGAAAACACCTGTGACAGCTGAAGCCAGGAGATTCTCTCAGCCTCACAGGAAGCTCCTTGGAGAAACTCACAGAGTCCGAGAGAGTGCACAAGCCCACCCGCTCAGGAGCCAGCACCAGAGGGGCCCAATTTGCTTGTGGGAAGCAGCAAGCAGGACTGGAGTCCTGGTGAAAGTGGAGCGGGCGCCATTGTTCCCTCTCGGACCCCACCCCCACATACAACGTCTTGACCCAGCAACTGAGGTGCCCCGCCCTGGTGAACACCTAAGTCCCCGCCCTACATATGTAACAGGTGCAACCAGACCAAATGCAAAAATTAAATTGAATTAAATTAAAAAGATGGCTCAGAGTTAAGAACCCCAGAGCCAGTTTTTTTAAGTGACTGAGAAATAGCCAACCTATCAGATGTACAGTTCAAAGCACTGGTGATCAGGATGCTCACAGAATTGGTTGACTTTGGTCATAAATTAGATGGACAAATGCAGGCTACAATAAGAGAAATGAAGGAAAATGCATAGGGAACCAATAGTGATGGAAAGAAAACTGGGTTTCAAATCAATGGAAGGGACCAGAAGGAGGAAAGGAACAACCAAACAGAAAAGAATAAAGAAACAAGAATTCAAAAAAAATGAGGAGAGGCTTAGGAACCTCCAGGGCATCTTTAAACGTTCCAACATCCGAATTATAGGGGTGCCAGAAGGGGAAGAGGAAACACAACAAGTGGAAAAGTTATTTGAACAAATAATAAAGGAGAACTTCCCCAATCTGGCAAGGGAAATAGACTTCCAGGAAGTCCAGGAAGCTTAGAGAGTCCCAAAGAAGTTGGACCCAAGGAGGAACACACCAAGACACATCATAATTATATTACCCAAGGTTAAAATGAAGGATAGAATTCTAGAAGCAGCAAGAGATAAAGGGACAGTTACCTACAAAGGAGTTCCCATCAAAATGCCAGCTGATTTCTCAAAAGAGACCTGCAGGCAAGAAGGGCCTGGAAAGAAATATTCCAAGTCATGAAAGGCAAGGACCTACATCCAAGAATAATCTACCCAGCAAATCTTTCATTTAGAATGGAAGGGGAGATCAGATAAGGCCAAGTTAAAGGAGTTCATCATCACCAAGCCCTTATTATATGAAATGTTAAAGGGACTTGTATAAGAAAAAGAAGATAAAAAATATGAACAGTAAAAAGAGACATCAAACTCACAGTTAGTAACAACCACACCTAAAACAAAAGCAAACTAAGCAAACAGAACAGGAGTGGAACAACAGACATGGAGATCACATGCAGGGTTAGCAACAGGGAAGTGGGAGGAGGAGAGAGGGGGAAAAGATATAGAGAATAAGTAGCACAGATGGTAGGTAGAAAATAGGGGGAGGGCAGGGATGGTGTGGGAAATGTAGAAGCTAAAGAACTTATGACACATGGACATGAACTAAAAGGGAGGAAATGTGGGTGGGAGGGTGTGGGCAGGGGGGAGGGGAGTGAAGGGGAAAAATGAGACAACTGTAATAGCATAATGAATAAAATATATTTTAAAATTTTAAAAATATATTAAAGGGAAGCTCTTATGTGTTAAGAAGAATTCTTTGTACTAGTTCTATAATTATTTCTAACAGATCTTAAAAAAATAGAGAAACACATTGCAGATGCCTCTTTTATAAACAGGTTTGGTGATTTAAATCAATCTTTGTCTTCATTTTTTCATGATTCCCATGTTTTACATTATTGAAATATAAATTTGTATTATAAATACTAACTTCAATAGTATATAATAAACCAGACATATAAAAGAAGACCTAGATTTTAAGATGTTTCTCATGGCTTTAAGTTCACCTAGCAAAGGACCGAGAGATATGAGTTTTAAATTTATTTTATTTTTATTAACATCTGAAATTAATGTTTGCCAAGGGGGAGGGACTTTATATTATTTAATGTGTAAGAGTAATTTTTAGTAAAATATTATTTAAGAGTATATAGACTCTTTATGGAGAGGGAGATGAACTTCAGTGCATGCTAAAAAAGGAAATTAATGTGTAGTGATAAAAACAAGATGCATTCATAATAGGTACATAATATAATTATTCAAAGTGTATGTTTGTGTTGGCTGTATTTTTTACTTGTTAGTATTCTAGCTCTTCATACAAGACTCACCTATTCTTTAAAGCTGACCTTTCACATTTTCTTTTCAAGTGGCATGAATCTTCAAGCAGCAATATGGATGATGCAACCTCAGGATTTTTTCATTTTAGAAACATTGGAGGGATTACCAAGGGGAAAATCCTCAAATGTATTCCATCTATCAACCATGACCCATAAAAATCATGTTAGGTCATTACTCAGTCTCCTCAGTGATTTCGGTTATCCTCAGGTGCTGAATGCAGAATGGTTTCTCTATTTCATCTACCTTTCTTGTCACTTTTATTGTTATTCTTGTTCAGCATCATGGTATAAACTATGCATTCTCTTTGACAATAATTTTCCTACAAATCCTTCTACTCTACATTTTACGTATTCAAAACTTTCTGCAAATATTTTTTGTGGTTGTGAATAAATAGAAAATGCATAATAAACTCATCTGCATATGAAACTAGGAACATCAATAGGCACATCTAGCTTTATAGGAATAGGGAAAATATAAATTATCACATAGATTTCCATAGATTAACAGAATGATTGGGGATGAGTCCTATATAATAGTGACTCAGCTCTATGTGTGATTTTTACTTGCCTGCAGGAGCACCTTCACTGGTATGACACATGTTCTGACAAATGTCAGTAGTTTTCCAGCTCTTCACTCTCAGGACTCCTTTGACCTCTTAAAAATTATTGAAAACCCAGAGGAATTTCATATAGATGGGTTTTATAGGTCACTATATATTGTATTATAAATCAAAAGTGAAACAACTTAAAGCTACGTATTTATTTATTTATTGATCTGCTTCCATACTTAATCATTTGGGGTATTGATGTCATGTAGCTTATGGTCAATTCCACTATTCAAAAATGAGAAAGAAATGGCAAATATTACCTTATTGTAGGAAGATAATTTTGATCTTACATGTAGCTGGTAGATAAATGTATGAAGAGTTTTCAACACTTATCAAACAGTATTTGAATAAATATGTTCACATTACTATTTTGATTAACTGCCAGTGTGATATTTGAACAGCAATTATAGCACAACATATTTACAAACATATTTATTATATAAAAGATAACTCCATTCTTTACTATTTTATATAAGTATATTTTATCATAACTTTTAGATTAAATATAATTTCAATGCACTTTTTTTTAAAGATTTTATTTATTTATTTTTAGAGAGGGAAGGGAGGGAGAAAGAGAGAGAGAGAAACATCAATGTGTGGTTGCTGGGGGTCATGGCCTGCAACCCAGGCATGTGCCCTGACTGGGAATCGAACCTGCGACACTTTGGTTCGCAGCCCATGCTCAATCCACTGAGCTACGCCAGCCAGGGCTCAATGAACTTTTTAAAGAAGACATATTTTATGTGTGTCATGAGTCAGATACTGTACTAGCAACTGACCAGTCAATGGACCCTGACCAAAGGTTCCCAAGCCAATCAAGAGATTTTGCTTTGACTACAGACATAGATCTGAAAGAATGAATGAAATACAATGAGGGGAAAGCATAGAAAGGCTTCCAGAAAGAAAACTAAGGGGAACCTAAGTCTTGGTTGTAGGAAAAATTATTATATATGTGAAAATAATTGAACATTTCTGATGTTGCAAGAAATAGGCACAAAAATGTAGTGGAAAATATTTTATGCCAAAAACATATGAAACAACAAAGAAAATATTAACATGGGTTGGGGTATGCATCAGGATTTGTGGAAGTTCTAGGGGAGAATTTTTTATTTTGCCTCTTTCCTCGGCTCTTGGCCCCCTTCTCCACCTGTAAAGCTTATCATTCCAGCCTCTGCTTCAGACTCCGACCTTCCTGCCGTACTCTTACGACCCGAGATAATTTTCCCATGTCAAGACCCCTGACTTAATGGTGTTCGCCCAGTACATTTTGTCAGAAAAACAACACATTCACAGGTTTGTGGAATTAGGGCAAGGGTGTCTTTGGAGAACATTGTTCTACTTATTATCATCCCAAACACAATGTGTTTTTCAAAATATATTTGTAATGGTAAATTTATCTTTATTTTCATATGATATGTCAGTATACTTCAGTATTCTAACAGGAGCCAATTGAAAAAATAATTTTACAAATCAAGTAATTTAAATAGGAATATATAAAATTAACCTATAGAAACAGTTGCATTTTGAAGTGTGTATATATATTTGTATATACTATAAACTATAAAACTAGGTAGAATATATAACAAAATGAGGTCTGAAATATATATATATCTATATATATAATGGATATATATAGATATATATAAATGAAACCAAGATATATAAAAATTTGAAACCAAGTTCTCAGCTATTGAACTCCAAGCACACATCTATTCAAGATAATTGATATGAGGTTTCTAAAGTTTACATATGCTGATATTAATAATATTATAAAGATATAAGATACTTAAGATATCAAATATTTAGTCTTAAAAGCTTAACATATACAGAGTTGGTTGAAAAAATAGTCTATTCAGAATTTTAAGGATAAACATTGTAATTCCCAATGTAAAATATGTTATATAAAAAGGCCTTTGGTAGATGGTTTTATTGCTGATCTTTTTCATGTATAAAAAATAAAAGGAAATTTAAAAGAAGCTTAATTTTTCAATTTAAAAATTAAGAATCATGTTTGATTAGAGAAATACTGATGGAAATATATGAACATAATATTCCAATTAAAAAAAATGAATCCATGAATAAAATATCTTCAATGCAGAAAAATATCATGTGGAGTAATAAATTTAAGTCCTTGGTGACATCTACAATTTCCATCATAATTGGACAGTATTCATTAATGTCAATGAAAGAAAACATTCCCTTATCCCAAAGAAAAGTATATTATTGATAGATGGTAGGCAGAAGGATGTAGAGTGATAAATACAAATAGCAAAGGTGTACAGAGCTTCACAGTGCTTTCCTTCAAGTCATTGATAATTAATTAATTCAATAATAATTATAGACTCCCAACCATAATCAAGGTATGTAAAAAATGTTTGATAGAAGCAGCAGTTAGGCCCATGCTGCTTATAAATTATAAACATTAAATAAATAATAACATTAGAAGTCATTTTTAATCAGTTATAACTATAAATAAATGTTATAACTGTAAATAAGTGATGTGGAGGGAAAATGTCCATTTTAAATAACATTGGTAAGTAGTCCTAATGCAAAATGTTATACACATAGGTAACACACAGCAGTGATTTACCCAAAGTACTGCATGCGCACAATAAGAAACCGAAGGTAGCGTACTAATGTGAGAATTCAGAAATCTGAATCCTTGTTTTATCTTTCTCACAATGTGGACTTCTATTATTTATGTATCATTTCATATCTCTATGTTTCTTTTTCCGTATCTATAAAATAAAGTCATTGGTGATCTCATGTTTAGCCACTTAAAAATTTTTGCACAAATTAACACTTTGATATAATTTTGAGTATCTAACAAGTTAAGTACTATGTAGCAGCTTATTTACAATATTTGATTAAATACAGCTGATCATGAGTACATGAAAGGAAGCTTAAAGTTACTATGAAATAAACTTCAGTAAATCCAAAAATAAGCCCATCACAAACACATCGTTATCTTTTTAACACAGAAAAATAACTGGAAGATGGATTGAACTCCAAAAATAAATTCAATTTTTGGTTATATCTATGGAATTGTAATGAAATTATGAAAATGATCACTTTATTAAATAATTTCATTTCTTAAGCTATGCATGAATAATATTGCCATTTTAAGATATATATGTGATAAAATGAAGTGTGCTCTTTAAAAAGGTATAATTTATACACTCATGTCTTTAGATGTGGATACTGAATTCTGTCATCTATACTAAGTGTCATAAAACAAAGGAGAGCTAATTTTTGAGTTCTTAAGTCACTGACTTGGATCCAACCTACCCTTTGCCAACTTTTGCTGTCACTCCCACTGCTGCTATTTACGCATTTGCAGGAATGTCACTGATAGGCCAGGGCCACTTGCTTTTAACCACCTTTTTATTTTGGAAAGCTCTCTACATGACTTCAACACTGAAACATTTTTGAAGACAGTTTGCTTGAATCGTTGTTTCTGAAACTTGGAGACTATTCTAGTTTACAAGGTTAACCCAGTGGTGAGCTTTGGAGTTCAAAAATTTCCAGATCAGAGGCAAATGTAAAGCTTGAAATAATCCAAGATGTGTTTTTAAACATCCAGATGAATATTAGAAGATTTTAATTCATTATTGGAATTCAGAGAGTCAGTTTTTGGTTAATTGTGCGTGTGTGTGCTATATTTACCTTTATTACAAAGTGTTTCTATTTATTAGAAATGCAGTATTTTCACTTGGCATTTAAATCCTCATGTATATGAGTAACTTATTTTAGTTACAAAGTCAAGCGTGCAAGAAACACATTATTCTCTTTTTCTGTAACTATAAATATTTACTTGTTTTAGTCAATCCAAGAGGAGAGAAAGATATAATTTTCTCTGAGTTTTTATTTATACCCCAGGGCTACTTATAGCAAAATACTGCAGCATCCAGTCATCATGGGTGTGGGGGAGACATAAATGTCTCTTCCTTGATCAATTAGGAGCATCTTTTTATTCAGCTATATCCAAACTCTTATTCTAAATGCAGTCTCTTAAACATTTTTTTAATTTAAAATTATTGAGTTATATGAAAGTTGTAAAGATTTGGTTCAATTCTATTGTTTGTCTGTTGAGGAAGCCAACACCCAGAAAAAAAATGTCTTGCCCAGGATGTAATAGAAATTTATAATGCTCAACATATGCTTGTAAAACTCATATATAGTTTGTATGTGTATAGTTTTATAAACAGATATGGAGTAATTGAGCATGGTATTATGGCTGTATACATATGTCCAAACTCATTAAGTTGTATATGTTAGATATATGTAGATTTTTGTACATCAATTATACATTAATAAAACTGTGAAAAGAGTAACTGACCATAAGTAATTACTTTAACCACTGAATAAACATATTGATGGTGGTGTAATGTTTACATTTATAATTAATACTTATTAATTATAATATGGGATTTATTTCATTAATAAAAATAAGCACTAAATGTATGTAATTTTAAAATAAACACAATTCAGTTACTTCAATTTAATTTTATTTTAGGCAGCCATTTAGCTTTAAGTAATCATTTCATTTTGGTTTGTTTGTTAAAAAATGTTTGGATTTTACATGCATTACATATTTTTTAAATTTTACAAATTTATCAAAAATATTAACATTGAATGTAATGTGTTTAGGGTGCCTTATTTTATATCAAAAATGAATGTACACAATTATTTAAAAAGCCATATTTTAAAATATTTGGCTATTACATTATCACCATCTGCTCTTTCTATTTAGTCTACCAAATCTGGAATCCAATACTTTATAAATTAATGCTTGAGAACCCTTAGTTGAACTAAACCAATTCTAAATACTCTCCTATATTTTTTAGATGAGTTTAAAATCATTAATCATTAACCATTAATGAAAAATCATTACTCATTAATCATTAGTGAAAATTACCTGCCTAATAAATAAGGATATTGAAAGTGATGGTGCATTATATATTTTTTTTTTAATCAAGGTCAGTGTTCAGTTCTAGGCACATAAATGTACTTTTCCTAATTTAAAAGTCTCCTCTTCCCCCTTGGATAAGTTAAGTCCTTGAGTTGCCAATTTCAGGTTCCTAATTAAATAAGAACAAAACTAGACTTGTGTATCTTCTCAGACTGTATGGTATGTAGTGGCTATGAAAGATGTATTTGATATACAGGACACTGAATATTTCAAAGAAACACGTGTTCTACTTACGTACATAATTCCTCCTCTGAAAAACAACAAAACGAAGGTGACCTAAGATTTCCTTCTTGTTTGCTTTACAAGGTTTAGCCAATTGATAGTAACTGGTAACAAAACAACAAAAGATGGTGAAAGAGATTTCTCTATAAAAGTAAACATGCACCAAGATCATTGTCTCCTGTGAATTAGGCATGTTGACATTCTTTGCATTGTTTCCATACTATAATATATATATAGTCAGGAAACTATATATAGTTATTTTAAACAATTTCCAACAGTATATTATTTATGTCTCCTACCTACAGATGTTCGTGGCTATTCTAACCATGAAATACATGCATACTGCAGACTACTTATTGCCGGAGTCCAGCTCCAGCAGGTCCAGGGATTCCCAATGGATGGACTGTGTCGGCGGAGAATGACACGAAAGGTGCAGTTTCAAGCTCAACAGCCAGGCATCTCTGCTTGGGCTCTTGAGTTCTTTATTTTTATACAGTTGGGTGTGTACATGTGGCATATGTGAAAGCAATAAAAAATGAGGTTTTTAAGGCATATTTGCTTTATCCTTATTCTGCAGAAAATAGGAAGCAGTTGTCTATTGCATATTATTGTGCAAGTTTTTAGCTCCTAATCTTTGCAATCAATCAGTAACACATTTTACCACATTATATAACACCTTAATTTCTTAAAGCTTAACTTAATTTTAATCTATATATTCTAAAGTTGCAAGCTGGGCACGTTGCTGGGCACAGGACTGTTTTAGCTCACTGGCAAAGGCCATGTGGAAGGCTTTCATGGTCAATGTGGTTAGTATCTGTCTCTCACTTCTCACTTCAGCGCCAGAACCCTGTCATCTTGTGCAAGTAATAATCTTTGTTTTGCTCAGTCTAATCGGCTGCCTGCCATCTACCTTGGTGTTGATGTATTTTTATTATTTGTTTCTATCTTTGATGTCTGACTTTTTAGGCAATAAACACCATGGGGGTCCTGATCACTTAAGCACTTCATAGAAAAGGAGTGTATAATAACCTTTCCAATATCCATTTATATTTACCCATCTTGTCCCTTTATGATAGATTCTGGTATAGGGTAAAGGGGGATCAGTGGGCCTAGGAGTTAGAGGGGGAACAGATTATGGATACTGGCACTATGCTAACCAAATGTGTTTTTTGAATCTATGTCTAGCTCCCAGAGCCCTGGTTTCAAGGATATGTGTAATAAGGGTGGGTGTAGGGGCTTTTGTAGGGAGTAATCCTAGGAGTCTTTTCCATTCCCATTCTTTGAACTTCCTAACCCACTTAGGAGGACACTCTGGTGGGGAGTCACTCTCCAATGAGCTGTCATTTTCTTGCTTACTTTCAAAGAACTGTATTTCTTCTGTGGAACTGCCATTTCCCATGGTTTCCCATTTCCCATGGGACTGCCAGTCCCATGGTAAATCACATAGACCCTAAGCATGGATAGTAATACAATGATTAAGCAGAGGAGTGCCAAGTACTTTCCCCTGCCATGTCTGCTGTGCGGACGTACGGCTCCCTCTGTGACTGTGTCAGACAGCAGGGCTGGGGTGGCTCCCGGCAACTTATTTTTTATGTAAATATAATATCTCATGGAATTTTCATGTATACTGTCATTTCTATACAAACTTTAACTTAATGACCCACAGATGTTATTAAACTCATTAAGATGAGTTTGGTTGTTAAAGAGTTTAACACTTCCACTGAAAATTGTGTTCAGGGTGTATTCCAAGCACCACTGTGCATGGGAATGATTTTTCCCATGGCAATTTTTCTTACTAGCTGCTAATGAAATCATTTTCACACACACATTTTATATAAAAAAATTATCTTTAACAACACAACAATAATATTTCTTAATTATTTTCCTGACATAGAAATAATCTTCAGAATAATCTTTACTTTTCTTACGGCAGATCTATTGTATTCTCAGTAAAATGATCTTATTTCCTATTTATTTAACTCCTACCAGGTTAAGTCCATGTTTACTTGTGTTTGTGCTAATTCGTAGCCATCTCTCTTCGCTGCATTGTTTTTCAAACAGTAGATTAACTACACACCTTAAGTGTCCAAACTTCAGTCTCCTTTTGCAACTGGGCAGAACATTTTCCTGTAATAAGTAGTGCCTGCTAATCTGACATCATTATCCCTTTTGCCTTTGTTATTGTAAATAGCAAAGATAGTCTGTGTTTTCAAAATGACATGCACACTTTATGAAAGACAAGATGCTATGGAGTTGGTTTTGGGGAAAGAGACTTTAGGAGGAGCAATTAAAGATGATGTTTCTAAGTGTAAAATTTATTGATTTTTTGTAGGTTTGGAGGATTTTTTTAATCCAACAGCAATCCTTTACTTGTTGTTGAGTATTTAGACAATATAGGATAGAAAGCTTGGAATTTTGATGTTTTAACATAAACTTTAGTATTCTTCAGTAATTAGGCATATATTGCTATAACCTGAAACACTAATATTTTGCTACTAAGTTAACCATATTTTATTATAAAAATATGGTGAAAATGAAATGCACCAAATTGGGACTACAAGGGTTTCCTTGTAAGAGGAGTGCACTTAAGTTACAGAGCAAGTTGTGGACCAAGTGAGATTTTAGGTAAATTGGAGGTCACTCTCTGTGTCTGACATATGTAGTGAGTAGGGGAGGAGAGAAGGAAGAAGAGGGAAGAAGACATAAAAATAAGTGGGACAGGACAAGTAAGTTCCTGCTGTGTTTGTTTGAATGTTAATCTCTTAGCCACGCACCTTGCTATGCTGATCTTCACATCAAATTCGTTCCTGAAGAAGTTAGAAAAAGAATATGGGAGATACTAACCTCCTTGATGTAGCTGTCAAAAACAAAATTACGGAAATTCACCACAGCTGGGTCCACTTCTGGTAGAGTTATATGTCATTAAACACAAATTAGAGTGAACAATTTTCCAGTTTTGTCCAAGATCTTATTTATTTATTTTTAGAGAGAAGGGAAAGGAGAGAGAAAGAAAGGAAAAGAAATGTCAATGTGTGGTTGCCTCTCATGTACCCCCTACTGAAGACCTGGCCCACAACCCAGGTATGTGCCCTGAATGGGAATCGAACAGGTGAAACCTTGCTTCACAGTCCAGTGCTCAATCCACTCAGCCACACCAGTCTGGACGAGTTTTTTGTTTTTGTTTGTTTGTTTGTTTTGGTTTGTTTTTATTACAGTCATTCTGGGGCTCTTCTTTGGAAATTAATCTACATGGAAATAAAAAATTGCTGGACGTACCCAATCTTCTTTAGTGTGACTTAAGAAGGGAAATAGGTGTCAAATAAAAATATCCAGGGTGTGGAATAACATCAAGTAGCATTTCCCAAACAAATCTGTTGCCATGATAATCATCCTGGAACAAAAAGACCATATTAAATCTCTCTAAGAGAGTTGCAGTAGGTTTTAAAATATTAAAACCTACAGAGTTTTAGCAGTTCAAAAAGAGCTGTTTATGAGGCCTGGATGCTGTGTCCCAGTTAGCTGGAGCACCACCCATAAACCGAAAGGTCACAGGTTCTATCCCAAGTCAGGGCACATGCCCAGGTTGTGGGTTCAGTCCCACCAGAGGTAACTGATCTATGTTTCTCTCTCACATAGATGCTTTTCTGCCTCTCTCTCTCTCTCCTTTCCCCTCTCTCAAAAATCAATAAGCATGCCCTTGAGTGAGGATAGAAAAAAAAATCTGTGCGTGTATGGGTTGCACACTTTTCTTAATTCATGGTATAGATTGGCATTATATATAGATGTATAAAAATATAAACCCATCTATCTATCCTTGTCTTCAAAGGGTCATCGATCAAATGTATAGGAGAAGAATCTATTTGTCTTTATTATCTTTCCTGTCACTTCCAACAATTTCCCCTAACATGCTATTAGAATTTATTATTGCAGTTAAACAAAGCCATAAAAAAGGAGATGTTCTTATTAACCATTTCTTGTTATTCAGACATACACAATAACTGGATGAATTAATTAAAATCAATTTGAAGATGTAAATATTTAATTACATGTGCTGTGTAACAACTGGCTGTTAATATATTTTGGAAAATTTTTGAACAAACTGTGGACTCCTGGGTGAGATCATCAAAGTAGGTCACATATACAAATGCCTTTGGGGTCATTTAAGTGAGCACAGATGCCTAAGTACAAGACTGAAGACAAACATTCTGTATGCAGTATAATAAAATAATGACAAATGTTAGAGAAAATGCTGAAGATAGAATGTCTCTCCTGACCATTTGTAGGAAGAAAGATATTACTATTTAATACTGCCTCCCAGCTGTGACTAAAATATAAGCTATTCATTCCTAGTGTTAAGTATTTCTAATTTAATGTGAAAAGTGTCTGCTGTCACAGAAAACATCACCGAAATCCCATTGTCAGTGTAAGTACATATAAAACAAATAATAAATAAGCTTTTAAAACTAGCACAGGTTTAAATAAGGATCCCCAAGTGCTTGCATTCCAAGTCATATTCTTCCTGTTAATATTTGACTTAAGACGTATATGAACAACTATGTAAGAAATTTAAAACTCATGTGAGACTATACACTTAAATGGAAGCCAAAGTGGTTGTCATAGAAAATTGTGTGTTTCAAAAAATAAATTAAGTGGATGATTTTTGTTCTTGAAATAATATTATTACATACTGGTAATTAAAATTGTATCAAAATGTATAGATTTGTGAGAAACAGCTTTGTTTTCTTTCAATAAAATGGAAAATTAGTACATATTTGAGTGTTTTGAATGCCATATAATTACATATTCAGATAAGTAGCTCTACTTTGCAGATGAGGAATCTAAAGTAAAAAGAAATTAAGTTATGTCCCTAGTTATTTAATCTCTATTGGTAACCGCTAGGTCAATACCACAAAGTCTAGCTTCAGAGCCCAACTTCTGCTCATTATGTTCTCATGGTTTGATAGGGAATTTTTTTTCTTTGTAAATCAATATGATTCAAGTATTCCAGAAGATGTGATAAGATCCCTGATAAACCTCAGAAATATGTAAGTAACATTAATATATCGAAAAAAAGAAGCTCATAGGAGATTAAATGTAAATCAGCTAACCAATGAATCAATAGAGAAACATAAAAAGAAAACCTAACAAAAATTTAATTTTAATATCCAGATAAATTATAAAATAAGTTAAATAAATATATTATTGTCTTCAGAATCAGTTTTTTAAAAGATTTTATTTGTTTATTTCTTTGAGAGAGAGGAAGGGGGGGAGAAAGTGAGGGAGAGAAAGATCAATGTGTGAGAGAGACATCATTTGGTTGTCTCTCACATAGCCCCATCTGAGGAACCTGGTCTGCAACTCAGGCATGTGCCCTGACTGGGAATTGAACCTGTGACCTTTTGGTTTTCAGCCTGGCACTAAATCCACTGAGCTACACCAGCCAAAGCAGAATCAATTCTTTTAAATATTCATTTCATTGGCTTCCAGCAGCACTGTAACCACTTGGGGTGGGAGGAAAATGACCACCTTGCATGTGAATAGAGGGCCATGATCATTTCTAAGGCACTCCTCTGAAAAACAACTTTCTCTAGTTTCCAAGACATGATAAAAAGTAACTTATAGTCCCAATATCAAATAGTTTGAAATTTGGAAGTTGATCTAAATGAGGAAGTTAAGGGATGTTTTATAGTTTATTGTTGTTATTGTTTGTATGTTTAATAATTATGCATATTTATGCATGCTTTTACTGTGTCATTTTTACATTCTTAGGGCCCAGGTGTCTGAACAGAGATCTATAAAGTTTGAAATACATGTGAAGTAAAGTGTTGATTTCATAACTTAGAATTAATTTGCTATGTGAAGAACTGAACAATTTTGAAGACATTTTGTGTACTTCCAGTTTTACACCTTATTTTTATATATATTGTTAAAAGCCTCTTTTGGCTACAAACATATTAGTTTATGGAAACTTTCATTTTAGTAGGAAACATTGTGAGAAAAATCTAAAATAACACTATAATGTTAATCTAAAGTGCTAATATTAAATCATTTATGATTCTCATGTCTTTTCCTAAAAAAGTTTAATAATTATTAATTTATTTAACTTTTCTATTTTTTTTTACCTGGGCCAAAATACCATTGGTGACAGTCATAATAAAGTGCTACTATGTTCATTCCACAAAAATCATCCTATGGAAATGAAGGTTTTCAGCAGAGAATGTATTTCCGTTGTTGTGTGTAGTCAAGCAGTCATAAGAACATTACACTAATAATGTGTATTTAGGTTTTATTCCAAGTTCTTCCAGCTTTCCTTAACATAATAAGAAATCTACAAACCTTATATTTTATTTCTATATCACTCTCACAGGGTAGGGGGAAATAGGTTTACAGTTGTTCATATGAAACATCATACAATAATTAATGAATAATAATACAAGGATAAACTGTAAACATTCATTTGCCCCACACTGTATTTTAAAGAAAATAACTTTTCCACAGTTTTCTTTTGTTAATTATTTGTTTTAACATACACGAAAATCTTTATGACATTATTTATTAGATGTGATGCTAGATTACAAATGTGTTTCTTGTTTCACAGGAAACCTAGTCTTAAACAGAAAATAACATTAGATGGAAAAGTAAGAAAAAGAACAGCCTTTGAAACAACTTTCTGAAGAGGTCAAAAGTTAGTACAAATCACAAATATGTTAGAGGACCGAAACACAGGATCTAAATGCATATATGCTTATATACACATATACATGCATAAGAAGTCTATCTGGAAAAAGTCCAGCCATGACTAGTATAATTAAAACAGTTTGACTTACATCAGTGTATCCTGGCAGCCAAAGAGAGTGGACTGGAATACACATCTGTGAACAATGATGACTTCACTGGACTAGTCAGTGGGGCAGTAGACACTGCTGAGTGAACATGTGTACTATGTGGCCATCACATTCAAAATGACTGAGAGAGTAGAACAAGGAATCTGCATCCCATTTTGCATTAAGCTTGAACATTCCTCCACAGAAACTATTCAGATAATTCAGAAGGTTGTCAGGGATGATGCAATGAGTGCAATGCAAATAAAAGTGGGGCACAGATGCTTTAAAGGTGGTTGAGAATCTGTTGAGAGTGATCCACATTCTGCAAGGCCTGCAACAAGGAGAACACCTGAGAATGCTGAAGCTATAAAGGCTGTAATCAACAAAGGCGACTGACAGTGCACCAACTAGAAGCTAATCTGGGGATTCCAAAAGCTACAGTGTCCAGGATTTTGATGCTGGATCTTGGCATACAACACATTGTGGAAAAATTTGTTCTATAGCTTCTGCTATCAGAGCACAAGTGACATTATGTTATAGTTGTTAATAACTTCGTTCAAACTGCTACCAATGTTAATGAACCAGGTTTCCTCAAAAAGGTCATAAGTGGAGATGAATCATGGGCCTATGGCTATGACCCAGAAACGAAGGCCCAGTGGTCCCAATGGAAGTTGCCTGGTTCTCCATGCTCAAAGAAGTTGTGGCAAAAGTTGCAGCAAGATCAAGACCGTGTTAACTGTATTTTGTAATTAGGAAGATACTGGTGAAGGGAACTGAGGTGCATCATCCAATGTACAAGTTTTCTTATATCTTGTATCTTCTTTAATAAATGTCTCTATTATTCACAGCACATGCCTGCATACTTTGTGGAGAGACCTCATCACACACAGACACACACACACACACACACACACGCACACACACACGCACATACGGTAAGACAAGTGATGGTAGTCAACATACAAAAAGACCGAGGCTGATCTGGGTAAGTTGTGATAGCATGTTAAATGGGGAGACCTTGTCCAATAGGCTAGATTTTTGTTAATTTTAATGTTGTTTGTTTTAGCAGAGAAATTTTATGATTAAATAAATTTAGTTAGCTTACTCAAAATATCAAAAGAAAGGATAAATTATACAGCATGCACCATAATTGTTTGATTAGGGAACACACACACACAAAACATTAAAACAACTTTGTTTTATTGAACAGGTTTGTGAAAAAAATAATCAAAGTATGATTATAAAAGAAACCCTGAAAAACTTTAACAATGAAATGTATATGGTTCTGTTATATATTACACATTGCTTAACAAAACACCCAAGAGTTGACTATCTTTATACAATTTGATTTAAAAACACTGATTATCTCATTAAAATACAAAAAGAATGATGCATTTACAAGAAGGTTGTGCATTTGTTTAGGTACGTGGGAATTTAAAAGTATCTAAATTGCACTTTATAACTTCTGTTATCCAGGGTGTCCAACCTTGTGGCAACTCTGGGCCACACTGGAAGAGGAAGAATTGTCTTGAGTCCCACATTAAATACATTTAAATACAAAAAAAATCTCATAATGTTTTAAGTAGATTTATGGTTTTGCGTTAGATTGCATTCACAGCCATCCTGGGCTGTATGCGGCCTGTGGACTGTGGGCCGTGGCCCAAGGTTTGGACACACCTGGTATACAACTGATACTTTGATTAGTGATTGTAAAAATTACTTCTTAAAACATTACTCCAATATATTGCTACCCCAGTAGTGGATTTTTTACAACCCACTAACAAGTCATGCTAACACAGACCTATTTCATGTGGGGCAATCAACAATCATTTTCATTTGAATATCACCCACTATTTTTTCCAAGCAATGGAATCCTGTAAATATTTTTAGCAATCAAAGCTTAGGGGCAGCTCTTATTTGAGACTCTCTTATGGTATTGGGTACTTTTAGTACTGGTGGCTTTTCCACGGGCATTAGAATTCTGTACTCTGAAGACTGGGGTAAAAGCCTGCTATAAATGTAACTGAGTTTTTAAAGGTTGCTCTAAAGTTCAGCAGGGATTTAAAATGAAGAATTTCAAGCTAACCTGGCAATAAATAAAATATGTTCTTTAATGTTAGAACCCAGCACTTTTTTCTTTAATGTTAGAACCCAGAAGAAAGAAGAAATCATCATTAGAAAGAAAAAGAATAAAATATGACTGATAAATCAAAATAGTTTTCATTCTTGCCTCCATGTTTTTGTCCCTAGATGTCAGAGTTCTTACGACATTACTCTTGCTTTGCTTTTATCATTGGAGGTTAGGTGCGATCCAAATAAAGTATTTTAATTACAATTTTTTGAAATCATTTAGTTCAAAATTAGCTGGTGGCAAAAAATATGTATATACAAGGTCTGTCTAGGAAAAGTCTGGCCATTGTTAATATGACAAGAATGGTTTGTGAGGCATCAACGTAACCTGGCAGCCAAGGGGAGCAGACTGGAATGTGCATGTGTGAACAATGATGACTTCGCTGTACTAGTTAGTAAGGGTGGTAGATAGTTTTGAGTGAGCGTGTGTACTGTGTGCCCATGCCATTCATAATGACTGAGCTAGTAGAGCAATAAATCTACATCACATTTTGTGTTAAGCTTGAACATTCCTCTGACAGAACTATTCGGATGATTCCGGAGGCTGCCAGATATGGGCAACTGGTGATTGGCAGATTCATCATCATGTCTCCTGTAAAATTTTTTTGTGAATCATCAAATCACCCAGGTCTCTCAGGCTCCCTATGGCCCAGACTTGGTGCCTTGCAACTTCTGGTTTTCCCCAAACTAACATCACCTTTGAAAGGGAAGAGATTTCAGACCATCGAGGAGATTCAAGAAAAAATGACAGGATAGCTGAGGATGATTGGGAGAACTGTGTGAGGTCCCAACGTGCCTACTTAAAGGTGACTGAGGTATTGTCCTGTGTACAGTATTTCTTGTATCCATATCTTCTTCAATAAGTGTCTCTATTTTTCATATTAAATGGCTGAATACCTTATGGATAGACCTTATATAAATTTATACACACACACACACACACATAGACATAAACATACATATATGCAAACACATGCATATACATACATATTCATGTAACCACATATAGGTGTTATCATTGTTCTCTATTTTTATATAACAAATGTATTTAAATATTGGTATCAGCAAAATAAATAAGAAATGATATCCTAAAAACAACTCAAAGTCAAAGTACATAGAGTAGTAGAGAAATAATTGTATTGTTTATGACTAAATAAACAAATAATTTTTGAAAAATTAAATAGCTTTAAGAGAAGGATTTAAAGAATATTAAGTCACATGGTCATTCCAGTTATAGTTCTTATATAATTGGTTATTATGAAAAGTAGCAGTTAATGGTACCATAACTTTCATATTGTGCCTATTTGAATGTACAAAATTATATGGATTTCTTAGAAATTATGAAGATTATAAAAATATTGCTTAGTATTGTCTTGTTCTGCACAGGAATGATCTTATCAATAAAAAAAATATCTATTCCTGTATGGAGTCCTTGCAAGCTGTTTTGAGATATTTGCAAACTGATTCTAAAGTTTTCTTTTCTTTAAATTTTATTCTTGTTTATTCTATCACAGTTGTCCCAATCCCCTGCCTTTGCCCTCTTCCATCCCACCCCACCCCCACTCCCACAGTCCATCCCCACACTGTTGTCCATGTCCACGGGTCATTCATACATGTTCTTTGTTGTGCATAATATCATTTCTACTAGGAAATTTTCCTAAACATACTTTTCATTGATGACCTTAAAAACTATACATTAGTTGTCTTAAATATATAAATATGATAGAAGTTAAATTTTAATTACACATACATTACCGTAACTATTTTTAAATTGCATTTCTTCAGCAACTTGGTAGACTACACAATGGGTAAAATCTTTCCAAATCCATATTTTTGACTCTAATGTTGTCTATATTCTAGGCATGTTATATTAACAAAATAATTGGCCATTCATCATACTGAGGATAAATATAGGTGTTGCTACACAGTAAAAAAAATAACAACAATGCAAGAGATCCATATTTTCTGTACATATAGTCAGTTATCTAAAAGTGATAATAGCACGCACACATGTTTATACATGTAAACATATATGCAAATATATAAAACATGTATACTTATGTGATGCATACACACAGACAACAGTGTGGTGATAGAAGAAAAGATGGAGGTGAGCAAAAAGGGGAAAATGGAGAGGAAAAGAGACTTTGCTTCAGGGGACAGTCACACAACTCAGTGTGTAGGTGATATTTTATTGAGTTGCATACTTGAAACCTGTATGGTTTTGCAAGCAAGTGTCACCTCAATAAATTGAATTTAAAAATAAAAATAGCCCTGACTAGTGTGCCTCAGTTAGTTGGGCGTTATTCCACAAAGAAAAAGGTCTCTGAATGTAACAGATCAATGTTTCTTTAAAAATAAGTAAATAGAATCTTTAAAAAAAACAAATAAAAGTGCTAATTTATAAAACAAATTGTAAATTCACTTTTTAAATATGCTTTCATGCAATTTTTAATAACATTCTATTATTCATGGAAGGAAGGCAGCAAATTCCTGAATTTCACTTCAGGCTCAAATAAAGTTTCTGGTGGTGACCAGTTCTTTGATGATTTGTTAAGGTCTTCTGCATTAAAAAGCTAAAAATCATCTGGTTTGAAGTTAAGTTGTTAAGGGTATAAACTTCCAACCAAGAAAGCATGGTTTTATAGACAAATTTTAAGAGTACGTGTGAGTCACAGGAGAGAGAACTGTCATTCTAAATTATATACTTCTCTCTGCCCTCAGCATCCATTTTTTCTCATCTTATCTGTCTTTATTTTTTTCCATTTTAAAAATAAAAACCCAGTGGTTTTTAGCAGAAAATCTAGAAAAGGACACTACCAGCCATGAAGGAGAATATCCGAGCTATTGGCAAATGCTTAAGTTAAAATGAAGCTAATGTGAGACAGAATTTGCATTCTAGTCATTGGTGTGGTATATAATCATGTACTGTATGCAGTTAAATGAGTCTTTTGTCTTGCTGTAATGAATATCTACATCCATCCTAACAGTTAATGAGGAATAAATGACTTATTATCCACGAATGACTGTGTCTAAATAGCTCTGCAACAAAAACAGAATATTAAAATGTGTAGCTGAAATAGATCTTAAATGATAATGAACTTAGATTATTAATTAATTTTTAAAACATCCTAAGGTTCACTGCTTTAGGATGAAACCAGAGCTACATCAAGTTCAAGCACAATGACAGGTTCCAAGTTTGAATTTAAATAGAATTTTAATGCTGTGTTTTTGTGTATATGCATGTAACATGTATATGCATGTATATATTCAAACACACATACATCTACTACATACATATGTATACACAATAACACACATTTAAAGAAAAACTACCCTTGGTAAAATATGTTAGCTGCCTTAAATGCAATTAAACTTGCCTGCCCAAAAGTGCTGTAATTCATGCTTAATGCAATCATTTGTGTTTTATAAATTTGAATTTGAAAAAAGCATGCCACATTAAAATAATTGTTTTGAAATACATGCATATTTTTGAAATAATGAGGGGATTATTTTTGTGAAAAGTGAGACTATCTTTAAAATATAATTTTTAAATGAAATGACAACTCTATGCCTCTTTCATAATATTTCATTATATTATTTTGCTGCACTAATGTGAAATAGATTTTTAAAAACAGTTTCATCCATAATGTTTTGTGGTGAAAAATTCAAAGGCAATTCTTCATCAGCATAACGAAAGCACCTCTAGAAATGGCTTAATTCAGACTTTGTCTAAATCACCTCCTCAAACTTTAGAAAAACTATTTATTATTATATTGTGTAACTTAAATAGCTTTTAATGTATCCATTCTTTTATTTAACTGCAACAATATTTCACCTCCCTGTATCTCAAGCTCAGGGAACTGTAGTCACCTCCAAATGACCAACAGTGAGCTTGCATTCAGTCACATCTGTGTCCTTTTAATCCATTTCTCTCCCTAAAGGCAAAGTAGTCTATTAAAATACCACATCTGAGTGTGTCTTCCCTATGACTTACTTTTCAAATCTTCTCATTGCTTTTAGGGTTGGATCCAAATCCTTTCACCAGTTCTGCTTCTTGTACAGCATGCCCTCCTTTGCTCTTTATTGCTACACAGTACTTTTGAAATGTTCTTTTCCTGAGCCATGTACCATTTCCAGGGACTTTTTCATATTCTATTATACTCTCACTTCAGTTTTGTCTGAATCATCAGTTTTCCAGGGCAATTTACCCTGAACTTCCAGATCAGTTAAATTTCTGTTATTCGTTTCTACATAACCTACGCATAGCTCTGGAATAATTTTCCAAAGTTACGATTTTACATTACAGTAAGAACAGAATTTACACTAAACCACAGGACAACTTTATGTAAATCAGAAATTACGGTCTGAAACTGCACAGCACTGTGGGGTCAACAGAATTAATATTAGACTTCAGGCCCCTTTTGTCACACACACTAGAAATACAATCAACTAATAAATGGCATCATATCAAGCATATATACAGATAGCAAAATGTCTTTGTTTTCTGACACCTATTTCTGGAGAGAACAGAAATATTCCAAAAAAAGCCTATCAATGACAGTAATACATGTTCCAGTTTCTTACTATGCTTTATTTCATGAGTAAATGAGCAAAATATCCGAAAAATAGAAATCTGTGCCTTTCAGGAGTTGAACATTTTCAAGATTAATTACATTTGGACACAAACTTGGCAGACAACTGTACATTTTGGTTTATTTCATAATGATCTCATGCTTTTAGGTCAAGTGTCAGTATTCTAAGCTATGTCTAACTTCATGCATATATCACATGGTGTTTTTGGATAAATCACCGTAATAGTTGCTGTATCCCTGCTAAATGCTCAGACAATGCTAGAAAAATATCAAGGACATTTTCCTGTGCAGATATATCAATAGTTCATGATCAATGGAAAATAAAGGTAAGACAGAGTAGAGAAAAGACTAACTTGTATGATTATACATAACAAACATTTGGAGAAAAACATGTTCTTAAGATGGTATTTTTACTACATATTATGATATTATCATGCTATTTTTTATAGTGGAATGGCAATACTAAGAAACAACATTGTTATTTTACATACACAGAGCTGGAAAAATAAAAAATAGAAATTTATTTGAAATAAATTAAAAAGTAAAACAAAACTGCGATTCCTTATTGTAAGTTGATTTTTTTCCATAAAGAGAAAAAATGATCGGTATGTCTAGAGAAGTCTAGCAAACATGTAGACATGATTGGGCTGAATGAAAAGTATATGAGTTTTCCCTGGGTTAAGCAATGATGGAAAACGGAGATTGAAAGTGCATGGATATAGTGCATAACCCATATTTTTATGAATTTCTAACATTATAAGAGCTAACAATAGTCACAGATTTGAACCAGTTACCTCCGTATGAGAATCTCTGTTACCTCTCTCAAAGTTTTTAAGTGAGCCAGTGTTCAAATCTGAAAAGTGTAATACATTCTGAAATTAAACTTCCTAATTTCTCCACAGAACAAAAGTGAAAATGGAAGCACTGGTTTAGGAAAAGCCCAGCAGACACAAGTCAGAGAGAAATATTTGACACACATATTTATTTACAAGTTTTTTGTTCTTTTTTTCACTGTTGTTCAGTTACAGTTGTCCCCATTTCCCCCCATTATACTCCCCTGCCCTACCCACCCCCACCTTCCACGTTCAATCCTCTGTCCCCTGCCCTATTGTCTTTGTCCATGGGTCCTTTATACATGTTCCTTGACTTGACCCTTCCCCTTCTTCCCCCCACTATCCCCTCCCCCCTCCGCTCTGCTCACTGTCAGTTTGTTCTTTATTTCCATGTCTCTGGTTCTAGTTTTCTTTCTCATTTGTTATGCAATGTTGATAGTTAATGATAAAATGATGGTTTCATTCAAGAATAGAAAATTAATTATAATCATTTTAACTTCTACTTAGTTTTATTGTAAGACTCAACATTTGTTAAAATAATTATCTTAATAGTGGAGAATAACTTCTGAGCACTTAATTTTTTGTATAATGCATTTTCTAAAGACAACCTAGCAGTCATAAGTACACATGGATATTGTCCTTCTATTTTACTTTTAACTTAACTTACAAAATGGAGAAAAATATATTTCTAGTTGAATGATGTTGTTATAAGATCTGCCAAGGAGTATAACTAATCACACAAAGAGAGAATCCCTCTTCATTTGTTATTTCTTAGTATTTTTAAATAAATAATTAGTTATATTTACTTTTTCCCTAGAGAAAATAGATAAATCTTGTCATTTTGATAGTAAAAGTGAAAATATAAATGAATAAATTACAATCTTTTTGAAGACAATGTATTTCTTAGTAGGAGACTTATGCTACTCATATAGACTGTAACTTTATCATTTAAAAAAAATTAGATAAGGTCAAAAGTTGGTCATGAACATTTGAGTCTTAGATTATTTTTTTAAAAATTCTTTGGTGTTTTCTGTCATTGCAGATAAGATATTAAAACATTAGTTTTATGTAAGTAACTGTTGCATTGTATGTAACACAATAATTTAAAGAAAGTCGAGCTGCCATGGCTGGTGTGCCTCTGGTTGAGTGCTGGCCTGTGAACCAAAGGATCACCATTTCGATTCCCAGTCAGAGTACATGCTTGGGTTGTGGGCCACATCCCTGGTGAGGAGTGGGCGAGAGGCAGCCACATGTTGAAGTTTCTCTCCCTTTCTTTCTCCCTCCCTTCCCTTCTGTCTAAAAATAAACAAATATAAAATTTGAGCTTATTGCTTACAATGACAACAGCACCTTGATTCTTATTATCACAAGTACAAATAATTTTTTACTAATGTCCAAAAAATTGAATTTAACCACCAAGTTTATTCCAAGTAATCTTTATATTTAAAAACATATTTTAAAAATATATTTATTTAATTTTAGAGAGAGGGGAAGGGAGGGAGAGAGGGAGAGAAACATCAATGTGTGGCTGCCTCTCACGTGGCCTCCACCAGGGACCTGGCCTGCAACCTAGGCATGTGCCCTGACTGGGAATGAAACCAGAGACCCTTTAGTTTGCAGCCTGTGCTCAATCCACTGAGCCACACCAGCCAGGGCTAAAAACATCCTAAATAAAACTTGGATAAAAGCTTTTCTTTACATTTGATAATCATTGTTATTCATGAAGGTGGTCTTGTCAATTGATTTTTTCCTCTCATAAACATTTATTGACAATTTGCAAGGATCAGACACTGAGTAATTTGTTCCTAACATATAAGTGAACATAAATCCATTCCTCAAGTAACTAATAATATCATAGGAAAGACAAGTTTCTAATAGAGATAATTAAAACAAAATGAGGCAAGCACAGTCATAGATATGTTCAAAGAGTAATGGGACATGTTCTTACGGAGAAATAAACAACGAGAGGATGTCAGGTTAGGACTCTAGTAGAATATGGTAGCACAGTTGTATCTTAAGAGGGGAATAGAATTTAGCTAGGCCAAAAATGAAATAGGCAAAGTACTAAAATATAAATTTAAGGATCTGGGATACCAAAAAGTTTGTTTAGAGAACTGTAAAATGTCTAAGGTTGAACATAAAGCATTCAACAGCGTGTTCAGAGATGAAACAAAGAACGTTGGTAGGAAAAAAAATTGGCAGATCTTCATATGCTCAGCTGAGAACTTAGAATTTTAAGCAGAATAAAAAAAATAAATGTTTAATGTTTATTCCCCCGAATTTAGTTGTTGTAAGAATTATGAATTTAAAGAAAGAACTATACTAGACATGGTCCTACATATCTCAAAAGAGGTGTCTGGTACATGTATAATAGAAGTTTAAAACTTAAAAATTATATTTTCTGAATTCTTCAGATAGTCCTTATGATGTGATTTTGGTTCTATTTCATTCAGTTCCACATAAGACTTAAATTAGGCCTAGTTCAATGCCGTGGTTGGAAAATACCTGAGAGACATCCTTTAGGGCTGGGGCGGTGACAATGCCACATTTTCTTCCTGATCCCAAGATTATAACTAATGGGGTATGACTGACGGGGCAGCTGTTAGGTCAGCAGTTTTCTGAGAGAAGGGAAAAGAAGTATATCCTTTAGTTAGACAGTGCTGTTGATATAATATCACTTAAAGTGCAGTCTTAAAAATAAAGAGTATACCTATTCCTCTAGCCTTTTGTGATTACTATGGATACAAATTTCTCCATATTAAATAAATACATTTTGGTGTTAAATAGTCATGAGTGTTTGTTGTTGTTGTTGTTGTTGTTGTTGTTATCTGTATGCTATCCTGAATGATATAGTCAGGCTAAATGTTTCTTTAAACACTCATCCTAATTTAATTGGGGGCAGCCATGTACCCCACTATGAAATTATAGTCACTGGACTCTACTGGAATTACAGTGGCTGTGACACCGTGTGAGCCAGTCAGGCACAAGCACAAGGCTACTGAAAAATTCTGCTAATGATTGCAGCCCCAATATGCCTCCTTTTGTCCTTTTCCATTATCTTTTTAAATCTTTTTTTACTAAAGGAAATCTGTCTAAATGGCTGAATCTTAGTAATCATCATGTGACACCCATAGAGAATAGCAGAGAGAAATATGTAAATCTTGGCACTGTCAGCTTTGGGCTTTTAAATCAATTCAGCGATCTTGTCTTTTTGGACATCTAAGGGCATTAGGAGGAGGAAAAAAGAACCGTTTTCAAGCTATTGTTAGATCTTTTGTCACTTATAGCTCACAACAAACTCAATCATTAATTGATACAAGTTTTTTGTTTGTTTGTTTCACAAGACTTAGTTGCAAGTAGCAAAGCTGACTCGTTGTGAATAAGCAAGTACAGATTCAGTAAATGGATATTAGCTTATTTGGGTAATTGTTGTGAGGGATAGAAAACAATCTTAAGGAGCTGTGCCTCAGAACACATATTCAAAATGTCTCAAGACGACACTACTGCTGTTGTCCAACTGCCCCAGCTGAAGCTATTGCCTGGTCATATATTTGAACTTGAACACCACATTGTCATCCCTGATGCTATCAAGACCTGATAATTTGACCTTTATCTAGAACAAGTGTCATGAGGTCTCTGTCATCTTTCTGGTTTCCAAACTTAATTTTAAATAATCTATCATTTGAGAATCTTAATTTCCAAGCCTGTGTACCAGTTGACAATGGTTCTATGAATTCCATTTCTGGATTTTATTTGGGATGCAAGACCATAAAGCTGAGAGTTTTCCAATGATGACTAGGAATGTTCAAACTGGTAATAGTCCAAAACAACAGATATCCAGTACATTGTGCATGATACTTTTATCTTTACAGTGACAATAATTCACATTACCAAATTTCTGTTTGGGTTAAGCATAAAATAAAAATTGGTATGCTGTGATCTTAAAAATGTATTATTTATATAATTTATGAGTTTTTCAATTCTGAAATAGCAAGAAACATAATCATCTACATGCTAACATTTATAATTATGCACACTAAAATCTAAGCCCCTAAATTATTAACATAACTAATAAAAATGACTTCACTAAGCTGTATATAAGATAATTAAATTATCAATAGTACAGCATAGTGACTATAGTTATTAATAATGTATGATATACTTAAATTTTGCTAAGAAAGAATATCTCAATTGTTCTCACCACATAAAAGAGGAAGAGAGTAAATAGGTGAGTTTATAAATGTGTCATGTAGCTTGATTGTAGCAATGAGAAGCAAAGTGGAAAAAATATCAGTGAAGGGCCTTTATTCTTGGATTCTCAAAATAAAAATATCGATTACATTTTATAATCTCTACATGAATTGAAAATACCAATGTTAAATAAAATAATTGACAATGTTAAAAAGACAATGAGTTAGTAAGTTCATATGTTTACTTGAAATTGATTTGAAATACCTATCCACTAATTCTGGGTAAAACCTGCAATAAAAAGTTTAAATTTCTTTGAATAAATGTTGACTTCAGCAAATGAGATATTAGATTCTAATGGCAATAGGACTTCAATAGTCATTGTTTAGTGCTTGCTTTAGCCTTAGATTTGACCCTAAAGTTCTACTATCTTAAAATAAATTTTGAATATTCATAGAAAATAATAGAGGGGAAATAACCCAACACTGTTCAATAAGCCTAATTTGATAATTTCCACTATTGCCATACAACCTTATGTCCATAGAATATTCTGTTTACCTAAAGAGTAAATTAAACTCAAATATCATGATAGAAATCTTCATATTTCACCTTAACAACAGATAAAGCATATAAAAGTAAAGTACACACTAATATTCCACTTAAATAATTCGGGAAAGAATACCATAAGAACATTTTTTAAATCAAATATTTATACTTAGTGTCTAAAATAATGTATTTCTAAGTAAAAATTCACTGATAATAAGCTAAAAATAACTTGTTCCTGTAAATAGGAAGCCTTAATATTCATATCTGATTTACACAGCCATAGAATATATATTTTGGGTTTTTGTGGAGGGTGTGGTTCATGTAGATAAAACTGACCATTCATATCTGATATGTTTGAAGATATGTGTACTGCATATTGGATGCCTTCTGTTTTTATGCCATGCTGTTTCTATTTAACCATCATTTATACTGCTCTAAATGTTTGTTTATATATATTATATATATTATATATTGTTTATATATAATATATATTATATATTATATAATGTTTAAGTATCATTTTCTGTTGTTTTGTTGTTGTTTAACATTTTAACTTTTTAAAGATTTATACTCAGAGCTCAGGTTTAATGTAGTTTAATCATTGTACCTGTACTTACTGTGTCAGAAAGGGTTAGCAATTAGAATATATGCTTTAAACATAATCTCATAAAAAATGATCTGCCAAGACTCTTTGATCCAGAAATATGTCCCTCACAATTTGCAGGAGTGGGCTTTTGACATACTATTGAGGAAATTTACTATTTGATTAGAGGTACCATTTAATACTACCTTTATAACCAATGTGAATGGGATTCTATCCAAGCATATGTCAAATTCCTAATTTTTTTTAATAAGATGGGGACATCAGTATACAGGGTCTGGCACAGATAGGCCCCCTTTTTATTATGAAGTCTTTTATTATAAAATCATAAGCATGTAATTCTGTCACATAACAATATCACACTCAACCCTGGTTGCTGTGGGTCAGGGGATTGAGTGCCAGCCTGCAAACTAAAGAGTCATCTGCTTGATTCCCAGTCAGGGCACATGCTTGGGCACATGGCCAGGTCCCAGTATGGGGCACATAAGAGGCAACCGCACATTGATGTTTCTGTCCCTCTTTTTCTCCCTCCCTTCCTCCATCTTTAAAAATAAATAAATTAGCTCTTTAAAAAAAACTATCACACTCAAGCACACCATATGACATTTTAGGTGAAATGTTCTAATTAAAATTTTAAGTTATTATACCCATATTATTACCTTACCAGCCACACACAGGTGTTACTTCTGCCAGGCCCTGTATATCCCACAGAAATCAATTTATTTTCTTGAGTTGTCTCTGATGATTTATATAATTTTCTGTAAGAGAATGATTATGGATTCAATGATTTAAAAAATTAATTCATTGTTTCCTATTTTCCTTTTCAAATAAAAATAATTAAAGTTCGATTAAAACAAGTATGTTCATTTGTTAGGAGTGTATATTTGCTTTGCTTTCCTACTTCTGTTCATACTTTACTTATCCTAAGTAGTTTATTTACATGAAATATTATTTAATTCTCTAGCATTTTAGGAAGACACAAAGTGAGTTATGGTATCAGGTTCTGAATAAAATAAAAGTCTTAATATCATACTACGTACCTTTTCTCGTGGTAGGTCACATAGTGTGTTTTATATCTAGTAGAATATATGTTAATCAGATAAAAGAACAAAGTGCCATTTCTCCTTGATCACGGCGCAGAAAACAAATGATACAGAGAGATGAGATCTGCCTTCCGCAGGTGTAATTTAACTGCACTTAATGTGTCGTGAATTAGTTACTCTGGAGAATAGGATGCCCCCTTCCAATGTTCTCAAAGGCCCATCCATCTAAATGTAAATTAACATAAAATGAGAAGGATCTTTGAAATCATTTTAGGTTAATAACAAATGTGCTTGGCAATGTTCATTTAGTCTAAATAATAGAAAACTCAAGATACAATTTGAGTAATGATTTTTCCAACATTATTTAAGAGAATGAGTGAGACTCTGGAAGGTATGGGGAGTCTTGAAATTATTAATGTTTTCCAAATTATTTGATTGTTTTATAAAATATGTATAATGATTCATTCAAAATTCAACTACATATTCTGAGTATGTAAAAATCACTTCCTAGAATGGATGTCGGACAAATAGAATTAATTAGAGGTCCCAACTAGTGGTCTTCCACATAAACAATAATATTGTAGCCATTCATGAGCAAAAGTGCCATGGCTGGAAGCTTTGGTAGGACAATGCAAACCCTGGTTAAGCCCAATAACAAGGAGAGCTGCTTTGTAGAAGCAAACCTGGGTCCCTCTGCAGGCTTGCCAGTGTGGTCCTGTCTACAGGTCCAAAGCAGGGTATCTTCTAAGAGATTTGACTCCAGCCTCATTAGGTCATTGTTTGCAACTACTCCTGTCTACCAAGGGACCCAGGGATAGTCCCACTATCCATACCTTTGGTTACAGGCCCAGTGGCAACAGACCTGACCATGGATTCTGAAGTGGTTTTGTGATCTGGCCCCTTCCCCCTCCATCATGGTTCCAGGGACCATGTATATACAGCCTCAGGTTCGGCCAGAGCCTGCTCAAGGACCCAGAAGGAGCCCATGCATTCCCATGCATTCCTCTGGTTCCAGGTAGCTGTGGACTTGTCTATAACCCCCAAAGTGGCTTTATGACTTGGCTTCAGCCCTGTGCAGCTATGGCCCTGAAAGCAGTCTCATCCATCTAGGCAAGAGCCATGACTGCCCATCCTTTGGTAACAAGCCTGTCAACTGCAGACCCAATGCAGACCTGGTAACATCCATGTGATCCCACCTGATTCAGATCTCCAGGGGCATCAGTCGGGGAACTTGGCCAAAACATACATGAAAAGGTACTCAATATCACTAATTATAAGGAAAATGCAAATCAAGAACCACAATGAAATATAATCTCACAGTGGTTAGAATGGTGATTATCGAAAAGACAAGAGATAACCAGGGCAGGAGAGGATGTAGGGAGATGGGAACCAATGTGCGCTGTCAGTGGGCATATGAATTAGAGCAGCCACTTTGTAAAGCAGTATGGAGGTTGTCAAAATATTAAAAATAAAACTACTGTATTTTCCAGAAATCTCCTTTTTGTGTGTGCATTTATCCTAAGGGGTTTCACAATAGCACACATATATGTAAGCACACACATACACATATATATGTATGTATTTCCACTGTCTAAAATTCCATTGTGTAATATATAATTTATATATGTATATACAATGGACTATTATTCAGCCTTTATAAAGGAGAAATTCTGACATTTGCAACAACATGGATGAATCTGAAGTATATCATACTAAGTGAAATGAGCCACACATAGGAATGGCGAATGAGGCATGACCTCACTTTGTGTTGTACCTGAAAAACTCAGTCATAAAAACAGAGAGTAAAATTGTTACTGGGGATTCAGGGGTGATGGAGATAAGGACATGTTCAAATTATAAAAACTCTCCTTTAGAGATGAATAAGTTTGGAAACCTAATTTATAGCGTGGTGGCTAGAGTTAGCAATATATTATAAACTTGCAATCTGCTATGATAGTAGAGTTCAAATGTTCTAACAAAAAGTATAACTGAGGTGATGAATATGCCAATTAGCTCGATTACGGTAATAATCATTTAACAACATTTATATATGTGTGTGTACACACATATGAGGGTGGACCCCCCAAAAAGATCAGAATTATTTTCTGGAGGGCAGGCCCCTTGTAGTACAGGCTTCCCCAAGTAGTTGAGTGCTCTAGGAACCCATCTGTATCAGTCTGCCAGCTGGCATTGTTGGGAGATGCTGAATTTGGCTTCAGTGAAATTTTTTGAAGACTCTTTCCAAGTCTTTTCCCCTTTTCATGATGGATGATATACAAGGGATATCTGTGCTCACCGGGCTGAATATTCAGCAGTTTCTGAGCAAAAACAATATGACTGTCATACTCCACCCTTGCTATTCACCCAACCTTACCCTGAGTAACATTTTTTTTGTTTCCCTAGATGAAAAAAGTCCATAAAGGGAAACATTTTTCAGATGTGGAAGAGGTGAAACAAAAAATGGCAAAAGCACTAAAAGGCATCCAAATCAGCAAGTTCAAAACTGTTTCGAGTAGTTGGAAAAAATGTCTCGGTAGGTGCATTGCATCAAATGGACAGTACTTTGAAGGTGACTCAAGTTGAAACATCAAGATTAAATACACAATTTTTCATAAGTAAATTCAAGATTTTTTAGGTCCCTCCTCATATATATAAAAATATTACCTTAAATTTATACATATATAAAAGTGCATTTTATATATATAATTTTTATTAATTATATCTTAATGAAACTGGGAGGAATAAAAGAAAAAGCATTTCCTAATATCAAAATTATATAATTAACATGAGTTATTGATTAGTTATGGTATAATGTTCAAAAAGTCATACATATGTATATGTTTAAGGGTACAGTAATACTAGTAAAGTATAAAAACAAATATAACTTTGATATAACAAAAAGTAAGTCATTAATGCAAAGATTCATACAAATATACTGAAATTTACTTTCTCTGTTTAATTGGAAGTGATTTATGTTTTTGAGTGTTCATTTCATGCCAAGAATTGTTTGGAAACTGCGATGCAGACAGAAAAAAGAACAAAAGAAGAGAGTTCCTTCCTCCTTGTACCTTACATTTCAGTGGGGAGAGAGACAATAAACCAACTTTTTACAAATATATTTATATACTTACTCCTATATCTATACCTACATATAAGGTCTTGAGAAGTCATATCAAAGGAAAATAAGGATGAAAAGTTGAATGCTAAGCAACGGTTTGTTGGCAGGAGAAATGGTGATGGCACTACTGTTGACTGAGAGCGAAGACGCTGGGAGGGACCTTCTGGGCTGGACGGGGGTAGAGAAATGAGGACCAGGCAGCTGGTGTGGGATGCTTTAACTCTGAGGTACTAATAAACTCAGGTAAAATAATAAAATGTTAAAGCAGGGAAAGTGTTTGAATTTTTATTTAATTTTAAATCTCTGATTTCTTATCCACGCTGTTTCACTGTTAAAATGATTATAAGTGTTAACTTCTGCTTCAGAATAGACTATTTTATATCTTGTTTCCTTTTTACATGTTATATTTGAAGGACACCCCCAACTTACACATACACACATACATGCATGTACATACACACATTTTTACCTAGTTTTTCTCCAAACCTCAAGCCACATTTTCTTCCATTATTTTGCTATTCTTTGAAAGCATTCTCTTTGTTTAAATTTACTCCATTCCTTCTCATAAAATGTGCATTATTTAAGTTCTTAGATGTAATCAAATACCATTCCTAGATTTTATTTGTACTGTGTTTGTTGGGTGAGCTATTTATTGTTTGGGGTAGGGGACGATCTATTTAAGAACTAGCTGCAAAGAACCTGATATTTTTGTAACAGATAATTAAATCAAAACAAACTTTAAAGGTGTGATTTTTCATCTGCATTTTAATTGCTCAGCATATGTTTACAGCTTCCATAAAGTTCTGAATTCTGGACTTAAGGTGACTCATAACAAAAAGATCATCTTAAAATACAAAGAGATTTATTTTCTACTAATTATTTTTTTCTTTTCCTTTTTACTACCTTACCAAAGTTTATTAAGCTTACTCTGAACTTTAGAATTTATTTTTACAAAAATAATATATAATATTTATTTCCTTGCCAGTGAAGGAAATAAACAAGATTACCAAAAAATATTAAATGTAAAATATTTATATTATAAGTCATTTCTTCTTTAATTTAGATTCAAATTTTACTATTTTTTCTAACTACAGAAACCCTAGAAAATATCATATCAAACAATACAAAATTAAGTGAAGCTTTGATATATGATCACTTTATAATTTGTCAACCACTACAAAGTATGAAGCCATAAAGTCTAATTTACACTTTTTTTCTTAAAAATAACACCCTGAATTAATAGGGCATATGCATATATTGTTCAAATGGCCTGAAAATTTGTCAAATTTTCAATGAATTTAGAACTATCTTGAATTTGAACTTATTAAAGAATAGAACTATTGATGAAGCTTTAAAAAAAAAAACATGTGAAACACTGGAGTATATACTCCATTGCTTTTAAAACTCTATTCTACCCCATGATGATATGAAAGTAATTAATTCACTCAACAAATACTTATTGAGCATGCACTGTTTTATTTTCTCAATAAATTCAATATGACATTGCCTTCAACTTCAAATGTGATTGTCTAACTAACCAGGTCTAGGATTTTGAACTAGAAAACAGGAAGAAGAAGACCATGTTGTATGAATATTAAAGCTTGTTGTAGTTTGAAATTTGAACCCCAGTCAAGGTGTGTTGAAGTCCTAAATCCCAGTACCTCAAAATGTGACCTTATTTGGGAATGGGATTTTTACAGAAGTAATAAAGTTACACTAAGTTTACTAAAATGAGCTCTAATCCAATATAGCTGGTGTCCTTCCCAAAGGGGATATTTAAACACGAAGAAACTGGAATAATGCCACCTGAAGTTGGAGGCAAAAATTGAACTACTCTTTCACAAGCTGATAAATGTCTGGGGCAACCAGACCCTAGAGAAGGCCAAAAAGAAACCTTCCTCCACCGGATCTCATCTGATCTCCAAAGCTAAGCAGGGTTGGGCCCCGTTAGCACTCAGATGGGAGATTAAACCTTCCTCTATAGATTGCAGAAGGAGCATGGCCCTACCGACACCTTGACTTTGGACTTCTTTTCCACAGAACTGTGACACATTACACTTCTGTGTTTTAAGTCCCCCAGTTTTTGGTCCTTTGTTATGGAAACCTTAGAAAACTAACAGAAAGCTGTATTCACATAGACGACAGCACTTGCTTTCTCAGACCAGGCCTAATGTGATCTTAGCCATTAACATCAGGCGATCTTAGACAATATTAAATCACAGTTTTCAGTTATTTATATATATGGGCCAGCAGATGATTCATAATTTGGAAGTTAATCTATAGCTTTTATTTCCACATTTTTACTTAAAAAATATTGAATAGCCTGCATTATTTTAGCCAAGTTTAAGGCTTTACAGAAAAATCAGTGAAATATTATTAAGAATAATACAGACATATGATTTGTGGAATCACAGAGCTTTTATTAAAGTGAGGTTATAATGGTAAATAATGGTCCAAATCGACTTAATATAAACAATATGAGAAGTAAAATAAGACAGGTTATATCTTTTGCACTACACATGTATGGCTGTCCCTATCCTTCTCCCTGTTTGTATGTCTTTATTTACCACTATCTAAACTCCATCTCTGTTTCCATCCATGTATACAAATTAGCCAAATAACTAAGAGGAAGGAGGAAGCCTTTATTTTCAACAAAAAAATAAATTTAATTTGAAAGTCTTAGAAATCTGTCTACTCAAAGATAGTGCCACAATGCATAGTTCTCTAATAATAGTATTAGGATTTCATTTGCACATTATGCAGTGTAAGTGTAACTGTCATTGATTATGTAATTCTTAGGGAAAATCATAAACTTTGTATTACTATTCAGAAAATGTAATTAAAATGCCAATAGCTTATTAGAATTTTATGATTACTTTTAGAATAATCAGAAAACCAAAATTATTCTGTGTTGTAGTCAGAGTTGTAACAGAAGGAAATGAGAGCAATTTCAGCAAACAAAACAACATCAGGACAATGAGACACTGTAATTGTTATGTCATCACAAACTAACCAACTTCATATTAACTTGATGAAATCAAAAGTACATGATACCTCATATGTCTAAATGAAAATATTGATGTTCACATAAATATGCATCAAAGATAGTGCCACATATATAAATAAATTTACATTGTCTCCTTTAATTAATGAGGTATATCTTCCTTAGTTATAATCATATCAAGACTTTTGTTTTAAACCAAACAAATAACATAATACTTTTATATTGTCCTAGTAATAATATCTGTATTGAAGAAATATTGAAAATAATAGGTCCTGAATGGTATAGCTCAATAGAATGAGCATTGGCTGGGAACCAAAGGGTCACTGGTTTTCCTAGCCAGGGCATATGTCTGGGTTGTGGGCCAGGTAACCAGTATGGGGCACTTGAGAGGCAACCACACACTGATATTTCTCTCCCTCTCTTTCTCCTTCTCTTTCCCTTTGTGTAAATATGAATAAATAAAATCTTAAAAAAACAGAAAATAATTGCCTATTTTATAGCACTAACTGTTTGCCCAGGCATTGTTCCAAGCAAGACATATTCATATTATATAAAAGTGTGTGAGTGTGCACACGGATGTGTGTGTATTTCCTATGTGAGTGTGCATACATTTTACTTTCAGGTTCAAGTTTAGATGGGAAAACACTGCTCTTATTACTTTTCAAATGCAGAAATTGTAAATTACATGACTTAGATTTTTAACTGTAGCAATCTGCTTCCAAATTCCATTGTTTTAAAAACCATAGAAGTATAATAAATACTTTATAGTATAAGATACTTATATAGACTTGCAAGGTAATCATATATGGTGCAGTTAAAAAGAAAATACATGGAAATGATTGCAAGTATTAACACAGATTTATATGTGATTTCAGAGATTAATGCATTCTTAGATTACAGAACAAAGATTATCATCAGATACATGATCCTAAAGTTTTTGTTTGTGGTTTTGTTTGGACTTATTTGACTTAATTTACTAAATAAATTACTTTGATTTTCTTTTATCTCCTACCTTATTGTCCCTTAAGTTACCATGAACACCATAAATCATGTTTTCCCACCATTGAAATTCCTTCTAAATAACGGAGAGCTCTTTTACTTAAAAAATGAAGCAAAATTTATAGATTTGATAGAATCTGCAGGTTTTTATTATGATTTAAAAATGTCTGTGATTTATATAATACAGGTAATTTAAACTAAGGACTGAAAGAACTTAACTGTTTTATTTATTTTTTATTTTTATTTTTTTATTGTTCAAGTAGAGTTGTCTCCATTGTCTCCCATGACTCCCCCCACCCCAGCCATCCCCATTTCCCACCCTTGATCCTACCCTGTTCTGGTTTTGTCCATGTGTCCTTCATACATATTCCTAACACTATTCCAAGGAGGACATACAGAGGACCCAGAGATATATGAAAAGGTACTCAGCATTGCTAGCCATCAGAGAGATGAAAATTAAAACCACAATGAGATACTACTTCATACTGGTCAGAATGGCCATCATAAACAAATCAACAAACAACAAGTGTTGGAGAGGATGTGGGGAAAAGGAACTCTAGTGCACTGTTGGTGGGAATGCAGACTGGTGCAGCCACTGTGGTGAACAGTATCAAATTTCCAAAGAAAACTAAAAATAAAACTGCTTTTTGACCCAGCAATTCCACTGCGGGGATTATACCCTAAGAACCCTGGAACACCAATTCAGGAAAACTGAAATGTTTTTAACTACCACTTGGCATTTGTTCCAAACAATATAATAAATGTATTTGCCAAAAAATAAGTAAATAAATAAATAAACATAAAAATGTTAATACTGTGCAGATAGTACCATTGTTAAGACAGTAGCCAAAACCAGTACATCTAAATATTCTCATCACACGATGGTGATGGACGTTAACAAGATTTATTGTGGTAATTGTTTTGTGATATATACATATCTTGAATTATTGTATGATATACCTGAAACTAATAATGTTATATGTCATTTCTATCTCAATAAAAATTAAAATATTGAAAAAATAAAATTGGTATAAAATTTTTTTAATCTTTATTCTTTAAGTTTTTTTAATGCTTGATAATAAATTAAGCATAAGAAGACTAGCTTAAAATAATTTTCTAGTAGACATAACTTTTACTGAAGAATAAGTGATTTCAAAGTTAGCAAAGATATCTAATAAATTCACTTTTTAAATTCTTAAGTGCTAAGATGAAAACTGAATTATCTCTATATTTTAAACGTGGAAACTGGAGCCAGACAGATGATTTGATGTGGGAAAGGGGACTCAAATTTCTGGATGGCAGTGGTTGGGAAGACTGGGGAGTCAGGTTTGAATGGGTCTTACCAGAATTTTTTCTCTGACACAAAATGTTTCATTCTAGTTTGTATTGAATTAATGTTATTTCACATTAGTTTTAAGTTGTCTGCAAAACACTAGGTACAAACTGGTAGTGCTTAAAAATTGAATATCTCCCTGTTAGATTTGATTTCACATCTCAATAATAAATTAGAAAACTAATTGTGCTTACTTTATTTATTTAACTGTTACAGACACCAGTTATTTCAGAAGTTATTGTGGACAGCTTCAGGTTTGCTTTTTGTCAAAGTAATTAGAGAAGATTGATCACTGAACACTGCTTTTACACTCTAGACAGAAATACATTTTCATAACTTGTCTGTTTTGGAAGGACTGTAATACTTGACATTTTTTTCACTTCTTAAACCAAAGTAAATGAACATAAATTTATTTTTCTAGTTTTCCTGCACAGAAATTTAATTGTTTCCAGTGCAATCGGGTCACAAGTAGAGGCTGAGAGAAGCTTTTATTGATGGGAGTAGAGTTCTTGTGGTGTAGCAAGGAAAAGAATTTCCTGATACCCACATAGAAGAATGGAGTTCCTGGTAAACTTCATTGATAATGTAAAATGAAGGGGATTCTCCTCCTGACTTCCCAATGCCCCATCTTTGTTCACTCTGCCATGGAAAAGGTCCAGTGTTGTGTTCAGTAGGGCCAGAATAAAGCCCTCTGCCCAGAGTCGCTGCTCCACATTAAAGCATGGTACAGACCAGCATGCTGCTGGTTTAGCTTATGCTCCCTGCAGCAGTTCGTTGCTGTGTCTCAGAATTTAGGCTCCTGCCTGGAGCCTGCATGTTGAGTCTGCACAGCCATCAGCTACACAGCTGCTGAGACCCCATGTTTATGGAGACGGATGCCTGAGTGCACAGGATGAGTGTAAGTCATGAGCAAGACAGAGCTTCTTTGTTCCCCTGGAATTATATTAGGTTGTGTTTGGAACAGGCCGGGTACTTTTCCAAAACCCACAATTCCCAAAGGTTTTGCTCACCAGTTTATTAAGCTCAATGTCCAGTTCCCTCTTGCTTCCTTTTCCCATAGATAAGTAGTTAAATACAGACAGTAATAAAACTACTTCACCTGAGAAAATCTCTTGGACAAAAATTCTTTGGTTCCCCACAGTCTTTCCTTCTTTAAAAAAAAATTCCCATGTGATCTTCATTTTCAGTGAAAGAAAAAAAATGTGGTAAATATAATAGAAATACCTCCTTAGTCTACCTATTTTACATTTATCCTTGTACTGAAACCTGAATGGATGAGAAGTTTAATATAGGAATTCCAAGAAAAAAATAGTTTACACAGTGCATGGATAATATTGTATACAATATTGTATTTTCTAACAACACTAGAATACTAGAAATGAGTCAAAACATAAGATTACTGAATGCCCATACTGGTGTGTCTTTGTAAGTTATATTTTTAAAGCAAATATTAAAAGTATTTGCTATGTATCCACACATTCTTTAAATAGTCACTGTGGAAATAGAATTGTATAGGCACTGAGGCTGATAGATTTTTGAGGGGAGTATAAGCACGAAAACTATCATATAGATTCACAAAGCATAAAGGGATAAAATAAAGAATATAAAATGAGTCGAAGAGTGATTTCCTATTCAAGGAAAATAGACTAGTTTATACAGAGATAGGATATAAGATGACATTGAAGACTAAACAAATGACATTTATACAGTTTAAGACAGAATGGAAAGATGAAAATAATGTTTTTATAAAGCCATAGATCAAGGTTTGACTCTCATTTTTGGGCATTGCAACTTCAGACAGGCCTTTTAATATTTTGTAATTTCTAAGCCTTGATATGTTCTAGTTAACTCTATGCTAATTTATAATTGATATTCCTTAATCAGTAAACCCAGAAAGGAGGGAATTATTGTCTTTGGTTGTGTTGAAGAATTAATACAATTAAACTGATAAATTAGTATAACTTGGAAATCATATATGAAATGTCTTAGAATGAAGTAAGCATGTGGCCATTTAGCCATAGAAAGAAGTTAGAAGGAGTTTGCAATGGTCTAGATAAAAATAATAATAGTAATACTATATTCTGTTTTTGATAGAATTGCAGTACAAAGACACTATAAAGTCAGAAACCCAATTTGATGCTATGTTAAGTTTACTGCACCATGCCTCTGTCCTGAATTTAATATTGGTAATGGTTTGAAATATTCAGTAATTCTCTATAAATCTAGATTCAGACAGGAGTCGGGCAGTACATTCAATACAATGATCACTAACAGGTTGGATGTGGAGAACAGGAAGGTTGACTACTGAGGAAATTAGACAGAGTGGCCTGAAGCTGGTTGCCATAGTGTCAATGATTACTGCTATACACCGCCCCAACTAGAAGCTTTCTACATGCTCCACTTCACAACTGAAAGAAGATATTTGTGAGGTGTCTGTATCATAGTACACAGTATGATGAGTTTACTTCATTTGTATAGAACATTTATATCAATTGCTATTTTAAACTAATGATATGATTAAAATACAAATGACATTGTTTTTTATTGAATTAATTATGGTGACACAAGTTTCCAGTGCACAGTTCCACATGTCATCTGTACACAGTATTGTGTATTCACTAAGCCAAGTCAAGTTTCTGTCCATCACCATTTACCTCCGCCAGTCCTTTCTCCACCTCCACCCATGCCCCCTCCACAGCAATCACCATGCTGTCGTTCATGTCCAGGAGTTTTTTTCCCTTTTTTTTGCTTTTTTTGCTCAGTCCCACCACACCACCACTTAGTCCCCCAACCTTCACCCTTGATAACTGTCAGCTTGCTCTCTATCTATGGGTGTGTCTCAATTTTGTTCATTAGATTCCATATATGAGTGAAATTGTATGGTACTTGTATTTCTCTGACCAGTTTACCTGAAATAGCAGTATGCTCTTCAGATCTATGCATGCTGTCACAAAGGGTAAGAGTTCCTTCTCTTTGTTACAGCTGAGTATTCCATTGTGTAATTGCACCACAGCTTTCTTACATGCTCATCTACTGATGAGCACTTAGACTGTTATGAACATAGGATTGCCCATATTCTTTTGAATTGATGTTTTGGCATTCTTAGCAAATATTGCCAGCAAGGGAATCACTGGGTCAGAAGGCAATTCCATTTCTAATGTTTTGAGATAACTCCGTACCCTTTTCCACAGTGGCTGCACCTATCTGCATTGCCACCAATAGTGCATGAATATTCCCTTTTCCTCACATTCTTGCCAACACTTTTTCTCTGTTGATTTCTTGATGACAGCCATTCTGACAAGTATGAGGCGATATGTGGTGGTTTTAATTTCCATTTCTCTAGTAATTAGTGGTGTTCAGCATCTTTCCATATATGTATTGGCCATCTGATTGTCTTTTTTGGAGAGATGTCTATTCAGGTCCTTTTGCTCACTTTAAAATTGGACTGCTGGTTTTTTTTTTTTTTTTTTTTTTTTGGTGTTGGGTTCTCTAAGTTCTTTATAAATGCTGGAAATTAACCTTTTATCAGATGTATTGGAGAATGTGTTTCCCTCTTCAGAGTGTTGTCTTTTCATCTCGATGTTTTTCTTTGCTATATAAAACATTTTTAGTTTGATGCGGTTCCATTTGTTTATTTTTTCTACTATTGTTTGCCTGAAGAGATATATCAGAAAATTTACTGCTACAAGAAATGTCTGAGATTTACCTGCCTATTTTTACTTCTAGGATTATTATGGTTTGGGGTCTAACCCCAAACCATATATTTAAGTTTATAATATATTTTAAGCATATTCTTACATCTGGTGTATGAAGGCGGACCGGTTTCATTTTTTTTTCAAGTACCTGTCCAATTTTCCTCACACCATTTATTGAAGAGACTATCTTTACCTCATTGCATATTTTTGCCTTCTTGTCAAATAGTGACCATAAATGTGTGGGTTTATTCCTGGGGTCTCTATTCTGTTCCCTTGATCTATGTGGCTGTTTTTATGCCAGTACCATGCTGTTTTGATGGCATTGTAGTAGTATATGCTTAGTTCAGTATTAGGTGCTATTAATCCTCCAACTTTGTTCTTTTTCTCAAGATTGCTGTGGCTATCTGGGATACTTGTGGTTCCATGTAATTCTTGAGACATTTGTTCTATTTCTCTGAACTACATCACTGGCATCTTGATAGGAATTCCATGGAACCTATAGATTTCTCTGGGTGATATGGACATTCTAATGATGTTCAATCCTCTGATTCATGAAAACAGTATATGCTTCCACTTATTTGTATCTTATTCCATTTCTTTCTTCAATGTCTTATAATTTTTCAAGTGCAGGTCTTTTATATCCACAGTTAAATTTATTCCCAGGTATTTTTTGTGAAGCAGCTGTGAATGAGATTTTTCTGGCTAGCTTTCTTTTCTGATAGTTCATCATTGGTGTATAAAAATGCAAAAGATTTTCCCCTGGCTGGTGTGGCTCAGTGGACTGAGTGCCTGCCTGTAAATCAAGAGACACTGGTTCCATTCCCAGTCAGGACACACACCTGGGTTGCGGGCCAGGTCCCCAGGAGGGGGCGTACAAGAAGCAACCACACATTGATGTTTCCTTTTCTTTCTCCCTCCCTTACCCTCTCTAAAAACAAATAAATACAAGTTTTTTAAAAAATGCAGTACAAGTCCTTTGTCGTTATGTAATGTTTTTCTTTGTCTCTTACTATAGCCTTTATTTTAAAGTTTATTTTGTCAGATACAAATATTGCTGCCCCAGCTGTTTTTCCTTTCCATGTGTATGAAATATATTTTAGCCCTTTATTTTTAATCTTTGTGTATCTTTGTTTTGAGGTGGACAGATATGTCTGTATTTTGTTTTCATATCCATACAGCTACCCTATGTCTTTTGATTGGAAGAATTAACCAATTTTATATACAGTGATTATTGGTAGGTATGCATTTATTGCCATTTTATTCTTTTAACTGCTTCTTCTTCTCCTTCTTTCCCTTCTCCTCCTCCTTCCTTCTTAAAACAGGCCCTTTAACATTTCTTATAATACTTATTTGGTTGTAACAAATTCTTCTTGTTTTTTTCTTACCTGATAAGCTCTATAGTAGTCCTTCTATTTTAAATTATAGTCTGTATGGGCAAAGTAGTCTAGATTATAAATGTTTTTCATCACTTGTAATATTTCATGCCAATCCCTCTGGACTGAAATGTATCTGTTGAGAAATCAATTGACAGCCTAATGGGAGTTCCATTGTATGTAATTGTCTTTCTCTTGTGGCCTTTAAGAGAGATCTTCATCTTAGCATAGTGCCTTCCAGCTCCATCCATGCTGTTGCAAAGGGTAGGGGCTCCTTCTTTCTGCAGAAAACAGTACTTGAATAATAATTTTAAAAAAAGATTCTCTCTTTGTCTTTAGCCTTTGCTATTTTAGTTTTTTTAATATTTTATTTATTTATTAAGAGAGAGAGGAAGGGAAGGAGAAAGAGAGGGAGAGAAACATCAATGTGTGGTTCCCTCTCACATGGCCCACACAGGGGACCTGGCTTGCAACCCAGGCATGTGCCCTGACTCAATTGAATCGGCGACTCCTTGGTTTACAGCCCAAGCTCAATCCACTGAGCTACACCAGCCAGGGCTAATCTTTGCTATTTTAATTATGATGTGTCTCAGTGTGGGCCATTTTGGATACATCTTGTCTGGGACTCTGCACTCCTTGGACTTGTGTGTATTTTTACTTCATGGGATTAAGAAAATTTTCAGTCATTATTTCTTCAAATAAGTTCTCTATCTTTTGTTTTTTTCTCTTTCCCATCTAGTATGCTTATGATACAAATCGTGTTATGCTTCATGCTGTTTCAATAAACTATACCCTTAAACTATCCTTATTTTTTTATCCTTACCCTAGGATATGCACACTGATTTTAAAGAAAAGAGAAGGGGGAGAGGGAGGAAGGGAAGAGAAACATCGATGTGAGTGAGAAACATCAATTAGTTGTCTCTGTAATGCACCCCAAACAAAGAGGAAACCTTCAACCTAGGTAAGTGCCCTGACTGGAAATCAAACCCACAGCTGTTTGATCTATGGGTCAGTGCTCCAACCAACTGAGCCTCACCAGCCAGAGTCTTATTATTTATTTATTTATTTATTTATTTATTTTACTTTTTGCTGCTCTTATTGGGTATTGTGTTTTTTAACTTTTTCTTTCAAATCACTGATTGGATCCTCAGTTTCATTCAACTTACTGTTTATTCCTTCTAGTGTATTTTTTAGTTCATATATTGTGTTCTTCATTTCTATGTTTGTTTATGTGCGTGTTCATGTTGTTGAGCAACCTTATAATTATTATTTTATATCTGCTAAATTGCTGGCCTCCTTTCCATTTAGCTCTTTTTCTGGAGATTTCCCCTGTTCTTTATTTGGGGCCTGTTTATTTGGCTGCCTGTGTGTGTTTGTTTCTATGTATTAGATAGAAACAAAGATCTGCTATGACTCACAGCCTGTGGGTGGCCTTACATAGTATTGGAAGTCTTGCTGGGTCCAGTCTTTTTTATCTTAGCTGGGTGTTCCAGGAATATCTTTTGTGTGGGCTATATGGGCCTCTTGCTGTAACTGAAGCTTGATTGCTATTGACCTGTTCATGCAGGGGATCAGCCCTTAGGCTGGCTGACCATTGGGTTCAACCCAATCCCAGCATGCAGACTGCTGTGCAGGGGCTCACCACAGGAAGCAGAATTCTCCTCAGCAGGGTTTGGTGCCTGCTGAGATCTTCCTTTGGATATGTTGCTTGTGAAGCTTATTGGGACCTCCCCTGAGGTTGTCAATGTTGTCTGAAGCTGGCCACTGGGCATGTTTGTTCTAGGCCTCTGGGAAGGGGCTCTGCTGCAGGCCAATGTATGATGCTACTTGTGTCCGGCCCTCAGTGACCTGTTCAGAGCTACAAAGTATCCTCAGTTTGTCACTGGCTCTGGTGGGCCTGAGGATCCAGCTGCTCACCATGGCTGGATCTTACTGGCACCTGGCCTAGGGCATTTCAGCAAATGCCCTGAGGCACCCCAAGATGTGACATAAATGTTCTTATGTAGAGCAATATGTGGATGATGCTATATCTTGTTCTAGAAAAGAGTAGTTCCAATAAATACATATTAAAATAAACTTTATGTGTTTGGAATTGACATCTTGATTAATGTATATTCATCATGGTGAATGGCAACATAAATGCCATGCCAGGAGTTTTGTAATTACTGTGCTCTCTCATAGAAGAGTTAGAACTAAGGGGACGGTTGACAGCTTTACTCTGGAGAAACTCTAATGTATAAGATACATCTTAGCAGACTCTAATTTTGATGGCATACTTATTTCGATTTTGTTAATGATTGCTTTGTACAATGGAGATCACAAAATGATGACTGAAAAAAATAATTAATATAGAAGGCAAATTTATTTTCACTTGTATCACCTTCTAAGAATGTCTTAAAATTCTCACAGGCAACAACAAAAGATTTCAAAAGTATTGTTTTATTTTTAATATTAAACAAAATATAAGCAATTTTACATTCTAAAGACTTCAAAGTTGAGGCAATACATTTAGATGTGTCAATAGTACAATCATTATAAAAATTTAAAAAATAGTAACACTCAAATGACACCCCTAGAAATAATAGTAGAATTATTAGTAGTATTTTCAGTAATTATTACTATTTATTGGTTTTCTATAAATTTGAAAGCGATCATAAGTAGAAATCAGACTTATAGCTCTGCAGGATTTGGGGGTGGAGGTATTAGGCAGAAACGGGAAAAGATTTATGGGCACCGACAACAATGTGGTGAGTGCAGCGGGAAGGAGGGTGGGTGGAAGTGGAAGATGGTACGGGGGGGAAATGGTAATAAAAAACACAATATAAACAAACAATAAAAATGGAAGGGAAGCAATGCAGGATAAGCCTAATATTAAATATAAATATTCTTTTATTATTTCCCACAATGATGAGTGTTTCTCTTACACATCAATGTTTACCTCTTTACCTCATATCAATAAAATCTTTTATTGATTTTAAAAATGTCTTTGGATTAGAATTTTAAAAAAAGGCAGTGTTAGGAACATAAGACCAGGTTAAAAACAACCAATAGTAAATTTTTCTTTACTCTCCATATGAAATAAGTAAGCATCCTAGTCCATGTCTTCTTCTCCAAAAAGAATACAAATTTATATTTGTATATGTTCAAAATCAAAAAGTCAATGTTTGTTAATAAATATGTGAAATATAGCTAAAATAACCTAGTAAAATTTTTATGTTAATAAATCTATATTACACCAAAATAGAAATTGGGTCTATAAGGCAATAACAAAATGCTGAATTAAATGGGGATAATAAAGCATAGCTCCTATCTCTACATTATATACATTGCATAAATAAAATGTGATTATTAATGTGACAAAGCCTTTGAGGTTGGAGGAAATATGACAACTTAATTCCATGAAACAAAATGAGTCACACTAGGATATCAGGTTTCTTTCTGAACATTACTCAAGCAAATTTGCAATGAGGGTTTTATGATATAATTCTGCACATGTTTTGTTTTAGTTGTTTTTGAAACATTCAAAATAAAAACAAGGGTATGTATTTCTATGTACATGAAAAGACTCAGATTTGCCAATATGTAGTAATGGAAGCTGTGTGTGTCTGCACAGGAGTGCAATAGTATGAAAGAAAATTAGATACAGGACTGAGTCTTTTCTCTTTTTTTAAAGATTTTATTTATTTTTCAAGAGGGTAAGGGAGGGAGAAAGAGAGAAAAACAGATGTGTGGTTGCCTCTCATGTGACCCCTACTGGGGACCTGGCCAGCAACCCAGGCATGTGCACTGACTGGGAATCAAACTGGCTACTCTTTGGTTCGCAGGCTGGCACTCAATCCACTGAGCTACACCAGCGAGGGTGAAGACTGAATCTTAATAATGGTCAACACTAAAAGGCTGGTAAAGGAGGCTTATCTTGTAAAAAGCACTAAGGAGGAGAATTATCAATGGAAATAATGTGTTCAGTGAATTCAAGGAAAGGAAATGCTTTTTTATAGTATGTTCTGATAAAAAAAAATCAAATGACGATAAGAATTGAAGAATGGACAATAACTGCATGACAACATGGATTACCCTGAAATTACAGTAAGAAAAGCTTCAAGGCAAAAATGGGGAAAGAGCAGGCATAAGTGGATGCATCGAATGCATGGAATTGGTTACCTCAGAACGGAAAACCAGAGGTCAAATGGGGTGAAGCTAAAACAAAGTCACTGGTAACAACAGAAGCTACTACAACTTTTCAGTCTACATTTTTATCAACAGGCTAAAATTGGTAAAAAGAACTAATATAATTTTCCATCTTAGGTCAAGTTATTCCTGCACATTCATGCTTTTTTTTTAGGTGAGAAAATTTGTGGTGGTATTTACAAGTGAAGCACATGCATTTATTTTAGGGTATTTAAAATGTGTGAAATTTCTGAGAAGTTGTGAAGGCAAATTTTTTAAGTCTTTTTTATCATATCGAATACTTTTCTATAATCATACATATGAAATTAAAAATCTCTGAAGGGAAGAAATATGTGTGTATGTACTTTTAAATATATTATTCATTTTATTTTATTAAATTTTGAATGCACAATAAATACCTATAAACTTTTAAAACAGGTGCATCACATGTTAATATCTTACCAAATATTCACTTTTCTTTATCTTTTCTTCTGTCAAATCATTACATATGTCAGGATCTTCAGCCCCCAAAATCTTTTGCCATGTGTCAAGAAAAAGGATGTTAGTTTCTTATAACCAGTACAAAAATGCTATATATTACCTACAGAAATCAATATTGATAAACTGATTAATATAATCAGACAAAATATTCAGTCTCAAATTTTCTGAGCTGGTTCCATAATTTTTTGAATCTTTTAATTTTTCCATCCACATTCATGCATTGTATGTTTCTGTGAAGTCTCTTTTATCAACCTAAATTATTCCTGTTGCTTCTCTCAGTTCTTCATGATATTAAAGATGTTGAAAATCCAGACCAGTTATCTTGACAAAAGATAAGTCCTGCATTATCAATTTATCTTTCTTTGAACTAGATTATGCCAACAGTTTGTGAAAAGAATATGAAATAGGTGATATTGGTTCATATGATATTCATGTGAAATTACTTCACATTACATTGTTTTAATAGTTTTATATCAAGATGACTTTATTTAGCTTTAGTCTCTACCTGAAATAAAGCAGTAAATTTAAAAAATATGGTTCACTAAATATTTTCACACTTGAAAATTCTTATTCATTCAAGTTAACAATGGATATTTTTAAAAATTTAATAAAAATAATTCCAGTTAATATATCAAAACTCCCTGTTGAATGGTATAATGTAGACTTTATAAGCTATATATATATATATATATATATATATATATATATATGTATGTATATACACATATATATGTCCTTAATAATGAATTAATAGCTACATTTTATAATGTAGGTAAAAACACTTTACCTCTGATCCATTAATGATAAAGATAAGACCAGTTGACTCCTTGACTAAGCTGAAACATGCCAAGGCCATCATGCTCTGTTCATCATTTTCATAGAGCCTATTAACAGACCACAGCTAAAATTCGTGTTAAAAAAATAGTAACATCATGATTCAGTGCTAATTAACTGGTTTTCCTGGAAGTCTTTCTGCTAGTACTGTTAGATCATGCATGAATATGTTGAAGCATATTCTATAGGCTATGTTTTATGAAGTTACAATTAATCCATCATTTTTGATCTATTATTGTTACTAGATAAACAAAGATGAACCTCTAACATCTTACAATTTGAACATATCTTAAAATAGAATGTAAAATTATTATCAAGGTTTATATATGTATATATGACTTTATTCAGATCAATCATTATTAACTAAAATCAACTATATACTTATATAGAGAATAAGACATCCAACTTAAAATTGGCCTTATTTTGGGAACATAATTTATTTTTAAAAACTTAGTTCATATACCCACTGGCACCAAAATAGTAAATTTAGTATTTAAATTCACCTACCTAGCCTTAATAGTTGACTTTTATTATGAAGATTTTATTTATTTTTATTTCCAGACAGAGGGGAAGAGAGGGAGAAAAACAGAGAAACACCAATGTGTAGTCGCCCCTCATGCACCCCCTACCGGGGACCTGGCCAGTAGCCCAGGCATGTTCCCTGACTGGTAATCTAACCAGAGACCCTTTGGTTCACAAACACTGAGCCACGCCAGGCAGGCTGAAAAAATTTTTTTCTTTTTACTTTTACGTTAAAGGCATTATTTTTCACAGTTAGATGCCGTGAACTCAATCTCTAAAATCGTTTTGTTTAGAATTTTAAACAAATGGAACACATTAAGTGTGTTGCCTCTTGTGTGTGCTGTGTGGTCAGTGGCATGAGTATTTAACTACTAACCATTTGTTCTGCCCCCTGCAGTTCGGAGAAAACCCACACTGGTAAGAAATAAATGTGCTATTTTTATTGCAGGGGAACATTGATCAGCTTTAGTGTAGCACTGATAGCCTCTTGCTTTCAGAGCAGATGCACTGACAATGACATTCTAGATCTCTCAGTGGCAACTCTGAGTTTTCAAAGTGAAAAACTTGTTCAACTGCATTAAACATCATACACTTCTAAACTACTCGCAAATCATTAAAGTTAGGTAAACACAAATTTTCCCCAAAATTATCTTTGCGTAAGTTATACCAGCAGCCTGCGGACGCTTAGGAATGCATTCTGAGTGATGAGGGCAATAGAAATGAGATTTCCCATTGCATCTAACAAGGAAGACAACTAACTCTTCCCCAACTGTCAGCATGACCTGAGGCCCAATGCACTATTATTTCCACTATCCCATAACATAAGTGGTTAAGTGGTTAAAATGAGTCTACTTGCTGCTTAAACGCAATATTTAATTTTTAGCTATTGATGCTCAATTATATTTAATAGGGCTATAGAAAAAGACTATAGTAAAATTCAAGCCATCGATGAATTCAAAAATGTAAAAAAAGAAACTTATAAAATAAAGTGCACGTTTACCGAAATGACCCGGTGATTCTGACCTAATGATACAGTTATCCAAAATAAAGACACACATGCTCACAAAGACTCACATGAAAGCCCCTAGCATAGTTAGTCAGAGTAGCTAAAATCTGTTGTTAACTCAAATGCCAATCAATAATTGAAAGAATAAGCAAATTGTAAATAATTCAATACCCTGGAATACAATTCAGCAATAGAAAGTAGTGAACTGTGGATACATTCAAAAGCATTTATGATACCTATTGGTGGGTGAAACAAGCCAGACACAAACCATTCACTGTTCAATTCTATTTGTGTGATTGTGGGAGAGGAAATTATCTATGGTCTGAAAAAGCATAGCTGACATTACTTGGGAAACAACAAAGGAAAATTTTGGAGGTTATAACAATGCTTTCTATCTTGATTGGGGTGATGGATAGCATGGAACATGCATTCCTCAAAACTCATTTGTAAAGTACAATTATAACTGATGTTGTTTTAAAAATGTAAATTATACCTCAATAATGTTTATTTATTTTTTAAATGCCAATATTTATTTATTGCTTACTGTGTATGCTTTACTATCTCATGGCTTTATATGTATCCTTATACTTTCATATGATGATTCTAAATGGCTTTAAAATGAACTTTGTTTCATTTTTAGCATCTTATTTTCAACAGGAGTTTTGATTCATATAAAATGGGTGACAAAAATCACCTAAGTAGGAATAAAAATATTTAATTCAACATCTGCCACCATGCAGTATGGCCTTTTTGACATTTTTGTAGGTTACTTGATTTAACTGCTATAAATCTTTGATAAAGATTTCAGCCCTGGCTGGCGTAGCTCAGTGGATTGAGCGCGGGCTGGGAACCAAAGTGTCCCAGGTTCGATTCCCAGCCAGGGTACATTCCTGGGTTGCAGGCCATAACCCCCAGCAACCGCACATTGGTCTCTCTCTCTCTCTCTCTCTCTCTTTCTCTCTCTGTCTCTCTCTCTCTCCCTCCCCCCCTTCCTTCCCTCCCTAAAAAAAAAAAAAAAAAAAAATTTTTTTCTGTAAAGTGGAATTAACCAATCCAAAACATTTCAAATAATTATTTCAATATATTTAAATGCATGGAATGTATTAAATGTATTGAAATGAATTTTTAGAATGTTTTCAATATATGTTTGGGGATTGCATGCTCATGAATATATTTAACTTTTGTCAGCCAGTCAAAAGTATTTTTTATTCTCACAGAATGTTGTGTTAAATAAACTTATTACTTCCTTTCAAGTGTGTATAAGACATAAGGATACTTCTCCTGGAGTTTCTGTGAAACATCCTTCACAATATTGATTAAAAAGGATAAAATAAAAAGGGAGAATTGACATTCCCATGTAATTTTTTTTTCCCTTTTTATGGCATAGTATAGGCTTTCAGAGAAATGGCTCCCATTTGAATGTGTAAGAAACATTGTATTGTGAATATTATTATACATATCTTGAAAATTGACACTGACTCTACAAGAATCCTTGAAAAAGAGTTCTGTCATCCCTAGGTACAAATAAAAGAGTAGAAAAATGAGATAGTGAGACAAATGACATTTCCCCTGGGTCTATTTGTTTCATATAAACTGCCTAAAAGGGATGTTCCCTTCAATACTAAATTCTGCATTAGTTTCACATTATGAACTTGCACTTTCTCGGGACCTTGATGATTTAATTTGTCCCCATAGCAATAGTCAATTCTGCATTTATCCATCAATCACCACCTATACGCCCACTCCTCCAATTAATTTCAGACTATGTCACAGCATGCATTCAGTGTTAGCTGCTTTACAAATTAAAGTCATGAGTCATATAACTCTATTCTTTAGAATATAACGTGGTAGTTTGCCATGCAGAAATGAAGTCATACAGATGTACACACACAAAACTCAGTGAGATCTCAGAAGCATTTTTTTCTTAAATCGAAATAATTTGTTATTTTCTGAAATTCTAAGTGCGGTTTTCTCCAAATTATAGCTCCTCGGTTTCCTCCTAAGTATCCAGAGAAAAAGTGATATAAATGCATATTTGAAATTGCCCTCCTAAATGTGTGACTAATATAGTTTTACTTCTCTAAAATGTTCAGTCATTAACTCTGAAAATTATGCTCATGAGAAGGTGCAATGAGTAGTCAGTGGTGTTATTTAAAAATAGACACAAACGGTTTTGTATCTATTTGTGAATGTTTTAAACAAAAGGCTTACAAATGTCTGTTTTGCTGATACTTATCATACCTAGTCAACTTTAACTACAAATGCAAAATAACAAAACTAAAAGGAAAACAATATATACACCTACTACCTACTATTTTGTTTTACTTTATACTGGTTTAAATGAAATAATACTGCTTAAAATTACTTAACTGAAAGCAATACACATACTATTTATATACAATGTTCAGCCCTTCTAGTTCAAAACAAGGAACAGAAGAATGTTATTATTTCTGTTAGAAAAGAAATCCATTAATTTCTATGAGTGGTTGACTTCAGGGTAAGTTACAATTTAGTATTTCCTACTGGGTTAATAGCAGGTACCAAAAGTTCAGAAGAGCGTTAGTAATTACTACTCCTGAAAGCAAAGACTTGCTGGAGATATCACGCAGTCTAGCATTACTCATATCCTGGCCTTTTCACTGTGGCTACGAATACATGCAATTTAATGTTCTTAACACAGATACTGTGTCGTGAGCAGAGAAGTTTATTTGACTATTTCTAGTTATACATAGTTTTCATTTTATTGAGCTTCTTTGTTAATGCGTGAAAGAGTATCAGTATAAAAGATGATGATCAATTCTCAGCAACTCTCATGTGTGATGAATATGACTTACACGTAACAGGTTTCCCAGTGTAGAACTAGACTGGGTATGGTAACGGTTGTAGTATAGTCATTTGGGTACTATCTAAGAAATTGAGTAAATTCTCATGCAGACAGTCTTTCTAATCTTTTAAAGGACCATTTTTAAGTATTTAATATGTACATCAACATAAAATTCTGGGAAATGTGTCTTCCATTCAGAGACATCCTGGCAAATTTTGTTTTAGCTTGTTTTCTTCTCTGCTCCTGAGAGAATCTGCTTGAGCTTCGATCAATTTCCTGTCAGTGGCGCTCTGGCTTCCTGTTCCACTTTCATTTTTCCTATTCAAATTTACCAACAAGACTTGATATGGGTATGATTTTTAAAATCATATCAAGCCGTGGCTGGTGTGGTACAGTTGGTTGAAGCATAGTCCAATAGTGTCTCTGGTTCTGTTCCTGGTCAGGGCAGTACCCAGGTTGTGGGCTGATCCTTGGTCAGGATGCAGATGAGAAGGCAAACATCCATCTCTGTCTTTCTCTCCTTCCTCTCTCTGTCAGCAGTAAAAAAAAAAAAAAAAAAAAAAAAAAAAATTCAAGTGAGGATTAAAAACACAGAACAAAATCCTACCTGCATGTCTCTTTCTTCTTCCATATGCTGTTTGTGTTTGTGTGTTTTGTTTTATTTTTGTTTTGTTTTAAATAGTTTTAAGATTTCCCTTGGGTTCCTGATTCTTCCCAGAGCCCAGACCTCTGCTTCCCTCCACTACTGCATCCTCTTTCTGTTCCCACAATCACCTCTCTGAACTAGAGCAGGCCCATTTCACTCCATTACAAAGACACCATTTTAGAAGTTGCCATAAGCGCTCATTATCTCACAGTTATTTTAATGATCTATTTATTTGTTTCTTGTTCAAGACTTTTCAAGCTTCATCACAGGACCCAGGGGACTAGAGTGAAAGAGAAGCCAGGGCAGAGGCTTGCAGGAGCAATACTCACAACCAGCCGTGTTTTAAGCTAGAGTGTCTATGTGCTTTCTCCCCTAGAAGTTAATTCCTCACCATGAGTTGCCCAGGTTTTCTATGAATAGAGCTAAGTGCCTTGCTAGTTTTTCACAGAGCAAGACAGTCTTAATATTTCCCTCAGATTAACTGAATTTTAGAAGTTTCCTCTGATTATTTGCCCCTGACTTCCTCTTTCTTGGAGCTTTTACTTTCTTTATTGCATGTTTTTTCTCTGCCCCTTTAAGATAGAAATTTTTGCCCAGCCTCTTGTCAGTTTCACAACTCAAGAGTGTTTTATTTAAAGACTTGGGACAATCCCTATGGAATGTAATCATCAAAGAAGATAGATGCTCTTTATCTCCTAGTTTCCGGGAGAGGTAGGAGCCTCACTTTGGTAAGTGTTAATTAACAAACACAAATTGATCCGTACAATCCGATAATTGCTGACTAATTCTTTTAAAGAGGGCCCTGTTTTGTTTTAAAGTAGAAATTAAAGTTACTTAAATGGTATATATAATAATATATTCTACCAACATATAATGTATTATATTTTAGGATCCATAGCATAAAAATTTCCCCATGTGTACAAAAGCTATTCAAATGACTTCATTCAATTTCAGTCTTTTATATGTAAAGATCCTTATTGATAAGTATCCATCAGGGTCTCTGGCAGGTGTGACTCAGGTAGATGGAGTGTCGTCCTGTTAGATGGAAAGGTTTTGGGTTTGATTCCTGGTCAAGGGACATATAAAGAAGGCAACCAGTCAATCTAAATCTCTCTCGCTCGCTCGCTCTCTCTCTGTCTCTTTCTGCCTTCCTCTCTAAAAGAGCAATGAAAAAAAAAATACCCTCGGGTGAGGAAAAAAAAATCTATCACAGAAAAATAATACAGTTGAAACACTTCTTGGGAGTTGACATGTACTTTTCTCTTTAAAAAATTACATTAGTCTATAAGAACAAAATCTTATATTCCTATCCTTCTCTTCCTGCTTTACTTTTTCTTTTTTTAGTATTTTTATTTCTCAAGTGGTGCAATTTACTTATAAATTATGCTTATTTTTAATTGTCAGTTAAGCCCGCTAACATTTTAAGACTTGAGGACAAAGATCTTTGTCAATTTTGTTCAATATTGTTTAACCAAGAGCTTATATTTGCATGTAATAAGTGGCTGGCCCTTAAAGCATTTATTGAATGAATGAATAATTTGTTTTAAATTGGGAAAGAAGTTGAAATGAAAAATATTCTTTGCCATTGTCTAATATTTGTTAAATAACTTGAGTTAAGTAATCAATTGCTATATTTTGTCTACTTTGCCAGAGGGTGAAAATAAAAAAAAATGTATACTTTCTACCTATGTCTAAGGTGTATCTATAAATTTCAATTTATTTTTGTCAATGTGTATACATAATATATGCCAAAGTATGTGGGAAATACTTTAAAAATGGGAGTACAAAGTCTTTTAATTTTTGTGATTTTTTTCTGTGATTCTAATTATTTTTTAATTCTCTTTTAAATACAATAACAACTTGTAAAGTATCCAGAATACATTAAAAGCATAACCTAAGATATCAATGAGCACTTTATTGACAGCAGAATAAAGGAAATGACTTTTAGTGTGACTTTATAGAATAGACAGACTTTCTACCAGAAAAAAATTCCTAATTCTGAAAAAAACTTTTGAATATTAAATAAATATTTCAAGCTAGTAACTTACAGCAGTGGTCTATAAAGATTATTTTTATACTTTTATGGAGATTATACAGCTGACTATTCAAAGAAATATGACTCTTAAGTAGTGAATAATCAGGGCATCCCTAGTATTCCTCAGATATTTTTCACAAACATTAATTTGAAGTAAAAATTCTGTTTCATTATTGCCAGTTAATCTATTCTTAGGAGTTTGTCTCCTTATAAAAAAAATAGGCTCTACTAGAGCTTAAAATCAAAGGAATCTTTGAAAATTTGGTAGATATGATTATTTCTCATGTTCCTCTGTTCTGGAAATAAAATATATTCCTGGAGTATCACGTATGTTTAGGTAAAGGTGAAATAAACAGCTTATCTGCTTAGATGAATGGTAGAATTCACAAATAGAAATAGCCCTGGCTGGTGTGGCTCAGTGGATTGAGTGCAGGCCTGCAAAACAAAGGGTAGCTGGTTCAATTCCCAGTCAGGGCACATGCCCGTGTTTCGGGCCAGGTCCCCAGAAGGGGGTGTGCATGATGCAACCACACATTGATGTTTCTCTCCCTCTCTCTCTCTCTCCGTTCTCTTCTCTCTAAAAATAAATAAATAAAATATATTTTTTAAAAAGGTAGAAATAATTTCATCATTCATCCTCAAGTTTATTAGAATATTTTATTAACTATCAAGCTGTGGTACACCTTTTAAAGCCAGCCAGCTGAGACTCATTTTTCTTAACTTTACAAGAGATCCTTTTTGTTGTGTTTACTCAGCATAGTACAAGGCACTGTGAGGATACAGAAGCAGAGGGATCAAACATTTGGGTCATGTGTCATATACCAGAATGACCATCATATTTTATATAGTCTCTTTATCTTTACATTAACTTTGAAATTAATGTTGCCATTCTGGCTTTATTGATGAAAAACAGAAATTGACTAATTTATTCAAGGGTAAAATATTCTTAGCAGTTCACCATTCTCAAAAGATCACTTAGAACTTGTTGACTAAGAATTGAGCCTTCCTTTTTATTTAAGATTTTATTTATTTAATTTTTATTTATTTAATTTTTAGATAGAGGGGTAGGGAAGGAAAAAGGGAGAGAAACACCAATGTGTGGATGCCTCTTGCACACCCCATTCTGGGCCCGAAACACAGGCATGTGCTCTGACTGGGAATTGAACCAGCGCCCCTTTGTTTCACAGGCCAGTGCTCAATCCACTGAACCACACCAGCCAGGGATAGCCTTTCAAATATACTATTCCACAAAAGCACTCTGAAATCCATCCAATCCCCCATTCCATCCATCAGGCCAGGTCCCAGTGGTCCCAGATGGTTCCCAATGGTTCCAGATCTTAGAAGACAATTAGCTTTCTCTCAAACATGTTGACTGCATACAGGCAGATGCTTGATGATGATGATGATGATGATGATGATAACAATAATAATAATGGAGAATTTAACCTTGATGTATACAAATAGTTCCTTCTTTTGATTTTCTGGATTTCTGTTTCCAAATCTACATGAATTTCAATAGAAGAAACTTCATATAATGTTAGGTCAGAATGTGTACTATGTATTGAATGCTATGCGTGTAGAAATGTATATGGGGCTACAAATATACATGCACACATATCGTATTCCTTGTGCTGCTATTACAAATTATCTAAACTTAGTTGTTAGGAGAAAAACACAAATTTACTATTTATAGTTCTAAGGTTAGAACAGAAAATGGATTTTATTAAACAAAATCCAGGTGTTGAAAAGGCTATCCTTCTTCTGGAAGCTCTAGGGAGGAATCTGCTCACTTGCCTGTTCCAGGTTCTGGAGCTCACCTACATCTCTTGACCTGAATCTCCCATCTTCAGTCAGCAGTGGTCAGTCTTCTTTCTCACATCAGATCACTCTGTATTGTCCGTTTTGTCTCTCATTTACATTTTAAAGAACTTTTTGTGATTACATTGGGCCAACCTGGATAATCTGGGATAATCTCCCTATCTGAAAATGCTTATCATAATCACATTTGTAAAATTTCTCTTATAGTGTATTCACAAATTCCAAGTATTTAGATTTGCACATTTTATGAGGGTGGTGTTCTAATGTGTGTGTACATTGTATACATATACATACACACACACACATATATTCAAATGCTGTGGAGGATACTGGCCAGCAGTATCCATCCCTGCTGCAGATGCTTGTCGAAACACGAGAAAAACATACACAGGGACAACTGAGTCCTGTGGGGAAATAGGGACGAAATGGCCACTCTCTCCAGTGGAGAGCGCTCCGAGTCCCTGCCTGAGCAGGCTTTTATTAAGAATACAGACTCAGTTTGTGGATTCCAGTCTAGCAAGGAAGCTCAAAAGGAATAGGTAGTTTTCAAAGGGTCTGACAGAACTCCCACTGGGATTCTGGGCTGGGTGTTTGTGTTTTATCACTTAAAAAGACTACAGGACCTAAAATGCTAGTTTTGTTTCCTGCCCATGCCTTCATATTCTAATTCAATAGCATCCTCCAACAAGCAGATCTCACAGGATCTTGTACATATTATGTCCCAGGCCTGATTACCCCGGGGGTCTGCTGACTCTGGTCTGGGCTGCACCACCCCTGTTATTTCCGCAGGCCTGAGTCAGGCAGAGGAGACAAAGGTAGCCAGGAGACTTGGATTTCTCACGACTAAGAACAAGGACTCAGGCTTTGACAAAGCCGAGCGGGCAGGGGTCGATGTCCATCACCCCTTCATTTCCACAGCCTGAGTCTCTCCCCTGAGGCCTCCACGTGATCATGTCTGTCTTAGGTGATTCCCCCCATGGGAAATCTTACCAGCTATTGGCTAACTGATCAAGCATTGGACGCCAGGCACAGAACAGGCAGCATTCATGGCAGGGAAATTAGTTTTGTCTCCTTAGTGGTTCCTGGTTTGGAGGTCTCTCACTCAGCCTAAGTCTCGGGGGGTTACAGCTTCCTGAGACCAGGCAGGGCAGGACCCAACAAAATGCAAAGCTGCAAACATAGGTATTTAATTAGCTACAGTCTTTGTGTGTGAAAATCTAATTCTCTCCTGAAAGGAAAATATTTGAAAAAGTGTGTTTTATTGTGGGGGTCTCTGCCTGCAGGGCCTCCTCCTGGCCACCACGGATGAGAATAAGTCTACCAAAACATGATCTGTTTGGGGAGGAAAGGTAGCTGATCTCTTAGGAGAAGGGCCCAGAACCTGTTTGTCAATGGTCTTTTATTGGGTTTAATTTGCATAGAAATACAGTGTGTATACATAAAGCTCATCAATTATTGTCAGGCAGTAATGATCAAACAATAGATAACATTCAAAGAACTATGAGGGTTTATTCCGAATCAGGGTCAGATAGTTAAAAGGCCATAAAACTTTGGGGAACAAACTTACTTCCTACTTGGACCCTTATCATTTAAATTGGGGGCATTGGCAAAGCAGGTTTCATAGGATTTTATGCATTCTTTCTTATGCCTGATCGCCCTAGAGAACTCACCCTTTCCAAAACAGGGCTTCACCCACCTCTGGCATTGTTTCAGGCTTAAGTCAGACAGGGGAAGTAAGGCAGCCAAGAGATTAGGAGACTTCTTGACTTCTTGCAGACAGAATGAGGACTCAGGCTTTGTCAAGCCAAGGGGTGAGGGTCCATCACCCCATTTCTCCATAGCCTCCCAAGTCCTTCCCTGAGGTCCCTCTCGTGACTGTGCCTGTCTTAGGTCATTCCTCCCTTGAGGAATCTTACCTGTACATGTACATGCACTAGGGACCAGATAGGGTGAAGTAAAGTGGACAGAGGTGGTGCTCTGGCCAGGGAGATATCTCCTTAGTGGTTTAGGGTCTCAAGGTCTTTTTACTCTGCCTGAGCCATGGAGGGTTACAGCTTCTGAAACCAGTCAGGGTGGTTCCCAACATTTTATTTTAATAAACTCCAGGAAACTATACGGTTCAACCTTATATAATCATAGTTTTACCACAGCATTAGAATGTTAGAAGAGAAATTATAAGAAAAATGTTTTCCAGGGTTAGATATGATAATAAAATACATGCAGAATATATGGAAATATAAATACTAACACTAAAGAAAATGCTATACATACACTAGCATTTTATTTATAAATATATAGCAATAGACAAAAGTAGGTTTACAGTTGTGAATACATGAAACAGGATTCTTGTATTATTTATTAATTATTAGATTATATTCCATATGAACAACTGTAAACCTACTTTTACCCACTCCTATATTTCTTATAGTTTAAAATAAATAGATCACTCTTCAATTTGCTATGTAAACTAAAGCATCCTGTATTGTGATGTGCTTGTGGTTTTATGCATACATGTGTATACATATATATATTTTTCCCCAGAAATGTTTCATCAAACAGCAGATTTAGCATGTGTATTCTCTCATTTACCAATTTCATACCTAAACAGAAACTTCTCCAAGGAGGACATGCAGAGGGCCCATAGACACATGGAAAGAATTGCTCAACTTCACTAGCCATCAGCAAGATGTAAATTAAAAGCACAATGAGATACCACATCACACCAATCAGAATGGTTATCATTAATAAATAAACAAACAACAAGTGCTGGTGAGGTTGTGCAGAAAAGGGAACCCTAGTGCACTGTTGGTGGGAATACAGGCTGGTATAGTCACTGTGAAAAACACTATGGAATTTCCTCAAAAACACTAAAGATGAAACTGCCTTTTGATCCAGCAATCCAGTGGCTGGAACTATATCCTAAAAATCCTAAATCTACAATTCAAAAGAACCTATGTACCCCAATGTTTATAGCAGCATGATTTACAATAGCCAAGTGCTGGAAACAGCTCAAGTGCCCATCAGTAAATGAGTGGGTCAAAAAAACTGTAGTACACTTACACAATGGAATACTATGTAGCAGGAAACAGAAGCAACTCCTACCCTTTGCAACAGCATGGATGGACCTGGAGAACATTATGCTGAGTGAAATAAGCCAGGTGGTGAAAGACAAATGCTAAATGATCTCACTTATAAGTAGAACCTAATCAGCAAAACAAACAAAGGAGAAAAATATAACCAGAGACATGGAAATAAAGAACAAACTGATAGTGACCATAGGGGAGGCAGGAGAGAGATAACAGAAGAAAGAAGGGGCAAGCAAAAGAGCACAGATAGAGGACTCATGGGCCAGAAATGGGGTGGGGAGACTGGGAGTAAGGGAAATGAAGTATCGGTGAGCAATGGGAATAAAGATCAGCCAACTGTAACTGAACAACAATAAATAAATTTTAAAAATAAATTTCATTTCTGTCTTTGTGTTAGAACAAACTATATAATTTTATTAGTATTTTAAATAATCCATAATTGATTTTCTAAAATCATATTAAAATTTATAATCAAGCCAACTTCATATCACAAAAGCTATTAAAAGTGTCATAGTTATATGGGGTCCATCCGGAATATATATATACACATTATATATACATGTAATAAAAATCAGTTTTTTAATTTTCAGGGCAAATATAGATGAATTACTAACTTTAAACCATCTTGAATTGTATATAAAAAAATAACAACATAAAACTTTGCAGGTAAGTAAAGTAATTTAGCCAGCCTTCAAATTAAATACTAGTAAATTACAGATTTTATATGAAATTACCCAGTTCACATATGCAATTATGTGGTTTTGTATCATTATGTATAACTATAGAAATTTAACCTTCGCACTTCCCTTCTATTTTGATCACAAGTATAGGAATTCCTAAAAGTACTATACTGAAAAGCAGCAAGTGTGCTGCCCCAAATGTGCCATTTTAGCTTGTGGATAAAATAAAGACAATAAAGACACAGCTGACTAAAGAAAAATGTTTACCTCTCTCCTAACTACCTAACAGAATTTCAACAGGGAGCCTGGCCCAGAAAGAGAGCTATTATAAGAGATAACTTTTTATTTTGAAAGACCTATCTGCATGGAAGAGCAAACATCTAATTACCAAATATCTACTTTCCTTATTACCCAGTGAATTATTCTCATGTCCTTTGAAGTCCCCAGCCCCTGCCCCTCCCTTAGCTCAGGATGGCATATAAGCCTCAATTGCCCAACTTGCCCTTGAGTCTCATCTCTTTGGGGCTCCCGTATGCACACAATTAAATTTATTTTTTCTCCTGTTAATATGTCTTATGCCAATTTAATATTAGACCAAATGCAAGAACCTAAAGGATAGAGGACAGTTTTTCTCCCCACGCAGTACTAATACTATCACATCTCACTTGCCTTTGAAAAACACCGCTTCTTCATTACTATTTTCCTTTTAATTAAAATTTAAATGAAATTAAATGGACTCATCTAATTTTCTCTCATTTTTAAATTTATTCTGACTTTTTCCCCAAGCAATTTCTTTTTTACCATTCGTTAACCATAAAGTTTCTTTTGTTGTTGTTGACTGCATTAAGAGAGGCTAATACTGAATGTGTCCATTTTAACTGTGGGGGAGTAGAATATACGATCCCAAAATATGAGGGAGGACTCCAAAAACCGGAATTATCTTCTGGAGGGCAGGCCTCTTATAGTCCAGGCTTCCTCTGCTGGGTGTATCAGTCTACCTGCTGGCGTTGTTGTAAGGGGCTGCATTTGGCCTCAGTGATTTTTTTTAACTCTTTCCACATATTTTGCCATTTCCTGATGGGTGATTTATGGGCTCACCTGTCCACACTGCAGAGTGTTCTGCAGGTTTTTACTAAATACAGCATGACCCCCTTTTCCCACCCTTCCTATTCATTCAGTCTCACCACGAGGAACTCTTCCTATTTTTCCCGATGAAAAAGGCCTAAAGGCAAGCTGAAGTGAAAGAGGTGGAAAAGAAAGAAAAACATCAGAAGCTCTAAAAGGCATCAAAATAATGTTAAAAAACAATTTTGAGCAGTGAAAAATACATCTTGATAGGCTTACTGCATAAAATGGAGATTACTTTGAAGGTGACTGAAGTTTAAATGTAAGGATAAATGCACAAATTTTTAATAAATAAAATAGATTTGGGGGGGTCCCCCCTTAATATGCCTGTTTGGCATAGGGTTATCTTAGGTGGATTCTCTTAAACAAACCAGCGGACATAGGAAAAGCTCTCAAAACTGAGAAGTTTCTTTTTTGTTAGAGACATTTTCATCTCTCTGTGTACCAAGAAGAGAAGGATGATTCTAACTCTCTATAAACTCAGGTGAGAAGACTAGGACTTAGGTCTGCATAACAACCTTACTCTTCTTTATTGTGCTTTTTCTTTCACCTCCTAGAACAGCTGCCCCAGCTCCAATATCTTCATTTGTCTTTCACTGTACAGGGATGTTTACCAAGAAATGTGTAATGTCCAATGATATAACAGTACCTGTCCACCTTGTATTATATCACGGATTTTCACATCTGATTGCTATTTACAATCATTTGAGAAGTTTTAAGTAGATACCAATGCTTAGGCCCATCCCACAGATATTCCAATTTACTACTTTAGAAGTTGGCATGGCCATTTTAACATTTTAAAAGCTCTTTAAGTGCTTCTGCTGCACTGCCCAAGATAAAATCATTGAAGGAAGCTCTGAATATCTTGAAGTTTAGAAATTGTTTAATTCACTTGTGTGCCAAATATATTGTCATTTTTAAGTGAACTATCTCAGATTACCAAAATGTATGATAAATATTATTGTCCTTAGTTTACACATGAAACACAGATATTAAGAAAATTTAAGTAACTTGTTCAAAACCACACATTTGATCATTTTAAAAGCTAAGATTAAAAGCATGATGTGTTAGACTGTAGAACTCATCCTTTTCAAGTTTGTGTACTCAAAGATTAGGTCCACCTCAGAGATTTAAGAGACAATGAAACTCACGTTGAACTATTGTACCCAAACATGTTTGTGTTAGCAATTTTTAAGTATAGGAAATGAATACTTGCCACCGAATTCTATGAGAAATGAAGAAATTCCAACATGGAATAACACTAAAAATTTAGAATGAATTTTAGAGTATATTAGCCAGCTTAAATATATTAAAGCATATTGAGGAGATTGGCAAGAAGACACTAGAATAGGGGATATCAGTTTCTACTCTTTACGTATGCTTTCCTAACTAGTATATTGTCTCATGCAAACTATGTTACACAATTACTTGTTAAGAGATAAGCACTCCACCATTTTTAATTTGTTTAATGGTTATAATGTTCTATATAAATATAAAATTCCAAAGTGGTCTTTAATTTTTATTTGAATTGTGAGTTAGCCCTGGCTGGTGTGGCTCAGTGGATTGAGTGCTGGCCTGCGAACCAAAGGGTTGTCATTTCGATCGCCAGTCAGGGCACATGTCTGGGTTGCAGGCCAGGTCCCCAGCAGAGGGCATGTGAGAGGCAACCACACATTGATGTTTCTCTCCCCCCTTTCTCCCTCCCCTCCCCTCTCTAAAATTAAATAAATAAAATGTGTAAAAAATAAAATAAAATTCTTAGCTTTCAATGAAAAACTAGTGAGTTAAATTTTAATTACTTTGCTTTTAAAAGAATATTTGAAATATTTTTTTTTTAAAAACAAGTATTTTTCTGAAGAATTATTACTGTCCCCCTCTTAAATTTGTTATGGCTTGAATTAAAGATGTCGAGCATGAAACCTTGATAAGTTAATTTTTCTAGTTGTGTTTATTTCATAAGAATCTAAGACGTATCTTACAAAAAAAATTTTTTTGCAGCAGTGCTTTAACCAAATAAACCACAATCATTAAGGCAGCCTGGTAAAGGAGCAAGGTTAGTGGTTTACAAAGAGTAGCAAATTTTCTAAAACCAACACGGACACTTTGTTCATGCCAATCGTGATGTTCCCCTTCATTCCGAGAATTCTTGTTTCTTTTTCCCTCCAAACACACAATTCTGCTATACTTGTACAGACACAGATTTCTACTGTTTTATTTTTCTTTTCTAAATAAAATCTTTGAAACACTTCAAGGCAAAATTATTTAAAGCTAAGAGAGTAAGCTTCTTCGAGTGGCGGTAAATGTCGCATGCTTGCCCTTCCCTAAAGTTGATACTCCAGTGCACATTGTATTTTTTCTTGTTTCCAGTGCTTTGGTACATGAGGTTGGGTCTGTATTTTAAAGAAGTGTTGTTTGTTCTAATTTAAAAACTAGTAATGGGTATTGATTTTTTAAAAAGAGGGACTGAGGAGTTGAAGAAAATTATGTAATTATCAAAAATAGTTGTGAGAGAATAGTAAAATGAAAAACTTGTCTGATTGTAGGAGCAAATTAAAGTTTATAGCAGGTCTGTTTTTCTAAGATCTCATTGTAAAAGAAAACTAAATAGGCATTTTTACATGTGGTTTTAATCAGTGTGATATAATTTCCAGTTCCTTTGATTAATGAGTACATTCTCAGCTCTTAGGTGTTACCTATTTGTTCAGAAGCCACAGAAACACTTTGACTTAACTGGATTAAACTCAATTTTTGACTTACTTAATTAGCTTTTCTGGAGTTGCTAATAACCATACAGCCTTAACTGTGAACCATGTAATTATTTTGACATTAATTTTCTCCCTGGGATACCTTACTCTTGATGTCATCATTTCTCCATTTCAGTTTCTGGCTAGTAACTTAAAACTGTAATGAAACTACTACTGAAAGATGTACTTGAATATTATACAGTAACATTTTGTGGAATATAGAGGTGTCAGTTTTTTTATTCTCACTCTAATATCAACTGGATATTGTATGTATACAATCTGTTAAGTTATCAAAGGCGACCAAAGAAAACTAGTTAAATGTCTTGAAGAAAGATGAATCAATGACAACTCAATTCTGTATATAAAATTACCAAGAAGTTGAAATAATATCATAGTTTTGGACATTTACCAACCAGGAAAAATTCTGTTCAGTCATCTTCTTTGTGAATATCAATAATGTTTGAGAAGGGGAAAAAAAGAGAAAAGGAAAGATAAAAAGAGGCAGGAAAAGTGAGGTAGAGGATTGACAGAGAGACACAGAGAGAGAAGAGACCATGAGTGCTGAAACAAACAAGCAAACAACAACAACAAACGGTAAAGCTAGGCAAATGTTGATTAACAAAGACCCACTTGACTGCAAAGTAAATGGGCTCAGTCAGGGGGATGATGTAACCCAACACCCACCTTCATAAATTACAATGGCTAATCATAAACTAAACTGTCATTGGCGCTCCTATATCCAGGGAGGACTTAGGCTGGCCGTGCCCCACCCTCTGGGACTGGCCCAGTCCTTCCGAGGCATTGTATCTACATCTAGATTGTGGAGGTGTTCTGCACTCAGCAAAGACTATCAACAAAGTTTCCGCACATTCCCTGCAAACCTGCCCTCCCTTGACAGCTGTCAAAAGTAATCACTTTAATCAGGCCAATTCCGTACCTCATTTACACATTCTGCATTCATTTTATGAGTTCAAGTCCCCTGAGCAGGATACAGTGTGAGCTACAGATATTTGCCTCGCCTTCTCCTTGGCTGTCACAACACCATCTGCCCTGAGTCCACCATGACTGATCTGCCTCTCACCCCTGTTTACTTCAGTCTCTGCCAGGAGCCCTTATTTGCAACTCTTTGCCAACTCCCTGTCTCTAGTACCACAATTTCCAGGAACTTTAATCTGTCTGGAAACTTCAGTTCATTGAACAAACCATCTCTTCTCTATTCCAACATTCTATCACCTCGTTCCACCTTAATCTTATCAAAAGCCTCGTCATGGTCCCTTGCCTTTCTTACTTCTCTCACCTGCTTGGAGTGAGCACGCCATCAGTTCCTCTCTTTGAAATGTGAAAAAAATACACTTTAAAATCAAAATCCAGAAACTTAAATGTGCCTTCATGTTTCTAGGCATTTTGATTATACATTTTTATATTTCATTAAATCCCTTACTATCTTAACAATTATTTCACTGTTCTTCACTCCTCCAGTGACCGACATCACCTTCTCTATCTTTTCTCCAAATTGATCAGCTTATTGCATTAAGGAAATTAAAACACTTGAAACAGAACTTCTCTGGATTCATCTGTATATCAGCATGCCTTTCAACTCACAATTTATATATCCCGCTTTACTGCCTATTATAATATATGAACCATTCACAATCCTCTTCACAGCGAATGTCCTGACTCAAGCATTGATGTGTTTCCCTTTGAGCCTAATCAAGAAAATAGCTCCAGTAATTTCTCTTCTCTCCAATGCATCCTTATTATTTCTTTCTATAAAATCATTTTCATTGTAATAAAATATGATATTATTTCTTTCATCAAAATATAAGGAGGATGTAGAAGGAAAAGAATTATTTTTAAATCTCCAGCTATCACATTTTGCTTTCCCGTCAAACAAAATTTCTCAAATGAATACACTGTACACATTAGCATCAATTTCTCTTCTCATATTCTCTATTTAAACACTTTTTCTTTCACCAAGCAATCTAACTTTCTCTGGTCAAGGTCATCAAAATGATGGGTCAATCCTTAAAGGGTCAATTCTCAGTTCTCACTTTATCTACCCTGACAACGAGAGTTTTCAGAGTTAATCACTCAATATTTAATAAAGTTTAACCACTAGGATAACACAAATTATTAGTTTTTTCCTAGTTTACCTTAAAGTCTTTTATTGGTTATTCCTCTTCTTCCAGATATCTTAACTTAGGAGTATCGTTTAACTGTGTGATTTTTTTTTTCATCTACCTTCACTAAATCCACTGGTGGACTGATATGGTTGTTATCACATCTTAAATATGTTTCCCACAACAAAGACTTCCCAATTTATATCGTCAACACAATCTCTCTCAAAACACAGTTCATACATCCAACTCCTTTCCTGAAGTCTCTTTTAACATATTAAATACAGTTTTCTAGTTGAACGTGCTAGGATGGAACTCTGGTCTTCTCCAAATCTTCTGTACCCACACACAGCCTTTTCAATTCAAGGTGGTGACAACTTTTTTTTTTTCCTAGTGAGAGCCACCCTTGAATACATTCTGACACATTCCGTTCATGTGTTAAAATGCACAATTTACCTCTCCCCACCACTTTCCTGGTACCTTTCCAGTGTGTGCCATCACAGTCCCTTAGACATACACTTAGAATTGTCTCCTTCCTGGGCTTTCTGCTTTCATCTTTGTCCAGATTCTAAAAGCATTTTTTTTTTAATACAGATTTGAGATAGGTCCTTTTAGAGTCTAAGGCTGATGATGGTCATGCCTGTATTCAGAGTCTTTGCCAAACCTCATTCACTCCAAATAAAAGCCCCAATCTTTATTGTCACCTAAAAAGACTCTCATGATACAAAAACAGGACCCTTTTCTAATCATATCCCTTATTTTGTTACTCGTACTTGTTCCACACATCCTGGTCTCTTGTTCAACTATGCTTGCCAAACTGCTGTTGTAAGCCTTTATTAAAAGGAAATGGCTTATTTTTCCTGCTTGTACTAACTTTCCCCTAGACACCTGCATAGATATCTACCTCACTTCCTTCATTCCTTTATCCAATGTCACTTTCTCAGAGAATATCCTAACCTCTACCTGCCCCTTAAAGTCTAATTCACTTTACTCAGTCCATGCCCCCACCCCCACCTCCACGCCCCAGCATCCTCTCCTGAGACACAATCACTCTCTCTAGCACTATAATGTATGTATCTCTGTGGTTAATACTCCATCTGATTTCCCTAAATGAAAGATTGGCAGGGGTGGCAATATGTGTCTGTTCTGTTCACTTGCTTATCCCATACATGGGTCCTGACATTACTAGATTCAACATTTGTTATGTAACAACAACAAAAAAAACCTGATTCTTTTGTGATGTATGTAATTCACTTTCTCTCAAGGAACTCTTAAGATTTTTTGTTTACCTTTAATGTATTGAAGTTTCATTACAATGTTTATATACTTGCTGTTGCTGGAATTGATAATGTACTGGTTTTCGTAGTTGATAGAAGTAGCATATTACAGACTTAAACTCTGAAGACTACTTTTATTATGTAAAACTTCAGGCTTTCATTTCTTCACAGACTGCCTGTCTCTCCTGCTCACTGGCCTTTCTTTTAGAACTCTAATAAAAAGTATTTAGAAGCTTTTGGGTTGACATTACTACTTTATACTTATATATTGATGCAGACACCGGCCCATGTATGGGATAATGAGGCCCACAGTGTCTGCCTCATTATGAATGAGATGAGACATTCACATGGACTACCGAGCCTGGTGGAGGAAAAGGGGCAGCATGGTTTTTCTCTCAAGGGGAGCAAAAGCCTTGGCCCTTGCTGTGACCAACCTTTATTGGGTTTCTCGGCACATCACATGATGGTCTTCATTTACTATGCACGGGTTGACTTGAGGTGGTTACCTTTTACAGAAGACAAAGGAGCCAATGCCACTAATCACATCACAGAAGAGGGATATTTGCAAATGAAAAGGCAAAAGTGGTTGAACTGGTTACACTCATCCTTGGAATATTTAGCATGGATTTTAGGCAGTTACTTTGCAGTAAATGTCCTCAGTTCAGGATGAGGGAGTTTTTTTAGCAAGGGCAAGACTCAAAGGGGCCTAGGCACATTGCAGGCCTGATTCCCCACGGGAGAACCTATCCGTGGGTGTGGGTCCTGTGCATCTCCCAGTGGGAGCTGGACCCATGCCACGCAGAACTTCTACTATATAGATATACATTTTTCCCCTTTCCTTGTCGCTTTTGGCCCATCCTGTGATACAGTTTAACATATGGGCTTTTTCTACTGCATCCTCTCTGCACTTCATCTTAATGATTTGTTGCTGAATTGATCATTTCAATATTTATCATTTCCATCTCCCACATTTCTGATGTTTTTGTTTGTTTTATAACAAGCTTACTTTAGGCACAGTCTCATTCATGGTCTTTTATATAACTTGGTTCTATCTTGCATTTCTACAGAGATTTTTAAATATATGTGTTTTACAGGTTTCTTTGTAAATACAGTTCTGTTTATCCCTTTTTCAGGTATTATATTCCCCACTTGTTTAGTCTAGAATTAATTTTTTCTTAGATGAATGCTAATTGTTCGTTGAGTGCACACCTTTGTTATTGGGTGGGAAATTATCCCCCTGCACCAGTTCTGGATTGTGTGTTATTCCCTCCCAGGAGTCAGCTGGAGCTGAATCAAACTCGAGTATAAGCATTTATATTCAGTGTTACCTTGAAAAACAGAAACTCACAGATCGTTAATATTCTTAACTTTATAACAGAATTAAGTACATGTACCAGCTTGTGAAAATGAACTTAAAGACAGCATATAAGTTTTTACATGATATTAAGTGACAGATATGTGACTAATATGAGTTATTAACAGACTGTGAAATTCTTGAGGATATATTCTGAGTGTTGTTTCATTTTATTTCCAATGACTACCCTAATGCATTGTCGTGTAATAGGTAGCGTGAATATTGGAGTGAATAAGTGATGGAAAGGAGGAAATGTTATTTGTTGTTGTATTTTGTGTGTTAATTGATGAGGAGTTTTTACCCTATTTACTTCTTTGACTGTTGGAATTTTTTTTTGCTCTTACATGGAGGACAGAAAATCATGTTTAGAAGTATTGCTCATTATTTCTCAAGTTTGTACAGTAAAGTCACTAGAAAACACAAAAGAAACTAAAATTCTGGTCTTTGAATGCAGTTTCTAGTTAATCTGGGTTAAGAGGTGCCTCTTTCATTCATGTAATTCTAGTGGGTGATTTTTTAAATAATAACAAAATGTAGGATTACAATTTTTGAAAGATAAACACAAAAAAATCTATATATTGATCCTTAGTTCATGTGATCTGCATTTATCTCTAATTATTTCACATATAGATGAGCATAATGTGGCCAATATGTTGTGGACTATACAGCTGAAAAGACTTAGATTTTACATATAATACTCCAGCAAAACATTTAGCAAAAAGTTTGTCAAATTGACATAAAAAAATAAGCAATAGTGTTATTAATTATGTTGAAGGTTTTAGTTGGGTGAAAATTGTCCTAAACCTATTTTTCAAACTAATATACTTATAATTTATTCAGAAAAGTTTTAATGACAGCATACTAAACTATGATTATCATTTGACTTTATTAATTTGCATAATTTATAAAATAAATCAATTTTTATTCAGTTTTTACTTGGAACTTTTTTGACAATCAATAAACTGCAAGCACTTTTTTACATATTATTGGCACATGAGTAAGACTCACACTTTTCTCATGTCTTACATTACATAGAGTGAATAATGACAAAACTTCCACACATTTCAATCAGTCTTACTAATTTTAGGTTTTATGTTTCAGTATTATTTTATTGAATGTTGATTCTGACAATTATATGAAAGTTGTGATAATTAAAGTTATGCTCATTATTGGAAATAACAGAGAAATGATGACAAATCATGTTTCCCTAATAATAGAAGCATCTTACTGAGCAGAAGAATTTAAGGAATAATTAAGTAGGTACAATGTTTATGTCCAACACAAAGCACAATTACATATTGATTTTTATGATAGGCTAATTTTTGTACAACTCAGAAAAGGGAGAGTTTTGTGAGATTAATTTTACAGTTTTCAATGATACATTTGGATCTTAAATCTAGAGCCAAAAAGGCCAACCGATTTGGATATATTGACAGCATTCTCAAAACACAAGAGACTGATATTTAGTATAACACAATGTAAATCTGTGAAGATAGGGGTAATTTTATTTTTATCTAGTTGTGTACCCAGCTAAATAGGTTCTTCTAATGCTAGCTTACCCTAACATTAATTCAAACAGATATTAAGACCACTTTGAACATTATCACATAGTGTTTAAGGGAATGAGGTCTTCTGCCACAGGACTGGGTACAAGACAGGCAGAATTCTAAAATAATCTCCAAGGACCCTTCCCTTAATCTTTTCCAAGTGTCAGTAGGATGCAGAAACAAACAAACATTACTTCATGACTACATTATATCCTAGGGTAAATTTAGTTTTGCAGATGTAATAAAGGTTGTTAATCAGCCAAATTTAAAAATGGTGAGATTAGTTGGGTGGGCCTAATCTAATCACCACACCAGTTAAAAGCAGGCAGTTTTCTCCAGCTGGTGGCAGAAAGGAAATCAGAAAGATGGTGGCTGTGAGAAGGATGCCCTGTTGCTGAATTTGAAGGTGGAGAGGGCCATGTAGCAGCACAAATACAGGCAGCATCTGGGGGTAAAATGTGGTCTCCTGATGACAGCTAGCAAAAAAAAAGGGGGAGTGCTTGATTTATAGTCAGAAACAAGTGGATGAGGAAAAAGGTTCTTCTCCAGAGCCTCTTGGCCCTAACAACACTTTTATTTCAGCCTGTGAGGCCCAGAGAAAGTCCAGCCCATCCAATTCTAACCTTCCTGTGTGACAGTAAACAGGTATTGCTTTAATACTTAAGTTTGTGGTAATTCACTATGCAGCAATAGAAAACTGATACAGATACAAATCTAGCTACTGCTGCTTTCTTAGATGTACAGATTAGGCAATTTATGAAGAATTAATAATTTGTAACTAATATATTTTGGGTAATGCAGAAGAAGGGATAATATTGTCAAAATACCAGCATAATGTCTAGAATGTAACAAAAATAAAAAGGTCTAAGAAGAAAATCACAAACTTTCACTTTAGATTAATCATTTTTTATACATAAGAAGAAATTTTTAGACTAATGTATCTTTAATTTGCACTGCTAAATATTTCCTATTCCATTAGTAAACTAGTATAACATACATTGACTAACTTGTATTAAATAGTTTTTAATTTTAATCATAATTTCATTTAAACTCAAAAGACTCCCTTATTTTGTCTTGTTTTGCTGTTTGTTTTTCTTTAAATATTTTATTGTTTATTCGATTACAGTTGTCCCAATGTTCCCTTCTTGCCCTGGCCACACAGCCCTCTCCCACTCCCACAGTAAATCCCCACCCTCTTATCCATGTCCATCTGTAATGAATCCCTAGTTTTATGGACGGCATATGCAATAAGCATACAAATAAATAATACCAACATAAAAAAGAGCACATCAATGTGTATGTCGTCATTCAGAATGCCATGTACAGTATGCATCCTCATTTAACTTCCTCAATTGGTTTTTGGAAACTGGAACTTTAAGTTGAAACTACACAGAGCAAAAAAACAATTTCCCACTGCAAATTGATGTAATGAAGACAAGTTTCTACAGTATTTCTGGTTATAAAAACATCAATATACTTCTAAATAAAGATCCAAAATACCTCTAATTTTAAACATTGAAATAAATGTGAGATATGCATACACTTAAGAAAGACTGATAGAAACATGTGAGGACACTTTTTTTCCAACCTCCTTGTTCCAGTTCAAAGTGGCAGTGGCCAGAGCCTCTCCTGGCAGCTCAGGATGGTAGGTGGGACCAGCCCTGCACAGGACACCATTTCATCTCAGAGCCCATCACACCCACAGTTACTCAGACTGGGGCAACCTAGACATGACAGTCAAGCATGAGCATCTTCAGGATGTGGAATAAAACAGGGGTCCCCAGAGAAAACCCAGGCAGACACCAGGAGACTCGAAAACCACATACACACACGCACAAGGGCCCTGGCCAGAATTGAATTTTTTTCTCATTGTTATAACAAAAAGTCCTTAAATGAAAAGACATTATTTGAAGACTGGTTATGTATTAATTCACTCAATTCTCACAATCAATTTATTTGTGCTTCATGTTTATTAATCCTTAACAGTCTTTAGTAGTGTTGATATAAACTGAAACATACTAAAATTTTGAAGAGTTTAATTGATCATTTATCAGTTTGAATCAGCAACGCCTCACCAGCAATATTGTAGTTAGGAGCACTCCACAGATGGGAGCTGGAGAGAAACTTTTGTGTGAATAAACCAAAGCAAAGCAAGGAACTCACTGATTGGTTGCAGCATAAATCGTGATTGGTTGTCCTTAGATTCCCACTTCTTACCTAGAGATATTTCCAGGCTTAGGCTTTGGTTTGCTTACTAGGCCACCACACATTACAGCCATCTCAGTCTAATGGCCTTCTTGCTTAATTAATTTAATAGTGGTAAGTACTTTTAGTCATATTTTAAAATGAAGAAACTGGGGAGATTTAATAACTTGCACAAGACTGCACAGAGGTGAGCTTTCAACTAATGTATTTCAGATATAGACACTATGTGTATAAGCGGTATGTGATACTGATGTCCCTGTTGATTAAACTTTCTTAATATAGTAAGTAAAATATTTCCCAGAATTCTGTGATCCACTGTAGCAAAAGAGGGAGTTGTGGGAGACCCTTGATTTATAGCCTGTCCGTCAGAAAACAGGTAATAACCTGGAGTTGTTGTTTGCAACTGAAATGAGGCCAGTCTTACCAAACCGAGCCCTAACCTGTGGGGTGTGATGGTATCTCCAGGTGGGTAGTACCACAACTGAGTTAAATTGTGGGTCATCCAGCTGGTGTCACAAAGTTGCTTATTATGGAAAAAAAAAAGCCACCATATATTTGGTGTCCAGAGCTATAATAGACGACAAACACAGAAGAATGCTTTTCCTTTGCAGTATGCTCAATATTTGCTGTAGTGCCTAGCACAGTGTTGGTGATGTGGTAATCATAAAAACAGTGTAAATATAATGACAGACACTTGAAAAACCATATATTAATAATAAAATATATGCATATATTGATTTTGTGTCAAACTTGACATGGCCTATATAATAAAATGTATATTTTTTGATACAGGTGCACACAAAACACAATGATAAAAAAGTATTTATACATCCATGTTAAAGACCCAGTTTGGCTCTATTTTATAACTGAATATTTTATATAAATATATTTTTAATATATTGAAGATTTTTATAACTTTTATTACTGAATATTTTATATAAATATATTTATAATTATATATGCATATATAAACATGAGACATATTTTGAAGATTAACTTTAAGACGTAATACAGGGGAAAAGGCTAATAAGAAAGATACTTTCCAAGGGGAAATATATTTATAGCCAAGCCAGACTTTGTCAGGCTGCAGCAGCAGTGAGTTTTCGAGCTCGGGGGAGAACACCCTGAGACGTTTTGTGGGGTGGCATCGCATATATTAGCAGATGTGGTACATCACAGCTGCTCAGCTGGATAAATTACTGATCCTACGTAAAATCTCACATTGTATTACAGTGCATGAGAGTAACAGATTTTGTAATTACCCTAGCTTTTCTTATTATTACATTTCAAGATGTGGTTTTAATATGTTTGCTATATTTAATCATAAATGCTGCTATTAATATAAAAATATTACTTTTAGAAAAAAATGTCCGGTAAGTCACTTATTTGATATTTTTCCTTTATAAAGGAGTAGGCTTTCCAGTTTGTGATTATGTACTCAGCATGTTCCATAAATGAATTTTGGTGTACATTTATGCCAAGTCCTAAAGTTTTTCCAAAACACTCTTTTCCCCTAAAAATAGTTTGGAAATCTCTTCATTAATGTTTCCAGTTGCTAAGCAACATCCCCTCTTAGCTTGTTGCCATGGTTCCCCTTGACTTAGGGAAGACACAAAGAAAGCCATCTGTTTAAACCAACATCCCTCCTTTCTCTAAAGTATGACCTGTTCTATTTATCCAGCGGCAAGATGGAGTGAGTTAAATACGACTCGAGGTCTCGGTAGTTATGAAGGTAAAACTTTGATATGGTAATTTTTTTTGTTTGAAAAGTAATCATTTGTAATACAGCATAAAATCACTCTGCAGCCGAAATACTATTCACATTAGATTGAAAGTACACTCTGAAATGATACCTGAGAAACAAACAGTAAATCAAAACCAAACAAAATGTCTTCAGATATTTTTAAATATCAGTTTTACTTTTTTTAATTTACTGGGGTTTTTATTGTCTAGAAATGTACTTCTTAAAACAATATTTTTAAAAGAATATTTGAATGGGTAACTAGAACACCCAATTTGTTTGATCCCCTGGAATCTCTGCAATAGAAATGAACGAGTTGTTGCTAGGATTATCCTGCATAAAAATTAGAATCCATCTTTGGTCTTGCTTCCCCAAAGCAAAACTAATAATGCTTTCTTGACTCCTGACAGTTGATTTCAGAATGCGCCTAAAGTTATGGCGTCATTGAGGCTGAAAGTTTCACCAAAAGTTTACCCTTTTTTGATTCATAATCATTTGGAGAAATGGTTATTAGAGAAAACTGCTATTCTCAATAGCAGTGTGAGGAAGAGTGTTAGAAACCGAATAGGGGAAGCAGACTTTCACTTAGTTGCAATCTGAACAGTTTTGGAATTTACCAGTTTTTTCATCACTGTAAAGATGAGCAACGTCCTCCATTCATAATATTCTTTCTATTACAGTACTGCCATGGTTATAACAACTTTTTTCAGCTTTATGCTATTGCTTATCATTTGAAAATTTCATTGTCTTAAGAAACATTATTAAGGCCGTGAGTACTGGTGATTCATGGGTCAGAAGGTGACTCCCTTCTGACCATTACCTAAAATGTGCTGGAAACTCCACCAACTTACATTTTTTTGAAAAGTTATACTTGAAAATGTAGTTCTTCTCCCTAAAATAATGTAACATTCCAATCCAAGTACTTTCTCTTTACTAATGCCTAATTAGATTATATGTGCAAGTTTAGCTGTTTGTAAGAGTAATATACCTACTTCTACTTTAGCATCAGTTAGAGTATATGCCACTTACTATTCTGATTTATTAATCCTCAAATAAGATTACTTACTTCTTAAGAACATGACTGATTATTTCCCAAAGTGGTCTTATTATTTTCACATCCATTCTTTCTAGAATTATATGAGAGTTTGAATTCTTAATCATCCTCACCTACATTGGAATTGTAAGTCATTTTAATTGTAACCATTTAAACAACCATGGGAGGAATTTTAATTTAGGTGTTATGATCCATTAGTTTTCATTTTTATGTCCGTAATGAGCACTGATGTGGAGCACTCTGTGTGTGTGCTCTTTTGCCATCTGTGTATTTTCTTTGATAATTATGTTCAAAAATACATTTTGTCTATTTTTGTTTGGTAAGTATTTTCTCATTGTTGAGTTTTGAGAATGTTTTCTATAATGGGACTATAAGTCCTTCATCATATGTGATTTGTAAATATTTTCCTTAAGTTTTTGGCTTTGTGTATTCATTTTATTTTTAATTTTGGTATGTTCCAATCAATCAAATTTGGTTTTTTGGGGCTATGTGCTTGCTGTCACACCCAAGAAATCAGTGCTTAACTGAAAGTGTACACATTTTCTTCCAGAGTAGTTTCTACAATTCTTGTAGTTTTAGGTTCTACATTTAGGTCTGGGACCATTTGGGTTCACTGCATATATGCTGTTAGTCTAACTATGGAGCAAAATTAACTTAATGCATATGGATATCTGAAAGTTCCAGCTCTGTTTGATGAACATACTTTCTTCCAGTTTCTTCCTAAGTGGCTTTATGTATTTTAAAAAATCAGTTTTTCATGCAATTACTACTTTTGAAATCTGTATTCTGATTTTTGATCAGTTTGGATATGTTTCTTCCAGTACCTCAGTCTTAAATATTTTTGTTTTATAATGTCTTAATATCAGGCATTGCTAATTTATATTTTTCACAGTTTTTCAAAGTATTATGTGCTTTGTACTTTATTTCATTGTTATTTGTTGTTCTTCACCATAGTTGATCCTTTTTCCTCCCATCGCTGTCCCCTGCCCAGTTCAGTTTGTCAGTTTCAATAAAGAAACCTACTTAAATTTTGACTGGTTGCATTGAATCTATAGATCAATGTGCAAAATTAATATTCTAACACTGTTAGGTGTTATGATCCATTAACATAATAAACATCTCCATTTATTTAGGTCTTTAAATTCCCTCAGGAATATTTTGTAGTTTTCATTGAAAAACTTCATGAAAGTTCTGCAACATTTTTGTCAGATATATCCCTAAGAATTTTGTTTCATGTGTTTTAATTTTATTGTAAATAATATTATTTTTAAATTTTAATTTTCAAATGTTAATTTCTGACATATATAAATATATATACATATTTATGTAATATTTTGCAACTCCACAAAGTTCATATCATAGTTCTACAAAATTGTTGTCAATTCCACCCATTTTTCTACATAGACAAGCATGTCTGCTGTAAACAGAAACCATTTTTCTCCTTTTTTAATCTGGTTGTAATTTCATCATTTTTCTTACTTAATTGCACTAGCTATAATGTCTAGTACATTGTTAATAGAGATGTTAAGAGCAGACTTTTGGGTCTTATTTCTCATCTTAGGGGGAAATATTTAGTCATTTACCATAACATATTAGGTAAGTTGTATATTTGTAGATACCCTTTATTGGATCGAGGAAGGTTTCTTCTATAAATACATTGTTTAAAGTATTTAACAGAAATGGATATTAGATATTACAAAGTGTTTTTTCTGTATTTATGAAGGTGATATTTTTCCTTTTTAAAATTGTTAATACAATGAAATATAATATTGACTTTCTCATGTTAAAACAAACTTGTATTTAGGAAATAAACTCTATTGGGTTATGATATATGTATGAGCATTTTTATATGTTGCTTAATTTGACGACCAAAATTTTGTGTTCAGCATTTTTGCATATGTGTTCATGAAAGATATTTATTTTCTTATAAAATCTTTGTCTGATTTTAGTATGAAATTAAGGCTGTGTTCATGGAAAAGTTAGAGAATAAAACTTCTTCTAGTTCCTTGTAGAACTTTTGTGAAATTGTTATTATTTTTTGTTAAAATTTTGATAAGACTTGCTGTAAAGTCATTTGAATGAAAAGTTCTTCCTGAAAAATAGTTTTTAACTACAAATTTAATATTTTTCGTAGATGTAAGTCTATTTGTCTTATCTGTTATTTGATCTTCAATGAAATTTGTTTCTATCTTGCAAAGAATTTATCTTTTTTATCTGCTTTCACATTTAATACCACATTACTATTCTTAACATTCCTTTATTGTCCATTTAGTATCCTCTCATTTTTACGTCACTCTTAAAATAGGCTATGTATTTCTTCTTTATTGATACATTTGGCTGGAGATTGATCAATATCACTGGTCTAAAAGAATTCGCTTTTATTTCCTTGATTTTCTGTCTTTTTTTTATTTTATACATTTTGCTTTCCTCTTTATTGTAACTTTTTTTGGCGATATTTTGGCTTAATTTACTATTGTTTTAGTTTCTTAAAATGAAAACTTACATCAAGAGTTTGAGAATTTTCTTCTTCTTAATAGGGCCTTCAGAGTTTTAATTTAAACCCTAAATACTGGTTAGCAACATCCCACAAATTATGAATTATATTTTCATTCAGTTCATAGTATGGTTTATTTAATGTTTCTTTTGAAGATTTCTTTGACCTAAGTGTTACTAAAAGTGTGTTGATTCCAAATATTTGGGGATTCTCCAGTCTGGTACTGACTTTTTAATGTAATTCTGTTGTGATCAGAAAACACTATCTGACTTAGATTATTTTAGAATTTATATATATATATATATATATATATATATATATATATATATATTTGTTCAAATACAGTTGTCTCCATTTTCCCCCGCCAGTCTCCCCATTCCACCCACCCCACCTCCCACCTTCAGTCTTATCCCTCTTTGGTTTTGTCCATGGGTCCTTTATACATGTTCTTTGATGATTGTTCCCTCCTTTTCCTGCTATCCCCCTCTGCCCTCCCTTCTGGGTACTGTCAGTTCATTCTTTATTTCAATGTCTTTGGTTATATTTTGCTCTCTTGTTTGTTTTGTTGATTAGGTTCCACTTATAGGTGAGATTGTATGGTATTTGTCTTTCACTGCCTGACTTATTTCACTTAGCATACTGTTTGATGCTATATTGCTTGTTTTCTTTGTTGTGCAGAGGCACTTCAGTATGATATAGTCCCTCTTGTTTGTTTTTCCTTTTGTTACTTTGATTTTAATGCCATGTCCAAGAAATCATTGCCAAAGACAATGTTATAAAGTTTTTTCCTAATTTTCTTCTAAAAATTTTATAAATTCACATCTTAGATTTAAGTCTTTAATCCATTTTGAATTGAGTTTTGTGTATGGGTCCAGTCTCATGGTTTTATGTGTGCATATCCTGTTTCCCCTCCATTGGTAAAAAGAACATTCTTTCCCCATGGTGTATTGATTCGTGGCGCTCTTGTCAAAATCAGTTGGCCATATATTCATGTGCTCACTTTCATACTCTCTACCCTATTCCATTGGCTTATATGTCTACTTGTCTATTTTTTTCTAGTAATATACTATTTTAATTACTCTAAGTTTATAACATATTTTGAAATCAGGGAATGCGATGCCTCCAACTTTGTTCTTCTTTCTAAAGATTGCTTTGGCTTTTTGGAGTTTCATGTGATTCCAATTTAGCAAATAAAAATCAATGGCACATCCAAGAGGTCAGGTATCATGACATACTAGGGTTTATCTCTGGGATGTAAGGATTATTCAACATAAAGGATCCATGGATAAAGGCAATGGGAAAGGAAGACTGAATGTGGGAGGTAGGAGTAGGTAGGGTAGGGAGAGTAATAGGAAGGAAATGGGAGGGAAATTACAACTGTAATTGCACAAAAATAAAAAATAAAAAATAGGTAAATCAAATAATGTGATGTGTCACATTAACAGAATGAAGGATAAAATTCATATGATTATTTCAACAAACTCAGAGAAATAATTTGAAAGAAATCAATAATCTTAGGTTAAAAACATGAAAATATCACATATGAAAAGCTAACATGATTCTCAATCATAAAAAACCCTGAAAACATGTTCTCTAAGATTAAGAGCAAGGCAATGATGCCCACTCCCACTACTTTTATTGAATATGGTGCCAGAAGTCCTAGGCAGACCAGCTAGTTAAGAAAAAAAAATCATCCAAGTTGGGAAGGAAGGAGTAAAATTATATGGTTGCAAATCACATGATCTGATATGTAGGAAACCTTAATGACTTCTCAAAATAGTCTTTGAATAAATAAACAAATTCAGTCAAGTTGCAAGATACAAAATAAACATATATTAATCAGTTGTGTTTCAGTGTGCTAACAATGAACTAACCTTAAAAAAAAGAAAAAGGAAAAGAAAACAATCCGCTTGCAATAGCATCAAAAAGAACAAAAATATAGGGATTAACCAAGAAAATTAAAGATTTGTATCTTAAAAAACACAAAATATTGATGAAATAAATTGAAAAAGATACAATATGAATAGAAAGCCAAATTGTGTTCATACATTCCAAAGAGTTAATATTTTTAAAGCCTCCATACTACCCAAAGAAGTATACAGATTTAATGCTATTCCTGTCAAAATTTCAATGTTAATTTTCACAGGAATTAAAAATAAAATTCTGGACATGGATGATAATGAACAAAATAGATATCCTTAACACAATGAAGTAAAAATTGAAATAGTAAACAAATATAGACTTACATAAAATAATTTACTTTTGTTGATGTGTCTTAGATAAGATTGGCAAGTATCACTGTTTCATTTGCAAATATATACAATTTTGAATAATGCTAGATGATTATATACAGAATAATTAATTAGAGAACATTATATTCAAATTTTAATTATGCTACCTTTTCTTTGCTAATATAGACATATGCATGTTCGAAGCCCCAGGAACTGAGAGCAAAAGTTGAACATTAGGTAATAAGATCAGTCCAGAAAAACTATTTCTCACATATACTGGCAAGCGAAGGATAGAAGAGAAAAACTGCAGGAAATGACTCACATAACACCTTGTATCATTGATATCATCAAAGCAGTGAATCATCAGTCATGGAAAATTTACAGAACCTATATTTATGTGCATTTGGCATTATTCTAACTCTTTGGTTTCTAGACTCCAGTTTGAGTCTCAGTATATTTTAGAGCATATATTTGTACTATAGTTAAAGGATTTTATTATCTTGTTATTCACAAAATTATGTGATCATTGAGGAATTTTATATAGGACTTAGTATTGTGAAATATGTAAATAATTAATAACTTCTCTAGCTATAAAACCAGACAGTATAATAAAGTTATAGACTTCATCAGTTTATTTTCATAATGAGCCTGAGTTATCTTTTAATTACTTCCAAAGTGGTGCTTCTTAATTACTTAAATTGGAGTTTAATCTAGTTAAAAATCATTATTGACAAAGATCATCAAGAAGAGTTATTTCAAGGAAAACAGAAAAGCAATCATTCATATTACTATCTTGACATAAATTTAGCTAAATAAGTGATCAAAGAATTCAAAGAAAATTGTGCAGGTTAATATTAGATAGATTTTTGCATATTACAGGAGTAAAAAGAATGCCTGAAAATAGCTATGTGTTTGGAAGTATAAACTTTAAAAATAAGTAAGATTACCTGTTTTTGTTTTTCTTTTGCAGAAAGAGGTGAACAATGATGATATTATTCTTTGGAGATTAAACAAAATGATAATGTGACAGAAGCTTGACAGCTGCATGGTAAAAATGGTGTTACTTTTGGATCTTCAGAGAAATATCTCCCATGTTACTTAGCTTAAATACATAACAATAAAGAAGTAATAAGTAGAATCCAAGAGGTTCATTGAAGGTTTATATGTGTAAATTTGGAGAACAGTAAAATATAAACAGGGGCTTGGGAACCATAAACAAGGAATGGAGATTTACCTCTTGAAAAAAAAGGGGAATAATTACCTGAAAATCTCAATCATGGTAACTAAATTATATGGATAAATCAATCATTCAGTCAACATTTTTTAGCATAAGGGAATAAGCTATATTGTACTAAATATGTAAAGATTTTTCAAACTAAGTTTGGGAATATGACATTATAGTCTAAAATTAATAGTAAAACTATGAATATAAATACACACTATGAGGGAAATTTGAAAAGTCCTCATGAAAAGAATAGATAAATGGTTTGGTTTCTTTGGAGGTAAAGAACTGGAAAGTGATATGGAATGTGAGTGAAGGCATAAAGTGAAAATAATAATAGCCACTAGAAATTCAGTGCTGACAATTTCAGACAGGACCAGTCAGTACTGCAGACCCCCATTGGGAACTAAATTTGTTTTTTCCTGATTATTGATTAAGTTAAACATACTTTTAAATCTGAAAATATCATTTTACATTAACTTTTTTTTAAGGCCATATTACCCATTTACTGGATTTTTCAGAAGGAAGCAGGATTAGAGTCCTCATCCTGAGACAATTAGTTACAAACAATAATTGTGTATCTCCTGCAAATCAAAAATTCTATGATTCTCAAACCCTTAAATTTCCTGTAACTTATAATTACATGTGAGATTTCCCCCTTATACATAAACCTATTAACATGTCTTCTTTCAATCATTTACTCAGCTTCATGAGATCAGCATTCTTCATTGCCTATCCCAACCCTCCACAACATCCCTTTTCTCCTCCTTACCTTCAGTTTTGGAAGGGAAATTATGTTGTGGACTACGGTCTTCTCACTCTTGTAAATGAGAAAAATACAGTAAATTCTGTGTACCCACATTTTCTAGTACACAGAGTGGGGAAAATTAGGCTTACTGTTGTTTGTATGGAAAATAATAAATAATAATACAAGATATATTCTGTTCCTTGTGCTCACAACTGTAAACCTACTTTGTCCCACCCTGTACTATCATAGGATGTTAAGATTTTAAATCATTTTTAATTTGATAGAATATCATACTAAATTTTTGAAATTTGCATTGGAGGAATGAAAGTTCTTTGATGAATAACAAATGTTTTTACTATAATTTTCTTTTCCATCTTTTATCAGTACTTAAGCTAAAGCTCTTAAGTTGATTCTCAACAACATAGGTAATAGGTAATAAGTGCAAGACAAAGGCAAAACAAATTAAACATGAATATGCAGGTACACCAAAAAAAATAGAAGAAATCAATCTAAACAAAGGCCTAGAACTGGCCGCCCTGGAGGAAGTTAGCAAAGTGAAGGATACAACAAGCAATAAGAGGGTGCATGAGACAGTGATTAGGGCAGTGTGGAACAGAGATGGGGAATCAAGTAAGGATGATGTGGTCATTTGTTTATTCCCTCTATCATGTCCTTCTTTTCATCAGTATCCTTTGTGGTCTACATCAATATATTATAACTATGCAATGAAGTCTCTCTTATGAAATGAAGTTTCTCTGCATAGCTAAGAAGTAAAGGGATTGCTTATGTTGCAGGTTTTTATATTTTCTATTTATTTTTTCTAGTCTCCATGATCCCATCCATCTTTAGTAGCTTGATGATATTAAATATGAAAGAATATAAACTAGCTATTTATTTTTATAGATGATAAACTAGGATTTATTTGTATGAAAAGGTTTGCTCAAAGCCCTGCAGTCAGCTACTGTGCTGAAATTCAAATCCAAGGCAGTGTTAAAGTAGTAATATAGAACTTAGTTATAAAGGATGGAATGACTTCACATCACCCAGTATGGTTGAGGCAGAACATTCAATCATTCACAAATAATTACCAAATGCCTAGTATCTACCAAATGTACTTACACAGAAAATACAATAATTTATAGAATTAAATTTCCACACTATCTCAGAGTAGTGACATAAATAAGCAAATAAAATTTAGTAAGTTATACAGCACTTTTTTGATATAGTGTAAGTACGAAAAAGGTGCTATAGCCATACACTGAGAGAGATTTAAGAAAAAAATTGTGAACGGAAATTAAGAGTATATAGTCAAAAAGAGGCAACTGGAAAATATGAGACCACAGTTTTACTGAACTAACAAGCAAAGTAGAAACAAACTCACAGAAAGAGAGAGCAGGATGACAGCTAATGGGGGAGATTAGGGGATGGAGAGATTGAATAAAAAGGAAAGAGGACTCATGGACAAGGACAGTAGGGTGGTGATTGCAAGGGGGAGGGGTGCAAAGGGATTAAATGGTAATGGAAAAATGCAATAAAGATTAAATCAAAAGAAAAATAAAGAAATAAATGGGGGAAAAGAGTAGAAGTTTGCCTATTCAAGCACTAGTTGACAAGCTGACAGAACATATATTCTAGGTGAAATTAATGACCAGAAAATTGATCTAATTTCAGTGCATGTAGGATTTGTGTTAGTGAAAAGGGGAAGTTCATGAGTGAGAGTCTCTGTGGGGATGTGGTATCAAAGACATAAGTAATGCAGTGTTTTTAAGTTATTTTATAGAATGCATATATTATTATAAAAATAGTCACTGCAGCTGAGAATCATTTTGTTGCAGGACAACACATTTAATAACACAAATAGAAGAATATATTTGCTAAGCAAATGATCCGTGATGACCAAGTCTTAATCATTTTACATGAACACGTATTTGATTTCATTAGGTCCAATATTCCTTGTTCTTATCTCCCAAACCCTAATGTCTTTATGTCTCATCACTTCAAGTGTCAATTATTCTTTTATATCTAGTTACATTAAACATTTGCACCTGAAAAGAGGAGGCAGGTTTCCCAGAGCTTATGCTATGAGGCTGACTGATACGATAGCACATTGTGAAGTGCATATTGAAGATGGCTATAAAAGAATGTATTAATCCAAATTCCCAAAGTCAAAAGACCATTCAGCTCATGTAACACCATTGGCTGAAACAGTGCTGGTGTACTGAAGCAGGGAAATGACACTGTATGGAAACAGGCATCACCTTGTATCTCTTTTATTGGGTTAGAGGACAATGAATTTATCTGGGAAAGGGGTTTCCAAATTCTCACAAAAAAGAAAGAGAGAAAGGAAGGGAGGGAGGGAGGGAGGGAGGGAAATGAGTTAAAGCCAGCCTCAATGAGAGACTGGAACACGGAGCTGAAAAACAACAGGAAACTAAAGAACAAGCTACCATGTTCCACCTGATGAGCAACACTGTGACTCTTCATCTCTCTTAGTGGTCGTTTCATTCTTCTTTCTGTTTGAAGATTGGTGGTCTGCATTAGATTAAAAAGGGGAAGACTATCTTTTGAAGGTACTGTTGCATTAATACCAATTAATATGGTGTTAGACACATACTTCCTGTTCAATATATATTGTTTGTTGTTCGATGTTTCTCTGCACAAAGAATGGAAAATGCCTACTTCAGGTTTGTGCCTTCTGAGATTTAATATTCAACCTGATGCTGACTTAAGTAACTAACAAAATTACAAATTGCTGATAGAGAAACAGTTGTAGAAATCTCTTTGTTTCTTGTCTCCTCAATAACGTATGTGAGAGGACATTCTTGCAAAGCACATTGACTGAAGGGAGTATGGAAGCCTAGGAAATACAAAGGCCATATCTTTTATGTGCACGTATATTTTGCAATAGAGATGGTTAGAAGAGTAGTACTTTTTTCTTTAATAGAGTATATAAACACTACTAAATGTTACTGAGATGTAAAACATATAATGCAATCATGATTTCCTTAGAAATAATCACTAAAGACAACAGAATTGGTTGGCGTTAGGGAAAACAGAATCTTGAGAAATCAGCAGCAGGGTGTTAGCATCAGGTAAACTAAATGGTGCCATTTGAAATGGAAAGGAAACAAGAGAAAAGTAATACAGTTTATAGCACATAGGGTGACATGTCATGTGATTTAAACATATGTCAGTATACTAATGGACTAGGAATATGATACAGTAAAAGGTTTAGCTTAGAAACAGCAAAAAGAACCAATATTTATAAAGTTCCAATAGACATGCTCTTATGGATCAGATCTGCCATTGCCACTTGTGTTTTTCCCTTTCACCAGGTGAGTAACTATATTGACGAGGGCAGTTAAATCCACAACTCTGAAAAGTGTTTATTTCTAGATTAGGTATACTCACTCATTGTAGCAATGGATTATACAGTAAAGAAGTCCTTTGAGACATGGGTGGATTTCAGATACCTATAAGATGCTTGAGAACAGTTTGAGAAGGTTATTATGATGATAATGAGATCTTGCTAGTTTAAATCACTTATTCCAATGATGATTTAAATGTTGTAATAAAATAATTTGGCTTTATCTTTGACACTTTAAATAACTTGTGTACTGCATAAATACAGCTTAACAGAAAAATGGACCCTTTGACTTCATTCACCATCCCTTGTATCTGATGTGCTTTTCTGCTTACTTTGATCAATACAATGTGGAAAGAGTGATGTGTTTGAATTCTAAAACTGAATTACAAAAATATTATGTCAACTGTTGCTTAGACTAATGCTTTTCTTTTCCTTCCTTCCTCTCCCCTTTCTTTTCTTTTGACTGTCTGTTTTCAGAGACAGACATTGGAAATCAGAAGCAGACCCAACAAATGGGTGTCAACCAATAATCAGGAGGAAAATAGCTAGATGAAATACACTTTTTTATATATACATGACATTCACATTAAATGTTACTATTTTATGTCACTATAAAAATCCATGTCTTAAAACTACCTATCTGAGTTGTTTGTTTTGCTTTTACTAACCAAAGTAGAAAGGACTCATCCATGGAATAACATAACGAATGAGTCCTTATTTGTCTGCCAATCTTTAATAGGAGGACTCATCTCAGCTCAAATATGTGAAGCATTTAAGAAAAGAAAAACAATGAGCAGAAGTCTGAAGGAGTGATGTTTTTAGTGAAACAATAAAAGGGAAAATAATTTTAATATAAATCATAAAAAGTGTGTCTATCTTATTTAGATCTGAACCTTTACATCATAGATCTGAACCTTTACATCATAAAATGAGTCATTCAGTTTAGTGTCTGGCATGGGGAAAAGACTCCCTCCTGCTTTTTAGTCAAGAATTTCCATAAAAATTCTAGCATGGTCATCATGCTAGGGTTGTAAGTAAATTCACTATTCTAATAAGTTATTGAGTAAAATTGTGAGGTCTTGCCTTTTGTCCTCCCATTGCAGTTTTCCCTTTTTATACCTGCTGACATGTATGGATTTTAAAAATGTGTTGCATTTTGTTCTGGCTCAGTGAATGTTAACAAAAAAAAATAAATTTTGCATTCCAAATGGGATGAATCATGCATTTTTCTATATAGGGAATGACTGAAATAAAACTGTATTTCCACCCAGGGGACAATCATTCCGTGTGACACTCGTCAAGTAGAAAATAGTCTATAGTTCTTACGACAGATGAACACAGTATTAGCCCTAATGTGGGCAATGAGTTAAATTCATCATAGCCAAGTGGACATGCAGCAAATGGTTAACCTTTGGCTACAATGTTTAAAGTTGTCCTAAATAAGTATCTACCTTTCCTTCATTTGTAGCAAAAGCTTTGTGTAAATTTTAAGGAAGAGTGATTATTACCCATAAAATATTTTAAAAGAAATGTCATAAGACATCTTGAAAATATGATCTTGTAGAATTATAATATTTCAAAGCTATGTTATATACAATACAAATAAACTGGATTTATGAGTATAAATAAAATGTATAATAACATTTATAATATGTAAATTTAGAAAACAATATAGTTTGAAATCTGATATGAAAACATCATTAACTTTCAATACAAGATGTCAGATAGTTACCAGCTAGGATAAGGAAGAGAAGGCTCTACACTTCTCCAGCCTAAGGTTTTGCCTTTACTTCTCTCCAGACATTTGCTCTAAATACAGAATGATTTTTCTTTCCTCTGGAAATAATATCAGACTGTTCCTCTATTTATCAAATTGCTAATTAAAACACAACTTATTGGGGAAATTTCCATTGTAATTCACTTGTAAGGCCGATCTGTAACATACAGACCTAGTTCTCGAGAATTTGTATAATCTTAATCATTAAAAATGTGGGAGAAACATGAAAAATAAAGCCAAGTTAGAGAAGACTGATTTGGGTGTAATAAAAGACTTCAGTGAAGAGCCTTGCCCATTTGTCCTTCCAAACAGTCACCTCTGGAGCTCTTGCACTGAAATGGAATATGTAAAACTGACTGGAGGAAATTCCCAGCTCTCAATATAGACTTATGGCGATATCCTTTACCACCATGACCTCCCTTCCTTCTGCTCTTTACTTCCTTTTAAATAACTTACTTACACAATTAATTCTTAACTTTTATTATATACATTTTCTACTGAATTTCTCTAATAAGTTATGTGAATTTTACTATTACTTTTTAATAAAAACATAAATATTTTACTTTCTCTTGTCCTCCAAATATAATTTAATGACAGGTTTTGGTCATATTAGTATGTAGTATTTAACTGTTGTAATTTTAAACATTGTTCACTTCCAAGTGATGTAATCTCACACTCATTTTCTTGGCTAGTAATTGTTTTGGGGTAAATCAGTATCCTATGGGGTCATGCAGTTAATTTTACCTATACTCATAAATTTTTTTCACTAATTTACTTCTAATCCTTTGATAAGGTCTGGAACATCTGTGAAATTGTATATATCAGACACCAAATTCTATATTTCCTGGACTTTTCTTCTAGATTTTTATGTCTATTACTGTCTGCATGGGTTGACTTCTATGTGCTTCTCTAGGATGTTTTTACATTTTCTTGAGTAATTCTTTTAGTTTTCTCCAGAATCCTTTTTTGTCAGATATCATATCTTCATCTTTCTTGTTGTTGTTTTATTTCTTTCCTGTTTTGTATAGCATATAAGTATGTAAAAAGTAAAAGTTTTGAGAACATTCAAGTCCAAAGGCAAAATGTTGCAAACAACTGAGCATAAAATGAACTAATTTTTTCTCATTGTGAAATCTCTATAATCCATTTTTATAGATAGTCATTTGATTGGAAGAACATTTGCAAATTGTTCTAAATAATTTTAATACATTATTTCTTTCTTCTTCTTTTTAATGAGAAATAAGTCGTACTCTGTTTATAGTTTAAACTAAGCTTAAATTGTCCTAGAGGCTTTGAAAACAGATGGTATCATCTGTTTAAAATTGATATGGTTATTAAAATACAGAAATGGCTAACCATTCAAGTTTTAATTCAGTTGATATCAGCCTTTCATGTATCAAAAATACATGAAAATTATTGTTATGCTATGAAATAGCATAGTATAAAAAAAAGAAGATAAAACTTGGTAAGACATGTGTTGTAAAAATGTTCTAGTAAGACCAAAAGTTAGCAACACAATTTGATTTAATAATATGGATGTGTTCCCTCCATATTTCTAGCAATTATTTATTTCTAGTAGTTTTTAAAATTATTTTTTCTTTCCTTTTACAACAGAAATGTTTGCCATTAGAGCCTGGTATTATTCTCCGACTTTTAGTGCGTACAACCAAAGACTCAATCAACATTAGCTGGTTCACCTGTATATTTGTCAATCTCTGTTACACTCTGCATACTAAATGAAGCCTAAAAATTATTGGAGTTTAGTGGAACTGAATAGAAACAGAGTGAGTCTAAGTAGTTTATAAGAGGGTGAAAAAGCACATACTATCACTTTCTATTTCCTTTATTTTTATTGTAGTTATCCTAGTGTGAGATATTGTCTCACTGTGGCTTTGAATTGCATTTCCTTAATGACTGATGTTACTCAACAACTTTTAACGCACTTGTTGGCTTTTGTACACGAGGTCTGTCTGGAAAAAGTGCAACCATTGTTAACATAATGAGAACAGTTTTTGAGACATTGATGTAACCTGGTAGCCAAGGAAAGTGGACTTAATATGCAGGTGTGAACAATAATGACCTCCCAGGACCAGTCAGTGCAGGCACTAGAAACTGTTGAGTGAGCATGTGTACTGTGTAGCCCTCACATTCAAAATGACTGAGTGAGTAGAACAATGAATCTGCTTCAAATTATACATGAAGCTTGGACATTCCTCCACGGAAACTATTTGGATGATTCAAAAGGCTGTAGCTACGGGCAACTGGTGATGAGCAGCTTCATCAAACAACATGCCTGCTTATACATCATGTCTCATGCAGAGTTTTTTGGTGAAACATCAAATCACCCAGGTGACTCAGCTCCACTACAGCTCAGATTTGGTGCCCTGCAACTTCTGGCTTTTCCCCAAACTAAAATCACCTTTGAAAGGTAAGAGATTTCAGACCCCAGTTGAGATTCAGCAAAACATGACTAGGCAGCTGATGGCAATTGGGAGAATTGTATGAGGTCCCAAGGTGCCTACTTTAAAGGGGACTGAGGTGTCATTGTTTTAGGTACAATATTTCTTCTATCTTGTATCTTTTTCAATAAATGTCTCTTTTTCATATCACATGATGGCTGGATACTTGCTGGGCATACCTCAAATACATTAATATAAAATTAAAACATCCTTTATGTTTCATTATATAAAAAGAGATGGCATGTTTATAATTATATTATTTTGAAAACTTAAATTTGTCTCTATTTTTTTTAATTTTGAAATTGAATTTAGAATAAGTTTGATAATGCTTTAATTTTTGCACTGCCTGATATAGAACTCTCATAGCAGGATGATTACAAAGTACATTTGAAACAATTATCTCCTATATGACATAAATTAAATACTCAAAAAAGATTATATATTTAATTACTTCAAAGTGAGTAAAACTAGATATTTTTGAATGATTTTTGGACTTACCCAACTTCCTGTAACCTGATTCGAACTTTTGAAATAATATATTAACATTTGGAAAAAAAAATATTTGCCATTAACATATTGTTTAATTTTGTTCTCTTGTAACTCCACTAACTCTGGTAAAAAAGAAGTTCCCCTTTTTTGCATAATGACATAGCTATGTTTCCCAAGGTTTGTGACATTTATTCATCTTAATGGTCATTTTGTATTATGACTATGGGTGTTACAGAACAAACAAGGGGGGGCCTGAGATGATATAAAGAAGCCCCCAGGTGCGTTATGTCCGCCGCCAGAGGAAAGACATCTCTCAATGCCAGAGATTTGTGAAAAGGAAAGGAAACATTTATTTAATGCTATACAAACTTAAAGTAGGGACCTAATGTCTTCACCAAAAATCCTAAAGTTCCTTAAAGCACCCACAAACAGACACAGTCCTTCCTTCCTTCCCCCTTTGCCCAATCCAGAGTACCATATCTCCTAAAGCTGCGGGGGTCCCTACTCTGGCAAAGGCACGTGGTCCTCTCTCCCCGGACCACGGGAGTCCTCACTCTGCCAGAGCTGCATGGTTCTTTCCCTCAGGGCTGTGGGAGTCTTCACTCTGCTAAAGCTGTGTGGTTCTCTCTTGCAGGGCTGCCCATGGTTTCCCCCCTAAATGGCTGCCACGTCTCGGTTTAAATCCCAGCACCAATCTTCCTCTGCAGCCCCATTTCCAGCTCCTCTCACAATTGGCTACAGCTGCCAGATTCTGGGCAGGTGTGGCCCAGTGGTGTGGAGCCAATTATCTCCAGGCTCTTCTGGATCTCATTACGGAGCCCTATTTGAGGCTCCCCTCTTGGCTGCACCCTGTTACATGGGGATTGATTTTCATTGTAAAGCAAAACATACAGCACATTAAGTTTTCCAGAATATAACATTTTCCCTATTTTTACTTTTTTATTTTTTTTAATTTTTTTTTAGATTTTATTTATTTATTTTTAGAGAGGGAAGGGGGAGACAGAGAGAGAGAGAGAGAAACATCAATGTGCAGTTGCTGGGGGTCATGGCCTGCAACCGAGGCATGTACCCTGACTGGGAATCGAACCTGGGATACTTTGGTTCCCAGCCCGCGCTCAATCCACTGAGCTACACCAGCCAGGGTCCTATTTTTATTTTTATACAGCAATAAAAATAATTGGAGATTGAGCAGCTTGTACATGTTTGTATAAATTTATGAAAAAATGTGTATCAGTTATGAACATTGCAATTCTTAATATGAAAGAGAAGTTACATTCTGCCATGAGAAGGAACAGCCTTTTCCCTCTTCTACAAAATGCAATAATCTTTAAAATCTCTTTCACTCCCATTTAAAAATATTTTTCAATCATAGCTTTGACCAGATTGAGAAAATTATCTCACAAAATTTCTGATACAAAAAGTTCATTTTCTCTACTTTTACAAAGTATGTTTGTTATTATTTTTTTTCTGTAAAAAGTATTTTTAAAGTGTAATGTAATTGATGGTCAATTGTGGTCTGTTCTCTTAAATTGATTGATTCTCTAAAAATGTTTGCAGTAAGCTAGACTTCCATATCACTGTGTGATTGTTTCCTAATTTTATTTTAAAAGAGATTTTCCATTTCTCAAAACTGCCAATTTTATTGACTGTGATTGGTTTAAATATTCTCATTTCATGCATGAGGATGTTCCCTTTTTAATTATTGATATTGGTACTTTGTATTATTTAATTTTAACATTTTATAATGAAATTATCAGAAGTAATTTTTCAAATAAGTATTATCTTTGATTCAATTTTATTACATTGAGCATTTCATTTCTAGTTCTTTTATTTATCTTCTCCTTATTTTCCTTATTTTGCATTTTTACATTTTTTTTTACTTGGTGTCTTTAAAGTAGACCTTTTTTTGAGATTTTATTCATTTATTTTTAGATAGGGAAGGGAGGAAGAAAGAGAGAGAGAGAGAAACATCAGTGTGCAGTTGCTGGGGGCCATGGCCTGCAACCCAGGCATGTGCCCTGACTGGGAATAGAACCTGAGATGCTTTGGTTCACAGCCCATGCTCAATCCACTGAGCTACGCCAGCCAGGGCTGTCTTGAGATGGAATATTTCTTTGCTGATTTTCTACCATGTTTCAGTGTACACAAATACTCTTAAGGGTGTAAGTTTTCCTCCAAGCAAAGTGTACTGCATCCTATGGCTATAAGTTTTCTTAATTTAATGTCTTTTTTCCTTTTATTCATAAATGTTTTTCATGTTTTGTAAAAATAATGTTTTCATCTGTTGTGTCTTCATTATCATTTATTTTTCCTTTAATATTTCTTATAAATCATGGATCACTTAGAAATGTTTTGTTCCAACTAAGGAATATTTTCAATTTATCTTTTTTTAAATAGTTATACCTAGCTTAACTTTATTGTTGATAGAAAAAGTACTTAATTATTTTAATGTTTTAGGACACAGCATATTGTCAATAACTATCAAATGCCATTGAAAGCAATGTGAATTATTGTTTGATATACGTTATATCAAAATTACTGACTCAACTTGAGACTCACTATAATCTTTTCTTTATGGAGCATTATGGGTAAATGTGCACTGAAACATAGTAATTAAATTCAAGAATATGTATTTTAAAATAGATAACTTAATGAATTTCACTGGTTGAGAACCGCTATGTAACCATGTCCAGATCCAGAAATGGAGTAGTGCTCACTGCAGAAGCCACCCTACTTTTTCTTTTTTTTTTTTTTTTTTAAGATTTTATTTATTTATTTTTAGGAAGGGAAGGAAGGGGGGGAGAGAGAGAGAGACAGAGAGACAGAGAGAGAGAGAGAGACATCAATGTGAGGTTGCTGGGGGTTATGGCCTGCAACCCAGGAATGTACCCTGGCTGGGAATCGAACCTGGGACACTTTGGTTCCCAGCCCACGCTCAATCCACTGAGCTACGCCAGCCAGGGCTTACTACCCTACTTTTTCATCCTAGAAACTACACACTTCTGACTTCATGATAGCAACTGCTATCTTGCCTTCTACTACGATGAATTAGTTTTGTCTGGTTTAAGATTCTTATAAAATAAATTAATGGAAAGTATATCTTCTTTTCTACTTTTCCTACCATATTTTGTGAGAGTCCTCCTTGCTGGGTTGAATTACATTTTGTTCATTTTCCATCGGTATTGTAGCCAGTGCACATTTGGAATAGTTCTAGTTATCTCCACTACAACTAATGCCACTCTGAACATTCTTGTGTTGTCTTATCTTCATAAACATTCACGTATACCTATGTGTAGGATTGTCAATCTTGAGTGCATGTATTATTAAATTTACTAGGAGATGGCAAGTGGTTTTCTGAAGTTTTTCTGATTTAAGATCCCACAACATTTGAGAGGCCCTGTTGCCTCACATTTAAAACACTTGTTATTTTCAAACCTTTATATTTTATTCATTCTGGGCATGTAGCAATAACTTATATTTGTTTGAATTATGAAATCATGAATTTCCATTAATTTGTTTTGATTTATGCTAAAGTAGTTGATAATAAAATAAGCAATTTTTCAAATTTGTGTGGGTCATTTAGATACACTGTTTAATTATGTGCAAAAAACTTGCAATATTTCTTAATTTAATGTCTTTTTCCATTTATTTGTAATTTTTTTTTATGTTCTGTGAAAATAATGTTCTTTTTAAATTTTACTCTCATAATACTGAGTTTATAGCCAGAATTAATTTTAATATTTTAATTTATCAATATTTATTTATGTTGAACATTGATATTCTGTAAAAATAGTTTTCTACCCCAAATTTATAAATTAGCTATTTCTGAAATAGTACTCAGTATTAAATTACCCCAGCATTCAGTGGCTTCAAATAACATGTAGTTCTTGCTAACAAGTATGCAGAAGAATTAGTTTTGGTGAGCCTGCTTCCACTGCACATACATGGTACAGCTGTGTTTTCTCTGCTTCAGCTCAGTTGTGGTGGCCCTCAAGCTCAGTTGGGGTGGCCCTCAAGTACCTCTTATCCTCCTAAGATTAGAGGGCATGCTGTTGCATGTTCTTCAACAAGAAGAGAGTAAGAGGTGAAACACCCAAAGCCTCTTGAGTCCTCAGCTTTCAAATGAGGCCCTGTCTCTTCTAGCTCATTTTCATAGAAAAACTAGGTCAACTATCAAATCCAAAGTCAAGAGGGGATAAGAAGTGAATGTATGTTGTCTCTTTATGGGGAGAAACGGCAAAATTATATACTAAACTAGAGTTAATAATAAAGTCGATTTCATCAAGTCAGTGAAAATATTCTCATATGGCATCTTATATAATAATTTTAATGTCATATTTTAGATACCAATTATACTTAAATCTGATTTCTGGGAATGAGCATGGTATGTATTGTTTTATTTATTTATATTTGTATATAGATATTCTAGTTTAATAGCCATCATTTATTGAAAAGACTGGCTTTCTTATGCTGCTCTGAAATGTCATTTTTATAAATATCGGTCTACTTTTGGCCTCTTTTTAATACATGTTGGGCAATATGTATTTACTTCTGAGAAACCCACATTATTTCATTACAGCTTTAAGAGTATCTAGTAGAGAAAATCTTCTATTAGGTTTTTTTTTTCTTTTTCAAGATTGTGACTCTTCTTGGAACAATGCACTCCATGTACATTTTAAAATCAGATGTTCAAGATGTACCAAAATCAAATACAATGGTACTTTGGTTGGGACTGCAGTGAGTCAACAGACAAGTTAAGCAAAATTTACATTTTTACATTGATGCAACTGTAATACTTTAAGCAATGATCTTTTGATTCAAATCTTTATTAATGCCTTGTACTAATGTTTTATAATTTTCTGTACAGTGCCTGGCATATCTTTTGTTAGAATTTTACATAGACATTTGATATTTTTCTTTCTATTGCACTATATCATTTTTAAAAACCATAATTATGTCACTGACATTATAAATATATTGCATACAACCCATAGCTTTCCAAACAATAATTTTTTAAATTCACTTAATGTAAATGACAATTACCTAGACAATATTTTCTATATTGTGTGTGTGTGTATATATATATATATATATACATACAAAAAATATTTACTATATATAGTACTTTCTAACTCCCCCATTCATCTAAGATCCATATTAGAAACAACTTGTCTTTTTCATCTCTGATATCCTGACACCTAAAAGATTTCTTGATACATGATTTCCTATAAATGATTTTTAAGTGTTAGATGTTTTTTAAAAATAACTTACTACTACTTTTTCTTGTATAACATTTGTACTATCACTCCACATACTCCAATGTTACCCTCCATTTCCCACTGAGCCCTTGATCTTGGCAAGAGCACCTATTTAAAATCAGAATGTTTGCTCTACATTATTATAGATTCACCAAGACTTATCCTATCGCTCCTTTGCATGCAGAGCATATGCCTCTTGAACATCTGCTGTAATTCTAAACTCCATTTCCTAAATAAACACTGTCGTCACTGCATTTTGAGGTGTGACAGTGTTGCCTTCAGTTCCTCAAATGTATAATGCAATTTTGGTAAAATATTTTCCAGGTCAAAATATTAGATTACCATTGTTTATGTAACCTGTTTTGATTTTTATTTTAAAAGTGTTATGCATACATAATAGCAGCAATGTATAAACTTAGAAATATATGCATGAAAAAATGAAAATCATTTTCCTATAAATGAAGTATCTTCATAAGGCTACAGGTTTAATTATATTAATTTATAGAGGGTAGATAGTAAATGACAGGAGGTAGTCCTGATGCCAGTACATTTTTATTTATCTGAAATAACTATCGTAAGTTTTATTCAACACCATATATGCAAATTATAAGGACATACAATGAACATGTGCCATGATGCTAATTCTCACCTTCCCCATTTTCTGTGTGAGAATAAGAACAGAATGTTTTGGGTCAGTAAGCTCACTAAGACAGAGCATGGTACTAATACTGCACAGAACTGTTTGTTTTAGCCACGTAAAGGCCATTGAGGTTTTCTGATATAGGTAAACATAAACTTCATCCATGACCATACATAAGTGTTTTTCACTTTAATAATATATAATGTCAATAACTGAAACTTGCAAGCACACACACACGTGTGCACAAACACACCGTACTTGATGCAGTGGGAAGTGGTTATCAAATTCTAAGAAAGGGAACATACAAACGTCCCCCTTCAATTATTTCTTAAGTAACGCTTTCTTCTGAATAACTTTAATGCATTTTGGACTTTCCCATGAATGTTCCTTAAGTATCTTAAAATCAACAAATTAAAATTATTATATTTAAAGTATTTCTTTACCAAATATTCAAATATAATTTTCATAACAATCCTTTGATGTAAGCCTCATTATTTCCTTTACTATAGCTGAGAACATAAATTTATGTATGACCTTTTCTAAGAGTATTCCTTCAGGAAACTTTGTAATTTCATTTCATTTATTAATTTTCATTTTTATTTGTTAAGGTAATCAAAACATGAAAAATGATACGCCCATTGAACTTAGCAATTTGAAAGTCAAATGGTCACTTTAGGGATAAAAATTTAGGTCATTGATGTGTTATATCAGTAGGAGTTGCGAAGGAAAAATCGTAAGAGTAGAGGTTTAGAGGAAAATTCTAGCTAGTAGCATGGTAGGAGAGTATGGTTATTGCTGAGTGTGTTTGTACATGTGTGCTTCATTTTGTTCTTTGTTTTCATTGGAAATACTAACACCCACTTCAATATGTGGTTGTAGTTAAACTTTAAAAGCAAAAAGTTGAAAACACATTTGAGAAAGGACGAGAGATATGCCTGGCTCTGTCATGTACGTCATCGTACTGAAAGTCTCCGTCTCCTGTCGAATCAGTGCTCTGTGAAAAACCTTGTAAAATTATTTCTTTTTTCTACACAGTTCTTCTTCCATTTTTATCCAAATTTCCTACAATTGTTCTGTAATAGAATTGTCTCAAAGTAAAAAATAATTTATTTTTTGTAAGCAGGTATAATTCATTTTCAGCTTAGTATTTTGTAATAAGTTATAACCAGAATGCGGGAAAGAAATGGAAGGGTCTAGTCAAGAACTGTGTATAAAGGACCCGTGGACACGGACAACAGTGTGGGGACTGACTTTGGGGACAGGGTTGGGCTGGGCAGGGGAGAGCATGGGGGGAAAATTGGACAATTGTAATGAATGCCAATAAAAATATTACAAATGACAGCACAAAACATTTGAAATAAAAACAAAATAATTAAAAATTTAAATTAAAAGGCAAGATGATGAAACATGGAACTCACTAATGTTAAATTTACTAACAATGAATGAATGACCACCATGTATATTTCATTCTAACAGTTGAAACTTTAAAAAAGAACAAATGTATTAAAGAAGAAACATTTGTTTTGTAATAGTAAAGGCTGATGAAGAAAATGGTATAAGAGGTCATGAACAGAGGAAATTATTCCTGAGAACTATCAAAATAAGATATGCTATAGCTCTGAATGTAAATGGCTAATTAACAAATTACAGAAGTAAAATTGGGGTGTAACTCTTAAATCTTAATTATTGTCTTATACGCAAACACATAATTGAATGGGACTGAATCTTTGATTGATTATACTATTTCAGTGCCTACTCCAAATAATGCTCTTTAACTCTTCTTCAACATAAATGTGTTTTATTACTTTATCAATTTACCTGACAAATTTACAGGGAGTCAAACTCATGTGAAGAACTCTTCAAAGTACTATAGATATAAAGCTGGCCCATTTTGTGAGGTGATTCAATAACTAGGGGAAAATATTCATATAAACTGCTAACATACAATAAAATTTGATAAGTATAATTGTACAGTTTACAAAATATGCAGTGAGAAAAGACAAGACTGAGCATTTTATGAGAGGGTGATATGTAGATATACCCTGAGGAATCAGTAAGACAATCTCCTAGACATTAGAAATGAGGAAGTTACATTTTCTAGGGAGAGGAGGTAGTTAGCCTGATGGAACATTAATTGGCCAAGGAGCACTGAGGATGGTAAGATATTATCTTCTGTTGTGCAATTATAAAGTTTTCATGACAAGAATTGGTATGCAACATAATGAACTTTGACATGCTAAAATATGAATGATATGATCAGAGAGCTCATATGTCTGGGTTCTGAGGTTAAATACATCTTTCTAATTTCTGATTTACAGACATCTTCCACTAGGCATCGATACCGTCATTAGTGTGTTCTTCTGAGGATATCTTAACCAAAATATTATAGCTGGCTTTATAAAGAGACCACAAAGCCTCCGTATATCATTCTCATGAGTCTTACTGGTTAAGCGAAATGTGTAAATTGAGTCCAAACCATAAATCTAGACTGCTTTCTTGTTTGAAATGGGTAACACTACAATATAATTTATTCAGTAGTAATTCATACTTATTTCTTTTTGCATTTTGTCATTTTTTCAGTACATTATTTTTTTTAAACCTGCCATCTCTGCAACATGTTATGCTGAGTCTGTGGATGTAGAAATTAACAAAACAGACATCACCCTTACCTTACGAGGTTTATATTTAAGAGCTGGTTGTGTTTATGCATTAAATCAACCTTGACAAAATTATTTATTCAATTAAAATTGTGTGGAGTGCTACAAAGAAAATGCACTTGTTGTTTTAGGACAGTATAAGTGGAGACAAACTTTTTAAAATGGGAAACATTTCCCAAGGGAAGATTAAAAAAAAAAACAACTGATGCTATCTGAAAAGAATGTAGTTTCTCCTACAGCTGCTGTTATTAATGTTTCATTCAAACTAATTATCAGAGCATTTTTTCCTATTCATGATTGCTCTTCAGTTTGACTGCATTTAGTCATCAATTTTAACATTTAAAAAAATTGCTGTCATAGATTTAGGTTCACTACCACTCCCTCCTCTTGCCTGACATCTAGTGGAAGAGGTAATGTGGGGAGATTGGGGGATGGGGGTGGGGGTGTGGGCAGGGGGAATAAATGAGACCAACTCACTAAAGTGAAACAGCAAGGAACTACCTGTCTGGGTCACCATATTTTATATAATAAGTAAAACTCTAAACATTTTCTCACTATAGCACACTTAACCTGTGTTTTCACTGTATCTTCTAAAGTAATTTTAAGGTATTTCATTATGAAATTTCCTAGTACCCTGTTAGTAGTATTCTCCAATGATGTCACATCACTGGCAGACAAGTAGCTTCCTCCTCATTATGGCTTTCTTCTCTTGCTAATTCTGAAATACAACATTTATATGTAATTTAACATGACCTCCAATTAGCTTATTCAAGATTTTCCTAGAATTTGAGGGCAATATATAATGGCATTTATTTTTCTGTCATATCTAATTTCATACTCATATAAATGAGGATAAATCAGAATATGGATTTTAATAAAGAATGATTGATTTAACCATCATTCAAGGTATGTGCCTTTTACAAATTAAAATAACTAAGGTGTTACTGTAGCTAGAGCGTAAAAGTAAATGTGAATAGCCTTAAATAATATGTTAAAAGATACTCAGTTGAGGTAAGATTTAATTCTACAAAAAGCAGTTGTTGACATTCGTAATTTCAATGCCAATAACTCTTTTACTGAGAATAATAGAAAACATCCCCCAGTTGTTCCGGTATTTTTAAGTCCATCTTTGTGTGTGAGTATGTGTACAAATGTGTACAAAAAGGTATGTTTGTGTACCTTTTAGATGACTTTCAAGTTTTTTTTGTAAATAATTCTACAGAAAGTTTTTATATTTGTCTATAATTAATGAGATAAAGACTAAACTGGCAAATAACTTTAGATCTGAGTATATTCGTTTTCTATAGGTAGGTTCACATTGGTTAGTAAAATAGAAAATATAAATGTATTGATATTTCCCTTTGGAAAATTTAAAAGCATCTTTTTATCATCTTTAATCTCCTTATAGTCACTTTTTATATTCCATTTTCTCTGACTCTGCTTTTAAACTCCAGTCTCCTTACAAAACTTTGCTTTGCTGTTGCATTTGAAGTTATTGTTTGTTGTCATCGTTCTTTTGTTTTTGTTTTTGTTTTGAGGAAGCAAATCAGAAAATGCTTTCTAGGGCAGTGTGTGAAGATCAAAGAAGATTGTAGTTAAAATGTTTTTTAAAGGGTCAAGTAGGTTATATTGTGTTAAGAGACTAAAGAATGCATTTTTCTTTAACTTAAAAAGAACGTGTTTTTAAAATCTAATGAGTTATTCACAAGAAAAAACATAAGATTAATAAAATAGGTATTATAAAAAAAGAAATAAAACAAACTTCAGGGACTTGAAGATTACCAGAATCAAATTTAACTGAATGTCACTGTAGTAGTAGACTATATCTTTAGGCTAAGCAAGCAAATCTGTTAGGAAAAATAATATAAAAATTATATAAGTTTGACATCATAGATAGCTAACATACCCCCAGTAGGAAATGATAAGTCCTAATTGTCACCAACAAAAGAAATCAGCAAAATATATAAAAATGGCTGTGAATTGGTTTGTTAGAGGGAAAAGATGACTGAGCCTCTGAAAAGTAAATTTATTTTAAAAAATACTTTAATTAAGAAACTTAGATGTTGAAAAATCCAACTGAGAGCAGGCATGTGTCAATGTTTTTGCTATAAAGAGGTATATGATAATTATGTTTAAAATTTAGTCATGTGATATTTAAAAAAATAATCCCCAGTTGAACACATTAACTACTTGAGAGCCTCGATGTTTTCTGTCTGGGCTGAGAGTAGAGAGCTGTAGCATTTTAGAAGTTCAGAATGCTGTTGAAGATGTAATGTAACTTCTAAAAGTATATTAAATTGATGCAAAGTCCTTGTAAAGATAACATCAATTAAACATTTATTTTATGCTTGCTTACATAGGTATAACATGATCCAGACTTCATGTGAAGCTATGCAAAAGTCTTCTGAAATGTCATATCACTGTAAAAAGTTTCAAGCTCTCTCCTACAAGGAGATAATGAGTGACCTGGCTTTAACTGCTCTGACATACAGCGAGAAAGCAAAGGACACCTGTGAACTCCAGCTGCTTAGGCCTTCTATGTGGAACCCTTAACCAGGAACACCTTCCGGTGAAGATCGAGGAATATAGGAGATTATTGAATATATAGAGTAGTATATACTTTTGCTACACTGCCTCCAAGCTCTTACCTCAGGTATCTGATGTACAGTGGTCTTTGCAGGCGAGCCTCTGGATCAGGCCTCATATACCCAGGGTGAGAGTGTGGGGATTCCGAGGAGTAACCCTGGTCAATATGTTTTATGCTCATATCTGAGCTCCTTAAATATGCTTATAAGCTTCTATCAGTTTTCATAATAACTCCAAGATGTATGCAGACTATAGAAAAACACTGAGAACCATCAACTTTTACTGATGTATAGCACGCCTGTTACCTTTTCAGCTGTGTAGATGTGGACATTCGTTATCCACTGCCAATTCTTTCCCATGATCTGACAAGAATTTTACTTAGCTACAAACAAATCCTTGTCATACATATCATTGGCTGTGTTTTAAACTGTCTGACAGAATAATGGACATTTTCTAGATCATATTAATAACTCACAATTGAAACTGTATATTTGATAATATTATAATTGATCATCCCAATTTGCACAACACCCACTCTTGAGAAAATGGATTTCTTTAGAAACTGGCACTGTTTGGTTCAAGCATTAAAAATGAAATACAAGAAGTTTTTTTCTCAAAAGTATAATTTGTTCTATATTTAATGCTCTACTAAATATTAAATATATCATAATATTTAAAAAATAATAATAAAGGTGAAAAACATTTCAGATTCACTTTACAGATTGACTTAATTACTATCAGGAGAAATTACTAGTATATAATGGAATCTACTTCTTATCATACTGCAAATAAGGATTAATCATTGTTATTAGGAGTGTTCTACCCTGCTACGTTATAATGTTTCTAGAGCCATTTATGCTCTTTATTAATTTTAGCCTTGCTCATTAAAATGAAAAAAAAAAACTTTACTATCAGAAGCCAAGGGTTATTGGAGCATAAGACTTATATATACAATAACAGTTTTATGTTTCCACTAATACTTCCATAGTTTACATAAAACTGCCCTGTCTCCCTCCTTATTTTAAGCAGTAGACTATTAACGAGGTGCATCACTGCTGATAGAGGAATGAATCTCGTGTTTATTATTTATCATGTAACCTCTCCTTCTACTATTATTTCAGAAATAAATATACAACCTTTGTCAAATCAGCATTTAACAGGCCACCATTGCATGTTGATTGACATTTGCACACTTACATGAGAATAGCAGAGAGAGCATGGGTACACAAAGGCTGAAAGTGAATCGTTCTGAGAATCAAATAGTAAAGAGTGCTGGAGATGGTCAGGTTCTGGTGTGTGTTTGCCAGTGTGTGCCTGTGGGGCAGAGAAAGTCACAGAGCATTTGCAGCCTAATAACTGGTAAAATAAAACAGTATGAACACAGGAAAAATTATGTGAATATTGGGTCATTCAGTTTGTTTTGCTGGGACAACATGAAATCCCTATTAAAAATGCAATTTAAGTCAAAAGTATTTTTGCATTTCTCCAGTTGCTTTCACTTGTGTGAAAATATAAAAACTGATTATAATTGAGTGATTCAAAATTAGTACTCCTAATAATTGGTCAATATGTGTGGTTTTGGTATAATTAGGCTTTCTGTTCCTGACAAAACTTTCCAATCAATATGCTTGTCTTTCATCCCTCTACCGTTCCCACTGCGCCAATATCTAACAATTAAACTACACTATCTGTTTTCTCTGGCTCTGCTTCTGAGTTGTTTTCCCTTTTTTCCCCAGAGGTCAGTGTAATATGATTGGCCTTACTGCAGGCTTATTGCTTCTGCATGACCCCTTCTCATCTGCAAACAATGCACTTTTATATTCCACATAGTGTCAGTGCTAAATCTGTTCTATTTTTCTCTATATCTGTAGAAGAGACTTGACTTGTCTAGTTGAGAATGTTTAGGTTATCCGAGGATTGCCCTCCAATTCTTATTTCTCCACTGCATAATTCCTATATTTTTAACCTACAATGAGTTCCTCTTCTTTCCACTCATGCCCCTTTCCAGCTTTCATAAATGTTTTGCTTGGTCAATTAGCATCTTGATATCTTGCTCTTGATCCATCAAATTTTCATCTGCAGGGAAGCAATCATTCCATGTGTTTAACATGTTTTAATCTACAATGATATTGCTAGTTAACATTCCCTCTTCTTCCCATTGGACTACACTTATTAAGTAAGAAGTATTAATTCAAACTAACTACTTAATACTCAGCTACTTAGCTCTATTATAATCTCATGAAACCACTTTCCTATAAGCAGGCCATCATTGAGCAAAAGGTCCTTATATGATGTACAACTGTACTCAAATTTTTTACTCTGTACCTTATTTACATATGAAAATGCACAGGTCATTGTAAGACCAAAGGAACCAATGGCATTTTTTACTGATTTCCAGATAGAAATTCTCCCTCCCCCTCTCTATCTCTCTCTTGTATTTGCATGAATGTGTGTATACATAAGATAATTGTCTGGATTATACATAAATTAGGGTATTGAATATCCACTGATCTTGCAAACATTTAGTAAGGAAAATGTATTCTCTCTTAGAGATCTCTGCAATGTTGCTTGAAGTGTGTAAGAGTAAGTGTAAAGCTTCTGAAAGAATACTGGAAAAGGAAATATTTAAGGATTTTACTCACAGGGGTGTCCACCCCATGGCCCACACGCGCAGCCTGGGATGGCTATGAATGTGACCCAACACAAAATTATAAATTTAATTAAAACATTATGGGATTTTTTTTGTTTCCTTTAATGTTTGTGTATTTAATGTGTGGCACAAGACAACTCTTCTTCCAGTGTGGCCCAGTGACGCTAAAAGATTGGACACCCCTGATAGAGGATTTTTTTTAATGTTTTAACTGAAATTAGGGAGTAAACCATTTTTTTCTTTTATTTTGGAATTATTATAGATTCACAGGACGTTGCAAAGATAATACAAAGAGGTTCCATGTACCCTTCACCCAGTTTCCACCAACAGTTACATCACACATAATAGTAGCACAATTCAGACCAAGAATTTGACATTAATACGATGCATGTATGTAGTTCTGTGTCTCTTTATCACCTGTGTAAATCTGTATCGTCAACCAATCAATATACATTACCCCACACCGCAAAGAACATGCTGGCCACCCCTCTCAGTCACACTTGCTTACTACTCTTTACCATCCTTGGCCTCTGGGAGCCACCAGCTGTTTTCCACAGCTGTAATTTTGTCATTTTGAGAATGCTTTATAAATAGAATCATACAGTGTGTGACATTTTGAGATTGCCTTTGTTTATTTAGTATAATGCTTTTGAGATCCATCTAAGTTGTTGCACCAATAGTTATTCTTTTTATTGCTCAATAATATTCCCCAGTATGAGTATACCCTGCTTGTTTAACAGCTCACCTGTTGAGAGACACTTTGGTTATTTCCAGTCTTTGGTAATTATTATAAAGCTTCTGTGAACAATCCTGTGCAACTTTTTGAACGAACATCAGTTTTGGTTCTTCTGGGATATGTGTCCAACTGTTTAGCCACACGGTGAGGGCATGTTTAGCTTTTTAAGAAACTATCTATGTTCCAGAGTAGCTATACCATTTTATATTCCACCAGCAATGTGTGGCAAACCCAGCTTTTTCATATCTTCACCAGTATTTGGTATTACTGCAGGTTTTATTTTAGTTGTTCTAATAATATGGTCTTAGAGGTTTCACTGCATCAGAGTTGAACCCAGTCCCAGGGTAAGAAGAAAACTGTTCAGAAGTGAAAAGACAATAAGTGGTCAGGAAATGTTTCTATTAGTAACTTGCTCAGTACTGTGAGTCCTCAGCGAATACTTGTAACTCATGTTTATAACTAATGTGTTGTTAAATACTAATTACCAGGTACATATTAGTTAAGAAACATTAATGATCAATAAAATTCAGATTAGAAAACTCAAAGGCCTTGTACAAACATTTAGAATACTTATTTGGGAAGATTTATTATAAAATACATTGTAATTTTATGAGATGCTTCTCCTTTGAATTAAAAACTGAGTGACTTCATTACTTCATATTTATGACATTTTTTAGATGAAGGTATAAATATAACTCTTTATTTTAATTGCTTCACAGTATTCCACAGTATGTAGCCTAGTAATGGGTTTTATATATTCTCCTTCTTTTTGTCTTTTTGAAACAATGTTGGAATTAATTTTTCCATGTGTATTACTTTTCTATGCTTAACCAATCTCTTATTAGTATAGAGTAGTGGAACACCCAGGTTTGTTATTGAAAAACAATTTATACAAATACCAACTTTTTGATATCTATGTTTTCACTAAAGAATCTATTTTCTTTAGGAACATCATTTATAAAATGGTTTTTCTATTTGTATGTCCAGTATTTAATGTTGTTAAAATGTTTAATGGAGAGTACGTATGGGAAGAATGAGCTGAACTAGTTAACACACTTTGGTTATTTGCTTTCCCCAATGCACTCTCCATCCTGTCATTATTAATATGTAAGCACATATCCCTGAATTTTATTAAATGTAATGGGCTAATTTGACACCAAACTAAACCTTTATATAGACTCTCTTGGCTGTGATTTGGTGGTCACTGGCTTCTTTGGCCTTCTCACTGCCTTGGGCTTCCTATGAGGAAGTAGTTTACAGAAAATTAAAGGCCTCTTCAACACAATTCTGTATCCAAACTCTCTTTCCTTGTTTTAATGCGGTGTGTAATAACATTTCTACTAGCCGGCCCCTTCCCCTACATCATATTGGGAAAATAAAAGTAATTTATCTCAAGACTGATCATTAGCATAGCATTTTTAAATGATCTAATAATAATATTTATCTGCTATTTAAAAAATCATGTAATAGATAATATTCGTAAAAAATAAAGAAATGAAGCAATGAGACCAATGATTGTCATAGCATGAGATGACTTTGTTAGGTCAGAAATAGCAGATATGCAAAGAAGTAAACACATTTGGCTTGCTTTGTGTTAAGATCAACCAAATCTACTGATAGATTGACTACAGAGTTAAAAGACAAATCAAGAATGATAGAGACAAGTGCTCAGGAACTTGCTTTGCAGTTTAGTAAGTGATAAGGTGGTAATAGTGTGTTACATGAGCATTCAAAGGGGATAACTAGAATTTGGTAGATTAGTTATTATGTCCTATAGAATGAGATATCTGAGTTAAACCTAAAAAGCTAACAAAAGTTGGGCAACAATTATCTCATCTGAGAAGTCATATATATAAAGACTCAGAGGCTAATATCAGATAAAATATTGATCATGCTGCTATAAGTTGAATCAGTTTTAAGATAAGGCTGGAGAAGTGATGAGGAACCAATGTATAAAGGGCCATGTAAGGCATATGAAGGAATCTAGACATGAACCAGAAAGCAATAGACAGCTCTTAAACATTATTAAACTTGGGAGTGGCAGGATCAAATTTGCGTTTCAAAAGATCACACCAGGTGCCCTACAAAAAATAGATTAAACAAAAACAATACTGGAAGAAGACAAACTTGTTAGGCATTTGTTCTAAGAAACTAGATCAAGTAATGGTGATGCAAACTAGGGTGAAAAGCAGAGAGGATAAGAGTGCACTACAAGAGAAATCACGTGATTTAGCCATTGGTACGTGATAATAGTCGTGGTGGGTTTATATAGTAAATCCCTTCTGAGTTAGATATTCATACTGAGGCATTTATAGGAAATGGATATCAAAGTCATGGGCTTGCTTTAAGATAAGGCAGCATAATTGCAAAGCACAGAAAATATAGCAAATAAAATGATGAAAACTTCGATAATTCTTGGATATGATTGGTGAGCACATAGCTGCTTATGATACTATTTTCTTCATTTTTCTGTGTTTTTAAATTTCTATTTAAAATGTATTTATAAATAGAACAAAAACAAACTACTGTATATATGTGTAGAACAAAAGTGAGGCTATTTATTTTATGTCTTGGTAGTGATACATCAGTATGCTGAGAGAACAATTCCCTACCGTGTAGTTGCAGCAGTTATGGGGATTCGCTGCATACCTCATAATAGAGAGTGCCAGCTTTCAAACCGAACATGGCCTGCAGGGAGCCTGAAGGCTGGAAGGAAAGACGCTCGTCCACACCGGGGCAATGACTCTGCAGCCTGTAAAACTGTGTGTACAATTCCTCACAGGAAGAAGTCTGGGAGCAATTGAAAGTGAGGAGTTTTCCAACCTCGATCATACTAACTTTCTGTTTTTAGGATTCGGATTTATAAAACTTCCTGATAACTGTCTTTTCCTGAATAGATGGTGTTTCAAAGAACTGAGGACTAAGGAAATTGTGGGCTTATTACCAGACAATTGCTGTATATCTTGGTAGCAATCTATAATTAAGTGAATAAGAACATCTAAATAAACCAAGTTATTTCTTCCCTGCACTATTAAAAAAACCTTATTATGTTAGAACTTCCTTACTTATATCTCCAGATATAGAGAAAAGTATTTATGCAGTCTAATTTCTAAAAAACTAAATTTTATCGTTTTTTTCCACCATAACAAAGTAGAGGAGGGAAGTTAGCTAGAAATTACCGTCAAAAATTTGTCCGTGAAACATTACTTTTAAAAAATGTACAGATAACTCTAGTATGTTTTAAGTAGTAAAATAGAAAATTAGGAGACAGATATAAAAACTATGTAGACTTTATTATACCTATGGATTAATATCACATACTGTGCCCTTTATAGTTTCCAAAGGTGAATATAGTCACAATCATAAAGTAAAACTGATGAGTCTGAGTGCAAATACAGTTTATGGTTCTTTAACATAAGGACTAAAAGTATAATATGTAATATTTTAGGAAACATAGCAGAATATAGCCACTTTTATTATAATCTATTTTTCTGAAAACAGAGATAATACAAAATTGGGAAAAGTCAACATTAAATTAAGTTTTAAATGATATGCAAATAAAGAATAACATTTAGTAATATCTATTAAAATACTAAAACTTAGATAAAATTAGACTAAAGCTAAGTAACAGTGTCTTGAAAAAAACTGACCAATGATGTATTATAGGTTTAAGGATGTGGATGGAGCTAGGAAAAGAGGAAGAACCCTCCTAGTTTGACCCATTACAACATCACAGACAATAGAAACCAAGATAAATGGCCTGGGGGTGAAATCAGTGGCAAAAGAAATCAAGTGTCAGAGACCCCTGTAACTGTTTTCCTGAGTCAGTTGAAAGGAATGAATGAATGCACTCTAAATCACCAACTGAGTGCTCAGACTAAATTTTGCCAATGGCACAATTATCTACCCAGACACAGCTCATCCCAAAAAAAGAGTTCCCAAAATGCATAGAAACCTTAAAATCCACTGAAAGAAGACCTAAATAATGAGGGATAATCTGTTCTAATAAATATACAAAAATCACCAACTATGAATGACAGTCTACTGTCTCAACACAAATATTTTTGTTGAATAAATAGTAGTATAGACAAATCAGCCCCTATTCCAATATTGCTATTAAGCAGAAAGTAATATACTCATGTATAAATGTTACAAAGAAAATAGATAAATGAACAATCTAGAGAAAATTCTAGATGAAGACTATATAATGGAGAAAATTTTCATGTGTCTGAACAAAATTTCAAGAAAGTACTGACAACTGGTTATAAACAAAATGGGATAATTTAAAAATGCATCTAAATAAGATATATAATAAAAATAAATTGCTAAAGAGAATATTTTCATTATAAATGTAATGAAATCATTTGATAAAAAGAAAATATACCTAAAAATAAATTTATGAATGTAAAGACTATGTTTTAGAATTTGAGGCAAAATGAAAAGGAAACAAAAGACAAAATTATTAGAAAAATAAAAATTATTGGATGAGAAGGATAACTGTATTGAGACAAATGGGAATTTCAAAATAAATTATCATTACATAATAAATGAAAATAGTTTAAGATGTAATTTTTAAAATGTTTATAAATAAATAAATGACTCTAATGTACCACTATATTTTCAAATACTGAAACATTTAAAATCAATTAGGGAAACATGAGTATGTTTATTTAATAATGTTAAAGTTAAGTAAATAATCTTTTTTTTTTCACAGAAGAGGTAAATCTCTAAAAAGATAGTATTCATTGTGTTGACCTCATATATCTCTGTAGTGACATTTACACTCTGAAAACGAGGAAATTTTAATGCCATTTGAAAAAAAACAACCCTTCAAAAATACATACCAATTTTTTGTCCCTATACAGTAAAGAAAATAAATTATTTTAATTCCTTTTATAAAGTCAGCATAACAACACTACAAAAAGCAGTCAAAGTGCTTTTTGACCACATACACACAACCTACTTCAGGTTAACTCTCTAAAATTTTAGATAATTAATTATATAAATGAAAGAGACAAAAACTATGTGATTACTGAATATACCTCCCTTGGAAAAGTGTTTGCTCATTTTATTTGTTATTTTATGATATATAGTAGGGGGGCTGATTTTTGCATCCCTCCTACACAAACTCATATGTTAAAGTCCTCACCTCCATTGCCTCAGTATGTGGCTATATTTCAAAATAGCATCTTTAAAGAGGAAATTAAGGTTCAATTAGGTCATTAAGAGAATACCCTAATTCAATATGACTGGTGTTCTAAAACTCCTCAAATTACCTTGCTTGTTGAAATCGCACCTTTCTGTGTTCAGTATGTAATACAAGGATAACATGTATATACTCTGAGTATACGTGTATGTATTCTGAATTGAATCTTGAGGGTACAGGGAAATATATGCCCATTAGGAAATCTTCTTAACAGTACCACCTGAAAGGTTTTCTGTGGCTTCTTGAAATGCCAAAATATTTCAGGACCTGAGAATGACTGAGGAAGGATCTAAGAAAATAGTCATCTCTGGAAATACTGATATTATTGATTACTATTCCAAAGTAAGTAGTACTATCTCATCCTCATCACTGCATTTTTTAAAATTTTACATTAGAATTTTCTTAATCAAGCCTCAATTACCCATCTTGCCAGCCTAACTGATGATTTCCATTCTCTCTTTGACACTCGGACAAATGAAGTCAGTATTTACAGTCAATTTATTCAATACAATAATATACACTCCTAAAGGTCCCCTCACTATGCAAATTGTGCATAGTGAGAATAAATTAGGGGCAAACCATCAAAAAATTTTGGACTCATGAACACAGACAACAGTGTGGCGATTGCTATGGGGTGTAGGGTGTAAGGAGACTAAAAGGTAATGGAAAATTAAAACAAAGATTAATTAAAATACAAAAAATAAAATGAAATAAAAAAATTTTCAGTGACACAAACATATAATTGATACTAACCTTAAAATGTTACTACACAGATTTCTACATGTAAGCAGTTAAATTCGTACATATGATATTTTCCCTTGGAAATGCCTAGAAATTTTTTGTAAGTGAACATCAGAGGAGTTATCATCTTAGTTATTATTTATATATAATATAAACAGGTGGAGGAAGGCTTATCTGAAATTAGATGTTAAATTGTAACACCAGATGTGAACAATCATGGCTAAGAGCACATAAGGATGAACTGGGGTAAGTGGTAGTTTTATGCTATGTGTCTATGCATGTTTGTGTGTATGTGAATGTGTGTGTTTTGTGTATTTCTAGAAGGCTCAGTTCTGCTGGGTGGAATTTTCTCAGATAACCAAGTGATTTTTGCAGATGAAATAACACATAAACAAATGTGAAATTAGCCTTATGCTCAAAATATTCCCTAATACATCAGTCACATTGGAACAAATTTATCTTAAAAGAAGCACTGTAGTAGAACAGATTGTACACAGGAAATTCTCATTCTTGAACATTAGGTTATCTAATGAAATATATGTGAAAATCTAGGGGATTTATGGAAAGTCTCTATGAAAATGATATTCTACAAAATGATAGTTATATTAGGGTAAGAATATAAAAATACAAGGAAAACAGTTTATACAAACTGCCTATATACTCAATTTGTTTTATTTATATCTTTGGCTTTGTTTCACTTTAAAGATATCAAATTTTAAGTGTCATTTCACACTATCGATATAATTTATACAAGAGGGGAAGAGATTCTACCTCTTTCCTGAAAGAGAATATCAATTATGCAAGAAAAGAAGTTGAAACTATATATCCCAATGAATTGACACATTTATGTATGTTCAAATTAATGTAAAATTAGTCAAACATATTTAAAATTATTTTCTCTTTTAAACACTTTTGTGGGAATACCAAACAATATTTTTCTGTCATATAAGATTAGATGGCTCAGTACTGTGTAGCATAATTAACATGAGCTCTTTGGAATTAGTTTCTCCTTCACATCCTTTCCAAGGCAAGATTCACCAGCATCCTTGATGGTACTTCTCTAGATACTGTATTTAGATTTTCTCAAATTGATCAAATAACTGTGGCCTCTTTGATCTTAAGATACATGGCCACTGTAGTCACTGAAGAACAGGGTAAGTGACTGTGAGATGACATAATGCTTTCGTGGCTTGGGAGTGCCATACACCCCATCCACCCTCATCCTTTTAGCTAGAATTCAATCTAAAAGTTTTAACCTAACTAAAATGGGGCTGAGGAATATCTATGCCTAATCAATATCTCTACCACAAGCCCTTCAAAAATGTCTTAGATTTTATTTTATGTTTTAAAACTTTTTCTTTGATAAGAAGAAAGAGACATTTCTAAAGGGAAGAAAAATAACTTTTGAGACACAATGAATTTATCAATGCTTAAAATAGTTTTCCCAGCATGCATGTCCTTTCTATATTGATCTTTAAGATTTGGAAATAAAATTTTTATTTTATTTCAAAATAGTCACTAAGAATTTAGAACAAGAGAGTAACAAAATTGATTTCCTATTATTCATGTACCAAAAACTAATATATATGTGCACTAATGATTTTTTTCATCATGAATAAGAATGGTAGCACACTATAATGGTTCTCTTTCATATGGTGTAGTATCATCAAATGCTAGTTTAATAAGTTATCAAATGGTAGTTCAACAACAGCTAGTGTTACTGAACTGAAGGCAAAAATTTCTTAGGTAACCACTAGCCTAAGAAGTAATGTGGATCAGGGTGGGGGGAAGAAATCTAAATGCAAACATATAAAGGGGAAGTGTTTTGGGGTGTCCACAGTCACTTTCACAATAATTTTGTTTGTCCTATGCCATTAACACCACCGTTTAATAACACTAATACATTTTAAGTCCAGTGCATGTGGATTATTTTTATTTATTAAGCAGTCTGTATGTCTATTACTATGTCCCAAGCATTGTTCTTTTACAATTTATTTACCTAATTCTCTTAAATCTCATTTAAAAAATCCTCACCATCAACATCATCTCCATTTCAGAGAGAAAGGAAGTATTGCAAGTTTGCAATTGTAAACTTTAAACCCAGGGAGCTGACTCCAGATTGCTCTTAACCATTCTACCATGGTGTCAGTTTTTATATTGTACGTTTCTAAGATATCCTCAGACCAGTTTTATTCACTAGGAATATTAAGTCTTTTAACTTTTGCAAATCCAATTTCCAAAATTCCAGTTGGATTTATATTTATATATTGGTAGGTGAGTAATAAATTTTAGGACATTAAAAATCACCGTTTATTTTTTAATTTATTTTTAGTCTGTAATTTACATTAAACCACCATTGCATTTATTGCATTTATGGATTTATGGACCAGAACCTACTTAGTCAATTGTATTGATTTTTATAATATTTATTATTGTTATATTTTAACTATTATGTTAGAACACAATACAGTACCTTATAGTATATTATGTAATGTAGGAATATTTTTCTTTCATTTTAGCATTTACTTAGTCAGTTTTTTAAAAAATTAGTTAAACTTTTCTTCTTGTTACTAACTTCAATTTTGAGGAAAAATTCATTGCTGGCCCCATAAAAATAAAAAAGGCAGACTTCAGGTTTTTTTGCAGATTCAAAAAGTCATAAATATATATATATATATATATAATAAACAGTATTGGAAACTTTAAATATTATATATACTCATTTGTTTCTAGCATTTAAAAAATTGTAGCTACATAATAAATATTATAGTACTGAAAATATCAGCATATATGTATATACCACTTAAATTATGCCAATCTGTTATAAGCAATTCCATATACTAACTCTTTTAGTTATTACAAAAATCCTGTGAAACTGATGCCACATTATCACTATTTTTCAGATAAGAAAATTTGGAGTGATGAACAGAAAAATAATTCATCTGAGTTTACAAAGTTTGAAACTACTCCTTCATGATAAATTATGTCTTGGCTTTTTAGTTACTGGTTGCTATTGGCAAGTAAGTCAATGAGAGGGACTTACCCAGGCTGTCTTTTGCAAGGATTGGTTATAATCACTGACCACCCATCTCCACACTCTGTGGAGGATCAACTGTGCAGGAGTGGAGTGGTAGTGCCCTGATGTGGTCTGTAGCTATCCATTGCGTCCCTAGGCCCTGCGATTTCCTGGGTGGCATAGGTCAAAGTCAACCCCACTTGTGTTTTGCCCAGGGCCACCCTGCCTGAGCTATAGAGCAACCTGAGATGGCTGTTGCTTATGCTGGGCTTGGAGATTCCAGGTGAAGCCAAGCTGTGTATCTAGGCTGTGTGTTCCTAGTTCCATGCCTAGGGCCACTTACCAAGAGGTAAGGGGGCTAGAGGCTCACTAAGGTCACTTGTTCATTGTTTGAAAGGATTTAGGAAGTTGTGAAGCATGAGCCAAGACCAGCCATTTATATGGAAAAGCTACTGTTAACAGCTGTAAATTGGGTGGGAGCATACCTCAGGGAATCTCCAGGGTGAGGCAAATAGTGTTAGCCAAGTTGATGGAGGCTCAGATGTGACATCCTGCTGGTTGTGTGGCTCTACCAGCCTTTCTCTCCCAGAGAAAGCTGTCCCTCAGCTTTCACCTTCACGACAACCGCTTCAGTTTCTCCCTACATGCCACTGGTGACTTTGAAACTGCCATCCCAGTGTTGAAGCTCAGAGGGAGTGAGTCAGAGTAAGTTCACGTGTGGGTTAGGAGGAACTGCTTGGGATGAAAAGTTTCTTCCCCCAACTCGATCACTGCTGATTTTTACAGCCAGCAGTTATGAAGACTTATTTTCCTGGCACTGGTACCGTGGGCTGGATGGCCTGGTGTGGGGCTGGGACTCTTTGCTCCCGAGATATCCCTTCTGGATTGTTACCCACCACATGCGTGTGTGGGACCAGCCCATTCCCCATCTCCACCGCTGCTAGCAGGCTGGATGGATGTCATTTCTTTAATCCCGTAGTTATCATATTTCCATTCAACTTGAAACCTGCTGATTCTGAGTGATGGTTGTTCTATAGTTTAGTTTTAATTTTGATGTGGTTGTGTGAGGATGTGAGCCGTGTTTACCTATGCCGCCATCTTGACTGGAAATCTAAATTATACTTATTTAAATATTCAATGCTTATTGCGCTTGCATAAAAATATTTGGTAACCAATTTCACATATTAATATGGATATGAAATTTTAAAATTGAATACACTTGTACAGGATAAATGCATTTAAAAATTACCAAACAATAATCAAGAGTATATATTCCATGACTTCAAAAATTAGTCATTATTATAAAATCTATTAACATAAACATTCGGAAAACTTAGTAACATAATAAAAATCATATATCTACTCTAAAGTCTTAGAAATAGTAATTTTATACTTCATAAAAATAGAGTAATTAACTCTAAAATATCAAATATTTTAAAGTAAAAATTTTAAGCCAATAGTACTATAGAATGACAGGTAAAATTTTTTCTATGATCAAAAATTTTTAAAGCTACAAAATAAAAGATTGATAAAAAAGAACTCAGAAAACAGCATGTCTAACTCATATTATATAAAAAAGAGGGAGAGAAAGAGATTAGAGTTAGAGATAAAGATAGACAGAGATGTTCCTTAATATATAGAAGACTTCTAGAAATAGGGAAGGAAAAAAATACCAATAACTCAGTAGAAAATTGATAAAAGGGTGTTTTATTATTCCAGCTAATTAGGTTTGCTGCTGCAACTCATAAGCAGTGGTTTAACATGCACAGTGACAATTTTTCTGCCTCATGTATGTCTTTTTTGAGTTGTGTGTCTCTGAACTATGTTTCATGATGGGATTCATGGATCTGGTTCCCTCCATGTTGGACTCTCTCATCTCATGTGTTGCCTATAGTATAGCCACCAGGGGAGAAAAAGAAACAATTCACATTGATTGTTAACCTTCTAAGGCAGAAAGTGACTGTTGGTAGTTTAGCTAAGCTATTCCATGGTATTGTTACATTGGCCTTCCTTACATTTGATTAAATAGCCTGCAGCGGCTGGAATGTGACACTAATGCGCTTATAGATCACTTACGCTAGAAAACAGTCCATAAAGTCACAAGCAAATCTAAGCTTTTTTATGTGATTCCCACAACAGACCTTGTGATAAACAGTGCCCCCCCTTAGTCTTTCCCCTAGTGTGCCCCTAAATTAAGACCCCCAGGAATCTTACCAAAACCCACTCTTTTGTTTTGAATTGACCAATCCAGACTTATTAGCTCAGGAAAAAGAAGCGCTCAACTCATGGATCTTAATTAAGGCATATTCTCCAAGTTTTGCCTCTCTCCCTGCCTGTGCCCTGCCTGGACCTCCACATGTGGTCCCTCCAGGTACACCTTGAAATCCCTCCAGGACACGTAAGTATAAGATTCTCCATTTCGATTTCCCTAGTAACTTTGTAGAGCTGAGACTCACCTTTCTGCACCCTACGCTGTACTTAACAAGTGTAAATTTATCATGATCCTAACAGTGACACAGATCATCTGCCCTTACAATTCATTAGGCTGAGAGTGACACATAAATAAGAAATCACTAAATCATTTTGAAAAACTAATGGGAGATTGATTCAGATAGGTGTATCAAATGGTATTAAATCCAACAACTGTTGGATTCAACTAATGTTTGCTGAAGGTTTAAGGATTTACATAGAGCTCACATAATATTACATAAACTACTTCTGTCTCAAGGGAGAAAATACTGCATCTTTCTAATGAATTTCTTAAGACTCAAATAATGAGAGTCTCAAATATAAATATTAGTTGTTCCCTGTTGTAAAGTGACAGACATAGTACCATATATAATCTATTGTGAATTTTCTAAATGTGGACTTAAGCAAACTGGTAGGTACAACTTCTATTTTCTAAATAATGGAGGTTAGAGAAAAGTAGCAAAAGGACACCATGAGTACACATTTTGAAGGTTTCAGCCATGACAAATGTTGTCAGTCATTTGTCTTCAAAAGGTTAATATCACTACCAGGAAATGCACTTTCAGAATTAAAAAAAGGGTTAAGGGACATAATGATAGGATGAAACATAGTTCTTATTTGCTTGGATATATCAATTGTAAACAAATGTTCTCACTATATTGGATAAGGTTTAACAAGAATGTTAAGCACATTTGGGAATTATTAATACACTACTAATAGTATGTTATTTTGACTATGCAGAAACTATTTTTATTTTATTTAAAAATATAATAGTACTTCTGATATGTTTTTAATGATCACACAAGCTAAATTATGTACGATGCTTGCATGTAATGAATATTCACAAAGTATTATTTAAATTATATATAATGATTGTATATGAATGAAATACTACTAATGAGCTGCTCTTTGGAATATAAGGACACACATGATTGTATTTCCCCTTCACTTTTATTATTTATATATTCTTATTTTTGCACATTGAACATTTTATTTTTACTTAAACCTCTAAAAATTTAAAGATTGGTTTTATGTGACTATAAAGACCTGTCATCACTATAAAATAAAAGCATAACAGTAGCATGTTGTCTGCATTACACTGAGAAAATTTAGCAATTCAAACTAGTTATTTCACAATCAAAGATTTAACATTTTCTTTTAAAACATCCAACCAAAAAGATTTAAAGTACTAATCCAACAAAGGTTAAAAAAACATGTTGCATTATTCAATTAATTGGGACAAGTGAGGCCTTAACTTGTTTTCTTAGAGAAATATAATCCTACCTGAGACTAAATACTATTGACTGTCAACTGTAATTGAAAAAATAATGTATATATACATTAAAAAATCTCATCTCACTGTTTCTCTCTTTCAAGTTCACATTTTACTAAACTCTTATTTTTATTAAGTCATTCTATAAACATGAAGCAAATGTGCAAAATTTTCTTCTGTTCCACGAGAAACATTTTCTTCCAGGTGGAGTCCCAGTCTGCCATTCTACTCCGTGGTACAGTGCTCCTCAGTGTAGACAACAGACTGAGGGCATCAGCATCAGAAAAGGTGTTTGCAATACAAATTACAGGTCCCATTTTAGACCAACAGAATCAACACCTCTAAGGATGGCATTCAGGGGTTTAAACCAATGACTTTTATGCACACTAATGTTTTAAAACCATTGCTTGCTTTCCTACGTTCATGGAGTTATCACATTGTTTCATTTTATTTTGTCCATGCTTAACTTAGACAAAAGATGACATTCTATAAGTCTTGGTTGACACGGAATGCCTTAACATTCATCCCACAGTAGGTGAGACCAGTTTCTATTTTTCTCCAGGATCCTGCTCAGAAGTGGGTCCATTTTGATTTGCTTCTCAGTAGGCTAGGGGAAAGGAACCAGGGACTATGAAGAAAAAGGTTCTGTTTGTTTATTTTTTTTAATATCTGACCAAATATTTTTATATCCAAACACAAAGAGTTAGTTATATGTGTCACTGTTGGTATCTCACTAGAAAAGGGGAGCAAAGGGATTTAGACATTGAGCAAAATAAACTGGGGGGTTTCAACCTGTTTGCTCCATTAGGAAACTGCAGCTTTCTGCTGCAGAAGGTTACATCATTGCTCCACTAAGGGGGCTAACCTGCCTTCCTTCCCTGCCTAGGCAAAGAATGGTTGAGAGGCACAGGGGGACATATCTAACCATTGTCTAACTAGGGGGTATGGACCTGTCCAAAGCCCACAAAAGCTTGGGAAGTTGATTGGTTCTTCCCAAGAAAAAGGAGCTACTCCATCACAAACCCAAACTAATAACCCCAGAGAAGCTCTCTCTTGCTCTCTCGCCCACCTGGGAGTGTGCTCACCTTGTGTGCTCCCCTGTCCTGTCTTTTCTCCATAACCAAGTGGCCTTAGCAGCCACGTGGCCCTTGGCCGTGGATACGCTACACACAGGCTCCAAAGGAAAGCCTGAATGCCGCAGCACAGCGGTGGACTGCAGCTGGGAGCACACACTACGCTAGGCGGATGCTAGACTGGACTGGACTTTAATATGGAGCAGCGTCTGTGAGCAGTGGCTATTATGCCGGCAATAGTGAAGACAGGATTTAACTTTTTCTATGGCAGGATGGACAGAGCTGGGACATTGGGAAGTCAGGAGGGGAAGCCCCTTAATTTTACATCATCAGTCAAGTTCGGGGCCACAGAGCCCGGTGGTCCCCAGCGGGTTTCAGGAAATAGCTTTCCTTTTGGCACTGCAAGAACTTGTTCTCCACCAGTAACACACGGATTTCTTATAAAAATGTTTCTATCACTTTTTATGCTAATTTTATGTCTAATAGTCTCTTTAACCATTATGTAAAATGTGACAGTAACAAAATACTATATTCAAAGTGCACAGTCTGTCAACATAATTGTCTTTTTCCTTAAGCATACTTATTTAAAATGTACAGAGCTGGAGAACGTAAGTCCATAACGATGTGGACTAAAGAATGGATGATTAATTTGGGAATTCAGATTGATGTTTCATACAAATTATAGGTCATACAAATATACAGAAGTGTGTATTTACACAGTGAATCATTGCTACCCAAAGAAATTGAACATTGATGGATTCTCCATTTCACCACTTATAAGAAATAAGAACATATAATAATTATGGAGTAATTGATGTGTTTCTTTAGTCTATACATATGTATTATTCAAATGATACAAGGAATAAAAATAATTTTGAATACTGAAAGATAACAAGGATATTTTATTTAGTAGAAAAAATATTGTTTTATATACAAACATCCACATCACCATGTGGATTCATGTACCTTTGAGAATTTAGATTTCCCTTTTCAGTATTACATTAGATTGCTTGATGAATATAAAATACAATGAACAGGTTTTTTTTTAAAGAACAGTTAAAGGAAACTTGGTGAGCTGGCTCATTCAGATTCAAATTTCAGTGTGGAAAATTATGTCTCATGAGATTCTGTTCAATATTTTTTTCTGTAGTTTATAAAAAAGATGAATACTCAGGAATAAATAATATAATATGGTTAAACTTATTTACTTGATCATTTTATTATATAAATATTTTGAATATTCAAATATTTCACAATGTTAATATAATCTTTTTCTTGTGCAAGAATTTTCTGTCTTCAATATTACCTTACAAGTATGTTTTCCAAAAATAGTATAGACATTTTACTAACTACAAGCATCTCTGTTATTAATAATAGTAACCAGCACAAATATATACTAGGCTGAAGAAAATTCCTGCCTAACAATTGCTTAGTATCAAACCTACCCACTTATTTGCATGTGTTCTAAATATACTTAAGAGAAATAGCATACAGTATTCTACACTAAACATTTTAAGTGTTTTATTATTGAATACAATGATTATGTAGGCTGTATATTATTATTCCCATTTTGCAAATGATAAAAATAAGGAAAAAGAATTTTCCCAAAGATACTTGTAACAAGAAAGCAAGAGGATTTGGGCCGAAAACTGAGATCCCAGAGTGGGCTGCAAGGTAAGTCCATTGGAAACGTAAGGCTGCATGCTACTCTAAAGGAGATGTTTTAGATTATTTTCATCTGAATAACTTCAACATGGCAATTATGAAAAAAGATGTTTTTAAATCTATGCATTATCTTTAACTCCCAAAGGAATTTTATCTGTTGCTAAATTTTGCATAATGCTGCACAAATAATATTTCTATGTTAGCTATATTCACTCAGATTTAATGCTGCATTATAAAAACATTTTGGCACAATACATTTAACAGTGTTTGTTTCTTACAGCATGTCAAAATGGGGAAAATCAATTAAGAAAAATAATAAAGTACCAACTGATATAGATGTTTTGATTATTTCATTCTCTGATTGCCTTTTCTCATTACAAAGCTCATATATTTAGTGAGAAAGGTTATAATTTCCACTTGAAAAAATCATGTACATGAACAAATTAAAAGTTTTAATAGAGTTTATGGATTTCATTAAGTTAAGCAGCTTTTTCAAAGTGAAATAAGCATGGTAGATTACATGTAACATTTTCTTAGCTTTTATTTTTTATTTGTCATATTGATTACAAATGATTTTTTATAAATAATCTTATAATTTCAATAGTTTTAATAATTTGTTTTAATACTAAACATAAAAGGGTCTATATCTAGAGATCATAAATTGTTTTTGATAAGTATCACATAAATATAGTTTTAAAATTAAAACTATGCCTTATAAATCCTAAATCAGTTTTCACAACACTAATTGCTTTTTTTGTCTTCAAAAACTTGCATATTTCTTATGAAATTGATTGCTATTCTGCAAAACCCTCCTCTGTGTTGATTTTAAATGCACTTATTAATGTGTGTATGTAATGCCTATGTATATTTACATGTATGGTATCTGTGTCTTTGCTTCTGGATGTGCTTATTTTATCAACATGCACTTGCCTCTATTTTATCCTTGGCTTGTCTTATTCCCACATAATTATTAATAGTTATTTTATCAAAAGTTATCATTTTATAATGTTAAAATATTTTCCTGAATTAGCAGATCTTCAAGGCAAAACGGAGAGGGAGAGGAAATGAGGATGGTTTGTAAATGTCAGGAGAGGAAGGCACTCAAAGGCAGCTACAAAGGTAATTCAATATCAAATATTAAAGAAAGATAAGATATCCAATATTATATATTGAAAGAAGAAATGTATAAAGCCTATATGGAAATAAAATACTACCGATACAATAAAAAATGAACCAAAGTCTCTAGAAATAAAGCAATTAGGTGTAACAAGAGGCATATATTTTCAAAAACTCACCCTAAAATAAAAGCAAATGGAATATACCTTAGTGCCTATCTAAACTATTTTCTACAAACCAGATTTCGAAGAATAAAGTATGAGAACTTCAGCCTCAACTGTAGAAACATTTTTAGTGTAGAAAGGAAACGTGTAACTTAATGAGGCCCATACTTCTTTTACTGTAATAGCTATATTATCTCTATTTAGCATTATTAATGACCATTAAAATTTTTCTGAACATGGTCTCTTGTACATATATCTTACTCTCCCTGAATGAACAAAACGCATTTTGAAAATTTGTTGTTTCAATATTTAAATATGACCTGTTTATATCTTTTTACCTTCTTAAAATGTATAGTACTAGTGGTAATTAAATGTAGAAAGTTAGGAAGATAAATTATCAAATTTTTCTGAATTTGTGTATAAATAGATAGATTTTCCAGAAGGTATCTAGCCATGTAATATGAAAAACGAGACATTTATTGAAGAAGATGCAAGAAACATTGCACATAGGACAATGACACCTCAATCCCCTTCAAAATAGGCAATTTGAGACCTCAGTTCTCCCAGCATCTCTTCCACTGTTCAAAACACTGCAAAAATCCTTCGTTGGAATGCCATCAGCAGCCATAGCATGTTTCATGCCAAGATCCAGCATCAAAAATCTCAGACACAGTGCTTTTTGGAATCCCTAGATCAACTTCTAGTTCTCCTTCTGTCAGTCTCTGATCCTTATTGATTGCATCCTGTACATGTTCAACATTCATAGGCTTTCTGCTTGTTGAAGGCCTTCCAGAACATGCAGCCCTTGCAACAGATTCTTAACCATCTTTGAAGCATTTGTTCCACACTTTTATTTGCACTGCACGCATTGCATCATCCCTGAAAACCTTCTGAATCTTCTGAGTACTTTCCATGGAGGAATGTTCAAGCATAATGCAAAATTTGATGCGGATTCATTTCTCTACTTTCTCAGTCATTTTGAAGGTGATGGCCACACAGTACACAATCTCACTCAGAGCCATCTATTACTCCCACTGATTAGTCCATTGAGGTTATCACTGTTCCCACGTGCATGTCTCAGGCCACTCTCCTTGGCTGTCAGGTTTCATTGATGTCACGACAGCCATTCTTGTTATGTTAACAACTGCTGGAGTTCTACCAACCTGTGTGTGTGCATGTGCGTGTGTTTATCAAAGATAACTTCTGTATCTCAGTTGCTCAGTTAGCATTTTCTAGCTAGGTGATATTCTTGATTGTGATGGTCGGTAATAATGGCAGTTAAATGTTTGGGGATTGAGAAATGACCGTCTTAACACTCATGATGTTGGGGCTTCCCTCACCATGTAATGTAGCTGGTCACTCTCTCTTTGGAAAACTCTCATTCTCTCTTTTTTTCCCATCATTTCTTCTCATTTTTCTCCTCTTTTTCTAGCTCTTGGTCATCAGTCTTATTTAACTGCTATTCTTTTATCTATCTCCGAAATCTAGAAGTTTCAGTCAATGATATCGGCTAGATATTTTGTGACGATGAGAATATTCTATTATGTGCACTATCCAGTACAGTAGTCAGTAGAAACAGGTGGCTATTGAGCCTTTAGATGTGACTAGTGCATCTGAGAAAATCATTTTTTAAATTTTATTTCACCTTAATCAAGTTAAAGAAAATAATCATATGTAACCAGTGACTACTATAACTACTGGCAACATAATTTTAGCAATAATGACTCAATCATTTCTATCTTTTTAAAATAACAAATACTCTTAGGTCATGTAATGTATTCTCAATGTTTACATACTCATTTTTATGTTGGTTAAAATCAAAAATAACTCTGGGTAAGACCTTGCCACCATTTAATGATACAGCCATACACTTAAATGGCTGGCCAGAATATAGAATTGTTTGTTCTGTTTCTTAACCTTGAACTTGCCCCATATCTTCTCATTTGAGCATTTCTGTCCATTCTAGTAATAATATTTTTTCTTAGTCCATGGATTCCTTCATTGTCATCACTCCATTCAGGCCACAACAGTCTACTATCTCAATTAGAGGAATGTCATCTTCATAGGCCTTCCTAATTCTAATTTTGGTTCCATAAAATCTAATTCGAAGATATAGCTGCATACTAGCAATCTATTTTTCTAAATGTGTTCACCAGATTCTTATGCTTAAAACATTTTACACAATCTTCATTGCTATTAGAATATGACTGCTTAATAAAATCTAATTCATTTTATCTTGTGTTCTCCATAATTTAGTCCCATCATTAAATGCCATTTGATGCATTCATCCTGAGGTTATTTATGTTACTAAAGTGTGTCACACCATCGACTCTCACATGGGGCCACAACATAATTTGAGAAGCTCAGTATAAAATGAGAGATTGCTGGTCCCTCGTCCAGATAGCCGGTAAACAGTTCCATCGAAGGTGTTCAGATATACAAGTTTGTTTTCCTTTTTTCCAGGCTTCTCTCTTTACCCATAGCAGTGTTTTCATTTGCTATTTAGTTGATGAATGGCTTCATCTCCTTACACACAGAGGTGCACCCAAAGGATTGGACTCTCTGTGTCAGGGGATACATAATGGATAAGTCATGATTAAGAGGCTTACTTCCACCATGTAATACTGGAAAGACGTGGCACTGCTGTCCCACAGCAGAGATGATTGTCATGCTCTGCCCCAATGCTTCAGAGGATGCTTGACCCTCCTTGTGCTCGTATCCAGATCCTCATGCAAAGCTAAGTGTATCACAGTTCACTGAATCAGGGCTGTGACAGTGAAGCCATCTGGGGTGCCTGAGACTCCTGGTAGAGGGGAGTAGATATAGATCTTTGGGAGGGTGGTTCTGAAAGGTAATAGGAATCCACTGCAAATGCTCTATTGTGTCAACAGACTTCTCTTAAAACATAAATTCAAAGATAAAATTATTAGGGATTTCAAGTTGACAACCTCTGATCATTAAACCCAAGTATGAGGTCCCAGGTCCTTGATACTATCTGCATTTGTTCTCTTTCGTCCCACAAACCTCAATGTCTTCTGAAAAATTTTCTCTACATATGCTTTGGGTCTTTGTAAAAGTTTGAAACCCCTGTATTTGTATCTGAAACAACTTCAAGTATTGATGTAGTTGAAGAGTATGTCTTCTCAGACCAGGATAAACTGACCAGATTCAAATTATGAAACCCAGTTAATTGGCCTTGTGGTGCTTTGCAAATCACTCAATCTTTTAGTGACTCAGTACTGCAATCTGTAAAATTTGAATCATAATTAGTCATACATTATAGAGATTTATATGATTACTAAATGAAATACTGAAATATTATATGTTAATTCTTAGAATATTGGCTAGAACACAATAACTGAACAACAAATTCAAGCTAGCTAGCAATAGAAGTAACAAAGATGATATATTTCTTTGTTGGTGTAACCTTTAACTTTTCAGTACAAAGTTTTGTGCATGTGTCTTTATGCCTTGAAAACAAGAACTGTAAAAATGAAGGCAGGGCTAATTTATTTATTATATACCAAGCACATAGCATATAGAATATTTATTTAACAAAATTTTTCTTATTTAAGTGAGCAAATACATACCTAAAGAAATACAAAGTTTGGGGAAACTTAATAGGTTTGACTGAATAAATTATTTAAAAATATTTTTATACTTTATCTTTTATATTTCAAATAAAGTATTTTATTTGCCTATAACAAAGATAGAAAAAAACTATTGGATAATAACGTACTGTGTGTTCACACATATGTGCACACAGTCATACAAGCATATTGATATTTTTTGGAGATTAATTAACCACTTCAAATTGGATGGTTCATGGGAAGAACTTATAAGACTCCATAAATAGCAAATTATACTGATGTTTAGATTTATTACAGCAAGAGACAGGAAAAAAAAAACAGAAAACAAAAATAAACTGGGTAGAGTTCAGAAAGAAAAGAAACAGCTTTCCAAATTAATCCTAGTTAGAGCCACACAGACCTTCTTTCTAGAAGTGGATTCTCAGAATCTGTATGAAATGTCTTTGCCCATTTAAGTCTAACAATCTGAGGATTTACTGAGGGCAGATCACATAGGCCCGCTGTATGGTGATCCCAGCCATGGCAACTGAAAACCAGGACTTCCAACAACCAAACAAAAGGTATGTTATCATTCTTGTCATTTCAAGTCTCACAACCTGGTACAGCATGGTACATATTTCTAGGTTTAATCAACAAAACCCCCAATCATTAACATTGAAAACCTTCTGATGGCCATATTCCCAGGAGTTAGCCAAGGGTCAATCATCATTTCAGATTACCTCAGATATAGTCAAGGAATGTGAAATCCTGTCTATTGTATTAACTTATTCCTAACATGTAAAAAACATTATTTGTTGTAACATCAATAGGTTCAATATGGAGAATTGGGAAACTATGCAAATATTTTACATTAAAAATACCCTACTCACAAAACCCAAAGAATGCTTAACATTTTAAATGTTAATTTATAGGAACATTTTGGTGGTTATGTTTGTTGATTTGTTGATTATTATCTGCTTTATACATTTTAATCATATCAGTTCTGAAGGCTGTTTTTTGTTACTAGATCAATATATTTTTCAGCTAACTGCCAAAATCTTCATTATTTTTATTTTAATTGCTTTATTATCATCAACTTAATGTAAATATAATTTGCTTAACTGTTTCTCTTTTTTTGTTCCAAATAGAATTGCATTTTTTAGTATTATAAGGGTTATTGTCATTCCTAAGTTTTTCTGTTATTTGTGGTGAATTCCTCAAATAACTTCAGAGAAGGGAAGTAGTTGGTCCACCTTCACACATATTTGATAAAGACTGATGTAGACTTCTAGTTTTTGGTCTGGCATATAAGAAGATTTGAAGTCACCACTCTGTTTTAATAACAAGTGAAACTATGGTCATGTCATCAGTAACATCAACACTTTTTGAAAGGCAAATTCTTGGCCTCACCCCAGAACCCACAGAAAGAAACTCTAGGGCGGGGCCCAACAGTCTGTGTTTTAACAAGGCGTCCTGGTGATGCCGGTGCTGGGCAGAATAAGCAGCTTGGACACCTGCAGGGCCTCACATTAACAGCCAGTTTTCAGAAAAGGGAAGGGAAGGCAGAGACATGAATAGAGTAATCTAAAATGAATATGATTTCTATAATCATGGCTCCATTTCCAGATGGAACAGAGGAAATGTGGCAAAAAAAGAGATATGTGAGTTTGTTCATACTAAGTTATGCAAAGGGTTTAGGAGTAATGCTTTGGAATTGTTAGACTCCTTTTGCTTTAATACCTTGATTAGATAGATGATAGATGGATGCACAGATTGATAGATAGGTACTTAAATACAAACATATGCACATGAAAAAGGAAAAAAAAGGAAGGAAGGAAGGGGGAAAGAAAGAGTATTTTACTGGCTCAGTTAAGACCAAGAACGAGTTAGATTCCAGGTCACAAACTTGTTATCAGGCGTCTTTGGCTTATGCCTTTCCCTCTTTTGTGTTGCCTTTAAATTTCAGCAAGGTTCTTCCCCTGTGCAAAAGTGGGTCTCAGCTTTTCTATGCTTAAAGTCCTTAAAATGTATCATGTATACATCAGTACCTCCAAATGTCTGATTATCACTTCGCATGAGGTGTGCTCAACCCAGTAGTAGCCACTACTCTGAAGGGTTAGAATTCAGCAATACTGATGTGACTTACACAGGAGTGCCCCTTTATCAATAGTTTTGCTTTCCCCACTTTCAGTTGCCTGGGGCCAGAAATAAAGAATTCATAAGTTCTAAAATGTGTATCTTTCTGAATAGCATGTTGAAATCTCTTGTTTTCCTTCTCTATCCAGGCTGGGATGTGAATCATCCCTTGTCAGCATATTCACACTCTATATACTACCTAATTAGTTACTTCGTAGCTGTCATGGTTATCAGATCAACTGCCATGGTATCCAAGTGTTTGTATTCAAACAACCCTTATTTTATTTACTAAGGGACCCAATGTGCAAGAGTGGTGACGCTGGCACTTTTTGATATGCCAAAGAGAAACTGTAAAGTGCTTTCTTTAAGTGAAAAAGTTGATAGATAAGGAAGAAAGAAAGAAAGAAAGAAAGAAAGAAAGAAAGAAAGAAAGAAAGAAAGAAAGAAAAGAAAAGAAAAAGAAAAGAAAAGAAAAGAAAAGAAAAGAAAGAAAAGAAAAGAAAAGAAAAGAGAAGAAAAGAGAAGAAAAGAAAGAGAAGAGAAGAGAAAAGAAAGAGAAAGAAAGGAAGAAAGATATGGACAAAGCCAGAGGGGGTAAGATTGAGGGAGGGAAGTGGAGATGGGTGGGGTGTGGGGGAATGGTAGGGGGAAAGTGGAGACAGCTGTACTTGAACAGCAATAGAAAATAAAAATAAAAGAAATAAAGAAAAGAAGGAAGGATGGAAGAAAAAAGAAGAAGAAAGAAAAAAAGAAAAAGGAAAGAAGAAAATAAAAAGAAAAAAGGGAAGGGAAGGGAGAGGAAGGGAAGGGAAGGGAAGGGAAGGGAAGGGAAGGGAAGGGAAGGGAAGGGAAGGGAAGGGAAGGGAAGGGAAGGGAAGGGAAGGGAAGGGAAGAACAGACTATCTAAGGGTTTAGGACATCTACTGCAAGTCTTGAAACATATCCCCTGAAGATAAGGGGGGATTACTATATATCCATTCCTGTACTGGGTGTGGTTGACCATTTGACTGACTACCTTTACATAATGGCATGTTCTTGGAGATAAGATAACCATGGGGTTGATAATGAGCCAAAACCAATGAGACAGGTGACTATTTTATGGGCATTGAACAGATATACTGCTTTGAGAATTTTTGAGGTAAACTAGCATTTGAGACAAAATAGACTTAGTCCTATTTTTTTTTTCTTGGCTCAAAAATTTGACTGGGTATAATCTGAAAAGTTTAAGCAGTAATTTGGTAGCAGCCTGATTCAGCAGCTTTTTCCTAAACTTCCCTAGGTGGCAGAATTCTAAACTATTGCAGAGAATTCCTGTAAGATAAAGAGTGAATAGTGTCCCTTCAAATTAGTGACAAAAAAAAAAAAAAAAAAGCCTGTTGGTGACCTTGGCAACAGAAGCTACAATGGACTGACAGGAAGGGAGCCAGATGGCAGTGCATTGAGAAGTATGAATGATAAATGAGGGAGCAGAGATGGGGAAGAAAACAATTTTAAAACACTTCACAGTAAAGCAAAGTTAATGAAAATAGCAGTTTTCTCAACGTGGAGGAAATACGATAACAGTCATTATCCCTATGTTGTAGAATTACAAGTAACTATAATTTTCTTCATATTTTTCTTACATTCTAAATTAGCCACATTGAACATATATCACTTTATAGTCAGAAAAAAATAAACAAACTTGTAAAAATAAGCAGTTAGGCTAAAACCCCAAAATTCCATGAGGCCAAAATGCATCAAACTCACATTCCAATTTCCGGAACTCGTCCAAACAAGGCGAACATCTGGATCTCCTGAAGCAAACGGAGAGTTGTGCTCATGGCCCTGTGGCTGCCAGGTAGACCCAGTAAATTCACAGGAGAGTTCAGGTTCATACCCTGGAGCTGTTACAGCAAACTGTACATCTAATTGACAGTTTTTCTGCTGAAAACATCAATAATCTTTCATTGTGGGCTCCAGATCCTGAGCAAAACTCTGAGGGCTTATTTCAGTAAGTTATGGCTTTGCAGGTCCCCTTTGCAGTGGATTTATATAGGGCTCTGACAGAGGAGAGGATGAGGTGTGAGGGTCATTGGGGACATGTTCTTACTCTCTGGAAACTTGGGTTTAAGCTCCGCTTTAACACACATACTCACAGCTAACAAAAAGCATTGAGGTCATTTTCCATTTGTTCTAATCTCAGCTTTACTGTTAACCATCCAGGGACATGGATTGTTTACTTTCCTACCACATGACCTTTTACCATAATGACAGAATTAAAATGTAGAGAGAAATTTATTGATATAAACATACCGTGATGGATCTTAATTTTGTGTTCTAGTAAAAATGGTGAAAATATTTACATTTATTGCCAAAAAACGATGCACATTTGGGGAACTGAATACCTTTGTCACAATGATCTAGACCTGCATAATGCCATGTGGTAGCCACCATTTATGTGTGTCTATTTAAATTTAATATATCTAAAATTAAATTTTTTAAAAAAATGTATTTACTTAGTTAAGCTAAACACCTCCCATGTGCTCAATAGCCAGATGCGGCTGGTTGCTGCCATATTGGACTGCATAAGACTGTCTTCACATCATCACAGATTGCTCCTGTGTACAGTACTGGCAAAGATCCAGACATTCTTGCAAGTTAACGTGTGCCACTTATTCCAAGAGATGGATGGAAATGATCATTTTGGTATTAAAAAGTTGTCATACCAGGGACTACTAGTTTTCCTTAGAGCACTGATATCCACTTATTAGCTGATGTTTCATAAAACTCCCTTTCTCATCCTCCCTTGATTGTGCATATATCAAGTGACTCAATCTCAGCAAACTAAATATGAAAGATCATACTATTTAGCAGACTGCAAGGCTTCCTGCGTGAGAAAGCTGACATTCAGTTCCTGTTATTTCATTGAGGAAATGAGCCCTATTTTGGACAAAGTCAAAGGTCACAGCTAGGATTGGTGAAGTGGACATATGATACCTGGAATGCTTGTGAAGTGGTGTTCCTGTATCAATCCAGAATACAGTAACTAAAGAAGAGATACATCTGTACTGTGTTTAACCTCTGTATTTTAGGTATTTATAACTCAGACCCAAAACATAGCATAAAGCATTTTGTACAGTTATGTACATGAGTTTCTATGGTGGTAACCATTTCTGAATCACTGAAATTCAGGTTGCCGGGACCTGGGTCTCCCAAATACATAATTGTAAGACTCGATAGCAAGTAAAAACTCTTTATATTGAGATGATTGTACAGATACAGGTAGTTACCGATTCACATTTATTTGTTTTTGTCTTATTAAGTATATAATGATTTAGTTAAAGACAAAATGAGTGTATCTAACTCTATAAACTCAGCTTCCTTGTAGCCCCTTCTTGCCTATGTCTACTGCTAAACAATGATATATAAGAAAAATGTACTATGCTTACTAAAACATTTTATTTTTTTCTGTGTAAAAAAAGACAAAATCATCTTGTGCATGTCTTTTGTAATTTTACCTAATAGGATTTGAAAATAGTACACAAGGGTGGAACCAAACCTTTAAAAAGATGAAGATGAGAGCCATATGTTAGCAAGAATAGAGAAGAAAGGAGCTTTGTCTTTGAACAGCTGTAGGTTACAAACCATTTCACACAGTGAGAAAAAATTGTATTCAGTTAAATCATTATAGTGGTATCTGATATATAAAAATAAAATAAAGTGCTGAAGATATAAGGACTTTTGTAGAAAAGTTTCTAGTCATGGGCAGAACTTGGGCTTGTAATGCCAGGCCATTTTTACTCTTGATTTAGAGGATTATTTGTGAGTAGGACAGGGGCACATTTATGGACTGCACCACACCCATAGCCATGTTTCTGGTTTTAACACACTCATTAGAGCTGCCGCCCTATTACTGGTTCTCCACATGGTTGCACTCGAAGTCAGCCAAATATATCTAATGATTGATCCATTTCTGAGCTTCAAAGACTTCCATTGATCTCCTTGACCAAATTATGATTTAAAATCTTACCTGCTTGTGTATTTTTAGCATCCCTGGAAGATTGGACCAGCCATTGGATGAGTCAGACTGTTCTTATGTTTCAAATAAAATCTCTTTATACTTGAAGTTCTGTACTGGATCCAGCTGGAACAGACTTGTAATAATTTATCTGTTAGTTGAAGTTTAATTGCTTCTGCTAAAAAGAAATAGAAACTTACTATGGTATCCTAAAATGATGTGAAAAAGACTGAATGTGTGGAAATGCCAGCTCTATTATTTTAAAAAACTAAGAATAATTATTCTAATATATGAAATAAACCCACAATCATATTAAAATATTTTATAAGATGATCCCACAAATTTACTTGGATTTTGTCACATAAAATATCATTCTACTATTACTTGGAACCGTTACTTGACTTTTGATGTTTAAAAATGTCATATTCTATCAATAGTGCATATATTATTTAATTTTCTCTCTCACTTTTATAGATTCAGGTAGTTATTTAAATATAATTTATCCATTTTAAATAACATTGAACAATACCAAGAATATAAGAAAATATTAAAATTGACCTCATTTCCCCTATTACCTAGATATGCAACAGATCTTTCAACAAGGTTTATCCAAAAAAAATCTGATAATATCGTGAGAATTGAATTTAGAGTAATGCAATTTTAAATTATTTTATTCATAGGTATTCATTTTACATTCAGTACATTGCCACAACGGTTTCAATTAACATCAGTTCTAGTATTCTGCTACAGACTATGATGAAATAGCTGATAACAAAATAATCTTTGTCAAGAATAGTTATAAAAGATGAATAAAGTAAAACAAAAGCAATAATTACTACAGATGCCAGTAACTAAGACAAAAGGGACAAAATTTCAGAAAACAAAAACCAAAACAGGAAAACATGTTGATTTAAAGCCTGCATTCAAAACAGTATTTTTTCTCTAGGAAATCTGATTCTCACTATGGGCATAGGTACCAAATCAAATTAGACGCTAGGACTCATGGCAGAATCCTTGGATTAGGTAAACACAATTTAGCGTGCAGACACCAAAGAGCTAGAGCATAAAGTCATAAGTTTCTGAAGAATAGAAAACTGCAGAGGGATTAGACACAACATGTTTGCAAATTCCCCTTGATGAAAAAGTTTACACCTAAGCTATGCAGCCACTTGGAAATACTTGGTAATAATAAGGTAGTAGAAGCAGCTTAAAGGATAAAAGTCTCAGTGTATTCAGTATTTTCATGTGCCTTGAGAGAGAAAAATGTGGGTTCAGGAATTTCTAAGACAAAGCCTAAACGATAATCAAGGCATTGGAATACTTTTGTGACCCTTTGGGACTTAGGCCTTCAGAGTCCGGACAATCTAGCATCCTACTACCCTCCACTGATTTTTGTTATCTCAGGATAAACTCCTTGTGAGTCACATAAAAAATCATAGTGAAGGGAAAATAACAGCTACCACAGGGGCTCTACCTGTATTCATTCACAACTCTGCCTTCCAAAAAATTATTAAATGTGATACAAAACATTACCAATATACACAAATCTTAGAAGAATTTCACTCTTGCATTATCAAGAATCCACCCAGAAATGTATTGTCCTCAAGTCCCATAGAGCAAAAGTCTGAAACCAGTGTGCCAGAAGTGCTGTGTGCGCCCCCTCTGGAAGTTGTCAGAGGTACACACTGTCTGCATCTTCTAGCATTTGGCGGCTGTTGGGCATTCCTGGGCATTCCTGGGCATCCCTGGGCATTCCTTGGCTTCCGGCTGCAGCACTTCACTCACCACCTCCCTCCTCACGTTGCCTTTTTTTTTTTTTCTGTGTGTCTGTTTCTTACAGTGATTCATGTCGTTGCATTTAAGAGCCACCTGGATAATTCAGGATAAATTCTTTCTCTAAAAATCTTTAACATAATCTCCTCATTTGTTATGGTAGATGTTATTTATAGGTGGTTGGGATTAGAAAGAGAATAACGTGTTGAGGGGTGGGGCCATTTTTTAGCCTACCACACCCATAGTAATACAACTACTGAAAGTCAGAGAGAAAAATGTAACATCAGCCAGAGGAAGAAATATGTTACCATCAAAGGAACAGTAGTAAAACCAACACCCTACTTTTCAACATAAATGCTGTAAGTAAAAGACAATAAAATTAAGTTTTTAACATACTTAAAAATAAATACCAGGGGAAAAGGTACAGGGACTAAGAAGCAGAAATGGTAGGTGCAAAATAAACAGGGGGAGGTTAAGAATAATATTGGAAATGGAGAAGCCAAAGAACTTACATGTGCAACCCATGGGCATGAACTAAGGGGAGGAAATGCTGGTAGAGGGGAGGGGTGCAGGGTGGAGGGGAATAAAAGGGGGGAAATGGGACAACTGTAATAGCATCATCAATAAATATATTTTTAAATAAATTAAAAAATGCCAAACCAGAATTATATAATAAATATTAGTGAGAGTAAATACTGTTTAGTAGCAGGTACTGTTATAAGAGTAGAGACATGACTGACCAAAAAAATATATATATGCACATATATGAAATAATTCATCAAGAAAGCAATCTTAAAAAAAGAAACATGAACAGAAGTATTTTATAAAGGATAATATGGTAATGTAGTATGATATATTTCAGTGATGAAATAGTGCACAGCAATTTAAAATATATATAATATTTTATTTGATTAATATGAGTTCAAAGACAGTCAAAGCTAATCAATTTTGACAGAATCTGGAATATTGATTAACTTGGGGTGAGCATTCACTAGAATGCAGCAACTATCAGTGGCCTGGGAATTATTTTCCTTTTTTTTCTAATTACAAGTTACATGGGTGTATGCAAAAGAAAAATTTCAGTTTTAAAATTATTGTACCTAACTCACATCTCTCCAATAACAACATTTAAGGTAACGAAAGGGAAATGGAGAGAAAAAGAAAAAATGGGGAGGGGTTTTCAAGAACATCTGTAAAGGACACATAGACAAAACCAGAAGGGGGATTAGGATCAAGTGTGGAAAGTGGGGATGGCTGGGGAGGGGAGAATGGTGGGAGGAAAAAATGGAGACAACTGTACTGGAACAGCAATAAAACAAGTTAAAATTTTTAAAAAGATGATCATGGGAACACATGTCAGTATCAAGTTATAAATTACTTTTAAAAGCACCATCTTTGTAATATCTAAACCTGGGCTTCTTTGGCATCATATGTAAGAGAAATCACTAAGTGCTCGGATATGATGGGTTGTTTTCTTTGAGGTTTATGCTAAAAATCAAGAAAAACTAAACAGATCCCACAGACACATTGATGACAAATACCATCATGTACAAGGTTCCTATTTATTTAGAATAGTGCTTATGAAGCATGTTTTAGGATGTGTGCTTAGGAATTTTTGTTTCAGGCCTATATATTTTTGTGGCACTTATTCAATCTATCTCTGTGAAACACTGTGACATTTAGTCTGTTCTCTTGGTGCATGGCCTATTTGATCTGGATTCTCAAGTGCCCTACCCAAAGAGAATTTAGATGGTGTTTTTAATCACCATTCACTGCTGACATTTTATTATGTGATTCCAGTGAACTCTCTCTTCTTCTTTTTGATGAGTGAAATTCCAGGTTTTCTTAGGGAATAAAATAAAATATTTTTTATAAATTTCATCTTAGTAGGAGATTTCTCTATTAATACCTATTAAATAGGCTACATAGTAAGAAATCTACCTTTTCTTAGAGCTCCTTGACAATTTCATGTTTGCTACCTTCTGTTTGATGATATTATAATCCAAAAATTATATATATACATACATATATACATACACACACATATCTATCTATCTATCTATCTATCTATCTATCTATCTATATGGAATGGAGGATCGTCACGCATTTTTATTTTCTCCTCAAACTATGCTTGCAATGGAATTTGGCACAAAGATTTTTGAAAAGCTATTAACAGCACAAACTTAAAGTCAGAAACAAAAGAAAGAAGGAAGGAAGGAAAGGAGGGAGTGAGGGAGGGAGGGAGGGGCATCATATTAAAAATAAAATCTATATTACAATGGAGTCCTTTGCTATTTGACATGGACAAACACATTCTTTCCATGTTAAATTTTTTGATATGAAGAATGAACAACTTCTAAGCCACTCTTAGTAATCTGCCTGTTACTAGAATTAACTTCTATATTCACAAACTATTTATTATTTATTATTAAACAATTTTCCCTACTTCCCTTAGTACTCTCTTAGTCTTTGAGTGAAACATATAAACTATTTTCTATATTTGTCTAAGGTAAGGTATCTTTTGGAAATACACTATCCAAAAGAGTTCAAGATGGAATTCAACTCTTGCACTGAATTTCTTAAATGCTAAAGTTATGTGACACTGTGTCTATATAATCACAAATAATCCAAATGAAAAGTGGAAAAAAATCAAATATAAATGTGTGTAGTTAAAGTTTTTCAGTACCCACACCAGATTTAATATTTCACCTCAATTCAATAAGTATTTCTTGTTCTCAGACTAATTTTATGGATACATAATAAAGCTGAGTATAGGTTAGAGAAAGGCCCATATGAAAAACATTAAGTACATTGCTTCCTCTCTACAATAGAAACTAACCTGAAGAACGTTTGTTAAAGAAAGCATAGTATTTAAATTAAGACACTTGATTTTAGGAATTATAATTATCTTTTGTGAAGTATGTGTTTTCTCAGACCCTTTAACTCCAGTAAATTCGAGTATGTATACGATATGCCTGTCTCCCAGCTATTTTGATCTCCCCAAAAGGAATAGTGTGTTTTGGTGTGAAGAAATTGCATAACTCCTTTGCAAAGAGAGAAGTGGGGAGAATGTGATAATTAATGAATGCCTATCTATGAGTTTTCATACAGGGCCAGTCTTCCAATTCTGCATTTCACTTCCTGGACAAGGAAAGGACTCGATTATGGAAATATTATGTATGAAAAACTCTTGACCACAATTCTGCTTATGTTTGGTATGATTGATTACATGTTCTCCGCATCTCTTCCTGCAATGATAAGGTGATTATCACTTCATCATAGACCACTCACTACTTGACTCTCTGCTTTCTTCAGTAGGACTGCTTTTTGATAGTCTGTTGTTAAAATGTATCACACACAGTTGATACAGTGCCTTAACTAAATGATATTAAAATATGGTGGGAAAGATTAAAATATTTAATTTTGAGTCCATTTTTAGCAAAATCTATGTTAACTAAAACCACCGCCTTCCTAAATTTTGTATTTTCTATAAGGAATGTTGTTATTGTCATCCTATGTATATGGGCAATTGGTAAAAACATTTACCTGCAAAGGCTTTTTGATATAAGAACTTTTAAAAACCTTTGTTGAGGTGTAATGGCCATTCAATAAACCATATTTGTTTAAAGTGTACACTTTACCAAATTTTGACATATGTACAGACCCATAAAACTTTCACAACAATAAAGATACTGACCAGAGGGGAGAGAAGAGGGAATTTCAGGGGGGGGATGGGTAGGGTTTACAGGAACAAATATAAAGGACACATGGACAAAAACTAGAGGTGGGGGGTAATGGGAGGGAAGTAGGGAGGGTTGGGTGGGTGGGCTGGAATGGGAGTAAATGGGAGAAAACTGTACTTGAACAATGATTAAAATAAAATTAAAAAAAAAAAGAAAAAGCAGAAAAAAAATAAAGGTACTGAATAGTTTCATTACCAGCAAAACTTTCTTTGTGCCATATTACGAATTCAGCGATTCCACTTCTGGGAATTTACCAGAAGAAACCTGAAACACTAATTTGAAATAATATATGAACCTTTATATTCTTTGCAGCATTATTTACAATAGCCAAGATTTGGAAGCAGCCCAAGCACCTGTCACTAGATGAGTGGTTAGAAAATCAGTTACATTTACAGAACAGGATACTACTCAGTCATAAACAGCAAGGAAATCTTACTTTTTGCCAAAACCTACTGGAGTCTTTTATATTTGAAATCACTGTTTCAAGGCAGCACACAGCAAACTGTATGGTCTTTGTCTTTTATCTAATTGCTGCCTTTTAATTGGGTATGTAAAGAATATTTACATATAAAGAGATTATTGATATCATTTGGTTTAAATCTAAAATCTCGATAATTGTTTACTACTGGTCTTACCCATTCCTTGTGCCCCTTTCCTCTTTCCATTTTTTTATTTAGATTATTTGAGTGTATGTTTTTCTAGCTTATTAACAATACATTTTAGCTTATTGGCAATACTTATTTATGTATTATTGTATTGGTTGATTAAAGAATAATCCTATATATTCATATATACATATAGTTAGACTGCTTGACTATAATTTATATTTATTTCTGTTTGTTCATTTATATATATATTTCTTCTGGAGTATGCGACCAGTAGTGAAATTAATAGGTTTCGGTGTTCTAAAATTGGAAACAAACTACAAATTATTATTAACACTATTATATTGCCTCCATGATTTCAATAAGATTTTCTCACTATTTGTCCTAAACACACAATTTTCTGACCTTACATCTGCTTAACCTTCCCTTTTGAAGTCTACTTTTACTCCATGGCTAGGCCCTTCTCAGTCATACTGCAGAATTCCTTCTCTTCTCTGAATGGCGGACAGTGTAACATCTGCGTCCAAATACATATTATTACTTGAAAAATAGGCCGTCTTCTTCTGTACCCTTTTAAAGTTTAACTCTTAGTCTTTCTGCAAAAGTCCTCATCTGTCTGAATTTCAGCAAGCCTTCCTATAAACTTTGTTCATAATGCTTGAAAAGGAACAAAAGTTTCAAATATCTGTGCAAACTTAAGCTCATTTTAAATGTTTATCATTGTCTGATAGATCTGTCTCTTGTTGTGACTGGGCATCTTTCATCGTAGTGCAGTCTTAAAGTATTCTTTTAAATTATCTGTCAGCTTCATGTTGGTAGAAACTACTAACTACCTGAATCTTCTGATTACCTAAGTTTTCCCAATTCGTTTTTTGGGAATCTTATTAAAGTGTTTTGAAGCTTCAGAAATAAATCACATCAAACCAGATTCATACTTGAACAGTAAAAGTCATTCTTTTTTCTCAGTTCAAATTTAAACTCTTATACCTCTTTTGTGTACTTTCTGGTTTATAACACGCTTCCAGAGTATCAAAGTGGGGACATTCGCTACGAGTGAATCTCTGGGCCCTGTATCTTTAAGTTAAAATGGCATTTAAAAAATGCCTACTCAAATATAACACAAATGATAAATTCTTTGAACTATTTTTCTCTTTAAAATAATACTAAACATAAATTTTCAAAGTATTTCCATCTCCACTTCTTCACCACTACTAAGATTTTTAAAGAACAAGTTGACAGCTAATCATTTGGTTGAACATCACCCAAGTATTTATAATTCTTGGGGCCTTCCTACATTACAGAAAGAAAATGCTAACATCTTTGAAATGCAGGAATTTTATCAAGTAAAAAATAAGGTATAATTTTAAAGTTATTCCCCTTTTGCTCTCACATACTTTACTACATGTATGGCATGTTGTAAATAAATGTTTATCAGTCAGTATTCTGGAATAAAAATGAGCCAACACAAACCAGCTAACTTTGATTAGGTTTAACAAAGGGGCTATAGTATGGCAAAATATAAGGAAATCAAAAGGGAAAATGCGAGGTCCCCTGCATTTCCCCTGGTGCTATAATTACCCATAGCCCTTGAAGGGCAATAAGGGAGCGATAAGGGAGCAAGGAAACCAGGACAAGTGCCTTAAGAGAGTGCTGCCTTTTCAGAAGCTGAAGGTTTTGTGTAACAGTAGAGGAGGCCTAAGCAACTACTAATGTACTGAGCCAAAGGAATACATATAATAAGCTTACTATTCACTGTCTCTCAGATCTCCCATTATCTCCAGTTGTTGTAATCATCAGAAGCTAGAGACCATGGGATCCCATGTAGCCCACAGAGGTCAGCCTCCCAGACCAGAGGACGGATGAAGAAAATGGAGACTGGATTTAGAGACATGAAAGCAGGTTTCCTAAAACAGTCTATGCATTACCCCTCAGCATTCTTTTTAATATTTTATTCTGGTAAAAAAAAGTAATTTTTACAACACAGGAGAGCATGAAGTCCAGCAGCTACCCCATCAGCATTCACTGATCTCAACTAAGTTCAAATTCCACTTGGAGTGGGATATATTGTGCATCATTAGAGTTCTCCAAATAAGGCCATAAGGTGAAGGCGGTGGGACAAGCCAGTCATTAATATAGTACTGTCTTCACGTTGGATGAACAGAAGAGCTCCTTTTTTTTTTTTATGACAACATCTACCCTCTTTTTTATTTATGTGTTTATATTTGCATATTTAATGTTTTATTCTTTATGCTATTACAGTTGCCCCAGTTACCCCCATTACCCCTGCAGCCTGCCCCCCACTTCCACAGTCAACCCCACACCACTGGCCATGACCATGGATCCTTCATATGCATTCTTTGTCTAATCCCTTCATCTTCTTTCAAACAGTCCCTAGGGACTCCTAGTGAATACCTAGGGTTTCAGGCACTGCCCTGCTATATTCCACAGTGTAGCAGAAACCGGTTTTGGTCTGGTGATTGGGGTCAACCTCCCTGACTGGCAACTATTCTCTTCTTCATGTTCATTGAACAACATGAGAAACGCAGGCTGGCCAGATGATTGTCACTTATATTTTAACTCAATAAAATTATGACTATATTCTCAGTAAAATCATTCCTTTATTGTATTCAAAAACCTTGAAGGCAACACAGCCTGAAGTTGTCAGATTGTAAACAAAACTAAGATTCTTCAGGTGATATTTAGGTAATCATATATTATTTATCCCCTCCATTCCTTGATTCCCAGAATGATGTATTCTGATTTTGGAAGAGATAACATATCCATTGCTGGTTTATGGTAGTGGTCATATCCTTTAGAATGACATCCCAATTTTGCAGGAATTCTTACTCAGATTTTAGCAGAGTATTCCACCCTTACTCCAAGCTAGTTTTTTCTATGTGATGGAACATATGAGGGAGTTAATTCTTTGTTTTAATCCATTACCACACTTCATTATTTGTAAAATATTCCCAGTGAACAGAGATATTTATGTGAAACCACAGAAATATATAAAACAATTGATTTAAATTCAAATTTTTCTACCATGCCCCTTCAAAAGGAAATATGTAACCAACTTTCCACCAGATAGTGAGCTCTTTTTCCCAAGTAAATAGAACATCTCATGGATTTGGCACTGGCTTCTGCTATAAGTGTGTTATCTAATTAGTTGAGGTAGTATCCAGATTAGCTCTTATAATAATGCCATGTTGAATCATGCCTATTCCCTATCCTTGTCTCCATATGTATATATGAATTTATGTATATTGTATAGGCATTTATTTTATGAATCAAAAAACAATCCCTGCATACTTTGAAGTTGAAATTGAATAATGATCCTGTGTTAAATATTATATTACTTCCCTGTTAATAGTCAATATATTACATTCCTATTGCCACTGTAACAAATAACCACAAACTAAGTTGCTTAGACCACACAATCATCTTACAATTCTGGGTGTCAAAATTCCAAAACTTAGGGTTCCTAAGGGCTGAATTCTTTTTGGAGGCTTTGGGTGAAAATCTGAATTTTTTTTCTTACCTTTCCTAGCCTTTGGTGGGCACTTGAATCCTTGGTTATGACACCATCCTTCATCTTCAAAATCAGCCGTGCACCACCTTCCAATCTCCCAATCTCCTCTCTTCCTCTCTCTCTCTCTCTCTGTCTCTTTCTCTCTCCCCCTCAAATCTCTTCTTCTGTCATCTTTTTTTTTTTCTATTGCTGAAACTCTTGCCTTTTACTTAATAGTCCCACCTAGATAATCTGGGAAATTTTTTCTACCTTAAGATCCTCAACTTAATCATGTCGGAAAATTCTTCCCCCCCACCACCAGGTAAGGTAACATTCACAAACAAAGCCCAGCATGAGACAGAGTATTGCAAATGGGGAATGATTTGTGAATAGAAAAGGGCATGGGCTTACTCCCAAATTGTATGATTTAGGACTTAGTCTCTCACTGGGCTTTGTCAAGTCTCTATGAAAATTATCTCTCTGACACAGACTCTTTCAATAACAAGTAGTTTCTGGAACCTAAGGTCCCAGTGACAAAGCTCTAGTTTCAACTCAGAATTAGCAGCTTTTCAATTACCTAGGATGTGAATTGAAATAACGTGACCAAATATGATACATATTGTGTTCAAAATCCATAAACAAGACATGCTTATTTACTGATAGTGGTTGTTGAAAGGTTCAACCATTTTTATTTCTTCCTACAATATATCAAAACAGGCTCCAGATAATTTGACTCCAAAATATTTCACCAACTTTATAGATCTTTGAATATTAAAAGGTTTATTTGTTACCCTTTTGCATCCCTGTGTTTTTACTAAGCATCTAGGATACTGGCTCTTTCCTGTTTTGGAATAATCATACAATCAGGAATATAATGGACCAGTATTCTATGCAGTATCAAGACAACACACATGTCTAGTCCAGAATTTTTTATGACAAAAACGAGGAGTTATCACAGCCCTGGAACAAGACAAGAAGGATGGTCTCTTGTGTTTATTGTGTGACAGCAAACTGCTTATGGTTTTTTTTGTTTTTTTGGTTTTTTTTTTGTGGCAGAGATGGGGGTAGTACATTTCTATTTCAATAGCTGTATACCAGGTGTCAGGTTCTGTGTTAATTTTCTCCAGGGGAAATACCATATCTGGAAATGCAGCTGTGATTGGAACCACTACCTAATTAGGTATGTGATAATTGACTGTCATTCTCCTTGATACATCTGGCTTTACACTATTCAAATAGACATATTAAGTAGGGATGTTGTAGGGATTAGCACTCTTGCATATTTAAGACATTATGGTGGCATTAATATTTGTAATTCCTCTAGGGGTATGGTATTTTTGTGTGATTTTTCTTTCTAGCAAATCTTGTTTGGACAGATGCAATTCTGGTGGTTTCTACTTGGCCCTTCTACCATAACAGTCCTTCCATGAATTGGAGAACCAATGTTGGAATTTAGAAAGTTATTTCTTATGTCTGTACCTTCTATGTACTTTAAGGTTGAGAGAAATAACTACTTAATATGCTACCTGTAAACTGGGTTAAGCCTCTATTTATCAACTGATCTCCCCAAGTCCCCACTTCATCATGAATTTCCAGAAACAACTCAAAGCAAGGAGATAATATTCCTTATAAGATTTGGTATTTCCCTTCCTTCTGAGAAGGTTTAGAGGAAAATTCAAAGTATATACCTATGACTTATTTCAAGGTTCTTGCTCAAGTGGATTCTGGCCCCCCCAAATCAAGAGGGCCCAGGTCAATACTTGGCTTTATTTTTGAAACACAAAAGGTCATGAATCTGCACTGTGATGATTCAAATAAGGTTCTTCCTCCCAGATCTAATTTTTTTTTCTTATATGTGTCAGTATATACTATATCAGTTTGATAATCTCATTCATTTCTAAAACTCCAGAAAAATTTACCCAGTACCCTATATTCATGAAGATTAATCAGCGAGTAAATAAATAACTATATGGTTTATGGCTCTAATTGTTCCCATTTGGTCTCTAAGAGTTAAAGACTACCACTGACTTCCACCTATAAACAATCAAATTATTTTCATTAAGCTCAATCAAGTCAATTGAATTGTAACATCCCCCACCTTACAGATTTCAGTCACCTTAGGCCCTTTTTTTAGTGGCCCTCCCATCAAAGCATTTCTCCACTCCTCGGTAAAGGGTCCATTTTTTTAGGCTCACCTCCCCCCCCCATGTCATGTTAATAAAGGGCGGCTGAGAAGACTTCATGCAGTAGATCCATTTTAACATTCCCATCAACTTAAAACTTTGTACCAACTGCATTACATGATAGAGTAATATATTGGAATTTCAATATCATTTACTATAGGCCACCATTGAAACCAGGGTTTATTTAGGCAATTTAGCAGATTCGTGAAGTGACTTTCGGGAGCTGGAGTCGCTGCATTAAACCGGCAACGTTCAGCCATTGTGCTACAAGAGGCACACTGGCGTGCTGCAAAGCTTATTAAAACATGGAGCAGCTGACTTGTAAGGGGCACTGATCCCTTTTCCCTTAGATCGTCAAATGAAAAGTTGCAATAGCCAACAGAACAGTAGTTGTCCAGTGTGAATGTTTCAAAATTGTACATTTTCTGTAAGATTGGCAAAAAATACATTTTGGTTTGCTGCAGAATCTTAGTAATTAGTGTATGTGCGCCAAGAGATGAGAAAGGTTGGATATCTCTGAATTAAATCAGGAATTCCAGCTTAAAACAAACCATTATTTTTTCCTGATCAATTCTTCTGTACTTAAACCCCTTAGAACTCTCTGCCAAATACCCTCTCCCTCAATGGAGCAATGCAATTTGTTAAAGTCTTGTAAATTTTTATGTGTGTAGGCTATTTCCTATATCCTGATGGAATCAGGCCTTCTATTTCTTCTTTTTTCCCCTCTTTCTCTCAAGTCCTTTTGTATCTGCAATATATATAACTGTCCCCTAAGCTCAAGCTTGCTGTTACAATGCCACCTGGTGTAACCCCCTGTGATATCCTGCCTGGCAGTTTCTCCTGCTTGGAGCCATATAACAGAATTCTGACTTTCATCTACCCTAGTATCAAAATTTCATCCCATGATCAAAAAACCTTTAAACCATATGAAACATTGATAGTATACACAGAATCGTGTGGCCATGACCACGGACTCTTGGATAGCTTCTTTCACAATGGCCCTTGGGTTACTAGTGTCTGTAAACCACAGTGAGAGCTGCATGGGAGAAAACTGTTCACAAAGACAGGCTTGTGCTTGAACCTTGTTGCTTGTTGCTGTGTCTACTGGTGGCTGCCACGTCTCTCTGACCCACACTTTCTTAGCATGGGGATATTTAAAACAAACAGTGAGAATTTCTAAAGTGGTAGCTAGACTCCTTAGATGTGGCTACTGTACAGCAGGAGTGATGGGTCCTGGAGTTGTGCTTTTTCAGCTCCAGTTTCAGTGGTTTTCAATACCAGCCTGTATTTCCTGAAGGCTTATTATACAGTCCGTCATGTCCTTGGCATCAATGTTTCTTTATCATTATTCGGGTCAGAACCCTGGTGTGTTCATGTGTTTCCAGCAGTCCTTGCACAAGAAGGTGTTCATTGGGCCTCTCATGGCAGAAAATAGGTACCCTGGCCTTATTAGGGGTGAGACTCAGAAAGGAGTAGCAGCTACCTCTCTTCTTAACTGCTGCATATATTGCCGCTCTCACCAGCAAAACACAGGATGTTCAGAACCTTAGAGCTGCTGTGGGTTACACCCTTCTCTCCAGTAACTCAATGTGTAATCCAAAGGGGGCCTCTGGGGCAAAAGAGAAAACATCACAACTCTGCACCAACCACCTCCAACCCCAACACCTAACACACTTACCCAGTTGCTGCAGCAGTACAGAACCCACAGCCAGAATGCTCGGGCCTTAGTGAGAGCTTCTGGATATCACTATGCAAGGTTCTGATACTATAGACAAGGGTGCTAACTGCTTTGGCCCAAGGAGAAGTTACAAGCACAAATCTTACTGCCTAGGAGGTGGATAGGGGAGCCCAACATGAGAGATGAATAGACTGTTTCCTCCACCCCCTTTTCCTTTAATGACCCAGAAGTTTCCCACAAGAAATTATTATTTTTTAAAATAAAAAATAAACATAAATATAACCCTGGCTGGTATTACTCAATGGATTGAGCACAGGCTGAGAACCAAAGAGTCGCTGGTTCAATTCCTGGTCAGAGCACATGGCTGGGTTGCGGGCTAGGTCCCTAGTGGGGGCCCCGCCAGAGGTAAATACACATTGATGTTTCTCTCCCTCTCTGTCTCCCTCCCTTCCCTTCTCTAAAAATAAATAATAAAACATCTTCAAAAAAAAGAAATAGCCCTGGCTGGCGTAGCTCAGTGGATTGAGCGAGGGCTGCAAACCAGGCATCGTAGGTTTGATTCCCAGTTAGGGCACGTGCCTAGGTTGCAGGCCATGGCCCCCAGCAACCGCACATTGATGTTTCTCTCTCTGTCTCTCTCTCTCTCCCTTTCCTATCTAAAAATAAATAAATAAAAACTTTTAAAAAAAGAAATAAAGATAAATATAAAGGAAATAAAAATTTAAAATTTAAAATAAATTATTATAAGTGAAAAATTTGATCCAGGTGGAAATCTAAAATTTTAAAAAATAATTTATAGACCATAAATATAAAAGGAGCACTGATTGGCTTCTGTGCCTCTATAAAGAGGTTCTAACTTACATTTAATATGAGCTAAAATGCACCAATTGATAAAGCCCTGTGAATTAATCAGTACTAGGGTTTGAAGTACAGATATAGCTGAGGTAGCCACTGAATTTAAACATGATGCACTTATAAGTTAAGGAGAGTAATTAAATTTGATGCAGAAAAATAAGCATAACTTAATTAGAGTTGTACCTAAATTTTCCATAGCCAGAGTCCTCATTTCCTTCTAAGAGTCCATATTGGTCATAAACTGTCTGGCACAATGAACACTAAATTAAGATTAAGTTACCCTTTGGCAGTTACAAAGTGACTTACCAAAATGAAACTCCATGGACTCTTCTATTAAGTTGATTCAGATGGTTCAATGTAAGTTAAAATAGGGCCTTCATGTTTAAAACTTGTTCTGGAAAGCCTAGTTAATGAACAGTTGATTATCCTCACTGCTTCTCCATGTGACAGTCATTTTTGCCTGTTCACCTCCCCCCCCACAAAAGACCGGTGCCTCATGGTAATTGCTGTGAACTTAATGCTGTGATCCCATCCATTTAGGTTCCTGCAATCAATACCCAATATTATTGAAGGTAGTAGCACCAGTCAGCCAGCCACTGGTAAATATCAATTGGTGCAACTGGTAAAATTTTATTCAGTGCTTATTTCTTTCTTTTAAAATAAATAATTTATTGAGATAATTCACATATCATAAAATAAAATCATTACCATTATTTAATTTTAAAACAATTCATCTCCTCAAAACACACACACACACACACACACTCAAAAACACACACATTAACCCTTCCCACTTTCTGTCAAGCTCCTGGCAACCACTAAATTTACCTTTTGTCCCCATGAATTTGCTCATTCTGGATATTTCTTCATGAAGAAAGAATCATAACACACTGTTGACTTTTGCGCCTGCCTTCTTTCATTTAGCATGTTTTCAATGTTCATTCAGGGAGTAGCACACATCAGTATTTCATTGCTTTTTATGGTCAGATAATATTCATTGTAAGGATATATCACATTTATTTATTTATTCATTCACCAGTTGAGGGACATTTGAGTTGTTTCCAACTTTAGGCTTTATGAATAATGCTCTTAGGACAGTATCTATACAAATTTCTGTGCAGACATATGCTTTCAGTTATCTTGGATGTACAAATACCTGGGAGTAGAATTTCTGGGTCAAATGGTATTTGCTTAATTTTGGGGGGGCTCAGGAAACCGCAACTTTATTCTTAACGTTGTCATCACTACCTCTTATGACCTTCAACAAGTGATATATCTTTCCCTGATCTTTTCTATTTGTTTTTATTAACTAAATTCCATACTTGATTTCAACCTCCTTAAGCTTTCCTCCATTGTACTTTTTTTGTTTAGGATCCCATCCAAGATCCCACATTACATTTAGCCTTCATTTTCCTTTCAGCTACTCTAGACTGTGACTGTTTCTCAGACTTTGTGTGTGTGTGTGTGTGTGTGTGTGTGTGTGTGTATTTGCTTCTTAATTTTTATTGAATTTATTAGGGTGACATTATTTCAATAGCCTCTTAGCTGCAGTTCAACTTCACCTCCAAGGGACACACTAAATCTTTTCCAGAATACCCAGGGGCTACCTTAGTAGCCTTGTTATTGCACATATTTTTTACAGGCAAAATTTATACTATACACAACTTTCTCCAGGAGCACATATGTGACATTAAAGAAAATCTCCCCCAATAAATTCCATTTGACGTACTCATTAAGTATCTTCCTGCCTAACATATTTTAATTCCTGTTGAGTTCTGGAGACAACATATTCCTTGTTTACAAATTTTACTTAATCTCACTGATATCGCTACTAACAAAACAGACCACTGTTTGTGAATGGAGCGATCTCTAACAAAAACTTAAAAATCTACCCATAGTAAAATTAACAGACACTTATCTTAGTGCCTCTGAGGTTCCTTCACTATAGAGACTTTAGCAACCCAAGGCCATGTCTCTTATAGTCTGTGGAACACCTAGGATGACCACCAATTGTTCATGGCTTCACCCTCGAGATTGCCTTTCTTGCCTCAGCGCTAAATATTATTTAAGTGAAAATTAGTGCTACATAGTAGGACCTTCTGAAATTCTCACAGTTCTTAAGCCTGTGTACCATACTGCCTATTATGCTTTGGGCAATAGAAACAGCACCCCACAAATTCAACAAGGTTACCAAGACCTCCTTGATTTGGAATGGGGCCAATCCTGGACCCTCTGGCATATTTTATCTGTAGTAGCAAGGTAGTCTTCCTTGTGCACAGTCTCTGGCAAGATGTTGTATGCTGGGGAAGGTCACCCCTCCTCAATAGCCTTTGGCTTCTTGGAGAACACCATGGGATTATCTGAGTCAGTAGCAATGGGGGTTCATAGACTGTGTGAAAGGAATTGCCACCATCATAAATGATGGAGCTAAGTAAAATTCAGCTGCTTTCAAATAGTTAATAGAGACATCCCAAATAAAGTTCAGCATGACTAGCCAAACTTCAGGGAGGTAGCCATCTCAGCACTGGGGGTTCTGGTCAGCAAATGGCCCCATCTGTACATTTTTAAATGGGTCATTGCCTAAAAGTTGTCCCTTTCAGGTGAAAAAGAAAACTCTGGAAATCTCTTTCCCCACAAAAACTCAAAATATAAATCAAAATCAAACTTCTCCACATGTACAATGGCCACACTGTAAGGCATCACAGGACTCTCCTTCTTCCATTGGAGTTTCAGGCACTGCTAATAGTAAACAAGGCACACATTTACTCTTCTAAATACACACTGTTCGCGTCTTTTAAAGGCATCCAATAGAACTTTCATCTCCCTAATAGGTCCCAGTAGCATGTTTAATTAGAGACATTAAGGTTTCCTCCAATAACCTCTATTTAAATGCCAGTCTGCTAAATAGATTTCTAAATGGTTTTATATTGTGTCAGGCCTTGATCACTATTAATTCAAGAATGGCTATGTTATGAACTACACATTGAACTACATGTAGAGAACCTTAGTTCTCTAAGCCAGAGGAAATGATGTCAAATATGGCAAAACGTTACATTTTTTAACAAAAATAAAAAAATATTTTTTCAAACATGGAATCAGTTATTAACAGCATAGCTCTCTCCCTTCACAAAAAAATCTGTGCAGATGAAACAAAAGAAGATAAAGGGATACCATTTTGTAAACTGTACTGTAAAGTTTAGAAATAAATATATTTGCTTACGGTCTTGTTAAGATATTGTTATCCATCTATCATTCCTCTATTTTCTGTCTCATTCACTTATTTTTTACATTTATTTATTCAAAAAATAAATATTTAGTGATTATCTGCTGTGGGAAAGATTATCTGCTGTAGGAAAGATAATATTTAAGATCTAATGTACAAAAAGATAAAAAGAATAGCCCATATGAGGTTTATTTCTAGCAGCAGTATTCACAGAAAAATAATTAAAATGTATACAATTTAAATGTTGATAAGACCTATGGGGGAAAAAACTTTAAGAAACTATGGAGAAAATGCAAGATTAGCAATGAGTGGTAAATTGGAGGAGGACTATTTTGTGTATATATAAATTATCCCAGGTAGTTTCCTATATGCTGGACCAACAAAGGCAAAGAAGGTAAGCTGTTCATGGTCATGGAGATTATTATTTGGTGAAACTGAAATACAAATAATCAGACTATATTCCAATAAGTATTTATTATGTATGACAGTGTAGAGTAGTATATAGGGTATTAACCAAAAATATGGGAATACCAGTAGACTCTGAAAGTTCCCAGTATATGTGTAAACTATATTCTAGTTAAAAACTTTCAAATACCTGCTAAGCATTTTAATTAAGTGACCTCTAAGTACTTTTCCACCTTTCTGAGGTGCTGTCATTTAAACTGAAAATTCCTCATGGACCCATAGGAAAATATTTCCAAATTCTAGATGAGAATTCTACCTATAAAACTTGAGATTCCTAAAACATCCAAAAAGTCCTTTTATTTGAAAGAAATTTTCCCTATAGATTTTCTTACAAAGTCATGACTGTAAAGACTTTTGGCATCTATAAAGCATAGAGATAGTTTGGTTCTTAATTTTGTAACTTTTCCAGAAGTGCAAACTAAAAATGTCCATTTTCAGTGTATCTAGGAGGCAATGGTTACCTGAGATATTTCAAATAAATTCTACCAAAGTTGGGGTCCCTCATGCAGGCAGGAGTCCTCAAGCCAGGGTAGGGGATAGATAGCAGGGAGACAGGAAGGGATCTAGTCTTGGTGGAGTAAATAGTAACTCCAGGAAGGAGAGAATCCCACCCAGAAAGGAAAGTGCTATTTTCAGAAGGGAGGAAAAATCGGGTTCAAGTATTAGTGAAAGACAATAAAGAAAGCATGAAGTTTACCCAGAGTGACCTACCTATCTCAATTCAGAAAGCTCTAAAATCTCCAATAAAATAAAATTCACAAAAACAAATACAATGTTCCACTTTGGAAATCCAGGGCTGTGTCTCTAATGGTGGTCATCAGGGTATGGTGAGAAGACAACAGAGAAACTCAGTTGCTGCATATGATTTTTTTTTTTTACCCCAGGTTGGGTTCTTTTGTCAGAGGAGCTGTTGCTACACCAAGGCCCATGCTATAAAGAAGCATACTCTACTACAGCAATACATGAGGAATCACTGAATGGTAAAATTTGAAAACTTTTCTACTTCAAACTTTCCTGAGGAACCTCTTGAAATAGTTCAGGAAAATTCAACTTATTTAAATAGGAGTAGCAGGAAAAAGGGTATACCTTCAGTAAAGATAGAGTTACATCATCAGATATTTGGTAAGAAAAGTAAAAAGAACTGTGAGTTCATTTTGTCCCCTATACACCACTTTCAAGACATGGAAAATTTTCTTTCAAAAATACTCCTTGTTAGAAACAAGAGGGAATATTTTCAACCATATTTTTAACAAGAAATAAATTTGCAAGTTAGGTGACTGTTAATGATGAAATTCTTGTCTTTAGGGAAATTCTATAGTAAATTATAACCATGTTAAAATTTCTCAAGTACTTCTCTCCTAATTTAACAGTCGTGTTTACATGTTCTGAAACACTTTCTTGTATCTTCTAGAAATATCTGAAAAGTTTTCTGACTCCAAAAGCAAAGAGAAAATTACTGGCCTGTTGAAACAAGAAACAGAAAGCTGAATTAAATTGCTTTTCAAAGGAGCAATACAAAGTAATTACATAGTAATGGGTTAAGATCTGAAACAAATTTAGCAGGATATAGTAGTTAAATGTTGCCCTCTAAAACCTACAATATTGGGGGATTAAGATAAAAGTAAGCCACTCATTATCTATAATTGGTCACTTTTTGGAAAATAAATGAATGCTTTTTAAGTTATTAATTTGGTTCATGTTTAATTTTGTTTCCCTGTTAAAAGAACCAGTGCCAAAGATTCTCAGAAGAAACAGGTTAACTCTTTCTTCTCTTCATGTAATTTTCTATGATAAACCTTTAAGTACAGTTTCAATGCAGTATTGAACATTTACCTGGAGCTGAGTAAGCACATAATGAAATAGTACATTTGAATTGACTTCTTCAGTTAACTTGGTCATTTTGCTAGTTGATCTTTGTAACTAAATTGACAAATTCATCCTCCAGTGACTTACAGGTTGACACTTCTTACTGTAAAAGAGATAAAAAACTGTCATATTATCACAGTTTTGACTTGCAAAATATAGTCAACTCAAATCTCATGTTTCTGTCAGGAATATGTCTAACTGTCTAGTCTCGCCTCCCAAGGAACCCTCTTGATGGTGGGAATAAGATCTTAGTCCCAATTATTTTTTCAGTGTTTTGTTGGAATTTATTTCACAGTGAATGGTCAGAATTGAATCCTTCTGATATTGCAGTGAGGGGTCAAAAAAGGGTCAAATGTTTCTAGTTATTTTTACCACATTCAAGTTCACTGCCTCATTAATATTTCCCAACTAAACTTCAAATTTACATTTGAAATTATTTCACCTTAATATTATTAGGTTTTTCACAGTCCATTCTTTTTTTCCTATTACAATAGATTGCTGTCCTCAATTCCTGCAACTAATAGTAGGGATTGAAATGGAGCTGGAAACACACAAAATAAAAGGAAACATTTAATGTCATTGTAATACACTGTGTGCTCAAGGAGCGGTGGCTATGAGCACGTATTTCTCTTAAATTCGATTTGCTTCTTTCAAGTCACTCATCTAAATAAACCCGGTTTAAATAATTATCAGAAAGTATCTGAACAGGAGTATTAACTCAGGATTTAGGCAATATAGAACATGTTAAAAGCGAAATTATTATTTAACAGAACAAATTATATTCAGGGTGGGGCAAAGTAGATTTACAGGTGTTGATATGAAAAATAATGCTATTACTATTAAATAACAATACAAGAATAAACTGTTTTGCATACTCACAACTTTAAACTTACTTTTGCTCCACCACACAATTTACTAGTGATAACAAAGACCGGATTTAAAAAAATGTCAAATTAAAATGTTAAATTAAAATGTTATGTATGTGTAGATCTGCTAATGATAAACAATACTCAGACTCTAAGGGATTACTAAAAGTCTTCAGTAAGGATAGACATAAACATTGTCTTACTCAAGATCCTCTCTTTTTATTCTGAGTGGCAGTATTTATTGATCTTTTGAACCCCTTGTGTTCAAATCCCTGTTTGATTTATATGTCTTTTTGTTTTAGCACTTCTTTTCACTGGTATTCAATTACAGTTGTCCCCACATTCTCCCCATTACTCTACACTGCCCTACCCACCCCCATCTCTGACTCTCACAGCTCCATCTCCATTGTCTTTGTCCATTGGTCCTCTGTATATGTTCCTTGATAATCCTTCTCTTTGCCAATTTTCTCCCTCCAGTTTTAGATGAGGTCACATGGTATTTGTCTTTCATTGCCTGGTTTATTTCACTTAGCATAATACTCTGTGGTTGCATCCCTGTTGTTGAGAAGGGTAGGAATTTCAACTTTATTTCTGCTGCATAGTAACTCCATTTTGTAAATGTACCACCGTTTTTGAACCACTCATTTACTGAGGGAAATTCAGCTGTTTACAGCAATTGGCAATTACAAATTGTACTGCTGTGAACATTGGCATAAGTTCTTTTGAAATGGTGTTTAAGGATTCTTAGGGCATAATCCAAGCAGTTGAATTGTGTCAAAAGGCAGTTCCATTTTTAGTTTTCTGAGGAAATTCCACACTGTTTTCTACAGGGGCTGCACCAGTCTGCATCCCCACCAACAGTGCACTAGGGTTCCCTTTTCTCCACGGCCTTGCCAGCATTTGTTTGTTGATTTGTTGTTTATGATGGCTACTCTGACAAGTGTGAAGTGATATCTCATTATGGCTTTAATTTGCATTTTTCTGATGGCTAGTGATGCTGAGCATCCTTTCACATGTCTCTGGGCTCTCTGTATGTCCTCCTTGGAGAAGTGTCTGTTCAGGTCTTCCGCCCATTTTTTAATTGGGTTGTTTGTATTCCTGGAGTGGAATTGTGTGAATTCTTTATATTTTGGAGATCAAAGCTTTGTCCAAGGTATCATTGGCAAATATATTTTCCCATGTGGTTGGTTCCTTTTTCATTTTGTAGATGTTTTCTTTAGCAGTGCAGAAGCTTTTTAATTTGATGAAGTCATATTTGTTTATTCTTTCCTTAATGTCCCTTGCTCAAGGGGTCATATCGGTGAAAATATTTCTCTGTGGAATATCTGAAATTTTCTTGCTTATTTCCTAGGACTTGGTATGGTCTTGTGACTTATTTTTAAGGCTTCTATCCATCTTGAGTTTATTTTTGTGTACGGTGTAAACTGGTGATCTAGTTTCACCTTTGTGCATGTCGCTGTCCACATCTCCCAGCACCATTTCTTGAAGAGGCTATTTTTCCTCCATTTTATGTTCCTGTCCCCTTAGTCAAATTTTAATTGAATGTGGAGACATGGGTTTAGTTCTGGGTTCTCTATTCTGTTCCATTGATCTATGTGTCCATTCTTATGCCAGTACCTGACTATTCTGATTACAGTGGACTTGTAGGACTCGTAATATAGTTTGACATCAGGGATTGTTATCCCCCCTACTTCTTTCTCAAAGTTGGTGAGGCTATTTGGGGTTGTTTATGGTTCATATAAAATTTTGAAATGTTTGTTGTATATCTGTGAAGTATATCCTTGGTATTTTAATAGGGATTACATTGAATCTATAAATTGTTTTGAGTAGTATGGAGATTTTGATGATATTATTTTTTCCAATCCATGAACACAGTATATCGTTCCATTTATTTGTGTTTTCCTTAATTTCTCTCTTCAGTGTTGTGTAGTTTTCTGAGTACAAGTCTTTTATCTCCTTAGTTAGGTTTATTCCTAGGTGCTTTATTTTTCATGTTGCTATAGCAAATGGGATTTTTTTCCTAATTCTTGTTTCTGATAATTCATTGTTGGTGTACAAAAATGCCTTTGATTTCTGAAAATTGACTTTGTATCCTGCTGTTTTGTAAAATTCATTTATTAGGTCAAGCAGTTTTTTGGTGGAGTCTATAGAATTTTTTATGTATACTATCATGTCATTTACAAACAATGACAGTTTTCTTTCCTCCTTTCCAATTTAGATGCCTTTTATTTCTTCTGCTTGTCTGATCATTGTGGCTAGAACTTCCAATACTATGTTGAATAGAATGGTGAAATGGACATCCTTGTCTTGTTCCTGACATTAGTGGGAAAGTTCAAGCCGAAAGTATACTATGAGGTTTGCAATAAAATTGAAAAAAATGTACTAGACCAATGGAAGCCAAATTGCAGAAAAACCATAGCAAGGTCGAGAGCAATGACAGCAGACTGAAGTTTAATAAAGGTGGAACAGGAATAAGAATATTGTGGAAAAGTGAAAAGTGAATCTTGAGATGTTTACAGTAAAGAAGGATACAGTTTCAAGGATGGGGAAGCAAAGAAATAAGAGTAAGGAGTAAAGTCCAGGCTGAGAGATGGGGAAAAAAGAGAAAAAAAGGAGAGGTAAAACAATGAAATAAAATTCCTCACTCCATTGATCAATAGCAGGGGTAAGGCAAACTTGAGTAAGACAACAGAGGAGTATTCTATGGGATTTAAACTACAAACAAATAGGGAACAAGTAGGAGGTCCTTTGAAGAAGTACAGCAATAACCATGGGATTTTACCCTACTGGCCACTGTTTATAAAAGATGGGAAAGAAATAAAACTCTTATTAGAGGGGGAAAAGAATGTGAGCTGACTTAAGGAAGAAAAGTGCTTATGTGAGGTTAGATGGAGGAGAAATAGTGAGAGTAAGGGATAGAAACTTGGCATAGTGTGAGAGAAAATAAAGTTAGCCACAACATTAGTAAAGCCCGGGAAGATGGCAGAATGATTAAGCCCAAGGAAGGGTAGTGTGTGGGATTTGGAATAATAACAGCATGATAATAAATATACAGTCTGGATAAAAATAATAAAAAGTAAAAGACCAAGAATGGTCAGTTATTTGGAATAGGTTTGAAGTGAAAGAAGAAAAATTAAAATGCAATATGAAAGGGAGAATAAAAAAAGACAAAGCAGTCAAAACAAAGAAAAAAACTAAATAAATGATAAGAAGAAAGAGAAATAAAGAAACATGCAAGTTCTGCTGAAGAGCAAAGTGAAATATGCCTCAGCTGTTGGTGTTTGCCTTCTGGCTTCTTTTCTTTTTCTTTTTTTAAATTATTTTGTTAGGGGGCTCATGAGTTGAAAATGTTTAGTTTAAGGTAGAAAGTTATAAGCTAAGCAAGTAATGTACATGTTAAAGCTTTTGTTTCAGAAACTGCAGATAGATATGGCCCAAGCTGGCTCCTGGGAAAACAGCCGACCTCTTGAGCACTGCTAAAGGTCACCGACTGGAGGCATCCAGGCCTTTGTGTTCCAGGGAGAGAAAGAGGGCCACCTGCCCCTGGGAACAGCTAACTGCCCAGGACAGGAATGTTGCAGTTTCTTTCACCTAGTCCTCCGTGAATCTCAAAGCCTTCACCACTCCTTGTTTATTCCCCATTATAAAAAGCCTGGCCTGGAAAGAGAAGAGAAGATGGTCTGTTAGGGTATGAACTCTCCATCTTCTCGGATCGCCGGCCATCTGAATAAAGCACCCGTAAAGGTTCAATTGCTGTCATTGCTTATTGGGTTTGGTAGAGACAGGCAGTCCAAACACTGGTGTATTTCCTGGTTTCAATTTTATTGTTGTTCCAAATAGCTGCAGCAATTTTGAAAAAGAAGAACAAAGCAAGAGGTTTCACAATACCTGATATCAAACTTTATTACAAGGCCACTATAATCAAAACAGCCTGGTACTGGCATAAGAACAGACAGATAGACCAATGGAACAGAACAGACAGCCCAGAAATAGGTCCAAGTCTCTATGGTCACTTAATATTTGACAAAGGAGGAGGAAGCATAAAATGGAGTAAAAATAGCCTCTTCAACAAATGGTGTTGGGAGATCTGGACAGCTACATGCAAAGAAATGAAACTTGATCACCAACTTACACCACACACAAAAATAAATTCAAGGTGGATAAAAGACTTAAATATAAGTTCTGACTTCTTTCTGAATCTTTCTTCATTTTTTTTTCTCAGCTCTAGATCTTACTGTCTTACTCTTGAGGGGATAAAAACCCTTAAGAAACTTACTGCCCAGCGGTTTTTCAGGTCCCCCCAGATCCTGCTGGGGGATGGGACGGAGGGGGGCTGGGCTCCATTTTTTTCCCTTTCCTGTGGTTCCAAAAAGACGAGGACTCAGACTGGGCTACAATAATCACAGATGCCCAGTTTCCAGCCTACGCCCTCTAAGCACTGTGTGGCCTCTTCTCTCTACTCTGAGTATTTGTGCCGGGCTGGCACCGATGAGCTCCCTCACTTTGCACCCCATTGATCAATCTGTAAGGTGCACTGAGTGGGAGCAAAATGTGCCCACACTCCTCCCTCTTTGTTGGCCTGGCAGATGCACACACAAGGTCCCTGCACAGTGCCTCAGTACCCCTTCTGAAGAAAGTCTCTTTGTGTGCTGCTGCGGCTCCGAACCTCCACCCAGCTGTTCACTGAGTCCAGCCCCTATGGCAAGTCCAGAGTTTACCTGGTTCACAGCCACTCATAGCCCACCACCTCTCCCAGCTCCAGGTGTTACCAGGATTTCCAAAATTTTCAGGCAATGTCCCGGCCAATGACTGCCACCCCAGCCTGGGTATTCCACTGGCTGTGTATTCCATGCTGCCTTTCCCCGCCCCCCCCCCCCCCAGCAACTTTATGCATCCAAGTCTCTCCTGGTACATGTCTGGGACTTCACCACCCTGGGAGGGCAGGGAGCCTCTGAGCTGCTATCACTGACCCGGCTCTCCCCCGTGTACCCATGGCAGGTGCGGTCTCCTGTGCCAGGCCAGGGGACCTTCCTGTTGGCATTTGAAACCTCCTTACTGCCTATTTTGAATCATCCTATGCACACGTTGCCTTCCAAACTTTATATTGGCTGAGATTCTGTTGGCTGATCACTTTGTTTTTCAGAAAATCAGCTAAGTATCCCAGGTGGGTGCAGGAGCAGGTGGGCTCAGCTCCCACCTGCATAGCTGCCATCTTTGACTCCTGCATTAATACTTTTAATACCAACCATAAAATGCAAATCTGTCTTCATTTAGTCGAAGTCCACACTCTGAAAACATGTTCAATTGCTCAGATTTTAGGGCCAGTATTTTTTCATTCTAGCCATAATAAATTCCTTGCATTCAATGCAGAATAAAAAGAGAGATGGTCATTTCAATTCAATCTGAAAACTGAAACTGGCCATAGCTGCTAGTTATTGAGAAGTTAGGTGTTCACCTTGCCCGCAAACAGTTGTTCAAATACACCCACAGTGACTAACTGTAGTGGCCTGGATTTGTCTTTTCATGTCTCTCTCAACTTCACTTATCAGAGAGGGCTTTTTTTTTCTTAACATATTTAGAATAAGTAGATATTAGTATGGATATCTGCAAGCTGTTTATATCTTTTTTCTACTGTCAAACTTTTTAATTTCAGGGAATCTACTTGACAAACAATAGTTTGCTGCAGCAATATTTTAATAGATTTATTATAAATATATTATATATATGCTTATTGAGTAATTTCTTCTGAAACATCTATTCTTTTTATAGGCCCATTTTCCTTTTTGCATTTTAATTGAATTTATATTTATTGTGGTGACATTGGTTAATAAAACCATGCAGGTTTCAAGTGTGCATCTCGATAGCATCATCTGCACACTGCATCCTTCGCTCACCACCCAAAGTCAGCTCTTCCTCCATCACCACTGATCTCCCTTTTGCCCCTTTTCTACCTCCCCTACTCTCCTTTCTCTGTGGCAATCACCATACTCTTGTTTATATCTTTTTTTCTTAATCCCTTCACCGTTTTCAACCTCCCTCTTCTCTAGTAACTGCCAGTCTGTTTTGTGTATCTATCAGTCTATTAGTTTATTTTGTTCATTAGATTCCACATGTAAGTTAAATTGTGTAGTATTTCTCTTTTCCTGTCTTATTTCACTTAGCATAATACACTCCAGCTCCATAAATGCTGTTGTAAAAGGTAAGATTTCCTTCTTTTTTTATGGCCCAGTAGTATTCCATCTTGTAGATGTATCACTGCCTTCTAATCCACTCATTTACCAATGGCCACTTGGGCTGCTTTCAAACCCTGGCTACTGTAAATGTTACAGAACAAACCCAGGGTAGAGCCCAGATACTGTTACTGAAATAAGCTCCCTCCCCCAAGGTCTTTCTGTTTCTTCTTGTCCCCTGCCAGGTAGGAACTGAGGCTCTCTATGCCAGAGTGTGGTAAAAAAAAGAAAGGAACTATTTATTTAAAAGTTATGCAAGTTTGGAGAAATGGTGAAATGTCACTTAAAATCCCAAAGTTCCTTTAAAATGCCACACCCACCAGCCACACACACTGTCCTGGCTTCCACCTTTTGCCCAATCAGGCCAGTCAGGAGTACCATATCTCAAGAAAAAAAAAAAATAGAGGTCTGTAATTTGGTTAGGCTCTTGGTTCCTCTCATAATCTGTGTTTAGCTGCACAGGTCTCCCACAGTCCCCAGCACCATCAGCTGTGTCATCACGATCTCCAGTTCCTACTCCAAAACCACATGGCACCTCCTGATGGCCCACCAGTGAGGATTCTTTGATCCCTTTTCTTCCTGCTTTGTCTGACATTGTCTCCTGTTCCTCTCATTCTACATGGCAGCCAGCTGTTAGTTTAAGTCCCAGCCTGGAGCCTCCTCCATAATCCCATTTCTGAATCCTCCCATAATTGGTACACCTGCTAACACTACTGTATTTTCAGCCTTACTTGACTGCCATAGTAAGTCCAAGCAGGCATGGCCCCTTGGTGTGGAGTGAACCACCTTCCAAACTCTCATGAAGCTGCAGTAAGGGGAGCTGCCTCCCAGTTACATCATGGGCTTAAATCCGGCATGCCTTTCTGGCTCCACTCAGGCTGAAAGCTAGCCTGCTTTTATTGATATGCAAAGTAACTCTCAAGGGCTCTGCCCCATGTCTTCCATTCCCCAGAGAGACTTGTGGGGGGACTGGTTGCACCCTGCTACATAAATAGCACTTCAATGAACACAGAGGTGCATTATTCTTTTGAGTTAGCGTTTTAGGTTTCTTTGGATATATTCCCAGAAGTGGAATTTCTGGATCATAAAGCAGTTTCGTTTTTAATTTTTTGAGGAAATTTCATACTGCTTTCCACAATGCCTGTATCAGTCTTCATTTCCATCAACAGTACACAAGGGTCTACTTTTCTTCCTATCCTGGCCAGCACATGATTCTGTATAAAGAAAAGCCTAGAGATTCCACCAAAATTAAACAAACAAACAAACAAACACTACAACTGATAAATGAATTCAGTAAAGTATCAGAATACAAAATTAATATTCAGAAACAAGTGTCATTTTATATACTAATAATTATCAGAAAAAATAATCAAATTTATAATCACAACAAAAATATTAAAGTGTTATGAATAAATTTAACCAAGGAGGTAAAGGACCCACACTCAGAAAATTATAGGCTACTAAAGAATGGAATTGAGGAAGATGCAAATAAGTAAAAGCATATACCATGTTTGTGGATAAAAATTAGCATTTAAATTAAAATGTCCATACTACTAAAAGACATCTATAGATAAAATGTAGTTCTTATTAAAATACCAGTGGTCCCCTGGTTGGTGTTGCTCAGTGGATTGAGCACTGGCCTGTGAACCAAAGGGTTGCCAATTTGATTCCTAATTGGGGCACATGCCTGCGTTTCAGGCCAGGTCCCCAGTGGGGAGCATGTGAGAGGCAATCACACACTGATGTTTCTCTCCCTCTCTTTTTCCTTCCTTTCTCCTCTATAAAATAAAATAAAATAAAATAAAATACCAATGGCATAAATCGTAGAACTAAAACAAATAGTCCAAAAATTTATATGGAATCTAAAAGACCATGAATAGTCTCAACAATCTTGAGAAAGAAGAGCAAAGTTGGAGGTATCACATTACTTGACATCTAATTATACTACAAGGTCATAGTAATCAAAACATTATGGTATTGGCATAAAAACAAGCAATGGACCAATGAAAAAGAACAGAGAGCCCACAAATAAGCCCATGCTTTTATAGTCAATTAACATTTGACAAAAAATACAAGAACATAAATGGCATTGGGAAAATTAGACAGGTATGTGCAAAACAATGAAAGTAGAACACCTCCTTACACTAGTCAAAATAATAAATTCAAAATGTATAATGACTTAAATGTCACTTGTGAAACTACAGTCTGTTCTTTAAAAGACTGTTACTGTAGACAGTCTTTTGGCCCTAGCGTTCTGGCAGCAAAGCAGCATTCAGTGCTCTTCCTGGCTCCAGAAGCTCAGAGTTCCAGTGTTCTAATTGTTTGCCCACATTCTGACATTAAATGTCTACCATATATGGCAAATGTCTAGGATCCGACATACTGTAATTTTGTATACTTGTTGTCTAGAACACCATATTTCAGTTTATATGAAAATCACACAATAACTTAAGCTTTCAATTAACCATATGTATGTGCATATATCTATATACACACACATATATATATATTGTAAACTAGGTAAAAATTCTTTTAAGTTTATATATTTGATTTTCACATTTAACTCTTCTGATGACATACACAGTGCATTGAATTAAAATATTTTCTGTGAATTTATATTTAAACTCATAAACTAAACAGTTCTTTGTTACCTTTAAAAAATTAACAAGTTTATGTTTTGATGCCATCTTTTTTCTTTTTATAAATCCTAAAAAATGTTTTTATTTCAATAATGTAAATGTTTTTCAAATGAAAAATACACTGAATGTGACACAAGAATCAATACTTGTAATGCTTGTATATGTACTAACATGCACATGTATATCAATTTATAAAATTAAATTTCAATAGCATCACATTTAAACTGTGTAGATGGTGGTTTCTGGAATAACTATTTAAATTAAAACCTGTCTTCTAAATATGCAGTGGTATATCATTGTTCCATGAATAGAGTCAAATCACTATTTTTAGTCACTATTAATATTAATGCATTTATTTGTTAAAGGGAAAGGATCATCTAAAACAACTAAGAAGTATTTCAAAGCTGCTAGTGACAGCTAGTGACAACTCAATACTAACATCATGCCCAGAAAATAATTTATTTGACTTATATTTAACTAATAAAAAGCTTTAAAATGCATTTTCCAGAGTGCATTTAAATAAATCAAAATATCATAGCAGTGGAAATTATTAAAGAGTTGAAAATATTGGAAATCAACCTGACAGCATGAACTGACTTGATGATCACTTTTGTCTAAGGGATATTTCAGAGATTCATCATATGTGTGTGCACATACATATACACATATATGTATAGCACATATTGAAAATAATAATAACTAATAAATAATAAAATTATGCACTGTGTTTTGTTTACTCAAAACTGTAAACCTACTTTTCCCTCTGATATGCGTGTGTGTGTGATACATAGAGTGTCCAGCAGAAGTAAGGCCTGCTTGAGTGTGATTGGTAGAGTGATGATATGGGTGTAATAATTTATAGCTTTAATATGAACATTTCACTTAAAATGTTATATGATATAGTTGAGTATGATGTTGTTATATTACAGAATTACTTGTTTAGAATTTGTTCTAAAAAAAGGTTATTTGTGCTGGACCCTGTGTGTGTGTGTGTGTGTGTTTCAAGTAATTTCTTATTATAATATTTCTTTAAATCAAAAATTTAAAACCAGCCTGCATGAGTCTATGAGATCCACATGCAATCATTCAAAGAGATTTTTTATTTCCTGAAATATTATCATAGCCTATTATGTAGCAGTTTACTGATTACCTTAAAATGACAGAAATTCTGCAGCAAAAATTATTTTTGCATGAAAGAGAAAGTGGAAGCATTTTGGGAATGAGAAGAAGATATATATTTAAATATATATATTGGTTACAGATCCATGTGCCCATATTAACATCTGCTCCTGTTTGGGGGACTTTCCTCTTGGCAAGGTAGGCCCACTTCCCTCTGATGATGCTCTACCCATCCCGCAGTGTGTGCAGAGCTGCTTAACGAGCTCATCACTCTGCACCTGTTCAGGCTGTACAGCCCAAATTCAACTCAGAGTGCAGTCAGAGTAATGCATGCACTACAGCAAAAAGAAATCATGTTTTGTCTCCCTAGTTATTAAAGTTCATGAATGTCCCACATAACATGATAATAAATGGAAAAATCATCAGATTTATAATTACAGTCTTTAAATCTTTAGGATAATATATTGCTATTAGAATTTTATAAGTTCAACTTTACAATTAATTAGTCATAAAGTTAAATGCTTCATATTCCATATTCCCTATTTTTTCAAATAAGTCACTTTATGACAGACTACCTAATCCATCTGCTAAGGAGTGCTGGTTACTTTCAGTAGTGATAACTTGTGTAAGTCATTTAACTGTGGATGCCTGGTACGTCTTGTGTTAATCTTTAATACCAGTCCTGCAGGAATTAAGAAAAGAATGTGAGTCAGTATCCCAGAGAAGTTTCCAAGAAACCTCATTTTTAATATGTTTTTCATGGGAAATGACACACAAAAGACTGGGCTCTACGTCTGAGGGAATGAACCTCCACTCATGCACAATAGCTGAATTTCCACAATTCCATGGAACCTCAAAGTCTACCTCTGCAACAGAGCAAGGCTGTCTGCTGAAAGTATTCTTTCCCCATGCCACTATTTTAACTCACAGAGTCTGGGGAAAGTACTCCTTTAATCATTTTCTTAAAAAGATTTTGTTATTGTGTAAATGTGTAAAGATTACGGATAAAGAAAATGAAGTTTGTCCTATCTGAGAAAGAATTAGCTCTTGCAACCCTATTTATACCTCCAGTATTTGAGAAATATACAACGTTTAGGAAATAAGCCAGATATTCACAAAAAAAGTCAAATGAAATAAAAATTTAAAAAGTAAAATGCAAATTATGGGAGGCAAGAAGTTTTACTAGCCATTGCGCAGCACTGAGTCCTTGCACCAAGCACGGGGTCTTTGCATTGGCAATTTCAACCTCTACTTCTGGTTTGTTGAATTCTGTTATTCAATAAGTGAATTATCCCTGGCTGGTGTAGCTCAGTGGATTGAGCATGGGCTTGTGAACCAAAAGGTCACCAGTTCGATTCCCAGTCAGGGTACATGCCTGTGTTGCAGGCCAGGTCTCCAGTAGGGGGTGCACAAGAGGCAACTACACATTGATGACTACACATTGATGTTTTTCTCCCTCTCTTTTCTCTTTCCCTTCTCCTTAAAAATAAATAAAACTCAAAAAAAAGTGAATTAATGAATGCTAGGCAATACATATTCAATGAACATGTAAATAAAATAATGAACATGGCAAAATAATTTTGTCAACATTGCATTAAATTATATTTGAATATGTTTGACAAAAATATTTCATATTTTTTTTTTTTATTTCTATTGGGTCAAAGAGCTAGCTTAATTTATAACTATAAAATTATTTCTGGAGAATTCTCCAAACATTTGGAGCTTTCACTGAAATCTTGTTCACATTACACTGGGTAGCCAATGACAATTTTTTTATAGATATGACACTAGCATTAATGATATCTCTTTGGCCATATACCCAAAATTCTTCAACAGGTTGGTATAGCAAAGAAGTCTGCAGTCTGAATTGTAGTGCTATTTTAGTATCTTGAAACAAAATATCAATGAAGTATTCTGTGGTTTAAAAAGCATTTCAAGTGTATTATTGTATTTTATTTTTCAAAATTACATATGAAGAAGGCAGTGTAGAATTTTATAACCATTTAAATAAAAATCAATAACTGAGGACACCAGGGCTCACAATTACTATACATATAAGTTGTATCACTATTCTCTACTGCAATTAGAACAGTGATCTTCTGATTCTCTCCTCAGTTTCAGACTAATTTGTATTACCGCACAGCGAGAGAAAACAGTTATAACTATGGAGATATGTCAGTGGTTAAAAATGAAAACCAAAGTTTATGTTGCATAAAACCATAAAGATGTTCAATATACCTATTTCATTTTTATGTGCACTAATGACAGTATGTATTTATTCAGCATAATCTTTATTTACAGGTGAATAGGTGAGGATAATCTCCTTCCATATGCCTTCTTTATTTTCTGCAGCATTCCCTTTATGGTCTGCTGCCTTTAAAAACACATGGCTACCCTGGGCACTCTCAGTGTCTACTCTCCTTTCAACTATAAATTGTAATTCTGAAAGTGTTTATGGTCTTAATATTAATACATGTGTCAGTGCATATCATGGTTTCTTACTAGTAACCAAATTCATAAAACCCTATAGGACTATTGCTAACATCAAAAATTTCTCTAAAATATACTTTATTTCATTAATCTGGGAGCATATGTTTGCTTGTTGAATAGCTTGCTTTATTAAAATGTAGTGGATTTTAATTTTGCTGAGGTATTTAAAAGCATAAATTTGCAACAGAAGCTGCCTACAATTAATGATATTTTTAGTGTTTTGTTACAATGGCCTTTTAAAGGATTATTTATCTTAAACCAGCCTAAGTTTTCAATTATTTTGAATACACATCACAAGAATAATATGTTCTTTTATGATGCAACTGAAGCAGATTCCCAATATGAATCCCTTTTGTGTCCAAATCTTGCAAATTTTCTGATGTGCACTTAAGTTCATGTGAGAATTTGTTGAAGGAAGAAGAGAAATTTCTGGTGTATTGGGTTAAATTGAGATTAAGTAGAAAACATGTCATTTGTCATAGACTGTCTCTATGAATGAAGTTCACTCCATCTCTTACAGTTTTAAGAAAAATGTTTCATTTACACAGAAAATTTATAAAACACAAGTTTCTAAGCAACATCATTTATAGGAGGGGCATGTTCACTCTTGTGGATAGAACACTAAATAGGCTGGCATAGAAAAAAGGAAGATCATTAAAGATATGTGGGAAATATGATTGTGATCATTTTTAGTACATCATGGCAGGAGATAGGGCAGGGTTGTTAAATATCATGAGGGGAAAGAAATCAAGTCGTTAAATGAGGTAGTTGAGTTGACTTTTTCTAATATGTGCAAGGAAACCCTTGGAGCTCAAAAAGTAATTGATTAAAGCTTAATCACGAAGTACATGCTACACTAAGCTACTCTGTACAAATTTAAGCACATGGAAACATAAGTTAAACAAGATATGGATAAATACATGTATTCAATTATTTTGTATTATTTTCAAGGGCTGTATTTTCAACTTTATATAGTATTTGAAAACATTGAAACAAATGGATGAAGAAATCAACCTGAGTTCCACATTCCATTTTGCTACCTGTTAGCATGCTCACTTGGGTGAGTTAAGTTTTCCTAATGCTTAGTTTATTCATTTACATTCAAACATAAAACACAATCCAAAAGTTTTCCCCCCAAAAATGATATCTAACTTCAATAATTCAGAGGTGGAACTAAATCAGACACAGTTTGATTCAAAATCTCACAATACAATTAGGGTTCTCCTTCCTTTTAAGTTCTTTGCTCCTTTGAGTTCTGGCTTCAATAAAATGCAAGTACTGTATGTACTACTTACAATAACAAAAATGATGTGTTAATTTTAGTCCTTTAAGCACCATATCAGTTGGTCCTTAGGACATTTTCTACTTTCCTAGAAAGTGATCAAAATTTGCTATGTCTGGACCAGATAAGATCAAATGCCTATCCTAGAAAAATGTGGTGTGGTCAGGTGCCCTCTCTGCAGTAACTGGGCCAGTTAAGACTCTGTCTGCTGACTATTCCCCTGGCTTTACAAGAGCAAGTTTTTACAAGTCACCATGTTTGAGAAGTGTACCCTGTCATCCCATTAATCAATATCCTTGTCAATGCATTACATTAAGTGTGTCTCTATGATCATCATAAAGACAGTATAAAGTCACTTATATTGCTCACATTGCACCCACTCAAGAATGATTTCATTTGTATTTGGGAAAAGATAAAGCAGTTACTTCTCTGTGGGTAGATGTGCAAAATAGCTGTCATATGCCTGGAAATTTCTGTCCATACAAATGTGCTATCTGTTGACAGCTATCAATTCAAGCAATCCATTCTATTAAGTAGATTCAAAAATTAGCAATGTGCCTTTTGAGCGTTAACTCGAAGAATATATGCTTGCGTGACTGACCAGGTTTCTGCTGGTATTTTTCTATAAAATGATCCAGCTAGAGGAATAGTCTCTTTGCCATGCAGATATCTGTATATTCTTACAGATAACAGATGACCTTAATTGTGTTACACTGTAAGTGAACATCACATCTTTCCACAGCCTCAAGGCTGCTTAAACTAAAAGATTAAGAGAGTTTTCCAGTGATAGGAACAACTAGTCTTACATATAGATGTCTCTCCCACTTTCTTCAACTCTTCTTTCAGATATTTAGACTGGACCAGAGCTATTAGTAATAACCAATGGATAGAAATTCTGCCATCTTTCCTTCAGTCTTATGCTGCCTGACGATGTATTTAGATAGATTCACCAGATCTATTTTCTTCAAATTCCACTGAAAAGTTTCCCACATGAATTTACCCCATGACTGCCTTCATACAAGGTATGGTTAGGTAGAATTCTGTCATCAGAGGCACCCCTTTCTTCTGAAAAGTGCCCTAGCCATTAGATTCACGAGTCTGTAAAGCAGTTCTATTCACAGTGTCAATAAAATTAATACAAACATTCAGTTGTTACATATGACTCACACAAATCAGACACAATTCACAGCATTAAATTCTACTAATAATCTGAAAGATACAACCATGAAAGAAGCGAAGGCAAAGATGGAGAGATCTGGCCCATTCTGCCCAGCTCTGTGGTACACTGGTCTTACATTGGACACATTGCATCTGGTCCAGTATGACATATGAGGCCACTAAGTATAACTTCTGGGTCATCTCACCCAACAGGAGGAGTTTGGTTTGTGAAACACTTTTGTTTTATGACCCGATGATTGCAGGGCTTTTGTGACATTTTCCAGAGAGTCATGTCTCATAAATCCATAAGCTGTAGGTGTGTTTACTGTAAGCAATACTAAAGCATGGCCATCCTGCTAGGACTAATCAATACATACTGCTCTCCTCCTAGTAAATATCAAAGTTTATTTACTGGGAGATCAAGATATCAGTATATTTATAAAAATTTAAGACAAAACACCAGCCCTCTTTCTCCAAAACAACTTTGCCCAACAATTTTCTTGGCTGTTTAGAGAAACGTGGACCTTGCCCAGCTACTTAACTTCTTTCCCTAGGACCCATGATGGCTCTATGCTATTCTGTCGCTCTAAAATCTAGACTCAAGAGGTAATAATAACAGAGACTTGATGGAAAATGAGTATTATCTAAGATCTCTAAATACAAAACTGTGTTACACAAATAAGGGAAATAATATATATTTAAGTATATAGAATTTTAAAGTGTTTAACTTGAAATTTTTGTTTATACAAAAATATTTGCCCATATATTTATTTATTTTTTAAATAAATCCAGTTTATTATGGATTCAATTTCATCCTTTTTTTTTTTTTTCAGATGACTGTCTACTGCCCCTAATATTTATTATGACGTCATCTTAGCTCTTGGCTTTTGGCACATTCATTTTTCTAGACCTTGGTTACAAGACATGCCATCAGGAAGCCTGGATATGCCGCAGCCTTTAGCCCACCACCCAACGGTGGACATGGTGCCTACATCCGAGACTGCCTGTTGGAATTTGTAGGACACAGAGGATGTTGGTATCCTCTGTGCAGCCCCCTACATGCCCCACAACTCCTACTGACTATGGCAACATTCTGGGCATCTATACACACAAAAAATGTGAAAACATTTTTTCGCAAAGACATAGGCACTCTTGTGTTAATTGCAGCACTATTGAAGATGGCCAGAACATTAATATAACTAAAGTATCCCTTGAAAGATGATTGGATAGAACAGATGCAGTGCACATATACTATGGAATACTACCCGACCAAAAGGAAAGATAGAATACTGCCAGTTGTGACAACAAGGATGGAACTTGAGAATATTATGTTAGGAGAAATGAGTCAGTTGTAAAAAGGTAAGAACCATTTGATTTTGTTCGTATGTGGACATAAAATTGAAACTCAAAGAGCTACAACAGTGTAGTGGTTGCCAGAGGGAAGGGGGTTGGCGGGGCAGTAGGGGATAGAAGGAGCCAAGTGGACAGTGAAGAAAGATGATTTGACCTTGGGTGATGGATCATAGATCATGGAAGTCTACACTTGAAACCTATATAATCTTATTAACAAATATCATCCCAATAAATTTAATAAAAATTAAATTAAGAGAAAGAGACACCGGAGTTTTCTTCCTGTGTGTCACTGAGCTGGGACCAGGCCTGGAGCAAGTCGCCTTGAGCCAGCCTGTATTGTGTGGGTTCTTGACTTCACACTGGAGAGATTTCATAACACAAGTCCAAGTGATTTTGTGAATAGGTTCATCGAAGCTGGGAATAGAAGGAGCAACAGGAGAATGCCAAAGCAGTCTTGAATGAAATGTTGTAGGAAAGAAGTGACCCAAGGGAGGGGAATTTTGTCTAATTAAGAAATAAAAAAGTGAGCCAAGGCAGGTCTTCTGTCAGCTAACAGGACCCTGTTGGAGACGGTGTCAGGCGGTAGTTAGCCTAGGGCAAGTTGTCACTACCCATTGCTCTCTTGGTTGCAAAGCTTGTGGGGACCATTAATGTTTAGGAGATGCAGGCTGTGGAGGGAAACAAGTGGGGAGGGAAAGGTGCAGCATGATCCAGAGATGAGAGCACACTTCGGCTTGAGGGTTTTAAAGGCTGGAAGTTTAGGAAAGGTCTTAGGGGAGGATCTCGATGGAATATTCATCAGCTTTTCCAGGTGTATCCTTCTCAAGGTTGCTATGTTTCATGATCGGTTGGCACCAGGGAAGGGAGGCTGGCTCAGCTGCCTGATTTTGCTGCTTTACTGGGACTGGAGCTGAAGTACTACCAAGGCCTAAATGCTATCTGTAGGGACAAAAGGTCAAGGGGATCTAAACTGCATGGATAGTGATACAAAATGTCAGCTGTCTATCTGTCTTAGTTTCCCCACTCCAATTGCTAAGGAATTTTCTTAGCTTCTTACTATCATGCCTCACAGGGGTCCCACCAAGAAAATGCCATGTGAGGACACAGAAAGCAGCTGCCTACAAGCCAGGAAGAGAGCTCTCACCAGAAGCTAAATTGGCTGGCACCTTGCCTTAGAACTTCCTACTCTTTAGAGCTTCAGAAACATATACCTGCTGTTTAAGCTATCCAGCCTGTGTGGTATTTTGTAATGGCAGCCTGAGTAAATTAAAGCAATGGGCTTCAGAGCCCCATAGATTGCCTCCTCAGTCTGTGAAACTTCTGATTTGGTATATTATTACAGCAATGGTGAGGAAGAAAAGATCCACTCAGAAATACCCATCACCCAATGAAATTTTTAAAAGCCCTGAATACTGCTGGGAATTGCGACTTGAATTACTAGCTAATATTAACAAGAGCTGTCACTGTTAGTTTCTCAAGTTGCCTGGAAGCCCTGTCTCTGGGAGACCTTGACAGCTGACGGAGATGCTGCTGAGAGGCCGAGCTAGCGAGGGGCTGTGGCAGGAAGCGTTTCTGTCAAGTGTGTCTACATCTGCCGGGGGCATCGCTGTCAAGCACAGCCCTTAGGACAAAGCAGATTGTGTACCTCCACTTTTTAGAAAGAAAGGGACTCGATCATGAAGGCATTAAAAGCCTTTTATATGATAAAAAGCTGAAGAAGTAGAGGGTGTTTAACTTAGAAATTTTAAAATTTTGATGATATGGTAAAGCCATTTAAAATATCTGAATCCATCCATCACTAAGAAGTTATAAACTATGTTCTATGGTTTCTCAAGAGATAAAATTAGAATGTATGAGTGGAAGCTTCAGGAAGACAAATAATGGTGCCTTATAACAGCTTATTTTTTTAAATTTTAGAACTGTCCAAAGGTAGAATTGAACAGCAATGCCTTTTTTAACTTGTTAATTTCAAATGATTTGTGTTTACAGAGCATTTGCCAAACTGTACAGTGTTCCAAATGCCCTCCATCCATATTTTCTATTGTTAACATCTTATAAAACTATATTGTAATGGTCAAAACTAAAATAAGAATAATATTGATAGAATACTATACACTAAACTACACATTTTATTTTGATTTTACAAGATTTTTCCATTAAAGTTTTTTTCTTCGTTCCAAAACCTAATTTACGATCTCACATTACATTTTCAAGAATCAACGACCTTTAATATCTATTAAACCTGCTACTTTGTAACTAAAGGCATGACTTAAAATGTATTACTATATTTGTAAATATAATACTTACACATTAGTTACTGCTGTTTTGTTATGAGGCAAGTCAAAATTCATTTGGATAGATTTGTTTAGAATTTTTATCTAATGGTATATTAGCATGATAATAAAAGCTATTGGCTGAAGAGTTTATACAAGATACTCTTTAATGATACTAAAGTGATGTATCAAGGTATTATTACATGAAATGTTAAAGGGACTTATTTAAGAAAAAGATCAAAACTATGAACATTAAAAAGGCAACAAATTCACAACTGTCAACAACTGAATATAAAAGCAAAGCGAACAAACAGAAAAGTAAGCAAACAACAATAACAGGAACAGAATCATAGGAATGGAGATCATTTAGAGGGTTATCAGCTGGGAGGGGGAAGGGCAGAATAGGGGAAAAGATGCAGGGATTAACAAGCATAATTGGTAGGTACAAAATAGACACAGGATGTTAAGAATAGTATAGGAAATGGAGAAGCCCAATAACTTATATGTATCACCGATGGACATAAACTAAGGGGATGATTGCTGGAGGGATTCAGGGTACCAGGCAGAGGGGACAAAGGAGAAACTGAGACAACTGTAGTAACCTAATCAATAAAATATACTTATAAAAATAAAGTACTGTTGCAGAAAATATTTCAGGAGCCAATATAAACCTATATAAATTGGAGTTTTAGTATTCATTTATCTCAGTAATTATAAAAGTGTTTCACACTTAAGTATCTAGTAAAACTAGCTACATCTCACTCAATCATGGGTGATATGGATAAGTGGGGGAAACAGGTAATGAGGTAGACTTAGCTCATAGACACAGCTTATTGTCCCTTAATTTAATACAAATAAATTATTAATTAATACTACTACTGAAGAAAAATCCTTATGCATATACATTATTTTCAAAACCATTGAAGATCCAAATATGTTCCATTTAAAATTTTTAGAGCTAGAAAATAAAGTGCATGGTGAGGTGTGAGAAATAATATTTTCAAATAAATCTTCTATAACATTTTTTGAGTTACAATATGAGGGAAACCTTTTAACTGTGCAGAGGGAGATATTTGAGTTAAACTTTATATTTTTTCTTATTTGAAGGAGTGGTTTGGGAGAGATCTGGGCTGAATTTTGTGCATATATACATGCCGTATATGTATGGTACAGATTGAAGGAATTATCAGAAAACCTAGGTAATTGTCATTTATCAAAGAAGGACATAGGACTCTCAGGAATAAAAGTCTTCAGAGGAATTGTCTGTGCCAGTGACTTGAGTTATCAGTGGTTCTCCATTTTGGCTGCATGTTGTGGTTGTCCCAGAAATTTTAAAACATTCTGAAGTCATTCATGCAGAAATAAAAGACTCTTCACCAAAACAAACAATGTTTTAGCATCTTCTTACAACACTAGGATGCCAAGTTAGAAATGGTAAATTGTGATTTAAAATGACAGATGTGTGCAATTGATGCATAAAATATTTAGCTATGTATGAAGCAATATAAACAAATCACTGCAACAGAAGATTAAGAGGAATATGATTTCTGATTCTTCTGATACAGATTTAATAGAGTAATATGAAATAGATATTACAATTCGAATTTAATGATGTAATGGGAAATAGTGAGTTGAACACTGTAGACATGTTTGTGTTTTCTTAGATCGGTCATTAGGGGAAAATGAAAGGGTGATGAAAATGATTGCATGCATGGTTTTAGAAATATTTGTAGAAAAAAATGAATAGAAAGATGATGATGCTAAAACTGATACAAAACAACTGTGCCAGTTTTGTAGACAGAAAACAGGTTTACTTGTTTTTATCTCAATATCTATACTTTGTTGGGAACCGCCCTGCCAGGTTTCAGAAGCTGTAACCCCCACCAAGGCTAAGGCTGAGGGAGCGACCTTGGACCGTAAGCCAGCAAGGAGACAAAAGCTTATTTCCCTGGCAGTAGTGCTGCTTCTGCTCTTTTTACTTCATCCATAACTGGCCCCCAATGCTTGGTTGGTTAGTCAATGACAAGTAAGATTCCCCAAGGGGAGAACAACCTAAGACAGGCACCATCACATGGGAGGCCCCCAAGGAAGGACTCTGGGGGCTACAGCAATAGGGGGTGATAGACCCTCACCCCTGGGCTTTCACAAAGCCTGAGTCCTCACTGTCTGCGAGAAATCTCCTAATCTCTTGGCTGCCTTACTTCCCTTGCTCCACCTAAGCCTGAAACAATGACAGAGGGTGGTGCAGCCCTGTGCTGGAAAGGGTAGGTTCCCCAGGCAATCAGGTCTAAGAAAGAATATGTAAAATCCTGTGAAATCTACTTTGTTTAGAATGCTCTCAATTAAATGATAAGGGTCCAAACAAGAAGTAAGCTTGTTCCTCAAGGTTTTACAGCTCTTTAGCTATCTGACCCTGACTCAAAATAGGTCCTAAGAGTTCTTTGTTATCCATTGTTTGATCCTTACTGCCTGGCAATGACTAATGAGCTTTATCTGAATTCTTGTGTAAACGAACCCAATAAAAGCCCATTGAAGAAAAGGCTCTTGGCCCTTCTCCTTTGAGAGATTGGCCACCTTTTCTCCCCAAGCAAATCATGTCTTGGTAGACTTATTCTCATCCAGGGCAGCCTGGGGGGGCCCTGTGGGCAGATCCCCCCCCCCCACAGTACTTGTATAGGCCTCATTAACTGTTTTGTTATTTAGATATGTCTAATATGTTTACAGAAAGGTATAGTTAAACCAAATAATAATTAACCCCATATTACATGTTGAATTCCTCTGCACCAGACTTTGCAACAATTAGTCAGCCATTATGCTTGCTCTATTCCAGCGATTTCAACCTTTTTACATCTCAAGGCATGCATAAACTAATTATTAAAATTCTATGGCACACCAAAAATATATGTTTTGCTGATCTGACAAAGAAATTAGGTCTAATTTTGATTCATTCATCTCAGATCACTATTTTTATGTTGGTCATCATTTTTTTTTATTTAGCAATATTAGGGAAAAGAGGTTATTGTCCCTGATTAAATGGTCAGATGTTTCATGTTTAAAAAATATATGTGAAGCACCTCTTGAGGCACACTGGTTTAAAATCACAGTTCTATTTATTTCATGACCTCACAATTCACACAATTGATATTTCAAACCCCACTTGTAACAATCTGGAGATACTTTACTGCATATATTTGTCAATGTTAGAAACATTCAAACCTATAGAGAATTTCTGTGAGTTTATTTGAACCAAACTGATGACAGTTGCCAGGAAGCAAAATCTCAGTGGATTGAGAAATGCTCTTGAGAATGGCAGGTTAGCCCTTATTTTATACATTACAATAAAAAGAGGAGGCATAAGGAGGTTATAAGAAATTCACTTGTGATAGATTAGGGAGGCAGGAGAAAGCACAGTGAGGAAAACTCTAAGAATGGATAAAAAGTAAAATGATAGCCACTTATGTTTACACAGGTGCAAGATAGTTGATGCTCAACAAATAACATGATAATAACGAGAGGATTTGTGTTCTCCTGGTGTGATGCCTATGCTTTGAGGAGTCTGAAAAAAAGAAATTTGACTTTCCAAAGGTGTGCTATCATAGATGCAAAAAGAACAGACAGGCACAGTTGAGGTAAAGGCTGATTTTTGTTAGGGAAAAATACCCACTTAGGGCATGACTACCCACCGTGATCTGTTTTAGGTAGAAAGATTTAATTTCAGACTATCCCATGTTGTTACTTTATGTCTCTGAGTTTGTAAGGCAGCTACTGAGACCTTCTCTGAGCATGTCAGGTATTGCATGTGCCCCTTTGATTCACTTTAACACCTACCTCTGCAGTCTAGGAATGTAGACTGTGACACGTACATGCTGTATTTAAATACTGGGACATTTACTGTTCCTTATATTCAAAAATTGGTGCTATAGCCCTTCCAATAAGGAAGTTCCCATTCAATAAGGCCTAGAATTACAATTACAAAGAGCAAGAACCTTAGGAAGCAGACAATGACAGGAAACAGTTATTTAAATAACTTGATTAAATAAATATAATTTATTTTAATTTAGCATAAACAGCAGAAAGATAACTCCATTTAAATCACAATTTTAGAAAAGTTTAGTCCTAAAGTTATTGCATGGGTTCTGTATTTCTCTAGCGTACCAGGGGATAACATTTCACTTTTGGCTTGCTGCACAAAACAGGGGAGAAAAGAATGGAGTACAGAAATAAACCCCTTGAGGTCCATCTGTAAATAGGGTCCATGTGTCATATGGTTCCTTAAAATATGTTTTAAAAGTCAAGAAAGAAGATAAATAAGTAGAGGAGAAGGAAGAAGAGGAAGAGAAAGAGGAGAGAAGGAAGAGGAGGGGTTTAGTTTGCAAATATCTAGAAGAAGAACAAAATATGAGTCAGTCAGAAGGAAAGAAAGGACAATGTCAAAAAAAAGAAGTTATTCTGATGTTATTTTGAAGCCTACTAGATCTGTAATTAATGTATTGAGAATTCTTGTCTATCAGGAGGTCTCAATTATGCATTATTTTTAAAAGAATATTTTATTTATTTTTAGAGAGAGAGGAAGAGAAGGAGAGAGGGAGAGAAACATCAATGCGTGGTTGCCTCTCACACTTCCCCACTGGGGACCAGGCCTGCAACCCAGGCATGTGACTTGACTGGAACCAAACCAGTGATCCTTTGGTTCCTAGGTCCATGCTCAATCCACTGAGCTACACCAGCCAGGGTAACTCTACATTTTTTAGAAGGAGTAAGGATAATAAAGTCACTAAGGGAATATTTTTTGAGGATGAGAAAACAAAACATTATTATGTTGACCCTTACTAGATTTATATCCCTGTTGAACTGATTTACATAATCATAAAGCTTCAGTTTTCATCCTCATAGGATGAAAGGACAATAGTAATTTTTATTTTATCAACTAATTCAGGACATTAAATTAGATCATTCATATAAACAGCTTTTAAATGATTTATGTCATTTGTTGCTGCTTCTGTCATTTCACTCCCTTCAAATGTGAGTATTTGTAAAACACAGATCCTATGTGTACTTCTCGGGAGCCAGTCTCTAAACACAGGCAAAGAGGTTCAAGTATATTTTATGAAAGGGAAATGACTTTCCGAAAGCCACTTTGACTGCATGCATTTACAAATTTTCATCATTGGTTCTGCTTCTTGATGCAAGTGATTCCTGGAGCATTGCCAAGTTAGTGACAATTATATGTGACATACCTCCTCAGGGTAACCTATCCAATACTGGTAGGGTCAAGAGAAGAGTCTGTTCTTTGACCTGAAAGCAATGTGCAGGCTGGCACGATGAGATGGGGCTTTATGAGAGCATACATTTTGAATGCACCGTGGGATGGACCAAAGTGGACCACGTGTGAATGCCCTCTCTGGCATTGCTCCTGGCAGATGCAGAGACAAGCTTTTTTCTTGAGAACAGATTGATTGGTGACAGGAAGGGTGGTTCTATAATTTCCCCAAAGTCCAGCAAAAACTAAATTTTGGATTAATATGGAAATATAATCCTGATTTTATGATAGCTTATTAAGGAAGGACTAGAATTTATGATAGTTTGGATAAATATGGATATATTAAATCATTCAATTTATGGTGACTCTTTACCTTTACCTGTCTCTGTTGTTATGCTGTTTGTGAAACTTGTACTCTGTTACTTCTCATTCCCATGGTCACTTCATTTTTAAACCTAATCTAGAGGCTATATTGTGCTTATTGATTCTATGTAACATACAGAGTTAAAGAGACAGTGAGAAGAAATTTCAGTGTTAGCATTATTTTTAATAAGATCACATTATTTTGAATGAAGGTTTATCAGAAAGCCTTTTCACAGTTAGAAAATATAGACTTTTTTCTGCATTGTCTTTATTGTGTTAGGGAAGAGAAGGGAAGGTAGTTTTTGTTTTTTTGTTTTTTTCCATTGGTATTGCTATGGACTTAATATGTATGGGCCCTCAAATTTACATGTTGAAACCTTAATTCCTAATGTGGCACCATTAGGAGACGGACCTTTGGGAAACAGGTTTGGATGAAGGCATGAGGGTAGAGCTCCTAGAATGGAACTGAAACCCTTATGAGAAAATATATGAAAAATATTTCTGTGGTTCAAGTGCACACTAAGACTACTGTCATACACAAGTCAAGAAGGGAGATCTCCCCAGGAAGCAAACTGGTTAGCACCTTGACCTTGAACTCCCTGGCCTTCAGAACTGTGAGAAATAAATGTCTGGTGTTTAAGCCACCCAGTTTATTGTGTTCTGTTACAGCAGCCCGTGCTGCTTAAGATAGGTATATAACAATTCTAAGCCTTTTCTCCTTCTTCCTTTTTTTAAACAGCCACAGATTATAGGCACTTCCTCTACTGACACATTAAAATATTTAAGTTTTCAACAATGCAAACTCGGTTTCTTTCCTGTCTCCTCAACTTTTTTCATAAATAAGCCAAAGAAGGACCAAAGTCAAACCATGAAATGCCTATGGGTTATGTAAGTCAACTCCTTTAAAATATCAATAACTACATCAAACAAAATATATCTGGGAGGTGACATCAGCCCATGGACCACTATGACTTTTTGAGCTAAACTATCATTTGAAGTCATGCTATTATAATTTTTTAATCCTTTACACATCAAATTCAACCTTCAAAATTTAAGCATATCTAGCTTTGAAATTAAAATATATATGTTGAGAAATGCACACATGTGCATATATACATATTTGTGTATATACATACATAAATGTTCAGTGGTTTAGCAAGTAATAAAGAATATCACAAATCAGCACCACTCCAGTTTGAAGTAACTGTACCAAGATATTTAAAATATATTTTAACCAATATTTCTGACCTAGAGAAATAAGCAACTGCAGTGATTATGAAATTTGAAAAAATAAGTAATCACTAAGACTATAAAGAAGTAATTTTTTGAACTAGACAAAACAATAATAAACAAATAGAGAAATACTGTCTTATAGTGTGATCCTTCAAGAGTTATCAAAGTGACTTTAACTAAATAATATAGCAAAAACTACTTTAAAAAGCTAAATAATTTCCTTCAAATGTATTAACCTGAAATGATTATGAAAAGTTTTTATTTCTATAATAATGTAAAGAGCACTTTTCCAATGCAAGAAAAAGATTTTATATTCAGTTTAGTATAGGCATAAAGATACACTCCAGGCTACTGAGGAACATCTACTTAATTTTATTGATTTTTTCCCTTCAGTTTAAATTTTTTAGTCTCCATGGTCTTTTATCATTTTTATTCAAAGGTGAATAAGAGGTCAAAATTTAATTCTGTTCTATCTTTTAGATTATTATTTATAATCATACCTTGGAATAATGAATATCATTAACTACCCATTTAAAATTTCAACCCTACAAGCAGACTTTAGAGTTCTCTCTAGAAGAAATTAAATTTCCCATTTATTTTATATAGGTTATATATTTTTAAACAGATAGAAATGTTTCTGAGGGAAAAAACAGTGACAGTGTTTACTATTACTAAGCTATGAGTGGATTTTAGAAAGGATTTTTTATATTACTTAATAATTACATAATTGTTATATTCTAGAATTATGAATATAACTCTTTCCATGAATACATGCTTCCACACTCCATACAAGGTTTTATGCATTTTGAAAACATAAAATAAAAATAACATGTATAGATGAATAAAAGACATATAACAGAGCCCATGACTTAGTTTTTTTTTAAATATATTTTATTGATTATGGTATTAGAGTTGTCCCATTTTCCCCCTTCACTCCCCTTCACCCTGCACACCCCCTCCCACCCACATTCCTCCCCTTTAGTTCATGTCCATGTGTCATAAGTTCTTTAGCTTCTACATTTCCCATACTATTCTTGCCCTCCCCCTGTCTATTTTCAACCTATCGTCTATGCTACTTATTCTCTATATCTTTTCCCCCTCTCTCCTCCTCCCACTTCCCTGTTGTTAACTCTCCATGTGATCTCCATTTCTGTGGTTCTGTTCCTGTTCTATTTGTTTGCTTAGTTTGCTTTTGTTTTAGGTGTGGTTGTTACTAACTGTGAGTTGATGTCTTTTTTTACTGTTCATATTTTTTATCTTATTTTTCTTAGAGAAGTCCCTTTAACATTTCATATAATAAGGGCTTGGTGATGAAGAACTCCTTTAACTTGGCCTTATCTGAGAAGCACTTTACCTGCCCTTCCATTCTAAATGAAAGCTTCGCTGGATAGAGCAATCTGGGATGTAGGTCCTTGCCTTTCATGACTTGGAATACTTCTTTCCAGCCCCTTCTTGCCTGAAAGGTCTCTTTTGAGAAATCAGCTGACAGACTCATGGGAACTGCTTTGTAGGGAACTGTCTCCTTTTCTTTTGCTGCTTCTAGGATTCTCTCCTTCATTTTTACCTTGGCTAATGTAATTATGATGTGCTTTGGCATGTTCCTCCTTGGGTTCAACCTCTTTGGGACTCTCTGAGCTTCCTGGACTTCCTGGAAGTCTATTTCCCTTGCCAAATTGGGGAACTTCTCCTTTATTACTTGTTCGATAACTTTTCCACTTGTTGTTTTTCCTCTTCCCCTTCTGGTACCCCTATAATTTGGATGCTGGAACGTTTAAAGATGTCCTGGAGGTTCCTAAGCCTCTCCTCATTTTTTTGAATTCCTGTTTCTTCATTCTTTTCTGTTTGGTTGTTCCTTTCCTCCTTCTGGTCCCTTCCATTGATTTGAAACCCAGTTTTGTTTCCATCACTATTGGTTCCCTGTGCATTTTCCTTCATTTCTCTTATCACAGCCTGCATTTGTTTATCTAATTTATGACCAAAGTCAACCAATTCTGTGAGCATCCTGATCATCAGTGCTTTGAACTGTGCATCTGATAGGTTGGCTATCTCTTAGTCACTTAAAAAAAACTGGCTCTGGGGGCTTTTAACTCTGTTTGATCCATATTTTTAATTTAATTTTATTTTTTCCTTTGGTCTGGTTGTGCCTGTTACGTATGAGGGGTGGAGCCTTAGGTGTTCACCAGGGCAGGGCACCCCAGTTGCTGGGTTGTGATGTTGTATATGGGGTCAGGGTTGAGAGGGAACAATGGCGCCCGCCCACTTCACTCTCTCTACGACTTCAGTCCCCTTTGCCACTTCCCACAAGCAAATTGGGCCCCTCTGGTGCTGGCTCCTGGGATGGTGGGCTTGTGTGCTTTCTTAGACTCTGTGGGTCTCCCCAAGGAGCCTCCTGTGAGGCTGAGAGAATCTCCTGGCCTCAACTCCCACAGGTGTTTTCAGTCGGTGTCTTTAGGCTTTGTTTCCCAGTGCTGGGTCCCTGGGTTGCGCAGTCTCTGTCACTGCCCATTTTCACTTAGCTTTCACGTGAATGTGCGTCTGCGGACAGCCAGCTGCCTAGTGCGCCTCACTAGGTCTGCTCATTGCCTCCTGCGCCCAGGGTCTGCCACCGGTCCGTCAGCTGCCCCTGCGCTTCTGGGGTCTGCCAACTGCCATCTGTGCTCTGCGTTCCCGAGTCTGCCAGCCACCGATTTTTCCTGCCGGGACCCCTCGACCCCTCTCTGTAGGCCTCTGATTCTGCCCCTCCTTACCGGACTGGATGTATGGTATTCAGACTTCCATTCGGTTCATTTCTCTCTGTTCTGGTTGGTTTTTGTTTGTAAATTTTTGTTGTCCTTAGTTTTGGTTGTGCAAGGAGGCACAGTGAGACTACCTATGCCTCCATTTTGGCAGTAAGTCTAGGTTTGTTTTTTTTTTTTTTTTTTTTGCTTAATTTATTGGCATGACATTGGTTAATAAAATTATATAGCTTTCAGGTGCATAACTATATAATATGTCATCTGGATATTGTATCATGTGTACACCATTGCAAATCAAGTCTCCTTCCATCACCATTTATACCTCCTTCACCTCTTCTACCTCTCCCTACTCCTGTTTCCCTCTGGTGATCACTATACTGTTATCTGTGTCTTTGAGGGGTTTTTTGTTGTTGTTGTTGTTTTTGTCTTTGCTTAATCCTTTCACCTTTTCACCCAGCACTCAGCTATCCTTGGGTTGTAATTATTCCTTCCCTGACTACTTGAATATGTTTCATGGAGAACTGAATTTAAGGATTGGCAATATGGTGGCAGGATATTGCCAGCCAAAGTTGCCCACAATGAAGAGGGTGCATAGTTTGGGGCAACCCCGGAGAGGAGATTCAGGAGATTTTCAATCTGATAGTAATGCAGCCTTATGCAGCAGCTGGTGCATCAGGCTAGACCAGAGAATTGGCTCCTGGTGGGCCACCCTGAAGAGATATTTTAAGAAATAATGGTAAGATCTGATCAATTATTATATAGGAGAGAGAGAGAAATAATAATCAATAAATATTTTATGTAACTCCCCTGATTTCCCTAAGCCCTCCTTGATAAAATCTTGCATTAAAGGAGAAAGCACTGAGGTAGAGGACAGTATAGTGGGGGTGAATAATTGGTGATGGAGGAAAACTTGACTTGGAGTAGTGAACACACAATATGATACACAGATGTTGCATTATAGAATTGCACACCTGAATCCTATATAATTAACGTTACCCCAATCAATTCAATAAAATAAAATGAAAAGAAAAAAGATTGGCAATAATAGGCATTCTAACATGCACACAAAATGTATACCAAATATGTTTCACATTAGTTATTCACAGGTTTCAGCCTGGGAATGCATTTAAACACACATTCTACACATATGTCTCTCTATCCCATTCTTTCATGAACAATCACTCTTATTTGCCAATGGCTGTCAGCATGCATAGAGTCTACAATTCCAGGGCAGGGCTAAGCTTTTCATACTGCTTGTAGTGTAGCCACATGTTCAGGTAATTCCAACATAGTTATTTTTAAATATACAAATGTTTCCAAAAATCCCTGGTGAGCTATTTTACTCAGACCTAACCTCCAGTTTATGAGTAGAAATACTTCTTATGTCATCAATGCCATAATACCACATGACATACTCTTGTGATAGTGACTGGGTATCATCCACACTCAGTCACACCATGAGCATAAAACGTATACTCAAGGATAAGGAAAGATTAACTAAAAAAGTCTTATTTGAGTAAAGATTCATTCAAAGCACAAGATGGGTCAATGGATTTTAATCATTGATCAGATTCCACGTTAAATTTGCTGTAGTATCAAAGAATTTCCTCAATTATCTGAAAAGACTTTGAAAAAATATTTCTGTTTTTCAACCATATATCTCTGCATAATAGACATGTTGTAATGCCATTCAACCATAATAACATGGTAAAACATAGTAAATCTACAAGAAGATGTGGGAATCAACATGACTTCAGTTAAAGGAAATAGTAATGTGAACATGCTACTCAAATTTTTACATTGAAGATATATTTTAAATGAAAATGACATTTGTGTTAACATATACTAAGATTATTATAGTTATTTTAAAATTAATTATTAAATACATATAAATATATCAGTTTTAATTTCAAATATGGTAAATGTTATTGGACATATATCATATCATCAAAAGGTGTTTGGGATTCTCAGTACTTTTTTAAGATAGTAAAAGACTTGAGATGAAAAACTCAATTTATATTTTTGTTCAAGTAAATATATATCAGTTGTTATGAGGCAAAACAATAAAAATAATATATTTTTAAAGATTTGTTATATAGGTTTGAAGTGATATCACCTTTAATATACCCTCCTGATAATAGAAATTGTATTTTATGTTTAAGTGCAGTAATTTATTATATAATATTTATAAAATGGATATATACATATAAATATATACACAGACATAAACATGTCATATACATATCTACATATATAATTTTCCTTCCATCTGTGTTTGTATGTATATGCTAATTCTGCACACAAAACATATTTATATATATATCTATATAATATATCTTTTACACATATATGATTCTATTTCTATTTATTTAAATCTTAGTTGACTATTGGTTATATTTGTCCTTTTCACTTCTGATTACATTTTATAAATTTAAAGAAAATGGTGAATTATATAAGATAATAAACCTAAAGCTACTCATTTATTTATATAGATATTTGAATATAGACAAATAAATATTTTTCAGGTACTTAATATTTTCTTCCTGATGAATTTGTAAATCATACCTATGCTTTTAAGCAAATACCCCTCCTTTATTTTTCCAACATAAACCATAATGACACTACACATACTCCTTTTTCATTAAAAATTATTATTTTATTTGATAAACTGCAAAACTTCTTCAAACAATCTCTGCCTTTTTCATCTTTAGATGACCTAAGTTATGGTTCATTGTGATTTTCCGTCAAACAGAGAACATGTTTGGTCAATTCTTAAATAATTACATTTGAAAAAGTTTGTATGTAATGTCCATGTCAGATACAAATAACAAAATTCTGAAAATAAGTGGAGTCGGGACTGCTCAGAAACCATTCACTTGGTTTGATGACATGCTCTGCCTCGTGCCATCTTGAAAGTCATGCTGATTTTATCGATCTGGTTTGCTATTTTTTCCCATTGACTTTTCTGTTAAAGGCAGGTCTCCTGAAGAAGGAACGGTCTTCACTGACAGCTTTCACTCTGTGGTACCCATGGAGATTCTCAGTTCTCTGTGGTGTTTTCACGGTTTAGGTTGCTAATGAGCTGTCTTCTTTAGTCTGATTGTCAGTTCATAAAACTATGCTGATTCAGCAAAGCCTTCCCTAACCTTCTTATGTGAGCACTTGTAAAGAATGGTTATCAGTTTTCTGGAGTTCCTTTGTTACTACTACCTAAAAGCCTTGGGATAATGCCCTTGGCCTGCTGGACTAAAAGGTTTCCTTAGACAAACTAAAAAAATGAGAAATCTGTCATGGCCTTCTGAATATCTTGTTGCCTTTTTGTATATGAGTATATAAAATAATTTATTCAAAACTACACTGCAGTTTTCTAAATGTTTGTGGTAAAGAAAGACTAATTTACTAGATGTATTCATATGACACTCGAGGTAGGGGTAGCTAGCTAATGTCTCACATAGAATATAGCCTTACAAAAATGAAGTGTTATAAAAACAATTTATATATATGAGATTCATTTTTGTATTTATTTATTAGAAATATTATTCATATCCAAAATATGCAAACTTGTTTAAACTGGCTTAAACAATGAAGGGAGTTTATGAATCAAAAACCATCAAGTCTGTGAAGGAGAGACTCCACCGCATTTTCATTCTGGTTTTCTTGACTCGACTCGCCTTTTCCTGTGTGTTGGATTCCTTAAAAACAGCTGGTCCGGCCCTTAGAATTGCCTTTCATATTTGATTGCACATCATAATTTACATGCTGATCATCAGGCTGCTCATCATTATGCTGCTCATTCCAAACACACACACAAAAAGCGTGACTTTTGGATTGGCCTAAGCTGTCAGGTATATGAATTTCATTTGTCTGCAACTGCACTGTGTTGGATCTGAAGTCAGAAGCGTCAGAGAGAGGATGGTGGAAAAGAAAAAACAAATATTCAGCTTTGGCCTGCCTGAGCTGCTGAGACAGTCAGTGGGAAGGAAGATGGGTCCTTCCGAGCTTTTTCACACCGTCTCCCCTTCACCCTGCCCCTTATTCTCCCGGGTTCTTTATGGAAACCTGCCTGGGCGGGAGGGACAAGAATGTTTTACGTGACTATACCTTCTGAGTGGCATGCGTCTAAATGTAGGCTCTTTGTCTCATTAGGTTTTTGTGGATAGCATATTTTTAAACATGGGGATAATAACTACACATATATCTTAAACAAATATGATATGTTATTTTTATGTATCAACTTGATGGGGACAAAGAACACTCTGATACCTAATTAAACATTATTTCTGTCTATGAGAGTGTTTTAAGAAAAGATTAGCTTTTGAGTTGGTGGAATTTCCCAGTGTGGGTGGGCATTATCTTATTTTTTTTTAAAGATTTTATTTATTTATTTTTAGGGAGGGAAGGGAGGGAGAGAGAGAGAGAGAGAGAGAGAAGAAACATCAATGTGCGGTTGCTGGGGGTTATGGCCTACAACCCAGGAATGTACCCTGGCTGGGAATCGAACCTGGGACACTGGCATTATCTTATCTTTTGAGGCCCTAAATAGAACAAAAAGGAAGAAAAGGTCAAATTCACTCTTTGCATGACTGATTGAGCTGAGACATTGATCTATTCCTATCTTTTGTGCTCCTGGGTCTCAGGCCTTCAGACTCTCACGACATCTCAACCACTGGCTTTGGCTTTCATCCCTTTGAACTACACCACCACGTCTTTTGGATCTCTTCCTTCCTAGCTTGAAGATGACAGATGGCACATTAGGGGACTCTCAGGTGTTATAATCACGTGAGCCAATAAACTATATACATATGTGTATATATATAAATTTTATTTTTACCACTAAATATAATGTTTTCCTGATTCTAACCCATAATGAATATCACCTCTCTGTGTGTTCATATATATGTTGAAATATATATACTCATATATTTCAGTATATATATCAGTATATATATATTAGAATATATGTAAGAATATATATATTCTTATATAGAGAGAAGAATATATATATATATAGAGAGAGAGAAGAATATATATATATATTCTCCTTTTGGTTCTGTTTTTCAAGAGACACCTGACTGATACAAGATAAAAACTTAAGTAAGTTTTCAACAAGGTACTTAAGTTTTCAGTCTTCGAGGGCCTAGGTTTATTTTGTTGCTGTGTTTGTTTGTTTCTGGTGACCCAGATTCAAAGTATTTTACTTTCTTCTGTGTTTGACCGTCTTTTAATATTTGTCTTATGAGCTTAACAGAGGACACTTCAGTGTAGAGAACCTGCTTCTGCTTTTGACTGCAACAAGGAATACCGTCAAGTTGGCTTCAATGGGTATAGCTGGGGAGGGAGGAAGGGGGGGAGGAGAATCAGAGTTGTAGGAGGAAGGATCTCACTTTGCTACTTGCTAGAACTTTTGTATTTTAAGATGCTGCTGCTCTTAACATTCTACTAATGTTTGTCCTTAGGGAGACCCATATTTCCCTCTCCCTGAAGTTCTCCGCTTGCTCTTCAGTGCTCTTTGTTTTAACAATAGCATTTAGTGTTAGGTGAAGAGGCAATTCTTGGGTACTTCTCTTCAGTTTGGGTGAGAATCACCCCTTCAGAGTGTGTCTTTTGCAAGATTTGCTTATTCTCAGAGTGAGATTCTCTTAGAATACTTAATACCTAATTAAAAGTAGCTCTCCATGTGACAGTCACATATGTTACCATTTCCCACAGTTATCTGAACTTACTGTAATTTTTGCATAAAGGAACGCTTGTATTATACTGCTAGTGATATGTAACTCTGTTAGAAGGGTTTGCTATGAAAGACTTATAGTCATTTACAGATTATATCAGTAATCCATAAATATTGCAGAGCACATATAGGGGTTGCCAAATGCAATTTAAAATGCAAAAAAAAAGATGTTAAGAGTATGACCAATACTTTTGTAATAAAATGTAAATCTAAATTTGACTCAAAAATAATTTTGTGCCTTGTTAGATCTTCATGAGGAAGAGAACTACTTTCTTTTGTTTTTTAATTTTTTATTGCAGTATAGTTTCCCCTCACTAGACCAGTAGAGTTTCTTGACCCTATAGGGACTCTTACTGATAAGTATCATTTTGATGAGCTATTCAAGTCTGCAAAGGATGTTCTCAACCAGATATTTCTCCACATTTTCCATATGCTGAAAACTTCAGAGGAATTATTGTATATTTCTGTGTAGTTTACTTTCATTTTTGCTTATTTTAGTTAATATTTCTGTCCTACTTGTATCATGAAAATTAGAGGTGTTATTTTTTAATTGCCCCTCATTATTAATTGTTTTTTTTAGTTGTTTTGATAGTACAAAATAGATGAAACAATTCACATATGGGGAAATCTACTCTTTTTGGAGATATATCATCTGCAGAATACATTAAGCATTGTATCAAACCACTAGTCTTGTATTAAATAATGATGTATATTGTTTAATCATGTTTCATGTCATTTTGTGATAATGATTTGCTATTGAATTGTCTCTCACGTGTTAGTTGTTGTAAATTGAATTTCTATATACCTGGTACAAGTTAGAATGTTTACCATGCCCAGAACACTTTTTTTCTACAAATAAGTATAGAGGTAGTTTGTTTTCCTGCTTATCTCTATTTATACCTCCATCATAGAGCCACCTTAATGATAGTTAGCCTTTCCCCTCTTGACTAAACTAATCCAAGTTCATATGGTCCAAGAAAGAAGTTATCACAACTCAGAGGGGGATTTATTTATTTTCTAGGGTATATGCATACACATGTCTATTAAGAGATTATGAGACTTATGACATTTTTATAAACATAAAATATCACAGAACAAATATTGGGGTTGACAACATATAGGATGTGAATCTCTTTGGGGGAAGGAGAGGCTATCAATTGAAAATAATTCAGTATTAGTGAATTTAATCTTAGAACATTATTAAAATTCAAATATGGTTGGTAATACATCATTTATCTCAGTATTAGTTGAATAATAAAGTAGTATACCCTGGATTAAAGAGGATTCAACATACGTACTTGATAATTCAGAATTATCAAAGATTTTACCTGTTTTGTTAGAAAAAGAAGAGAAATATCATACCAGGTTAACCAACATAATTGTGTCCTTGATATGATAAATTATAAAAAAATATCTAAACAATGTGGTGGGTGGTGACAAAATTTTATGTAGGTTTTACTACTAATGAAAATCAAAGGTATTTATTATAGGAAATATTCTATGAGTTTAGAAATTAGGCTGAGATAATCAGGAGAATGTTTCTACTCAGAACATTAGATTATGAAGCAAATTGCATCAAAGGAAGCACTAAAATGGGAATATAGAATTGAAAATTATCAAATTCAAATATCTTGATTCATTTTTTGGTAAAATTAAAAGAAACTGGAAGTCAGAAATCTTGTTTCATTTGATGGCAAAATTTGGAAGTAAAATTGTTTACACAATACTCTGAACATAAGTATCAGACTACTATTATGCTTGGTTGTAAAAAAAAAGGGAAAATGTAAAAGGATGGTTATGTAAGGGTAATTGCAAGTTAGATTAATTTCTTGAGTTAAAATAAATATGTTCTTGAATTGTGTTCAATGAATTGCATTTATGTTGTTTATTTTGGATGGCTGGGGCAGTTATTATGTAGTATTCTGCAATTAGGTATAAAAATTTTGTGGAAACCCCCATGGAAAACAATCATTACCTACAAGGTAAAATTAGTGTTTATTTTCAAATTTTCTGTAGTGAACAGTGTTTGCAAGGGTGTTTGTTAGAGGAAATACAGTTGTATCAAACATCAGACATCTCTGCCTTTGATGGATAACCTACTAAGTATAAATTGCAATGACTAATTCACTATGATAAAAATTACACATCTTTTCCTAGACAGAAAATATTTAAACATGGGCTTAAATTTCTCTTTAAAATCAGTAGATAATAAACAGACACTCGCTAGATATCTGCCCTCAATTTAAAGTTTTTTTTTTAACCTAAATATACAGCATTATATTAAGAACTGTCAATAAATGGTGTTGGGAAATCTGGACAGCTTCCTACAAAAAATGAAACTAGCCACCAACTTACACCATACACAAAAATAAATTCAAAGTGGATAAAAGACTTAAATATAAGCTCTTCTGGAGAATATAGGCAGGAAAATCTCAGATATACCATGTAGCAATTCTTTTGCTGATACATCTGCTATGGTAAGGGATGTAAAGGAAATAATAAACAAATGGGACTACATCAAATTAAAAAGCTTCCACTCAGTTAAAGAAAACATCAACAAAAATTAAAAAGGAACCGACTATATGAGAAAACATAACTGTCAATGATACCTTGAACAAGGGTTTGATCTCCAAAATATAGAAGAACTCACATGACTCCACACCAAGAAGACAAGCAATCCAAATTAAAAAAATGGGTAAAGGACCTAGACATATACTTCTCTAAGGAGGACACAGAGAGGGCCCATAGACACATGAAAAAAAATGCTTAGCATCACTAGCCATCAGACAGATGCAAATTAAAACCACATTGAGATACCATTTCACACCCATCAGAATGGCCATCATTGATAAATCAACAAACTACAAGTGCAGGTGAGGTTGTGGAGAAAAGGGAACCTTAGTGCACTGTTGGTGGGAAGGCAGACTGGTGCAGCCACTGTGGAAAACAGTATGGGATTTCCTCAAAAAACTAAAGATGGAGCTGCCTGTTTATTCAGTGATCCCACTGCTGTGATTATACCCTAATACTGAAACACCAATTCAAAAGAACCTATTCACCACAGTGTTCATAGCAGCATTATTTACAATAGGCAAGTGCTAGAAACAGCCTAAGTGCCCATCAGTAAATGAGTGGATAAGAAAAGTATGGTGCATTTACACAGTGGAATACTATGCAGCAGAAAGAAAGAAGGAACTCCTACCTTCACCACGGCATGCTTGCAACTGGAGAGCATTAAGCTAAGTGAAATAAGCCAGGTAGTGAAAGGTAAAGACCATATAATCTCACCATTAAGTGGAACCTAATCAACAAAACAAATAAATGAGCAAAATAGAATCAAAAGCAAAGACATAAATAACAAACTGACAGTGACCAAAGGGGATGGGAGAAGGAGATAATGGAGGAAAGGAGGTTAAGGGACGTGTCAAAGAACATGAATAGAGCACTCATAGGCATGGATAACGGGGAGATTGACTGTGGGAGTCAGAAGACAGGGCAGGGGAGAGCAAAGGGGGAAAAGATGGGACAACTGTAACTGAGCAACAATAAAAACAAGGGAAATATCTCCTTTGTAGCTGGTTTGCTAAATATAAATTATTCAGTGCTGATGATGAATTTTATCAAGTTAGCATTTTTTTTATTTAACTAAGAGAAGCACATGCTGTATCTTCTCTAATCTGTTATAATGTTCAATTATATATGAAATCCTCTTTCCATATAAAGTCTTTCTGATATTGATAGGCATGCATTTAAAGCTTTATTTGTATCATTCTAATACTTTTTAAAAAATATACAAAGGACTATGTTCATAATTGGAATCAGCCTGCCCTTTTTCTTTGATGGACAAAGTGGTCTTCTTATCCAGTGTGGTAGCTACATATCAGGGATTTCACATAGGGAGAGCAGAGTTCACAGTCTAGATTCTTGAACATTTTCTATAAGAAAATACCTATTTTTTTGGATGATAGTTACAACTGGATCTAAAATTGTTGGATTTTAGTGCAACTGGGTAGATTTTTTAATTTTTCTCAATTCATGTGCAATAGGTTAAATAGTGTACCCACAAATTTATGTCCAACTTGAACCTCAAAAATTGTTCTTCTTTGGAAATAAGGTTTTTAGCAGATGTAGCTAGTTAAGAAGAAGTTATGTTGGATCAGCGTGAGTCATAAATATAGTCTTTGTTGCATTATAAAGAATACTACTTTATGAACATTAGTTTATGAGATATAGGATTATCAGATAACCTAAATATTCTAATCAGTTGCCATAAATATTAAAATGAAAATCTATGGTAATCACAAAAATAAAGTCATTAAGTTAAAAAGAAATCTGTCTTTGCTCTTGGTGTAAAATATTATTTTAATATAGCAATATCGATTCTTTATGTTAATTAACCTTTAAGATACATAGGTACATAAATTTTAAAATTAAAAAAGATTTATATCAATACATCTTATTGTTTTGTATGTAAGATCTTACATGGGAGCTATATGAGAAATGTCACAATTGACTAGAGCTGGAAAGGCGAGTAGTGTTAGAGAAAGGAAGATATTTCTGTGCAGATTTTTTCATCATGCTTTCAAAAATTATCATAAAAATCATTTAAATTTTGACACCTCTTATTGTTTTCTGGACCAATGGACAGAGCTATGATGCCACTATGAAAACAATTTTGAAGTAAAGTGAATTAAAATAGATATCTCTTGTATTCAATGGTTACATATTTACTAGTGACTTAAGTGATCACAACCATAAAATGAGTTAATTTTTTTAAATATGTATGAAAAACAATTAATTTATTAACATATGCTGACTTATAAATTTTAATGTACAGCCAAAAATAATGTAAAATACAAAATAAAACCTATACCTTTATTTTAGTCTCATAAAATTTTATTTTTTAGGTAGTTAGTTATTGTTCAGTTACTGTTGTCCCAATGTTTTCCCCTGTTGCTCTACCCTGCCCCACCCACACCCACTGCCAAAGTCAGTCTTCACCCTGTTTTCTGTGTCCATGGGTCCTTTATACAGGTTCCTTGACCCTTCCCCTTCTAAGTTTTCATGTAAAGTCCTTATTGTAAAAAGTTTTCTTTAACTAAAAATGTTGCTTTGTCTTGGAAATAGATGATTTTCTATTAAAAGTTAGGCTGGGAAAATTGATCCATTTCACTTAAGCCACCAAGCAGTCATTAACTTGAAACCTATCTGTCTTTCATTTTATTATGATGTCCTAAAGTGACATTTCTTTTATCAATTTTATTTTCTTTTCTTTTAGTAATTTTAGTTAATATTTCTCCCTTGACTGCTTTTTGTTGCTGCTTTTGGAACTTTATCACTATTAGTTTGCTATCCTTCTTTCTGTCATTGTTTCAACTAAGTTTTAGAATCATTTTGGACTAATATTCCAAATAATGCTTGGAGAAAAAAACAACACAGCACCACAATAGAACAAAACAAAAATATATCTCAATAAGGATTTCTGTGTTTCAGCAATACTATTCATCTTTTCAGAACAACATTCTATTGAAAACTCATGCTCTTGAGGGAGCAATTCTCAAGAATTTCTTCTACTCACAAGCCAAGTCCCAATATTTTATTTTATAGCAAGAAGTAAGTTTACAAAAAGTCGAAATCAACTTGGATCAGCAAATAAACCACCACAATGTGTAAAAGACTATTACACAATGTGTAGTGAGGCTATTTCACATCTAAAACTTTTTGTTCAGTTAAAAAAAATAAGATGTAAGTGCCTGTGTATTTAAGTATAAAACCAACAGTTGTATTCTTGAGGAAATAATAAGTTCTCATGTCTTTATTAAGCAGATGCTAATTTGGAAAAAAAAGTTCAGCATTCTGTGTTTAGTACTTTAAAAAATGAGATTATTGATGAGATTATTTTATTCTCAAGGTAGTATTTTCATCTATATAAGAATACACATGAAGATGTTTTATTGCAGTCAGAAGCGATCATACAGGTCATATAATTCACATCATATGTACATTACACACACATATGAATATGTATACTAATCAAGAGAAACATAATCATCACAGAGTCACAGATATCTCCAGCTGTACCAACTGCTTTGCTACTTCACTCATTCACTCCTCAAACTCTTGCTCTCACCTTTTCTACCATATAATTATGTGTATGTTATAATAAATTTAGTAAGAATTCACAATTACATTAAGTTGTCTTCTTGTGCAGCATGTAACTTAGTGGAAAGCAAAACACTGACATTAAATACAAGTAATAATATATGACAATGGTCAGTGAAATTAATAAATAAAACAGGGTGATGATTGGGGAGGGGCAGAGAGCAGAAAAAATTAAATGAATGTCACTGAAGGACTGAGATCTGAGATAAGAAGGATGACAGGAGGCAAACAGGCGAACACAAAAATTGTGGGTAAAAGATTAAGGAGAGCCACAAACCAAGGTGAGAGGTGGTTTACCTTGAGGACACAGAGGAGCTCGTATGGCTGATTCAGCATGAGGGAAGAGGATAGTGTTAAAAGGTAGGCTTTGCATTGCAATGGGGTGTTTGAATGGCCTCAATCAGGAAGAATAAATTGGTGTAAAGCAACTTGCCTAATGAAAAAAATGGACCATATCTCATTAAGAACCATGTGAAAAAGCAGTTAAACTTATTCCTGACCTGGTAGGTTTTGATTGTAGTGGTAGTAGTGGATATGAAGAAACATAAAGTTTAGGCCAGATGTTAGGAGTGAAAAAGAAATAGTTCTCTTAAATGTGGACATGAAAAAGCCACGAAGTCAACTCCCCTCCCAGATAACTTGGCAGCTTTATCTCCGTAAGGTACTGCAGAATGCTGTGAAAATTTAGGCATGAATATGCACCACCACCAAATAGCTGGTCTATCCTCTGCCATGTGTAGCTCCTAAGCAGCTAGCACTCAAGGTCAGAATGTGCCCATCCTACACTCCAGGTCATTTGAATGTTAACAAAGTTCACTGTCTTCAAACACCTTTTATGACACTGTAGAGTAGCAGTGTCATAGGAAGCCTTCATGGAAGAACAATCCACAGTGTGTCCATCTGATAACAGCCTGTGTGAGTTGCCCAGTAAAATGTTATTTGTGCGTATGTCTTACTCTTCCACCAGAAATAAACGAAAGGAATGAAATGAAGATGTTTTCTGGTCTGCAGACTGACCAAGTGGCTTCTTTAACTGAGATGGGGAAACTAGGAGAATTGTGATGTTTGTGGGGAGGATTCTATGATCAATTAACTTCTTGATACTTACTTTAAGGCCAAAATAACCATAGATAACCTAGTCGACACTTGCACGATGAAAGCGGTATGAGTCTTACTCAGAAACATAAAATGACAACTTGGCAAGGTCATATAACACTTAACTGCTGTAGTTGAAGCTAGGACACAGAATAGTCCTCAATGTAGTTTCCACCGCCAGCACAATGCATTTCAGTTTACCATTTATCTGCCAAGAAAACATATTAGCTAAAGTGCTTAGAAGCTAACTTCTGGAAAACATCACGGGATGCCTTTCTTGTGTACACTTATGTTTAATTCAAATAGCAAACTGCCCTTGGAATGTAAATGAGTGTGTTCTTCTCAGGTTAAGTTGTGACAGAGAATAATTTAAAATGTAAGCAGTTTCATTAGTTATTATGCATAGTGTAGAACAGAGATACAGTCTTGTGGGTATTAACATTTTATCTTTTCTCTAAGTGAAAAAAATGACTTGGCACTCTAGAAATCATGTGGGATAATGATACATACCTAGAGTTTGGAGCCAATTAACTGTACCTACTCTCAGCATCATCTTGGCTATGAAAATCCACTCATACATTCCATGCAGTTGTGCCTCAGTTTCCATTTTGTGAATATGAATAAAAATTAAACAAGATAGCTCCTAAGAGAATGTCTAGAGCATACTATGCGTTCATTAAATGTTAGATTTAGCCAATATTGGAATATAAGGTGGCATGTACTTTACTTCAAATAAGGTCTGTTCTTCAAAGAGCCTTAAAATGCCACCTATGTCGTCTCAGGCTTAACTACTCCTACAATCTTTCTTATAAATATCATAATGCAGTTTTTTATGATTATTCACATTTGAATCACTCTGAAGAACTATAAAAATGTAAGATACGATAAAGAATACTTTTAATGATTGTTCAGTAGAAGTTTTCCTTGGGGGAAATTTAATCATTTAAACTTCCGAAGTATTTTAATATCTTTTCGTGCAATTCCCTGAATAGCCATATCCCTTGTTAACATAGTAATTTATTCTGAGGCTGATCCTACTGATTAATGTCCCCAGATGTCATTTAACTGAATAGCAATACTGTCAATTATGGAGTTTCTCTTGACCTTTTGACATTTCTATTTTCTATCCAGTGTTGATTATTAACGTTGGAAAGACATACAGTATGCAGAAAGCATTGTACCTGAGTGAACCACTGGGTACAAATTAATGAGAAACTAAGAGTTTCCCCTATTACACCTACTTCTGGATTTTTCCAGAAGAAATTCTATTTCTGGAAAAATCCAGAACAATTATTTTCTTCACCTGGAGATCTAACTGCAAATATAGAGCTTTCAGATTTATGTGCTGAAATTTTTTATAAAGCTGGCATGGGTAATGCTCAGGATTAAATATTGTTAATGAATAGAAATGTTTAGCAGAGGTGTTTGATTTTCAAAAACACAAAGCCATTTTATATTGTATGTCACACAATAAGAAGACCATGAAAGTGTGTGTCGAAGTAACATATGAATAAGAATACCACGACACTTAACAAGTATCATGAAAATTATTTTATCACCAATTTGTTCACTTATTAATTCATTTTATAACTATTTAAGGACCATTCTTTACCTGTCAGTTTCTTTCTAAACACTGAGAATACAATAAAAAAGGAAGAAAAAGAGTTGAGATATTGTTTCTGACCTAATCTAACTTTGAATCTACTAAGAAACAAATGTTAATCAAATCATTAACTAAATCAATATAAAATTAATATTTACTTATAAACTGATTAAAAAAGACCTTGGTATTACAAAAGTATATTAAGAAGAGTGGTGGGGGGCAAATGCCAACAACTGTACCTGACTAACGATAAAATAATTTTTAAAAAAGACAAAAAAGGTATATTAAGAAGAAAATGTATAGTTAGGGAGGTCAGAAAGAATTACTTAATGAAATGATAGAGTTGAAATTAAAGACAGAATGGGAATTAAAATGGCAAATGGAGGAATGAGTGAGAGAGTTGTAAGCTGAGAGGAAAGGGCGTGTGCAAAGGCCCAGTGTCAGAGCCAACAGGAAACGTGAGAGGAAATAAAATAACTGTAGTGTTACCTGGAGCAGCAAGATTAAGTTGAGAATATGTTTGCAAAAATCTAGGTAGTTAGGCAGAGTCAGACTGTCTAGTCTTGTTTTCCAATTTAACACAGTTTTTAAAATTGTAAGGACCAATGAAAATATTCTAAGTGAAGGCAATGCAGTCAGATCTGAATTTTGATAAAAAGAGTCTACTTGACACACAGAAAACAGCTTAGTTACAGTAAACTTTGTATACACTGAGATAGACTAAATTATTCCATTAGGTGGGTACAGTATTTCAACTAAAGACTAGGGTAGCTGGAAAGGGACAGCTAGTAGAGAAGAAATATTGATAGATTTAATGTATATTTCAGTAATAAAATGTTGAAGAAATGTTCATGGATTGTATAAACATAGAAAAAGGCCGAGAGATGTTGAATTTGCCTCCTAGGTTCTCAATTGTAAATGATTGTGATGGTGCTATGCATTGAGAGGGAGTGTCACTAGACCACCAACCTGGCGAAGGGGAAAGAAAGGAGAGGGTTTCAAGGAGAACACGGGCAACAATATCAACTGCAGTAGCATTCAGTGTCACATAAGTCACTATCGATTTTCGGAAAGTATGTTTTTGGGTAATAAGACAGAGGGAGTCCAAATTGGAGTGGAAGAAATAGTGATACACATGTATAACTACTTTCAACAACTTCTTGTAGAAGCTGGCTGTGTAGGTGACTGTAGGCACATGTGTGCTGCATGAGATGTGGAATGGTTTGATTTACTTTTGCTTGATTTCATCAGTGGAAAAATTTTTCAACACCTAATGTAGTACTACTTTTAAAAAGAATAAATATATTAATGGATTTGAAAAATAAGGGTAGAAACCCTAGTGAAGTGAAGTCTGGAAAGAAAAGAAGGAAGGAAGGGAGGGAGGGAGGGAGGATAGTGATGTTAGATGAAAAATAAAATGCTCAACAGGAAAGAGATGTACTTAATGCAAGCACACACAGGGTAGGGAGTGACTACTGTGTCATAATGAGTACGAAAGTGATGGCATTTCAGTAGGAAATGGTAAGGGGTAGACTTTTTTTCTTTGCTGTACAAGGCACTTTGTAGGTTGTAAACCAGTGAGTAAGAAATATTGAACACACGAAGAACAAAACGAACATTTGTAGGTAGAGAACCCCAATCACAGAAGTGGAGATTGGCCTTAGATTCCAGAAGGAACATGCATCTTTATAAAGTTGTTGAAAGATACAAAGTAAATGTATGTGAAAGGATAGCTTTCATATACAATGTTATATACATTAAATACACATATACTTGTATACTAGTATATCCATATACACATCTGCCTATATGCTAATGATGTACATATACACTAAAAATAGTACAAATTTTAACTTTCTGCTGTTCCTTTGAAAATGCTAGTTGTACCATTTTACCATGTCACTTTATTCCTTATGAAAATTTCTCACAATTACAAATTTTGAAATTCAGTGTTTCTTCCAAGTACTGAAATACGAATGAGGACAACACTAAATCAGTATTATGGCTACTTTAATACTATGGCACATGGAGGAAATAGACCTTTGGATATAGGTGCTTTCTGAGTATCCCTGAATGTTTTGTTTTTTGTTTTTGTTTTTGTTTTTATTTTTTTTCATATGCTGGGATATTAGAGCTTTTTCTTAGTAAACTCCATTATGTTAGGAGATACAACAATTTATTTAGCTTTTAGATGGCCCAGAGTTAATTGACTTTAATCCAGCTATGGCAAAACCTATGCAATTATTAAAAAGCATATTGAATGCTTTTCTCATAATCATTAGGTAATCTGCATTTTTGAAAAGCAGTTCTATACCTGAAATCTTATGTGATTTAAGTTTTACAATCTTCAGTTCCTAGTCATTGTTTCTTCAGGCATTATGGAGATATTCTGGGAATATTTTAGAGCAATTGTGGGTGGTTACAAAAGATCAGTGTTACCGCATTTCTTTTCTGAGGATAAAAATAGTAAAAGGAGAAGGAGCACACTACAGTGTAAAGACCACTGAATTTGCACATCAATCAACTCATACCTGCTAGCTCTCTCTGTTTAAATAGTTATATAACTTCAATTTTTAAAAAAAATTTAAAGAAAAGTATTGATATTGTTACTTGCAACATTGTTGTGTTTGTAAGTTAGGTACCAGATAGTTTTCATTTCACAATATTTCTTTCTTAATGCTACATAGTTAACCTTTCAAAGGGCAGGAGGGTCAACTTTGAAGTCCGTGCCCTATAGCTAGATTATTTTGTATTCTTTCCAGTGTATCAGATAAACAACTGTCCAGTTCCTTTCCCCATCCTTGAGTCAACTGAATTGTACTTACAACAATTCAATTGACTCAATCCTCTTTGAAGCTTCAACTCTCGCCTCCTGGAGGAGTTTTAATCATTTTGTTGTAGCATTCGGAAGTGTAATAGATAAAGTCCGCTTTCCTAAGCTCATTTTTCTAACCTGCTTTTTTACAATTATCTCATAATTTAAATAATATTGATAAGCTTATAGAAACTTTTGTCAGTGATTGTTATTATTATTAATTATTTTAAATGGAACACTGAATGAGTTTGCATGTAATTTTTGGGCAGCGGCCATGCTAATCTTCTCTGTATTTATCCCATTTTATTATACTCCTGAAGCCAGCACACCTAATGATTATTGAAATTATTAATATTGCAAAAAGTAATTACAAAGTAGATAAAATCAGGTGCTAGAGAAGTTTAAAATCAGTTAAAATTAGGATGACTTAAAAGAATCAGGTACTACACAAAATTGTGAGTGAAATAATATAAAGAACTTTTCTTACAAACTCCTCTAATCAAAATGATGAGATGAAACAGGCTTTTTATTTTTTCTACACACACACACCAAACTTATAATTTTAGAACTAGATTTCCCTTTAAACAGTGAAATTTTAAACAACACATATTTAAATAATTTCCTTAAAGGCATTGCATGGAGGATGATCTACAATTTCTAATAAGCAAAAAAAAGTAGAAAATAAAATATTCTTTTGATTTTCTTTTGTATATTTACTGTTATTAAATCTTTCAAGCCAATATTTCTGCTTCAAAGCAAGTTTTCTCTTTAGCATGCAGCTATGCGTTTAATCCCTTCAAAAAGAGCAAGACTTTTATAATCAGTTTTGCCTGTATTTTTTAATGTACTCTTTCTAAAGAAAGTTTTTACCTAATTGCATATCAATATTTAAATAATGTAAACACTCATAAATTTAGAAGCAAGTTTTAGCACATTAGAGTTTTGGGAACTGTTGGTAATGTGTATTATAACTGTAATAGTTTAATAAAATATTATATGTATTGTTGCATATCATTCGTCTTTAGTTACAGATTTGAGGATGATAATGAACAATAAGCTCTGATAAGGGAATTTTTAAATCTTTAATTGTATATGCTACTCAACACTATTTATTTAAGAAGAGGAGTTTATTATAATACTTCTCCTCTGAGATAAAGAAAGAAATCTATCAATGTTCTTTTGAAGAATAAATGCAATAATTATATTTAATACAAATAAAATATACATATTCAGTATAGTTTTACTCATAAAAATGAGGTTTTTAAAAATCTTTCCTTCTGAAAAAATGTTGGGAGATAGGTTCTCTCCTTTCATTCATTACCAAGACAAAACATGAAAAAAGATATACATGCAGAGATACTTTTTTGTCTTAAACATTAACCTATCACCATGTTTAGATGACTAATATCATTTCTGCATCCATCTTTTAGTTGTTATCAATGAAATTCATCTTTTCACAGTATTGTGAATCATTCCTTTGAGTCACCTGATTCTAAAGAAACAAATGGTAAAAATAGATTCTCCTCTTTCAATCATTAGTTATTGGCATACAGAGTATCTGTTGGTCTATTCTTGTGCACTGTAATTCTCCCAGAAAACAATTGAGAGCAGCCAAAAATAACAGAGAAGGAGGCAAGAATCTTAAATTTAATCTACCTTTAAAATATTTTTAATGGAAAAAGTAAATTGCGTTTTACTGGTAAACAGGAAATCTGGACTAATGGCGAATGAAACTAGGGTTATACTAAACAGGGTATTAACAACGACATTTCATTAAATCTTCTTAGGTAGAGTACATGATTTTCCTACAATAACTCACCTAGTTTTACACCTAATAATTTATCAAAATAAATATATTACCTGAAGATGTTTTAAAATATCACATAAAGTTGAATATACATAAAATATTAATGATTATAAGTTTTCAATAGAGCCATTTTAAAATTGCAACTTTGGGTTACATAAGTTACTGACTTTTAAACCTAAAATTTAATATTATATTGCCATTCTTTCTCATGAATTTCCATTTTTATGATTTATTTACAAAAATGTATCAGGAGTGGACATGCAAGAAGTGATGTCAGTGAAAATGTTCAAGATCTCTAAAAATGCTCTTCTACAACAACAATAGGAAAGGTAGCAAAAGTGATCACAGCACTTTTCTAGAGCTCTGGAAATTAACCAAAGATTTTTATCAACTATGAAATGTTTATTTTAAAACATATCTGAATCCCAGTACTAACAACATCCTGTGTGGAGTTTCACTTGTTCTATTCTAAAACCCAAAGACCCAGCTCTGTAGCAGACTTGAAAACTAGCAGCCTGGTAGCTACTGAAGGAGGGAGAGCAGTGTGTGACCTCCTCCAAAGCCCCATTCCAGAGAACTGTCATTATTTTATCTTTCCTGGCTCCATGGAAGTGTGAAGAGCAAGACCCATAAAATGGCATTGGTCCTGTCGAGATAGCACAAAGTATACAAAACAAAGTTGAGTCACTTATGTGAACTAAAATGGCTGTCAGTCAGCCATAACACTTTGTTTCAAGAGGAAAACTACCTAAGTCAGAGCAGACATGTCTGGCAACTAGACGCACTTAAGATACCTGCACACATGGTCAGAGTAGCCAGGTCTACAGAGCAGGACCATCCATAGATAAGCTCCTGGGGAAGTGCCACACTTACCAGCAGGGGAGTCAGGCAGAACAACCATGTACTACCCATAAGCTCCTGGGCAAATTCCCCACTTGACATCAGCGTTGCCAAGGCATTTATGAAAAAAAACCCAGAAGGGTGGAGTACACCACTTTGAAGATATATCTGGGGTAGGCTCCAGACCACTGACTGCTGAGACAGCTGAGCACACACCACAGTGCTGCTCCAGGCCACACGGATCTCCTTTGGCATTGGCCACCAGATGCTCTGCCCTGCTGGACTGAGGACTTTGTCTGCCCTGCTGCCCACCTAGCTCTGGAGGTCCTTCCTTGCAAGATGCTAATGACTCCCTCACCCACCGTGCTGTCTCCTGGACCTGCAGACTGAGACTCTGGGACTCGGGTTTGTTATCCCCCATCAATTGTCCTGTGTGTGTGTTATATTTCTCTTAGATTGTTAGAGTATAAATAGGATATTAATGTATATTAATATTCTATTTTGAATGAACCTTCATTCAATAAAAGTTGAATGAATAGCATAGTTATCTTATGTGACCCTTGTCTATTCCTTGGTGCTGGGCTGCTCAGGAGGATGCTGGCTGAGCAGTTGCCCTGCTGACTTATAGGAAAGGCTATGTCACAAACATACACTTGTGGCAAGAAGATCCTAATTACAAGGCTGTCTTTATTTATTCTGAAATGAATCTTTTCTTGGGCAAGAAGCCTCTCCAGTTGGGAAGTTTTTAAAAATGAATAGAATTTTAAAAAGAAATTGTTTAAAATCATGGGTTTCTGAGTTGTCAAGTAATAGAGCAAATATAAGCTAAAGAAAGGAAAAGCTGGGGGATGAGATGTACATGGAAATTTGGATAAACCGTCATATTCCTGAGAGTCTAGGAGGTTATGCACATGTAAAAAGCTGTGCACAGGTGCAGAAAAAACCTTGCAGGCTCTCATCTCGGGCTGACCTGGAGACACTGTGCAAACACGAAGAAATGGCCAGGTGGAATTCCCAGCCACCTGGTTGAAAGTTGAAGGCATGTCCTAACACTCGCACAGAGCTCTCACAGGAGATCAAGACACTTATTTGTTCCAGACATTTAAAGAAATATCAGTCCAATTGTTAATAGACCAATGACTAAATCTAGCAGATACATAAGCAGCCGTAAACAATGAAGAGTAAAGACTTTACAGAATTCTCAAAGGATGGTCATAGTTTTACATCTTTAAAATTATTTGAAATACCATTGTCTCTAAGAAGTTTGATATTTTGATTTAATATTTTGGTGGAGTAAAGAATAATTTCAAGTTCCTTTATTTGGATCTTTCTACCATGATAAATTTCCCTCTAAAGATAAAAAAATAAATACTATATCTTTGCTAATTGCTAAGCGTGTTCATTTTAATTGTATGTTCAGGAATTAGGGGAATAACCAATAGAGCCCAAGAGCATCACTCAGACCAAGGAATCGCCCCCTTGCCCAAGCGACTCACATGTGAGAACTGAACAATATGCGGCTCTTGTGAAGTGGATCACATTCCCTCAAAATTCACATGTCAGAGCCCTAACCTTCAAAGTGGTTGTATTTGGAGAAAAAAGAAGCCTTTAAAAAGGTGATTAAGGTTCAATGAGATGATGAAGATGAAGCCCTAGTCCTATAGAACTAGTGTCCTTAGAAGAAGAGAGAGAGACAACCAGGGATGTGTGTGCACAGAGGTTGTAATGCAGTAGCAGTCTGAAAGCCAGGAAAGTCTCAGGATAAGGACACCTTCCAGCATCTTGATTTTGCATTTAAAACCTTCACAGGCAAGAAAACAGATTTCTGTTGTTAAGCCACCGAATGTGTCATATTTTGTCGTGGCAGTCCTCATTGACTGACACTAAATACAGTACCCAGTGGTCTAGCCCCACGTCTGGAACACGTTGAAGGCTCACCTCACCTTCAAGCTCCCGACAGGGTAAGCTGAGGACTTATGGCTGCATTCCTGCCTAACTCCTCCTTCTGCCAAGTTTACTATTGTTTCTTTCCTCTGCCCCGTGTTTGTTTATCCCAAAGCACTGCCTAATCACCCTTCAGTGAGCACATCTTCACCTCTCAGGTTGCTAACAGGGAACCCAAATTACAGCAAGCATCCTTTCTACATATCCCTTCCCGGTTTACCTTAGTGGGGAGTGATTTTTTGCTTGTTTGTTTGTTTGTTTCAATACCAATAACTTACCCACATGCCAATATAAATTATTGGTAATTTGGAAAAAAATACAGTATTGGTAATAGAAAACTTAAAATATTGACTTATCGTTACCAGGCAGGGAACATACTATGATCACGAAGTTGGTTTTCCCAGGGTGCAGTTTATCCACTGCTCTCTGGATGTGCTGACCCCTGCAAGCTCCCCAAATGTGGGAAACTCCACTACATCATTTCTGACAGTGAAGAACTGTGTTTGCACTCTCCCTGGGGGAAAGAAATGATTGACTTACTAGGATTTAGGAAAATTATTCTAAATTAGCTTATGTTTTTGGTTTGAAACTGGAATTGAGCATTCAAATACTTAATAGAATTGTCGATTACTTGGTCTTGAATTTCTGAAAGGAAATTATACATATGTGTATCTTTATATATTTTAAATTTTATATACATATAACTGTAATGTATGTAACTTTGATAAATGTTAATATATCCATATATACACATACAACTGAAATGTGCATGCATATTTTCCAAAGACCGCTGATCTTTAAATTGCATATTGAAGTGTTTTTTTTGTCTCTTTTATGATTATATTAAGTAGAAAATGTTGGTAACAGCATACTAGTCCAATAGAGGGAATGAACAGGAGATGATATACCAGATTTTTCATAGGCTATGATGCAACCATTAAAATCACATTTTAAAAAATGTTTAATGGCATAGTAAAACCTTAAATCTATATTGCAATGTATAGAATAAGTAACATGATTAAAATGTACACAACTAACATTATCACTATACATAAATTAAAAATGTCTGTATATATAGGCATGAGTGTGTGTGAATATACACATTAGTTATGATTAACAAGTGAAGGATTAATAAGCAGTTATTTGTGTTTTTTTCTGAATTTTTCCAAATAATATATAAAAAAGAAACAAATCATCCAAGAAGATAAATTAAAATAAAAATTATGACTAAAAAACATCATTTTAATGCAAAATGTATTTTATTTCTTTCTCTTCATAAAAATATACAGTTCAAATTGAAGCGCAGGGGATATTAAGCAACCAACATTATTAAAATAAGCCAGCATAGTTTCCATAATAAACATTACCACAGAAATAATTTTTCAGTGAAAAAGAAATTCATGAATTCAGTCATGCTATTATCTACAGTTTGCAGTGGGTGTATACCCACATATACTTTCTCTCTTAAGATATCTTTCTTTTACAAAAAACAATTCCAAGGGCTCTTTTAGGTACCTGAGTTTTAGTGGCACCTATCTGTTTGGCTTAAAATTTTCTCCATGGAGATCTTGGAATTGCGACTTATCTTTCATTTTTCTTTTTCTTACCAAGGAGACTGATGTTCTAACTTTATTTTCATTTGCTAATTGTATGTAATGCTTGCTCATTAAATTTGTTATTTAGGGCCATAGTCTTGGTTCTGCTCTCTCAGGATTGTCATTGGGACAAAGTATATGTCTGTGGACTCATAGAAGTATAAACTTAACCCTGATGCAGCTCATACTACATTTGTTATAACAATTTCCATATCTATTTTCACTCCTGGGCATATCATTTACTATATTACTACCCCAGGCATCTACTTATTTGTTCTCTATAATTTCAATCCTTCATTTCCAATGGCATGTCATATAAAGTCACTGAAATTATTGAAGTGTCTTACAGATGCTGGTGGAGATAAAATTAGGCAGCTACATGAAAGTAAGTCTCAAGGCTCAGTTTCAGAAACAGTGTGTCCATATTCTAGAATCTATGGTGCTGCAGAAACTGTGATGGAATGAGGTGGGGTAGGTCCTAGAATTCTCTAAAACAACATGGTAATATTCACCTTTATTAAAGTATTTCCAGATTCACATATATTGAACAAAAGGACACCACAACTGCAAACTGTAGTGTGGCACAGGTTACACAATACATCATGTTTTTTTTTTTTCCCTCCAGAACCGGACAGCACTGGACGTCTTTTTGAAGTTGTGCCTCTCTGTATAATTCAGGTTACACTGGAGTTAGAATGAACTGCATAGAACTATTTAGAAGTCTGAACATAAAGTAAAATCACCTTATCTGCAGTATGACTAATGCTGCAACACATTGATTTTTTTCAGGTTGATGTTATAAATCTGTTTGTCTAAATCTATTGGGCTTCTTAGTTGAAAATATGTGCAGTCTTTGTCTCCCCTCTACATGGACTCTTTCTATCAAAGTGAAAAATAGAAGCTTTTTATTTCTCAGCAACAGGGTCAGAGTATCATTAAAATAATTAATACAATAATTTATTATTTTAAATTCTGTCCTAGCAATTTAATGAGCTGCTATTTTATTCAGATTCCAAAGAAGTCAGTCCCATTGACTAGTCAAAATCTATCATCTCAAAATGGTGTTTGTACGAAGTATACAGAAAACCTGTTACTTGAATTTGCCAAGCACCTATTTTCAAAATATTATCTCAAGAATTTTATGTATCTAGCCCTTTCACAATACACAAACTTCTATGCTGTATCTTAAGTAGGAAAGATACAGAAACAAAGAAAATGTCTACCTGCACCAATGAACTGTCTTTTCTGCCATAGTTCAGTTATCGATCCTCGTCTCTTCCTTTATTGGATCCATTGCATTCCTTATATTCAAAAGAAATGTTGACAAAATTACTCAATAGTAATTCAGAAGAGACACTGAATTCATAAAAATATTTTTACATCTAATGGCATAAAAATTAATATCTTCTCAAGTTTAATAAGTAGCTTTATCTAAATAAAGTGAAATGTAAAGTTTACAGGTACATGCTAAATGCTATGGACACATTCAACTGAACAGTAATTATTTCTCCAATCAACAGCTGTAGATTCATTTTCTATTGGGAATAGAATGTAGAAGTTGATGTAGAAAATTTACTCTAAAATATATAACAATTTGAAAATTTCTTCAGGAACTGAATAAATTATTCATGTGTTTATATTAAAATACCATATTGTATTTATATATTAATGCAGTATAGGATTATATTATATAGTATACTTTAGGGACTAACTAAAGTGTGAGCAAATTAATTTACTACTACTACTGAAAAAATACCTTTTGAATCATTAGATACCATGTATTTAAAAGTTGGAGTTTTGAGAAATCATCTAATGGCAGACACTTGATTAAAATTTGTTTTCCCAGTATTTCTAAGAAAACTTATTAGAAATAAGAGTTTATAAGACACAAAAGTTACAGATGCGGTCAAAATTAAGTTTAGAGTTTCATGTAAATCACAAATATCCTTATTTATTCTTTCATTATATACATTTCCATATGAACAATGGTAAGCCTACTTTGCCCACCTGTGTATATTATTGATGCGAACTTTTTTTTATAAAATAGAAATTCTGCAAGTGTACAATGTATTTACACAAAAACACTGTGATATTATACCTTACCAAGATCACAGATAAGATGCCTTGTCTATCCTATATTGTTTTTACAGGGTATATGGAAAATCCAGCAGTGAAAACAAGTCTAATGATAAGTAATGAGAAGAAAAATATTGTGTTATTAATTTTATTCTTATAAAGATGATCAATATTCTAAAATGTATTTTCAATCTTATTTGTGGGTTTCAGTTTCAGAAAATAAATTCATTTTTTTTTGCATCTGTGTCTACTTTTTACATCTTTTTGACAAGCAGAAGTTACAACTTGGAGTCCAGTGCCTTGGCTAAACCCCTGCAGAGAGTAGAATGCTGGTTGCCACCTTTCATGATGTTTACATTCCAGGACCTTCAGGAAAGTCACCCCTGGAATGCGAAATGGGCAGGAAGCTCATTTATCTTTTCAAAATATCACATACTTCTCAAAAATATAGAGAAACAATTTAGAAATAAAGTTTTTAAAGAGAAAATAATAAGAGACAAAGAGTTATTTTTATTTGCCTTTGGCATGATAGAGAAATAAAATTATTATTTTTTTTTAGATTTTTATTTATTCTTACAACGTCTGCCATCTCTCCCTATTTGGTGGTGACACTGGAGTTTTTTTCATTATCTCCATTTTCACATCATCTTTTTCTGGATAGTTACAGAAAAATATGGCTACCTAAATATCTAGCAAGTACCTAATAAAATACAATGAAAAACAATTATCAGATTATAATAGGATGATTTTTTTTTTAAATCAAGTCCAATATTTACTTTGGCAAAATACCTTTAAATGTACTAATGATGAATATTAAAGCAGATTCTTGATTAGCGATGTGTAAAACTCTCCATTGTTTTATATTAATTTGTGTGATGTCTTTTTTCTTGAATCTAGAGATTGTTTCATAATGAAATTTTTATCTGAGTTTTTTTTAAATTGTTGCTCAAGTACAGTGTTCTGCCTTTGCCCCCACACCTCCCCACCACCCCGGCCTTCCCTGCCTCCTTCGCCCATTTCCACCCGCCTTGCTGTTGTCCACGTGCCCTTTATAATTGTTCCCATAAACCCTTCCCCTTTTCCCCCACTATACCTTCCTCTCTCCCTTCTGATAACTGTCAGCCTGTTCTTAATTTCAATGTCTTTGGCTATACTTTGCTTCCTTGTTTGTTTTGTTGATAGGTTCCTGTTAATGATGAGAACATATAATATTTGTCTTTCATTGCCTGGCTTATTTCACTTAGCATAATGCTCTCCAGTTGCATCCATGCTGTCATGAAGAGAAGGAGCTCCTTCTTTCTTTCTGCTGTGTAAAATTCCATTATGTAAATGTACCACAGTTTTTTGATTCATTCATTTACTGATGGGCACTTGGGTGGTACTGGCATGAGAACAGACACATGGATTAATGGAATAGAATAGAGAGTCCAGAAATAAATCCAAGTCTCTACAGTCAATTAATATTCAACAAAGGGGGGGAGCAGCATAAAATGGAGCAAAGATAGCCTCTTCAACAAATGGTGTTGGGAGAGGTAGACAGCTACATGCAAAAACAATGACACTCGACCACCAACTTACACCATACACAAAAATAAATTCAAGGTGGATAAAAGATTTAAATGTAAGTCACGATACCATTAAAATCCTAGAGAAGAACATAAGCAGGGAAATCTCAGATATTCTACACAGCAATATTTTCACTGATATGCCACCTAGAGCAAGGGTCATAAAGGAAAAAATTAAAAGGTTTTTCTTATAAAGCCCAATAAATTGCTCTTGAGTTTCCATGAATCACATAAGAAACATTACATTTACTCATTAATCTAGGTGCTTTGATAATTTTTATATTATTCTCAATATTTTTCCTAAATATGAAACACAAAGATACTTATGGCCATTTTCCACTATCAAAGCTTTATGAGATATTCATTGAAGTGTCCATATTGAAATTTCAGTGTTTAATGTGCATAGTTCTAATTGTCTTTTTTTTTTTAATCATTAGGACAGATTCAACCTATGGGCAATTTTTCAAATTGGTCAAAATCAATAACTACATTATGATAATAGTCTAGTATGTCTCCATGAATAATAAGCAATAAGCACCCACTTTTGTTTATCTATAAACTTTTACTGTAGAGCACTTCCATCCCAATATTAATCAAATGGCCTTGGACCTCTCTTTGCAGCCTCTGTCAATAAATGCTAGATTTTTGTGGGTCCACTAATTAAAAGTTTTTTCTTTTCTATATCTCATTATTTTTGTGTGTGTGCTTGTATTCTCAGGAACTAGTTGTTCTATTCTATATGTATAGGAATCATTACTGAGAATGCAGGAAGAAAAATAGTGAAACAAATTAAATGTCCATTTTCTAGTAAACTAAGAACCTTTAAGTAATTGGAGTGAATATGGAGAGCAAAAGTAAACTATGAGAATAGTAGTAAGTTCTTTAGAATACTTCCTTTCTGTTCAGTTCAGGGCCAGAATCAGTTTCTCTGGAAGACTTAGTTTTCCAGTGTTATGGGTGAAGTGGGGTTCTTGCAGCATTGAGACCCACACGGGGTGGTAGAGTTCCATGGTAGACTTTATTAATGATGTAAAATGAAGGAAGTTTCCCTCCTGACTTGGCGAATACCCCATCTCTGTCTGTCTTGCCATGAGAAAAAGTCTAATGATGTCCTCAGCAAGGCCAAGACTAAAGCCAGAGTCCAGAGTTTCTGCTCTGTGTTAAAGTACAACCCGCTACAGTATCTAGTTAGTTTGGTGTGTGTTTTATGCTACAGTCCATTTATGTGCTGTGATACTCAGGCTCCTCTCTCGAGGCTGCATGGAGTCCTCAGGGCCATGGCCACATGGCTGCTAGGACCCCATGGTCATGGAGAGAACAAGTGCATGGGGCAAGTGCAGATTGAGAGAGAGAGAGAGAGAGAGAGAGAGAGAGAGAGATTCTTTCTTCCTCTGGGATTACATAGGTTGGGCTTGGAAAATACCAGAAGCTTTTTCAAAATGATCAATCATTTTGATCATTTGGCAATCAACTTGCCAACTTTTTGCAGGCTTTACGTGGGTTTACATCCTTTAATCAGACTGACAGGCCTCCATGGTCCAGCACTGCCCACTGAGCTCCCCAACAATCCAGTACCAGAGGGGGAAGGGAAGAGTGTTCATCCCCCTGGTGGAGCAAGGCTATAATCAATCACCTGCAGCATGGAGCTGCAGCTTCATGATGTAGCACAGAGGTTCTTGTTCCCCCACTTGTTAGTCACAATGCCTACTTTCCTTTGCTCTCCTTTCTCACCAATAATTAGCCAAATACCGATGGTAACAAAATCATCTTTCATCACCATATATTGGACTCCTTTTTTCTCTTTCTAACTTCCTATCCATTTTTCCTTTGGAAATGGAAACTAACTAATGTCTGAGACCATAATTTTTTATTTTTGTTGTTTGTTCACTTAGGCTTTCAGTTTTATATCTCAAATATGAGTGAACTCATCCGGTTCTTAACTTTTTCTCCCTGACCTCTTTTGCTTAGCATGATATTCTCAAGAGACATCCTTATTGTCACAAATTTCAATATTTTTTCTTTTTTTGTGGATGAGTATTATTATTTCATAGTACATGTGTACCACATCGTCTTTATCCAAACCTCAAAGGATGCTTTCATTGTCTCCATGTCTCGTCATCATGATTAATGCTGCAGTAAACACATAGGTGCCTATATCTTTGTGAATAAATGTTTTCAAATTTTTAGGAAGACACCCAGAAAAGGGATTGCTGGGTAATATTGTAACTCTGTTCTTAATTTTGGGGGGATCCTCCATAATGTTACTATGGTGGCTATACCAGTTTACATTTCCACCAGTAGTGAATGATGGTTCCTTTTTCCTCCACAACTGCTCCCGCACTGGTTTTTCACTTGTCTTTTTGATAATAACCATTTTAACAGGTGTGAGATAGTATCTGTTTGTAGTTTACATTTCCCTAGTAGCTGGTGAAGTTAAGTATCTTTTAATATATTTGCTGGACATTTGTATATCTTCCTGGGAGAAGTGTCTGTTCAGGTCTGCACATTTTTTAATTGGTGCTGAGTTATATGAGTTCTTCTTATCGTTTGGATATTAACCTGTTGTTGGAGCTGTTGTTTTTAAATATCTTTCCCTATTTGGTTGGGTGTTCTTGGTTTTGTTGGCAACTTCTTCTCCTAATCTGACAAAAATAATAGGTATAATTTTGATTTATACATCCCGGGCAGCTATTGTTGTGTTGGCTGTTGACATTTTTTTGTTATTGTTTGACAATCTAATAGTAAAGAGGTCAGTTCTCTGACTTAATAGTTGGGTACTGTGTGTTTAAAAATTCTTGTGGCACATCAGTTGAAAATCGCTGGAATAAACTATTCCCTATCTACTAGCAACAACAAGTACAGGGCAGCTAAAGGAAATTTATTGAAATGTATTTCACCAATTTCCACCTCTGAGAATCCCTCAATCCATTAATTTTAAGCTGCTTGCCAAATATTTCCTAAGTGAGGTTTTTGCTCCTGGGGGATTTTCTGTATCCTTTGCTACTGTCATTTCTACATACCCCAGAGTGTCTTCAACTTTTCTCTAACAATGATATCCATTGTTAAATACGAGCATTCCATTTACTTAGGAAAACATGCATTCCAAAAACCCTCATAAATACCTTGTTTCACTCAAGAGGCACCATCTTCAGATTAATCTAAGATTAAAATTATGTGTATTCACCTAAACCAAATGTGACAGAAAGATATTAGCTATTTATGACTAAGATTACCTTGATTACCTGGATTACCATCTTTTTGCCATATTACCATCAAAACTAATGTTGATCTTGACAGGATTTAAAAACCCGTATTTCTGATGCTTACGTGATCATAATATCTTCATCTGGGGTGCTTCCCCTGCTTCCTATTTCAAAAAAGCAATGAGACAGAGGGAATCAATTTATAATTTGCCTTACTGGTACATCACCACAAGACCTTCAGCTGGTCTGCATGATTCATGAACTGCCAGACCAACCTCATTCTCATTGTCAATTGCCTCGTTGCCAATCCAGTAAACCTAATCACAGAATGTAGAAAAAATAAAACACTTTTATTATTGAATAAGAATTACAGAAGAGTAAAATGTGCATTATAGCTAATCTGCTGAAGAAATTAGTAAAATCAAAATAAATCTCATGTTTTTCTTATAGCCAGATAGAATCCACTTCATACATACTGTCTTTATCCAAAGTCAATATAAAATCTCCTGCAACTTTTTAACAAGTGCAAGTTACAAATTGGAGCATACTACCTTGGCTAACCGCCCACAGCAAGGCCACCTTCCTCACATTTCAAATAGAAATCTCCAACTTCCCCAAGACTGCAAGAGAGACAGGAGGCTCATTTAATTTTTAAAATATTTAAATACACTTCAGACAAATAGAAACAATTTATAAACATTTCTTTCTTAGAAAATGCTTCAAGAAAAGTGTATGGAAGATATCTTTCCCTTTTGGTACCAGAAAACAATTTTAATTAAAAATTCTTTGATTTGTATTTAATGTTGCAGTATACATTTTTTAACATAGCCACCAGTAATGCAACTTTTTTGCATAAAAGTGTGGAATCGAGCTACAACACTATTTTTATTTGAGGATGAGGTGTTGTGAAAAAAGAAAATGGTTGTTTTCTTTCCCCACTGGCAGAACCTAATGCAGTAGTCCAGAGACATCTCAGGTGATGCTAATTAACCAATATCAGAAAGTAACACTACATGTTTTTATTCAACTGTAATTTTATTCTTTTGAAAATGAAGTGTAATAGAATATTCATGTGAGCTAATAAACCTTTCATAATATTCTAAATCTGCTCAGTGCGAAAACCATACCTTGATGATATCTTACTGTTAACATTGCCATCTTTTTCTATAATTAGATTAAATTATATTTTAGTACAGTTAAGGATTTTAAGAATTTTTAAGTAATATATTTATCTTTTTAGACCCTCCAAAATAATTAGTGAAAATAAAATTAAGACAAAGTAAATTATAGGATAAAAAACAGCCTATATTTAATAGCTACTGAGCATACAGAAGTTTAAGAGAAACACCTGAGACCATTTAAAGTCCACTGTAATTTGAAGTGTCCACTATATTTTAATATAAAATATCTTATAGATGTATGTTGTGGACCTCACATTTATATAAATATATAATATATTTATATTTCAATATTTATATGCATTCAGCTATGCATTACATACTTAGATTTATAAATAGATATAGAAATACATTAAATATATTTATAGTTTAATGTAAATATATATAAGATAAACACTATTGATTTAGTGATTTTTGGTAATAGAACAATGATTATCTATAGTTTTGTGATTATGTCCTTATAAATCAAAACAGTAAATCATCTTCATTTATTTTATTAATTATATACAAAATTAAAAATCTAATATTTACTTAATACTACCTGTCAAATGCTGAGGAAATGTTGATTATTGAAATTAAATACAAAATGTAATTTGCACATTGAAATTTTTTAGGGTTATATAACTGCTATCTCAGATAAGAGTGATAATATATGTAATCTAATATAACTCTTTTATACATACATATGTCCTCTACCAACTAGTCCTCACTATTATGATTTTTTTTTTCACTGAGAATAGTTGGATTGTTTTTTAAATGGACAACTACCATTTTGTGGTTAATCATATGGTGTGTGTATATATAGAGATATATATGCATATGTATATATATTTTTATTAATCAATTCCAATCCCTTTCCCAATTCTTCCAATATTTACCTTATAAAATGTATTTAAATAACTTTTAATTAACTTATTTTTGCTACACATAGGTTAAGTGTTCATTACATTTCAGTGAATGTTCATGAAACATTTTAGATTCTACTCTCTTCCTAGACACCTACTTTTATTTAATCAGTACTACCTAACATTCACAGCTAACTTGTTTTATTGCAAGTAGTTATCAAATTATTCTTTGAAGTCAAATAATACTTTACTTGTAGAACTGTCCCAATTCTATCTGAAACATGCCAGCAATGTCTTTCAGGGGCCTGCATGATGTCCTTGTTTTCATACGCAAGACAAGGCCAATGACACATTGTCTCTGTTTTTTTCAGAAGCACACTGCCTGATCATTTCGCTTGACATAACTAATAGTCATTCTATTTGTTTTACTCTTTTCACCAAAGATGTCTTTAAGTTTTTTCTCTGTGCTATTAGAGTTGAAAGATTCTATACATAAGATTAAATTGAGAATTTGCCTAGTTGTTCAAGAAAAAGGATGAGTTAACCACGGCTCCTCTCATTTCCTGAAACACTCTTTGTTGATCAGTCCATAGCTGATATGGTGCCTGTAGGATAAATGGAGACAGTCTGGTTTCCTCACCCAGGTGTCTGGGTAACAAAGGGAAGCCGTGTTCCCATAGCCTTGGATGTTCTCATAGCCTTGAGACTGGTTCTGATAAACTGATCCCATTGCCTTGAGTGGGCTTGCATGAGCATAATTATGCTATGTTATATAATTTTCTAGCTTGAAGCTGGCTTTGTTTTCCTCTGGTACTTAAGGCAGTAGGGGCTCCCTGCTGTGTTCTACACTGGGGAACAAGTGCCACGACATGTGCCATGCAGAGGAGACAGGTAACATCAGGGAGACACGCAGCTTGCAGCATGTATGGCTCTACCACCTTTGAGTAAAGACTTGTCAAACATCCCCACAGCTCCACACATTTTCTTCTGTCTTCCCAAATACCATGCACCTGCCAGGCCTTGAATGGTCACAACACAGAACCTGTGTTTCATGAAGTCCTCTTTGTTCTCAGAGAGGAGTCAAATTCCTTCCACTAAATGCTTCTCCATAGAGATATAGATGCTTAGCTTCATGACACAACATGATATTTAGAATTTATGTTCAGACGTCTTATATTTCTTTAAGATCTTATTTATTTATTTTTAGAGAGAGGGGAGGGGAGGGAGAAAGAGAGGGAAAGAAACTTCAGTGTGTGAGAGAAACATTGATCTGTTGCCTGGTTGTCTCTGTCACAACCCCAGCCAGGGACCAGGGTCTACAACCCAGGCACATGCCCTGACCTGGAATAGAACCGACCCTTTGGTTTGTGAGACTCTGCCCAAAGCACTGAGCTATACCAGTCAGAGCTGGACATTTCTTTTTGATAAGAAGATGTGGGAAGAGACAAAGAAATGGCAAAAAGCAGAAGCCCATTATCTATGAGAAAGATCCCTGGCATCTACTATATGCCACTTCTGTTTACACATATTTGTACCAAATTTATACAAATGTATTCCTCAGGGGAAAGCAAATGAGGAGAAATAAATCCTACAGAAGGAATATACCTCATAACGAGTTCTGAAGAGAGGGGGCAGAGACAATTTCAGTACAACTTGGTGTATCTGTCACAAAGTGTGATATATTCTATTTCTTTTCTTTGAAATGCTCTTATAGCTGGTGGTTTTATGTCCACTTCTTTATTATTCATATCTTTTTGTTGTTTTTCAATTCACTTGTCCCAATTTTTCCCTGTTGCTCTCCCCTGCCCCAATCCACCCCACTCACACAGTGAATCCCCACCCCATTGTCAGTGTCCTTTGGTCCTTTGTACTTGTCCATTGATTAGACCCTTTCCCTTCTTTTTTCCCTTATCGCCCTCTCCTCTATACTATCACAGTTATTAGTCTGTACCTTCTTTTCATGTCTCTGGTTCTATTTTGCTCATTTGCTCATTTGTTTTGTTCATTAGATTCCCCTTATAGGTGAGATCATATGATATTTGTCTTTCATTGCCTAGTCTATTTCACTTAGCATAATGCTTTCCAGTTCCATCCAAGCTGTCGTAGAAGGTAGGAACTTCCCCTTTCTTTCTGCTATGTACAATTCCATGGTGTAAATGTCCTACAGTTTTTTGATCCACTCACTTACTGATGGGCCCTGAGGCTGTTTCCTGTACTTAGCTATGATAAATAGTGTTGCTATGAACATTGGGGTGCATAGGTTCTTTTGAATTGATGTTTCAGGATTCTTAGAGTGTAGTTCCAGCAGTAGAATTGCTGAGTCAAAAAGCAGCTCCATATTTAGTTTTTCTGAGGAAATTCCATACTGTTTTCCACAGTGGCTGTACCAGTCAGCATTCCCACCAACAGTGTACTAGGGTTACCTTTTCTCCAAAAAACCTCACCAGCACTTGTTGTCAGTTGATTTGTTCATGAAGGCTATTTAGACCAGTGTGAGGTGGTATCTCATTGTGGTTTTAAATTTATCTCTCTGATGGCTAATGATGCTGAGCATCCTTTCACATGTCTCTGGGCTCTCTGTATGTCCTCCTTGGAGGAGTGTCTGTTCAGGTCCTCTGCCCATTTTTTATTTGGATTGCTTGTCTTCCTGGAGTGGAGTCATATGACTTCTTTACACATTTTGGAGATCAAAGCCTTGTCTGAGGTATCATTGGCAAATATGTTTTCCCATATGGTTGGTTCTCTTTTCATTTTGATGATGTTTTCTTTAACTATGCAGAAGCTTTTTAATTTGGTATAGTCCCATTTGTTTAGTCTTTCCTTTATTTCCCTTTCCTTACGTCAGCAAAAATATTGTTGCATGGACTATTATATAATTCATATCTTAGCATCTATATGATGTTGTCAAAGAAGTCTCCCAATCAAACCGAACAGTTGTCTTTTACCTCTTATCATGTTATGCTATTTTAATTATATGTGGATATGAATCACAGCCTCATATTTTTATTTGGGTATTTGATAATTTGTTCATTTTGCTTGTTTGCATATCCCTTCTGAGAATAATGCAAGCTTTCTGGGAGGAGAGCACGGTCTGTCTTGTTCAGAGAGGCATTCCCAGATCTTCAGATTGTGCTTAGGGTATAACAGGCAATGAACACATGGGAGTGGGCTGGATGCATGTTCATAAAGTCAAGTGTTTCTAATTTAAAAAAAATTGAAATGACTCCATGTAAACTAACACCTACTATTTTATATGTCTAATCACCCCAAGTGTTTTGGGAATACATTACATTAGAAATTATAAGTACATTTCTATTTTATGAAGAGAAATTCAGTAGTTTTGTATCCTTCCATTTTTGAAATGAAACTGTAGGTGGAAATATAACATAGACAAAATAAACCATGAAAATATACGCAAGTGCTATAAAGGGAAACTTATTGTTAGGATATTAATTCATGCACATTAGAAAGTGATACATTGAGGATACTTAGTGCATTTTCTTATCAAGCGGAAAAATTGTTCTGTTTCAGCATAAAGACAACATAGGCTTAAATATAGCTATAACTAATAGATCATTTTGCACAACATTAAGCCTGCAAATGCTCTCAAGAATTTTTGATGCTGCAGTACTTTTAAACAACTGTGATGCATTTAATTTCTATTGTGCACATAGGCAGCTAATAACCATAGAAGCGCCACTGAGACAGCTATACAGCAAATATAGAAGTGATGAACTAAGTAAATTAGAATTGAAAGAAACTTGGAGTAAAGGAAAATCATCCCGGTTTGTTTGTAAATATATGAAGAATGAACTCTGAATTCACAATGCAATTTCTCTTGATTTGTTTCCAAATTGATAAAATTAGTAGTAAAAGTTTATATAACACATACATATATACCAGTCGATTATTAGGTCCCAGTGGTTATATTTACCCAGCATCATATCTGTTGATATCTTGCCTTGAAATTTGGTGACTTCATGACCAACTTTGGATATTTTTGCACTATGTAAATTACCCCTTTGATGCAAAATTATTTCTTTCTTTAATTCAGCATTTTTTTTGTTTTCAGTTGTTGTGCATCATTTTCTTACATTTAAAATAATTGGGACAATATTCCTTCATCTCCTACAACTTTGGTCTTCCTTTAGAAATCATTGCCACATCAGGCACATTTCCATCATTATAGCATTGTTTTTTTTAGGGTAATCCTCTACTGTGGTCTATATAGTCTACATTCACTTTTGAATTATTTATCTGAAATAACTCTTGCCAAATTATTTTATATTCACTTTCCTTAATTAGGTTTGGATTTCTTTACATGATCAAGGATATATTTTCAAATATTTTAGAATAAACTGCTGCATGTTTTAAATAGTTCAGATCTTGAGAAAGCAAGAATTCACTATGCCAGTGGTCAGTATCTGTTTCTATGACATAATTAAAAACTATAATCTGTAGTAGCAACTCAGAACAAATTAGTGATGTTCATGCCATTTTCAAAAGAGTGTCTTATAATTGAGAAAGCCTAGTGGGAAACATTTCAAGTTATAGAAGGTTGTTTCTTTGGTACATTTTGCTACAGGGAACATCGGATCATTTGTTGGCTCTATCTCTTTGGTCACTTTCTCTATACAAATTGGATTTCCTCGAGGAGCTTGGCCTGTGTGCAGCTGATAAGTAGTGTGGCAGGCTTATATTTGGTATTCCTCCTAGAACTTGAACTTCATTCTTTTCATTCAATTTTCTATTTGTTATAGTCTGTACTGATGTTTTTCCTTTCTGCCTGTCCTTTTCCATGCACTCAAATACAATGTCTTGTCACTTTCAGTGCTTGAATAACAAGTTGCTTTGTCAAGCAATACTGTCTCCAGTCACATTCTTTAGAGTGACTCACCCTGCACGTCATTTTGCATTGCTTGCCTCCAAAAATGTAGATAAAAAACTGCAAAATCTTGAAGAACATGGATTAGAATTTAGAACTAAAATGCAATTTAAAAAGCCACATTAACTCCATAAAAATTCTAATTTCTTCACTTATGAAACTAAACTGTCATTTGGGATTAAAAAAATTATAATATTTGCAGATCCATGCACTAATGAACATTAATTAGGCTAGAAGTGCAGGAGGTACCACCATGCGATTGAAGCAAACAAATAGAAAACCTCCAAACAGCAGTGCATAAAAGGAAATTTGATGGCAAACTTTATTTATTACTTGCTATAGACACTTAAAAATATTCATGTTAATGAAATTACCAAGGTGAAAATGGTAGAATATTTGAAATTGGTAATTCTGTTTATTATCAAACATGCTTATTTGAATTCATGAAAATAGAAGGATAATTTCCAAAAATACTTTAAATAACAATATAAACATTGTTATACATATAATGCTGGGGCTGATGAGGCTCAATAAAGGTTCCATGTAAACTTTCACAGCTTTGAGAATCAACAACATAAGTCAAATAAATTTGCATTAAAATGTGTTATAAATAATTTAATACTAAAATATTAAAAAGTAAGACCAAAAGATAACTTCTTCTTTGTATATACAAGTCAACTAATAACAACCATTAAAAAGTGATTAGCTGCCATGTAAAATACTTACCTACAATCTAGAATAGAGTTAGCTTCAAAAACCACATGTAAAACAGTAAAAATATACACAACTATGTATCAGAGGAGAAAAATATATATTCACTTTTAAATGTGAACATGCTCTGTTTATGTGTTTACTTTAGATTAGTTAAGGACAAGCTGTGGATAATAGCAGACACTGTTTGACTAGCTTAATCAAGTACAACCAAAATACCTTACTTTTAAATTAGGCAACTTTCCAAAGACTATAATGCCTATGAAATATTGCTATGTCAGCTCTACTTTTTCCTATAGGGTAACATTTTAGTAAGCCTGATAAATTGGATTATTAAAGAAATGGACCTAGAAAATTTGTTCTGGAATTTGTTTATTTGTTTGTTTATTTATTTATGCTATTTTTTTGCTATGGTACATAAATGCCAAAGTTTAAAAATTGTGTTAATCTGAGATAATGTTTAATTCATTTTTTAAATTTATCTATGAGAAAAATCTCTACTTGGATTTTAAGCTGTTTTCATTCTGAACCTGTCATGGTGAAATGAGAGGCTGGAGGGGCAATAAAGCAGGGCCCTCACCATTACAACCTAACAAAGAACTAAACACAGGAGGCTAAAAGCAAAAGCCACATCTTGACCCAGTAATCCTGAGCCTGGTCAGATAAGGCTGCCAGGCATGCTGAAAAACAAGTGAAACTATGATAGTGTAGGAGAGGGGGTACCCTTGAAACTCCGTGTGCATCACCTGCACTAGCTGAGAAAAGGAAAACCTTGAGACTGTAGATCCATCCCAAAGCCAGGCAGGGAGAAGGGGAGGGGCTCCACAGTGCCCAAAGGGGAAGAAAAAACCATAAAACAACTTTGGTTAACTGCCTGCCTCCCATCACATATGCAAAATGAGCAAATAGATTCTAGAGCAAGATAAGGATTCTGGCTAACAGACCTCCTGGCATACCTATGTCTGCGTAGTCACATCTCCCCTGGGGAAGCTGGCACCACCTGTACCTGCCAATCAAAATGTAATTCCTTCACCCCCACAATCTCTCTAACACATTATTGCTTGTCTTGTTGATAATAAACATCCTAACAGGTGTGAGGTGGTGTGTCAGTGTAGTTTTCTTTTGCACCCCTCTAATAACTTGCGAAGTTGAGCAACGTTTTTTTATATCTGTTGGCATTTGTATATCTTATTTGGAGAAGTAATTGTTCAGGTTGTCTGCCAGTTTTTAAATTGGATTGTCTATTTTTGTTGTTGTTTTTGAGTTATATGAATTCTTTAAGAATAGTGTTACCATATGTCCCAGTCTCCTATCTTCTGCAAAAATTGAGAACATTTGTCTGTTAGGATATATGTACCTATATTTTCACTGCAGTGCTATTCATGATGGCCAAGACATGGAAACCACTGACATTTCCATCATCAGATGATTGGGTAAGAATATGTGGTACATATACTGAGGGCTGTCCAGAAAGTATCCAGCCACATGCTATGAAAAATAGAGATATTTGTTCAAGATACAAGATACAGGAAACATTGTACATATGACAATGATGCCTCAGTCCCCTTCAAAGTATGCACCTTGAGACCTCACACAGTTCTCCTAATCACCATCAGCTGCCCTGTTGTATTTTCCTGAATTGCATTGATAGTCTGAAATCTCTTCCCTTTTAAAGGACTGTAGAGGGGTTCAGTCAACTGGATGATTTGATGTTTTGCCAAAAAATTCTGCATGAGTCATGATACATGAGCAGGCGCATTGTTGTGATGAAGCTGCCAATCACCAGTTGCCTATATCTGCAGCCTTCTGAATCACATGAATAGTTTCTTTGGCAGAATGTTCAAGATTAATGCAAAATTTGATGCAGATTCATTGTTCTACCCCTTCAGACATTTTGAATGTGATGACCACACAGTACACATGCTCACTCAATGGCATCTACTGCCCCCACTGACTAGTACTGTGAAATTGTTATTGTTCATGTATGTACATTTCAGTCCACTCTCCTTGGCTGCCAGATTACATCCATGTCACACAAACTGTTCTTGTTAAATTAACAATGGTTGGAATTTTTCTGTATAGATTGTGAAGATATGATTAATGAATTTGGGGGATATGATCATTGATTTTAGAGAAAGAGGAAGAGAGAGAGGTCCATGTGAGAGAGAAACTTCCATTGGTTGCCTTCTATATGCATCCTGGTTGGGTATAGAACCTGTAATCTAGGTATATGCTGTGATTAGGAATTGAACCCACAACTTTTGGTGTACAGGAAGACACTTCAACTGACTAAGCCATCTGACCAGGGCTATAATTTATTATATTTTAAAGATATAATGTGGTTATATAAAGTTAAATAATAGTTATAATAATAAAATTCAAATTTCACTTTATCTTCTTTTAGTTTTACTTACCTTTTTTAATACACTGCTAAACACAAATATTATGTATAAAGACTTCCAATATTATTTCCCAAAATAGCTTTAGTGATTGATTATTCATCTCTTTAATGTTTATGAAACAAATGTGACCATTGGTTTTACTATACATATAATATTCATTATAAAATGCTGACTACTACTGATCTTACTTCTTACCCTGGAACTAGAGTCTTTTGTTTTTCAATTGTGTAGCTCAATGTTTTAATGAAAGGTGTTTTTGACCCTGTGTTTTCTCCCACTGTTTCTGTGTTCAGATGTCTTTTGTGATGGACAATATTAGATTTGCTTTCCTATCACAGAAAGTTTTAAGTCTTTATAGATGCTTATACTTAATGACAAATTGTACTAAGCTAAAATATAAATGTAAGTTTAACAATTTGCATATCCTCTTTCTCCTCCCACTTGTTCAACACTGACTGGGTCTGTCTCATCCAACCATGTCTTCACAAAATCTCTGGGAAGGATAATGTGTGATGTCCTGGGGTCTTTCTTCTTCATTAACATTTCCGAATTGTTACCATCTGATTAGAAAGGGATCTTCCAATGCAACAGTACAAAATAGTATGGTAATAGAAGTTGTCAACAATACCAAGCAAGAATATTCTATTTTCTAAGTAGTCCACTCTCAAAAATCTAAGAATCTAATGTGGACTTTCCATGATTGGGCATTGCTTTGCCTTCAGCTGATTTCACATCCAATTAGCTGTAGGAAACTTTAAGAAGCCACCACTCCTTTTGAGTACGCATTGTGCCATTCAGAGATACACAATCCAAATGACATTATCCGTGAGTCATCTCTCTAAATATTTGAAGAGGCATACCAGTTTTGTAAAACTTACATGTGCTTTCATTGAATTATAGAATGTGATTACTTTTAGCTTTTTACTTTTAAGAAATACTTTATATTTCACTTATATTTAGCATTCATATGCTAACTATGCTTATCCCTTTTAAAATATGGTACATAAAATGGCCTACGACATTCAGAATTAAACAATATATGATGCAATGTTTATTAATATGTATACCTGAACTCTATTAAGCAGTTTAAAAATTTGTTAATAATTGCATCAATGACATTAAATGATGGTTTAAGTTTAAAAGGAAATATACATAAAATATATCTTCTTCTTTAAATTGTTTATCAATTTTTTTTTTACTTAACCAATGTGTTGTAATCATTGGTTGAAAAACTAAGGTCTCCTCTCTCTCCCCTTTTCTCCATCTCTTTCTCAGTGTATGTGTGTGTGCATATCCTCATACACACAGGCACTCACATACATGCATTTTTATTACAAAAAGGATTGTATTAAAATAATATAGCTGAATTACTAAAGTCTGAGCATTGACAAACAGACATTGCCAAAAAAAAAAAAAATGCCATCCACTACTTAAAAATAAAGTGGAGTCCTTTTTATTTTAAAAATGGTTTAAATTGCATTTTTATTTTGTACTATTTAAAATAATCAAATAAAAACTAGATGACAGTTACATTGTTCTTGGTAAATGTGTGTGTGAAGACATTTAAATTAATGGGAATGTAAATAGTCTAAACACTATTTAAGTAATCAATACTGGGAAGGTAATATAACTTTACCAATGTGTATTTTCATATGCAGTGTAAATAAAATTATTTTATATTGACCACTAAATTTTCCTTTAAAATATAAAGTTGAAGTGCCACAACTTTATGTAAAATTCATTATTTTCCCTAAGGCTATGTGATTAATAAAACAAATATTATATAGAATTTTGCCTTATTTTTTTGTCCTTATTTTTCTGTGGTTTACTGTACTTGGTATTATTTTTGAACATGCCAATGAAATAATTATTTTCAAGGACATTAGCACCTCATTAGGTCTTATAAACTGTTAATCCTATGTTTTCATTTTGATTTTCCTCTCAGCAGGATTTGACTGAAAACCACTCCCAATTTCTTGAAAAGCCTCCTTTTCTAGGAATCAGTGACAATGGAAAACTGTTACTCTTTTCTTTTCTCCTGGGACATGTTCCAAGCTTTCCTTCTGGTCCTCACAGCATTAGAGTGCTTTAGTGCTCTATCTCAGCCTCTTTTCCTCTCTTACTGAGGAATGTTATCTGATCTCAAGGCTTTGAAATCATCTACATTCTGATGATTGCCAGATTTATATCTATCATCTTGATATGTTCCATGAAACATGTCCAACAGACTGCTCAAAATCTTCTTTTTGAAATGTTATAAGTATCCATTATTTACATGCTCAAAAGGAGACCCTTGGATTGCGCCCTCTCCACTCCCTTCCATCAGTTCAAGATTGATTCATTCTCACGTTATTTCATAAACATATCACATAATTTATCCTGGGTTAATCTATTCATGCACTACTCTCAGAAAGTGCATTCTCTTGGTCTGTCTCCAAGATATTTCCCAAATATGCTTATTTTCTTCTATTTCCACTAATTCAATTTATTATACATTGATTACCTTTTGCTCACGCTAATATATACAAGAGCTTAAGAAATAGTTAGATCTGGATTGCTGTTTGTAATATATTAAATCATGTCAAATCTCTGATTAAAATCATTCAAAGTCTTTCTACTTAAATTAGAACAAATCCAACCTTTCTGTCATGGTTAAGAAATCTGATTCTTGCCTCCTCTTCCAGTGAAACCTTTGCAAAGTTCCTGTGTATATCCTAGCTGTACTAGCATTATTCTTAACTCCTCTGTTCTCCCTTGTTTATTGCCATCTGTTGGTCTTTGTCTGTTGCTTCCTCTGCATGGGAATCAATTTCCCAGGCATGTGTATGTGACTTTTTTTCTCTATCATTAAACCTTTCATTCGTTACCTTATTACCCTGACCATTCTATTTAAGGTAACTTCCCAGCCACTACATTTCTCATGCTGATTTATAACTGTCTTGATCACTCTCTGAAATTTCATATTTCTTAATTTTGTATGTGATTAGGTTTCTATATCCCTGCTTCTCAGACACATAATGAAAGATGAAGCTCCAAAGTGAAAAAGTTTGTTTGACTTGCTCATTATGCATTTCCAGTGCTTGCGATTATGATTGACATATTACAGAAAAATGTTGGTAAACATTGCCCTGGATGGATATTAGTGAAATGTCATCTAATTAAGTAAAATAACAGATGAACAATTTAATTTTTCAGAAAAAAATATTGTTTCAACTTTATGTTTGAAAACATTTCATTACTTTAGCTTTATTTATTTTTTTAACTTATTAGATTAATGACTTGCTTGTGCCAGACATTGCCATGTGAGATATATCTTCTTTATTCATGGATATGCTAGTAAATCCTGGATTGGGCAATTTAGGATAACTACTGTACTTTAATTGTCTTTTAATTAAGACAATTAAATAATAAAATAATACAATTTATATGCATGGTTTTTTATTATGTTATATTGCATCAATTCCATCGATACATACACATTATATTATATTATATTATATTATCAATGAATGCCATCATTAATATATATTTATAATTTAAATCTGCAAATCCACTTTCTGGAGAAAGCAGGTTTGCATATTTCCCTCATTATAAAAATATGACACATTAAAAGAAACACAAAAACATCTTAAAATTATAAAATGTGAAATATTCTCCAGTATCTATGTTTAGTTTTATAGCAGTCACTATTCAAGCAGCTATTACAGATGCTATGAAGCTCATACTTCATTTTGATATGTCAACATTATAACTATTAATATAGAAATGAAGAGGTCATGAAAATAATAAGCATTGTTTAAAGAATTATACATTTAACTCATTTTCATAAGAAAAGATAAAAGCCATCATAAAATTGGCAATTACTTTACAAGTCAGGAAGAGATTTAACTCCCAAACAAGATCATGATTCTTAAAAATCTTTAAAAAGTACATTATCCAACAACATATGTACTAACATTGTTAAGAATAAAAACTCATTTAATTATGTTATTTAATTCTAAGTTAAATATTTAATAAATAATTCTAAGTGAATGAAATTTGCATTAGAAATTTTGAAATACATATGTTTTGTATATTTTATACAACTAAGAAAATTAAATACTGTTATTATATAATACTGTGGTTACCAAAAGTGTGCAAAACTGCCCCTGGAAACATCAATGAACTTGTAAGTGTACCTCAAGGTATTTTAAATCTTCAAAGGAAACAAGTGTTCTTTGATACAAACCACTGTTCTATGCATTGGCACTTCTATTATATTCTGGTAGGAATAGCACAGGCTGAGGAGCAGGCTGCCTTGACTGGCTTCCAGGTTTTACCACTCACTAGCCCAGCAATCTCAAGTAAAACTGAAACCTCTCAGTGAGTCCTTTTCCTTCTCTGTAAAAAAATAGTTATATTTGTGCTGCATCGTTATTGTGAGGATGTAAATGTATTACATTTGGCATGTTTATAACAATGTTCAACATAGAGAAAGAACCCAATAAATATTAGCAAGGATCGCATCTTTGCTATGTGTCATGAGCACATATGTGCTAGTCAGGAACAGGCACATATAGTTCCTGAATACAGTCTTTCCTATAAGTCAGCTGGGCAACTGCTCAGCTAGCTGCCTGCTCAGCAGAGGGGCGCCAAGGAATTGACAAGGCTCACAGGAGGTAACTATGCTATTCACTCAGTTTTTATTGAATACAGGTTCACTCAAAGTAGAACATTGATATACATTAATATCCTATTTATACTCTAACAATCTAAGAGAAATATAACACACACACGGAGCAATTGATGGAGGATAATGAACCTGAGTCCCAGAGTCTCGGTCTGCCTGCAGCTCTCCCAGCACCATGGACAAAGGAGACATCAGCATCTTGTAAGGAAGGATCTCCATTGCCAGGTGGGCAGCAGGGCAGACAAAGTCCTCAGTCCAGCAGGGCAGAGTGTCCAGCGGCCTATGCAAGGGAGATCAGTGTGGTATGGAGCAGCACTCTGGTGTGTGGGGCTCAGCTGTCTCAGCAATGGTCTGGAGCCTGCCTCAGTTATACCTTGAAAGTGGTGTACTCCACCTTCTGGTTATTTTGATAAGTGTCTCAGTACTCCTGATAGCAAGTGGGGAATGTCTATGGTCTCACTCTGCAGACATGGCTGTCCTGATCACCTGTGCAGGTATCTTGGATGTGTCTCCTTGCCAGATGTGTCTAGAGTTACTTAGGTACTTTCCCTCTTGAACTAAAGTGTAGTGGCTGACTGGCAGCCATCTTGGTTGACATATGTGACCCCACTTTGTTTTATATACTTCACGCTGTCTTGACTGGACCAATGCCATTTTATTGGTCCTGCTCTCCTTACTGTCTATGCACTTCTACCTCTTCATCCTCTGCCTTAGAGAGTCTTTCTTACCAGTAATATCGTTAAATAAAGTTATATCTTATACAGCTTTTTAAAAGCTATATAGTATTTCATAGAACACATATGCAATAATATATCATGTCATTCCTTTTCAACATTTGTTGTGATTTTTTGTTATAAAAAGCAATGCAATGATGAACATTTGTTTTCCGCATTTTTCTGCAAATGTGCAAAACTACTAGAATCAGTGCCATGAATGCTTGAGGAGTTTTGATAAGGGACAACGTAATTAATTCCAAAAAATTACTTTAACAATTCATACTCCTAGTTGCAAAATGTTGCAGTTTGTTTTTCCTACATCACATTTTTTTCTTTACATTTTATTAAGTTCAGAAGATGTAGTATTTTGTAGCTTTACATTTCTTTTGTAATATGTTAGGATTGATCATAATGTAATCAGAATTGATTAACACCAGTATTAACATAATGTCTAAGAGATTATATATATAATCTCTAAATATATATACATATATATGTATATATTTATATATGTGTATATATTTTTCACCTTTTTAAACCCTCTTCATTCCTAATGTTTACCTGACCCAATTCCTTTGCATATCTAATGCAAACATACATTTCACAATTTCAGGACCTTGTACGGGTGTCATGTCTTACCTATTATAACTGGAGGCAATTTTAACTTAACATTGGAAAACATTTTAAATTTGTGAAATAAAAAATTAAATTTGTATATTGTAAATTAAGAGTGAAAAATAACATAATACTATAATCTTATTTTTAAGTATAAACAATTTTAGTGATGTGGGAGTTAAGGAAGAGAATTTGCGGGGCACCTACTTCAGGAGAACTTCTTACGTTTACGTCACACAACACAGATATATTAATAAACATCTGCCACAGAGATCTTTAGAAAATTATCTATAATATTATGTTAAAGGTTTCATATGTTATGATGTTTAATTTGGTTAAGCACTTATTATTAGCCAGATCTGGATACAGACATGTGTATGTAAAATGTAATTATGAACATTTGAAGCAGTTCATTATATTTTAAATGATTGTGCCTTCTAGAATCAAAACATCTATATTATAGTAACTTTTGATTCCTGTTTTAGTTCCTTGTTTTCTCCTTATACCATACAAATTATTCCAATGACAACACTCACTGAATATTTTATTGACTGTATTTTCTTGTCCTGCTTATAGTTAGGCAATATCATGTTTCTTACTCCAACAAATGTGGTCTGAATAATGATGGCGTCTATCACTCAAAGAGGGACACACTCAAGCTTCCATCTGTCTCTCCCTGTGGCAGCATTGAGGATGTCCACATGGACCAGGTGTTGCCATGGTAGGTGGCAGAACTGCTGTCAGCCTGGATCCCTGGGTGCCTTAGGAACGGAGATCCCACTATAGAAATCTTCAGATTTCTTGTCTGTAACATGCCTTACCCTAATACATAATTCACATCTTTAAAACACGAAATCCTTACTTTTTTAGAAACAGTTTAAATTGTAAGGGTCTCCTTCCTTGGAAAAGGAGTCAATTCCACTGTTAAAATACTAGGCATCATATGATGAGAGAACCTTGCCTGAATTGTGTGCTATGCAAGCAATTACAAGTAATTTAATATAATAGAACTATTCAGCTGGAGTTTATTCTTAAGATAATAAAGTATTTCTTTTTTTCAATATGTAATAAAACACAAAGTACCACTTTGGTTCTCATCAGCAAAATCTATGGCTTTAAAATGTAAGTACTAAAGTCTGTTGATTAGTGTATGCAGAATTTTTTACTTGCCCAATCTGTAAATTGAAGTTTTATGCAAATAACAGCTTGGACAAGCTGAAGAATAATACAAATTTACTTAAGAGCCAGCTATTTTTGTCATCTTTAGGTATAATAAAATCAGAATCAGAATCTCTGTATATTGTACTTCAGTTGAATCAAATGTACATTAGACATGTTCTTTTCTTAGAAAGTATTGTATATGCAAAATGACATCCTAACTCTTTTTGTTTTTTTTAAGACTTTATTTATTTATTTATTTATTTATTTATTTATTTATTTTAGAGAGAGGTGAAGGGAGGGAGAAAGAGAGGGAAGAAACATCAGTGTGTGATTGCCTCTCACATACTCCCCACTGGGGACCTGGCCTGCAACCCAGGCATGTGCCCTGACTAGGAATTGGACAAGCAACACTTTGGTTCGCAAGCCAGTGCTCAATCCACTGAACCACACTAGCCAGGGGTCGTTGTGTGATTTTTTTTTTTAGCAAGGGAAAAAGAAAGATTAGTTTACGACTGTTCTTCACATTGTGAGGTCCGTTTTGGTTATTCAAACCAACTATAGTTATTCAGTCATAGGTGTAATGATAAGGTCAAGGAAAGGATTGGTAAAACAGTCACAGTCAAATTGAAGTTTCATTTTGGTGAACATGGGTGGATGGAATTTAGTGGCATAGTGTACCTGTTTAAAAAATAATTATAATCCACACTGGGATAACAAATTAAGGAATACTGAAGTTGTATGTTGGGCCTCTACAGAGGAATTATGAATATGTCAAAGCTAAGATATGAACTTAAAAACTCAATTTGTAAGGATATGTTGGAAAAAACTATCAGAGATGTGAGTTTATTATAAAATTATTTTGAGGTTTTATAAATCCCAAAGAAAAGGACTTGTAGAAATGTTCCTTTGTATTCTAAAATATTGGAATATACATTGGACATGCACTGCATATACTTATGGTATTAATTAGTGTAATTAATATATTTTATCTTTTTTACTCTATTATATAAACTCATTATAAAGTCAAACCATCTATTAGAACTACTTCACTTCTATTATTTGTTTAAATATTTCATTGGCTACTTAAGTGAGACACACTTAAATATAAATATTATTAGTAGTAAATTTTTAATCCGGGCCATTGAAAAGTTTGATGAAGTGAGTAAGTATTTACAGGGTTGTCAAAAAATAATCTGTTAAGCTAGCCTTGTAATTACTATGCTAGAATGTGATTCAGTTATTATAATCTTGTATAAGAGCAGCTTCTGATAACCAATCTGATGGAGACATATAATTATTTTTTATTTATAAAACTTGAAAACTCTAGATTTCATTTTATATCATAGAAGATTTCTAAGAAATTTCTAGATATAAAAATTCAATGAGAAAAAAGAGAAATATAAGATCTTTGACTGATTAGTTGTTTGGGCCAATTAAAAATTTTCATTTCTTATAGACAAATTTATTTATCAACTTACATACATATTTAAGGAATATTGCCTGGGACTTTGGAGAACTACAGAACAGAAGTAAAGGAATATCAGCATTTTTCTTTTTATTTCTCTTTTATAGAAAACTGTACAATATTGTTGTTGATTAACATTTTATTTGGATTGTGTCAGTCACAGTTTTAGATCACAATACATACATAAAAATCACCTTCATGTTGGGTTTGTTCTAGTTTGGGTGGAAAATATCAGCTATAGTTACATAGTAAGATTCCTTTACAAAAGAAGATATGGAAACATATTTATGCATTGAGCTACATAAAGCAGTAGACAGGATGAAATGCTTCCAGGTGTAGATACAACTTTCCCAGCCTCCCACATATCCCACGAACATTTCAATATCATCAATTACAATTACAAATTGATTACAAATTACAAATTACAATTACAAATACAAGGGATGGGAGTTATAGAGGGTACGGTGAAAATTTTGCATCTTTTTTTTTTATCTAGAGTCTTCATATTCTTCTAAATCCTCCTAGTAGTTGGGGCTTTTCTGGATGGGTTTACTTGCTCCAGTTATAAGTAACTTAAATAAAAAGCCCTTTACTCTTCTTGTGATATAGTGACTCACAGGGGAAATTCCCTTTGTATAATTTCCATAGAGAATGACACTTTAGTCCTACTTGAAGCAACTTACATGTTCAAAATGAAATCCCATATCCTGGATACCTAATTTTTGCTTAAGTATGATTACAAGGTAAATCAATTAGAAGGTATTAATTCTGAGGTTTGATACATTGCTACCCTCATCTGTGCATATGTGTATGTACACACAAAGTATGAACAGTCAAATAATTTTGAACATACATGAATGTTAACTATACACAAACATCCATGTTTCATTTAACACTGAATATTGTCCATATAATGAATCACATATTTTTAAAAATGCATTTTTAGAAGGAAGAGAAGAAAGGGAGAGAAACATTGATGTGCAAGAGAAACATTGATCTGTTGCCTCTCCCATGCCCACAGCCAGGGACCTGGACCACAACCCAGGAATGCATCCCCACCAGGAAGAACCAGTGACCTTTCTGTCTGCAGGACAACGCCCAAGCTACTGAGCCACACCAGTCAGTGTCGCACATTTTTCACTAAGTATCTATTAAAGAACAAAAACACCTCCACTAGTTTTAAGTTCCTAAGTTTTGATTTGAAAAAAATTTATATCATATGCATAGTTCAAGCAGTATGCACAATATAATTTACTATTATAATATTAAAATTTAAAAAATTGCCCCATCTAAAATTTAAGAAAAATGAATAATTATTAATTTTCCTTTTCTTTATAGTTATTTTAACAATGTCAAATCAAAAATAACAAAAAGCTTGCAAATCAACCAGAAAATGACAAAATTCAAAATAAGACCACAAAAATCTAGAATATTCATCCTATTCTTATTATAGAGACTGCTCATTATGTTTCTTTGCATCATATATTTTGACTGGATTTGTACTGGAGAACCCTTATATTTGAACATTAAAGTTTAATCACAAAATATTTTTGTTGAATATTTAAAATAACATATAAATAAAACACTATACAATTTTTTGTATGCCATCTTGTGCTATACTTATCAGTAGATTATCATAAGGAAAATTATTAAATGTGTAGAAATATAGTATGATGCATGTTTGATTAAATTTATTTATTAAAGTCATATCTTTGTTTTCTGAAGAATAGCTCAGTACTAGATTAACATTATAAGAAATACAAAGGCTTTATTTTCTTATTTTGAGGTCAGTGTTATCCTACAGGTTTTCACTGATAATGGAATATGGTAGGTTTGGGGTACAGTGCTTGAAGTACCAATACATGTCTGAAGATATAAGGGTAAAAGTATTATTATCATAGTTTCTCAAAAATAAAATGGACTGGACATTACAACACTTTCTTAAACAAAAAAATATGACATAACTGTACCTCTCCCTCAGTGGGAACCCTGACCTGCTGCCATTTATCCCATTAGATCCACTCCAGAGGTACTGGCATTCAGGGATCATTTTACTAGCTTTCATGCAGCACTCATGACAAAAATGATGTAGAATCAAGAAGAGCTGAAAATTGTTTCTCTTCTTCTTCAGCCATTCATCTCGGCGGGCAGGTGTTGCTACCTATTACATGTGTAAGTGTGAGTACTTGCTACAGTTACAGTAGGATGCCTGCTTTCCATTTTTTTCCTCAATTTACCTCAGTTCCAAAGTTCAGCAGCTCTGGGGAAATACAGTTACTTCCCACTGAGTATGCTTTCAGTCCCTCATCTAACTTGAATTTCTGCCGAAAAAGCACAGTCATTATTCGGTGAATTAAGGCATGCTTGTGAGCATCTCACTCTTATTCCAGCACATAGATTTTCATTTTAAGAGGAAGACAAGCAATGATTTTGTATTCTCACTCCATGAAATTTCTTCTCACCATGAGTGATTGTGATTGAACTGACATAAATCTCTGATCACATTTGTATTCATCTTGTGATATTGTGTCTTTAATAAAGAATAATCCAAGCATGAGTTTCTTTAAAAACAATACTTACAAATCAATTTAAATTATATTTATTGAAGGGTTGTAGCATTACTGAAGTAACCCCAAAATGGTACATATAACAATTGACTGTACTGCTTTCAGCATACTGACAACTTGTAAACAATATAATTTTGTAGGTTAAGGTTACTTTCCTTGATATTGAATTTTAAACATAGTATATTATAGTTTCAATCATGAAAACAGCAACAAATCCACAATTTTCTAATATCTTTTCTATATCTTGCTTCTAAATTATCACTTTACTTTGTGACAATAAAATGCAGTTAAATAATCTCAAATCATGATACTTTTTCATAAATCACAAAAAATAAGAACAGAAATATCGACTTGTTTCTTTTTTAGTTTTCACTTTTCCTTGCCTCATTACAATATAAAGTTATTAGATTTTCAAAGAATTCTAATCCATCATCTATAGCTCAACTGAAGAAATAAATTATGCTAAAACTGATTAAACATATCTATTTCATGATTCCCCAAGTTCTTACAGTGTAACCAAATATTAAATCCGTTCTCTCTTTTTCAAAATTTATATTTATTCTGAAAACAATTGCTTATATTTTATGTAAACAAAAGAACATGTCATCGAAGTAAAAATAAAACAAATTATATAAATTAATTGTCAATTAATACACGAAATCCTGTCATCTGGAAAGCAAGGAAGTGTTCCAGGAACACAGTAGATGGCTTATCACATATTTGGTACATGTGTATTACATTGATAATATTACATTTATTCCATACAAATGTAAGCATTATATATACATACATGTATTTATATGTACACATGCATGTCCTCCTATAAATATTCATCCATGTGTATAAATATATAAAATGTATATACAAGTTCATACATATGCATATATTATATACATTATGTACACACACACACAAATGAGATCAGAGAACTTGTTGGAGAGAGAATATGGGATTTAGATATAAAGAAAAATAGGCGACAGAGGAAAAATATACTTGACAATTATATACTACCTGTAGGGCAGTTGTATATTACAGTATGAAAAAACATAGGCAAGATTGAATGTGGAACATAAGTTAGAGCTTTGCAAACATGTGTCAAGATGTTTAAGACTTTGAGTAATTACCTATCACGCTCTGTACACCAAAGAGTATCTTCTTCAAGTGATTTGAACTGTCTTGATCATTTTATTCAATTCCTTTTTCTATGTTTGCAGTCATAACTTGTTTGAACTTTTTGTATCTGTGTGAATTCCTCCTGAATTATAACTCTACTGTGATGGCTTAATCCAAAACCATTTGATGTCTTTTACTATATTACCCCTGAGAGCTGACTGAACATACTGGCTATGGATCCAGGTGATGTTTGCAGGCACAGCTCACTGAGTCCCTCACCAAAAACCTGGAGTACCTTCTCTTTTGTCAGAGAAATTACTCCTCTGAATATAAAATAACTCTGAATAATCTCTAAGAGCTGAACATTTAACTATTTCTGCAAGCAATCAGTAAAAAGTTCAGTTCTTCTAGCTTTTTCTTATTATTTTATTCACTAAGCCTTTTTAAAAATTACTCATTCATTTATTTATTCTATATAAATAGACACTAAACCTTCCATCATTCTATCTTTGAGAGATATAGAATATCTCATACCTATATATATATATGATATTGACCTCTGTGTCTTTATCATTTAGAGTAGCACACAGAATACACATTCTAAGCAACAATACTCCAATTTTTAGAAAAATGTATGTTCTTATTTGTAAGTGTTCTTTGCTGTTTGGGACATAGAGAAAACAATTCTAACATTGGCAGAATGTTGGGAACTGCCCTGACTGGTATCAGAAGCTGAAACCCCCGCCTAGGCTAAGGCTAAGGGAACGCCCTTGGAACCATAAGCCAGCAAGGAGACAAAAGCTTATCTCCCTGGCAGGAATGCTGCTTCTGCTGCTTTATTCATAACTTAACCCCAAAAAGCTTGGTCGGTTAGCCAAAGACGGGTAAGATTCCCCACAGGGGGAATGACCTAAGGCAGGCACGATCACTTTGGGAGGCCCCCCAAAAGAAGGACTTTGGGGGCCGCAGCAAAAGAGGGTGACAGACCCTCGCTCCTCGGCTTTGACATAGCCTGAGTTCTCATCTTCTGGGAGAAAATCTCCTTATTGCCTTAGTTCCCATGCTAAGCCTGAAACAATGACAGGGTGGTGCAGCTCTGGGCTGTTAAGGGCAGATTCCCTGGGCGATCAGGCCTAAGAAAGAACATGTAAATTACTGTGAAACCTTCTTTGTTTAGAATGTCTCAGTTGAATGAGAGGGGTCCAAGGAGGAAGTTAGTTTGTTCCTCAGTTTTACAGCTCTTTGACCCTGACTCAATAGACCTGCAGAGTTCCTTGTTTTCTATAGTTCCTTACTTCCCCCTGATAAGTACTGTACTTTACCTGAATTATTATGCAAAATGAGCCCAATAAAAGCAGGTATGGACGGTAAATCTGTGCGCCCCCCACTGGGGGGGTGGCCATTCTGTCCCTACTTCCCCACAGAAACTAGTCTTGTCTCTCTGCATGTTTGTTTGTTTCCCGCGTGTTCTTCGGCGAGCCATCCACAGCGTTCCGTGGTCACTGCTGGCCGGTGACCCACACGCAACAGCAGAAGAGTAAACTTAGGCTTTCTGACAACTGAAATTTCTAGCTATTGTAATGAGATTATTCATTCAATTTTGGATCATTAAAGACAAAATACTAATATTCACTATTTTTCCATTAATACACATATTAATATTAAATTCAATAAACGTTATATTTTTACTTTAGGTGAGGCATTCCCTTAAGTGCTAGAGATAAAATATGAATATAACAGATCCTGTAATATCCTTGTTTTTGGAATCTAAAACCCTTACTAAACAAGGGTTTTATAAGAATTTTTTAAACATTTTTTAAATTTTTTTTAAGATTTTATTTATTTATTTATTTATTAAGATTTTTTAAGATTTTAAGATTAGTTTTTAGAGAGGGAAGGGAGGGAGAGAGAGAGAGAGAGAACATCAATGTGCAGTTGCTGGTGGCTGTGGCCTGCAACCCAGGCATGTACCCTGACTGGGAATCAAACCTGCGACACTGGTTCACAGCCCACACTCAATCCACTGCACTATGCCAGCCAGGGCAAGGATTTTAAACCACATTTTATTAAATAAACTATATTGGGTAAATTTCTCTAAAACCTGAATCAAAAAATTCGTGTTAGGGCTTCTGAGACTCTCTATGAAGTCAGAGTGACGCTGAGCATTTGTCAGCCTGATGAAAACTTTTTCCAGATACAGGTTCTTTTACTATGTAAAATGCTAATTTTCTCAATAACCACATTTTTACACAGACTTGCAGAATCTAAGGTACTTGAGTTGGTGTTTCCAAAACTATTCATCCATGGGAATCTTTCTGCAAAATCACAACACAAAGGAGACCAATATCTCTGTTTTGTTTTGTTTTTTTAGTAGCTGAAACAGTTCTTTAGAGTCATATAACAAGTATGAATTTTTGCTGGAGAGGAAGTCTTATATCCAAACAGACTTTTGGGGTAATGAGTCGAATGCTAGAATACACTGATTAGCTTTAAAACTCATAAGCAGGCATTTAACAGACTTTCATGCCAAATTTATTTATTTATTTTTTATATTTTAGACTTATTACTTCAATTAAAATAACAAAAACAGACAGTTAACTGGTTATAAAAAAAAAGCTTTGAGATATTTCCAATTGACATATTTGGAATGCCTAAAACACTCCTGTATGATATATTCAATGCTTAAAATATATATTCCATTTTTTCTTCCTATGACAGCTGCTGCTCTTTCTTTTCCAATGTTCATTCTCCCATTATTCTCTATTTAAAGCATGCTGTCGATATTTACTAAGCATATGGCCACCCAAAATAAAAACTTGATGTCTCACCCTCCTTTCTCACAAAGCTTGTACTTCAATCTCAGTGACCTTTTAAACTATTGAAAAGTGTCTTTAAACAGAGAATTATCTACCTTTTTTTTCTTGAATCTTATGGAAGTTTGTAAAGCAGACTCAACTGTATTTGATTAGAATATATGTTTTCTTATTGGAAAAGATAGAAATAGAAGGAACATTTGTCCCTGATGCTCAATAAATTCCATGCTAATTCTGAGTTGCCTGCATATATGTGTGAGAAAGAAACCTTGACCTTTCTGAGCCCACTGTTATTTTGGGTTTGTTGTCACCCTCAATTTGGCCTGGTTACCCTCAGTGCATTCTCCATGAGTAGGAATTATAGCACATACTTATCATTCAATTCACACTGTATTCATGGTCACCAGTTTTGGAGAAATAAGGTATAATACCATAATTTGGATTCCTTGATGGAACATTAGATAGAGATTCTTCGGCAATTGATTTATTAAGCATTTCCTTCAAGGGGGAAAAAGTATAGAAGAGTAGGAGAAGCAGGTCAAAAGTATAGAAGAGTAAGAAACCAAGAATGCATGTAAGTTTAGGTAATGCTTTAGCTTCACTGTGATCATGCAGCACAGTCCCGCAGCTGCCGCTTGGTCCGACTCCAGGCATGAGAGCTGGGCTCTCCTCCTCCAGCAGGAGTCATTGGGACTAGTACGTAGACTACACTCCCAGGAACTTTGGAACCTCTGTTCTTGTGCTTAAAATAGCCGTCCCCCAAATTTTTGGCACCAGAAACTGGTTTTGTGCAAGACAATTTTTCCACTGACCAGGTGAGCAGAGTGGGTGGGATGGTTTCAGGATGATTCAAGCACAGTGCATTCAAGCTCACCTCCTGCTGTGCACTTAGTTCCTAACAGGCCCAGACCCGTACTAGTCTATAACCTGGAGGTTGGGGACCCCTGTCATAAAGAACTCCCAGGGCCAGATGGCAGTTGTGAAAAAGTCTAAGGTCCAGACTTTAGAAATTAACACAACAAAGCTTAACAGGTGGTTGCTCAGAAGCACTGAGAGGGATCAGTGCCACAATTACCGTAGAGAAACATGGTCCAAAACTCACTTCACTAAATATAACTGTCATATTTTGTTTGACTGCAATCTAATTAGGAAAAAAATTAATTCATGGAGAACAATATAATGTGAAATCAAAAGCAAAATACAATTTTAAATTAAAAATATATCTCAATTCTTTGTTTTATAGGGTTATATTTGGTATTATACCCAAATGAAATAGGCAACTGCTCTCATGGATTGATTTTAATAATGGCAAGATAAATAAAATATACAAGTTATAATCTATTATTCTGTCATTTTGACTTACTTTTTCTTTTTTTTTTAAGATTTTATTTATTTTATTTTTAGAGAGGGAAGGGAGGGAGAAAGAGAGAGAGAAAGAGAGAGAGAGAGAGAGAGAGAGAGGGAGAGAAACATCAATGTGTGGTTGCTGGGGGTTATGGCCTGCAACCCAGGAATGTACCCTGGCTGGGAATCGAACCTGGGACACTTTGACTTACTTTTTCAATTTGCTGTCCAATATCACCCATTTCTTTCAGAAAACCTGAAGGTAGCCATATAAATATCTGTTGAAAAATGTAAACTATTAACTAAAGTTATTGGCTTAGCAAAACTAAATGCATCCCTTTAGTTAATGAATAGTCCAAAATGTACCAAAAAAATGGACAAACACCTAAATAGTTGTGAATAATCACAAAATAGTAGAGTGCAGTTCTGAAGTAAGAGCCCTCAAACATCTAGGCCTACATGTGCATTAGTGAAGAAATTTACTAAACGAAAAACGGATCTATAATGGAGAGAAGAGAATTGCAAGTAAACTCAAAATGTTGTCATTAGGCCTGATCCCCGCACAAATAAATGCATTCATATATATATTTACAGGAACAAATAAAATATTTTACTACCATTCTGTGTAAATGTGTATATATATATATAATATATATATATATATATATATATTTCTTCAATTCCTATAACAGTAAATATAATAGTAGAACAAATATTTCCTTCTGAGTTGCGTTTCCACAGATATTTGTACTCAGAATCTTTAAAAGGTGAGTCTGAAATAATGATGTTCATTTTACTTCAGAGGAAAGGCCTCAGGTCTCAAACAGAAGGAATCTACTTAATGCTGAAAAAGATGCATAAAGAAAATTGAGATAATTTTAATGTTTATCATCTTTTTAATATTCCCAGTTATCCTTCACTTAGAAGTACAAATGAAATCCTTATAAGTTAATGACAAGGGTGGAGTTTTGATGTAACAGATTTGAGTCAAGATAAAAACAGCGCTACCTACCTGAAGAAGGAGTTCCGGCTCCTCCACTCCCCTGAGAGTGAGATGCCTTGTTTGTGAGACAGGAGATAACCTCTGCATCAATTGTTTCTGAAGGTGATAGGAGATAATTAACATAATAACTTATAATAAGTGTAGTAAAAGCCTTTAAAAAGTGCAGAATAGATTTCAATATTTGGACATTTGCCTACTTGTGCTATTAATTGCTGGCATAGGACTCAAATGTTTTATTCAAACAAGGCGAAAAGCCAAGAGCTGTCAAATAAATGGTTATTTATTTTTTTTGGTCTTATATTTGGGATATTGCCAAATACTAACACTTTGAAACCTTCACTTTTTTATAATTTATATTTAAAATTTTCCACTAAGCAATAAATTAGGTTGTTAATGGCAAGTTTAGGTCACCAAGATCACAGAATTACTTTATATTTCATCATCTTTTTTTTACTTCATATCCTGGATGAGATTTTAATTCAATTAAGGTTTAAAATACAAAATAACAATGTTTAAAATGAACACAATTAATTCATTTCATATGTTGTCGCACTCTTTTATTAACAAAAGTTATACTTGAGTTATCAAATAAAAATAAAATTATAAAAACTGAGAATGAAATAGTCTTGGGATAATATATCCACATTTTTGTTGAGTTTATTTTTTCACATGAACCGTATTCTAGGAGATAAAAAATTAAGAGGTGTAAGAAAAGGAAAGAATCCAAAAGAATTTCAAAGTATCTATACTATCTTTGGCATCTTTCTGTTGAAAAAGCCACACTTAAACACCCATGTTATAAAAAGACATATGTATATGAAAATGGTTTATTACAAACATTCTGATTTAGAGCTATTTTAATGAGGCAGTAATTCAATTTGCCTTTACAAATTATTTCAGTTATTTTTTCTTTAATGATGCTGCATTTGTTCTCCTAAAAGATTGCAAAAGCTCTGGTTTGGAGTTTTGTTTTGCTTTGCTTTGCTTTATCAGTAAAATCTTTTTTGGTGTTACATTTATTTGATCAAAATTCTGCTGGTATTTATAAGGTACATTTAAAGAAAGTGTACATGTCCACATCAGATGTTTCTTATCTATGAAAAGTAGAATAAAGATATATTCATCATCCACACATGTTTGCATAATTTGTCTGTTCACTGTATTATTACTTTCTACTTCAAATGCCTCCAGCCCTGCAGAGTTTTATGTCACATAATAAATGCAATATCATGAAAGAGGTAACACACAGAAGCTTTTGTTATATATAAGCATTATTTCTTGCTCATTCTTTCCAAGCACATTTTAATTTAGCTGTCTTTATCCATGCCCAAAGCTGAATTTATGCAGCTACAAGCAAAATTTTTAAAACTGTTTTAAGATTTCACTTAATAAATTAAATATCAAGCTGCTATTTTATGGTATGCTTTTCCAATTTATAATATATTTGCCTAGTCATTCCATGTCAACAAACCTAATTTTCCTGCTCAAAGATCATTATTTCCCATATTTTACCTGCCACATTACTTCAGGAGGTTTTTTCTGTTTCAAATATGTTCTCTCTTACCCACAAATATGTTATGTCTTGCTGGATTGTGAATTTCCTAAGTTAATGGAAATGCCTTGCTCATTGTAACTTTTCTCTAAAGCTAAGTAAAGCTCTGATTTTGTTGTAAGTGGACACGCAGCTTCTATTGCCTGCTAAGTAGATCATTGTACCAGTGAATATATAGACACTTCTGAATGGGATGTCACAGAAGATGTGGTTTATTACCATGAAAACAGTGACTTTTTCTTGAGGACATAATTGATGGCTGCTCTAAGGGTATCATAGTCCTGACAACGCAATTCAGGAAGTGAGCATATCAATGACAATAGCACTTGTTCAAGGACATTTACCTGTACTTGACTTTGACATTTTGACTAATTTTGGATGTTTAAATCAATGGGGGAAAAGGGGGCAAACTACCAGGTAGTTTGCATTCACACTGTGAATAAATCTTAGGCACTCTAGACTACTTGAACCTGACAAGACTGTTGGGTTTAAGTGAGCAGGTAGTGGGTGTAGGGAGATGTTTTAAAGCAGTTCCACTCCATTTGTGTTTACTAACATCGCCTGTGCTTTCAAACTCTGTGCCCAGTGGTACAGCAGCTAAAGACAAGAAACCATTTTCCTTCACAAAACTTTTAGGAAAATAGATGAAAAAAGCAATTAAAATACAGTGAAAATGAAGGTCTTTGATGGGCGAATGACAGTGTACTAATCCCAGCAAATGTTAGGTTTCCTGATCCAGATATAGCACAGTTAAAAAAAAATTTAATCTGATGTCGCTGGAGTGTATACATAGATACCACATGTGTATTTCCACAGCATCCTGTGGGGTTTTTCTAGCCATCAATATTTAATGGACCGTAGGGAAAAGTGAGCTCTATCGCTTGAATTAGTTTTTCTCTAACGAAGGCGCAAACTACCAATTAGGTATAAAAATAACTTGCAGATTTGAATGTGTTTGATAGTTGCCCTAAGATTTATCTGCCCCAGAGTAACTAGCTCATTCACAGCACATGAACATCTGCTTTCATACGTTTCATTGGGGCAAATGACACTTGCCTCAGATTGAAAGGGTTGTCATGGCGAAGAAGTGTAGTTGAAAAAGAAACACCTGTTAGATTCACACCTTAACTGGAAGAAAGACTGATCAGCCCTCCATAAACATTGTATATGACCGTGAACTTATTTACATGTTGTTATAATGCAACAACTTTCAAAACACGTGCTGCAAGAATTTTTAAAACATGTAGTACCTGAGTATTTATTTAGTCAGGGATGCTGACCTATTTTCCCTTTGATTGTCAAATTAAAAAAAAAAAAACCTGACAGAAAGCCAACTCCATGGTTGTCCAGTGTAAATGAATCAAAATTATACCTATTTTTTGTGAGATTGGCAAGAAATACATTTGTGTTGTGCCAAAAAATACTGGTTACATTTGCCACAAGATAAAAAGATGTTGAAATTGCCATATTTGGCAATGGAATGTGCATGCAAGTAAAAGGAAGGCATATGCCCACTAAAAACATCATCCGAGAGCCCCCAAAAATATTTCATGTAAAAGTATTGGGGCAGAGACAGTCGAGAAAATGGCTGAGAGAAGAGGTAGTGGAAAAATGATCCTGGACACCTAAAATAGGATCAACATTTGAGAAAAACAAAACTTTTTTTGATTTCTTTTTGAAACTAGTAGATGCTTTACTTTAGAATGTATGAGAGGTAAAAATAAAAGAAACAATTGGATCAGAAATTAGAGCTTTCTATTTATCTAAAATCACATTGATTATTTGACTGGAAGAATGATAAAAATGGCTTTAATATATTATTTGCAGTAAATGAAAAAGAATGTCCCATCCTAGGAATCTAGACATTCAGAGTAACCCAATGATGAGATTGTTTAAGGTCTCCAGTGAGGCATAAGTCTCAATCATGAATGGCAAAAGCTATCAACTTACCTTAAAATAGAAAAGTCATAAAAGAAAAAGAAATACATTCACTCAAATTCCAGATACTTCTTTGTCATTGAAATGTCTGTACTGAGATTTACAACCGAAATTATTCTGCATATATTTTTAGAAATCTTAAATTAATGAGACATAACAACATATATATTTGGCACAGAATATTCCACTACAGCTTATGCATTTTCTCTAAAGGATTGATCTGAAAATATCTGTCTACATCGTTTACACCTAGCACGTTTTTTTCAACTTTGCAGTTTTTGTTCCTTTTTAAGAGCAATGAGAGCTAATTGCCATTCATGTCAGAGACCAGCTGAAACATGGTCGTTTGGGGAAGGAAAAAGACATGCCGACCATTGTCTTTGCTGTGCATTACTCCAGTGCCAGGGAAGGTCACTCGAATTTTATCAGGGTGGCTTACTCACTATAAAAGCAGCTTTGGAGAATACAATGGGTCTTTCTTTTAGCTATTGTATAATTGATGTCAAATGAATATTAAAATTATACATTTAAGTATGCTCTCAAAGATTCTCCCAGTGATATTTCATTATATAACCTCTTGACTCACTTTCATTATTTGTATAAAATGAAGCTAGTAATATGGTTTTGTAGGGATTAAATAAGACATAGTATATAAAAGCCTCAGGAAAATAAGGATATGTTAAATCCTCAAATGATTTACACCTGTATAATTGTGATATATTCCTCCTTGATTATTTTAAATGTGGGACTTTGGTTACATAATCCTTACTTGCGTGCAGTGGGTGATGTAAATAAATTTTATTTCTTTAAATTTGAAGTGTATTTAAATTTAGTTCTTTTAATATTGCTCTATAAATTTTCATATATTGGGTATGGATTCTCATGTTCTTGGAAATGACTACAAAGTTTTTCATAACTTTCAACTTTCTTACTTCATGTGTATGTTTGTTTCTTTTCCTGCAAGTTTATTTTCTTGTTTAGTATCATTTCAAGAAAGTGACTTCATGACAGTTGTGGCTTATATTCAGTTTAGTATGTGTCTAATTTATCCTGATCTTAAAGTGTTCTTCCACCTACAATCAATGTTTCCATTAGATCAGAGTGGTAATGAATGGGTGATCAATATTTTACTGCGAACACAGCTAAGGTTTAAAAATATGTCAAGTTCTCATTTGTGCGTAACTTTTTGATTTGCAAGAGGAACACTCCCAATGTTTGCACAGCATTCATTTGTAACTATATTTCTCCTGTATTCAGTGTTACAGATTTCTTCTAGTTCTGGAGATTCCTCTTTGTTACCTTTGCATTTGGAAATGCATTGTAAAGTACTTTAAAATATATTCCAACTAAATTAATGCGTTTTGAGCACTAAGTAGTGGGCAAATCTTAACATGGGCTCACTCTTCCATCTTGACCTTGAAGCTGATAGCTACTGTGTTTTTATTTTTTAAACCAGACAGTTCGATAATTGACATAACCTATGACTAGCAAATTAGAAGCACAGTTAGGGTGGTAATTCAAAGAACTGTAAGATTTATCTCAAATTTTTTGACTGCTGTGAATGCTTAGTTACCTGTCAAAAAATGGAGAAAACCGAATTTAGAAGACCTGGGTGATCTAATTGTTTCCAGAGTTGTGTACATCTGGATAAGAGGAATAGTAATAGTATTAATGTCAGTAATGAAAACACCTAACACTTGACACAATGTTGACTGAGTGATAAATATCCTTAGGATCACTTCAGAGCTGTTCCCTTTAATTCCCACAGCTATTATTTGAGAAGTTACTTGTATTATCTTTATTCCACAGTGAAGAAATCTGAGTCTAGAAAGTCTATATAATTTACCTAAGGTCATACATTGAGTATCCAGACTTCAATCCTAGCGACTTGAGTTCAAATTTATGATTTTATCCTCCATGCTGCAACTTATTTTAGTATTAGACACATTGATACCATCGCTGATTTATCCCATGCCTTGACAGAAGTAAGCCAGACTCTTGTTTCCAGGGCTCGGATGACAGACATGGCCTTGTTTTCCACAGCATCCTGTTTCATTAGCATATACAATATTGAAATATGTAAGGCTGCAAATCGCATTACTCTTAAATTAAGTCGATCATTTTCTACTTAATCATGACATTAATTATATTTTATTAATACTTATAGACACACCTGAATACCAGTAACATACTGGTATTGTTTTCTTGGAAAATACATTTTGATTAAACAGTAAATCAGATAAATGAAATAATAGTGTGAAGAGATACTGTTTATAAAAGACAGCTTGGGAGAATTTTTAGCCTTTTGTGTAGATAAATGGCATTAAACACACCCAGTTGTCAGATTGCTATTCTGTGGTGAATATTCTGACTGTGAGAGTTTTCAAAGCATAAGACCAACCATAGTAGCTTTTAGATGGAGGCGTAACTGTCCACCAGAGGAGGTTAGCATCCTTTTTGTTTGCTTGACAGAAACCTTTGTGCGACAACAAATGAGCCTCTATTCCTGCTGTTCTCCGAATGCAAGCTTTGTTCCTGCTTTCCATTCTAAGGCAGATGTAACACAGGAGGGGGTGGGAAGAGAGTGAGAACTCAGGGAACATTTTTGAAGTGAATATTGCTCACCCAGAGACAGACACCACAACTATATTACATCTGTAACTCAGATATTCTTGACTTTTCAATTAGATTCGTAAGTCAAGAAAGTGGGGGTCAATTCCTAAAAGTCTACTTTAAAACACCACTATAAACAAACATCATTTTAATATAAATTATTTTTGAATAGTTTCTACAGTGTTTTATATTTTAATAAAATATGCATATATTTTTTAAATTTTTTCAAATATTTTATCTTGTCTTTAAATGGTAAAATGAATCTTTTCTCATATTATATATTATGCCCAATATTTTCACACATTCATATAATCATAACTAAATACATAAATCAATAAAATGAATATTTTATACATACAGAGAAAGGGAGCAGTGTTCTAAAGTATAATTTTATACTCTGCTACTTGATTCTATCCTCATGTTGTTTATAATTTTCACTTGATTCTGAAGTTTGTTCCATTATACAATGAAATCATTGGGGAAAAGCAATAGTTTTACCTGTTCCTTCCCAATGGTTACATTTCCAATTTCTTCCCTTGTGTATGGTAAGCTAATATTTCCAAAAGGATGATAAATAATAGGCATAATAGCTAACTCCTATTCTTGTTTTGGTCCTGGCATTAGTGGATGAGTCTCAGGTGTTCCATTGTTCCCTATCGTGAATAATGATGGCTTTTAGGCTGAGAAGTGTGTCCTTTCATGGAGGCAGTTTCTGTTGATTTTTCAACGGAATTTTGACAAATGCCTTTGCATTGTTTGTAAAGAGGATGAATTTCTCATTTGGTCATTAACATGATGAGTAATTGTTATATACTTTCCATTATTGAATTTTGTTTACATTTCTGGAACAAACTAACCTGGTGATATTTTAATGGTCTGCCATATTCTATTAACTAACACTTAACAATTCTGCATTACCATCAATACGTGAGGTTGGTATGCAGTTACTACTTTTGAGGGGCAATCTGTGCTATGTTTTACTGAAAACATCATGTATGCTTTTAAAGTAATTTCAAAGTTTCCATTTTTCTCTGTTTTGGAAGCATTAATACAACATAAGAATTGTCTGATCTTTAAATGCTTAGTTGAATTCACCAGGAAAAGTGTTAATCAAGTATTAGGGCTTTAGAAAGGTCTTTGAAAAATTCTGTCTCATTGTAAATAAGCCTAAATTATTTTTGATAATATATTTTTCTAGAAAATTATCCATTTTATATAATTTTACAAATGTATTTGCATAAAGTTAAGTGAATTATCATGTTTGTCTTTTAAAATTAGTTCTTTGGGTTTTTTTCTTTATATAATTCTAATTTTTATCACTATTGATCCCCCTTTTAATTTCCTCCCCCCACCTCCAGCAATCACTACTCTATTGTCCATATCCATGAGTTCTTCTTAACTTTTTTAACTTTAAAAAATTTTTACTAAGAAACATGAGATTATCAATCAATCTATCTAATGCTTTTCTTTCCCAATAATTATTTTTAACCTTTATTAATGGTTAAAATCTTTTGGTCCTGCTAGTAAGTCACTGAATCTGAATGTGATCTTAGAGACCTCTGATACTATATATATAGTGTCATATATATGCATATATATATACATATATATAAAATCAGAGGTCTATATATACTACATATAGTATCAGAAATATGTGTGTGTATATATATTTCTATTATATTTTTTATTTTTATCCTCCCTGTCTTCTACCACTCAATTTTAATCATAATACTTATTTAACAATTTATCTCTATGATGACCTTCATACTTTCAAATATACTTTTAACCTTCTACTACATTTACTGCACTTTTGTCACCATTTATGGCTCTCAACTATTATAAAAAAAGCAATAAGAAATATTAGTTTATGATCTACCTTTTTTCATACTGTTAAACTTTTATTCTTACATCATGCTTCCTGACATGCTAAGCAGCATGGACGGGCATGTGTATGAATACACACAGTGTTCTGTCATATGCCACGTTGGTTTTCATCTTAGCTCTGAAGATAAATGAATCAGCAGTTACCTCCAGCCTTTTGTTACAGCTTCACACATTATTTTTTTTGGAGGTGGTTAATCTTTCAAATATTTTTCTCAAGAAGAATCATGGGAACAATGTCCCCTGATATGGTTTATTAAAACTGCTAAATTTATATTTGAAGAATACCCTGTCTCAATATAGATTCTTACTCTCCACTTTTTTCCACTGAATATCCTGTAATTATTGCAGTATTCTTATTTGAATTCATTGTTTTATGGTATAACTGATAGCCTGGATCTTTTCCCACTTAAAAACAACTAGAAAACTTAGCTTGACTTTCTAAATGATGTATCTTTATATACTTAATGTCACTAAATTAACTTAATTAGAGTATACTTAATGTGGACAACTTTCTTTTGGTCATGGTGGTCCCATTAAATATGTACGTCCCATATGCTTAGAATTGGCATTGCCAAAAGAAAGGAAAATGAATACTGAAATGGAAAAATATATAAAATGTAATTGAAAAACTTTACAACATTATTTAGAAACTTGACTATTCTAAATCTATACTATAAATGTTGATTTTCTTAGAGACAGAAAAGAATATCTTAGAAACTTGGAAATTTGCACTATTTTTACTTATATCTATTAAAATGTCTGCTTCCATTTTCCTCTTTCTCCCATTGCCTCCTCTTCTCCCTCAACCACATCTTTACCTTCTTGTTTGCTTTTTGCATTGACACATGATTTTTACAAAATTCCCTTAGACAATGCTTGGCTCTGTGAGTATTGTTCAGGGGAAAAGCAGTGGAACATTTATTGCTGGTTGTGTAGAGACAGTTATTTAGTTTTCTAAACTAAATTTATACACTTTGCTGGTTTCCTGGGGTGGTGTGTATTTTTGACAACAGAAATGAAAAGGGCAGAATAATTACAGGGTATTGATACTCAGTTGGAGGCCATTTATTTAAAGATTATGTTTTAAATAGATAAAACACTGTATAAACCTCTTTAGTTTAGTTGCCAATGTTAATAAGTTACATTGTTCAATGAAATATTTTATTGAGATTCATTAGAAAGTTGAAATGCAAGGCAATTTGGAAAGAGCAATTGTTATTTTATTTATTAATAAGCAAAATAATTTACCTATATCTATATCTAAAGTAGGTTACTCAAATTAGGTTTCTCAAATCCTTTTAGATGATGAAAATGTTTAAATAATTTGTATAAAGTTTATAACCATTTCCTGCCACACACGTTGGACACACATTGGCAGGTTTGCAAATGTGACTCACTGCTCATGTCCTCCTATGACTTGACACTAACATTAACTGAAGTTGTCCTTCGCCAGCATTGAATCCTGCTGTCTTTGCCCTAATAAACCCAACTGAAAAGTATATGTATAACCCTAGTAGGGGTGTTCAATCTTTTGGCATCTCTGGGCCATATTGGAAGAATAAGAGTTGTCCTGGGCCACACGTTAAATACATTATGACATATAATCACAAAAAAATTTCATGATATTTTAGATAAATTTACAATTTTGTGTTGGGCTGCATTCATAGCCATCCTGGGATGCATGCACTCCATGGACCAGAGGGTGGACACCCAAGTGTATTAGTAAAAGATTTTTTGACAAAATAATATAGAAGCATGAAGGAATATTATATTTTGATTAAAATAAATAAAATTAATTAATTTAATAAGCAAATTTGCATCCATGTCAAGTAAACTGTAAATGACACCATGACATACTCTATCAAAAAAGACACAAAAAACAAGACAAAAACCCAGGATTTTTATAACATTCCAGATAACAAGAGGCAATGATAGATATGCTCATTACCGAAGAAATATTCAAATAAAAATGAGCCCTTAGTACCATTTCCACAAAATCAGCAGATTTACTGCACTGCTTCACTATATGATCCTACCCACTTGCAATATTATATTCATGGAAGCATCTTGATAAACATTTTATTTTTGATGTTATATATATTATTTCTGATAGAAAACCAGTCGTTATGTCATAGGTTTGAAACTAATATTGTATGTCAGCTCTAATTAAACATAAATTTAAAAAATAAAAAACTAAAAATAATTTGGCACACCCCCAAAAATTCTAAGCAACTTAAGAAAAATCAAAAACTTAGTTTTTCATGACTATAAAAGTCCAGTGGTGGCTCCGATGTTGAGCATGCTGGATTCTAGGCATTGTACAGGCCAACAGGACATTGTGTATTATGTGCTGTAGCTCTGTTTTAAGGTATATTGGCCTCAGGACCAGGGTAAGATAAGAGCTTATCATAGAAAAGATTGCTACCAGTGGGTCCAGAAAAAAAGGCATATACCAAGATGTCAATAATTCCATGAAAATTCATTAGTCTGACTCTACCTAGGGAAACCTGATTTACCAGCCCATGTATAAACCATGAGCTGTTCACAGGGGGAAAGAATACATTGAATAGGCAGACCTAGATACTATGCCCAACATTAGGATAAAGTAATAGGATAAGACCAACCTGAATCACCGGAACCAGAAGTAGAAAAACCTTTCATGGAAAGTAAAAATGCTGTGAGAACAGGTGGCGTATGCTAAACAGGCAAAATAGTATGCCCACTTAAACATTCTATGAAGAAATGTTCATGGAACTGCATTTTCTCTTGGGTACAGCATTCTGGATATTAAATAGATTGTCCCTTCACAAGTTAGGAAATAATTGGTTAGATTATGTGGTTAAAATGGAAGTGTTTATTATTTTTCAATGACTATATTAGTTAATATAACAGATGGTCTTTCTCAAAATGAAAAAAAAAATCCAGTCAACAACAAGTAAATATAGAAAAGTAAGTGCATATGTTGTCTATTAACCCTAGCTTGGAGAATTGAATGCAACAAGAAAAAAACATTAATAATATTAAAATAATGTATTTAATTAGATTTTTAGTTTTTAAATTTTGTCAAATGTAATTTATAAATTCATTTTGAATGAAAAGTGTATAAAAGTTAGGATTTTAAGAACAGATTATGTTAATGCACATGTGATTACATTGTTTTAAATAATTATGTTATTTGGTCTAATATTAATATTTTGAGATATATCATGTTGTGCATTCACAGATATCCCTAAATTTTGTCTTATCCTTCTGTGCATACCCTTTGAAGTATGACTTTGGTGCCTTTACTCTAAAAATATGATCTATTTCTCCACTGCCTTGAATCTTAGCTTACTTTATAACTCCTTTTGACCAACAGAATCCACAGTATTGATGTAGAAATTCTGAGAATAGTCCTTAAGATGTCTTTTCTCTTTGGCTCTCACCAGGTTGTTCCATACCTCTGAGGGGGCCTTTCAAAGGAGTTTTGAAGTCTCTGTGAGGATGAGAAGCTACAAGCAAAGAGAGGGAAAGGGGTCATATGGGTCCTACATTGGAATAGTATTCAGTCATGAGAAAGGAAGAAATCCTGCTATTAGTAACAACATGAATGGACCTTGAACATTATGTTAAGTGAAATAAGATAAGAAAGATAAATACTGTATGATATCACTTATTTGTGGGATCTAAGAAAGGCAAAATCATACAAAGTGAGGGTAGAATGGTGGTCTCCAGGGGCTGTAGAGGGGGTGAATGGGAAGATGTTCCTCAAAGATTATAGGAATATTAGTAAATTCTGGGGATCTAAATGCACAGCTTTGTGACTATAGTTAAAAATACTGTATTATATAATTGAAAGTTATTAAGAGAGTAGATCTTAAATGTTCTCACCAAAGGAAAGGCATGGTAATTATGCAATGTGATGGAGGTGTTAGCCGACTCAATGTGCTAAATCATTTTGCAATGTATGTGTTGCAATATGTGTGTAAACTGTGCTCTTACGTACGTGTTTATGCTGGTATACTGAGGTTGTTTCAGTTAGAATTAGGTTTGGATACATATTATTAAAATAAAAATAAATTTTGCTTAAAATATTATCTAACTAATGAAAGTGCTAATTTCTAACTTGTATTGAATCAAACTGTTTTTAAAAGTGTTATCAGAGACACAAGTGTTGGTACGGACTAGCAAAGTTTTGGCTGAAAATTAAGGGGCAATTTGGCACATTGGGATTTAATTTATCTTTGCAATGTTCCCATAGACATATGGGAAAAAAAACACAGGGTGGTAAAGGTGAAGGGATTAAGTACAAATTATAAAATAGTCAGTGATGTAAAGTATAACATAGGAAGCATAGTCAATAATGTGATAACTATGTATGGTGCCAGGTGGATACTGTAAATATCAAGGGGAACAATTTGAAAAGTTATGTGAATGCCAAAATCATTCTGACATTGTAGTTGGAAGTTAAAAAATAAATAAAATGGAATCTAACAGAATGATTATATCTCATAGCCTATGCATATTTTCGTCAAACTCTTGCTCCATATTTACTGTATACGCCTATGAGAGTGCATGTACATGCGTGTGTAATATGTTTTGATATAAAATGATTTTCTAATTATAGATCACATTCTAAAATTGAAAATAAGTTGAAGTAAGCACGTATTTTCTCTTGTCCATGAAACCAACAGAAAATAATAATCGTGTATTTGGGTGTGTAGAAAATCCAAAGGCACTCCTAAAAGTATTGTAGAATGTGCACAGACCATATTTCCTGAACATGAGACTAGAAAGAAATAAAAAAAATATAATCATAACCTTATGTTTGTCTACATATAAATGCATATACAGAATAACACAATATTTTCTAATTTTGAAAAATAATCTCTTAAAGTGATTAGATCATAGCAATACAAATAACCATAAGTTTACAGCATTGAAATTTCATCCTACTAAAATATTCAGGACATCGATTAAACCTAAAACAGACAAAATGAATAGCATAAGGTATTTCATTGTCATATAATATAAACAGATAAAAAAATAATGTAACTTCAGCAAATGTAAAAATAGCAACTCAAAGAAAATGTGTAAAGTGGTGAGTAAAGTTACAAATGAATCTTTTAAGTAGAAAAAGTGGAAGAACTGATGAAGTATAATAATAAAAAATAAAATAAATACCTAAAATCAGTTGACAAGTGAGTATGTCAAGAGGTCACTATGCTGCCCAAATTTTATTCAAACAATTTAAAATAAAGAAAATGAAAATAATGAATCCTTACATTTGTAGAAGGACCGTCCCTTCTGATCTCACAAGGACATGTTGGAGTCCTATTTACAGTGAGGAAAGGAGAAGGTGGGTTTCCAGATGCTACGTTACATGGAGGAACTCCAATAAGCTGCTTTAAACCACTTGCAACAAAAAGCATTTAAAAATATATACTCCCAAGATTTCCATAATCGTCACAATAAAAAAATCTGTATGCCATTCGTAATCCATAGTCCATGCCTTTTTACTTATAGTAAAATTGTTAGTAGGAATAGTTTCAAGATGTTATGTATGCAAAACAAATATAAAATCCATCAGAAAGATTTTATTGGGGTGTTTTGCCTGTGATTTTGGTGCATCATTTTCTATTGTACTTTAAAAGCTTCCCAAAAGGAAAATACCTCTTAAAACGTCTTGGAAAGCACTTCATTTTTAGATGAGGAATAAGATATATAAATTGTAATTTGTATGTGGAACCATACATGTTACAAAAACCACTTACCATATTAGCATTTTCGTTTCTTAATACAAATTCTGCAAGGAGTGATAATATATTAATTTTAAAGTAAGGTAACAAGTTCTTAGAAAGATTAACTTTTTACAAGATTATTGAGCCTCAGAACTTCAAGGCATAGAAGTCAAATGCAAGGCTTCTAAGTACTGATTCAAGATATAAGGTCTGTCCAGAAAGTATTCATCCTTATACTATGAAAAATAGAGATATTTCTTGAAGAAGATGTAACATGAAAGAAACATTGTACATAGGAATAAGACACCTGAGTCCCCTTCAAAGTAGGCACCTTGGGACCTCACACAATACTCTCAGTGTCTTCAGTTGCCCCTTTGTATTTTCCTGAATCTCATAGGTGGTCTGGAATTTCTTCCCTTTCAAAAGTGATTTTAGTTTGGGAAAAGCCAGAAGTCACAGGGTGCCAAATCTGGGCTGTAAGGGTGATCTGATGTTTTTGGGAAAAAAAAAAAAACCAAAACTCTGTACAAGATGTGATGCATGAGTAGATGCCTTATTGTTATGAATCTGCCAATCACCAGTTGTCCATGGCTGTGGCCTTCTGAATCATCTGAATAGTTTTCACTGAAGAATGTTCAAGGTTAGTTCAAAATGTGATGCAAATTTGTTGCTTTATTTGCTCAGTAATTTTGAATGCCAATGTCCCACAGTATACATGCTCACTCAACTAAGTCAACAAGGTACACCCTCTGTCTGGTACAGTAAAGTCATGATTGTTCACACGTGTACATTCCAGTCCTCTCTCCTTGGCTGCCAAGTTACATCCATGTTGCACGAAGCATTTTTATTATGTTAACAATAGTTGGACTTTTTTCAGATAGAGCACATACAGCAACGATAGGACATAAATTATTTCTTGAATTAGGTAGAATAGGAATCTTGTTATAGTTTTATACTAATATATTCGAAAGCATTAAAAATATCTAGAAATCAAATCAATTTGAGTAAAAAACATGTAGTAAATATTAGTATTGCATCCTGACCAGAGAGCCGACTAATGAAAAAATTGTATCATATTTAAATATCAAGAAAAGAGTAGCTTTGGTTTTCCCTAATAATGAATTGTTAATATCATTAAAAGCACTTTGTTTATATCTTTTGAAAAATTTAATTCAGCTCTGGCTGGTGTGGCTCAGTGGATTGAGAGCTGTGCTGGCTGGTGAACCAAAGGTTTACAGGTTTGATTCTCAGTCAGGGAACATACCTGGGTTGCTGGCCAGATCTCCAGTAGGGGGTGCACTAGAGGCCACCATGCATTGATGTTTCTCTGCCTCTCTCCTGCCCTTCCCCTCTCTCTAAAAATAAATAAATGAAATTTTTAAAAATATTTAATTTAGGCTACAAAATTTCCAAACTCCAATTGCTAACATAGTAGAAATTGTAAAAAGAAATATAATTGTTTAACTTATTCACGATCTATTTTAACAATTGAGAAAAAAAAGTAAATATTACATTTACCTACTCTGTAAATAAATAAATAAAAAGCCTTTTTATAAGAAATCTCAATGCTCAAAATATTTAAGATAAAGAAAAAACTCAAATATAACAAGAAATCCAAACTGTATCCCCAGGTATTTTATTTCAGATATTTCTAGAAATTGAATATTATTATAAATCTTCTGAAACCTATTTTTTATTTAACATCATACTAAATGTATAACTTCTCTTGATAAGTATTATTTGGGATACAAATGCAGTGTTCCTTGCCTTAGATATTTCAGAGTCAATTATAGTCTACATTCTACAGCTTTTATTTTAGAGAAATATATAATATATAGTTATATATTCCTGATCTGCATTTGTTAATTAACTAAAAAGCTTTAATGTTAACTAATCTTCCAAAAAGAGTCTCAATAATTCAGGAATAATCATATAATAATACTATATACAGATTCTTCAATTGCCAGTTTGGTTTAATTTAATACTGAATTTTTAATAGCTATGAAATATATGTTTGATGGAAATAAATAGAACTTTTCAAGAGTCACTAGACTTACACAGGATTGGAAATTACTGCTGAGTTCTTTTGATTAATTTGTTCCTTAATTTTGAATTCTTAAATATGCAGTTTAGCTTAATTTATTTATTGAAAGAATTCTTTCATTCTTCCTGCACAATGTGCCACAGAAATATTATTCAAGTATCATCTATTCTATGAACCACAATTGTTGCACTGGTAATTGGAAGTTGTTACTAATAACCAAGTAATAAAACATTAAACAACTAAATATCCACTGATTTTCTTTGTTTAACATTATCTTCAAATATCAAAATCAAATGGATTTAATAACTTACGGTTATAGTTTTAAACAACATAGATTAATCAAATGTGCATGCCCATGTTACTGATTTAATCATAGTAAATTTCCTTTAATGCTCAATCAACAGGATGGCTTGGCAGAGCTGAAGCAATCATCGCTGACTCTTCACTCTTTTTCTAATCTTGCTAATCATGTTTACTATTATTAATGGGTTTTCTCAGTTTCTTGTTGCTGAACTCCTTCCCAAAGTTAGCATGTAAAGTGTGTCCGTGTATGAAAGTCCTGTAAAGTAATAAATAGTGCACCTGGAATATATCATCCAAAGAAGAATGAAATCAGCGTCCCATATCTCCCCTCTCTGTGTGCACTAAAGCTAACGAAGGGTGAAGTGTGTTTCTTTAAATAATTGACAGTGAACTGAATGCCATGATCAATTTTATCTTCATGATTCTGACTTTTACTTCCTGTTATACCTTTATGGTTGTCAGCACAATAATTTATATCAAAAGGATCAGAAAAGAAAATTGAAATTATAAATAGGAGCACCTTAAAGTAATGCAAAGCTGTGATTTAATCATTCCTTAAGTGATTTAAGGATAAGCTACATCTTGAAAATGACAATTATTTATACTTACTTTTGTAAATTTAATATAGCTAAAATGTGAAAACTAAAACATAAATCATATTTTACTTCTGCTGGTCCATAGGAAAAACTTGAAACTCATTTGTAGCAAGTTCCCTGTAGTTGTCTTTCTTAACAGAATATGTTATCATTTCTAATTTGAATAGTAGAGTATTTCTTTTGGAGTGTGGGCTTATAAACCTATTACAGTAGGCACAGAGGAACCCATGCCAATCTCTGGCTGAGTAAGTGCTTCAAATAGAAAGAAAATGACTTAGTAGAAACAAAGGATAAAGGACTTCGTGGAAAAGTACAATTAATAATATGTATGAATGAAATTTCACTGCTTAACAATGCTTAGTCGGTATGTGTCTGGCTTCTAACAATGAAAATACTTCCAAGTCTTTATTAAATTTCAGCTTGTCAGTACCAATTTTTGTGATGTAGATTATCACATAACAGTGTTTTCAGAATGTGTTGAAAAGTAAGTGAGAAATGGGAAGGAAAAAATAACTTTTAAGAGCTTATGTTTATTTAGAGCCTACTAATTAACGTGTTAGACAATTGTTCTAAGTACATATATTCTTATTTAATCACCATGAAAATCTTATGAGGTTTACACTGGGATTATTCTCAGGTAACTGTTGAAGTTAACATAGACTGAGAGCTTAAATAATTCCCTTGAGATTCTAGAAGTAGTAAGTAGCAAAGCCAAAGTTTATATTCAACACTTATTCAATAATTTATCATTAATATTCAGGGATCTTGGAATTTCAGATTGAACATGGAAATACGTCCACCTTTTCTTTCACTGTCAGATAAATCTAAAAATGCTTTTTATCAAAATATTTAAGAATTCTATTTCACATACATAACTGAATATATGAATATTTTCTTCATACTAAATTAGAAAGTCGTAATTTATAAATTACTTTCATATTTCATAAGTGAATGTTTAGTAACGAGAAAAAGGTTAATTACTTTGCTTCTACCTACAGTATGAAATAACATAATTAAGAACCTTTTGTCTTACAGTATTTGCCTGCAGTAAGATTTCAAATGTTCTCTAATGCTTTTTCAAATACTTTAATATTAAAAGTATTAAAATGTAAGTAGGCAAGTTTGATTTCTCAAAAGAAAAATATTCTCTGTTTCAAAGAAATAAATAATAAAATGTGTTGCACATGTTTCATATATTTTAAAACAGGAGCTACAGAATAATATAAATTACACAGGGGATATTTGGTTGTTAACCTAGACTTTCATTTCTTGTGAAGTACATTTCTAAGATGCAAAATGAGCACTTTTCACAGTCTAGGAAGGGACTTCCAAACATTTGAATTTTATTTTCGTTTTAATAATACTAGAGAATAAAAGGTTTGTATATGTTTTATTTATGAATCTTATAGAATTGTGATACATCAAGTTACCCCATATACAGAAATAAGAATTTTAGATTGTTTTTCATGATCAGAATAGATGCCTTTTGATAACTCATGAAATGTTGCTCACATCAAATGAGTTCCCAAGCCATCCGACCTTTGTGCACTCTAAAGTCCAAAGGCTTTGAAAATAAAGTGTGTTAATATCAGGCATTTTGCAATAAATGGGTTTATTTAAATATCTTCAATATTTTTTTTGCTGCTGTTGATTTACTGCTATTAGTACTTACAGTACTAAACTATATACCTCCTCACTAAAACAAACAAAATCCTCAACTTTGATGTATAATGTCCGCAAATTTATATGGTGTAAATTATCCTGTTATAGTGTATTTCAAACAATCATCATGATGTTACTCAATGAGGAAGCTGTGAGGAGCCCTACAAAACCATTTCTCCCTTACTTGTGTCTGGGCCATCTCCAGCACACTGCTAAAGAGCTCAGCTCAAGCAGTGCAATTCTAAGAGTCAGAATGGCCAGGTGTGGGGCAGGGTGCATAGAAACTAGTATGCCCTCTAAACCTCAGAGAAAAAGATTTTTTTTCCCCTGAACAGGGCATTGTCAGTAACTACTGCATAACATTTCTATTGATTAATGGTCCTACGTAAGGTATTAAAATCATTTAATTAGAAATTATTTTCATCTAATTATTCATACACACACAAACATTCTCCAGGTGGTTCATACTTTCATATAATCTACTTAATTTATCTTTTTTTAAAAAAGTGATATTACAATAACACAAAAGTGTGAAGTATAAGGGTATAACATATTAATTTGTTACGTGTATATATTGTAACATAATCACCACTGAAAGAATAATTAACACCTGGATAACATTATATAATTATTGTTTTTTGGTGGTTAGAGTAATTCAGTTCTAAGTTAATAAAAAGTTTGCTGATCATAATACAATATTGTTGTTTATATACGCTATACTGCACATTAGATCAGTATAGGACTGTTTTACTACTCATTGTTAGTTCGTTCTCTTAAACAAAATTTATCCTATTGCCCCAACTCCATTATGTAGTGACTACCATTTTACTCTCTGGTTTACTATTTTGGCTTTTTTAGATTACATGTATACGTGATGTCAAACTATACTTGCCTATGTCTGACAGGTTTCACTTAGCATAACGGGTACAGGACTTATACATATTGTCCCGAATGGCAGGATGTCCCATTTGCTCATGTCCGCCATCTTCTTTATCTGTCCATCCTCCGAAGGGCATTTAGTTTGTTTTTATTTCTTGGTTATTGTGAAAAATGCTACCATCAACAAGGGAGTGCATGTATCTCTTTGAAATCCTGTTTTTCTTTCCTTTGCATATATATAACCTGAAGTGGAAGTAAGGTCATATTGTAGATTTATTTTTAATTTTTAAAGGAAACCTCATATTGTTTTCTGTAGTGACTCAACCAATTTGCATTAATAATATTGAGGAAACTGGATAAATACGTGTAGAACAATGAAAAGTGGACTCCTGTCTTACATCACTCAAAAAATTAACTGGAAATGCTCTGAAGACTGAAAACATGATTCAACACTATAAACCTTCTAGAAAAAAAAAAAAACAGAGCGAATGAGCTCCTCAGCATTGGCTTTGACAATAATTTTTGGTTTTGACACCAGAAACACAAACAGCAAAAGCAAAAATCAACAAATGGGATTAAAGCAGTGTTACAAGCTTCTGAACAGAAAATGAAACCATAAGTGAAAAGACAACTACAAAATGAGATAAAATTTTAGCAAACCATATAATATACAAAAGTTTCATATCCAAAATATACAATTTATCTTTGAAATGGAAGAGTGACAAGGCATTGTATGCATTTATGAAAGAGAGAAATGACCAGATACAGTCAGAACTACACTGTTGGGCAGAAAGGAAAGAAACACATTAATATCCTGCTTACTGAATTTCTATTCATGAATTTATTTTGCCCTTTAAAGGAGTTTGTTCGGTAGAAGGGCTAGTCTGAATGATGTTCAGTTTGGTAGATATAGCAAGAACAGAAATCACAACTATCTAGGTGTAAGCCAACAGTAATAAATCTGGGAGATCATGACAAATTGTTAGCATGTCAAAATGTAATCTTCTTTCATTATCACTCTTTAAAGAGTAATGCTAAATAACATTTTGGATCCAAAGATGACCCATGTTTTCCCTATCAAAACAATCTAAGCATTTAATAAGTAAGGTTAATATGCTATAAACTAACAACTAAACAAAAATTCCAACCCTTTATATTGATACATTTCTTTTTTTTCTTTTTGTTTTTGCTTGTAATTCCTTAGCTGGGGAATAAGTGGCTCCCATCGGACTAAACACGCTCTCACAACTGAAGGGGTTGTTTACCGCGATCAGTCACAGTGTTAGCTTTATACCTGAGTTCGGAAGAGTCTTTCACTAGGGGACTATTCCCAGCAACTTCAGGCTCTATTTTGTGTTTGTTGTTTACTAGATTAGAGAGCTATGTAACTCAAATGAATCATTCCAAAAAATAAATCACTATTAAAGAGTGATATTTCAGATTGTATTTTACATCAGTTCATTAACACCCAGCCTGGCCCATTTTCATAATGCAGCTTCATTTGTGTGCTCAGCACCAGCCACCTCCAAAAAGGAGCTGGAGTTCTATTCAGTGGGTGTTGTGGAAGGAGGAAGGGATAACACTTATCTAACCTCAACCCCCATATTCCACTAAAAGTTCTATGCTAGGTTATTTGTTGGTTAGTGCTTATTTAACTCAGGCAATGCATTATGAAAGAGTTATTGTGTGTTCCAAATATTTTATTTGTGAAAGGGCTACAGCAATAAGAAAGGAAAACAAACTGTCAATGAGATGGAGATTAAATGAATGAATGGAAGAACCAACAAGCAAATAAATAAATAAATGCAAAATATATTAGATAGTGATGTGTTAAGAAGGCAAAAGGGAGAAGACAGTATATAGGCAAGACTCTCTCATGTTGGGGGGGTCTAAAAAAGACACATATAAAATAAATGAGTAAGCCACATAGTTATTCAGATGAATATTCCACAGAAACCAGCAAGTATAAATAAGGCTTTGTGCTGATTGTTTCCATGCTGTGTATATGGAGTGGATGAATTAGACAGATTAGCGGAAGATGAGGATGGAGAATTTGCCAGCAGCAGGAATTGTTTTTAATCATATTCTAAACAGGATAGATAAGGACCATTAGAGAGTGGAATAGAAAAGTGTCAAAACAATATTTAGTTTAAAAAATCGGTGCTGAATAAAAAGAGAATGGGGGGGGTGGAGAGCAGGGGGATACCAAGAAACAGGAAACTATTTCAGTGGAGTAGTCAAGGGAGTATATCAACATTCAAAATTGTGAACATAATTGAAAACAGAGCTACCAAGACTTTTATATGCTTTGGAATATGAAAAAATAGAAGAGCCATGACTTGTCAATTTTTTTTCTTTGCCTGAGTCTAAGTGAATTATGGTGCATTTTACTAAAATAAGGAGTACAGAGTATGGTGTTTTAGGGGTAGGGTGAATTACAGCTTGGGTTTTTTAGGTAGGGATGGACCAAACTGGGACGGGATTTTAATTGCTCCTTAATTATAGTATGACTGTGCAGGGTGTCCTGCAACTTCCTGGGGAAAAGTAATCAAAGCTATTTCTGGCCAGGCACTATGTAACATAAATCACAGGGCTTTGTACCACATTTCGAATATGAATATGTACATGCATGCACTGCAGGAAGACACAAATTGCCTTGTGAGGCAATCTCTTACTGGACCCTCTGTGATGGGTCTTTGGTCATTTGCCTCAAAGATCCATGCAGAGGAGAGAAAGACTTAATCACCATAGTTATATGTGATTTAATTCTTCTGAAGACACAAATCAGAATAAATGTCAATGATCAAAATACTTAGATGGTTATCTGTAGTTGACCAGTGTATTGCTGTCTCGGATCCACTCCCTAGTCTTAGAATGAATAGGTGTTCTATATGTTTTAACAGGGAATTGATGACTTGTTCTTTAACCGTAATAATTATAACCACTGAAACTAGCTTTAAGCATATCATAATCAATAATGACTTTCTGCAAGTCATCGTGACACAGGATCAATCAGTGGCAACCCTACGTTTCTGAAAAGCTGCCATTACTTGATCTCTCTGCTTATAATCCTGGCGAAGACAGACAGTGTGCTGTGCTGTGATAGACAATATCCTACACCAGATATCTCCTTTCCTGGGCAAATAATAAACTCAAGGTTTTGCTTCTGATACTGAATGGTAGCCTCTTTCTGTGACAACTGAAGCTTCTATCAAGATTATTTTGAAGACTGTCACTTGAAAGCATTCTATTAAAACTTTGATATAAAGGCTTTATCACTAAGCAGTTTGGCCCCAAATCTTTTTTTTTTTACAGACAGATAAATAATTCAATAGCAATCTCAGCTCTGAATTATTTATTTAATTGAGCTGTCTTTATTAAGTTTATTTTGTGAGTTTAAGGGTTTTAAACAAATAGTCCTTGTCCTTGAGAAAGGACAAAACAAAACAAAACAAAGTTACCGAATTACACAGAAAATTTCAGGTGCCGTTTCCTTAAGAGTAGGTTGGAAAAGATTCAAAAGTTGTGAGAGAAAAATATTAATTAAAAGAGAACTAAAAATATTTAAAAAAGAGAATCCAAGAAAATTTCCAACAGTACTCTAGGAGAGATTCAATAAACAAATTAAAAGAGTATTGTTCTCTCGCTCTGTTTTGTTTTTTATAAGTGAGCTCTGATCTGAAGCAGAGTTGGTTGAAAAATTAAATTCAGATGGATGGTGTTTGCTAAATGAGGTCTTCCCTTAAGTGGCTAAATATTTTCAGTAAGTGCAAGTATCAAAATCAAAACAAACTCATGACACTTACAAATAAAATTACTTTTTCCTGAAAGAAAACAGGATTGATTATTTATTTTCTGCCTTTAAAGAACTGGAAATATTTGTTTATGAACACTTACAGAAATTAAAAGCAGATACCTGTAGTAACTATAAGCATATGGGTAACTGGGAAAAAAAGCTCAATGTTCACTGTTGATTAAGGAATAGGAGAACATATATTAAACATTCATAAAATTATGTCACATTGTAGAGATCTTAGCATCTAAAAATTCCATACCCTTCTTCCAAATTCCCAAAGAAAATTTTTCTTAAATATAGATGTACAAAATACAGCTCTCATTTACATTGGTGTTATTATATCTAACCAATACTCTATCGGCATCAGATCCCTTGAGGTGATAAAACCATGCATAAAGTGAGCATATTTGCCAATACTAAGTTCTCACACATGTTCCTAACTAATTAATTGAGACCATTATTATAAAATACTCCTTTATTCTCTGTGACACAATCTTTGTAAGCTTAATAGTAAATTAATTTACAAATGGAACTGCCAGATAAGTTGTCCTACATGAAGTCTATTACTATAAGTCCAAATTTATTTCTGTTCCTACAAAGTCGAATCCATCTTGACATTAATTGGCAAACATTATTAATGTTTCAAGAAATAACCCAATAATTCAATATAATTGCAGAACCTCTATTGGCAAAGATCCCATTATTATAACCATAACATTCGAAGCAGTGCTTCTTTCAGATTAACTCTTCCCCAGTTATAATATCAATATATATTTATGCATTCAAACATTTAGATCATGCTTTATGGACATTAGCTCAACAATATTGCACACCTCAAAGATATATTGCTTATTATAGCTTATCTGTTTCTTCAAGGGCCAAATATACTGTCCATACCTCAGAATAATTGCTTATTGGGACAAATTAAGAAAATCATCTGCCTTTATTGTACAATCATTTGTATATATAATCATATCACATCTATTCTTATTAAATAAAAACATCTCAAATTTTTCACCTTGAGCAGATCACCATGTTGAAGAGATTGCTTTGACAAAAACACTTATGAAAGGGCATCTTACAAAACAGCAAAAACAAATCCAGAGGGAAATTCAGATACCCTGACATAGATGCATAGAATCTGTCCACAATTCTAGAAGAAAATCTTGGGAATTTTCAACTTGTAAAATTCATGGGGATAGCATCTCCAGAATAGCATCAGATAATTTCATGGATATTTTCAAAATTTATCATGAGATCACCTTTAACAATAGAAATAAATTTGATATAATATTAAAGAAAACGCCAGTAAGGGTTTTTTTCTAGGTTGGCAACTGATATGGCCAATTCATTCATCATTCCATGCAACATAATTCTGAAAATAATGCACAAAGTGGAACTTGGAAATTGCCAGTGGGACACTCTCAGTCCGTACAAAGGCATTTTATGCAATTGCTTTCTCTGTGGGTTATGAACATGAATGTGCAATGTTGATAATGTTTTTAGTTTATGGATATGTTGAAGTGCTTTCAGCTAAATAATATAATATAATTCCTATAATGTTTATGTTTCTTTATGTAAAGGGTATCTAAAAGTTGGTCATCAGTAAAAACTTTGGATAGGCTTCTGGTGAATATTTTTCTCCATCAATATTTATGAACATAAATATGTAAAATGAATTATTGACAAATGTTAACACAACTCATACTTTTGTATTAGTAAATGAAAGGACAAATACCATTACCAAGTGGGTAAAAGATAATTTGAAGATCATGGATTTGGTCAGGTGGAATCTGTGTATCCTTCTAAATTTTCCCTATTAATTTGGAATTTTCCAGATTAAAAGAGCAATTAAACCTTGTATTACTTACCTAATTATAGGAGGAGGGAATAGAAAAGATGAAAAAGATAGTGACTAAGTTTGAATTAACAGGAAAAAAAGAATATTCTTAACAGTTTAGGGGGTGGAAGGACTGAGCAAAAAGAAAAAAGGACTCATGGACATGGACAACAGTGTGGTGATTACTGTGGGGGAGGAGGGTATAAGGGGACTAAATAGTAATGGAAGAAAATACAATAAAGATTAAATAAAAAATAAACAAATTGTTCAGGTTGAAAAAAGAATATTCTGGCGTTTCATTTGTCAAATAAACTACTTCTTGGGAGAAGCTAAAGGAAGGTAAAAAAGGCAATGCAATTTCCTTCCCTTTAAGTCTTGCGTTCCTTTTTTCACATATACTCAATTTATTTGTTTCATCTTATCATTTGGACTTGACAGCCAACCAATCCTATATTCTGCACACATGCATATCATAGAAGTAATCTGAAAACCTAACTTGATCTACTGAAACTTAGCTGATCCATGGAGAACAAAAGTGTGGCTATTCTATTATTGCTCACAGACCTTCGATATGGCCAGACAAAAGTATAAATCTGTATTTCAGAAAAAACTATTTCATATTGTGGTAATGTTTCAAGTGATAAATGTGTTATATGACACAAACGATAGAAAATCTATGTTTAGTAAATATTGAATGTTTAAATTATATGTGTGTGTAGGTCCAGAAAACATAACTAACAAAAATATCAGAATTCAATATTCGATATCCCTTAGAGAAAATGACTTAGTTGTTTTACTGTATTATAGTATACATTTCTGTGGCTTATAGTTCCTTTGTGCCCAGCACATGTTATTACAAATAAAAATATATAAATAAATATTTTTTAATTTAACCATGAAATTTGAATTATTTTGGGTTTATATATTAATACATTTCTTATTTTAACATTGGTGAAATTAATCATAAAATAGTTAATATTTTACTGCATTCTACATACAAAGAATTCTCAGCTCTTACAACTGGTTGTTTCATAGTTGAAAACGAAACAGAGAAACATATATTCAGTTTTCCTGCCACTTAAATACTAAAAGAACAAGGTGGAATAATTTATTGTTTCCTCGTAAGCCAAAACTGAAACATACTGTTTAAAAGTTTTATTTTACTTATTTGTTGTTGAACAGGAGTATTTTTTAGTGGAGGTTTTTAAACTTCATAAATTTTAAATTGAAGAAATCTTACTAGAGTAAACATTCTCTTGTTGGGAAAATATTAAACAGGGGAATCACTGGTGATGGACGGACACTTGTCTTGGGGTGGTGAACACACAATGCAATGTACAGATGTGGATGGAAGTGACTACTATGTGATGAATCACATAGGTTCAGCTTTGTGTGAGCTGAATCAACATGAGGGTGTGTGGGTACCAGTGTGAGTGAGTGTGGCTGCGGGCATGCAGGCACTACTCACTCCACTCTTCTGTAAAATTTAACTCTATTGCTAAGTGTGAAAAATGCTCCCTCTTAAAGATCTACAATAGATATTAATATACAAGAAAATCTTATTAAATTCATTTGTTTTAGGTTTCAATCCAAAGTTAAAGGATTTGTATTCAATGATACCTGTAGCTATTCTCCTGAAGTGGAAAGGACTCCACCTTGGTAAACATGTGAATATGAGAACATTACATCCACTAGCTGCAAAATGTTATCTTCAAATATTCCATTCTGAACAATTTTTCCGAATCAAGATAAAGAACTGGGTGTAGATATTAGAATACATTATATCCTTTCAAAGAATAGCATATACACAGGTATACCTTATTTTATTGCATTTTACCTTAGCACTTCAGAGTTTTTTTCCTTCCTGTTTTTCTCTTTTCCCCACTAATTAAAGTCAAGACTCTCCAAGAGCAAAAAGATTATACCTTGCCTTCAGTTTTGCTGTGAACCTTTTCTAAAAAAATAATACCACAAATATCTGGTAGTAATTGTTCCCCTATTTTCATATTCAATTCTTAGGCTTAATTTAATGATATGGGAATGAATATATTAATGACCACCTATCTTTACACTCTGCAAACACTAATTAATACCACACATTACTAAAAAGTGTAAGATTAAAAAGCAAAACCTTTCTTTACTGCTATGTGCTACTGTAGCTTTGAGTAAGAACATATTTAAGAAAAATTAATGAAACTATTAAAGTTTGGAAACATTTTTCCCAGGAAGTCCATTTGTCTCCATTTCCAGTTCTGATGTTATCATAGTATAATCTTAATAACTACTGAGTAACAGGAATAAGTCATTTATATTTATCTCACAGAGATAGTTAAGTATAAAATTAAAAGTTATTTTGTGAAATTTTTTTGTAAAGTGTGTAGTATTATATTTACAGACCCCTAATGGCATTTATGAAAGACTTGGGATAGTCATATGAGGTTTGGGTAAAAATTATAATTTTTCTGACAGGAAAAAAAGAGTTTGTTTTAAGTCTGTATAAGCATAGACTGTATATATATTTTAGAATATTACATGGAACTATAATTAATAGTACATGGAAAAACAGTATATGGGCATCTAATGACTTTAAAACCTTTTGATTCATGGAGACACAGTGAGTTAAATTCTGTTTTTTAAAAGACTTTATTTATATTTTATAGAGAAGGGAAGAGGGAGAGAAATAGCTATGTGTAAGAGAAACATGCCCCCAACTAGGGACCCAGCCCGCAAGGACATATAACCTGGACACCAGTTATGTGTCTTGTCCAGGAATCAAAGGAATCAAACCAGTGACTCTTTAGTTCTTTCACATGTCAGAGCTCAACCCACTGATCCACAACAGCCAGGGCTTAAACTATAATTTTTTATAGCTTGGATACATGAAGAGTTTGCTGATCATACTGCATTATTCAAGCAAAGCAATGTTTTTTGTCATTTGCCTCTAGACTTTGGCACTGAGATCTGTAATATAAAGCATGCCCTTAAACTTTTTAGACCAATTATCTTATTACTGATTTGTTTTCCATAACAACATATAAATTCACCAAAAAATGTGTGTGTGTGTATATTCAGCTCACTGTTATGTAAACCAGAATGTGAGAGCTTATTTAAAGATACCTAGAAATTATCAGAAACAAATTGCTTCTTAGGTCTTCCTGAGAATTAAAAAAATAATAAGTCCCCTCCATTGATTCAGCCTAAGTTCCTCATGGTGTAGTACTCTAGTCAAACCTTGAAATGATTCCACTGATTTTATGATAATATGTGCCCCAAGGAATTGCCACTTTACTAGTGAGAGCAAACAGGGCAGCCTAGCCTCCAGAAAGACAGCATTCTCTGATACTTACTTGGCTACAACTGTGGACTTTAACCCTTCCTGAATTAGCCATTGTCCAAATTGAGACTACACTATTAAATTTAATAGCATTTTAAGCCAAGGGTTTAGGGCCAATTAAGAAATTATAACCTGAGTTATATCTGTATTTTTTTGCTTATGGTTTAAATATACTTTTAAAATGGTTATAATAGAGCACTTCTAATCACAACACTAAAAAATCAAGATTATGAAGTCATTAATTTTTGTTATATATTTTGCTTATGGATTTCCTACATATACTTAATGATTGACTCTTTAAAAACTTAATGTAACTAACATATTTGAATATTACTCTATACGTGATACTTTGTTGTACAGAAACTATTTTTTTCCTTCTTTTTCCTTGCAATTTCTTCCCAAAAAACCAAAGCATGTATGCTTTGGATACATACACACTCTGCTTCTGCAACAGGCACACAACACAACACAGTTCTGAAAGCACATGGGAATAGAGTATGCTAGAGCTGAAGATTGGTTGAAAGTGATAATTGGGGCAAAGTTGTTGAAACTTTGTATAATGAGGAAGTGTGTTGAAACTATATAGGGACAGCCTCCTATTGCTTGAGAGAATGCGATAGCTTATGAAAAAGGAAATAAGAACTGTTAAATATATTTGATGATGACTTTCAGCTTAGTTTGGGACTCTTGCAATTGCTATCAGAGAAACAGAAATCTTTAAAACGCCGGAATTTATTGCAGAATTAACAGCACACTTTGATTAATCAAGGATCTAGCTCAGTCTTTATGAGTAGATTTGATTATATCAACACTCTTCAGATGCAGACATATTGATACAGTTATGTATTGATATAGCAATATATGAAGTGTGGGTATTGCTGGTGATATCTTACTTCCAAATTCACAGGAGCAAAAATGTCTTACCTAGAGGAATGATTAAAAGGTAGGTGTAAAATTTTAGGCATTAAAATCATGTGTTCTTCCTTAAACCATTAATTAATGACAGACCAAGACACATTCTCTGACGTTTACCCTCTATATTTGGGAATTATTTTCCTTTAATAGGTAAAAGTCCCATGATTGTGCACTGAAATCAGTATGGGATTCATTTGCTGGTAGAAGACAGCTACGACTTTTTAAAATTAAATGTATTCAGGTAACATTGGTTAATATGATTATATAGGTTTCAAGTGTAAAATTCTAGGATATGTCATCTGTATATTGCATTGTGTGCTCATCCCTTAAAGTCCAATCTTCTGTCACCATGTATTTGACCTTAGGTGCTGTAACTGTTCACACTGAGAGGATTCACTCAGGATTCAGGCAGATGGAAGAATAAATGTGGAGCCATGGGGATGTCTTACAGCCCTTCATTCCAGGATGGGGCGATCCACGCAGGTTGCAAGCTGCCTGTCCCTACCTGTCCCCACATGTCACACTGCATGTCACCTGTCCCCCTGAATGTCTCAGCATGTCACTTGTCCAACAGCAGGAAGCCCCTAACTCCCTTATATAATAAATGCAAACAAAACCAGCAGGGAGCCAGAATATTGTGCAACACATCATGATTCTGTGCATGCGAGCCCACTTAAGGCTAAGGGAACCGTTTATTGGACCCAGTGTCAAGGCTGTAAGAATACAGCTTATCTTAGTTCCCCAGACATCTGACCAGACATCTGAGTGAGGGAGCCGGATTGCCTCTGTTTACCCTACTCCTCCTTTATCCTTCAATGCCCCCCACTCCCTTCCACTATACTGTTATCTATGTCTATGAGTTTCTGCTTTTCTTGTTTGTTCAGTTGTTGCTTTCAGTTTCACATCCCACACACAAGTGAAATCATATGATTATTGACTTTTTCTGCCTCATCTATTTTTACTTAGCATTATATTCTCAAGATTCACCCATGATGTTGCAAATGGCAGTATTTCTCCTTTTCTTGGGGCTGATTTCATAGTGTATGTATGTATGTACCTGTGTTTGTGCACACACACACACACACACAATCACATCTTTATCTGATCATCTAGTGAGTGTTTCCATTCGGTTGTTTCCATTCCTTGCCACCATGAATACATAAGCTGTTTCTCTTTCTCTTATCTCTTTCAGAGTACTTAGGAAAGGTTGAAAGGGATCATGCTAAATCAGGTCTAATGTACAGCTTAGAAGATCACTGATTTGTTATTTTCCTAAACAGATCTCCATTTCAGGCCCTAAGAGTTCTCTTCTCTGTAGTAAATTTCATACCATAAAGTAAATATAAACCTTTGTACCCATAAAAACTCTGTTATTTTTCCTTGATAAATCCTCTCATCCTATACATCCTGCGAAGTTGGTACTGTAACAGGGTGCAGCCCAGAGGGGAGCCCCAAATAAGGATTTGTAATAGGATCCAGGAGAGCTTGGAGATAATTGGCTCCACACCACAGGGCACACCTGCCCAGAATGCTGGCAGCTGTGGCCAATTGTAGGAGGAGCCAGAAATGGGGCTGTGGAGGAAGACTGGCGCCGGGATTTAAACCCAGTGACGCAGCCATTTGGCGTCTCTCTTTTTGGGACCACGCGTCGCTTGGTGTCTTGGTTTGGACCATGTGGCTTGGGTGAGAGTCAGGACCATGAGGCTTTGGAGGTGCTCCCTTTTGCCACATGGAGGGTGCTGGGAGGACTGTGTGCATTTGTGGGGAACTTTAGTTTGTGTTATTTCAAATGAATAATAAATTCCTTTCCTTTTCACTGAGTCTTGGGCATTGAGAGATATCTTTCCTTTGGCAGCGGACATAACGAACTGGGGAGTTCCTTTGGGGAATAGCATATTGCCCTTTGAGGCCCTCCCTTGTTGCTCTGTAACAGTACTACAGTACTTGTATTCAAATAGTGTAAAAACTCCTGATGTGTTGTGTTTTCTGAGAGTTCAAAGAGCTGTAAGGACTAAATTGCAATCAAAACAGCAAGTTCAAGAGTTGCTTTTTTTAATTTTTTTTTTTAATCCTTGAATATCAGACACTGTTGCAGAAGCTCAGTACAATTTAGTCCCTGGGATCAAATATATCTCCTCCTTGGAAAGAACACTGGAATTGATAAAAAGTCTATGATTTCTGATTAGTCTACACCTCCTCGATGCAAATGCCCTCAACATGTCTGTATCTCCAATGGCTTCTCTGGACTCATGTATTCATAATACTTCCCCTCCCACTGTGCATTCCACAACTCAGGATATGACTTAGTTATTTTTAATAGCTCACCTCTAAAAGGTCCAATGGTGATGCCTTAAAAAAACAAACTTCTCTAAAAACAACTTTTGAGAAAAATCTAAGAATAAATCTTCATGTAATAAAAATAAACTAAGGTATTGAAATAGTTTGGTAATACTAAATTACTCTTTGATTATTGACACTAAGGGCTGTTATTACCCATAACAAGTGAAAAGGGTTGAAGTCCCTTTTTAGTAAAGTAGAAGATAAGCATGATTAAAAATAGAACATACAACATAAAAATAAAAATACCTTGTGTTAATATTTACGGTTAATATTCTGAATCAAGGGACACATTGAAAGTTATATTACTGATTTTTTGTTTAGGAGTCTGTAAATGCTTATATAACTAAAATTATAATGTTTATATTATTTGTTTCCAGTGCAGCAAGAAACAAATACCATAATACAAGTGACAGCGATGTTAACTTTTCTGTAAATCTAGGTCATTGAAGATTTAAACCACTGTAGGGAAAAGCCACTACAAAATAAATTTGAAAGCTCAAGGAGAACAAATCCCAAGGGTTACTTCCCACTAGAAGGAATAAAAAATTGCAATGGGTTCTGGGAAGTTCAATTATAGAAACAGACAACAAGAGGTTTCCAGCCAATTTGAAACTAATTCCATATGTTCTGGAGGAAAAAAGCAGTTGCACAGATAACATCAGCTTAAAACTGAAAGTTGTTGCCTTAGGAGAGACACTAACAAATGGGCTTTATAGTTTGAGCTCTGAGGAAAGAAGGAGGATAGTGATAAAGAGAGAAACAAAGAAACGGACAAAATTATATTCTATCATGCTCACACTCCACAGCTAACACAATGAGTTGCACAACCTGGATAATTCAATGAACACTTGATATATTTTGATAATTATAAATATAAGGCAGTAAAAATAAATCAAAGCATAGAAAGAATCACAGGAATGAAGAGAAATAATAAAACCAGGAACATGAGAAGATATGAAGTCTAAAAGAATGAAAGAAGTGTTTGTTAATCAGTACCATGGCAGTTTCTTGTTCATTTTTTTCTGTTCAGTGTTTCTGTTTACTAAAACTTCCCCAGGCATAAAGCAATATATAATAGCACACAAAATAATCTCAAATATATTTAAACTAAATAAAAATTACATTTTAGCAAATATTTTAAAAACAGTGGAATGATGTTTAAAGTAATGAGATTCTTGCATTTACAGCATAATACTGTCCATTCCAAATAATTTCAATTATTCTAAATATGACTTAAATAATACCAGTATCATAACAGAAAAAAAACACTACTTTAAATTCTGTTAGTATGAACAATATTTTACCTTCTTGATCTACAAAAAGCCATTTTATAAGGTTTACTCTAATAAATTTCAGCTATTCTATTCTACATAATAAAATAAGTAAGTACATAACACAGTTTCCAAGCTTTAATTTTTAAGCTATTGTTTCAGCATATGTTCACTGGCATGATGAACATCTTAGCTACAAAAATCTTAGAAACTTTGTAAGATAAGCATGTGTAAATTGATAAGTATTTGTTTTGATCTAAAAATATATTGTTAGGGGAAATGGTAACCTATTTTAAAAACAAAAAGTCTCTGCTTTTTCAAAGAAATGCTAAAACATTAATTTTCTGAGAGATAAGTCAGTATAACAATGCAATTATTGCAGTTATATAATAAAATATTATATAAGTATCAATAAGATATTTCACATTCAATATAAAATATATATTGAAATATCTCATTCAAAAACAGATGAGTCTGTTTTGAAAACAAGACTATATTATTAATTAAAATTGTTTTGTAAGTTATAACATAAGTTATATTATCAACAATGAAATTATATTTATCAACAGAGGCACAGAAGAAGGACAGTTCAGTTCCCACACTCCTGTCATAAAGAAAGTCCAGGGAAGTGTAACCTCCCTTATAGATTACCCTTATGAATGTATGACACTAAAGAGTGACCACAGAGCCTCATGCCATCAGCTACTTTAGAGCAGAACGCTCTTCTTACAGTTAACTCTTGATACCCAGTAGAGTAACTTGTATTATTTTTATGTTCTAGTTATTTAGTCTTTTCATTTATTTGTTGAATTGTTGTGCAAGTACAGTTGTCTCTATACTCTCACCCCCACCCCACCCACCCCCACTTCCCACTCTCGATCCCACCTCCTTTTGGCGTTGTACCTTATATTCTTTGTTGGTATGTGTTGTTTTTTTACCAGTAAAGTAATGGGGATTTCTATGTCCAAAACAATAGTTAGTCTGAATATTCACCTTTTATATGATACAATATCAAGAATTCACTTGAGAAAGTTCAATCCCACACAGAATGGAGAAAGCCACTGGGGATCATTGTCCCTTTATTAGCAGTATATATATATGATATATATATATCATAAATTATACTGAACCTCAACAAACTGAACTCACAAGAAAATCAAACTTAATCCAAAATGACAAGTTCCTCAGGGCAAAGATGGAACATAAGGGCCACTTCATCTTCAGCACAGCAATGCTGGGAGATTAAAATCAAGAAAAGAGAAACTAAAGTCCAAAATATCAGGTATGTTCAATTTAGGACAGCAGTTCTCAATCCAGGGGAATTGTGCCCTTCAGGGGACAATTGGCAATATCTGTACACATTTCTGGTCATCAAATTGTTGTGGACTGTAGGAGACACACCCTATGATCACCTCTAACTGTCCATGAATCCTGTGTTATCATCTGCTACTCTACCTTGAGTGTGGGTGGGACTTTTGACTTTTTTCTAACAAAGATAAGGCAAAAGTGATAGGATGCCACTGTCATGACTATGTTTTATCACATAAAACGTCACCATAAAGTGAGGGTTTCTCTCTCTCTCCCTCTCTCTCTCTCTCTCTCTCTCTCTCTCTCTCACTCTCTCTTTCTCTCTCTTGTTGGGCAGTTAAGTCATTCCTAACTTCTGACCCAGGAAAAAGAGTGAGGTTGTAAATATGCATATTATTTTAAACTCCTACTTTTGTGATAATTTTTCATGCAATAATAGGAAAGTAATATAGATTACTACTGGTATCTAGTGGGTAGAGAACAAGAACCTTGTTAAATATCCTAAAATGCACAGGAGAGTGCCTTATAACAAGGCATTATCTGGCTCAAAATGTAAATAATGTCAAGATTTAGAGAACATGGGCCAGAATAGAGAACAATGACAACAGCCTTCCCACTGCATCACCTCTGTCTTGGGGATGTACCCATGTGGGAGGAGATGGGCTGCAACTGTGCAACAGACAAAAACTGCTTCCCCTGTACCCTTTCCTCATATGGATCAAAACTTTTAAGTTGATGTGAAAAGGGCACCAAACCCTGCCTCCCCCATGGCCATGGAAAATCTTCTGCTTTAAGGAGAGGGACAGAAACAGAAATGCATCTGCCACTGTGAGACAAGTAGGAAATATCCCTCCCCCCTACATTCAGGCAATGCTAATGGGAGAAACTTACTGTGAGACAAAGAGATGAACAAAAAGTCTTGGGACTCAGGGTTCTGCCTCAGTTCAAAGAAAAAGTCTGATGCCACCAAGAAGAGCATGACATTTTTCCACCCCAAAATCTACCAAAGAAAACAGGCAGAGTTCGGCTGGTGAGAGGGGGTACAGGAATGCTGGGAAGGCACCACCCTCAGACTAAGGTTCAAGACTGAGGTTTGTGGTGTACTAAATATTAGCCCTGCAAAGATGTATACATACCAATTCCAGGAACCTGTGAATAGGCTTTTTTCCTGGCAGAAGGGACCTTGCACATGTGATTAAGGTAAGGATATATTTTTAAAGATTTTATTTATTTATTTTTAGAGGGGGAAGGGAGGGAGAAAGAGAGAGAGAGAAGCATCACTGTGTGGTTGCTGGGGGCCGTGGCCTGAAACCCAGGCATGTGCCCTGACTGGGAATTGAACCTGCAATGCTTTGGTCGCAGCCCGCGCTCAATCCACTGAGCTACGCCAGCCAGGGCAAGGTAAGGATATTTTTGATGGGAAGATTATTCTGGATTATCCCATAGTCAGGATTCTCTCCTTTCTCAGTTACTTATGTCCCAAAAACAAACATAATATGAAGGAGGTTTATAATCTTTTTTGTTTATTTTAAATTTGTTTTACAAGAAGAGCAAAGGATGAGGATGAGTCAATGGATGTAAAAACAGAGGACAGCATGAAGTTCAGCTTTCAGAATTTTTTAAGGAGTTGTTGACTCTTCTCTGGCCTGACTCCCAGATCCATGCAACATATGTGTTGCAAATGTATGGTGGTTAATATTCCCCTAACACACACTCACATGCATATCGACAGTAACACAACCAGTTTACAATTAGACAACGCTTCACTCTTAAACATGAGTGTACTGGACAGACAAGAAACAAAAAAGACAAGAAAGTATCCACTTGAGGAAGAGTTCTCACATGAAAGCCAAAATAAAAATAAATAAAATAACTCAGAGGAAAACAGAATATATGCTATCAGAAATAATAGGTAAGAAGAAATGTTCGGGTAGACTGTAGACAATTGCTCATCATGCAAGAAAAGCGTGTTATTGAGAGAAACAGTGAAGAATAAAGAATGTTCATAGAAACTAAATACATCACAGCAGGAAAAGGAAGTAGAAACAAAACTGAGATAGTCTTTTAGAGTAGACAGTCAATGCATATTTTTTCTGTAAAGGACAAAATAGGAAATCTGTTAGGCTTGTCAGATCATACAATGTCTGTCACTGCTACTGAATTCTGCTACTTTACAGAGAAAGGGCCCAAAGACAATATTTAAACAAATGAGTAGGAGCCTAACTCTAATGAATTTTTACAAACACAGGCAGCAGGATGCAATTAGCATTGGAATTGCTGATCTCAGTCCTAGGGAAGTTAATAAAAAAGAAAACCAAAATTGGAGGCTCAAAATCTGGTATCTTATATATGACAAAAAATATATAAAAGAAATAGAAGAAAACCAGGAGAAGATTACCAAATAAGTGATGAATAAACTTCACTAAAATTAAAGCATTGGTCTCCAGATTAGAGAGGACAAAGTAAACTTGCAGGATATTATGCAGAAGTAAAAGATGTAAATAAATATGTATATGCAAAAAGGAGAAATATGTGCAAACTTAATAAAAATCTACATAGTATGATATACTTTATGATACTTGATATGTAACACATATATTGTTAATCTTACTCACTTGAATTAATTTTACCATTTTCATATTGTAATCTATTTTATCTAATATTACCATATTATTTTTGATATTTTCTTCCATACATTTAATTTTTTAAAATATTTTATTTATTTATTTTTAGAGAGAGGGGGAGGGAAGAAGAAAGAGAGGGAGAGAAAAATCAATGCGTGGTTGCCTCTCCTGTGCCCCCACACTGAACACCTGGCCTGCAACTCAGGCAAGTGTTCTGACTAGGAATTGAACCAGCAACCCTTTTGTTCATAGCCTGTGCTGAGTCCACTGAGCTACACCAGCCAGGGCATTATTGTTTCACTGTATTTTACTCCTATATATTTTCTGACTTATTTTGAAACTTCTAATGTTTATTTTATTTTTAATATATATCTTCAAACATTATAGGCTACAAGATTTTTTCAGGTAAGAATAAATGTAGAATTTCTCTCTCCTTTTAAATGACTTATTCATCTTTTCACACATGCTATAATTTACAATATCTAATAGCAATATATGATTACAAGTTATTTTGCTTCCAATTGTCTGTCTTTGAAAACTTTTGCCTATTTTGTATTGCTTTGTTTGATTTTACAAATTGTACTATTTAATAGATTATTTCAAACATGTTATTTGACCAACATTATTTAAGAACTACAGATGTACAGTAAACAAAATTTCTCTCCAATTTTTTCCTTATTGATTTAAAACATTTTAACATTGAAATTAAATCTTTCTGCATCAATATTCACATAGAAATAAACTTAGATTTATTTTCACAATTTTTATTATAATATTACATGTTCAACTTTGGAATTTTGAAAATATATAAATTCTATAAAGTAATTAGCCATTAACAAGATAAAATATAACTATTTTAAGAGACTGAATTATCTTTCTGAATAAGAGTGAAAATGAAAAACAATTTAAGTGTTTCTTTGAGTGTGAATTTTATAAGCATTTTATATCATACAAAATTTAAATTAATTTTTCCTTTTTATGCTAAATAAAGTTTTAAATGTTATTTACAAAAGAAATCCACTTTGTGTATTAATTTCTCTAGAGTCAATTTCTTTAAAGTTTTAAAGACACCAAATTAACTGGCTAAAAATCTTTCTGGGAAACTAATCTTGGAATTTTTGTTATCTATTAGTTTATCTTGATATTTTACTGAATTTATTTTAATGCTTTTTTTTGTTAATTTGCAAGTAAAGTACCTCTAATTTTGCTGACTTCCACTATTAATATAATTTAACTTTTATTTTCTTAAAATGCAGAAAATAAAAACTAGAGACCAAAGTAATAAAATGACTTCATCACACAGCTGATCAATATGGGAATCTACATTACTTGACTCCAAGAGATTGTTTTGAAGGCATTAATGTTACTTCTTTCAGATATAATTTAGGTCTTTATTTCTGTAATTTTAAAGAAATTGGTTTGAATGTTAAAATTGGTTTTTCCTAATATATATTCTATATCCTTCAACCCATAACAAAGCAGCTACTTAGTGGCTATCCTTTCTCTAGTTACCCAGATATTCTTTGGACTGTAGCTCAAAATACTAGATATTCATAAACTTCGAGTTTAATTCAAAAGAAAAGGTTTAGGAAAAAAATGGTATAGAAAAGTAGAACAGTGTGCTTTTAATTTTATACTATGATAAATCTTCTATAAGCACATTTTCTCAGTAACACTTAAAACAATCTATTTGGTTATTTATAGTAAGTATTTAACGGATTCATGTTTAAAGAGCATGAACTGTTGATAGTTATACTCATCCTAACTATTCATGCTGTCTTATAATTAGCTTCTACATGGGTTTAAAATTGTTGTGATAATTGAACTAGAAGTAGGGTTTCACTAGTCTTTTATGATAATCAAAAACCTTTATCTATAATCTATATGGTGATGACATCGTTGAGATAATGAAAGTAAATTGCTGACAAAGATACATGATGATAATTCTGATTTAAAAAAATGTGCCCACTAAAATTTTTGAGAGATTGCTCTTATCTCCTTTTAATCCTTGCAGTTGAGTGGGAATGTTTTGTTTATAGTGGAAATTTAAATGATGAAATAGGCACCTGGGTTTGTGTCACTTGCAATGTTAATAGCTGTTAACAATTCAAGGAGTTTAATAAATCTCAAAATCATACATGATTTGAATGATCAATGATGTCATTCATCTTTAATCAAATCTGATTCTGTGCACTATAATAATTAAAATGTATTATTAATTTCTTTAAGGCAGTTGCTATTTGCAGGTGTCTCCTTAACTTTGAAATAAGATATCATTCAGGAGTTTTAGATTAGGAGAGTTTTTAAATTTTATTTAAAGAAAACAAAATCATGTGAATTGTATAATCAAGTCCTCTAGAAAAGGAAGGATCTTTGAATGTTCTATATGTATATATATTTAGCCAACTAAAGTCTTTTTGCTATTGTTCATCAAGCGTGCATGCCTTTCTCCATAGGATGAAAAACAAACAACTCTATAGTCCATAAATACATGAGAGCACCTTCAAAACAGAGCATTACAATCGTAATTATTGTGCATGCATAATTATATTTTCATAACTTTCTTATGGATGAAAGCTATATCAATTTATATGGCCTAAATAAAAATGATTAAGAATGGAGCTTAAATAAATTAAAGTTATTACACAAATAATTTTAAAGGTGAATTAACACGATTAAGAAAAATATAGCTAATAAAAATGAGTCCATAAATTTACATTTGGGGTTATGAAAGAAAATACAATTGTAAGGAAATAAAAATTTAATTATGGTTAGTCTCTTCTTTCTCTAATTATATATTATAAATGTATGTTTAGAGTTAAAGGATATGTACCTATACATAACAAAATATATATCATCTATAATATTTTATATTTACATATATCTACATGTAAATTATATGATTTAAATATGATGCATTACCCATATATATTACAAGTATAAATACACATCAATATACAATAGGACTGGTGTAGAACCTAAGAAATGCAGTCAGCCCTTCTTCATTTTTAGCAGAAAAGAGATCACAAAGAATGGGCCTAAGTTCAAGCAGTCCCAGGACTGTTTGCCTACGCCATTTTTGTTCCACCTGATTGACAGACCCAACCATCAGAACTTCATTCCAGGGCACAGGATAGCTGTGGGAGCGGGCAAGGCACTTCCACTGACTTCTCTACATGCTTCCTAGAGGCTCTACTTACTTTGCTTAAGGTAAATAAATAGACGTACACAAAGTCACACATTCTACACATACACACAGATGGGCATGGACACACATGGTTTTCCAATCTCAAGACTATAAATAGATTTGAATTTGGGTGTTGAGCACACAACACAATATACAGCTCATGCATCAGAGAAATGTACACTTGAAACTTATGGAATCTTTTAAAAATGTCAGCCCAATAAATTTAATTTAAAAAAATATTTGGGTTCAGGTAATTCTTCATAGATAGACATAGGTTTAGATATATTTTATATGTTTCATATATTTTTATTTAAAAAGGAAAGGCGAATAAAATATTAATATTAATATTCTTTGAGTAATAGATTATAGGCACTTTTTTCTTTAATGCTTCCATTTGCTCCCAAATTTCTTCTTATTATTACTGAATATATATACATGGTTTACTCATAAAACCTTTTATCTAGCATCACTGCTAAATAGCTGAAATTTATTGAAATCAATAAGAAACTTTTACAGATATTAAGCAAATATATCATCTGTGAAACTAATTATATTCTTTCTTTCAAATGTTTAAAGCCTTTAATGGATTTTCTTGCCTATATTGAGCTAGGTACAATTTTCAGTACAATGTTGAGTGGAATCACAACAGACATCTTTGTTTTGTCTCAAAAATGTAAATTAATTTAACATTAAATGCAATGTTTGTCATAGGTTATCAGATTAATGCGAACCCTTGCATTTCTACTTGTTCCAAACTTATATATTAAATAGGTTTTGATTTTTGTCAATTACTTTTTGTGCATCTTTTGAGATGATGATGTTATTTATCTCTTTCCTTATGTTATTATAGTTAACATTAATTTGTATGAATTCATGAAATGAATGAATCTAGATGGTGATGCATTATTATTCAATACACACATTATTCACTTTATTAATATCTTCTTTTCCTTAACATTTTTGTTTCAGTTTTTATAAGTGAAATTGACCAGTAACATTCATGTCAAGATAAACTTAAATTTGGGATAATGAAAATTCCTAACTCAGTCATTTTGACTAACTCATAATTCCTGAGTCATTCTCTAACTCAGAAGAGATTTTACAAGACAATTTTTTTTTCCTTTTATGTTCATAGGAAAAATAGACTTTTCCTATTGAAACAATTGAGTTGTCAGTTTGTGTGTGTGTGTCTGACAAAATTTTCCATATAAACTCAATTTACCTAATAGAAATAGAATAATTTACATTTTCATTTTTGCATCTGTTTTGATTATTTCTGTATATCCAGATTATGCTCCACAGTGGCTAAGTATTCTAATATACTTTCTAAAAGTCATAAAAATGAAGTCTCATTTTGTTTTCAACACCAAGGATTCATAGAGCTACTCTTAATTTATGACATCTATCCATGGTGCCTACTGTTACTTACTTCCTTTAATTTGTTTAACCAATAATTTATACTTTTCATCTTTGTAAAAATAAGCTCTTTTCATTTATATCCTGATAAAAATGACTATTTTTAAGATAATAGATTTTTTCTAATTTTTATTGTCTTCTTTGAACCATCTGTTATTTAGAGTAAATGCATTAATTTTGAAATATGCTTTTATTTTTCTACTCATTATTTTAATTTCCAATACATCTTATATTGGTCAGAGATCAGAATTTCTTTAAAAATATTAAAATTTGCTTTATGACCTACAAGCAGTCATTCAGTAATTGTTCCATTTGAATGATTATCATTCAGTTGACAATTTCAATAGTGTATATCTCTATTTGTTCTGTATGTTGGCCAGATCTATAGTATTCTTTCTTGTCTCCTTGTTTACTTAGTTTCTAAGAGAAGTATGTTAATACTTTATTGTGATTATGGATTTGTCTATTTTCCTAGTAATTTCATCTTTTAAAAATTAACCAGAACCCTGGCTGGCATGGCTCAGTGGATTGAATGATGGACTGTGAAGCAAAGGGTCACTGGTTAGATTTCCTGTCAGAGCACATGCCTGGGTTGAGGGCCAGGCCCCCAGTAGGGAGGGTGCAAGAAGCAACCATACATTGATATCTCTCTCCCTCTCTTTCTCCTTCACTTCCCCCCTCTCTAAAAATAAATAAAATCTTAAAAAAATAATCCACCCAGAGACACATGAAAGGATGCTCAGCATTACTGATTTGCATCAGAGTTGCAAATCAAAACTACAATGAGATTCACACTGGTCAGAATTGCCATCATAAAAAAAAATCAACAAACAATAGTGCTGGTGCAGTTGTGAAAAAGGGGAACCTTAGTATACTGTTGGTGGCAATGCAGACTGGTGCAGAAACTGTGGAAAACAGTATGGGATTTCCTCAAAAAACTAAAAATGGAACTGCCTTTTGATCCAGTGATTCCACTGTTGAGATTATACCCCATGAATCCTGAAACACCAATTCAAAAGAAACTCTGCACCCCAATGTTCATAGCAGCACAATTTATAATAGCGAAGAGCTGGAAGCAACCTAAGAACCCATTAGCAAATGAGTGGATCAAAAGCTATGCAGAAGTCCCTGACTGTTGTGACTCAGCAGATTGAATGCCAGCCTGGGAACCAAACTGATTTGATTCCCAATCATGGCACATGCCTGCGTTGCAGGTCAGGTCCCCAGTTGGGGGCATGCCAGAAGCAATCACACATTGATGTTTCTCTCCCTCTCCTTCTCCATCCCTTCCCTTCTCTCTAAAAATAAATAAATAAAATCTTTCAAAAAAAAAAAAAACTATGCATCAGAAGGAAGGAGCTAGCTCCTACCCTTTGTGACAACATGGATGGAACTGGAGAGCGTTATGCTAAGTGAAATAAGCCAGGCAGTGAAAGACAAATATCATATGATCTCACCTATAAGTGGAACATAATCAACAAAACAAACAAGGAGGCAAAATATAACCAGAGACATGGAAATAGAACTCACAGTAACCAGAGGAAAGGAGGGTGAGCATAAGGAGGGAAAGATGGGAGGGGTCATCAGGGAACATGTATAAAGGACCCAGAGACAAAGCCAAAGGAGGGTAGGACTGAGGGTGGGAGGTGGGAGTGGGTGCGGCAGGGGAAGGTGGTGGCAGGAAAATGGAGACAACTGTACTTGAACAACAAGATTAACAAAAACATGTAATGTTAAAACAGATAAAATAAAGATATGCTATTAGGGACAAGCAAGTCTGAAAAACACATCTTCCTGGATTATAAACTATGATTATATTTCTGAAATGGCCCTCTTTTTCTAATAATATTTTCTATCTAGTCATTACTGGTATAAATATACCAAAATTTTATTTGTGTTTACATGATATTTTTCTCATTATTTTAACTTATTAGTTTCTCATGTAAAAGACATATTTTTAGGCTACATGAAGATAGGCCTTGTCCGCTGTCTAACAATTTGTCTACTTTGAACAGATTATCCTTCATTATTTATTATTTGTGGCTTAAACATAACCTTTTACAATTTATTGTTTAATTTGCTTCTCTAGTTATGTGATTCTATATTTCTCTGTGTATGCATTTAAGTTAATTATATTTTATTATTCCACTTTGAATTATTAGCTTTATGACAAAAAGGACTACAAATATGACACCCTGCCTTCATTTACAGTGTTACATTAATTTTGTGGCTGTGTGTATGCATGTGTGTGTTTTAGAATGAGTCTGGTAAGTGTTAGGCTGAACAATAGAGTCTCCTAATGCTTTCAGGAAATCTAGAAGGAATGTTTTATGATTTTTCCCTGGAGTTCTGTGGAATTAGATGCCCTCCATATATAGATATTTCCAATACCATTAGGTGGTTGGAGGCTTAAGTTGAGAATACTAGGAGAGGGAGTCTGACAATGATAAACCTCAAGCATCCCCAGTGAATATCAGTATGACTTTCATGCGTAAATTTAAGATTGGGAAAATATAATAACTTCTTACAGGGTTAACATTTTTCTTTATGTGATTGAAATAAGTCATTCTCAAAGAGTGGTCCTCCTGCATAATCAGAGACCTTTTCAGAGATTCTAATTATTGCTCCCTTCCTCTGACCGGCTGAAGCAGAAATGCTGTGTAAAGACCAAGAATCTGTGTATTAGCAAACCCACCAAGTGATCTGATGCCCACTAAAGTTTGAGAGCCACTGTCACAGAGATGTGGCTACATTAGCCCCATATATAGACCTATAACTAGAGACCCATGCAACAATAGGTACACCAACAGTGTACATGTGGAAGAGATATGTTTTTAGCACAAGTTGGAAGCCAGGATTGAAGAGATTATGTCCAAAAAAGTAGACATTGTTTCCTATATATTTTGTTGATCTGTATAATTACCCATTTCAATAACTCTAGAAGACCCAATTAAATAATTCATTTAGCTCAGTACAAATTATAACTGGTCTGGAACTATTTACGGTTTTCTAGAGTAATTAACCAGACCTTTCAATCAGGAAGCTAAAAGCAGCTGACACTGTTCAGTGTGAATATTTGAGGTTAGCCAGTCTTTCTCCAGTGACATTTAACATCTACAAATTCATTGTTAATGACCTGCTGAACATGAAGCCTTTCTTGAAAACTGGGCACATTTTTTTTTTTTTTGCATTTTGAACCAGTGACTTGAACAGTACCTGACATAAAAAATATGCAAATATGCAGGGATTCAATTAAAAAATGATTTGTCTCAGTCTCCTTATTAGTTATTGTTCTAACAAAAATACTTGGTGAAAACTTTATGGTTCCTTTACTTATAAAATATTTATACCCATTCAGGAACCCATCAGCAATTGGATTTGCATGTATAAAAGACCATCTACCAAAATATTAGAAATGAAAGATAGACCAATATTTGAATGAAAATAGAAAAATAAGAAAGTTAGGAGAGTGTGGTTTGGATTTAGAAATCTTGGTGAAAGCTGACAACAAATGATGGCATTAAGGAATAAAATGAACAGAACATAGCAATCAGTAGGAAATATTAGTTGACGTAAGTAAAGATAATAAATGCTAAATTTGTAACTTGGAAACATGATGGATATTGGGTAGTTACAGGTTTCTTTGAACATTGTAGTTATTTATTTTTAGAGAGAGAGAAGGGAGGGATAAAGTGACATGGAGAAACATCAATGTGTGAGAGACAACTGACAATTGGTTACCTTGGTTACTGGGACTGCAACTCAGGCATGTGTCCTGACCTGAAACTGAACAGGCAAACTTTCACTTTGCAGGACGATGCCCAGCCAACTGAGCCACAGCAGTCAGGTCATTTTTTAGATATAAAACACAGAAGAAGAAGTGAATTTGGAGTTGGAAAAGTGATAGAAATAATAACCTTATTTGAGATAAATTGAGTCTGAGGTTTCTTGGGACATCAAGTTGTTAATGGTTGCTTATATGTATTCAGAGTTCAAAATTCTCAGCTGGAAATAAGATTCTTGGAGTAATAAATATATTAAAGTGCTTGATGTGATGGCATTGCCTAGAAGTAGGAATGTTTCTAACTTTGAGAAAAGCAGAAACTTAGAGTTGAATCTTAATAAAATCCCACATGCAGAACTTGGGTAGAGAAGATTAACTGAAAAAGAAGTAATAGAGTATATCCAGGAGGAATTTTCCTTGAGTGTAGGAGACTGATATAGATAGAAGTAAACATAAGAGAAAAATATTTGAAGACTAAAAGACAGATTGAAGGAGAGACTAAGTGAAATGCTGATGTGAAAAGTGAAAAGTGATAAGACCACTTTTTCATGAAGATTTCTGCAACAAAGAGAGAAATAAAATGGCCACAAGCAAGGTAAATGGTGATTGAAGAGGTTTCATCTCAAACAGAAGATACAAGAGAAAGCTCCTGTCTTAGGACAAAAGAAGAGAAAAACACCACAATGGGAACATTTACATAAAAGAACTATCAATGGTTAAATACATTATTTAAGCATCTAAAGAACACAATTTAAAAAGTGAGAAAAATGATATAATAAAAGTAAACTCAGAACATATTGCTTAAAAATAAAAATAAGGAAGATCAGCATTGCTTTAAAACTTCGAAAACTCTTTATAAGAAAATAAAGTATTCAAAGCCTGAGGGAGGAAAAGGAAAAGTAGGTATAAGCACTCAAAAACAAGAAATGAAACGGAAATAATACTCCCTGAAAGAGGAAATTAAAAGTACAATAAAAACACTATAAAATTTCTGCAAGTGAATTTTAATATCTCATTGAAAAGGATGATTTCTTGGGAAAATGTAAAACATAAAAAAATATTTCAAGAGGGATTTGAAACCTCAACAGATCCTAACAGTGGAAGACTTTGGGACTATCAAAAAGTACAATTTTCCAGGCAATAGCCCAAAGGGGTTATTCATAATCCCTTAAATATATTCACGGGTTAAATATATTCAGATATATTTATGGATGAATTGTTTCAAATCCAGGGAAAAGACTTGCTGACATTGCATAAATTATGCCAAAGCAAGGAATCCCTGTTTTCACACATTTGTAAACAGAGACTCACCACTTGTGCAAGGCTAAACTTTTCAAGGTTGTTTGTGTACTGAACAGCCTTGGAAGCTACAGGGTCTGCTTCCAGATCCAAGGGCAGTGTTGTTTGCTGTCCTGTATAAGAAGATAATGTCACTCCCTAAGGCAAAAGTTGGGCACATGGCATAGTTCTTTACAAAAGACTGAAGTGTCCTAAACCAGGGCTCCGCAGCTCTCTCGTAAACCTGCTGCAGGTACAGCATCGAGAAACCAAACCTGACCACTGGCCTCTACCTGGAGGACAGAGGAAGTTCAGTGAAACAGCGTGAACAAGGAGTTCCTGCTGTTCTCAGGACACTCTTTTCCTTTCTTTTCCTTTCTTTTCTTTTCTTTTCTTTTCTTTTCTTTTCTTTTCTTTTCTTTTCTTTTCTTTTCTTTTCTTTTCTTTTTTCTTTTCTTTTTTCTTTTCTTCTCTTTTCTTTTCTTTTTTCTTTTCTTCTCTTGTCTTTTCTTTTCTTTTCTTTTCTTTTCTTTCTTCTCTTCTCTTCTCTTTTTTTTTTTTTTTTTTTTTTTTTTGCAGATCCTTTTTTAGCACCCATGGTATTATGGTAGGATAACCTGTTAGCTTGCAAATGGGGTAAAATCTCAACCCCTTCATAGAACTTCACACCTCTTACATGCGGTTCCCTCCATTTGGAAACATTTCCTGTGTCAATTCTGACAGCCCTGCACTCTATTTTGTCCTATATTTATCCTTCAGATTTCATCTGATTCCTTCTGAATGGGCTACATACCCAATTACATGCTTATATAGCATTTGGATATTTTATATTGGAATTTATCACAATAGATTACTTACCTGTAATACAGTTTTATTATCATTGGTGTCAAGTTGCATATTTTGTGTTTTGTTCAGTTTCATGTTAGCACCTCACATGTCTAATATACACAGTCAGGAAAATGTGGGGAAATAACCTAAGTATCCAGAACTACATCTGATGCACTAGGTTTCAATGCATTGTATTGTTTGTTATCCATTGTGGTATAACTAAAGTAAACATGCTTTTGTTTAATTTTCTGTAATTATTTTGCTGAAAGAAAGTTGTTGAGGCTTAGTAGTTCTTTTGAATATGTTTTTCTGATTGTTTATGTTTTTTTCTGCTTAATCTCCAAGATTATTTTTTGAAGTAGGAATTTGTGATGGACAGTGCTTAGAACTGTCCTGTCCATCACTTGAAGGTTTAAGGTTGTTTGTTTACTTTTCTACCACCATTTTACAGGAAGCCAGAAAATTACTAACAGAAGAACTAAGTTAATTCTTTAAAACTTTTCTTGAATTAGATTAAAATGATAGTTTACAAAATACATTTTCAAAGCACAATTGTAAATAAAAATGTGGACGCTGTGGTAATATTTTAATTAGGAGATAATCCTAAATACTTAAAAACATACTTTTAATATGTAGCACAAATAAATGCAGAGTATCTACAAAAATATGAATTAAAACAGTGAAAATAATAGTCTTTGCTAAGGGAACTTTTGTTATTAATTTATTTTTCCTATGGCTTCTTCACTTGACTTTTTAAAAAGAACTCTTCCTGATGTAAAATATATATATACTGAAAACTGAGCTTAGTACTTTATATAATGGCATAGAAAAATTTAAAGGAAAATATGCTTGTATAGCTTACCTAACTAAAATTAATAAAAGCTTCAGAATATCAGTAAAAAATCAAAATCAGCTATATGTCAACCTACAGAAACTATTTTTTTCAGTCAAAATGACATTTTAAAGTGCATAGAAATAGTGCTGAATTTATTTTAAAATCAAATGTATGGTTTTGATAAGCTCAAAGTTTTGCAGCTATATTAGAGAATTACAAATTTAAAAATATATAGCAACATTCCAGAACTACAGTTTGAAATTATTCATAGGAGAAAGAATATCACTGAAAAGATTTATAGAAATAAATACAAAATAAAATAAAATGTACAAGCACACAGATTTCTCTGATGTTAATATACTCATATGATATTTCCAAAATGACTTTCAGTTTAACATCCCCAGAAGGATTTTGTGTGAGAGACCTATATATAGTCATTGAGTGGTAATGAATAAGGTAATTTCACAGCACAGGAAGAATATTTCCTAGAATTCCAAAGGACACTTTTACATTTCCATTGCTTTAATGATTCTAGAACATTATGTACTCTTACACCATACAGAGAAAGTGCTTGCTACAGGATAAGATTGAGAGCTTTAGCTATTTTTGAACAAAAGCTTTGTCTCTTTTGTGTGCTCTGACAAGCTTGTTCTCATGTGTTCCAAATGATGGGGCTCGGTAGTGTTGGCGTTTTCATCCCTACTATTTCCTCTCAATTTTCTCGATTGTTAAAAACTAGTATCTGCACCATGTGACCAGAGTTTATAGTTGTTTGTATATTTTTATCTAGGCATAGATAATTACCCTTTCATCACTTATTTTCTTGGGGAAAATCAACAGTAAAAATGTCATTACATAGGGTAAATATGTATGAACATATTGTGCCATCATAGGTGAATGGTTATGTCTAATAGTAAGGAGCATTTTTAATTCAAGGGTTTTTAAAAGCTAATATCATCTTTAATATTTCTTCATGTTTACAGGGCATTCATTCTTCCACTTCAAAATCCACCTACCTAGGATATGCAAGAATCCAAATATACATCTTTTACTCCAAAATTTCCTAACAGTCGTTATAAAATTACCTAATCAAAGCAAGAATTTTAAAAGTAGTAACATTTTCAGAGCATTGGTAATGGAAGTCTTAAGACTCAATTTTCCCCCAAATAGCAGCCATTTGTTCAAAAAAATGCACTAAGGTACTCTAAGGACACTCACTTCACACAATATGTGTGTGGCTTACCCAATGGAAAATCGATGTAAACACATCAACTCTGACAGGCTGTTATCAGCATTTTACAGAGCCTAAAATCAACCTGAAACATAACCTTTTGAAACCCAGAGGAAAATACACACTTTTAAATTTCTCAGCCATTCTCTCTCATGGAGACAAAGGTAGAGAATGTGCTTTTAAAATCATATGGTCTCCTATGAATCATTTCAAAAATTCCATTTCCTATTGGAAGCAGTGTTTATCAGAATGAGGCAAAGTTTGGATTGCATTATTTGACAAAGTATGACATTCACATATTCTTGCAAGGGTTATCTAATTTTGGATACTTATTCAATATTAACTTATCACTTCTGACCCTGATGTAAAGTGACCTGCTATGCAAAGAAATAAGAAACATTCAACATTTGTCTATTTTAATTTAACACAATATGAAATATAATATTTTAATTCATTTTTAAAATTATGAAATATCTTCTCCATTGCAAGCATTTTAGATAATCGATTTAATGATAACTGTATATAATCAGGCTAGACATCATTAATTTTATTTTAGAGCTAACAAAACTAGGGTTTACAGAAGTCAACTTTTTCATTGACTTCTGTAAACCCTGGTTTTACAGATAGTGAGTGACAGATAGCATTCTACTGTGTCAAGGTTATTTTTGAATGTGTGAGCTAACATCTTGACATGCTTGCTCTTAAAGAAATGCTGTTTCATGGAGCATGCATTTCTAGGTGTGATTAGGTTATCATTGGTTTAAAAACAGATATGTGGAAGAGCATAATAGACCAGGCCTGAGCATTATTTTTTCTTAGTTTATTTAAAAAATATATGTTAGTGAAAAGGTGAAGAGATTAAGCAAAGAAAAAAATGTATAGACACAAATAACAGTATGTTGGGAGATAGAAGGATGTGGGAGATAGAAGAGGCTAAAGAGAGGGTAAATGGTGGTGGGAGGAGACTGGACTAAGGGTGGTGAACACACAGTACAGTATACAGATGAGATATTGTATTACTGTATACCATAAACTTATATAATTTTATTAACCCATGTCACCCCAATACATTCAATAAAAAGACATTTAAAAATTAAATTAGAAATGTAAAGTGACTGAGATTTAGCTGGGATTTTTAACAGCCATTGAAAAGAGTTAGAGAAGAATGGTTTAGGGGAGGAAGCAGCAGGAGGAGAGAGATGATTTCAGGGTCGAGTGGTTAATAATGAACCAAGTGAAGAATGGTGAGGGTGCTTCAAAAACGGAAATCACCATAGGCAAAAGTATAAAGTGAGAGATGAGATACTCTTTTTTTAGATTGTTAGCTAGTGGGTTACATTATTTGTTTTTTTTTTAATATTTTATTTATTTATTTTTAGGGAGGGAGGGAAGAGAGAGGGAGAGAGAAACATCAATGTGCGGTTGCTGGGGGTTATGGCCTACAACCCATGAATGTACCCTTGCTGGGAATCGAACCTGGGACACTTTGGTTCCCAGCCCGCACACAATCCACTGAGCTATGCCAGCCAGGGCGCATTATTTGGTTTTTGAATATTGAACTAGCATTTCGTTTCTGGAATAAAGCTACTGGGTTGAGGTGCAAACTAAATAAATAAATAATAAAATACATATTAGTATAGTTCTGATTATTTTTTTATCATAACTAATGCTTAAGCAAGTAATTTATCAGTGTTATTTTTATCTTTGTTATTTTTATAGAAATTATATAGAATGACTTGCATTCCCTGTAATTCCCTACTCTTGAAAATATAGAAGCAAACAGATTTTTCTTGAGTGGGAGGAAAATGAGAGAATAAAAGTTTACTTGTAGGTTAATTACATAGATGTTTATATTCACATCTTGAAAAATTGTGGACACTTTTCTACAGGATGAAATTAATGACATGCAGACAAAGAAGCAACACTATATTGTAAAGAAAGCATAAATTTAGAGTCAGACTTCCTGGTCTATTAGAGTTGTCAGATCTTAATGCGAGCTTAATTAGGGGAACATAGATGTTCAGTAATAGGAAATTCTTACCGTTTGTGTATGCACATGTGTATACATGCAATATCCACAGTGCTTGAACTGAGAGTTTTAAAGACATAAGAACATTAAGATTTGTTTCATCAAGAAGATTGAGATAGAGAGGAGAAAAGGACCAGTCTGCATTTAAAATATACTGGGTAAAAGAGACTGAAAGTCTTTCTCAGGTTTTTCAGAACATTTCTATAGCAGTAGATGGACCAGAAAAATTAATTAAGACAGAAATTCAAGAATGCCTATTGAATCATGAATCAAACACTTAGCAAGTGTTTTGCTATGCTGTTCATTGAGAACACAATTATACGATTGAGTGAGTCTCACCTTCAAAGAGCTCACAAATTCAGTTGTTCCAGGGAGGAAGTTGCACTCAAAATGAACTTTGAAAAGTTCAGTAAGATTTTCTTAAATGTCAAAATTAAGGAAGGTCATTTCACACAAGTGAAGTGAATAAACAAGAGCACAATGCATGGCAAGTGGATATGTACAGTATATTTTTATGAGAACTAAGCTTTTATTTTCTTGTTTCACAAAAAAAAAAGCTGGCTGAGTTAGTTGCTTATGCATGTGTGTAATTCATGTCTTTAAGCCCCTTCTTCCCCTTTTTCTCCAAGGGTGGAGATATACACACACACACACGTGAATAATCAAATAATCAGAAGTTTTGCAAGCCATATTTTTCCAGATTATCATCTAATGTCAATATACAGCTACTTACCACCATATCTAGCATTAGGCTAAGCAGGTTCACCATTATGAGCACACAAAAAACAGTTTATTCTTTATTATTATTGCATTATTTTTCATACAATGCATGGTAAATCATCTTTTGCCTTACCCTGCACTGGTTCATGTCATGGATATTAAAGATGACTGTCAGATTGCCACAGGCATTGGAGAAAATGCCCACTTTTCATCACTCATATCTGAACCAGAACTATACTAGAATTCACCAGACACTAAAGAAGTCAATGAATAAATGAGTGAATAAATAAATAAATAAATAAATAAATAAATAAATAAATGTTAAAGGAATCGGCCCCAAAGGGGTACAGTGAACACAGGTAGATGCTAGGGGTAGGAAAGTGTTTATGCCTGTTGTGCTTTTAGGTAGATACCTAATTATCTTGTGCCATAGTATCTTAGTTCATAGGCCTTCCAACTTAACTTCCATGGATGCATTTTAGACTTTAAGAGACTGTTCTGAAGAAAATAGTTATTTTTCTCCTTTTCCTCTTGTGATTTTCAAACTTCCTGAAATCTTCCATGTTTCAATCTGTCTTTCCCTTTTTGTCACTTCTTGTCCCTCTTTGCAACACACAAATGCACTCTCAAGGGATCATGTTTCCCGTGGTCTAAAGAAGTCCAGATTCCTGCAGTTTGTTTTGTGAAATATATAGTGTCTAATATTACTAATCTACAGTGTCTTTTATTCTCTATCCACATTTTGGGGATAATTTAGAGAAGAACTAGGAAAAATAAGACACTAAAAAGCTACAGATGGAAATGAAGATGATGAATTTTCTTCTGGGTTTTGCATAAAAGGTTTCTGGCTAAGGAATATAAATTATTTTCAAGTTCAGTGATTGATGATTTGATAAGTGTTTCTGTCCTTTTATACATGGGCTCTTTTAATGTTCATTTATTCTGTTAAAAATACTTTAATCCTATTTTTATAAAATAAAATTTTAATTTCTTGTCACCAAGGCAGGATTAAGATTCTCTGGGTCCTATTGCTTGACTCCAAGCCGAAGATTACTGTTATGGCCATGGAGCAGGAGAAAGATTTTGTGTAGGTCATCATCATAAACATATTAATCTACTAAACAGAAATCTAGAAATAAAGGTTACTTTCATAGAATAAGGAGCTTTCAAATAAAATAAAAATGATATATATATAAACAGTGTATAAACTGAAAGCCTGAGATTTCTCATTTCTAAACTTGTGGTTTCTTACCTTGAAAAATAGAGGTGGTTTTGATGAAAAACCTCTAGGGTCACAATTTGATCCTTTCTCCTTACAGTCATGTTATCTAAGAACTTCCCTTACCTACTAGAGATACCAAATATTGTCTAGTATTACATATACATAGCAATATTTAAGTTTCCAGAATACAAATAAAGGTATCTCTATAATAGGAATGTTATAAATTATATGCTGTACTTTAGATGTCTTCAAAAGCTAATCAGATAAAATAGTCATGAATGGTATGGCTCAGTGGATTAATTGCTGGCCTGGGAACCAAAGGGTTGCTGTTTCGATTCCCAGTCAGGGCACATGCTTAGGTTGCAGGCCAGGTCCCCAGTAGGGGGTACGCATGAGAGACAACCACACACTGATGCTTCTCTCCCTCTCTTTCTCTCTCCCTTCCCCTCTTTAAAAGTAAATAAATAAATAAATTTATTAAAGCTAATTAGATAAAATATTAGATGCTTAAAATGAAGGAGGGACCTGGTTATAACCATGATATATGGGACAATGGCAGACCTAATTTAAAAGCATAAAATTATTAAAAGTAAAATAAATCATCATAAAAGTCAAACAAAATGTCATTTTTTGATTCAATAATTATTGCTCTAAGTTCTTGTCAGCATGCTTGGGGTATAGCATTATATCTCATTGTATCAACATACTTGGTATATAGACACAGACAAAAAAAAAACAACAAATTTTGGTGAGGATGTGGAGAGAGGGGAGCCCTCCCGCACTGCTGGTGGAAATGCAGACTGGTGCAGCTACTATACAAAGATGTATGGAGTTACCTCAAAAAATTAAAACTGGAGTTGACTCGTGACCCAGCAATTGTACTTCTGGGAGTTTATCCAAAGAAACCTGAAACACTAATGCTAAAGAATATATGCACCCCTGTGTCCACTGAGTTATTATTTACTATAGCCAGGATCTGGAGGCAGCCCATGTGTCTATCAGTAGATGAGTGGATGAAATAAATATGGAACATTTACACAATGGAATACCAGTCAGCCATAAAAAAGGCATTTTTATCCTTTATGAATGGACATGGAGAACATTATACTAAATGAAATCAGCCAGTCAGGAAAAGAGAATTACCATATGATCTCACTCATATGCATAATCTAATGAACAAATTGAACCAACAAGCAAAATACAGACAGACTCAGAAAGAGAGAGCAGAATGACAGCTCAGGGGGTGGAGGGATCAAGCAATAAAGTAAAAAGAAAGAAACCATGGGTATGGACAATATGCAGTGATTGTGGGGGTAAGGGCATGAGGGGAGGGTGTTGGGGTCTGCCCTGCCTGGTCTTAGGAAGCTGTAACCCACCGAGACTTAGGCTGAGTGAGAGACCGCTGAACCAGGAGCCACTGAGACAAAACTTATTTCCCTGGCATGAACGCTGCTTGTTCTGTGCCTGGTCTCCAATGCTTGATCAGTTAGCCAATGGCAGGTAAGATTTCCCATGGGAGGAATCATATAAGACAGGCATGATCACATCGAGGGAAGAGATTCGGGGCTGTGGAAATGAAGGGGTGATTGACATCAACCCCTGCCCCCTTGGCTTTGTCAAAGCCTAAGTCCTTGTTCTTAGTTGTGAGAAATCCAAGTCTCCTGGCTGCCTTTTTCTTCTCTGTTAACTCAGGCCTGCAGAACTAACAGGGGCAGTGCAGCCCAGACCAGAGTCAGCAGATCCCCAGGGTAATCAGGCCTGGGGCATAGAATATGCAAGATCCTGTGAGATCTGCTTGCTGGAGGATGCTATTGAATTAGAATATGAAGGCATGGGCAGGAAACAAAACTAGCCTTTTAGATCCTGAAGTCTTTTTAAGTGATAAAGCCCCAAACTCTGCCCAGTATCCCAGCAGGAGTTCTGTTGGTCCCTTTGAAAACTACCTATTCCTTTTGAGCTTCCCTGCCAGACTGTAATACACAAACTGTGTCTGTATTCTTAATAAAAGCCTACTCAGGCAGGGACTCGGGGCACTCTCCACTAGAAAGAGTGTCCGTTTTGTCCCTATTTCCCCACTGGACTCAGTTGTCCCTGTGTATGTTTTTCTCGTGTTTCGAGCATCTGTAGCAAGGATGGATACTGCTGGCCAGTATCCTCTGCAGGAGTGCTGGTGGAAGAGGGTACAAGGGGAATAAATGGTGATCCAGAGCCTGTTGTTTGAAGAGAAGCACTGGTTCCATGAGGAAGAAATATCATAAATTTGTATAAATGTATTATAATCTCCATGATCTTCCTTACAGGGATCTTCAGCCTTGCATCAGGGTAACTTCAGGAAAGGAATACCCACTCTGGTTTTCAAGGATGATTTTATATTGAATACAGGCTAACAATAATGCCAACTAACCAAAACCCTACCAGCTCACTGCAGTTAAAATGGGAACAAATTATTTATAGGTGTGCAGTGATGTTTTAGTACAGTTTATCTTATATGGATCCAGGGGTGCATGGACTCATCCTGGGTTTCTTTTTTAGTCTCTAGGTGAATAATCGGCACACATACTTAATAAATGGAAAAATCTTCACATTGGTTCCCAGACTTGAGAATCCATTAGGGTAGGAAGGATATAGTTGACAAATCCTCTTACTTCAACTAAAACAGAGACTCATAAATAATTTTGGGATGAAAGCCACAAACACTAAAGTTTCAGGATGGTGAAACTTATCACATCCCATTCTATTAATGTTTTGAGCTCCTACACATGCAAGATGGACAATGGCATTTATGAGCAAAGTAACATGAACTTAACCAGGTGATAATTTCAACTGGATATCCTGTGTTAGAAATAGGATCTTTACTAGGCAAAATGCATTCTTTTAAATCTATATCAATTGTGATGATCAAAAAATAGTTTACTTCTATGTACAAAGAACAGCAGCACATATTTATCATCAGCACAGGTTTATATTAATTCTTTTGTTTTCCTTCATCACACACACACACACACACACACAATAGGTTGTGAAATCTTGACATTCTGCAAAATATCCATACTCTCTATTACAATGATGCTATAATGCTAACTGGAAATAGCAAACAAAAATTAGTAAGTACAAAAATATTTCTGTTAAGACACAGAGCATTATCCTGGATGAAGTATAAAGCCTTTAAAAGAGTGATCAGCCCTCTTGAACAGAGATTGCTTCTCTTGTTGGCTTTGAAAACATAAACTTCCGTATTATGAGAGGGATTCAGAGACAACCAAGTGGCAATGAATGATGTCAGCCTCTTGATGCTGAGCCTCCTCCAGCTTATGGCCAGTAAGAAGCCAGGGCCCTCAGCCATGGAGCTACATGGAAATGAATGCTGCCAACAATCATAGTGAACTTGGAAGCACAATATTTCCTAAGTAAGCTTACAGAGAATATAGCCCTTGGCTTCAGTACAGTGTCACCCTGAGAAGAAGAAAGTTGAACTGTGCCAGACTGACTCCTGAACCTTAAGAACCATGAGGAAGATGTGTATTGTAAGCAGCTACACCCTTAGACTTTGCCTTAGAAGGTTAGCCAAGCTGGGAGAAATAAGTATCCGTCCCTAAGTTATCAGTGACATAATTATGAATAAACAATACATTGATTTCAAGTTTTAAATTTGATTTTATTGGACTGACTTGCATTTCACAGCTTTAGTTCAAATGATTTAGTTGGAACCAACTGAGAAAGGGAAATCACCAGAACTCAGAGAACAAACTTTTTTTTTGGCCTGGCATCCCAAACATGTTCTTTATAAATATTTTCCACATGTTCTCCAGTTCAGTACACAAATTATAAATTTAAAAGCCATAGTTATGTGACTTCCTTCTGTTTAGAATTCTTATGTGGAATGATTGCTAACTTTTTCAGATGTTTTCAGTTATATATTTATCTGATTGTTTAGTTTTTTTATCCTTCAGTAACTGATGTATGTTGATTGATTTCCTAATGTTGAATTATCTTTGAATTTCTAGACTAATCCTTATCACTTACTCTTTTAATGTATGTTTGGAATTAATGTACTATAATATTTAGAGGTTACTCCCATAAAGTCTCATAAACAATTGGTTTGGGGTTTGTGTGTTTATGAACGTACATAGTATATAGTATCATTTTTGGTTTTGTATGATTGGCTAGCTTTGTAAAATAAATTGGTGAGCTTTCTATATTTTTCTTGACAAGCATAGGAAAGATCTGTTCTTTACATTTAGACAGCTCATCTGTAATACCTACTGTTTAGTTAAACTGATAGATGCTTAATAGCCAGTAATTGACTGACATATTGGTCTGCTCAAGTGGTCTTCGGTGAGCCATCTTAAATGATGATCGAAGACCTCCCTCATATATTGGCTTTCTCCACATATACAAGTGTGAAGTGAGGAAAATAAACCAGATTTAGAACTCAAATCAGAGAAGAAAAACAGTCCATCAAAATGAAGGTTTGATATAAAGTGGAACTGCTTTAGGCCACTACAGGAAAAAGACTGACTGATAGAAATCTAAATAAGAACTTGGCCAGCACACACCTCACTATGTGCCTGAGTTGAATCTCCTCCAGATAAGCTGTATTAACGTGGGATTATCACCTGAGGTGTGATACTTAAAAAGTCAACAATGGCCTTTTTATAGGTACATTTTTTAAGGGGGCAAAAGATAAATTCTACAAGTTAAGAAAAAATATACTCAGTAAATATAATCTACCTACCAGTATGGGAGAACTCCAAGCGGCAGAGCTCTCCTGGCCAGCAGGGGTGAGAACAAATCGTCCCAGACACAATCTTGCAGTTCCCGCAGGAAAGGGAGTGGCAATTCCCTCTAGTGGGGAATGCTTGGAGCCCTTCTCCCAAACCACTTTTATGGTGTGTGTATGGGTATACAGCATACACACATAGCTCATCCATCAAGGTCGAAAGGATCTACTCATACAAAAACAGGTATTATCTATAGATAACAATGGCAGGGGCACAGAGATTTGTCATAGGTCAGGGTCTGTTAGTCATGCTGATGTCAGATAGTCTTTAAGGTGTGTTTCTTGAGATAAGGAGTTTACTCCTTTTGCCTTGAACTTAAACATCCAGTTTGTATCCACAGAGCTATGCTAGGCAGAGCAAGCTTCAATGGATACAATGTACATTTCAGGCCTGATTCCCAAAGGAGAGTTTGGTGTTAGAGTTGCATCATGCCTGCCACCTGTGTTACCTGGTTTTCCAGGGAGACTTACTAGCCCCTTTCAGGGCCTGCTCTCACAGGGCTACAGTCTCTGAAATCACACAGAACGGTCCCCAACATACCAGGTTAAGGATTACAATTTCCCTTGAAAGTTCTCACTTTTAATGGCGTGTGTGTGTTTTTGTATATAGTTGTGTGTTTGAAAAGAGAGAGAGAGGTGAGAGAGGGGGTCCAGGGGGAAGAGACAGAGAGAGAGAGATTGATTAGAAATAACATAACCACAATCTGATATGTGGACCTTAGCAGATTTGTAATTATTTCAAGATGAGTTCATGGAGAAGGCTTTACTACTAACTGTTCTGGTGTTGAAATCAACACATGAAGTCAACATTTCAGTATAAGCATAATTTGGAGTATATCTTAAAGATTTAATGAGAATTGTGTTGGCTGAAAAAGGAAAGGCAGTCTTCTGTAAGCAAGGTTAGCATTTAAGTACAGAGAACCAGTTTTGAGTGGGTTATTAAGCATTTTCTAAGGAAACTTTATTAATAATAAGCAATTTATATACTGTGCTATATAACATAACCTGACAAGTCTACTGAGATAATAAAGTCTGAAAAGGAGATGAATAGATAAATGCTAGAGCAGATGTATAGAGGAGAATCTGAAGAAGACAGAAAAAAAAAAAGAAGAGTGGAATTTGGTCTCAGAAAACAATACTGAACTATGATACAGCTTCCTAGGGAATGACCAATAATCTAGATTCTAGTGCAAAGCAAACTTTGTAGGAGCCATTTTCTTTATGATCTCTGTCCAGGAGGTGTCCAGCAATGTATATGAAAAACAGAGACATTCATTGAAGAAAATATAAGATACAAGAAACACTGTACATAGGACAATGATGCTTCAGTCCCCTTCAAAGTAGGCACCTTGAGACCTCACATAGTCCTTCTAATTGCCATCAGCTGCCCCATCATATTTTCTTGAATCTCATCAATGGTTTGCAATCTGTTCCCTTTCAAACGTGATTTTAGTTTTGGAAAAGGTAGAAGTTACAGGGCACCAAATCTGGGCCAAAAGGGGGCCAAGTCACCTGGGTGACTTGTTGTTTCACCAAAAAACAAAATGTGGTGCACGAGTGGGCACATTGTTGTGATGAAGCTGCCAATTGCCAGTTACCCATAGATGCAGTCTTCCGAATCATCTGAATTGTTTCTGCCCAAATTCCATGCAGATCCGTCACTCTCTTCATTCAGTCATTTTGAATGCAAAGGCCACACAGTACACATGTCTCAATAGCACCTACCTCCCCCACTGACTAGTATAGTGAAGTCATCATTGTTGACTTCCAGTCCACTGTGCTTGGCTGCCAGGTTACACAGATGTCAAGCAAACCATTCTTGTTGTATTAACAATGGCTGGACTTTTTCCAGGCAGACCTCGTATATAAGGGGGAAAGCAATGTTATATTTTATTGTGTTGAGGGTAGCATATTTATACATTTTATTACATTTTATTAAGGAATGACACTTCTTCACATTGTACAGCTGCATCATGGTTCTATGATCTTTTTTTTAAGGTAAAAGATTTTGGTTTGCTAAATCCTAGTGGAAAGCTCTGGCAAGGATTGGACTTAATAGAATTTATCTTTTGATTTTCAACTGTCAAATGGAAACTGGAATAGTCATCAGAAAACTCAGACAAGAACCTGGGTGATTGGAGATAAAGTTAGTCCAGACTGAGTTTATTTTGAGTTTGAGGATATATAAGCACACTTTATAGAAGGATAGAACAAACAAGACTTTGTGATATCTAAATAGAAATGTACTTTAAATTTTAGCAGTTTGTAAACGGGACTCTGATTACTTTCTACCCAAGTTTATTGGAAACTGTTAACATCTGAGATACTTAACACCAAAACTCTATAGTTTCTCTGGAATTACAGAACCCCAATTTAATGAATATGATGTAATATATAGTTTCTTAATAAATGGATATAGGTGATGAGCTAAAAGCAACAATAACACATTAAGATTCAGAAACAATAATAAAGGTTTTGTTACCCTCCCTTTGTAGTTGACTGTTTTGGTTATATGCACTTGAATATAGATATGTTATATCTATATAACATATAGATCACACATCTATAATCATTCACATTCAAATTCTGATGGTCCTGTTATAGTAGTTGAAGTATAAACCAAAATTAATAAATGTGATATTTTTGGTTGCAAAACCAGGATCATATTTCTTTATTTTTATTCAAAATATCAGATTTAATATTTATCCATTGTCAGAGTTTTAAAGAAATATAGTTTGGACAGCTAATTTATGAGCCATGACCATTATTATGCAAAAAATATTACATTCTCTATTCTTTACTAGCAAAATTTAATTTCAACATTAATATAAATTCAATGTCCAAAAAAGAATTTTACTAAATGAGGCCAAACTCGGTTCACCCTGGAGTTTATACTTTTCCACTATCCACCTTTACAAACCGGTCTGGATCCTCAGCTCGTGTTAAGGTACTGGGATTGGTCGGTGGGAATGGATATACGCATTTGGACACTGATTGTCATCTGGCACGATAGTTTCCCACAGGTTACAATTTGTTCCTATATGTTCTGACTACTAAAATATGTCCACATGATTATGAAATTTCCAGCTTATGGGTCATTTACCAATTTTCTACTTATTTCAGTAGAGGAACATCTGACATACCTAAGTTTAAGGTTGCTATCATAGTACTGTTGTAGTACCTCTTGTTAAATGCAGTTAGAATAAGTAGAGTAATGGGCAAGGGGTTATATTTTATGTCCTGGTGAGTAACTAGCATGACGGCAAAAGATATATGCTTTCACGTGGTTTTCACCATTGTTTTCCACTGTTATTTTATGGAATAAATTGCTTATATAAAATTCCTTGATATTAAAGATTTCAATTTTTTTCTAAACCCTCCATAACATTTTCCATATAATTTTCAGCCTACTCTCTTTTCTTCCATAACACATACTCTAGTATTCCCCAGGTCAAAATTATACATTATTTGCCTTTAGACTGATTAGTAAAATAATCAAAGCAACAAAATGCTTCAAATTTTATATGGTATCTCAATGTACTGCATGTATTTTATTAATCAGCTAGTTAAGGTAGGTTTTGTATCATGGACTAAATAGAGAAGTTCCTCTTTTTCTAGATGCCAATAAAATTTTCCACTGAAATGGCAGAGCTCTGTATTCTTGATACCCTCTGCCACACAAGTAAACTACAAAACTTCTAAAGCACCAGCATTTCCTTCTTACTAGTCATATCAGCACTATGTCATCAATAGAAGAAACTAATGTGATCTTATTTACAATAATAGATAGTAAGAATCTCTGCATATTACTTGGGAGAAGAGAAACAAATAAGTATCTCTGAAATAGGAAACTCAAAAGACACTTCAGTTCCTGCCTGGTGAAAACAATCTGTGTCTGTTCTTTTTTTGCTTGTTGATAAAAACCAGAGATTGACACAAGCTTACTGTAAAGGATCAGAGAGTAAGTATTTTAAGATTTGTGAGCCATGAAGACTCTGTTGCAAATGCTTTAGTCTCTACCATTGCAATACAGGAGCAGCCATAGACAATATGTAAATGAATGAATATCACAGTGCTCCAATATGGCTTTTTACAAAAACAGACACAGTTCGGATTGCCTCACAGCTGCAATTTGCAGACCCCTACTGTAGAGAAACATACATTTACCAGATTAATAGTATTATTCCAGCTGCCAAGGGCTATATTAGTTTGCTCTAGTAAAGGCAATGTGCTCAGAACTGCATATCCAATGGAAGATATGACTTGATCAGGTTAACAATCACAATGTTATTCTCAAACCCTGCCAGTAAAATTAATTTTACTTTAATTATCCATTTTGTCAAAAAGAATTAAAGAGGGGTATGTAAGGAATGAAAGCACTTGCATTTTGCACATCTTTTGCTGTGTACAGAGTGGCATTAAAAATAGTCAATGCCAGGTTGAGCACGGGCACTGAAAAGTCAAAGCCATGTTGACACACCACTGTATAACCTGTACCGAGTGATCTGTCAACTCTGCTGGTGACACTATATCTGATTGTGGATTAGTGTTAGAGGTGTGGCATGTGATATCACACATTCCTATGGTGGTTTTTTACATGGTTTAAGATTGCCAATGTGAAGATTCAGCTGGTGCTGAATGTACCAGTTCCAGCTCTTTCCTGAAGCAGATGCTCTGAGCTCATGCACCACAACACACCGGTTTTCTGTGGCTGGTTAACAGTGTTCTGTGATATCAACCTCCTTAGCCCAGGGAGTAACAGAGTCCTTGGAAGTCACAACTCCCTGCTGCATTACCTATAACTACATAAGAACCTTCTTTCTTTCTTTCATCTTTAAATGACATGCCAATGTTGTGATTTTCTGTGCATATCATAACATGGCAAAATTTGGCATTCAGTTGCCCTTAGGGAATGAGTAAATACGCATAGTTAATTTAGAGCAAATTGGCTCAGATTGAGGAGTTCTTTAGTGATAATTCCATTTCTCACCTGATAAGGCTTCATTCCACCTGGTGGACTGATGCCACAGGTTGGGATGGTGGCTGGTTTGGAGGCAATTACTTGGTTAGACACAGAGCGAGAGTTTCCTTTCTGGATGGATCAGGTCAATGTTTCCAGTCAACATGTATCATGAAAATATTTCCTTAGAGGACTCACTTGATATTTTGTCTACAGGGCTTATTATTATTATTTTTTTTGCATTTGTACAGAAACAGGACAGGGTCATGACATTTAGTATTTAGAGCACAGGTTCATGTGGTGGCCCGAATGTCTTTAATTGTGAAATCTGCGTTTTATTTACCAACGACTTGGTTCCTATTTTTTAGTTACGTAGCTTTCTGTTGATTTCCTTTTCAGAGGCATACGCTTTTAGCAAGATTTGTGTATTTCAGACCTCTCCCTAGGTTCTGTATAGTCCATCTGCTCTTCTGCCTTTCATAATGACCATAATATTTTGATTTTTATGGTTCCTGCTAACAACTGTTTTTACTAACTCTATGTTTCTATCATGCTTGCTGGGAGAGTGGACTCAAATTTAATTTTACCCTCTCCCACTAGTACACCAAGTTTAGCAAGCATAACTGCAAATATGATTATTTTTTAAACTTTTTAATTTTTTTAAATAAAGTCAAAGTTATTTTCTTTTTTAATATGTCATTTATTTATTTTTAGAGAGGGAAGGGAGTGAGATAGAGAGAGAGAGAGAGAGAAACATCAGTGTGTGGTTGCTGGGGGTCATGGCCTGCAACCCAGGCATGTACCCTGACTGGGAATCGAACCTGCGACACTTTGATTCGCAGCCCGCTCTCAATACACTGAGCTACGCCAGCCAGGGCTAAATATGATTATTTAAAAAAAAAAAAAAAAAACACTGAGTGCTTCTTTTGGGAATTTCAAGAGAAGACATGGCAAGTAGATTAAAGCCCTCTTAAAGATGTACATACCTGAAACTGTATGACTATGTTACCTTACATGATGAAATGAACTTTGCAGATGTTTTTACCTTCAGACTCTTGAACTGGAGTCATTATCTTGGATCAACCTTATCTGGATGGGCTGAATTGAACCACACAGGTGGCAAAGGCAGACAACCTTTTCAGAGGTGGTAAATGGGAGACTAGTGACAGCAGGATGGTAAAAGATGCATGCTGTTGACTTTGAAAATAGAAGATCAACTGATGGGCACTTAAACTGCTTCACAATCTGGGCTAATGCAAATAATGCTACAATGAATACAGGAGTACAGGCATTCTTTCAGATTAGTGTTTTCAGTTTCTTCAGATATATTGTCACAAGTGGAATCACTAGGTTATAAGACAGTTAGTCCTATTTTTAACTTTTTGAGGAGGCTTCATACTGCATTCCATACTGGCTGCACCAGGCTGCATTCCCACCATCAGTGAATGAGGGCCCCCATTTCTCCCCATCTTTGCCAAAACTCGTTTTTTTATTGATTTATTATAGATTAGTAGATAAAGAAGCAGTAGGTCATTTATACAATTAATTACTACTGGGGCATTATAAAGAAGAAAATCCCACCTTTTGTGACAGCATGGTTGGACCTGGAGAGTATTATATGAAGTGAAATAAGTCAGAGAAAGGCAAATACCATATGATTTCATTCACACATGGAATCTAAGAAACCCAATAAACTGATGAACAAAATTGAAACAGACTGATAGCAGTGAGAGGGGATAGTGGCTGAGGGCTGGGTGAAAAACATGAAAGAAGTAAGCAAATTAAAAAAAACAATGAATCACAGACACAGACAACAAGATGGTACTAGCAGAGAGAAAGAGGGGTGGGGGCAAGTGGAGGAAGTAAAAGGGGGTAACTGTTGATGGAACAAGACTTTACGTGGCGTGGTGAACGCACAACACAGTTTGTAGACATATTATAGAATTATACAGCTGCAACCTATATAATTTGTTAGCCAATGTCACCCTGCTGGATTTTCCAGTAGGAGTAGCCATTAATTCCTTATGTGTAGTTAATTTTACTGGTGTTCCTGTCACTTAAAGTCATCATATTAATATATAAGGGGAACATTTTATTAGGCAATTGTACTTGTTTGCTAAGAAGTTAAAACCACATTAAAATATAATAATTGATAATAATTGTACTGTTGTATAGTTTTTATAGGTAATACTTTTAATTAGTGCCATGGACCTTGTTATCAATTAAGTTATGTTTGCATATTTTGAAGCTATAGCCTATAATTTTATTTTTATTTTTAATTTTTAAAATATTTTATTTCCTTATTTTTAGAGAGAGGAAAGGAGAGAGAAAGACAAGGAGAGAGACATCAGGTACTACTATAGGTTGCTTCTTGCATACCCCTAACTAGGGTCCTGGCCTGGCCCACAATCCAGGCACATTCTCTGACTGGGAATCAAACCAGTGACCTTTCAGTTGCCAGGTCTGCAGCCAATCCACTGAGCCACACCAGCCAGGGCTATAGCCTAGAGTTTAGACATATGGTGCAGTACTCACTCAGCTTTACCTTGAACTGAATCTTTAGCTTTGAAATTAGTCAAATGTGTCTCTAACCACAACCTTATTAAAATAATGAAATTTTTAAAAGAAGTTCAAAACAGTATTTGGGGCAGTGCTTTTTGAAATACCACTAATATAAAAGGGTTATTATGTAAACATCACATACAACTCTATTACCATGTAGATTACATATGTAGACTATATATAAAATGTTTAAATAACCAGTACATAAGAGTTCCAAATTAAGGTTGAACGCACCCTTGGAAATGATGATTCAGATCATTTAGATAATCACTTAAGGGACTTTAGCTATATCATTGTCCTCCTGTGCCTGCATAGGTAGTAGAACTTCAGCACTTAGCTTTAGAGTTCTCAATTTTGTATTTTTTGTTGTGAATCAACCCCAAATAACTCTTCTTAATATTTTCAATTTATATTTGACACATGTGCTTTTCCTTCTATACTCTCAGGATTGCATATATTTCAGGACATGATTTAATAAGAATGTCTATGTGTTTGTAGCAAAAGTATTTTCCGCCCTTATTTACCTTATTCTTCTATGTTACAAGAAGTCAGCCACCAAATTCTATTATGTATATGCTGGAAAGAATTTTCCCATCAAAACTGGTAGTGTCTAGGCCTCTGAAATTGAATGACAGCAAAGTAATTTAGAAGTCAGAATGTTATATTGTATATTCAAAATGTTAATATGCATTTCAATTTTGTTGTGAGAATTTTACAAAATCAGCTGTCCACATATAAAACCAGTTGTTATATTTCTGTTTTTCCCTATGGCTCTGAAGAACGCAAAGAAATAATACCACCTGCTTTTTATTTAAACCTACCAAAATTTATAAGTGTCAACTAAAAGTATTCTCATTACATTACTCTCACTAAGTTAAGAATGTTATCTGAGTGAGGAGAACTCCCTCTCCGTGTGTGGTGACTTACCTGTTGCATCTACCATTTAATTTCTGTCCTTCACTGTCACATGTGTGTGTGGGGGCAGATATCGCAGGGGTTGGCACTCTGAGTTGGAGGGTAATTAGAGACTTGTAGTTAATGCCCTCATTTTTTTTTTGCTTCAGTTTCATAGATAGTTTTCCACAGAAACGCATGATCAACCAGTGGCTATAATTGATCACAGTTCAGTAAACAAGATGTGTGGAAATATTAAGTGTGTTTGATAAATCAGACAGCAGGTGGTATGGGATGATCCAAGGGATTAATTATCATTTATAGTGATTTATATCATGTGTTATAGAGAAGTAAGATTTAGGATTTTCAAAGAATAGAGTTGTTTGTTTGGTAAAATTCATCACTGTTCTTTATTTTTATTGAGACATTTATCAAGTTCTCTTCGGCCTGAGAATGCTTTTTTGTTTCAAATGGTGGAGAAAGTACGCGGTTCAGAATCTGTGAATAGAATACTACTTGTTAAACTGTTGTCGCGCTCTTGCATGCAGTCCATTTGCAGCAATTCCAACCACCACTGTTACATATTTCCTTGGTAACTGTGTAAGAGGTTGCCAGTCCTTTACAGCTTCAGAATGTAAGTGAGCAAATTGTACTTTGCAAGCACCTGAAAATAATGTGAAGCTGGAGTTGTCAAAAATATAATAAACAGCTGAATATCAGACTGAGGGGCATTTACAGAGTGATTTGTCATTTACACCTCTTTTTTCTTAAATCATTTTTTATAGTTGTTCTCTTACAGTTGTCCCAACTTTCCCCCCTTTGTCCTTCTCCACAAATCCCACCCCTCCTCCCACCCCCACAGTCAATTCCTACACTGTTGTCGATGTCCGTGGGTCATTCATACATGCTCTCTGTCTAGTCCCTTCTCCTTCTTTCCACCATTATCCCCTCTTCCTTCCCTCTGGTCACTTTCAGTCTGTTCCATGTTTCCATGCCGGTGGTTCCATTTTGTTCATTACTTTATTTTGTTCATTAGATTCCTCTTATAGGTGAGGTCATATGGTATTTGTCTTTCATAGAATGGCTTATTTCACTTAGCATACTGCTCTTTGGTTCCATTCATGCTGTTTCAAAAGGTAAGGAGTTCCTTCTTTCTTTCTGCTGTGTAGTATTCCATTGTGTAAATGTGCCATAATTTTTTGATGCGCTCATTTACTGATGGGCACTTAGGTTGCTCCCAGCACTTGGCTATTATAAATAGGGTCGCTATGAACATTGGGGTGCATAAGTTCTTGTGAATTGGTGATTGAGGATTCTTAGGGTATATCCCCAGCAGTAGAATCACTGGGACAAAAGGAAGTTCCATTTTTAGTTTTTTAAGGAAATTTCATACTGTTTTCCACAGTGACTGCACCAGCCTGCATTCCCACCAACAGTCCACGAGAGTTCCCTTTTCTCACATCCTCCAATGCACCAGCATTCCCTGTTTGTTGATTTATTAATGATAGACATTCTGACCAGTGTGAGGTTATATCTTATTGTGGTCTTAATCTGTGCCTTTGACTGGGTAGTGATGTTGAGCATCTTTTCATATGCCGAGGGCCATCGGTACATCCTCCTTGGAGAAGTACCTATTTAGGGTCTTTGTTCATCTTTTAATTAGACTGTTTGTCTTTCTGGTGTTGAGTTGTATGATCTTTTTATATATTTTGGAGATCAAACTCTTGTGCGATGTATTATTTGCAAATATGTTCTCCCATACACTTAGTTCCCTTTTTATTTTGATGATGTTTTCTTAGCCATGCAGAAGCTTTTTAGTTTGATGCAGTCCCATTTGTTTATTTTTCCATTATTCCCCTTGTCCTAAAATACATATCAGTAAAAATATTGCTACATGGGATATCTGAAAATTTCCTGTCTAGTTTTTCTTCTAGGACTTTTATGTATCACTATTTATAAGTAGTGATTTGTATTTACACTTCATAAACAACTTAATATTTTAATAATGAAAATATGTCTACTTTCATGCTGAAATTAGTGCTAAAACACTTTTAAAATAACAAAAATATTCACCAGTTTATTGTATTTTTTCAATTTGTAAACCAGAAACCAATGTATGAGAGGAAAATATAATTCTAAATATAATGACCAAGTATTTTGGAGGTACCCATAATACATTACCAGCTTGCACCGACTGGGGTTTAGTCTATTATAGATTTATTTATTTAAACACTTACAGAAGTTTTCAAATATTAATATTTCACTTTTGTTCAAGGACAGTGAAGAGTAGAATTAAAAAGAAAAAAATCAACATAGAAACAGCAAAATAACAATACCTAATACCAAACATGAATTATATGAGACAAAATTTACATTAAAAAATCTTCCAATATCTTACCTACTTTTTAAAAATCATTATCATGGACAGTATATAAAATACTGACCCTTAAAATGATGCATAAAAATGTTACTTTTAAAAGTATTTTTTAAAGATTTTACTTATTTATTTTTACAGAGAGGGGAAGGGCAGGGGAAAGAGAGGGAGAGAAACAGCAATGTGTGGTTGCCTGTCACATGCCCCATGCTGGGGACCTGACCAGAAACCCAGGCATGTGCCCTGACTGGGAATCGAACCTCTGACCCTTTTGTTCACAGTCTGGCACTCAAATCACTGAGCCACACCAGCAAGGACAAAAGTATTTTTAATTACTTAAACTTGGAAAAACATGTTAAGCATTAATGACATATAGCATTAAAATTAATACAGTGTCTGCATTTCTATCACATGTACCTAAGTTTTAGCAAGTGTCACATTTCTTGTTACATAATTGAAATGGTAAGTTCTCACACTCTTACACCATTGTCACTAATTAAAATTCATTTTGTGTTAGTGACCTGATGCCTTAGGTTTTAGTGTACATTTTTCAGAATTTGTCTTTTTTTTCTTTCTCAGATATGTATGGAAAATTATTATTGTTTCCTCCTAAATTTCCTACAAAGAGGCAATCCCTGTATTTGTGTTCTAAGAAAAACTACTTCTGTAAAATTATTGAATGGATAAGTTTTCTTATTTCTTTTACAATAAATATATAAGGTTTATTTATAGCAGGGAAGGAAATAAAAATTACTGTTTATTATAATACAAAGTTTATCAATGTAGAAAATCCTGGGAAAATAAAACCCAACAAAACATACTGAATTCTTAAGACAACACATGAGAGGAACACTACTGCCCCCAAGTGCCTGATTGAAGATTAATGATGCCAGAGCCTCAGTGGGATACAGTCACTCTTCGGCTAAACCTCATTTTCCAGTCACGCCCTCTGTTGATAAGACATCGCTAAAAAGAATTTCCAATCATTTTCAGTCAGATTCAAAAATAGCATAACTTCTATGGTGGAAAATTGGAAGCGTCTGAAAAACTTACACAGGCATATAGTCTCCGAATCAACAATCAATAGAGAAATGTCTCCACAGAAAGGAAGAAAAAAAACATCTATACAAAGTTGTTTATGAAATTATTACTCATAAAAGTGTTCAATGCTTAATTATAGCATATTGGATAGGTACAGGGTGAGTGATTAGTGAGGATTCTAAATTCTCTTTAAATATTTTTATTTTATATGATTTAACATAAATATTGTACATATTCAAATATGAAGTTATATCGAAAGAGAAAACTTAATTGAATTAAATTCAAGTAAATAGAAAAGAAGTCTAATAAACTGAAATTATATCAAACTGAGAATTGCAACCACTGAGAGAAAAGGATTACTTTAGTAATTTGGAGCACAGTTTTCTGACTTACATCTTCTATATAATATAAGTACAAAAATGTCTAATATTCATCAGCTTTATTTATAGTGGTAATATTCATATTGCTATTAGAAGCTATAATAGATATCAAATATGAATTTCAGTATATAAATATGTATTCAAATTATGTATATTATATATTACTACAAGTATAGGAATAACGTGTTCATTGTTCTTATAGTGAATAAGAAGACACGCATAAAATGAAATTAATTAGAAAGTCCTATGATGTGAACTGTACATTAGCATAAAGTTGTATTCCCAAACCTCTATAGTGCAAAGGCTTAGGAGCAATGAGTCTCTGTTAAGAACTACAGAGCTGGCACCCAGATCTTCGTGTTTCAATATCATTGTCTTTACACACCATTGTGTTTAAACATAATTTGTGTAGTATTACCATTACTTCTTAAAAAGAATCTTGTATCCCTGGAGAAATGACTGATGCCTAGCCTCAAGGGTAGCAATAGTACAAGATGAATCTGGATCTCTTGATATTCCAAAGTGGAAACAAATGAACAAAAAAAGCAAAACAAACAAAACAAAAGTAACAAAATAATATCAAAAGGACACAGAGCACATTTAAAGAGGCTCTTAGAGTTCACATTTGGGATATTTTGAGCATCAAGAGCATAATTAATGTAATTAATTTTAACACATTGAAGTAAAAAAAAACCTGTACTAATGGTGATAAGGCTTACAGAGTCATAGCTGCTATAAATGTAAATGAATGAACAGTTCATTAAATGTGATGATACAACATCTCTAAGGTTGCAATAAATTGGCATTTAAAGCATTCTGATATAGCATGCCATGGAGTAGACATTTTCATTTATAAGGGGTTCTGCCAGCAATTTATCCTAAGCCAAGTCTCTAAACTAACTTAGATTTTACAGGGAGTAGAACCACACATTTATTGACACCGTGAGGAGACAAACAAATTTAGAACCTATTATTATATTCTACATGAAAACTGGCTTGGTCTCTTTACACATATCAGTGTTTTCTTGTTTTTTTAATTGGGTGTACTTCTCACTGTTAAAAGTGACAAAATACAACAACAAAAAATGTAATGAGGAAAACTTAATTGAATCTTAGTTTGAAAAAATAACAAAAATATTTAGAGGAAATGTATATTAGATTATATTTGGGGATTGTTGTTAATAATCGTAAAAATTATAAAGATATTATTGCTTTGTAAAGAATGTTGTATATGTATGTATATATTTGCATATATGTTTATGAAGCAGAGAGTATAAGTAAGTATAAGCCACTATTATTATTAAACTTTTGAATGAGAATTTTAAAATGAGAAAATTAAAAATAATTCTATCTCTGAAAGTTAATATGGAGTTTCTGCTTTTAATTTTTTTCTTTAAACTTAAAATTTGCAATTTTGACCTAATTAGGAAAAAATTCCACGTGTTATGGTTGTGATACACTGACTCCACTACCTACAATATCCTAATCACAAAATATTTAATGCAGTAGAGTATAATTTGAAAAATAGTCGTATTAACTGCTTTTTATTCTTTACAACTCAGAGTCAGAAAAACTAATTTAGGCTTTAATTCTTTACATTAGGGGTACAAACAAGGAGGGGAATAATAATAAGCTAAAAAGTAGTGGGAAAGGTAAACAATGAAAAAACGCCAAGGTTTTTTTTCCTAGTCATATGAATGGAAGGTAATATGCATACAAATCAAAATTAGGTGAATAAATTAATAAATGCTACATTGAAAAATAATTGCTTAACACTATTTTAACAAGTCAGTTAATTTGTTTTTTAATCAAATGCAAAATTATTCACAAATTTTATTGTCATAAAATTACATAATTTTTTGAAAATGACATTTTATTTATTATGCTATTATACTTCTCCTGATCTTTTCCCCTTTGCCCCTTCCACCCAGCCCCCACCACTACCTCAGGCAAATCCCCCACCAATGTTCATGTCCATGGGTTCTTTGGTTATATAAGTCCTTTGGCTACTCCCTTTCATATATTGTACTTTATATCCCCATGGCTGTTCTGGAACTATCTATTTATACTTTTTTTTTTTAAGATTTTATTTATTTATTTTTACAGAGGGAAGTGAGGGAAAAAGAGAGAGAGAGAGAAACATCAATGTGTGGTTATTGGGGGCCATGGCCCGCAACCCAGGTATGTGGTCTGACTGAGAATCAAACCTGCGACACTTTGGTTCGCAGCCCACGCTCAATCCACTGGGCTATGCCAGCCAGGGCTCTATTTATACATCTTAATCTCCTCATCTCGTCAACCATTCTCCCACACCTCCCTCTCACCTGTCAACCATCAAAACATTCTCTATATCAATGATTCTGTCTCTGTTCTTTTTGCTTTGTTTTTTTTTTTTTTTAGATTCAATTGTGGATAGGTATGTATTTTTGCCATTTTATTGTTCATAGTTTTGATCTTCATTTTCTTAAATAAGTCCCTTGAACATTTCATATAATAATGGTTGGTGATAATGAACTCCTTTAGTTTCCCCACATCTTGGAAGCTCTTTATCTGCCCTTCAATTCTATATAATGGCTTTGCTGGACAGAGCAATAGGTTTGGCTGTAGGGTTCTGCTGTAAGTCTCTGCTTTTGATGACTTTGAATATGCCTTGCCAATCCTTTCTAGCCTGAAAAGTCTCATTTGAAAAATCAGTTGACAGTCTTATGGGAATTCCCCTTTAGGTAATTAACTTCTTTTCTCTTGCTGCTTTTAAGATTCTCTCTTTATCTTTAAACTTAGGCATTTTAATTATGATGTGTCTTTGAGTGAACCTCATTGCATCTATCTTGTTTGGGACCCTCTGGGCTTCCTGCACTTGCATGTCTGTTCCCTTCACCAAATTAAGGGAGTTTCCTTTCTTTCTTTTTTTAAATAGATTTCCAATTTCTTGCTCTTTCTCTTCTCCTTCTGGCACCCTTATGATGCAATGTTGGACTTCTTGCATTTGTCCCAAAGGCTGCTTACACTAACCTCATTGTTTTTTAATTGTTTTTTCCTCACACTGTTCTGTTCGGCTGTTTTGTTTTGTTTGTTTGTTTGCTTGTTTGTTTTTGCTTCCTATGTACCAAATCATTGATTTGATTCTTGGCTTCATCCATTCTACTCTTGTTTCTCCATAAATTGTTCTTTATTTCAAATTATATATTATTTGTTTCTGACTCTTTTTTTATGCTTCTGAAGTCTTCACTAAGTTCCTTGAGCATCCTTATAACCCATGTTTTGAACCCTGTGTCTGATAGATTGTTTTTGTCCATTTCATTTAACACTTTTTCTGGAGTTTTGATATGTTCTTTCATTTGGACCATATTTCTTTGTCTCCTCATTTTGGCAGCCTTCTTGTGTTTGTTTCTGTATATTAGGTTGAGTTGCTATGACTGTGTATCTTTAATGTAGTAGGTGTCCTACAGGGTCCAGGAGCATAGCCTCCCCTATCATCCAAGTTGGATATTTGAGGTACACTCTTCATGTGGGCTGGTACACCCTCCTCTTGTACTTGAGCTTTGGTAGCTATTGGCAGAATAATGGGCAGGATTTACCCAGGACAGTCAGCTACAACAAGTGGCTGTGACCACTGACTATCAACCACTGCCCTTTGTGGAGGATCAGCTGTGCAGGGGAAGAGTGGTTTTGCTTTGACATGGTCTGTAACCATCCACAGAGTGTGCAGGCCTGGAGGTTTCCCAGACGGTGCAGACCAAGGTCAGCTTCCATCTGTGTTTTGCCCAGGGCCACCCTGAATAAGCTATTAGACAATCTGAGATGGCTGCTACATGTGCTGGGCTTGGAGATTCCCAGGAAAAACCAAGCTGTGAATCTAGACTGGCTGCTGCTAATGCCAGGCCTGGGTCTCACTGAGGTCCAGCTGTTGTTTGTTTCAGAGAATTAGAAAGTTGTGTGGCATGAGCCAAGACCAGCCATTGATATGAAAAAGCAGCTTGAGTGGGCCCATAAATTGGGTGGTACAGAGTCTTTGAGGATTTCCAAGGCAGGTCAAACAGTGTTAGCCAGTTTTAAGGAATCTCAGTTGTGGCACCAACTTGCAGAATCTGTGGCTCAGTATGGGGAGGGCTTAGAAAAGGGATAATGGCCTCAGCTTACCATGGTACCAGATACTTCAGTTTTTGCCTCTATGCCACTGTTGCCTTTCAAGGTGCTACCCCAGTGCTGGAGCTCAGAGGGCATGAGTCTGTGTAGGTGAGCTTGTATGTGTGGGTTCTTTAATAGGGACTGCTTGGAGCTCCACCAATTTTTTCCATTAACTCAATCCATACTGACTTTTACAGCCAGAAGTTGTGAGGACTTATCTTCCTGGACTGTGGGGACTTTTGTGGGTCTGGAACTTCTCTCTCCTGAGATATCACTCTTGAATTTTTATCCACCACATGTGGGTGTCGGACCAGCCCATTCTGTGACTGTATCCCTGCTTCCAGTTTGGATGGATGTGATTTCTGTACTTCTGTAGTGGCAGACTTCCATTCAACTTGATTTCTGACTGTCCGATGATGGGTGTTCTATATTTTAGTTGTAATTTTGGTATGATTGTGTGAAGAGGTGAGCCTTGCTTGCCTATGTCCCCATCTTGACCAGAAGTCTCACCAAATCACATATACTTTAAAATCATTATATATATATGTATATATGTATATATTCTATAATACATAAACAATGCTGATTTGAAATGCATAAGAAAAGGCAAAATATATTTCCTTTTTTAATTTTGAGTTTTCAAAGAGATCCTACATTATTATGACATTACAATATCTGATATTACATTGTGAAAAGAAATTAATTTTGAGATATTGAGTGTATTTTTGTTATGTAGGTATAATATTCCTCCTACAAATTTCATCAGAGAATAACATCTTAGGTTAATTTTAAACTATTGCATTTATTTAATTTAATCTTTAAAAGTCATGAGGGTAAAGACAGCTATAATATGACTAAACCCTAATAGATCTTTCTGACTTTTGTAGCTTAGGATTTGATTTCTCATTTAAAGCCCAAATCAGTTCTGACAGGGAATGTCATCTACTCTATTTTTAGGGGACCAAAATAAATCGATGTCAAATGGTTTTTTAAAATTTTTTCGGTACCCGGCATTAATTAAAATGGTATATAAATTTCATAGTGTCATTTTCCATAAATACTTTGTCCCTTTTTGAATGCAAATATTTTTCATTTTCGATAGTATTTGGCATCACTGAGAGATTGATTCTAAGTTACCAATGTCACAGTAGGCACCTCGTTAGAGGCCAATGAAAGAGAAGGGAGCCAGGTATCTAAGCAAGCTGGATTAACTCGGGAGGGGCAACTGCACAGTCACTCTGGGCACCTGAGTAGGCTGGAAGAACCATATTTACAATATACCCAGGGAACAAACCCAGATTAATGGGGGAGGGAAATTTCTTTCCTGGGTGCAAGACATAGAACCCATGATGGAGCAAGCAGGTGGGGAGTGGTAAGTACACACACAATAGGAGCCAAATGACAAAGCAGAACCTGGAGGCCTGCGCAGTGGGAGCCAAAATGACGGCCATAAACAGGAGGAGTCTAGCCTGGGAAAATCTGGGAAAAAGATAAGATAGAATAGGGTACAGAACCCCGAAGATCTAGGAAATGGATTTGATAGTTTGAAATAAAGCCTGCTCTCTAGCTGTCATCCTGCTCTCCATCTATGAGTCTGTCTGTCCCCATTTTCCTTATAGTTTGTCCATTGGATTCCACATATGAGTGAGATTATATGGTCTTTGTCTTTCTTTGACTGGCTTATTTCACTTAGCATAATGTTCTCCAGGTCTGCCCATACTGTCACAAAGGGTAAACAGCTAGTGGGGGTGGGAAAGAGGGTTGAGGGTTGCAGGATTGGCAGAAAGAAACAAAGGACTCATGGACACGAAAAACAACGTGGTGATTGCTGGGAGGAAGGGCTATAGGGGTACCAAATGGTATTGGGGAAAAATACAATAATGATTGAATTATAAAAAACAAAAACTATTCTCATCCAACCCCAAGAAAATCTAATCCAACCTTAACAAAGGGCCAAAGCTCTCTCTCTTTAGCAGCCTCAGAACCAGAGCACAATGCCAGTCATGGGCTGGGCACCATCAAGCCTTGGCAGCACATGTGGAGTGAAAATGAGACATAAGGAAGTTAAGTGATTTGCCCAAGCTCAGCCTCAGGTGTGTGGTGATGTAGCTGTGGGCCTTACTGGGCCTGTGTGCAGGCCTGTGGCTTCAGAAGTTGGACTTTTGCAGCCAGACCGAGCTAAACCACCTAGTAATGGATGAGGCATCGGGCATGGTGTACCTGGGGATTGTGAATGTGATCTCTCTGAAAAGTGCTAGGAAAGGCCTTGTTGGGTGGGTCACTCTAATAAATCTTGCCAGTATTGATCAAATGCTCCTATGTGTGTGTTCCTGAAATTCCTTTCTCTGACCTATTGGAAGACCCTATTTACAGACTGGTCTTCCTCCCGTAACATCGCTATAGAAAAATAAAATATTATTTGGCATACATGAAAAATCTATTTATAAAAACTAAAATGGTTTTAATAAATATAGTATATTGTTATGGCATGCCATTTGGATTATGATCCATTTTAAGAGTGTAAATCATTTAACTTTTACTTGTTCTATGTTTGAGCATTTTAAGTTTAAAATCTCCCGCTGTTTTCCACCTCTCCTCCTTCTTACCCTTTTCCTCCCAGTGGCGAACCTCATTCAGTTGGGTCACATTCAAAGACTCTGAAAAGAATGGTTTACCTAGTAGGTGGTATGTCTTGAGTTATAAAAATAAACTATCAGATAATTGTTGGAATATTGAAAATTGTGAAGACATTTTCTATTTTTGACAGTGATGGAATCTGTTATACCAGACCAATGTGCCCCATGTCTCAGTATAATAATTAATGTATACATATGATACTTATTGAAATATATATATATATATATATATATATATATATATATATATAATAAAAGTCATGAAGAGCTGCCCAAGCAGCCAGATGTTGAGAAATTTAGACCCTAAGGAGGAAAAAGAAAAGCACAGAGAAGAGAGACTGATAGGATTGTTTTCCCCTGGAATTAGTTGCCGAACATTAAGCTGTCCAAAAAAAGAAGCTAAGGCGTTAGCCTGTCACCAAATGCAAGTCTGGCTAACTGCCACTATGGAAGCCAACACTTGAGAGGTAGATGCTAATGTAAAGAAAAGTGGTTTACTTTTAGGTGCCAGCAAACTGGAAGGTGGGGAACTCAGGTCACAAAGCCCATCTCCACCTCTCAGTGGAGGAAGAGGTTTTTACAAGGAGCAAGAGGAAAACAGAGCAGAGATATCAAAGAAGGGTGTTGAAAAGTTCTCTAAGTGCAGACGAGCACAGTCCATTCAGGTAAGGCAAGAGATGGTTCGGTGTGTGTCACCCTGGGTCACCGTCCTGGGTTCATGTCATCCTGACTTTCCATCATTCTGGATCCACGGTTGAAGGTCAGCAAATCTTGCAGAGCTGGGATGTCTGAAGGGCAGGGTCTATACTTTTTGAAGTTGGTTCCTAGGATTCTTATACAAACATCCTGTTCATGCACAAGTTCCATATTAGTCAGAGCCAGCAATGTCAAAGTCATTCTTTTGACATTGTTTCTTTACAATGTGGGGTGGGGGTGAGTTACAATTCCCTGTTACAATTGTCTACTGTTATAAGAATAAGAGGAGCTGAAAATTCAAGGATGGTAGTTTGTTGCTGTTGTTACTTCCTCTGTGTGTGTGTTGCATATATATATGTTTATGGTCCATTTTTATAATGTTGATGAAGCAACATCTGTTCAGAGCATGGCAAAAAATAAAGGTCAGTGTGTGCTGAAAATAGACACACATTGCTTGGATCTTTCTTCACAGACAGTTATTTTCCAGATAGCTGGTAGCATTGTTGGGGGACATTCTTCAGCTGTCAGTCCATTCAGGATACCTCAGTTGCAGAAAGCCACCTGGAGTCCCACGTGCAAAGAATGATCAAGCTCGGCTATTTCAGTCTAATGCGCAAGAACTCTGACAGGACACTTCTGGTCCATGGCTTCTCTTGCAGTGGATTGAGGCAGGTGGCCCTCCTATTTCAAGTGCTCCCTTCATCTAATCCTCCTTCCCCTCTGCCCTCCACATTTGCTGCACTAATCACAATTCCTAGTAAACATCCTCTATACTAATTCTGTCCCAGAGTCTTCTGCTCAGAAAACCAACCTATGGCAATTGGGTTTTGGGGCTGGTTGGCTTATAATAAGAATGGTTGGTAGGTGTAATACAGACTCTTGTAACAAAGTGACAGGCTAACACTCCTTTCACCAGTGGTGAATTTGGATGGTTTACCAGTAGAATGAAAGACCACATTACTGGTACAATGTGTCAGAACAGTGAAACGTTGGTAAGAGAAGATCAATTTAAGGAAAATGGGATAGGATAGCCACTATTACACTCTGTTAAATCTCTAAGAAAAGATAGCAAATTATTCATGGTAGTAAGCATGGAAATAATAGTCAAGTGGGACATCCAGAGAGCCTCTCTGAAAATATAGAAAGATATTCTCATCTTTTGTAGTAACAGGAAATAAAGAAAGCTAGGAATAGGTAGAACATTTAATCATTTTAGTAGCAAATCTCTAGTCTCCTAAAGACATTCAACTACAAATGAATGATATCTTCAAAAATCACAGACCACATTATTGGAAATTCTTTCCATTAGCTTTTTCATGAGACATGATGCCAAAACACACCACTGCTTTTCAACTTTGAAGTGAAAATTAGTAAGACAAGGGGAAAATAAAAGAAACATTTGAGAATAACATGAAAAATTTTCACTATAGCCAGACAAAATATGTGCATATATATATTTTTAAAATCTACAAAATAGATATTATATGAATTTAGAAATTTTCCATGCATCAGGGTTAATATACTAAATATGGTATTTGTTTATAACAGTAACTAACAGAAATGAAATCTAAAGAGACTATTATCACAGCAACATCAAGGACACACACACAAGCAACACGCATAGTAATAATTCTTACACAAAAATTTTAACACCTGCACTCCTATACTCAGATTTATGAAATTTTTCTTTGTGATATTGTGAACAAATATAAAATATATATATATTTTAAAATAATACTATTTGCAATGAAACAAAGACATCAAACCTTACAATAAAAATAAATGCAACACCACTAACTTGAAAAATATACAATGTATATTACTGAGGGGAAGATGTCCATTGTAAACCTAGGAAAGCATATATTCATATACTGAGAAATTCAATAATGTAAAGATACTTATTTTTAATGAAACTACAAACTCAACATAACCTCAATTATAATCTTTGTAGAAATAGACAAGCCGACTCTAAAATGTATATGGCAATACCCAGGGTCAATAATAGCTCCTGTGCACCAGGGGAGCGATTTGGATTGTCTGAAACCACCAATAACACATGCTGACTCAACAAAGACAGAGATGGCCCTTCTATTCAGACATTACTGGCCAGAATGATTATAGAGATAGATCCACCCTAGACTCCGTCTTATCTTGCACATATGACAGGGACGATTAACAGTATTAGAATTTTAGGGATCTATAGTAACTGCTGTAGAGAATAGAACTAACCAGCACAGGGCAGACAATGCCCACTAAGATGGATTTATAGGGACAATTATCATCATAATTGAGTTATATTTTTCATCACTGCCTAGAAGCTTGGTGAAAGAGTGGAGAACAGATTCATTTGAAGTTTTGAAAGAAGGATTATAAATGAATATATTTAACATATTTAGGGTTTTAGGGGTATTACAAAGAGAAGATTATGGTAGAAGTAAGTTTATTATATTTGTATGAAGGTATTAGAAGTATTCAGTTATATTTGGTAGAGTAGAAAAGAGTGTGAATATGGAGATGAATGATTGGAAAAAATAGAGGGTTCTAGGGAAAATGAGGGCACCTGAGTATTCTAGTTAAACCATCTTGCTGTTTTTCATACACATTTCCATTTCCCACAACTATGTATTTTGCTAGTGTGTCTCCTGTGTGCTTCTCACCTGAATATTCTGAGGCTTTTCCCCATGACATCAAATCATGCCCCCGTTCTGAATAGAGTCCTGAATTACACTTTAGGCTAGTACCTAACTTTCTATATTTGGTTTGCCACTTTCTACAGCTAGGCTCTCAAGCTGAGCCTTTTCCTTCATTCCTTGTTGAACTCAATTCTGATTCTCTGTTACACCACACTGACTTCTTTTATCAAAGACTTCAAAGATTCTAATGCTTTTCACATAAAGCCTTTGATAGAGAGGCAGCCAAACTGTATATCTACATACACATACACATATGTTTATACATGTATATGTTTGGGAAAGTATATTTTATACTTACAAAGTACATTTCTAATATAAATAAGAGAGACATTCTTAATATAGATCAATAATTATAGAAAATAAAAATTTTATACAAGACTAAATGTCCAATACAAACTAAGGTAAGTGTATAGGAATAATATATAAACATGGCATAATATTGTTGCCTTAAACACTACTTTTATTATTTCTAAAATAGAAATTTTAATATTCTTTCCAGAATGTTTTCTTTTAAATTAAAATATGCCAAATACAAAATATGAAAATTATTTTTGTATGTTTGTCTTACCCTTCATCATAGTGTACTTAAAAGTTAACTTTATTTACTACATTCTCAGTCTTTTCTCTATATGTATGTGTGTGTGTGTGTGTGTGTGTGTGTTTTAAAAATAGTATTAACATACCACTAAATAGAAGCTTGTGTGGACTGATTGGTCATTAAAATATTTTATTTATTATAAAAATGAATTTGGAGATGATAAGAAAACATACTCAAATCACTTATATCTAATTTAACCTTTCCAAAGGGCTAGTTCATAAAATATTGTGACACTGTTAAAAATGAGCATGTTTAGGATTTAGAGAGCACTGCCATATGTAAACAGTTTAAGCACCATTTCTTTAGCTCATTCGTTTTTAATACTGATTTTCTTGTAAATTTTTTTATTTTTGAGAAATTACATTTCAAATGCCAAAAGCACAAAATATAACATTTTATGTCATCTTACTTTGATTTCTAAACTACATAATTCATATAAAATGCTGCTTCCTGGCATTATAAGGGAAAATATTAATAAGGTTGTTAAATTATTGGTAAAACAAAAATCATTGTTAATTTCTAAGCTAGATATAATAAAAAATACTTAAATATATAAACAGTTCTATGAATCATCAATCACCAATTAATTATACATAATAACTAAGATTCACAAATAACAATATGAAGTATTTATTACATTCTTTAATATCATGAAGCTCTATTTTATCATAATAATATATATCAAATCACACCATGATATCTATGTATCTACAGAAAATGTCCCTTTCCCATGTTGAATGGGAATGTGTTATTTCTTGGCATACTTAAATATATTCTGCTTTTTAATTAAAAACAATCTTGTTACTATGCATAGATTGGGTTTATATGTGCCATATAATTCTACTACTTTATCTGGGGACTAATAAAATAATGTCAAGAATTATTATTATGTTTTGAAAAATATTGAGATACTAAAACATTTGACTCAGAAAACAGTATTTATTGAAAGGAGAAACACAAGCAAACTACATATCTACCTACGAGTTTGTGGTTTCAAAAGTTCATAGACATAGGAATTGAAAGTTACCCACCTAGCTGATACTATTGATTTTCTTGAGTTAAAGAACTGTTCTTGTGTTGAAAAAGTAATTTAGGGAGGGGTTACAAAAGATTTTTAAAAACTATCTGTGTTTGTAAAGTGAGAATATATTATGGGTTTATTAAACATAACTTTCAAATTTTAGTAGCATTTTGAATTCTAGTTATTTAAAAGCAAAATATAATTTCAAAAATATCCTTAAAATAAATTGTAGATCGATAATTTCATAGAAAAATTAAATTTTTGTCTATATTGACATTTACCAAGAACAACATTTCTTTCATTATTTTCTTTTTCAAAAATATTTTTACTGAGACATACATTTCTAAATACTGTGATAGAAGGCAGTCAATAACTCTAGGAGCCAAAGTCCACTGCTTTGTCAATTGTTCTTCTATTTGATCTTCTTGAAAAGCATTATTTTCTTCAATAATCCTGAGAGGTTATTCGATTATTCCTCTTAATTGGATAACCTCTTTGATCCCATTTTTCTTCTAGACTTCAGAGTACATAAACAAAAATTGAACATGAAGAAAATACAATTTGTGTTACATGGTTCTGTACCTGAACACCGATGAAACATTGTTAAGTATTATGAAATACTTTCTCTCTACCCACACGTATTTGCAACTAGGTATTGCTTCATAGTGCATGAGCTTTTTTATCGAGAGTTATTATGCTTTTTGCTACCTTTAAGTTATTAAGATAGCTTCTCTTTAGTTACAAATAAATATTATATTGTGTACTTTACAAATAAATGTTTAGAAAGGAAATGTGTCAAAGCATCTCAAATCATCCTTGCACATAATTTGTCTTTATAAAACTGACTGTGCTCTTCTTATGTAACCACCAAGTTATTGAAATAAGTACACGCAAATAAACAATTGGATTGGAATTGGAACAATTGGAACGTTGCAATGTGTTTGACAACACATTTGATCTAGAGATCTGAAAACAATTGGTAAACACTCTAACCTAGATTTTTTTAAAAAAATGTGTTTGACTATATTGAATGATTTTATATATTAATTTAAAACCTATCATTAAAAATAGACAACAAAATGTACCTTCCTTAATTTTTATTATTCTAAAAATGTTATTTAAGATGTGGAATTAATTTAACCCTAATACCTAAAAATCTACCTGGACTGTACATAACAAATGTGGTAGTAATGGAAGAGGTGGAGCGATTAATTGCAACTTAAAGCTTACAATAATATGTTTTGCTCATGCTATGTCAGATATATAACATATACATATATATAGATAGATAATTTCTGAATATATATGGGAATTCAAATATCTCACTATGTTGCCAAATATTTAAATGTTATGATTTTCCACCACATAACTTATATTTCCGCCTATTCATTTTGAATCATTATATATTACTGCAAAATTATAATTTTGTTTTTCATTTTTAGCACACAATCTTGGAATTAGTTCTGTGTGTGCACATGCGTGTGTCCCTGTCCCCCAAATTGTCCCACAAGTGGTGTACAATTTCCTTTGTGTCTTAACGAATGTGTCAACATTAGTTTGTTCCATGACTGACTCTCCTTTGGAGTTTCCTTCATGGGTCATGTATTATCTGAGTGTATATTCTGAGCCCTTTTTGACATCTAATTCACTATGTATTGCCCTCTCAGACTTGTGCCATTGTGGAATCCGGGTAACCGTCTTCCCAGCTGGGAGTTCACACTCTAAATACAGCATCTTAGGAGCAGTTGTCTCGGATTCCCACTACTGCTATTTCTCCACCAAGTCTTTTCAGAGCAGGCTGAGCCAAATGTGGCTCACGAGATGAAGCTTCATGGATATGTGTCACATGTGTGAAAATCTGGAATTCATTAAATTTTTTTTAACATTGTGAAAATTCTATTCTTGTATTCCTCTGATGTGTTTAATGAAGCTGTCAAGTATCAGGCATTATTTTTTTTTTCAACTTGTGCAGAATGGACAAGTACCAGGGGCTATATTAACACATAGAGAATGTATTATTTATAAAAATATAATTGTTTATGTAGATAATTATAGAACCAATTCTTATTTTTACACTATACTTATAGTCCAGTGTGTGTTTTAGGAAATACCAGATAAAAAGTGGATGATAATCTCTTTATTTCAGCAGAAGTTGTTATTGCTAAGGGAAATTATATGAGCTCTTTATATTTATATAATAGCATATATCCATGAATAAGAAAAATAACAACAAGCAGTAAAAAGATTAAGAAAGTAAAATGAAACAAATAACTTTAAAAAACCCAGAAACCTGGTTATCTTATCTTACATTGGGGATATTTCTCAAACTTGTAGCAGAAAATGAGTTGATGAGCCAGAGTTCTGATATCAGCATGTCCTTTGCTTTCAATTGTGAAAACAATAAAACGTGGTTGAATATACACAGCATGACTTTACAGGCTTGGCATGGTAAGTTCATGCAGCTCCTCTGGATCTCTTTGAATTCTTTCTTGGGGAAAGAAATCATATCAAAGTCTGACTGTCCTGGGACTGACATGCATGAGTGGTCATGACTAAGCCTTCTGATTAATGGTCCTATTGAGAACAGAATTGCAGCCATCTTCGCCCAGATGCCGGACAAGTTAATGTAGCCTACTAATGTGTACACTAGCTGAGATCCATTCAATGATCCTATTCGATGTCATGTATAGCAATTTAACCTGTGTTGCTCAGATTTATCAGACACAACCAACCTAATCTATTTAGTTCAGGCATTCAGATCACAATGCATAATATCGTGTTTATTGTCTTAAGCCATTATGATCGAACCTAGTTTGTTACAAAGCAGTGGTAACTGGAACACGATTCCCCTTCAGTTTGACAATATTTGACTTGCTTAATCAATGTGTTGTTAGCAGACACAAGAAAATGTTTGATAAGAACTTATCTACTCTTATTTGCCTCCTTCTGTCTTGTTCCTCTGCCCTCTGTTTTTAACAGGGCAAGGAGAAACACAGAGAGCAGGGCTGCTCTAACCATCTTTAAGAGATGGACCAAGCCTAGTGTACAACCCTCGTCAATGACTGGGCTCACCATCGCACTGACCTTTGAGCAAACCCAGCCAGAATCAGCAGAGGGCAACCAGCATCACCTGAACTCCAGACACAGACAGATGCAGTTTGTTGTCATTGTTTTCTTTTGTTTTGTTTTGTAATCCAGCAATACCTGACTGGTGCATACTCCAATAAGATTTCTCACCACACAAATTGAATTATTTGAGGTCAAGTAACTTTTCTAGTTCATTTTTTATGTTCCATATATCCCTTTGTACATAATAAAACTCACAAAATTGTTGTAGCTAAATTCACAGTCTTATATTGCCATGTGTTTAGTTTTAAACACCTATATTTTGCTGCAGTTTTAATAGCAATTAAATGCATATGTTTAGTTATATCCTATGTTTTATTCGAAAAATAGAAAAACATGTTTACAAACACAATGAAATGATATTTAGGGAGCACAGAGTCTACAATTCATTCTCGATAATATACAGCAACAGATGTCAGTGAAAAATGCAATCTGATCAGCATACTATGTAAAGAAAAGTTAAGATTCACCAAAATTTGCAAAATGTTGTCATGACAAATAAAATCTAAATATTGCAATTTGTGCATAACATAAATATTTCATGTAGAGGGAGAGACAGAAGTTAGAGCTAGAAGATTTTAATTTAATCTTTACTATAGATAAGACAGGGGCCATTTTGACAAGTTATATCTTTACCATTATTTTTACCACCTTCAGATAATACTTTCTTCCCTTTTATCATGCATCTGTTGTATGTGTGTGCAATGAAGATAAATACAGTCAAGTGGGCACAATTCCACTTTTGGAGGTAAAAGGGACATTATTGAGGAAAGTGATGATTTGATTGAGAAGCTGGCTTTCCTCAGTGATGACGGCTGTGCATGTCATTTATCTTTTAAGGTTGGTATTTTATATAATTATTGAAAATAAAGACTCCTAGGATCTGTCACTTTATATTGACATTCTAGAGTTGCAGGAGAAACCTTGACTCAAAATGCGAGACAACTATTGATGTCATATTTACTCATCTATTACATGGTGAATAAAACAAATGGCATCTCCGTCCTCTATTTGTTTCTGGTTCCTTATAGCTCCAGCCAGAGCATTCTTAAAAGCTGCCCGAGTGACTGTTTTGTTTTTTCCATCAGGTATATCTAGTGAAGACATTCAGAATTAGTAGTGCAGCAACTCCAGGCTTAGCAAAATGAATCTGTATCTCCACCATGTCTGTATTCTCGTTGATGCAATTCTGTAGTTTCAAGTGTTCGACAGGGTTTGATAAGGCTATTTAGCATCAACTATAAATCCAGTAGTGTGAATCAGCATATCTATTTTGTAATCTGGAATTAGTTTCTTACCAGTCTACAGACCACAGGATAATATAAATATGCACTGTGGAAGAGTCTAGTCTAGGGATTAATAATGCTCATGGTTAAAAGTTAAAAGCAAAGACCTAGTATGTTCTACTTTGCCGTGATTCCAACCAATGTTTTTAGTGTCTAAAAATCTGTTTGGGGATATTAAATCCCATTTTTAGATTATCTTAGTACATTTTGGTTGCCATAACATAATACAAAAATATTAAAACATATGTTTCTTGCTGCTTTAGAAGCTTAGAATTCCAAGATCAAGGTATTTGGTGAGGGATCACTTCCTTGGTCATTGAAGGCAACTTCTGAACATAACTTTATGTGGTAAAACAGGAAAGGGATCTCTCTGGGAACACCTTTCCTTTATAAGGGCACTAATACAGGAATACAGAAATACATTGAATTCATAGGCTGTGGCGCTCCTGAACCAATCACATCATAAAGGCCTCACTTTCTTGGGGTACAGAGCATTCACTGTTGATAATAGCTACCATCCATGTAAATTTCTTTGCAGTCCTTGTTTTCCAACCTTTTACCCTAACCTCTGCATTAACAAACCATTAAACTGAGTGTAGATTCTTTCTGAGAGACTTTTTTTGTTCTAAAATGTATTTTATTTGAGAATTCTGCTTTCCCGGAGAAATAGTCTTTTTGGAACCAAAACTGCAGCAGCAGTCTTCCCAAGGTTGTCTCCTTAGTGCATTAACATGAAACACATCTTTAGCAATAGAATATGTCCACATATTTTTAAAAATAGATTTTCTAGATTATTCTAAATATTCAATCACCTCAGGGGGACCAATGATGCACAGAAATATTTTCTGATGATGAGGCAATTTATGTTATATATGTGTATACATGTATGTGAAGCAAAATAACACAAAAAGTAAAATAAATAAATTCTCTGCCTAAATTATTCAGATGTTCAGCCATTGTTAACATCTCGGTTTGGTCTTGTTTCTCCCACTTCACTATGATGCTTCTCACTTCAGAAAAGAATAAGTAGAAAGAAAAATAAACTCCATTAGAAATACAAATGAATGAAAGGTTTAGATTCATTTCATTATATAATGTATATCAACCACTGGATATGTGTTGTTCTTCATTAGTTTTAATTACTGTCTTTATTTAATAGCATGCCTTTGGGGACTAGCATGATTTTCCTCCCCTTCTTCAATCCACTGCACCCCATAACAGTATTTTTTTTTGTTCTAAACATGGTACCCTATAGCTTAAAATAATTGATGTTTTGCTTTTAACAGGCAATGCTGAGCCTAAATGTTTAAACTTCTACTAGTAATGTGACAAGACAGTTAACTGGTTAATTTTACAGCAATAGGCATCTCTGAAAAACCGTTATTTGATTGTTCTGTGACTAAATTATTTTTGATTTCTAGACTTTATGCAATCTCAAATCCACTTAATATTCTTGCATTATATGACAATATACACTATATACTAAAAGAATTATTTTTAATTTAGAGGCCAAAATCTCTTTCTACTTCATTTCCTCTTATAAGAATTGGGACTTGGAATCATTCACTTTGAGAGGGATAAATCATTGAACACAGAACCGTGAAACATGTCATTTATTGATTACACGGTATAGCTAAATGACACAAACTGCCACCAAATGTATAGAATAACGATTGCTTGAATTTTACTAGCATCTTTATTTATCATTAGGAGACAAACATGTATTATTCAATTTTTACTTTCCTTCTTTCTTCACTAAGTTGTAATAAAATAATTATAAAAAACCATAAGGCTTTTTATTCATAATTATAGTTTCTTTAAAGATTAAGAAGTTAGATCTGAAAAAAATACTTTAACTATTTTTAACATATGTGTTGACTTAATCTTCCCTAGTCTGCATTGAGAATTGTACTGTTGTGGGAACATCTGCATTTGAAAAATTTATTATTTTTTCACAAGTCAACAATATTCAAAACAGAAATATTTTGCATATTGTGCATTTAACTAAACACGCTGTTATTCTGTGCTTCCTTGACACTCATTGCCAAATGAAATCATTTTGTTTTCTTAAAATCAAACAATTGTTGTAATTGCAGGCTAGTTTATGACTATCTTCATCAACACTGTTAGTATATTAATTGTTGAGCATATGAGCAATGTTTCACAAAGTGATTACATTGTTTAAAATATAATGAGCAGAAATGGCATTTCAACAGATAATAAACCTTGTGGGTTGTTTTTTCCTCAAAACAAAAATACTTCCTGATTCTCATTATAGATATGTAATTGTCTGCATAAAAGAAGAGGGATCCTTGTTCTCTTACATGCATGATTCATCATTTTAGTTCCACAAACTTCTGAGTTCACTTTGGAGGTTATTTTTTATTAGCATGCCTTATAGAACTTCAGCTTTATGACTGTATGCTCTTTATAAATATATATATATATATATTCAAAAGTTGTTCAGTCACTTATCCCTAGTTTATAGCAATGGTTTTTAGCTCTAGCAATAATTAAATAAGCTGTTATAAATTATCAAATCCTATCACATATAAATATATTTACAAGGCACAACACTTCTATAGCACTATTTTAGATATTAAAAAACAAAAGTTCAGACACTTAATTAATAAACATGATGTCCATGATTTGAATGTACGAGAGTAATGAAATAATCAGATTTTGTTCAAGCAGACAACACTGCTTTCATCACCTCTCAGCAAACATGGAATGAATGGATCCTGTGGACTGGCAGGTATAACAACAGCTGCAACTATATTCTTTTATTTGTTCCTGTTGAATGTCAGGCACTTTTTTAATTTAACTAAAATTTCAGTGATTTCCATTCAATACAGCTGAAAATGGGGTGTGTCAGGCATCTTAAATCAGCAACTTACATATCAGTATTACAGCCGTGAAAATGAAAAATTTCAACATAGCCAGAGTTAAGTAAACCTGCTCAAGGCATTTTTTAAATAAAAGAACATTGGGTTCTAGTATCCACAGAGTCCAAATTAATTCTCTATACAGTAAATTTAATTACCAAGAATGCTATAGGGGATATGAGAAATCTTGGTTAATTATTATATTTTCTAGAGAATATGGAAATTAGCCATTTGAAAAGTCTTGGAGCATAAAAATTTAGCTCAGTGCTAAACATATTATTATTCCTTCAAAGAGTCAGAAAGTACACTGCAGTCTTGCATTCCCTTGGAGTTATCATTATGAACATGAATTATCATTATTCAGCATGTATGGGTTTGAGTAAAATAAGAGAATTGAGGGAGGTAGAATTCTAAATGAACTGACTTCTACTGAGGATCATTGAGTGTTAATCACCAGGCCTCTAGGGCACTATTTAACACAGTTCTGTTGCAATGTTAAAGAAGGCCTCAGCAAGCCATTCAAGCCTGTAGTTTTCTAAGTATAAAATTACTACTAAGATCAACTTGGAATCTGAAATAATACAATAATCATTATTATTACATCCATGCTCATTTGATCAAGATAAACTATGGACCACTAATATTTACAGTTAAAATAAACCCTTATAAAGTCATACACTGGAAAAATCTATGAGCATATTCATCTTACACTTGAAGTCTATTACACATAGGCTACACCTCTCTGTGTCTCTATTTTTATCCCTGCCTTTGCTTATGCCTTTACTTATCTCCATCATTATCTATAGATAGATAAATAGTACCTATTTATAGATTATCTTCTATTTATCTACCTTGACATATATAAAATATGCATTCATATATTATTCATGCATATTTTATTTTATATATATATCTCCTTTGTGGAGATAGTGTAATTTAGTAAACCATCAGTCCAAGAGTTTTAGTAGGTACAAAACTGGAAGTTAAATTCCATCCTTTTTAGTTTTTTTGTACATACATAAAGATTTTTCATGATATAAATCAATTTATATTTTCAATATTATATAATCTAATATTTTGCCTTTGTTAGTTATAATAATCAGTTTATAAAACACTTTAAAACAAATTCAAATATGAGAGAAAAAATAATAGTAATGACTGATATTGAAACAGGGTGCAGCCAAGAGGGGGGCCCCAAACAGGGATTTGGAATGGGGTCCAGAACTCAAGGTGTCCAGGAAATATTAGAAAAGCATATAAGATGTCTTCACCCTTCCTCCGCACAGGTGTGAGTTGGGGGAAGGGACATATGGAGCAGGAACATGCAGAGCTGTTTTGCATAGCAACAGCTTTGCAGCTAATCTCTGACATGGTCATTTAGCATATCTATAACCTTTAACTGGTTGCATAGATACGTTAAATAGCTGTGGCCATGCTCTGAGCCAGGGGAATGGAAGTGACTCCCACCCAAGATGTAACGGCGGGGGGGGGGGGGGGGGGGGTGCTCCCCCTGGTTACAGCGCCTGTGTGAGGGCTTGGAGAAGATTAGCTCCATGACATGGGGCCACACATGCCCAGACTTACCATGGCAGCCCAGTAAAGCTGAAAAATACGGGAGTGGTAGCAAGTGTAGCCAATTGTAGGAGGAGTCAGAAATGGGGCTGCAGAGGAAGATTGGCGCAGGGATTTAAACCCAGATGCAGCAGGCATTGAAGGGAATCACCATGCTGCTTTAGCAAAGAATCACCATGCAGCTTTGGTAGAGAGAACCATGTGGCTTTGGCCAGAGTGGGGACCCCTGCTGCTTTGCTGGGGAGAGGACCATGTGGCTTTGGAGTGCTCCCTTTGGCCACGTGGCTTAGGAAGCAGGAGAGACTTTGCCTGGAAGAAAAAGGGTACAAGGGCTTTTGCTAGTGGGCCATGAGAAGGTGTTACATGGCTTTGGATTAACTGAAGATCCTGGTGGCGACACAGCTGATGGTGCTGGAAGCCTGAATCATGGTCATCTTCTTCTTTTCCTGAGATACGATACTCCAGATTAGGGGAGAGGGAGAAGGAAGGACTATGTGCATCTGTGGGTATCCTTAAGGGGCTTTGGGATTTTGATGAAGGCATTAAGTCACTACTTTAAGTCTGTATAGCTTTAAATAAACATTTCCTTTCCTTTTCACAAATCTCTGGCATTGAGAGACATCTTTCCTCTGGTGGCAGACAATGCAAACCTAGTGGGGGGTCCTTTCAGTAATAGTATATTGTACCTGCACTTGGCCCCATTCTATAACAATATTATTGTTTTCTATGTGTACTTTAAATGCAAGTTTTATTAAAAAAAATTGGGTAGACAAAAGGCACGCCCAACCTGTTTCCCTAAGGGAGGTAAGTGAGGTAAAGATTGCTGCTAGTAACTGTGCTATGGGTGCATGCTTTCAAGAGAAGAAGGAGAAACATTTGAGACAAAGCAGCCACACCACTGGAAGGTAAAAAATAGCAGAGAGGGAATCTAATGAAAAATCAGATGTCATAAAATCAAAATCTATTGCTTGTCTAGGTCACACTCACTTTTCTTCTCATCTCTTGATGAACAAAGGACAACACATATTTCTCTCACTGTCTCAGGGTGCCTATTTCTTGCCCAACTGGCTCTCCTGTCTTTTTTATTTCCCTTTTAGCTGGCTCTGGTTACATTCCAGCCCAGGTACAGTAAGACTTGCTGTGAAGACTGGACTCTGAGACTGCAGAGTAGTGAATGGTTTTCTGCTTCTATAGTTGTTTGAAAAGGGAAAATTGCCCTTGTCAGAGAGCTGATGGGGAGACAAATGTACTGGAATCTCAGAGATAAACATGATGAGATATGATCTGAGTGTACTGGTCACTCTAATTTTCCCATTGGTATTATTACCCATAATGCTTACATTTCTCATCAATGTTGTCTCCATCATTGTTTTCTACATTGGGAAAACATCACAAATGTAAATTTCCTTGGTGTCAATTCTACTTGTTAATATGCTAAAAGCTATTTACATCCTTTTGCATTTACAGTTTATTTTAAATTACTTTTCATCTCATTAATCTTTCTTTGCACTTGATCTTTTATGTGATAGCCTAACCATTTGTCTCTTGATTTCTAGCTCCTGTTTTATAGATACATTTTCTGATCTGTTGATAATACTAAAAAATAATGATGAATGTTTATTTAGAAATAATCACTTGCCAGACACTATGCTGAGCAAGGGTTCGTTTAATCTGCACAACCATATGAAGTACTACATGTTTATTTCATAGATGGCGCCAGGAGATTTAGCAAATTGTCTAAGGTCAGACTGTGAAATTGTAGAGCTCACTAAACCCAGGCCATTTGAGTAGACTCCCATGATTTAAACCACTGTGGACAAAAGCACAATGATTACTTTCAAATATACTGCCTATTGTACTAATTCATTTCCAAATGCCTGAATTCCTGAGATGAATTCTTTTTCTACCATTATTTTTGTCCAATTTTGTTAAACTTGTTTACCTATCTCTGAAGAAAGATGTATTTTATCAAAACTGTTTTAGTTTCCTTTTATTCTATAATTCCTATTTGTTCCTTTCAGTCCTCTTATATAGCACCCAATGTGTTGCTTATCTGTGAAGAAATATTTTCCTAATTATTTTATTGTTGTCTGCATTTACTAACAATGTCTGCATTTACTTGAGAATCACCTATATTCTCTTGTGGGTCGAATACTCTGTATATGTCTGTTAGATGTAAGTGGTATATGGTGTTATACAAGTCCTCTACTTCCTTTTGTCTTCTGTCTGGTAGTTCTATCCATTAGTATGAGAGGAGTAGTTAAGTCTGTATTTTGTAAACAGCTATGGACATCTATAAAGAACATGTATAAACATGTAATATTTAATTTTATAGTTATATCAATTGTAATATTAACTTTCTGAAAATTAGAACTTGATGAAAATAAAATAAATAATCCATAGAATATTTTCAAATGTCCTTTGAATTTCAGTGTGAGGCATTGCAGTACGTATATTTCTGTCAACGTAGGACATTTCCAAACCTATAGAGGATTCTTACATGTTTATTTGACCCAAAGTGATGTCATATACCAGGGAGCAAGATCTTAAATTCTTTGGAGAATAATAGTTTTGAAGCTTCTTTTATGCATTTGAAATTAAGGAGGGATGTGAGGAAGTTTACAAGGAGGTGTGGGAAACAAAACAGGGATTGTATTACAGGATAGTTAACAAGACTATGTGTTCTCTTGAGGGCAGTTATTTCAAAGATGTATTAATAGAGGCACAGAGACAATGAACAGGGCGTGTTAAAGACAAAGATGGAGCTCCTGTTCCAAGTTATATGCCTGGGTGTGATCAGATCACCCTGTGAGGTTACATTCTGTAGAATCTTTTTTTGTTTTCCCCACATTGCGATAAGACTACTCAGGTTTTAGAGATGTGTTTTTCTCCTTGTTGTACCTGCAAAATGAAATGGAGTCTTGGTAATTTTTCTAACCTACTGAGTTAAAATAAATTTTAGCAGACCCCCCTATTAACTTTTTAAACTTATGATTAGACACTACTCTAGCAATTGTTCTTATCTTGTCAGCCAAATTTTGACACAAAATTGTTAAAAATATTAGTCACTAGGACTTCAGCCAATCTGCACACACATTCATCTATAATGTTAACTAATCTTTATCAATAAAAGATAAATGTTAAAAACATGCAAAAAACTTAGCTGAGATTTTCAGAACTAAGAATACTAATAACTAGGAGTTATCATAAAGATACCTCATAAACTCAATTATATATGCTTTAGTTCTTTCATGAAATCATTTTATATTGAAAAATTAATGACTTACTTAAAAAGTTTTAAAATGTATTATTCATGAAAGTTATTTTTATCCTAACATATAAAATAAATTTCATTTTTAATAACCACAGAACAGCATAATCTTATATGTGATTATACAAACCACATATTTCATGTATATAATACATAGATATAGAGATGTGTGCATATTTTATTACACTGACAATAACTTTATTATTAAGTATAGTTTTAAATGGCCTGAGACATGTATTAATTGATTTATGTAGGCAATAGAATTTTAGGGAGAATTTGCACATGGAGGCATAAGCTTATGGATATTTGTATGCCCTGTATTTCTTAGTGGAAAAATGCCATGGTTAAATTTAAAAGTTAAAATTAGATGTTGTAAAACAGAAAACTAAACAGATGTTACAAAATATCCAGATGTTTGGTATAATTAAAATGAAACATCTGCATTATTAGCACAATGAATTTTGTAAATTAAAATAGCTGGAGGTTTTAAGTAACAGCATTATATTCTAAAATGACATGATTTGCTGTTAGCGACATGAAAGTCTTAACCTCTTTTCCCCTGATAAATTAAAATGTTTTACAACATAAATTCTACTCTGTGTATTTAATACCACCAAATTAACTATTATTATACTAGTTGACAAATTACTTCCCCCTTAAATTTTTTCTTTAATGCAAGATATCGTCAATTTAATCCTTAGATGTGATTACACTTAAGAGTTTGTATTTTTAAAATTAAGTATGCCAGTTTTTCTAGCTTTTAAAAATAATTACCTCTTGTGATCACACAGGAACACAAATCATTACTTAGAATTACTAAATAAAAATTAATTAAAGTAGATGTTATTTATTTTTCTACTTTAGTAAATTGATTTATTTTGACATCTTGATTAAAATAAATAATTATACAAAATTAAGCAGTTTTTTGGTCATCATTTATAAACCCTGTTAGCAAATCTTTGACATTTAAAAAATAATGTTTTCATACAAAACATCTTCAAAATTTACTTCTAATTAATTTTCAAATAACAGTCGTATTCAAATTTATTAAACACTCAACTCTGTGTTTTTATGTTTGACTATCTCCCTGTGGTCATTATGCTTAAATTAAGATACACAAGTTCTTTTGAATTGGTGTTTCAAGGTTCTTAGGGTATAATCCCAACGGTCGAATTGCCAGGTCAAAAGGCAGTTCCATTTTTAGCTTTCTGAGGAAATTCTGAGGAAAACAACCACTGTTTACCATAGTGGCTGCACCAGTCTGCAATCCCACCAACAGTGCACTAGGGTCCCCTTTTCTCCACATCCTCTCCATCAGTTGTTGTTTGTTGCTTTGTTTATGATGGCCATTCTCACTGGTGTGAAGTGGTATCTCATTGTGGTTTTAATTTGCATATGTTTGATGGCTAGTTCTGCTGAACATCTTTTCATATGTCTCTGGGCCATCTGTATGTCCTCCTTGGAGAAGTGTCTGTTCAAGTCTTTTGCCCATTTTTTAATTGGATTATTTGTCTTCCAAGAGTAGACTCCTGTGAATAGCAGCACAATTTATAATAGCCATATGCTGGAAGCAATCTAAGTGCCCATCAGCAAATGAATGATTCAAAAAACTATGGTGCATTTATACGATGGAATACTATGCAGCAGAAAGAAAGAAGGAGCTCCTACCCTTCCGACAGCATGGATGGAACTGGAGAACATTATATTAAGTGAAATAAGCCAGGCAATAAAAGACAAATACCGTATGATCTCACCTTTAGGTAGAAACTGATCAACAAGGCAGACAAGCAAGCAAAATATAACCAGAAACATTGAAATTAAGGACAATCTGAAAGTAATCAGAGGGGAGGTGGGAGGGGATAATGAGGGGAAAGGGTGAAGTTTTTACAGGAACAACTATGAGGGACACGTGGACAAAATCAAAGGGGTGTGGAATGAGGGGGTGAAGATGGCTGGGGTGGGGGGAAAAAGCAACAACTGTACTTGAACAAAATAAATAAACAAACAAACAAACAAACAAATAATTGGTGAACAAAACATGAAATAAAAAAATAACATGTTTAAATTAATATAGGAGACTGACTAAAATAAGGAGAAAGTTTTTTACATAGAAAATTACAGAATTCATGTCATTTCTTTTAAAAGAATAATACTAACATTCAATGCATGAAGAATATATATATGTATCAAAAGAAAATGTATATGGTATACATATTAAAAGAAGACAATTTCATTTACTGTGTCCTGAACCATTATGTATCTAAATTCATTACATAAAATTAAAATTTAATTCTGAGATTAGATTACTCTTCATCAATATTCCCTCCTACCTCCTAGCTTCTTGAAAAGAGAATATTTAAACTCTATTTTCATTGTGCTTGTGTCAAGGTGGGCAGATTATTTACCCTCAGAGCTTGCCTACAGGCTTTACCAGATGACTCACTTTGACAAATGAGATATAATTTGATGTATTATACACAGATGTTTCTATTGTGCTTCCCTGGTTCAACTCATCCATTTATGCTTCTGTGATCACCAAGGATAATTTTTCTTGGGTAAGCTGCTGCTCCTCTCCCTGGGCCCCAGAATAAACACAGTTCTACTGCACTGTTCCTGGCCTGCAGTGGAGTGGAGTCACACTGGGTCCCTGGCTGGAGGCAGAGTCTCCAAGCTGAGCTTTGTTTAGAGTAGCTTCTCTGAAGTAGATTTCATATCATGTAACCATGATACAGAATGGTTATTGTTAAGTGTCATTTAGTTTGGCAGATCTATTGTTTCCTACCTTCTTTTTGGCAATACCTAATTTATACCAGATGTCTTTGCTCTTTTGTTTATTTGTATAATCCATGATTTTAGTGTTATCTTTAGTGGATTTCGATGTAGAAAGCAATATCAAGTTAGTTTTACCTATTAATATGAACTGAATGTGCACCTCCATAGGGCCTATCCTCTAATCAATATGGAGCATGAGATAACATAGGAGGCATTTTGTCAGCTACTTGGTCCAGATGTCCATATGTAGAGAGTCCATGAGACCATTCTGCATGTCGACAATTGACATCTTGGTTTTTATAATAAAATATGTGATTTATAAAAACCAAGCCACCGATATTACTTATTCCTTAAACTTTAGCAAATGGAACAAGAACCTTTGGTAATTATTTGATCTGACCTATGTGAAAGATCTGGCGTGATGACCAAGGAACCACATAATAGGTAGAGACTATTAAGAGTAAATTGGCTATTACTGTGTAACTTTAAAACTACTGATAAATTCTTCAATGGAGTTTATTAGCTCAGAATTACTTATGTAGTATCTTGAGGACTCTGACTGACCATACAGAGATTGTAATAGAATAAATTAAAGAAAGGTATTGAACAAATTTACTGACCATAGAAAATGTAGGTGGAAAGCCTGCATTTTTGTTCTCATCTAATTAAATAACTAAATGTCTTACTGAAAGGCAATACTCCAACCAGTACAAAAAGGTTCTTTCTCTCAACTAATTAGTAGAAGGATTTAGAGAAGTGGACAGAGGAATCAGAAGAGGAGAATGGAGTTGTTTAAACCTGGAGAAAGTGTCGAAGCTTCTATTCTCCTCCCACTTCTATCTAAATGAGTTTTCTCCTCTGAGCTTGTGTATATATTGATTGCTTGCAAATATAACTAGTACACGAAGCATTCACTCAATTATCCAGAAAAACAAAGGCAATAGGAGAAAGTGAGAATGAAAGTAAAATTCAGACATATGGACAATTTTAAATATGAAAGAAAAAGGGGCTTTTTTATTTTAGCATAATATAAATGTCCAGTTATTAAAAATAAAAATAAGATATTTCTTGAAGGATTAATGGTAGTTTGTTTTTATATAATGTTTTTAACACAGGGAAGCTGTACAACTAAAAATAAGATAAAGCAAAATCTATACTTTCAGAAGGTAAATTATTACATCGGTCAGCATTGTCCCATGAGTGTCTGGATGTGCATATGTATGGTGTTGCTTATGAGGCACTGTCATGATTCCAGGATAGGTTGCTAAGCCTGCTAAATAGAGACATTGCTGGCTTCACGACTGGAGCATTTCACTTAGAGGACAGGGTTTCTAGACGGGGCTGAGGAGACGTGTTAGGGGCTCAAACTCTTACGTAATTATCCCACCCATGTAGCAGATGTGATTATGGTTTTGTAAGAAGGTCAGACATTTTCTGAGGGGAACATGTGACCTGCAACCCATCTGCATTTCAATATTTGCCTTGACTTTGGATACAAATTGTAGATAAGTACTTAATTACCTAAGGCATGGAGTTCAAAAGGTCTTTGTTTCTGTAACACTTTTTCTATACAGGGGTGGACAAAAGTAGGTTTACAGTTAGGAGTACATGAAACACAGTTAATAAGGCTATTGTAATAATCATAACCGGCATGTCTATTCTATACAAACAACTATAAACCTTCTTTTGCTCATTTGGTATACCAGAGAAAGCCATACTGAAATATAATTAAGACAACACATTCAGAGGGCAGAGGTGAACAAAATTGGCCTCCCACTTTTTATAACTAATAATATAAAGGGCTTCTCTGTTATGTGCAGGGCAATTTGAGCATATTGTTTTGTATTTAGATTAAAGAAACCCTTCTACGACATGAATGGAGGCTTTGCTTTCACTCAGAAGCATTACCATTCTTTAGTACTGTCTGTGTGCTTTTTGTGTTTATGTTTATGAACCCTATATTTGTGTGTTTGTGTTTAGTTTTAAAATATCTGCTGGATGACAAGAAAAAGTAAGAACTTTGATCTTTATTTCATACTAAAAACTAGAAATAAAAGTGCAGTCAGAGTACTAGTCTATGGGCTGCCCAACCCCATATCAGCCGCTCTCTGAAGGTGCTGGGCCATCACACACCTGTCTCCGTCTCACTCCCCTTGCTCCTTGGACCCTGGGTTGGTAGGACGGTCCTGTTGTGACTGACCTATCAGTGCTGTCCTTCCTTCGTAGTTTCCCTGTACCCTCCCACACCACTGCATGGAGCTAATTTATTGCTCTCTCTTCAAATTACCCAAATAAATCTAGGACCCTGAGTGATACAGCTCGGTAATTCTCTCTGGGTTAAGAGCCGTTTGTATTATCTTTACTGCTCATATTTATAAAATTCAGTTACCACTTAGAACTGAGCAAAAACAGCAGAAGTTTTGGCAGCTGTAGATTCCTCAAAAGTAAGGACAAGGAGTTAAGTTTTCCTAAGTATTGAGTTCTAGACCAGTGCTGTCTCACGGAACTTCCTGCAGTGATGGAAATGTTTTATATCCGTACTTTCTAGTGCAGCAGTCACCAACCACAAAGGCTCTTCAGCATGCGAAGTATGGCTAGGATGACCCAGGCAATGAAAGTTTTAGTTAATAAAATGTCATTAACTTAAATTTAAACTTAAAAAAATGTGACTTGTGGTTAGTGCCCATGATTTGTACATCACAATTTTAAATCATTTCTTATTTATGGTGTTTCTCTCATGGGTACCTGAAAACTTCTAACCTCTCATTTTATGTATTTATTTTTAATTTTTATTTATGAAATTTAGAGAGAGAGAGAGAGAGATGTGTTGTCCCACTTATTTATGTATTCGCCAGTTGATTTTTGTGTGTGCCTGACCAGAGACTGAACCCGCACCCTCAGCCTGTGAGGATGACACTCTCACCAACCGAGCTGTGCTACCAGGGTAGAGCCAGATTCTACCCTTTCAAATAGTTAAGGTTATTAAAGTTGTGCTGAGTGAATTTACTGGAATTCACTTTTTATAACAATATATTAATAATATATTTTATCATTCATTTAAAAATTAACGTAGCAAGTTGTATCATGAGAATTAAGTATATATATATAATTTTTATCAGAAAATTCCATTTTTAGAAATAGAAACCCAAGCATGAAAATAATTTAAAATGTAAAAATATGATCAAATATAGTTTAATTGATTATTTTGAGATATATTTGACATAAAACATTACATTAGTTTTAGGTGCACAACATAATATTTTGATATATGCATATATTGCAAAATGAGCATAACAATAAGTCTAGCTAATGTTGATTACCACACAAATAAATAACAATTTATTTTCTTGTGATGAGAAGTTTTATATTTGCTCTCTGAGCAACTTTCAGATATACAGTACAGTATTCTCAATTATAGTCACTGTATTGAACATTGCTTGCCTAGGACTTATTTATTTTATAACTGGAAGTACATGAAAATATATATTTATTATAATATTATAATGTCCATAAAAATATTATATCTCTACAATGTAATGTTAACAGAATAAGTACAAAATAAAATGTTAAATAAATACATCCCAAGTAAAGTAAATATGCTTAGAAAATTCCAAAATAAGCAATTACACAGGTCATGCATGAATTCAACAACTTATTCATTTTTTGGCTGATCTTTTTACTATCTACTATATATTACAAAATCTGAGTTAGAAATTAGTAAGGCTTGTAAAAAAAGGCACCCCACTTTAAATTCTTAAATAAATACCAGGTATAATATTAAAATGTACACACTTATACACACTTGTACATATATAATTTAGTAATATGATGAAGACTTTAAATTAAACGTTATTCACAGGAGGTAATAAAGTTATAAAAGATCTAGACTATGATAGATTTCACTATTTTTCATCAATGTTTATCAATTTTCAAACATTTTCTTCCCCCTGGACCAGGCTATGCAAAATAGATGGAATTGTTTGGGGTTCTTTAGAACTACTTACTCTCATTGCACCAATATCAACTCAGTGTCCTAGAGGAGTTTTTGGAGGGTTTTGTTTGTTTGTTTTGTGTAAGTCCTAAAGCATTGCTAAAGTAAAGGATTGGTAAGAAGCTTGTCTTTCTATGCAAAACAGGAACATGCCTGTGGGAATGAGGATTCTACGTCTTTTTAGAAGAACACTATTATGCATACTAACTTTAAGAGAAGAACCCATTACATGAAGTTGAAGTTATTAAAAGTGGGAACACCCTGCTCCCTCTTGAAAAGCTTTTATGTAACCCATGAATCATTTCTCTTATTTCAAGACCACTTTCTCTAAGAGCTCTAGGCAACAGGCCATCGTGAAGAGTGTTCCACTCACTGCAGCAGCACTGGAATTCCTCATTCCCCAGCCTGTCTATCATCGCTGAGATTCCACTGTGCGCACTTACTGGTGTATCCTAGCCCTCTGCCTTTTCCCATCCTCTAAGACCTTCTGCTGTGTGCTGTCTGCCTGACAAGCTGTCGTGAGCAAGTGCCTCCATTGTCCTCAACTGTTCCCTGAACAAGTTCCTAACTTTTCCTAATCGAAATCGGTTAGTTCCCTGAGGGCATGGTCCCCCAGCTGGAAGCTGTTGTATACTCTCTGCTGCTTCATCTTTGTTATGAGTTATGTTAAAGTGTGGTAGATGCTCTCCTTTCTTCCTATTTTAGCTTCCGAACATTTTCTCACTATTCTGTGCAAAAGTCTAACTCTTTGTATCTTATAGCAACTGTGTATATTTATGTCGACCTGCACTCTGTTGCCTCTCTTCAGGGCTTTGTATTTAGCATGTGGCATGCGTCAGGAAAATCCGCCTCTGGAGTGAAAACACTGGCTGGGTTTTGCATAATTAGGAGCTATGCCACAGACTTTGCTCAAAGGCAGCAGGAGATACTGGCAGGTCCCATAACTCCAACCTCCAACACCATCCTACTCTACTGAAATTGTGAGCCAGTCTCTGGCTTTGCTTTTCTGGCTTGGAATGGAAACACATAAAGTCATGCACCTTCCACAAAACTAGCTCCTCTCATGGCTTCCTGGAGCTATCAAGCCGACCTTAGCTTTCACATCACTAGCAGCAGTCCTTTTTTTGGATTGCATATGGAGACCCATCTCTCAAGCCAAGCCATGATTTATCCAAATGTGCCTCAAACCACTTTTGGCCTAGTCGCCTCGGAATTTTGCATCCTACTCTTAAAGTTAATTCTTTCAAATATGTATAGCCTGATGTGAGTTACAAACTCATGGTTATGAACATTCTCCCTTCTGTTTCACTGTCCATAATCCCCATACCACTCAATAGCTCACATTTAATAAATTTATGGATATGATGTGGCTGTATTTGTTTATAATATATCTATTAGTAATAGAGAGATATATGATGATGATGACAGAAATAGATAGATAGATATATAGATAGATAGATAGATAGATAATAGATAAAGATGTAAAAACAAAGTTCCTGAAAAATGTAGATAAATATCCCACCTAAGTAAATTTCAGTCCTTTGGGGAGAGCTTAAAATTAAGACATTGAAGGCATTATATGCTCTACTAGCTATGCAGAAAGTACAGGGGAGTTATAGAAACATATGGCAAGGGAATATACCTAGTTTAAAGAATCCAGGATTATTAAAAGTGATTTATAGAGTTAGGTAAGAAAAATTAGTATTAGAAAGATGCTAGGATGAAGGGAAGTGGTTCTAAGCCACAAACGATATACAAAAACTTTCTTAGTTAACTGACAGCTTTGTAGTTCATCTACATATTAAGAAACCTGTTTTGTGGGAAAGCTAGTGGGAGAAATTTGTTAGGAAGATTTTATATTAAGCACCTAGCACATATATAGCATGAAATCATTTCATGCTTTCTTAAGAAAAATTAATTAAGGTAGTTATCAGAGTCATATTCACATGAATATAATAAACATTTTTTCTAATGCACTTAATTCATAATTAATTTCATGCATATTCTTATTTCTACTAATAATTTTATGGATCACCAGAAAAAATCTACTATTTAAAAGTCATAGTTAAAAATCAGACAGTGGGATGAAATATATTGGAAGCTATTCATATTCTCTTAATGGGGGATTTTCTTTAGTCAGCAATTCGGTAGCTTAAAAGTAACATTTTATCTCAAATTTAAGCAACACAAGAGTCCAGTGGAAGGAAAACACACATGGCAGAAGGCAGCAACATACTTGCAAACAACTGGAAACATGAACTCTACTTACTATGTTGTTAAAATCATTTGCTTTAACCATGGTTTTCAAGAACCTTACTGGATTGCTATTTGAAAATGAACACATAAGCATAATATTGTGAAGATAAACTTCAAAGTTTGAAACTTACTACAGTTCTAACTCTAGAATAGAAAGGCAGAAAACACATTTAGTGAAGAGAAAATTAAACAAAAGAAACTTGTCTTCCAAAACACAGGCAAAATTCAAATGCACAAGTGCAAGGAAATTGTCCTGAGTTATCAGAAACCAGATGAATAGAGAAGAAAAAGTTCCATCAAAACACATTTTGAAGTGATATTCCTATTTTTCTAAGACATTCTGCAAAATTGGCAATTAGCAACTCTTGTTTATTGTGCAACTGCAATTCTATTTTAGTCCTCTTTGGAAGCAAGCCCAAAACTGGAATTTCATAGTTAAGATCTTTTAAGAGTAAGATATTTTGATTACCTTGAAAAAGCATATGCTATGCATCATATGACTGAATTAAAATGCTTTTTATCTAAAGGGTTCATGGACCCAAAAATGAATGCTGGACAAAGTAATAGCCAAAGGGCAGGTGGGGGACATTGGCATCTAGAGAAAGGACAGACTGAATTGTGGAACAGCTTATGTCTTGCAACTGATATAAAACATTTTATTATATTTTTATATGTAAACATAAATTTACTAAAGACTATTAGTACACATTTAAATTTTTTAAAAAGCGAATTAATGTTTCTTAATCACCTAAAAGTACTTTATCTAAAGTAGAGGTTTAGGCTTAAGAGCAGACTTAGGCCAATTTATGCCTCTTTTTGTCTCCCAAGGTTGTTCTTCCAAACTTTCCCCACCCTGAAGGTCTAACAGATTCAGAAAAATGTTAATATCAAAATGTATTTTATTTCATTATTGGCTTGAACCACATGTTTTGTAGCTTTTATACAATTAATTAGTTACATTCATTCCTAACCTCATGATACTTGTAATTTTTCTTTTTTTAAAAGATTTTATTTATTTTTAGACAGAGGGGAAGGGTGAGAGAGAGGGATAGAAACATCAATGTGTAGTTGCTTCTGAAGTGCCCCCTACCCGGGAGCTGGCCTGCAACCCAGGCATGTGTCCTGACTGGGGATCAAACCTGGGGCCCTTTGGTTTGCAGGCCTGTGCTCAATCCACTGAGCCACACCAACTAGGGCCACACTTGCAATTTTTAAAAGCTTTTTGCTTTTATTCAACCAAAAAAATAATAATAACTTGGATATATAAATTGACATTTTTCTGGCATTTTTAGTTTTCTCTGGATTAAACTGATCAATTATCCCATACCTTAAGTGAAAAAAGTTAGTGTTTTGCTGATGAGAATATTACAAATAATACTAATACTAAAGCTAGTACTGAAACTAATACTAATAATAATAGGGTACATGTTACTTAAGCACAAAACATGGAGAAAATAATGTTTAAAACAACTACATATGTGTTTACATACTATTATTTTAAAATAAATCAGCTTTATTTTACATTTGGGAATATCTGCTTATCAAAATTAGATCACAAAAGTACATACCCCTTTAATAATATCTATGTGGTTCTTTTCATCCTCCATCCCATTTTTGTTTTTAATGCTGTAGTTTATGTTTTCTTTAAAGTTCTAGTTTCAGATTAATTTTAATTCATTATTTAGTTGATAACTTATACAGTTCTAAGGCATATCAAAAAGAAAAAAAATGATAAAAATTAAAAGGTAACTCTAATTGCTCTAACTAGAAGACAATAAATACTTCTAATTTGGGCAGAATTTTTCAGTTTAAAAATATTGTGAACAGACTGTAAATGTACAGATTTTAAGAGTACATACTTTAAATGTGCTTTATTGAAAAATGTTTTTTTTCCACTGTGAACTCCCATTTGAAACCACATCTTAATCAAGATATGTGTTACCAACTTTCAAACATCCCTTAAACCCCATTCTCATCATCTCTGCATCTGTACTTTGGTTTCTAAAACTAGTTTTTTTGCTTTTGAACTTATAGAAATGGAATCAGACACCATTTCATTTCTGTGCCTGGTGCCAGGCTTCTTTCAACATTATTTATTTTGTGTTATTGTGTGTAGTTGCAGTTTGTGATTTTATTCTTAAATATAAATGCATCAAAATCAATAAATATGTAAGTTGCTTTAACATTTGCTCCTTATAAGTCATGCTGATATAAACATCCTTGTGCATGTCTTGTTGATAAACATGGAACCATTTCTTTTGGGAAAAAATATAGATTAATAATGAGACATGTCTTTTCAGTTTTTAAAGATACTGTCAAATCATTTTCTAAAGTAGTTTCCCAATTTTAATTCTCAGCAACTAATGCAATATGGTTCCAGGTGCTTTATATGTTTACCAGTACTCAGTATATTTATTATCTTTCTTTCAATTTAGCCATTTGGAAGGTATGGATGATATCTTTGCATGTTTTCACGCTATGTACTTTTCTTCTTCAAGACAAATTGGAAACTATCAATTTTTTGTCATTATTTACTCAGCACTATTTATTTTAAAACGTCTTCATTTACCTACTGTCCTGTAAAGTCATTTTGTCAAATGAAATGTCCTTATATATGCAAGTTTATTTTGAAGTTAATATGTAATTCCTTTGGTTTTTATTCTTACCTTTCACCAATACTGCAGTGTCTTAATTTTTGGAGCTTTACAATAGTTCTTGACATTTTGTAATTTAAGTTCTGCAGTAAAAATTGTTTCAACTGCACTTTGAACCTTTGCATTTCTATGAATTTTTAATAACTTGTTCAGTTGCTATTAGGCTGTAATCCTGTTATTTTTTATTAGGTTTTAGACATTTTATACGAAAAATTGAGGAGGCTCTCAATGATGTTATCTTCCTAGAAAAACAATTCATTTTCCAGTAATCAGCCCGGGCACAATTCATGTCAAATTACTCAGGATCTGCACAGACCAAGGTGGATTTGGAGACTAAGTACACCTCAGTTACCTTCTACAGACCGAGTACACAAGGCTTATCATTGATGAATGCAGGGCCCAGCTTTTGTATTGTGCCAGAGCTACCAAGACACCAAACTGTCTTCAGAATGTACTGTAAGGACACTAAAAAAATCTTCACAATAGCCATAACTCACAAGTTGAAAACTAGATTAGACTGTGAAGTTCATATGCATGTACTTTCTTTCTCACTGGAATTTTGTCCTCAATATCTTGAATGTCTTTGTAACACTAATATTCAATTTTTGTGGCACCCTACTGTGAGATTTCCTGAAGCACTGCTTTAATCTTTTATATTAACATCCCTATGCAGACTTCTTAGATGATTTTTCCCAAGCCAAACCTCAGCAAATGTGCAGGTAGGAAAAGCAGGTGTAAAAAGTTGACCTTGGCTCACATAAATGAACCATCTTCTTCACGTATGGGCCTTCAAGTCCTCATTGACTCAGCAGATTCCATACATATTCAAACAGAAGAGTTTCGTTTGCTGCTGTTGTCGTTTGTGTTACTTTGCTTTATTAATTTCTGCCAGGATCATTATTTGGCTCTTCATTTTTGAAATTCACATAAAATGCATTTAATTCAGCATTTTCACTATTAAAATGTAGCCTACATAAATTAGTATATATTTATATTCACACAAATATATAGATAAGACCCTGAGTAGATAATGAATATGTTATCATTTATAATAAGTTCTAACAGGCTAAATTATGTAATTAATTGTACCTCCCGGTGCTGGAACACTGTGTAGCTGGGAGCACATGTGGGAACATTGTGTGCCTGCACAGGCATGCGTATGCGTGTGTAGGACAGGAAACGCTGTGAAACATGTTTGAGCGCATGTTCTATAAGACAATGAACAAGACATGCTTGGGTGCTTATTTTGGGAGCAGTGCTTTCCTGGGAAGTTTCACTATAGATTATACAGTTTTACATCTGTTAAATTTTCTAAATTTTATTTATGTCAATTGTGTTTTATATGTTACACTAATGATGGTATGAACATGTATGATGCAATGTTTAGCTAAAAGATGCCCATTATATTGCCATCAGACTTTAATAAATGATGATGTAAATATTGTGTGTGTACAAAATATTGTCTTTAACCACATGCATTTCCGCATTTCCACAGATCACTAAAGCAGGTATTCCTAACATACAGGAGTATCTACTTCTGGAAAGAGCAGTTTACCTGGATTTTATTCATAAATAAAATATCCATTTCTTCCTTCATCTTGTTCAATTGCCTTGGCCCCAGTAGAATTTCCAAAATATCTATACAAATGTACCTTTATTTATAGCCACATCTTTTGTTAAAGATCACCAGATGTTCCTTGGGTAGCCATCTCTCACACATTTACTCAATCACCAATAGTGCTAGGGCTCCTATCACATAATAAGTCCTTACCTAATGTTTGCTTAAAACAAGTTTTATTTTCTAGTGACTTATCACCACTTTCTTAGAAGACATACTTATGATTATCCAATTAAATATTAACATATTTGATTAGCACACAAGAATTATTTTAAAAATGATCTAATCTCAGGGTCATAAATTTAGATAAAATATTAAAGTCTTCTCTATACTTTAACTATTACTAATTAATAAGTAAATTAGGAAAATAAAGTAAGGCTTTATAGGAACAATACACAGGAACCTGAATAGATATACAATACTATTACATTAAAATACTTTTGTAGAAAAGGGAAAAATAAATTTTCTTGGTGATTTCCATCATAGAACTCGTTCCTTGAGTTCACTCGTCCCCTGGGACAAAGAGGTTTTATTGAACAGGTTTATAAACTAATGGCTTAGGGTTTGCATGGGTTTAATTTCTAACTCCCTCATTTATTTCTGAAATGCCTTCTTCTTCCTTCTTTTCTGTCTTCCATCTATTTCCTATGTTCTCTATACCAACTATTATAAATGAATAAAAGGAGATTCAAATAATTATGTGCTTTACTAATATAACAAAGTTTAATACATGTCAAAATAAAATGTAAATCAAGAATGCATAACTATAAACCAGCAATCTACTTGATATTTCAGGAAGGCCTCATCAAGGTCAATATTCATCTACTTATTTGAGAAATAGTCAGGCTATATTCTCCTGAAGAATGCTGATGTCATACAGAAAACATTTTAATACTACTTGGGCCCTGGCTGGTTTGACTCAGTGGATTGAGCATGGGTCTGCAAAACAAAGGTTTGCCAGTTCAATTCCCAGTCAGGGCACATGCCTGGGTTGTAGGCCAGGTCCCCAGTAGGGGGCACATGAGAGGCAACCAACACATTGGTGTTTCCCTTTCTCCTTCCCTTCTCCTCTCTCTAAAAATAAATAAATAAAATCTTAAAAAATACTACTTGGAACATAGCAGTGGCTATAAAGAACCAAAAGATGCATCTGTTTGATATATATTTTAGTTTTCACATTTAGGAAGATTATGTCACATTTTGTTTAACATGTCAGAAACACTGCTGTTAAATCCCTTACATAGAAATCTAAAAAGGTGTAATGCCTGGAATATCTAAGATACTTGCTAGTAACATTTTATAAAACATTACATTCATTCATTAAATAATTTAAAATTGTTTTTCCTTTTATTTTCATAAACCCATTTATGAGTTACTTTGATTAAGAAATGTTTTATAACTATCACATCATTTTACCCACATAAAACTTTTGAAAGCTAGTCAGTGAAGGCATTATTTCTGAATAAGAAAAATAATATTCAGAGCTCTTGAGTTTTCATTTGTAATACCTATTGGTGCTGACACAAAAATACCAGTCTTTGGATGCTCCACTAACTTTTGTGCCACCTGTATGTTTCTCCTGCATCCCAGATACAGCTGTCAGCCAATCAGAACTTCAAGAGTATTCAAGACAAAGAAACACAGCACATCTCTACATCTCACAAAACATGATCCAATCCTTTATTTTATAGTTTCAATAGCTCATGATTTGTTTTTAACTTCAAAGTGATCCAGAGGCAATATTGTTGATAGATATATTTTGAACTTCTTGCACAACCCATGACCTTTCTATTCTTCTAATTTTTTATTCTAATTTTGTTTTGTTGATGATTTATATGATTGCTTCATGCTTGAAAAACAAGTAAGATATAGTTCTGTGAAGGACTGAAAAGATAAAAGTAGAGAATATTTGCATTGTGTCTTCATATATGAATGCATCTATTTAGAGTGATTTTTTTCATGTCTTTCTTTTTGTCAAGCAGGAAAAATCTCTTTTCTAATCTACTAGTATATTTGGCTATTTGATACTATGTAGCCATTACTCATGATGTTAATATTTATTTTTAGAAATGCAAAATGCATAAACAAACCTCAAAGACAGTTACTTTCAAATCTAAAAATGATAATCAAACAAGAATTTAACATTTCTAGAATGTTTGAAATATCAAAGGGAAAGTCTAGTTAATTCTGTTCTTTATCTTTAGTTCGCATTTTCAAACTATTTCTAAGTTTATGGTTTGCACCTGCATGTAAATCACACTGTTATTTACCTGAATGACTTCTTTTGGATGGCTTCCCAGATTAGAGCCATTTATACACAAAATTGCCTTTTTGGCAGGAGACGTTCTAAGTGAAGTAAATAGCCTTGATTGGTCGGTACACAAAACCCACAAATGTACAGTTATGAAAGGAAGAGTTGGTGCTGTGACTGTCCAAACAGCAGTGCTTGGCGTTTGCAGAATGAAGTGTTTTATTGGATCTCTCTCTACTAAGAAAAAGACAAGATTGTAGTTTTCATTTGGTAAATGGAATAAATCCAGCCCTTGTAATTTTCCATTCACTGGGAGCTCTTTGTTGCCAGACGTGTGGTGAGAATGATACTCCAATTGATTTGTATTACTGCAGGTGAATCTCACCAGGAGTTAGGAGCAGACACGTGCTTACTGACTGCTTTGTATTCATATGTTATGAATATGTTAAAGTTTCTTTTTATCCAGAATAAGGGAGCAAGATTATACAAATGATTAGTCTCCTAATGGAGAATATTCACATATATTACACATTGTAGTTAAGTGTAAAGACTTCACATTGCATGCATTCCAATCTTTGCTCACAAGAAGAGTCATATGTTCAAGAGCAACTTATTTGATCTCAGTGAAGCTTAGGTTCTTCATTCTTTATTGCATGCAAAAATACAAGATGCTCCTCATGGGGTATATCTGAGGAGTAAATGAGACAATAAATGGAAAAAGATAAATGATAAGAAATGTTTGTTTTTTATCGGTGATGGTAGTAGTTGTAGCATGCTAATATTAACATTTTATATTCATATAAATCTTTTGCACTTAGCATTATAATCATCTTACACATCTTATTTTGTAGATGAAAAAAACTAGAACTTAAGAACATGTAGTAACCTCTAATTGCTGTATCAAAACTCCAAAGTACAAGACACTTTTCCTGTCACTTGTCACTCAACATAGGGATAAATGTTCCACATTTCCATCCTTGCTTATTTTTTCCAAACATTTTTTAGAATGTTGCCATTTCTTGGTTTTATCACAGTGAGCATGAGTCATATTTCTTTAATCTTATTGTAGGAGTGAACTTTTTACTTAACCTGTATTTTGTACTGTATGTTGTATAGGTTTCACTCCATATATTAAAATATGTTTAACTTTAAATATGATGTTATTTAATCACATCTTTTTCACAGGAATAAATGAAAATTATAATTTTACAAATATGATATTATGGCTATGTGAACTAATAGAGAAATAAAGAAAGGTGAAAATGCTGGACTCATTTAAACTAACTAGGACATTGGTTACATGATACTGAAGAGAAAGGAGCTTCCCATACAATAAAACATAAATAATAACAATAAAAGTTAAATAATGGTAAATTTGGCTTTAATGCATGATATTTATAACCTTTCATCCTACGAAGCAAGTTGAATGTGTATTGTAAATGGCCAAACTTAATCTACAAATCACATATCCACTACATATTTAAATTACCTATATATATAGATAACAAAACAAACACAACCCTGGTGAAAAGAAGCTTATGGTTTGCTTGAGGAGATGCCTATGGTGATGGCTCTTATTGCCTGGTAACCTGACTGGGCTAAAGGAGGCCCAGACAGCTGGTAAAATGTTATTTCTGGGTCTGTCAGTAGGGTGTCTCTGAAAGATTATTTCAACCAATAGATTGAGTAAATGCGTTACCAGTGGGCATCATCTAATCCTTTGGGAGCCTGGATAGAATGAAAAGTTGAAGAAAGGATGAATTTTCTGCTTCAGTGTAGTATTTAATTAAAAAATATATTAGTCTACATACACAAGAGGCTCAATGAAGCCCAGGGAGAGTGGACTCAAAGCCATTTTTACATGATACTTAAACAAGAGGAATAAAGATGAAGGCATAGTTATTAAAATACCAAGAGAAAACTGGGTGTTCAAGTTTAAAAAATTATGAGTAATAGGTGGCATATTAGAAACAATGAAAGCCTAAAGGAATAGAAGGCATATTAAAATTACTGAATGAAGCTGGCCATCAATGAAGAATGCTATATTAAATAAAACTGTGTATCAAAATGAAGGGATATTAAGCCATTCCTAAACACAGTATTGAATAATACTGGAATGAACTACAAACCTCCCAGACCTAAGATACATTTATAGAACACTTCCCAGTGATAGCAGAATATATGTTCTTTGCAAGTGCACATGATACATTGTCTAGGATAGGCAATATTATAAGCCATGAGACAAACCTGGATGAATAAAAAAGTAAGCCCATACAAAGTCTAGGCTTCAAAGACAGCATAGTTAAATTAAAAATCTATACCAAAAGGTAATTTGGAAATTTACATATACATAAAAATTAAAGTGGAAGCTTCTATATAACTAACAGTTCAAGCAAGAACTCACAAGGTAAATTTATCTGGTTTATTCAACCAGCAAAATAAATAATCAGTATCCTGACTGGAAGTAAAGAAGCAAAACTATCTTTGTTCATGGAGGGAATAATCAAAGACATAGAAAATCTCAAGATAAATATAAACCTACCAGAATGAGCATGCAAATTCAGGAAGGTGAGAAAATTCAAAATCAGTGTATAAAAATTAATTGTATTTGTCTTCACCAGCCCTAAACAATCTGAAACTAAAATTGAGAAAATTCTTTTATTTATGATAACATCAAAATGAGTAAGAGACTTAAGAATAACACAAATGATAAAGGCAAAACTTGTAATCCAAACAGCAAAACTGAGTTGAATGGAATGGCTGAACAAACATAACTTCCCATTGACAGTGTGTGAAAGTTTCAGTTATATAACATTGTTTTATCATTTATGTTTTAGTTTAGCCATCATTATAGGCTAGATTTTGTTCTGGGTTTAATTTAGATTTCTTTTCAATTAGTGATACCAAGAAATTTCTATATGTGTACTGATTATTTGGATGATTTTTATCCTAAATTGTGTATTTAAATGTTTTGGTACTTTTGAGTGTGTGTATTCTCAAATTGAAAAAAAAAAAAAAAGAAGAAAAACTTTTGTTTATCCTCTAACAACATTTGGTCTGTTGAATGTCAATAGTCTCCTAGAGCCAAATAATGTGTTTTCACGTGTACGTGATAGGTTTCTTGAATAAACCTCCTGTAAAACTGTAAAAACATTTAACCAAGGAATGAGAAACTCAGTGCTGTCTACACTCTCGACTTCAACAATTCTTCAAAATTGTAACTACTGTTACTACCCAAGCTACTCATATCTATTTTCTATGGTGGAAATAAAAGATATATGGTGGGGGGAAGAGAGAGAGAGAGAGAGAGAGAGAGAGAGAGAGAGAGAGAGAGAGAGAGAGAGATGGGGAGAGAGAGATGGGGAGAGGTAGAAGGGGGAAAGGGGAGAGAGAAAATGAGAAGAAAAAAAGGAGGGGGAGGAAGAGGAAGAGAGGTAGGGAGGGAGGGAAGGAGAGAGGTAGGGAAGGAGGTTAAGAGAGAGAAAGAGAAGTGGATCTAAACACCTGGTTGGTTCTGATGAATTATGTAGTTCAGATTTAACTTTGAAAGAAGCACTTACTACTGCTTAGTGGAGAAACACTTTCTTCTTCTATTTCAAGATTAAGCTGAAAGCTACTTCACTTTCACAAGTGTTGTATCATGCTTTAACATTCTCCTCCAAGAATACCTTACTATGAGGTAGAGAAGTTATTGGTTTGATCCTCTTTCAGCTTCAAGGGAAGACCCACATAGGCAGCTGGAGTTTTCTTGCCTTCAAACACCTTTTAAGCCTAAAATTGATGACTCCTAACTGAAGATAACAATTTTAGTTTCCATTGTTTTCATTTAATATTACTACGAGTCTTGATAACTTCTTGAACATTAAGCCCAGTCATTATTATTTGAATTATCTAAAGAACATTTATTGGCTGTATGGTACTTAGACCCACTGTGAATATCCCTGATATCAATTAGTCCTGCTAATTGATAGGTATATTTGACAGGATCCTGTAGAGAAGAGAGATGGAATTTCTACTTGACGCAAATGCATTTTTAAATAGATCTCAATAGCTTTATTTTTACAGAGTGGTTTATATACACAAAAACAGATAAGCATCATTGTTCCACTCAACACACAATACACAAGAAAGCAACAAGAAAATCATCACATTAAATAACTTCTTTGAGGTGTATTTCCACAAAAGTTTAGTGCAGTACAAAACTCAGATAAATATACAGAAAAAATCATCTTATTTCTTTTCCCTGGCTTATAATGCCGAGAGTATCAATTACACGTAAAATAAAAAAAAAAAATGTCACCATGTAACATAACTTGAAATGTAATAGGAAATACACAGATATGAATTTTTCATATGGACTTTTAAAATCATGTTTTACTTGAATAAATTTCAGACTTTGATCCAGTAATAATCTAATTCTCTCACATGTGGAGCTTGGCAATATTTAATATGAAAGCACCTGGAAAATTATCTGTTTTCAAAAAAATTAATTTCTAGCACCTCTAAATGAAAAAGATCCTTTGAAGCAGAAAATAGGAAAAGATGGTGAGTGTATGTCTGTGTTTAAAGAGGCTAGAAATTAATGCATGTAATCATGTGGAGATTATTTCATTCTCTCAGCGGCTAGTGCAAGAATTTCTTGAGCTAGAGACTGACTTTTATGAGAAAATATTTTTAGGATTCCAAACTCTAGAACTCAATAGTTAGCTCAAAGAAAGAAAGATTCAAGTTTTGGTAATAAGAGAGAGACGGATGCGAAGTTTTGGAGGGTGAGCAGGCAGTTTGCTGTGCTCAAGGCAGAAGGCTGCTAAGACACATAATGTTTAACACGATTCTAAAATCATCTTTCAGGGATATCTGATGCAAACCTGTGCTGGTAAAGTTCAGTTCTACCCAAAATCATAGAGTAAACTCCACATTGCCCACTACTGTGAATCATGATTTTGCCTTTCCATAAAACTACGAAAGATTAAAAGTTCTATATCCAGGTGGCTTTTACATAAATAAACAATAGCATTTGGTCAAAGAAAGCAGGGCTTGAGAATACTGCTCATTCTGTTTTAAAATAAAACGTATAAAATTCCCTCCCATTAATGTCTGATTGTAGTATTGGTAAATCTATGGTGCAATTATTGTGTACTACAGTGTGCTATATAGGCTCAAACTAAGTGTTCTTTTTATGAAACATCTGAAGTCTGGTCTTGTAACCTTCCTGAGGGAAGGGAGGTTGGGCAACCTCATTCAAATATAATTACTGGTTTCTAGTCTTGTCCAACTCCTTATTATTTATATGTTTTTATCAATACTTTTAAATGATTAAAATAAGCTTCATTTGAAATCCCTAAACAAGAAAACAAATGTCAACTCACTGTATTTAAACGTAACTATTAGCACTGACTGGTGTGGCTCAGTGGATTGAGTGCTGGACAGCAAACCAAAGGGTTGCTGGTACAATTCCCAGGCAGGGCACATGCCTGGGTTGAGGGCCAGATCCCCAGTTGGGATGTGTGTGACAGGCAACCACACACTGATGTTTCTCTCCCTCTCTTTCTCCTTTCCTTTTCCTCTGTCTGGAAATAAATAAATAAAACCTTTTTTAAAAAGTAACTATTACACATGATCTTGTTTATACATAGTTGATTACAGTATTAATTCACAAAAGTTGTTTTAAAGTGTTAAGATAAAATGCCAGCTGAAAAAGATAATGCAGTTTTCATAATGTGAAAGTCAAAAGTGCAACTGCACATAACTATTTAAACAGAAGATCCAGTTATATTTCATAATTAGGTAACATTATCTCCTTCTTTAAAAATTAGGATGTCAAATCATACTTAGAATACCATATTTAAGTGAAAAGTTAATTTAGAGATTCATAAACAATTAGAGCTTATACATTTTCTATTTTAAGTTTTACTTACGTTTCTAATAATAGCCTGAGAAGAAATAGAGTTTTACTAGTAAGTAACTATTTTCCACTAATTACAGTCTCATCGCTGTCATCTCACATTTTTTCCTTTTTGTCCAGAAGATGCTGCTGCTGCTGCATAGATGCTGATGCAATTTTGGCTGCTGGGTGCTCTGTAAGTCTCACTGTGGCAGTTATCGTTGACTAAAAAACACATTGGTGTAGATTTTCCCCACACAGATTTTGTTCTTTACTCCACTGATGGCTGCAATCTTAGAAAACAAGATTTATAAAACTCAAAGCATATTCTAAGGAATCCATTTCTGTTATCTGATCCAGAAGAAAAGCAAAAACAAAGATTGGATTAAGATGAGGTCAGGCACTAAAGATTTAGGATATGAAGGGTAAATGTGGTAAATGATGTGCATTGCAAACAGTATTAAAAACTAAAGAAATCATTCTTGCTGAAAAAAAGCCAATGCTCTACAACAGAAGACACTGAAATAAATCAAAATGGCATATTCAAAAAAATTAAAAAGGAATAGTTCATTTAGGAACAGGTACAATCAAATAATTTTCATTTTTTTTGCTTACTTATGATAAGGTAGATGAAGCTTAAAATATTATTTAAAAAAATCAAATTCCACTTTATGATTTAAGGATCCACTATGTATGAAGCTGCTTTTGTGTATGTTCTGTACCCTTTCAGTTACAGAATTAATTAACTTAAACTGGAGAGGGGTTCTGAAATAACATAGCTATTCTCTCTCTCTGCAAAAGAGGAAGCAATCTTTAGAGTGATATGCTCACTCCATCTCCTGACGCCCTTGTTTATGAAAGTGCTGGACTAATCACAATAAGTCTTTTCTATAGATGCAAAAACACATGTGTATACACATGCACATATACAGATTGGTTACTTATATAGACTTGTTTGTTTAGTTGCTATATACAATGTCTTTTAGAGAAAATTTATATCTGTTTTACATTTGTATTCTTAAAGTGGTAGTTTTAAAATAATATGGAAGTTTGAAAAACATGCCAGTATGGACCTATGTATTGAAGATCTTATCTTTGCTTGTGTTAAATAATGAAATGTGTGTGTGGAGAGAGGGAGAGAGAGAGAGAGAGAAAGGAAGAGATATCCCTTCTGCTCTGTTAGGACAGGGTTAAGAATTTCATCTCTATTGTGAGAAAATATTGTTAGGATCCCAAATTCTAGAACTCAAGAGCTGAAAAAAATGGCTGAAAAAAGAAAGAGAGAAAGAGAAAGAGAAGGAGAGGAAGATTCTGATATGGCTAAAAATAAACTATATGAAGTTTCTCTATGGTATAAAAATGATTTTTTTAAAGTTGACATTGATAAGCTTACTTTGAAAAATAGCCATTTATTTCAACCATATCTAAAATTAAAGTAGACCATATTCACTTCCAACAAAATAAGTCTCAGAAAACACCGAATAATAAAATCATATATTTCCTTTGGCTACAATGCAAAAATAATAAATAATTTAATAACAATGCTAGCTAAGTAGCATAATTTGAGAATTGAACATAATTCAGAAAAATGCAAGCATAAAATAAAAAATAAAGAAAATACTTTAAATATTTTATTTTTATTTCTTTTTAGAGAGGGGAAGGAAAGGAGAAAGAGAGGGAGAGAAACATCAGTGTGGTTGCCTCTCCCTCACCCCCTACTGGGGACCTGGCCTCCAACCCAGGCATGTGCCCTGTTGAGAATTAAACCCACAACCCTTTGGTTCACAGGGCAGCACTCAATCCACTGAGCCAAACCAACCAGGGCAGAAAACTTTTACATATTTAGAACTAAAACAACAAAGAAAACATTTTTATAAACTGTTTTGAATAAAAAGGAAAATATTTGTTTTAATGTGTATACTTTCTCATACAACATGTTTACTATTAAACAAACAAAAAATTATGAGTCATGCAGAACGATATCAAAAAACAATGATGAGAACTAGGACTAGACATACCACAACATAGAATAAACAGAGTGTTAAACATAACTATGATTAAAATAATAAAGCCCCTAACAAAAAGGTGGATTATATGCACAATGGGTAGGTAATTTCAGCAGTAAAATGGAAAGGAAAAAAAAAATGAAGGAAATAGAAATGATTAAAAATAATGTATGGAGCTGAAGAAAGTCTGTAATGAGCCCAGAAGATTCAGCAAAGCTGAGAAAAGAATCAATTATTTTGAAGATAGGGTGATTTAATTACACAAAAAGAAATGGCAAGAGAAAGCAAAAGTAAAAGAGAAAAGGAGCAAAAAGTCCAAGAATTGTAGCATAATGTTAAACAACATATATGGGATCTGGAAAAAGTCCATTCACTGTTAATGTAACAAGAACAGTTTGTACAACATCAATGTAACTTGGCAGCCAAGGAGAGTGGACTGGAGTGTGCACGGATGAACAATGACAACTTTACTGTGCTAGTCAGTGAGGGGTAGTAGACACCACTGAGTGAGCATGTATACTGCATTCCTGTTTCATTTAAAATGACTGAGCAAAGAGAACAATGAATCTGCATCAAATTTTTCATTAACCTTGAACACTCCTCCATGGAAACTCTTTGGATGATTCAGAAGGCTTCAGGGAAGATGCAATGAGTGCAGCACAAATAAAACTGTTGCACACGCACTTCAAAGATCGTCAAGAATCTATTGAAAGTGATCCACATTCTGGAAGGCTTGCAACAAACTGAACTCCTGAGAATGTTGAACATGTGTGGCTGCAGTCAAAAAAGATTGGCAACGGACAATGCAAGAACTGGAAGCTGATTTGGGAGTTACAAAAAATACCATGTCCAAGATTTTGATGCAGGATCATGGTATGAAACTTGTCATGGCAAAATTCTTCCTATGCATTCTACTAACAGAGCAGAAGGCAGATTGTGCTGCAGTTGCTAATGACTTGATTCAAACTGGTACCGATGAACCAGAATTCCTCAGGAAGAACATAAAACTGGGAGTACTGTATGAGGCCCTAAGCTGCCTACGTTGAAGGAGACTGAGGTGTCATTGACCTATGTACAATGTTTCTGTACCTTGCATCTTCTTCAATAAATGTCTCTACTTTTTCATAGTACATGGCTATTTTCTGGACAGACCTCATATGCTTAATTGCAATTCCTGAAAGTGAAAGTTTGAAAAAAGAATGGCTGATATATTTTCAAAAGTAATAACAGACAACAAACCATTGTTCTAAGAAGGTCAAATAATATAAAAGACACACTTGCTCACTTATGCATGCATATAAACAAATGAAAACACAACCACAAACACATATACACACACTAGAATATATTATAGTCAAATTGCTAAGGAGCAAGGACTATGAGAAAATCATTAAGTCAGAGAATTACATTTTATGTTCAGAGAAATGGTGATAAAAATACAGCAAACTTAACAAAAACAATGTAAAAAAGAAAACAAGGATTTGATCCAAGATGGCAGTAGAGTAGGTGGAAGTAACTCCTCCTTCCAGAACAAAACCACACTTATAAGTAAATTATAGAATACTCAAACTGAATAACCAAGTCAAGAATAGCTGAAAACAAGCCCTGGCTAGTGTAGCTCAGTGGATTGAGTGCGGGCTGGGAACCAAAGTGTCCCAGGTTTGATTCCCAGCCAGGGTGCATGCCTGGGTTGCAGGCAATAACCCCCAGCAACCACACATTGATGTCTCTCTCTCTCTCTCTCTCTCTGTCTCCCTCCCTTCCCTCTCTAAAAATAAATAAATAAAATCTTTAAAAAAAAAAACAAAGAATAGCTGAAAACAAGTCTTATTACCAAGGATTTACAGAAGAAACCACATTAAAGAAGGTTGAGAAGGTAAGAGTGATAAGTGGGCCCAGCTGGTAAGTAGAGCCAGATCTTGGGATGTCTTGTGTCTTTTGCTAACTTACCCTAGGTTCAGTACTGGTGGAAGCCAAACTTGGTAGGCAGCTTATGCCTTCCCACATACACCCATGCCAAACAGAGGCAGCCAACAGTGGATGGCTTTGATCTCTTAAAAAGTAGACCAAGACTGTTACAGGGAACTTCTAACATTGACAAGTACCAGAGTCTCTCCAAAGAGGCCCCAGAACCTCCACTGGCTGACTTCAGACCACCTCAGACCACAGTCAAATTAACTCCACAAGCAGCACACCCAAAGGGAGAACTCAGCAGACATTAGATTCTGCTGGGGAAAATCCCACATTGTGGTGTCAGCTTTGGCACAGCAGCTCACACACTGAGGACTGTGTCAATACTCACAGACAGCTGGAGGGTCAGCCTCACCCATGGATGAGCCAACAGGAATCAAGTCTCAACTATAATAGGAGGGCTCATATAACTCACATGATGGATGTTTCTGGAGCATCTAACAAAACAGATGATCAGAGAGACTGCACCAGAGAGTTCCACGGGACACCTACTATATAAGACCACCCTACCAAGACTGGGGCATGTGATAGATCTACCTAATATACAAAAACAAATACAGAGAGGCAGCCAAGTTGGGGAGACAAAGAAATATAACCCAAATAAAAAAACAAGAAAAATTTCCAGTAAAAGAACTAAATGAAATTGACACAAGAAACCTACCAGATATAGAGTTAAAATAAAACAAAATAAAACAACAGAAAAACACTGTTTACAAAGATGTTCGAGAAACCTAGAAAAAAATAGATAAACTTAGTAAAAACTTAAACAAAGTAATGGTAAGCATAAAAAAAAGACATAGAAACTATAAAGAGTACCAGTCAGGAATAAAGCATAAAATATCTGAAAGAATACATTAGAAGGCATTAACAGCAGATTAGATAAAGCAGAGTCTCAGATCAGTAATTTGGATAACAAGGTAGCAGAAACCACCCAATCAGAGCAAGAAGAACAACAACAAGAAATAATTTTGGAAATGAGGATAGTTTAAGGGACCTCTGGAACACATCAAGCCTAATGACATTGGCTTCATTACTAAACAATAAATGGATTAATGAGATCTAGGAAGAAATAAAAATATTCCTTGAGACAAATGAAAATCAATACACGACAACACAAAATCTATGGGACACAATGAAAGAGTTCTAACAGAAAAATGTATAGCATTACAGGTCTACTTTAAGAAGCAAGAAAAATCTCAAATAATCTGAACTTACCCTTAAAGAAACTAAAAAGAGTGCAAAAAAACAAAGCCCAAAATGAGTGAAAGAAAATAATAAAGATCAGAGCAGAAATACACAAAACAGAGTCTAAAAAATACCAGCATCAATGAACCCAGAAATGGTTTCTTAAAAAGATATGACTGATAAACATTTAACAAGACTTATCAACAAAAAGAGGACCCAAATAAACATAATAAAAAATGAAAGGAAAACAACAAAAGACATCATAGATTTATAAAGGAATATAAGAAAATTTTACAAACAACTATTTGCCAACAAACTGGAGAATCTGGAAGAAATGAATGAATTTCTAGAAACATGAAATTTCTTGGACTGAATAAAGAAGAAAGAGAAAATCTGAACAGACTGATTAGAACAACAAAATTGAAGCAGTAATCAAAACATCCCAAGTTCTGGACCAGAATGCTTCACAGTTAAATTTTATGAAACATTCAAGTAAGTACCAAAATTTATCTTTTTCAGACTACTAAAAATATTCCAGAAGACTCCTAAGCTCATTTTATGAGGCCAGCATTACCCTGAGTTTAAAACTAGATAAAAGAAACTGCAAAAAAAGAGAAAATTATAGGACAATATCTCTGATGAATATAAATTTTTTTAAAAACCTCTCAGAATATGTAAGCAAACCAAAATAAGAATACATTGAAAAGATGATCAAGTGAGATTTATTTCTGGAATGCAAGGTTGGTACAATATCAACATAACAATGCAATATACAACATAAAAATGAAGGATAAAAATCATATAATCATATTAATACACACTGAGAAAACATTTAGCAAAACTGAGCACCATTTTGAGATAAAGACTCCCAGCTAAGTTAGACTAGAGGAAACATATGTCAATGCTGTAAAGGCCATAAATGAGAAACCCACAGTTAAAGTCATAGTCCACAGGGAAAAACTAGTAACATTTCCCTTAGGATGAAGAACAAGACAGAGATGCCCTCTTTCACCACTCTTATTCAACACAGTGCTGAAAGCCTTAGCCACAGTAATCAGACAAGAAATAAAAGACTCAAAAGATCCAAACTGGAAAGGAAGAAGTAGAACTATTATTATTTGCAGATGACATGAAACTCTGTATGGAAAAGTCTAAAGAATCTACCTACCCCAAAATACTAGAATTATTAAATGAATCAGTGAAATAGAAGAATATAAAATAAATATCCTGAAATCAGCTATATTTTATACAGCAATAATGAATGATCAAGAGGGGAAATTAAGAAAACAATTCCACTTACAATTGCATAAAAATACCTAGAAATAAATTTAACCAAGAATGTAAAAGGAGTGTAGTCAAAAAAGATATGATAGTGAAGAAAGAATTTAAAAAGATACAAATAAGCCGAAACATATACAGTGTTCATGAATAGGGAGAATTGACACCATTAAAATGCTCATACTACCAAAAGACAGCTATAGATTCAATGCAATTGTTACTGATATATCAATGGCATTTTTCACAGAACTAGAGCAAACACTTCAACAATTTATGTAGAACCACAGAACACTTCATATAGTCATTAGAGTCTTGAGAAAAAAAGAACAAAGTAAGAGGCATCACACTATCTAATATTAAACTATAATACAAGGCTATAGTAATCAAAATACCATGGTACTGACATAAAAACACAGACACCATACAATACAAAATAAAAGAGAAACCAGAAATAAACCTATGATCAATTAATATATGACCAAAAAGGGGAGCACATACAATGGGGTAAAGAAGACTCTGTTCAACAATTGATTGGGAAAATTGAACAGACACATGCAAAATCAATAAAAACTAGACTACCCTCTTACATCATATACAAGAATAAACTCTAAATGTATCATAGACTTAAATGGAAGGCTCAAAACCATGAAACTCCTAGAGGAAACCATAGGCAGTAAAATCTCAGACATTTCTGAAATAGCTTTTCAGATAAGGAACACAAAAGAAAAAAAAAATTAACAAGTGGGACTACATCAAACTAAAAACATTTGCATAGCACAGGAAACCATGAACAAAACAGAAAGATGACCTCCCAAATAAGAGAAGATATTCACAAATTATACATTTCATAAGGGGTTAATAACCAAAATTCATCAAAAAATATACAACTCAACACCACTCCCTCCAAAATACATACAATCCAATAAATGGACAGAGGACCTGAATAGACACTTCTCCAGAGAAGACTTACAGATGGCTAATAGACATATGAAAAGATACACAATGTCACTAATCATCAGAGAAAGGAGAGAAATGCAAATTTAAACCACAATGAGATATCACCAAACATCTGTCAGAAAGGCTATGATAAATAAATCAATGAACAACAAGTGCTGGCAAAGATGTGGAGAAAGGGGAATTCTTGTGCACTGTGGTTGGGAATGCAGATTTTTGCAGCCACTGTGGACAACAGTACAGTGTTTCCTAAAAAGGTTAAAAATGAAACTACCTTATGATCCAGCATTTTCATCTGTGCTATGTATCTGAAGAAACGCAAAACATTAATTCAAAATAACATATGCACTCCTTGCATCATTATTTACAATAGCCAAGATGGAAGTCATACAAGTCCCCATCAATAGACAAGTGGATAAAATGTGGTGCTACAATAGAATATCACTGGATCATAAAAAATAATAATATCTTACCACTTGCAACAATAGCATGGATGGACTTACATAGTGTTATGATAAGTAAAATAAGTCAGACACACAAAAACAATTATTATATGATTCTACTTGCATGTGGTATTTAAGAGAAAAATAAATGAACAATCCAAAAAGAAATAGACTCATACATACAGAGGGGAATTTTCATATCATACATATAATACATACTGATTGTTGCCAGAAGGGAGTTTTCACTGCTGGGTAAAACTAAAGAGATTAAAATAAGTGGATCAAAAAACTTCATTGTGGTACATTTACACAATGAAAAATACTACAAAATAGAAAGAAACAAGGAGCTCTCATCCTTTGTGACAGCATGAATGGAACTGGAGAGCATTATGCTAAGTGGAATACACCAGGAGGTGAAAGGCAGATACCATATGATCTCACCTATAGGAGGAACCTAATCCACAAAACAAACAAGCAAGCAAAATGAAACCAGAGACTTGGAAATAAAGAACAAACAGTGAGACTAGAGGACAAGGAGAAGGATATAATGGGGAAAAGAAGAGTAAGGGACAAGCAAAGGAACATGAATATAGGACTCATGGGCATGGACAATGGAGGGGATTGAGTTTGGGAGTGGGGACTGCAGGGTAGGGGAGAGCAATGAAGAAGAAGGCAAGACAACTGTAACTGAACAACAATTAAAAAAGCAAAAAGAAGTGAAGGGATTATGAAGTACAAACCAGCCATTACAAAATAGTCATGGGGATGTAAAATACAGTGTAAGAAATGTAGTCAATAATATTTTATTAACTATGTATGGTGCTACATGAGTGCTTAAAATATACATATTACTTTATATACATATTACTTTATAAAGTATACGATTACCTAACCACTATACTCTACACCTGAATCTAATACAATATAATAATAAATGTCAACTATAATTTTAAAATGTTTAAAAAAGGGTGAGGTAATAAAAGTTTATTAATCCCAAATTCAATTCCAGTAAAAGACATCTTTCCAGACTACAGAAAAAAAATTAGTCAGAAAAACCAAACCTGAAGGAATTCAATGTTAGTATAACTACTTTACAGAAAATGTTAAAGAAAATTCTTCAAGAAGATGAGATATGATATAGTCAGAAACTTGGATCACACAGAGAAATAAATCAGCTATAGAATAAATGACAACTCCTTAATTCAGAAATGGTAATACTACACATATCTACTTATGCATATATAGCAATATAACTATGAAAAGGTAAAATTTATGACAAAAAACATGAAATGAGAGAAAGAAATTGAGAATGTAAGTTCATTCACTACATGTTAATGGCATAGTAGTACATTAATACAGCCTTATACAATTTAAAGATGTATATTATAAAACCTAGGGAAACCACTGAAAAAAATCGAACAAATAAAAAAATTTAATAATATGAAAAAAGAGAATATGTAAAAACTATAAAATCATTCGATACTGAATTAAAACCAGAAAAACAACTGACAAAGTAGGAAAAGAAATGCAGAGCAAATTGGACAAATTGAATACTGAGAGATTTTTTCCAAATTTATCTATAATCAGTTCAAATGAGAGTGGTGTAAATAAACACAACTGTTAAAAGAGATAGAATGTTAAACTGATTTTTAAAGTAGAACTAAGCTATTTGCTGCCTACAAAAATCTAAATTTAAATACATAAATATAAAGAGTTAGAAGAAAAAGAATGATAAAAATTTATCATGTAAGGTCTAACTCAAAATAAAGTTAATTAGCTGTACTTATTTTAGACTAAGTAGATTTCAAAACAATGAAAATATGAAATTCTTACAGTACTATTTATTAATTGAAAAGGGATAATTTTTCTAGAAGATATACCTAAGTGGGTATGTATCTAAACACAAGGCTTCAAAAATCATGAGGCTTCCCTGGCTAGTGTGGCTCAGTTGATTGAGTGCCGGCCTGCAAACCAAAGGGTCACCAATTTGATTCTTAGTCAGGGCACATGTGTGGATTGTCGGCTAGGCTCCCAGTGGGGAACACATGAGAAGCAACTGTGTTAGAGAACAAACGGGGGGCCTGAAATGATATACTATTACCCAAAAGGAACCCCCCAGGTTCATTATGTCTGCCTCCAGAAGAAAGACATGTCTCAACGCCAGAGATTCATGAAAAGGAAAGGAAATGTTTATTTAATGCTATACGGACTTAAAGTAGTGACCTAATGTCTTCATCAAAATCCCAAAGTCCCTTAAAACACCCACAAACACACACAGTCCTTCCTTCCCCCCTTTGCTCAGTCTGGGGTACCGTATCTCAGGGAAAGAAATAGAAGTCCGAGGCTCAGGCAGCCCCTGGTTCTTCCCAGTAATCCATCTCAGCTGGTAGGCCTCCCTCGGTTCCCAGCACCATTAGCTGTGTCACCAGGGTCTCTGCTAAAGCCAGGTGGTCGTTCCCCCTTCTAAAGCCGCGGGGGGTCCCCACTCTGGCAAAGCTGCATGGTTCTTCTTTCAATGGCTGTTGCATCTGGGTTTAAATCCCCACACCAATCTTCCTCTGCAGTCCCATTTCCGACTCCTCCAATAATCAGTTACACCTGCTGGTACTCTCAAAGCCTTCCAGCTTTACTGGGCTGCCATCCTGAGTCTGGGCAGGTGTGGCCCCATGTCATGGAGCCAATCATCTCCAAGCTCCCAAGCAGGTGCTGTAACTCAGGGGACGTGCCCCCCAGTTACATCTTGGTGGGGAAGTTACTTCCATTCCCCTGGCTCAGAGCATGGCCACAGCTATTTAACATATCCATGTAACCAGTTAAAGGTTATAGATATGTTAAATGACCACACCAGAGGTTAGCTGCAAAGCTGTTGCTGAACGGAACAGCACTCAATGGCCCTGTTCCATGTGTCCCTTCCCCCAACCCACACCTAAAGGGGAAGGGGTGAGGACATCCTAATATTTCCTGGACACCTTGAGTTCTGGACCCCATTCCAAATCCCTATTTGGGCCACCCCTCTTGGCTGCACCCTGTAACAACTACACATTGATTTTTCTCTCCCTCTATTTCTCCTTTCCTTCCCCTCTCTCTAAAAATAAATAAATAAAATCTCCTAAAAAATGGACAAGAGTCAAGCATACATATCCTTAGGATTATCTTCTGTCTATAAAAAAAAATGAGAATACCGTTTTAAGATCAGGGGTCTTCTCCCTTAACTATTAAAAAAATGCATGAAGCCAAATATAATATATATGAAAAGAGAAGTAGACATTCATAGTTACATTTGAAGATTTCACTCTTCTATCAGTATGTAATAGACTATGCAAGCATAAATAAGTAACAATTTAATCATAGTCTAACAAACCAGTTTGGTCTAATTGATTTTTTGAAACATTCCACCCATTAAGAACAGAATACACATTCTTCTCAAGTGGACATTGACTATTTATCAAGTTATATCACATTTGGAGCCATTAAATAAACCTTAATACAAATACAAGAAATGAAATCCTACAGAGAATCCTCTAAGGTCAAATGACAATTAATTAGAAATAAAAAAATAGAAAGATATTTGCAAATCCCAGAAACCTTAAAAATAAAACAATGTAATTAATATAAAGTTCCAAGAGAAAATCTCAAGAGAAATGCCAAAAAAAATTCAAATAAAAACTAAAGTGTCAAAATGCATGGTCTAAACTAAAGTAGTACTAGTAAAAAATGTATAAGATTAAATGTTCATATCATAATAAAAAAGAAAGTTTTAAAATCAATACCCTATGTTTTCACTTGAAAAAACTGGAGAAAGAAAAGCAAATTAAATCCAAAGCAAGTGAAAGGAAGGAACTAATTGTGATTAGCACAGAAATCAATAAAAGAAAAATTAAAGTAATAAAATTAATGAACTGAAAGGATGGTTCTTTGATAAATTCAACAGAATTGGCAAACCTCTAATCAAGTAAAAAAATAAAAGAAAAATTAAAGAAGATAAAAACTATTGCCATAGGCTAAAAAGTGACCCCACAAAAGATATCTCCATCCTCATCCCTGAAATTTGTAAATATTACTTTATATCAATACTAGTCTTTCCTAATGTGATTAAAATTGAGCCTTAAGAAGGTGAGAGTATCATGCATATCATTATAAGATAGAGATTTGACTCAGAAGAGAAGGCAGTACAACCACGCTGGAAGACACTGAAGTTTTATGAGCACAAGACAAAGAGTGCTGGTAGGCACCAGAAGCTGGAAGAGGTAAGAAATGGATTCTCCTTTAGGACTTCCAGTATGGCCCTACTGAGACTGTGGCTTTGGACTGGTGACCCAATTTCAGACTTCTAGGGGCTGCAGATGCCACTGAGTGAGCATATGTACTGTGTGGCCTTGGCATTCAAAATGAGCAATGAATCTGCATCAGACTTCTCATTAAGCTTGAACATTCCTCCATGGAAACTGTACGAGTGATTCAGAATGCCACAGCTATGGGCAACTGATGACTGGCTACTTCATCACAACAACGCACCTGCTCATGCATCACATCCCTTGCAGAGTTTTTTTGTGAAACATCAAATCACCCAGGTGACTCAGCCCTTCTGCATCCCAGATTTGGTGCCTTGTGGCTTCTGGCTTTTTCAAAAGTTAAAATCATCTTTTAAAGGGAAGAGATTTCAGACTGTCAATGAATTGTGTGAGGTCCCAAGGTGCCTACTTTGAAGGGGACAAAGGCATCATTCTCCTATGTATGATGTTTTTTGGCTCTTGTATCTTCTTCAGTAAATGTCTCCAGTTTTCATGTCACATGGCTGGATACCTTCTGGACAGACATTTTATACTGTGGTTATAAAATGTTATCATTAAGGGTGATTCATTTGGGTAAAGGGTATGTTATAGATTTTTATACTTTAAAAATTTTGTGGAATATGCAATTTTTCCAGAAGAAAGTTCATAAATATGTAGCAGTTATTTTCCAGTCACTAGATGTCAGAAAGTATCTAGTAATCTATATAATTACAATGATTTGTTATCACAAAGATGGTTAGAAAATTGAAAACTTTTGTTTGTGAAAGAAAATCACATAGCTTATCTTCATTTCTTTAAAATATACTTTTTGCTAAACAGTGGTCCTTCTTTTGAAACAGTGTAAGTGTTGTACTACTTATGAGTTTTATTTTTTACAAAATAAATCATTTCTCACAACAAGAAAAAAGTGTTGGTAATTTATAATATTTTAAGTGCTTCATCTCATCCCCCAAACTACATTAGTAAACCTAAATAGTTTTATTCTCTTTAAATTTAAATAGATAGTTAATCAGATGGTTTACAGTTGTCAGTATGCAAAATGCAGAGTTTATTCTTGTGTTTTTATTTATTAATTATTATATTACATTCAATACAAACAAAAAAGTTAACCTATTTTTGCCCATGTGTGTGTCAATAAGTAATTCTATATGAAAATTCAATAGGTATGTCTTTTTTACGTGCAATTTTCCAAGGGAGGAAAAATTAACTGCCCAATGAAGAAGTTTCACAGTATGCTTTGAGATAAAATATTTTATGTAGTTTTCAGAATTTTCAATTTGATGTAATACAATACCAAAAATACATCAAAGTACTACATATTATGATTGCAGCACAATATAACATAAAGTTTACAAACACATAAAGTTATTGTGTTGGCAACTGTTAAAGATAGCCTTAAAGTACAAGTATTTTTTATTTCTAAAAGCTAATAAAAATACCATCATTTCTCTAGAGTTCCTTCAGAGATCTTTCTGATCTCTCAATCCATTTTTCATTCTATTTCTGTTTCATGAATCTTCAAAGTATGGCTTCAAAGATTCTGGTTAATTGACCTTCAGTTCACCCTAGCAGGTTTATGTTGTCCTTGTGGTTGACCTTTACCATTTCAAACAATAAACAACTGAAGGCAAGGGGAAATAAAGCTAAGAAATGTGAGATCAATTAGATAGTTTGTACATCATTTATTACCACTGAGCATTTGCTAGTGATTATTTCTAAGATGCAATGACAAATTAATTTAACTATTGAGAAAACTAAATAATTTTGTACACTAGTGTAAAATGTAATGGGTTTTTATAATTACCTGTAAACATATTTTAAAACACCATCATAGCATCAGTGATAATATTTTATATAATTGTCACATTGGATCCTTCAAATCTCAATTGAATGTAATTGAAATAAACACCAATGAATTTTAATGGGCAAACCTCCCACTAAATCAGTTATGTACATCAGCTCATTGAATCATCATGACAATTTTGGAAAGTAATTGCTTTTATCTATATTTTCCTGGAGAATAAAATATAATTGTTAGATTATTTAGCTAGGCAAATAAAAGTTTGAAATTTTTCTCTTGAAAGAGGAAATTATGAGGAAAAAATCTATCTTAAAGATAGCGCAAAATCTGTATGTGTCCTCCAACAGTGAAAAACACACTGAATTGTAATTGTGGCAGATGCAACAAAGACAAGTAGATCTGCACAGTGATTACATATTGTAGGGATGAAAAGGGAAAAGAAAGAATAAAAATGTCTCCACTTTTTTTGTTTGTTTTTGTATTTGCTAGATGTTGCCCAATCGTGAGATGAAAACAAGGGAAGTACGGCGAAGATTTTTTGGGGGGAATAAAAAGGAAGAATGACTAGGTTTGGGGGAAAATATAATTTATTCTATTTTGAACATTTTAATTAAGATATATATAAAGTTGATGTTATTGAAAAAGTATTTAGAGTCTTTAATGTGAAGCTCAAAGGATAATTATAAAATGTAAAAGCAAATCTAAAGTATTTAAAGCCATTGTATAGGATAAAACCCCTGAGCAAACATCACTGAGGGAAGTTATCCTAGGAATGAGTCTTGAAAAATTTTAGGAGCTGACTTTTGTAAAGGTTAGGAGTCAAAAAAAAAAACAATTATGAAACATCTAACTTTAAGAATCAGCAGTTTAGGACATTGTAATAAAAACATGGGGATAATTATAAGAGTGATGTCAAATTAAATAAGATGAGAATGGAAAATGTAATTGGTGGAGATGTTGGTTTCTAGGAAAGTGCAAGTTCCATGGAATGCTGGGAAAGCAATACTAAGAGAAATAGGTTGATTATAGGAAGAATTAAGACAAAACACTCATGCTTTTTGAATATTTAGTAATACAATGTTGGATTTAAAGACAGAAGAAAAACTAATTGCTTAGTAGTGGGACTCATGAGGCTAGGATGATGTTTAATTCAAATAGGGGTGGTCAGTTACAGTGCTGTCTTCCAATGATGCCACTTTGTGTACTATCACTGAACAATTTAGACAGTTAAGCCATTTTGAAGTAGGAATGTTAGAGTGGGTGTTTTAAGACATGAGATATTACATCATCTTTGTATGTAGAGAGAATGATAACACGAGATGATAATTTGTGAGCAATAGACAATTTTAGGATTGCAAATAGCTTTGGACTACAAGAAGAGACTTATCCCAGGCACGAGAATAAAGCTTCCTTTAGTATGTAAGGGTTTAAGAACAATAAAAGGGGTACAGAGAATTTCATATTGTGTGTTAGGAAATGAACCAATTACACAGAAATGGGTTACATTTTCTGACAAAGTATAAGGGAAGGTCATCTGCTATATATGTAGAATGGAGAGAGGGAAGGATGTGTGGTAATTGATGAAAGAGATGGAATTAAAATAATCATTTCAGAATGTGATATGTCAAATGATAGAACCACAGTATAATGATTCAGGTGTCCATTCGAGATTCACAATCATAAATTTTAAATGAACTAATATATAAGTATTATTGTTTTCCTTTTTTAAATTTATTTTTCTTTTTTTAAGTTGCAGTTTATATTCAATATTATTTTGCATTAGTTTCAGGTGTATAGCATAGTGGTTAGACAATCATATACTTAACAAAGTATTGTTTTAACATACATGAGAGTAGTTACCACAGCTACAATTAGGTGGGGTTTTTTTTCTGCATCTTTCCCTGTATCTGTTAAAAGCACATTAATAGCTTCAGACAATAATTTGTCATCCTACCATTTTCTATGGAGGTGTTTACTACTTATGAGTTCAGAAGTGGCACTTTCTTTGCATTCTTTTTTTCAGCTTTATATCATTAATACCCATCAGTGATATTAACTGTTATAACACAAATAATATACCACAACTACATATGTGCTATTGACAAAGAATATTATAAATATTTTAGCTTACATTAGTCAATTTTCACTATAAACATATGAAGTAGATATTATACGGAGTTTATTTGACAGATTATTAAATAGAGGCATAGAGAGATTAATAAGTTTCTTTTTTATAGGATTGGTTATTTTTATTTTTTTAAGATTTTATTTATTCATTTTTAGAGAGAAGGGGAGGGGGAGAGAGAGAGAGAAACATAAATGCGTGGTTGTATTTTATGCATCCCCCGCTGGGGACCTGGCCTGTTCGGCAACCCAAGCATGTGCCTTGGCTGGGAACCGAACTGTTGATCCTTTGTTTCACAGGTCCATGCTCAATCCACTGAGCTACACCAGAAAGTTGGTTAATAAATGTCTTAAAGTAACACAATAAATGGTAGAAGAATTATGGCATCTTGACAAACAGTCACCAGGGATGATTTAATACATTGGTTAAACTGTGACGTCTTGTTTCAGTGTTTCTTGTGCAAATCTATATCACATTCTACATATGACCATATGCCAAGCATGATTCACAATGGTAAGACATTCTACAGATATGAGGTATTTTAGGACTTGGTGTTAAAGAATTCTTAAGCAGTAGGTTAAGTGAATATGCTACATACAACATTGTATGATTGATCCATGTGCTGGAATAGAGGAAAAGGAAAAAAGTAACCGTGGAGGTTATGAACATTGGAAAACTTCCATTTGAAGACAAGATTTATTGAGGAAAAGATGATAGTGAAAGAATCAGAAAACACAGGTATTTCTAAGAACATAAGGCAACAATATTAACATAGATTTAGTGACACAATGTTGGACTTAAAGAAACATGTTTACCTAAATAATACATGGCTTCCTTTACAGTATATAAGTACCATAAATGTGAAATGCATACAGTGTGAAATACACTAATAGAAAAACTTACAAAGATAGTTTTCAGTAAATATTACTGCTTTTCTATCTGTATTTTGATATAAGATTTATAGCTGAAATTGATAGTTACGTGTATTCCAACTCCATGACCCTTTCTAAGTAGCTGAATGTACTGTGACTGGAAACACATAAAATCAATGAAATATGTTGACAAATCGTATACTAGAGTGCAGATTATGATATTTGTTTAATGTGCTTTTAGACTTAAACACACTTGTATACATATTGGATAACAAATGAAATTGAGTATGTTTTTAATTATCCGTTTGAATACCACTTCTTCACAAATATCTCTGCATAGCAGTCCAAACAAAATGAGAAAGTTAAGAATATAAAAGGCCTTTTCATCTATCCTGCTAGTAGATTCCTCTTTGGCTTCATCTTTGAACACAGGTCCTTTCCTCAAGTGAGGGTGCATTGGAGTGGCTTTTTCCAAAAATCAGGCCCTTCTTGACCACCTAAGATGGCTGAGGTTATTGTACTCAGTGACTGCCTCAAATTTGAACATTAAATGATCTTCAACAAGTATGTTTATCACAAAACCATGTTTCACAATTGTTTTCCAGCCAATGGCAATGTGTGTCTAAGCATGATGAAGAGAACAGACAGATGCCTGATGGGAAAATACACCTTAGTGAGTATTATCTGTGTGACCTTCGGTGATTTGCTCTTCCATCAGTCTAGGATACCATTATGATCCTGTGTGTCCTTAAGAAAGGTTTACATTTGAGAAAACTGTACATCACTAAGATAGAGCTTATATAGTATTCAATTTATCCTTTGTAAAATAATAGGTAATGAATGGGCCTCAGTCTAAGGTGGTTGGAAGGGCTATTATATGTAAAGTGGTAAGAAGAGTTCCTAGTACTATATAAAATTAAAATCATATAATGTAGTTATTTTAATATAATTGTGGGATATTTTCTCTTTATTTGTTCCATGAGCTTGCTGTAAGCTTTAGCCTTTCATCTCATTTTCTGCTGTATCTTAATCATGCAAATACCTCTTAAAGGCAGGCTTGGAAGATTCCTTTTTTAGTTAAATTTATTGAGGTGACAAAAGTTAAAAAAATATATATAGGTTTTGAGTGTACTGTTCTAGGATACCTCGCTTGTATATTACATTGTGTGGTCACCACCCAAAGTCAAATCATCTTCTGTCACCATATATTTGACCCTCTTCGCCTTTTCATTAGGACCAAAATGCACAGGCTTTGACAGGTCAGGTCTCTGACAAAAGCGCTACAGTGTGCTCCCCTGAGGGCTGTCTGCTGATTTACACACTCCAGCTTCACCTCAGCAGGGCTGGGCAGCAGTTTGTATTTAAATCCCGAGGAAAATGCCTTAGAGCAGTAAAAGCCCTGTGAAAGAATCAGCATAGATTTATGTTTGGAAAATATTGCCAGAGTTAACAAAATCAATAGAATCTTTGAGAAAATTGTCCACCTTTTCTCCACCCCTTTCTTTTAGTGTTTCTGTGCATTGAACCAGGGATGGGCATGATTAGGAACTCAAAGAGGTAAACAATGTAATTCCTTTCTAGATCTTTCCACTAAGAATTATAGACAGGAGTTGATTTCACTAAGATTGAGATGTGATATAGAGAAGCAAATGAATTCTAAAGTTTCATTCAGCAACTCACAGAGAGGATTTCACACTTGTTAAAAGACAGAGCTCACTCTGTCTCTGTCGACGATTGCAGCGCATTCTACGAACTAGTGATGTAGAAACTTTGAAGGAAAACCTACTGCAAGTCATTTTAAAGATGTATATTATATAAGAAATATTCTGAAAAAGGTAGTAGAAAGTACACTGCCAGGATCAAGAAAAATAATGAGAATTTGAAAAGAATAATGTAACTATATCTCTGCATAACATTTTAAATAAAAGTTATTAATAATAATACTTTTCATATTATAATAGCATACACAAAAATACTTTTATGTATTGCTACTAACTTGACTGGTAATATAGTCTTATAAGTGTACATATAGTGTCTAACATCTGGATAAATAGATAATATCCAATAAATGAATTATTGAAAAAATGTAAAAACATACTTTTCTCTGTATATAAGCAACATCTCAGCATAAAGAAATTGAAGAAAATGACTCCATTATAGACCTAATGTTGTTTCTTAGTCCTCCTCTACCCCACTGCACTATAATAATTTTCTCTTATTTGTTTATTTTTCTTTGGCCCAGACAAATGATTTCAAATACATTATATGGAACATTTATTCTTTAGTATGTTAAACAATTTCTACTTTAACGATATTTTATCAAATATGTTTGTAATATCCAGGGTTTTGCTACCTCCAAAATTTGTTTGCTACCTCCAAAATTTGTTTGCTACCTCCAAAATTTGATAAAGGTAAGATGCACTACACAGATGTAGAACACATCACATGTAACACACTCCAGCATTTGGACTACTAATCTATTATACTTGGGATATTTTGTTTGATATATTTTCCAGTGGTGATTGCAAAACTTAGCCATATGAATAAGAACCCAGAACCTTGTTAAAGTGCATGTTCTGATTTCCATAGTTCTGTGCTGGGCCATAGAGATAGTTCACAATGTCATCATGTTCACAAGCCCAGGCGATGCCTCCAACTGCACTTTGAATAGCAAAGTTGCACAGCCAATAGTTCAGAGCATGTTATATTAGATCAATACCATAATATAGTGGGGCCTTTACTATGTCAATAAATTATTCTAAAACTTTATTATATTTAACTTTTTTAACACTTGCTTTTTATGTTGAAGATAAAATGTGCGGTCTTTCTCCAAAGAAATGAGGAAAATAAAATATCAGTCATTCCTCAGTCATAAGCACTGTTAATAGATATTTTCTTATTATATCTTGTTTGTGTTTCTTTCTTCTGTTTGCTTGAAAGAATAATTAAGGGAAATATTAAATTTTAAAAATAAAATTAGAAATAAAAGTAAGCAAAGAAAAGGTAATACATGAAAATTTATGTAATTTATTTATGTCATTTATAATTAGTAGACTCGCCCTACAAACTCAGCTTTAAGGCTGTGTTAGGCAAAAGACTAAATCAGAGTCAGTTACAACAATGATAATAGGCAGGTGATAAAAATAAATGTGGAGAACCCATCTGTCCATGGCATTGCTAGTTGGGAATAAAATATCTTTCATAAAATTTAATAAAATTATAGAGAGAACACAATGATATTAACTCCAAAAACAGGTGCCATATTGTCATATAACTTTTCTATAGTACTGAAAATATGACCTTATATCCTAAGAAAACTAATACATAAAATATTTGGGAAATTAAAGCAATGTAGTGTTATTATTGTGTGGTATTTTATGCTTTTCTGGCTCTACCCAATCATATGTATGTGTACTTAATGCATACATACACACACACACATACATACATATATATGTTTGGATACATATACTTGTATGCGTATATCTTTGATTGGATATATATACTAATAAATATACATGTATACACATAAATATGTATGCATGTGTATATATGAAGCCATCACCCGCAGGCAGTGACCACGGAACGCTGTGGATGGCTCGTCAACACGTGAGAAAAACATACACAGAAACAGCCGAGTCCTGTGGGGAAGCAGGAACAGAATGGCCACTCTCTCTGATGAAGAGAGCGCCCGGTTCCCCCTCCAGAGAGGCTTTTTATTGGTTTAGTTTGCATAAGAATTCAGGTAAAGCTCATTACTCATTGTTAGGAAGTAAGGATCAAACAATAGATAACAAGGAAGTCTGAGGGCCTATTTTGAGTCAGGATCAAAAAGCTATAAAACTTTAAAGAACAAACTTACTTCTTCCTTGGACCCTTATTATTCAACTGAGAGCATTCTAAATAAAGCAGGTTTCACAGGATCTTACATATTCTTTCTTAGGCCTGATCACTCGGGGAACCCACCCTTTTTAGCACAGAGCTGCACCACCCTGTCATTGTTTCAGGCTTAGGTGGAGCAAGGGAAGTGAGGCAGCCAAGTGATAAGGAGATTATCTCCCAGAGGATGAGGACTCAGGCTATATCACAGCCAAGGAGGGAGGGTCCATCACCCCCTTTTGCTGTAGCCCACAAAGTCCTTCCTTGGGGGCCTCCCACGTGATCATGCCTGTCTTAGGTCATTCCCCCTTTGGGGAATCTTACCCGTCATTGGCTAACCGAACAAGCACTGGGTTTCAGTTATGAATGAAGCAGCAGAAGCAGCACTCCTGCCAGGGAGATAAGCTTTTGTCTCCTTGCTGGTTTACGGTCCAAGGCCACTCCCTCAGCCTTAGCCTAGGCAGGGGTTACAGCTTCTGATACCAGGCAGGGCAGTTCCCAACATCTATATGTATGTATGATTGGATATATACATATATAACACATAGACCCAGAAAACAGTATGGTGCTAGCCAGAGGAAAAGGAGAGTTAGAGGAGGTGGAAGTGGACAAATGGGTGATGAATGGGGCAGGGGAAACACCTGACATTGGGTGGTGAGTGGCCAATGCACTGTGAAGATGAGGTTTTATTGAGTTGTGCAGTTGAAATTTGTATGGTTTATTAACCAATGTCACCCCAATAAATCCAATTTAAAAAAAAGAAACAATAGCCATTGCCCTTATGTGTCAAGCAAAGTTGATAGAAATTTGGCATTAAGAGTAAAGAAATGATAACTACAGGAGCAGAAACCTCCTGTACAGAGATTTGTATTCTCCTTAGGACTTGCACCTCGGGTACTGATCAGAAGGTGGCATTTTCAAAGTTCATCTGGTTGCTCATTACTAGTCAATCATCAAACAGGTGTGAATGAAAAACCCTACCACAGAATTAGCTAAGGCATTGTAGAGGCACCAAGCACTTCTGACAGAAATATTTTGCATGTACTTCAGAAAATTTCCCTAGCACCTATATATTAACTTACCTGATTTTTACATAAAACAATTCTTTCTCTTAAAAATTTCCCAAATTATAGGTTATAAAAAATGGTCAAATTTTAATCATTATTTCCATTTTGAAGACCTTACTTGAACTTTCTCCTTTATTACTTTCTTACAATGATATTTTAAGGAAGTCTCCTTTAAAATCAAATCACTTGCATAATAGTATTAGATACATATATACTTATGCATATACATAAATACACATATGCACACATAATTTCCCTTGTTCAATGAAGGATCTTTAACCAAGTTATAAAGCCATCACTAAGCCATAAACTATAAGAGAGCATGATTTTTGTATTTTTTTCAGTGCTGTATACCTAGTGGCTAGATAAGTGCCTGGCTTTGATCACTCAACAAATATGAAGTGAAACAAAAAGTATTATACTAAGTGAAACAAGCCAGACAGCGAAAGACAAATACCATATGATCTCATCTGTAAGTGGGACCTTATTAGCTACACAAACAAATGAGCAAAAAAGAACCAGAGACATAGAAGTAAAGAACAAACTGACACTGAACAGAGAGGAGGAGGGGGAGGATAACAGGGTAAAGAGGGGGAAGGATCAAGTCAAGAAACATGTACAAAGAACCCAAGATCAAGGACAGTGAAGTACAGATTGCCCTTGGGAGCCGGGGTTGGACAGGGCAGGAGAGAGCAACCGGGGGGGGGGGGGGGGGAATAAGAATAACTGTAACTGAACAGCAATTAAAAAATAAAGACAAATTGGTATCAACTTTCAAATAATCTTGTTATCCAGTAAACAAAATAATAATAGAAATAATTTTTAAATGGATATTTAGTAAGTAGCTCTGATATAATAAAGGAAATACTATGAGGTCAAAAGACAGCCTGTCTAAAGGCCTGTCTGTGACATCTAGCTGGAATATTACATATGTGTACTGCATGGTTAAGACCTTGAAGTCTGCAGCAAAACTGTCTGAATCAGAACTTCCTTTCCACCTCTTATTTGCTGAGCCATCATGTAAAAGAGATTCTATTTCTAAGCTATAGGATTTTCAACCAAATGATAGAAGTAGTATTATTACTTACCCCACTGGATTAAATGAAATAATGGATTGAACATCTGTAGCATCTGTAATGGGCTCAATTGTGTCTCCCAAAAAGATGTGTTCAAGTTCTAACCCTTGTGATATGTAAACATGTTCTCATTTGAATGAAGCACGTTTGAAGAACAATCAAATTGAAAATGTGCTATATTAATGTGTTCCTCAGTCAAATGACTGGGGTGCTTGAAAGACAAGGAGAGGACACAAATAGACACAGGGAGGGCCATGTGAAGGGGAGGCAGAAACTGGGTGATGTATCTACCAACGAAGGAATGTTATGGATTGCAGGTGCTCTCGGAAGCTGGGAGATGTGAGGCAGGGTAGAGCCTTCCGAGGCAGCATAACCCTGCCTTCACTTTGGTTTCAGAATCCTGGCCTCCAGAAATTTATTTCTCTGGTTTTAAACCACCCATGGTAACTTGTTATGGCAGCCCTCAGAAATTAATACAGTATCTTTCATGTTTGATTAATATAATCTCTTTAAAAATAGTCACTCCATGCCTTGAATTCCTCATAAACATAAAATGGAGCAAAATAACAAGCTGTTTACTGTATTAATATCAGCATGGTTGTTCTAAAGCTCTCTTTAAAACATGTATGTTTATATATGTATTATATGGTGCATATTTTATATATAGTGTATATGTGTGTGTGTGTGTGTGTATTCTCAGAAAATAGATTATCAAATGCCCCTTCCAAGTATACCCTATAGATATTCTGGAAACACATACCAATGTACAATGGAATATTTAGCTAATTATAGGCAAAACTTTGTGTATTTTAATCAGTACTCTAGAATGCAGTGTACTGTTTTTCCATAATATCACCAGATATTTCTCATCAGTATAACTGGTACCATCACACTTGCACATAATATGTCCATATAAATTGATTTTTTAAACTAATATTAGGATGAGAAAGATTTTGGAGGAAAAACAATTTAAATAAAAATATTTAATAAAATAAATAAATAAAATAAATGAACACATCTAAAAATGATGTAGACTATTCACATTTTAAAGTGAAGCATATAATTTATTTTCTGCTCTTCTTTGATATTTAACAGAAAAGCAGTCTACTAAATTATGGAAGGTAATCTAGATAGATGGTTGTGCTGTTGGCACGAGACATTCCCAGCAAGAAACTCATTCTCTTCACCGGCTTCCAGAAGTCATCTAATAATGTCAGAGTGAAGTGCAGTCTGTAATTGTACTCGGCATATGTAGGGTGATAAGGAAAGTCACACTGCAAAGTACACTGAACATAGCATTTCACTTGAAATATCCCCATTGCACTTATTCCTTATCTCTTTTTTCCCCTACCTTTTCTAATACTTAGGTTTCTGGATATCTTTTTTTTTTTCTTTCCTGTAGGAAACTTACCACTGTTTTTTTTTAAAGTTCTATTACATATTGCTTTGATTAAGTAGAACAATGCAATTTCTGTTTTTCTTTTTTCTTCCATAAATAAATTTAAATTCAGCAAGGAGGGTGGGGACTGGGTGAGGCAGGAAAAGTTGGAGGAGACAATGGGGACATCTGTGAAAGTGTCAACATTAGAAATGAAGAAAAACAAAATAACTCAGCAAGGAATCTGTTTTTAAACCCTTCCCCACCTGAGGACATTTTTTCTTTGCTTTTAGTGAGAGAGGGAGGGAGAACAGAAATCGAGAGAGAGAAACACCATTGAGAGAGAGAAGCATTGACTGGCTGCCTCCTGAATGCACCCAGACTGGAGGTCAGACCAGATCATAGACATTCAGGCCAGAGATCCAACCACAACCGGGAACGGGCCCTAACCTTTCACTTACACCATGATGTTCCAACCGACTGAGCCACATCAGCCAGGGCAAGAAGCCCTTTTTTCATATCCTCACTTAAAAGTCTCACTTCTCTCTCTCTCGTCCTCTCCCTCAATATGTCCCTCTCTTCTTCCTCATTTCCCAGGAGGGCTAGATCATTTCAAAAATATCATCAGAGTCAAGTTGAAACTTCAGTTTTCTATATCTCTTAAATCTAGGAGAAAATTCTTTTTATGTACTCCGTGTTTGAAATAAATTGCATTAGAAAGAACAACAAACTCATAATTTCTCATTAATTGCATTTCTGAAACCATGGGATATAAATGATGTCTACTATCATTCTCTATCTTTCTCTCCTCCCACAAATTTCTACTTGTCTGAGAAACTGATAAATGTCAAACATACTAAAGTTAAAAGAAAAGATGCTCATCTCTCCCTCATTAAAGAGAGTATTCCTCCACCTAATTTTCAACGTCCTGCCACACTTGTGCTTGGTGCTGTCATCCATACTGTTCATCATAATCAGAAAGATTCTCTCTGGCAAACTCCCCATCTTGTCTTTAAATGTCTGACATTTTTATATCTCAACTTAAATGGAACCTCTTCCAAGATTCCTTAAGAACATCTTAAGAATGCCTGATATGTTTTATCTCTTATGCCTTAACAATTCAAAATGCCTGATATGTTTTATCTCTGGCAAAGCTACAAATCGTTGCCTTCCTTGGTGGGGTATTGGACTCCCTTATGTTATTTTAAATCTCCTTTTATATTCATTTCTCAGATTACTATTTAGCCAAATAAAACATCTATAAAAAAGTGTTAGTTTCCAATTGCTGCTTTAAAAATTCATTACATAGTTCAATTAAAATAACATCTCTCAGTTTTTGAGATCAGAAATCCAAAATGTATTTCAGGACTCATTTCACCCATTTCCACAGTTCACTGTTCCTTGGGAAAATTGTGAAGGCAACTTACTTATAAAGACTTACACTGGGATACAACTGAGTTAAATGCAACTTATTAGTCACATAAATAATTATAGCTGCCTGAGTCGAGACAATGTTGCAGATAAATATTTCAGTTGTTTTCAGTGTGTATGTATGTGTGCTTATGTAAAGATTGGCAAACACTGTATAAATAAGACAGATATTTCCAGGCTGTAAAGAAATTTAAATGAGATGTTGCTATTAGTTTTCATCTGTTTACTTCGTTTTGAAATTTCATTTATTTTTTTAAATGTTCTATGCTTTCAAATTATATTTGAAAAAAGGTTTCTAACTGCCCCGTTAGAGAATACGGGATTTCAGAGCATCTAGAGTAAGTTTAAGAACAGCATTATTGGCATTTATACAAGAAATTAAATAATTGAACAGAAATGGGGTCAGTAAAGTCAAGTTTGAGACAGTATAGTTAAGCAAAAAGAAAGTATAGATAGGACTACAGAATATACCGTCTATGGCGAATGTAGTCCTCAGGCATATCTGAGGACACATGATAGCATGACGCTTCTTAATGGAATTCTAGTTAGTTGGTTTCAAATAAGAAGAAGATGAGGAAAGAAGAAAGCAACTTGCATTTATAAAAGGAAATATACAATGAAAATGTAATAATCCCTTATTTCATTCTAAAGAAAAAATGATCTTGATAAATTTCTGGATGAAATCCTGTTTGTTCAGTACAAATAAAGGCTTCATCTTTAACATAAAGAGTGTGGGTGGCGGGGGGAACCTGCTGCCGTCTTGAGGGACTCAATCACATCAACAAATACATAATGCAGAAAGCATAAAACTTGCTTATAGTAAGAGCAGCAAACTCGGAGTTCAGCATCACTGAGTAGTTTTGTATAGAGCAATCTAATTCCAAGTGCAACATTTCATTATATTAAAAAAAAAAGATACCCTGACCCTTAAGCGTCTTTACAAATTTGAGTGACTTTCTCTAGCAGCAAAGCTGGAAGAAACTGGGGAAACCTAAATGTAACAGTGACTTGTGCAAAGCCTCAGTGCACACTCTTACTTTGGGTGAGATCACAAAATTAGAGAGATTCAATGACCATAAATCTTTAGCCCAATATGTTGAGGGATCCCTTTGATCCTTCAATCCAGATTCTGCTACAGAATTCACAATAAAACAATTTTATACATCACATAGGGTTATTTTTTTCAAAAACAGATATCTTTGTTCCTTCTTGTGGCTACCAGACTACAGGATGACCCCCAATGAACTTAGCCCCTGGTATTTACCCCCACATATGGTAGTCCTCCCTGTCCCATATAATCAATGATACTGTGGAAATGCCGGTGTAAGGCTCTAAGTTTAGATTTTTAAATAAATTGTGGTTTCATCATCATTTTTCTTTAATCCTCTTGCTCCAGAAGCCTACTCAATTAACCTTATCAGGAGGTTTGCATGGCCAAGAACTATGACCTCCTGCCAATTGTCAGGACCAACTGACCAGGTATGTGAGTGAGGAAGCATCTTGGAGGTCAGTCCTCAGGTCACGCAGTCTAGCCATCAGGTGTTTGCAAGCTCAGTCCCTCCCAGCCTCCTCACTGCAACTTCGAGCTCCTGAACCAGGACAATCCATCTCTAGCACAGCTGGTGTTTGGGCCCACAGAAACTATGAGAGATAAAATAAATTTATTGCTACTAAATTGTGAGGTGATTTATTATGCAGCAATACATAAGAGCTTTTTTCCTTATCTTCTTTGTTTTTTTTTCTTTCTTGTAATCTTAATCCTCCAGAGTAATACATTCTCTTACTGATCTGAGTCATAATACCTACATCACTTAATCCTCACATTTAAATGTGATAAACTCAGTAGAACACTTGTAGTTCAAAGTCTCCATAAGGAAACTTTTGCCATTATAATTGGAATTCAATAGGAAAAAACTGATACCTGAATGTATATAATTGAACCTCAAGATAAATAGACTTTAGCCAAAATCTATTTGATTCTGTTAGAAGCTATCCTTCTTTTATTTTCTGTTTTCAGCTGAAACTTGATGATTTGTTTTAAGTTTTATAGGCTCAAATGCGGTTATCTTAAAATAACAGTATGCACATAAATTTTACACATAGCTACAGACGTTTTTCTTAAACTTTTACATTAAGCACTGACATTTCAGTTTTGACAGTTTATTCACCACACAATTAAGGCAAGTATACCATCAGGATAAAAATGAACAGAAAAAAAGTATTACCAGAAATAACCAATGGAAGATGGAATGTGATTTTATGTAACCTTATACATAACACAATACATAGCATGCTAATTATTATTGAGAAGTTTATGTGAAGGGTTAAGATCTTTTTAAAAGTGAAATGACACCCTTCATTCAAACTCAGATTTAAAATAGCCAAAAGCCATGGTTTGTATCTTATTTCTTCTCAACTCCTCTAATTTCCAGATTGATTTCATAATTTTAATTTGCTTAATAATTGAATTGTAAGTTTGATTTCACCTTGTGGCTACTTTTTAAAAAGTTTTACTTTATAAGTAAGTGGTCATTGTTTTATCAATATTATAATTATTTTATGTTTAATTATAATGAATATTCTTTCTTGCTTAGCTGCTCACACTTTGTAAGTAAAGAATTATCTCTACATCTGGTTGTATTTCAATTCCTCTTCTTGTGGGATGCAAAATTAACAGATTAGTATATCTTAAAAACTTTATTTTTCCTTTCAAGTGTTTCTTACTTTTCAATTACTTGTTTGTATTCAAATTACTTATTTTTCCTGTGCAAAATCTTTCATGGACTTCTTTTTGATAGCATTCAAGAACCAATGGAGATTTTTGAAGGAATAATTATAACATCCATACATTTAATTTATTTTAAAAATTCCAGTATATTCTGTAAGTCTTTCTGTATTTCTTCCAAAACTTTTCTGGAAGTATGTAGTAAGATTTTGCTTTCTTGAAAATATGTGTTTTAGTATCTTAGCAGAATTTATGTTTTATCATAGTCATATATATCTATATATATCTATATATATACATATCTGTGTGTTTAATGTGTTTGATGTTTATCATATTTGAAGAATGGTTCTAAGTTTTGCTGAGAAGTTTATGGAGAAAATAGTTTGAGAATTTGGAGATTTTTCTATATTTTGTATTTGGCAAATATATTCAATATTAGATTTAGAGGAATGATATTGGGAAAAGAGAATAGTTAAATCTCCTTTAAACACTGAGTTAAAACATAGGAAAAGTCTTGGAGAGTAGTTGTGTCCTTTGCTGAAAGTATCTTTTTTTAGAAACCTTACCTAAATCCCAAGGAAAATCAGTTTAATTATATCAAGTTAAATATTTTCATTGTAAGAACTTATCCTGAACAGAAAATAGTTTTAATTTAACAAAAATAATAATGCTATTATTTTAATATGGACCTTAGAATTAACACCAATAGTTAAAAACATGTCATGGCTTCTAAGCAATAACTTATCACGTTTTTTATCATGTTGTAATATTACAAATGTGCATCCAAATAGTCACTCAAAGGAATTCTCTTGAAGTATTTTCTTAGCAACTTGCAAAGAAAATCTAGCTATAGTTGTGCAAAATATAGATACAGGACATAAACGTATATATATACACACACATACATGCATACATACACAGATAGAGATTTTTAAATTTGATTTTTGTTTGTGTATCTCATGAATGATAGTTTTGACATGACAATAATCAATCCTACAAGTAGAGCATTTACAACAACAGTAAAAATAAATAAATAAAAAGATAATTTCTTGCCCTGGCTTGTGTGGCTCAGTGGACTGAGCACAGGCTTACAAACCAAAGGTTCAATTCCCAGTCAGGGCACATGCTGGGTTGCATGCAGGTCAGGTCTCCTGTGAGTGGCGCAAGAGAAGCAACCACATATTGATGTTTATCTCCCTTTCTTTCTCCTTCCCTTCACCTCTTTCTAAAAATAAACAAATAAAATATTTTTTAAAAGGTGATTTCAAAATGTATCCCTCAACTTTTATTTTAGTTAAATCCTCTTTGAGGGACTCTTACTCTTCCATATCTGACTTCAGCTGAGTGAGCTACAGGTTGACACATTTTAAAGATGGATGAAGTTAGCTTTAGTTGTGCATTTGGCAGTAAAAATCCATAGCAGTAACCAAGAAATTTCATTAAGAATATATCATGTATCAGGACTCTTGCTGTATTTCACATACCTTACAATCTTTTCAGTCTTCTCTACACCTAATCCTTTAACTATTACCTCCATGATCTCCATATCCAGCTAAATATTCTATAAATAAAATTTAGCATTGCCAAAGACACCGATGTCAAAGTATTTTTGTTTATTAGGCATGAATAATAACTTGAGTTTCCTAGGGGCCGAAGAAGCAAATTATCCTTGTTTATCCAGAAATGAGGGTAACAGCAGGACATGGGAATCTCAGTGATACAACAGGTCCAGTTCAGGAAAATTGGAGATGTTGGTCTTCCTAAAAGGATCAGTGTATGCATTAACACCAGTGATATAATCAGAGTACATGAATTATTGGTCAATTTGGTAGACAGGATAAGGATCCCTCCCAAAGTTCTTCATTTTCTAAATATCAGAACATTTTAGTATATAACTTCAAATGGAAAAGAAGACTTTGCAGATGTGATTAAGACTATTGAATGGGGGAGATTATACTGGACTTTCCACTTGTTTACAGTGTAATCACAACTCTTCTTGTGAAGGAGGAGCAGAAAGGGCAAGCAGAGCAGTCCATGTGACTATGGAGGCTGAGAGAGCTGCGAAGACACAATACTGCTGGCTTTTAAGATGGAGGAATAAGAGGTAAGAAATCAAGGTGACCACCAGATGCTAGAAAACTAAAAAGAAATGGGTTGTCTCCAAGTAACTCTAGCAGGAACTACTTCTCTGACACCATGCCTGAAGCTCCATGGGGTTGATTTTGGACTTCGGAATTCCAGAATTGTTAATATATTAATTTTGTGTTGTTTTAAGCCACTGAACATATGGCGATTTGTTACAGCAGAGATAACAAATTAACAAGGTACAACTTCCTGAGCTATGTGGGTCTTTTGGAGAGTTTCTATGTTTTTTAACAGTGTTTTACTCTTTAATTTATCTGATAAAAATATTTGTTAACTACAAATTGTTACATCTTGATTTGTGACAAAAATGTGCTGTTTTTCTATACTCCATTAAGTATTCTTCCTTTCAATCAAGAAATCTTATGTGTAAGTATGCTTTTTTCTTTTTTTAAATAGAATAAATTAATAACAATATTAACTAGATGTCTCAATCATTCTTTATTTAGAAAACAGTATAAACATTTATACACTGATATATATATATATATATGTATATATATACATTCTATATATACACATTCTATATATATATAGTGTCAACCAGAATTGCTTCATGAAAAATGAGATGTACCTGGGAAAAATCTGACCACAGTGAAAGAGGTAACTTGTGGTTATGAGCATGATGATGTTTTCTTGGTTTAACTCTAATGTTCAATCTCATTTTCCTGTTTCCCATCCTGTTCTACTTTTGTTTATCTACCTCTCAGAGACACAGAGGCTATTGATTAGTTACTGAGAGCATGTAGCACCTCAGATTAAGAGATCTGAATTTACAACTTGGTTCTAACACTGAAAGCTTATGCAGCTTAATGCATCTAATCATCACTTTCTTATCTATCTATCTATCTATCTATCATCTATCTATCTAATCCAAATACATATATATCTATACATAGGTAGACAGATGAAATGAACATTTTTCATTCTAATGATATAAAATATATTCTTGGTCATTTGCTACAAAAACATATATGGTCAATACTCGTTTATTAAGCAATAAGTTGATTACTATTTGAGGGTGCAAAATCATAAAAAAAAAACAATAGTTTAGCACCTAATAAGTAAAGAGAACTGAAAAAACAGTGGCAGTCAGTGGTAATACTTTCAATATTTTTACTAAAGTGGTAGAGAAATTAATACATAAAGGTATACATTAATTATGCCTTTACTGTAGCATTTCTTTTTTTTTTATCATCAAATAGACTGCTGATAGATCACTGGAGACTCTGTCCTAAATCTTTTCATTTTATAAAGAAGACCCTTTTACAGTAAAATTTGAAATTAGTGCCTAGTAGATAACACAGTATAAGAATACTTGTGAAATTTTAAGATCAAATGGAATCTGTTCAGAGTACAAATTATATTTAGTTTACTTGGGGAGTCCATTCTCCAGCACTTTCTCAAATTATTAATTATATAAGACTGAAGTGTTTTTGTCATGGTCAACTTAATTCCAAACCATCTTGAAGATAATGACTAAAAAGTTATTCTATACTAATCTAAAGAAATTATGTTTTGACAATCATTGTACTATCAGATTCTAGAGCCCTAAATAATTTTATGTTTCTCAAATTCAATCCAGGGAAGGATTTTTCTTCATTTTTAGGAAATTGTTAAAATTGTTGGGTATCCATACTCTAGCATCAACTAGTTCTAGTGATTTTCCCTAAACACAGCAGGATTCTCTAAAAAAAAAAAATTAACAGGTAGAAAACTAAACTGAAGTTTACAGTGTAACGAAGGAGTGATGCAATGAACATTGTTCCTTTGGAAAGCTTGAAAGGCTGCTTAAGAAATCATCTCCATTTGGGAAATGTATTAACATTAGAATGAAAAGCCAGTTATCCCTGGTTTTACAGAATTTTTATAGAAGTTTGAGCTCATTTTTAGTAATAATAGACATGTATAGATTATTTTGGACATAAAGTGCAGGGTCATAAACAAAGTCATAGAATTTTGCAATAGTTAATTAGTAGACACTAGAAAAGAGAACTTAAAAGTCATATTAGACCATTTTACTAATCAATAATCAATGCATAACTATAAGTAATATTGTAAAAATAAATAAAGTTTATTGTCATCAAGACCAAATGTAATTCATACTCACATTTGAATTTTCAGCATGTCTTTCTGTAATCCGTTGCATATAAAGAGTTTTATTCATAGTTGTATGTATTCTTAGCATTCATGTAAAATTTAGCCCTAAATAACTTAAAAATTTTATATCATCTCTTATGTTTTAACACAAACAATGGGGGCAGAGGGTATAAATGCATAACCTGAATCATTATGATATGTGATAATTTGAAGATCTCTTATGTGTTAGGGGTGTTTGTGTTGCAATTATAGAATATACTGCTAAAAGTTCTCAAAGAGTGACTATTTACTTACTTAGTTACCAAGAAATCTAAGGATAGTGAATTCCAGTGTCATTTTATTTTTCCAATAAGTAATGTTTATTTATTCTCATCAAAAATGTAGTATTGATCTAAAAAATGTCTTCTGATCTCAGTCATCAGAATTTCTTTTCAATTTTTCTTAAACTTCACTATCATTAAAGTTCATTATATTTCTCTCCCCATGTTTTTGTAAGTGTTTCAACCTTTCATGTGTTAAGGTAGTGATCTATTTTGGGTCACTGACTTCTGTGTACTCTCTCTAAATATTTCTCTTTGTTTTTTCATCTGAATAAAATTTAACAGGTAGCTCCTGACACCAGCTTTCTGGAGTGCATGAGCATAAACCTGAGAGTCTACTTCTCCGGTCTTCATGTTCCTTTAATCATCCTATCCAAGAGCTCAGACTCTGGAGGAAAATTTTACCAGGTTCACACCAGGAAGCACAGAAGTCAACATCCAATGGTTTCTTTTCCTGTAAAACTTTTTCATTGAAGGTCTGAGGTATTAGATCTGTGGGTGCTTGAAGTAAATATCCTAGACCCCAGCTTTTTAGGGAATAGGCTTCTTATTCCAACCATTGTAATAACACCACTGATAAGCTTTATTTGATTTTTTTTTCAGGAAATCTTATCTCAGAGTATTTCTGAACATTTCTTTGGCACATAGAGAATGATGCTGTTGGCAGTCTATGCTTTCCACATCGATTAATCCAGCTAATGTCCAGGCTATTCTTTTTCATTCTGGCATTAAAACTTGACATGGATGACACCGTGGAGAATAGAAATCAACAACCATCCAAAGTTTGGCCTGTTTTCTTTGTTTAATTGGTTCATTGAAAGTGGGGAATGTCAGGGAGATCAGAGAATGATTTATGAAATCCTCTGGGAGCTCCAAGATCTGTTGGGCAGAATGGTGTCCTTCATATTCATGAATGCTGAACTGTGAACACTGCTGTTGTTGGCTTAGCCTGAATGTTATGCATGTTACTGAGTCTCTCATGAACTGCACACACTAGTTTAACAAACTTAATCTGACCATGAAGATGCTTTGATACTTTTCTTAACTCTGGCAGTAAAGTTCAACCTTGTGATCACCAAGAGGCAAAAAAAAAAAAAAAAAAAAAAAAAAAGAACAAGTCATGGTTGTTTGTCATTGACAGAAAAATTGTGAGGTCCAAGTGTGGTGACATGAAAATGAACAGCTTTTTTGGCAAAGGCAAATGTACCATACTGAACTTTCTTGCCATGATTAATTTCACATTCTTTGGTCCCTTGTCCTTTAAACACTGCTAGACATGCCTGAAAAACATGGAGATTACTACAGATTCCTGGGACAGAGAAACAGTCAAAGTTGCCAACTTGAATATGTTATTTTTTTAGTAGAATCTTCAGTTTCCTCCCTCAGGGTCATTTAAATTTTTTTTCTGGAGTGAAAAAAATAAGAGCAGCTAATGATGAGTCAAACACTCTTCTACTGTCTTTGCCAAAAGAAGTTCAAAACTGGAAAGTTATGCAGTATTTCTAAATATATATTTTTAAGCATTCGATGAATTAAAAAGCAAAACACGGCCTTTTTTCTTTGGTTATTTTATTTGTTATTTTTCTCCAGGAGCAAAATAGTAGCACTTGTATGAGGTTGTCCTGGGTGGCACAGTCCATCTTTGCTACATCATCAAGACCATCCAACAGGCCACTGAGCCTGAGACACATCTGTGAGGTCAAATAATCTCCTCCTCTGGGACAAAGAATGGTCAGCCAGGCACTACTGGCAACAAGACTGGTTTGTACAGCATTAGCAAGATTTCCCCTCCATAATTCTGTCACTGTCCATGTAATGGAGAAACTTACTAAAGTTCCCTTTGATCTATCACTTTGATCTATCACTATGGTATTCTGAAGCAATTCTGGACTAAAAATGAAGAGGCCAGGATAACCATTGACTCCTTTCATTTCGCAAAGCATTCTGTCATCACCACTGTTAACAACTCCAATCCATCAGCTTCTTTAACAAAGTCTCCCCAAGTAGGGTAAGATGCGCTGCACAAGAACTCTCACGTCGGCTCCTCTCCAGGGTCATTTAATCACTCAAGAGTGTTGGAATTTTTCAGCATCCGAGTCTCTGTTATCTTTTGACTATTCTTTCTGGTGATGAGAGTAGCCTTTGGCTTCTAATATTCTAAACATATTGTCCCATAGCATGAAGAGCAGAGCTGGTCTTTCCACTCCTGTCATCTGTCGGTCTATTAGAACTTTCAGAAGCTCCAAGTGTGTTTTACTTGGGATGCCAGCAGCCAGAACCAGGCCTCCTGTCTGACCCCTAGCTGAGAGAGATGTGCGGTTTTCTGTAACTGGGCTTTCTAACTTTCAGAAGGAATGGGCTATAGTCACTCCTACAAGGAAGTCTCAGATGGGAATTGTTGATGTTTAGGTAACAAGGAAGCCTGTTGTATACTACTTGACTACTGGGGTCCCAACAGAAAGACAAGTCACCTCATGGTCCCAACACACATGCACAAGGGCCCGTGTGAGAATTTGGTTGCCACTAGTAAATGAGATAGGATTTTGTAGAGAAAATAGATTCATAACTGATGTTTTACATACATTGAGAAATCCCATTTTAAGCACACTAAAAGGTACAAAAAATTCTGTAGGAATAATAATGTAAAAATGATATCGGTAGTTTTGTGACAAATTTTCAACTACTTTCAAAAGGAAAAACTGTTATGTTTTAGCGAAGAATATACTTAATAAAGTACAGGGATTGAAAGTCCACTCAGTTCCGGCTCTGCTACTTATTAGCCCTTAGATGTTGAACAACTTATGCTACTCTTTTGAGTATCGATCTCTTCAAATGTCATGAAGTTGGTGATGTTGATATTTGAGGAATGAAAGGAGACAGTGCAGTAGACATGCATAGCACAGTCCCTAACCTCTGGAGGGTCTTTGGAATATTCTGTTACTCCACCTTTTATTCCATGCGTCCAGTTTATTTATCTTCTTTTTACAAAATTAACAAGGACATAATAAATTGCAATTCACGATAACCTGGACAATGACTAAGTTTAATTTTTATGACAAAATATGCTTGCATAACAAAATGAGTTGTAAAATTTTAGGAAATATATTTGAAATATAAAATTTTATTTTATATAAATTATTGAATTAGTAATTAACTTAAACTCATTATCTTTCATCAGAATACAACTAGCATTATATAGTAAACACTTAATCTCTGATTTTTTTTCATTCTGAAACAAATCAAATGGGGAAAAATGTAATTATACTTAAATTATTATCATTTTAGAGGTAAATTCCTTGGACAGTTTATTTATATAAACATAAATGTAAGGCTATTGGCTTACTTTTTAAAAACTCAATTTGGAGTTGTCTTTGGTGTATATGTTCATATTTAGAAGATTTGCTGTTTTAAATATTGGAAACAAATTATAGGCTTTAAGTGGTTAATTAGTATAAGCTTATTAACTAGAAAAATGACACCTGTGGTAAATACAACCATGTAAGCAAATTATAGAAGCCCAAGAAAAAGAAAAACAAAAGTAAAGATAAAAAGGTACTAAGTTTCTCTTACAGGAGGTCATAAAAAATGAGCAGTACTAAAAGGTGGGCATGACTCCTGCTGTGTACTTTACAAATGTCAATGTCATTACTGTGTATTCACACTGAATAATGATGACTACTTGCAGTCAATCGCCCATAACCCTCAGGATGTGATATATGTGATGTATGTGATCTGTGGGTTAGGGTCAAATTTTATCTCATAAATCAGAGAATGTGCCTTTCTATGACATAAAGCTTAAAGATTAAATTTTTTCTTTGTCTTCTATATTATCAGGTCATAACTATATTTAGAAAATATATCTAAATACTGCTCTATTTCTGTATTTTTCAAAATGAATAATGTTTTATTTCTCTTTAAAGCTGTCATTTAGGTATGTAGAATATATGTTTATATTTATATTTATATATAGATATAGACATATACAGGGTTGGGAAAAAAGTAGTTTTACAGTTGTGGCTACACAAAACAGAGTTTATTCTTGTATTCTTATTTGTTAATTATTGTGTAATTTTCCATACAAACAACTGTAGACTTACTTTTGCACTACCCTGTATATCCATATACATGTAGATAAAAAGTTAAATAGAAAAGCAATCCCACAATGATGAAGATTTTGATTTATTCCCTAGTACTAAATCACTAAAGTAGAATTAAAAACAAAATAGAAAACAGTCAGTTTCATAAATCACCTGGGATGCTTGCATTCATGTTTCTAAGTTATTGCACATTATTCACTATGTTATCAATGTAAATATGATATCTTAAAATGGCCCAAATTTACTTAATGAGTCATTTAAGATATTTTATCTCTGAAAGGTGTTTCAAATTAGAATATTAAAAATTGCCTTATTTTTGTATTCTGTCCTCTGGTAATGATTATACTTCTATAGAAAATTTTAGCAGTCACAGTATAGCGTCCCCAGAAATGAACTCAAGCCTTAAGAATGTGTGACTCGGGGAAGTGCCTTCAGGGCATTTCTATCCCCTTTTCATTTTTCTCTCTTCTCACAACACCCCCTCTCCCTTTAGCAACCTCTCTTATGCCCAATTGCACTCGCTTCCTGTAGCACCCAGGTTATTTTCAATTCTGAGCTTCTTTGTTCTTTCCTCTCCACCAAAACGCAGATTCCATCACAACATTCTTTTGAACAATCACTTCGCTATTCACACTGACAGGTGTATGTTTTTAGTAAACTTTCTTTTCTCTAACATAATGTGATCTCTACATTGAACAATGAGACGTTACTTCTTCGACTGGTTGATTATAGTAATATATAAATAAAAGTAGCAAATAGGAATCCTTGGAAATTCAGTTTTTCTCCAAACATACAGAATCACCAGAAAATTCTAGACCTTTCAAATCGAAGGCAAAGTAGATATGTTACTCTGTGATACAGCCATGTTGATTACATGAAGCAACATTCTAACTTACGTAACAGCAATTGTGAAATAAAACTTTTTTGAAAAGAATATTTTCCTTTCTTTTTTCACTTTTTTTATTGCTGTTCAAGTGTAGTACCTAATCTGAATTGGTATGAAGTATTTGTAGTCTTCATTTAACTGAATATTCATTTTATACTGACTCCATGTTATAATTTTGGTCAGTGAGCACAATAATCAATATATAGTATGTATACCAAATTAGATTTATGAAATCTAATTTTTTAAAAATTTCAACACGTTTGTCCTCATGGGTACCTAACTATGTATTGTGGACCAAGACTTACTAATTTTATAATACTTCTTCATTTTTATTAAAGGTTTTTAAATTTTTTTTTAAATTTATTTTTAGAGAGAAGGGAACAGATAAAGAGAGGAGGAGAAAAACATCCATGTGTGGTTGCCTCTCACACACCCCCTACTGGGGACTTGGCCCACAACCCAGGCATATGCCCTGAGTGAGAATCAAACCAGCTACCCTTTGGGCACAGGCCAGCACTTAATCCACTGAACTACATCAGTCAGCACTCCATCTTTTATTTGCAAGTATAATTATTATTTTTGAATTTCTCCTGGTTAGTTATTTCATGCAAGGAGGTAAGGCTGAGGTCCCAGTTATCCTATTTTGAAAATAAATGATCTACATCTTACAAATGTAATACGAATGCAAATATTAACACTTCTTTGCAAATATGGAAGCTGAGACATTTATAGATGAAATAGTTAGTCTAATGTCATATGACTAGGTCAACACAGAATCATATAGCACAACACCTTTCCCAGTGATTATATTAGTTGCTCAATCATCTCTCATCCCTCTTGTAGTATTTGGCTTAGACAAAAGATTCTTAGACTAGAAATGAATTCAAGCTGAGATGTTTGCTGGTGACAATAACTTTGGAAACATCAATATTTTGTCACCAGCTTTCATTGTCTATAATATGGCAACATGACAAAACCCAGGGAAGAGATACATTTTTGAAAATATGACTTCTTTGTTGATATTTATGGAAGATCAGCATGAACCCCCAATCTGATTATTGTAACTAGTACAATTAGTGCTACTATTTCAGGATGCTATTTCTTTTTTTAATCATTATACGATTAATTGATCAATTACAAAAGAGTGGTCTTATATTGTATATGTCTATTTATTCACTCAGATATTTATATGAGTGTTTTCCTTTTTGGATTTATTAAAATATTTTAATAAATAAGGAATATACAGTTTAGTAACCTTTATAAATCACTGTAGCCTGTAACAAATACCAAAACATTATAAAAGTGCAGTAAACATGACTGAGTAGTTTTTTTTTCCTTTTTTTTATTGTCATTCAAGTACAGTTGTCTCCATTTCTCCCCCATCCATCCCCTCTTCCCACCCTTGACCCTAACCCCCTTTGGTTTCGTCCACATGTCCTTTATATATGTTCCTTGACAACCCTTCCCCTACCTCCCATTAACCCCTCCCTCTTCCCCTCTGGTTACTGTCAGTTTGTTCTTCGTTTCAATGACTCTGGTAATATTTTGCTTGCTTTCTTGTTTTGTTGACTAGGTTCCACTTATAGGTGAGATCATATGGTATTTGTCTTTCACTGCCTGTCTTATTCTACTTAGCACAATGCTCTCCAATTCCATCCATGCTGGAACAAAGGGTAGGAGTACCTTCTTTCTTTCTGCTGCATAGTATCCCATTGTGTAAATGTACCACAGTTTTTTTGATCCACTCATTTACTGATGAACACTTAGGCTGTTTCCAGAACTTGGCTATTGTAAATTGTGCTGCTATGAACATTGGGGTGCATAAGTTCTTTTGAATTGGCGTTTCAGGATTCTTAGGGTATGCTCCCAGCAGTAGAATTGCCAGGTCAGAAGGCAGTTCCATTTTAAGTTTTTTTTAGGAATTCCATACTGTTTTCCACAGTGGCTGCACCAGTCTGCATTCCCACCAACAGTGCACTAGGGTTCCCTTTTCTCTACAACCTCACCAGCATTTATTGTTTGTTGATTTGTTTATGAAGGCCATCCTCACTGATGTGAAGTGGTATCTCATTGTGGTTTTAATTTGCATCTTTTTGATGGCTAGTGATGCTGAGCATCCTTTCATATGTCTTTGGACCTTCTGGATGTCCTTCTTTGAGAAGTGTCTGTTTAGGTCCATTGCACATTTATTAATTGGATTGTTTGCCTTCCTGGAATAAAGTCATGTGAGTTCTTTATATATTTTAGAGGTAAGAGTGTTTTCAAAATTCAGTTAGAGTGTCAAAACAGTTGAAATCAGTTGTACATTCAAGTCACAGGAAATAGGATATAACATTCTTCATAAAACTTAAGAATCAAAGACACTTTTCACTTACAATGTTACCTGTACATTTTTAAGTATATTTAATTTAAATAAAAGTATTAAAATATGATTTATAGTAATTAAACAACCTGATAAATACTCATTTATCATGTGTAAGAAGGGCCAATAATAAATGGAAAATCTTTAACCTGCAAATACATTATCTGGATACTTTTATCCATATAGCTTATTGTGGTGTTCTGCCTTAACCAAGTTTGGATTGTAGTTTATGTGACTGAATATTCTATTATCTTTGTATTTTAAATATAACTAAATACAGTCACACTAGTAATTAAAAATGGACATTTAAAACCACACATAAATAAATTTCACACTATTACACTAAAAAGAATATACCACTTAATACAAATTGATATTTATTCATAAGGATAATATACATAAACATAAACATAAGTATTTGTTTAAAAAAGTGTTTTGTAATTTCTCAGTGTCACTTTCATATAAAATGTACTCAGCTTTAAATTACTTCAGGACACATAGAAAGTAAAGCATCATTAAATAATAGTATACTTGAGCAATTATATCTCAATATTAATATAAGCTTATTTGTTTTTTCACAAATAGATTCAAGGTTCTTATATACTTTTTAAAAGCATTTGCCTAGGGACTGGTTTTAAAACTTCACAGTTTTGTTGGTTTCTAAGTGTAGGAGGTGTTGTGAGTGACTCACCAAATGACTGTGAGTGACTTAGTATGCTTTACTGACATTCCTAAAAGGACAACAGAAAAACGATTGCATTGATGGAAGACTTGGTGTTAATAAAATTCTGTTTGGTCAACAAAACTATCAAGCAGCTCCTGTCCATCCCTGCAGAATGCTTGCATCAGTGCTGACAAACAGTTCTCAATTGTCGTGACTTAAAGTTCATCATGGTTTTCTCCTCCCTGCAGGTCCCTGAGTAGCAACCTCTCCCAAGACTAAAACAAGTGCTAAAAATTTGAACCAAGACCATATCAGCTCATCCTAGGAATTGTCTAACTATAGCAAGACTCTGATCATTTTTCCCTTGCTGGCCCAACTTTCTGTTAAATATGTCTACTAATCTTTGTAACTCCTCCTCATGACATTTTCATAAAAAAAAAAACTTTTCCATTTAATTTTAAGATATCTGTAGATTTCTGAGATCTAGGCTCCTTCCCTTGTAATTGTCTTCCTTTTAAGTAAAGTAGTTCCCTATCTAGGTCCAGATTTCTATTCATTTGACACTACCCAGTGACTTGAGTTCGGAGACAAACAGGGGCAAATGAGGACCAACTGTTTGCTCTGACAAAATATCCAAGGCCATTCCCACAAATGTACCACCTGCTATAATCAGTTTCTAACCCCTTAAAAGAGACTTCATCCATGATAATGACAAAGGACTTCTATCCATCCAAGAGAGCTAGAACAAGGGAAAATTTGCTTAATTCCTCTTCATATTACCACTTCAAATAAAGATCCATTTAAAACTGAAAATTTGTGAGATGGTCTTAGACAAAACTGATATTCTTTTACTGTGGTCTCCGCCATTATGTATAAAAGTATAAATATACCACCTTGTTTTCCCTGTGAATTGAAGTATTGAAGAATATCAAAACAATTACCACAGGGGCAAAACAATTCTCATAAAGCCTGAATTTATTAATTTACTGGGAAAGGAGAATTCAAATCACTCTGAAAAGAGTTAAAATTTGCATTAACTATAGTGAACATGCTGGATATGAGACCAGTAAGCAGTTAATTAAAATGTTATAAGATCCCCAGGCATTTTTGATTCCTTACTAAAATAAATTTCTCTTTTAACTGATCATGTTTAATCATGACATATTTTGAGTGGGTATTAAATACAGGTTAACATCATAAGTTCTGGAAATATTTTCTGTTGTTTCAGGGACATATTTAGGTAAAAGTTGAAAAAGTTTTGGTTACAAATCTACATCATGTTATGCAATTTGACCACAATTACAGCCACATTATATTTCATTCATCCATGTGCAATAATATGCGCCATTTCATTTTTTTCTTTTTGAATTTTATTACATCTCTTCCATTACCATTTAAGCCCTTATATCCCCCTCTGGCCTGCAATATCCACTCTGTTGTCCATTTCATGAATTCCTTTTTCCTTTTTAGCTGGATCTCTCCATCACCAACCTTCGTCTCAGAGCTGTTATTTGCTCTCTATCTATAAGTCTCTCTATTTTTCTTATTAGTTCAGTTTGTTCATTAGATGTCATATATAAGTGAGATAATATGGTATTTGTCTTTCTCTGACTGGCTTATTTCACTTATCATAATGTTCTCTAGGTCCACCCATGCTGTTGCAAAGGGTACAATTTCCTTCTTTTTCATGACCAAATAGTATCCCACTGTGTAAATGTTCCATAGTTGTTTTATGCACTTATCTACTAATGAAGAGCTGGGCTGTTTCCATATCTTGGTGGTTGTAAATAATGCTGCAATGAACATAGGTGTGTTTATGTTCTTTTGAATTAGTGTTTCGTGTTCCTTTGGATATATCCTCAAAAGTGAAATAACTGAGTCAAAAAGAAGATCCATTTTTAATTTTTTGAGGCACCTCTATACTTCTTTCCACAGTGGTTGCACAAGTCTGCATTCCCACCAACAGTGTAAAAGAGTTCCCCTTTCTACACATCTTTTTTTAGCACTTATTTGTTTATTTATTGACGATAGCCATTCTCTCAGATGTGAGGTGATATCTCATTGTGGTTTCAATTTGCATTTCTCTGAACATCTTTTCATATGTCTAGTGGCCACCTGTATGTCCCCTTTAGAGAAGTGTCTATTCAGGTCCTTGCCCATTTTTTAAATTGGGTTGTTTGGAGGGTTTTTTTTCTGGTGCTGAGTTTTATAAGTTCTTTATAACTTTTAGATATTATCCCTTTATCAGATGTATCGACAAATCTGTTGCATTCAGTGGGTTGTCTTTTTATTTTGTTGAGTCCCCCTTTGCTGTGCAAAACCTTTTCAGTTTGATTTAGCCCTATTTGTTTATTTTCTTCTTTTGTTTCCCTTGACTGGTGAGATATATCAGACAGAGTATGGCTGCAAACAATGTCTGAGACTTTACTGCCTATGTTTTCTCCTTGGATTATTATTAGCATTTCAGGTCTAATATTTAAGTTAATAGAACAGAATAGAAAACCCATGAACAAACACACATATTTAGAGTTAACTAATATTCTACAGAGGAAGCAATAACATACAATGCACTAATGATAGTTTATTCAATAAATGGTGTTGGGAAAATTAGACAGTTGAATGCAGAAAAATGAATTATATCACCTTATTATACTACACACAATAACAAATTCAAAATGGATAGAAAATTTTAGAGTTGAGACAGGCATATGGATTTACAAAGATTTTATGTAGATAAGTTCTCTATTGAAGTCAATAACATTTTCTGAGACATTAGTCTCTTACAAAGTTTGTGAAACATATTATGTTATCAAATTATATCAAATGATGGTAAAAGGTATAATTATTTGGGAAGCAATATGCTCATAAACACCAGAAATACCAGAATCCTAAATCGTCAATGTTTCCCCACTTTGAATAAACAGGCCACTTGTTAATAGAAGCGTAACAAACAAGGATTAAGATTTTAAAATGCTCCCTAGTCATTAAACATAAAGTCCAGTCTTAACATATGAATTACTTTGGTAGAGTGACCATAACAAAGTACTGATAAATGGATAGCTTTAAACAGTAAAAATTTAGTATCCAAAAGTCCTGGAGTCTGAAATCAAGTTATGGCACTACTGGGTTCTTTGGAAGACTGTAAGGCATCGGGAAATATAACTCAAATCAAAATCCTCACTTAACCCAGAAAACTGCCTCACAATGGTAATGGAGAAATAACATAGTTTCATTGTTGAGTAAGAACTAAAGTAGAATGTGATGTTTTAACAGCCAGACCACTAAGAGAAGAAAGAAAGAAAATGTACCCTTTTATACAAGCAAGCAGTTACAACGTATTGCATATATATTCTCAAGATAGGTACTAGCTGCAAGGGTTGAGATCTGCAAACCAGGGATAAGAGCAGATATTAGCAGAGGGCAAAAATTTAAACATTCACAATAATTTCTAAAAGGCATTATTTAAATCAAAATACAAATGGAAAGAAATGCATATACTTGAGGTGTACATTAATTTAATTTTAACAATATAACTCGATATTTGCCAACTCTTATGTTGTATGTGTACGGGTGGATGACTGAATCCAATGATTTTGGAGTAGAACATTAAAAGAAATATTTTATTTTATATTAAATTAAACATATTAAAGTTGTATACTAATTTAATCATTAAAATACTTTTGAATCTAAATTAACTGAGGTCTCAGGTCACATTAAACTTAATAAGATTAACATAATACAATGTAGAATTTGAATATGTTATTATATAAAATATAAATATGCTGAAGCAAATTACTCCTTTTTCTCTCATTATGTATTGTGGCATGTACCTCAGGTATAAAAAGGTACAATACATTAGAAAAGTACAAATTCAAAAAAAAGTAACAAGCAATGAATAAGCCACAAGTTTCATTAAATGGTTAATTTTAACAAAATGGTAGTAGAGCAAAACTCAACAATCTGATTGCATGTAGCAAGCAAAATGTTTTGAATAATATGTTACCTGATTTCCACTGCTCTAAGTATGGTTTTAAAGGAAATGACTTTACAAATGATAATTAGCTATCTAAAACAGTAAGCTAAATCTTCATTAATTGATTTGAATGGATATTCATGATTAGTTATTAACTAGAAAAAGTATGTCAGAGAATAACTTTAGTAAATGATACACACAATGACTTTGCAAGATGTGTGTATGTAAATAGATACACATATAAATATATGCATGCATGTGTATATACATACATACACATGAATGTGTAACTTAATGATTTCTGACTTGCAATGTAGGAATTCATTTCTAAACAAATGTAGTATATAGAAAGTTGAAGCATGTTCTAGTTTGAAAGAGATGAGATGGCGATTTTGTTGGCCTTCACTTCTCTGCAGACAATTTTTTTTAATAGTCTCTAAGGAAAGATAATGATGCTGTATCCCCGAGTATCTCATCTTGAGAGAGCACAAAATTATCTTTCTTCAATGATAATGAGTTTGAACTAAATTTTGGCACAGTAATGAGATTGGAGTATGCCATCCTTTGTCCTCACTTCAATCTCTGTTTTGAAAAGGAAGGGTAGACTGTTAACAACTGGTACTATCAGAGCAAACAATGGCAATACAGACATCTCTTTCTGAGGAATTTTGACTGAATGGGGTGTACCATGGAAACAATCTCTCAGCAACAAAATAGTTCAAATTGGGAATTAATCCCTAGGTCTATTTACTCTTTTTACATATGCTTTTGTGGTTTTCTTTAAACTATTATAATTTTCCCTTTAAAGAAACTCTAATGATAAAAATCTATGACTACATTAGTAGAGTATCCTATTTGAATTAGAAAATCAAGCCACAGAATTACTGCTTTGAATGTTCCCTTAGAAATAATTGAGAGTAGTGTATTCATCGGAAACAGGAGGAAAGCAAGATCCAGGACAGCGAAGTGGATTGATTGCCCAAGGCCAAGCAGCTAGTGACTGACACAGCCTCCAGGGACATACAATTTTCCTATTCCTTTGCAAGGGCTATTTTATTGAAGCTGTAAAAACTATAGAATGTAATTGAGGAGTTATAATTAAGGATAAAGTGAACTTTAAACAGTGTGTATATTTTTTAAAAACTTGATTCTAGAAACTATTGCCCTTGTGAAACTTTTCATTAATTTGATATTTAACATGTGTGTTAATTAGAGGTGATAATTTAAAATTTTTAGTGAATATCCTTAACACATATTAAATTGGGTTTATTAAGTATTATATTAGATCTTTATTTTTTGCAAAACAAAATTTAAAAACACAGTTATGTATAAGAAACTCTTCATCTTGCTGTCAATTGTAAAATGAACTTGCTTCAAATTAAGACCTTTTGGAAATAAAAGTATTTGAGTAATGATTTACAACCCAATCTTTAGGAAAATAAATTTTCCTGTATAGGTAAATATACCATCCATCTAAGATATTTTGTTTTTGATTTTTGTTATTTCATGTTAATTTAGTTCATTTTATGTAGCATGTGTTTTTTATATCAGCAGCTGCCATATGTTCAAACAAAATAAACAAAAGTTTCCAGAATCCTCATTTTCTTTTAGCTTGTATAATTCAGAACAATTGGTTCCAGAATTGCCTCTGGCATCTCTCATCCAAATAAAAAAAAAAAGAAGAAAGAAAGAAAGAAAGGAAAGAAAGAAAGAAAGAAAGAAAGGGAAAAAGGAAAAGAAAAGGAAAGAAAAGAAAAGAAAGGTACAAACATGTTTCAGTTAATTTACGACCAGAATGCCTCCAGTGGCTATGTCTTTGGGTATATATTGTGTTATATACTCTATGGAGCATTATTGCTCTGTATCATTGCCTCTGTATTCTTTAATTTGTTTATTCTCTCAAGTATTTAATGACAGCATTCTATGTGCTCAGTTTAAAGTTGAAATACACATGCAAGTTTCTTAACTTGTGGAATCTCAGTCTAATGGGATATTTAGTAAGCTAGCAAATAATCAGAAATAAACAAATACCTGTAAAATACCATAGCTGTGATGAAAACAGTACATGTTTTAACTTTGAAATGCTATAAGAGGAGGAGTTGATAATTTAAGTAGATTAGAGAAAACGTCTCTGAAGGTTTTACTTAAAATTGAAACTGGAAAAAAATTAATTTCACAAGTGGAAGGATGTGTGAAGCAGAATGGAAAATGTTCCAGGCAATGGAGACAACTGTGTCTTTGAACAGAAGCACATCTCATGTGCAGAACTGTGTAAGGACAGGCTGGCTGGTGTCCAGGGAGAGTGGGGGGTATATCTGAGGCAAAGCTGGAAAGGCTTCTATGTCCTGTAATGTAAAAGAGTTTAAGAGCAATGGGAATCCATTGTTTGCTTTTAATATTATTTTTTAGGATATGTAGTAACAAAATTTTAACTTTGTAAAAATAATCCTTAATGCAGTGTAAACAAAATACTTTGAAAAAAGCTGAAGTACTAAGAGGCAAATAAAAAGGCTATTGCTAAACCCCAGAAATGATAATGTCAGTATCTTGGGGTAAGAAAGTGGTTTTGCATGTGGAAAGAAGTGGATACATTTGAATGACAATCAAGAGAAAAAAATTGACAGGGTGTGGATAATGGATTAAGTAATGAAGGCTACAGGAGCATGCGGTATTGTGGTTGCTCACTTATATAACTGATTGAATCAGTTCATTTACTAAGACAGGAAGGCTGGAAGATAATGATTTTGTGGTGTGTAGAAAGATCATGCCTTCTCTTTGGTATTGTTGAGTTTGATTTGCCTTTGAGTTAACCAGGGGTTGATTCAAGTAGGCGTGTGGGTCATACATCTAGAGCAAAGAATATTTTATGGTAAAGAGTTTTATATGTGGAAGTAATCATAACTAGAAGTAAAAAAATGTAAGTAATTTTGGCTGACAATATAGAACTGTTAGTAAAATTGTATTCATCCCAAGCCAATTCAATGTAATCATATCTTAAAGTCCACTCTCAAGCATGACTGTTATGAAAATGAATAACTCTTTTATTCTGAAATTACTGCTAATCTTAAACTTACTATTTAGGCACATATTGAAATTTGAAGTAAAAATTACCATCTAATTGAAACAAAATAAATAGAAGTATTTGAATGGAATACTATATATACATATAGATTTAAATATATGTCAAAATAAAGTCCATCAACCAGGACAAACACATTTCATTGACTGATTTTATTAGTAAAATAATAAAAGCTTCAGGATTTAGGCTTCAGAAGCATTAAGACATTTTAATTACTCTAAATGTCACTGAAGAGATTGGTGCTTATACAGATTTCAGGGACTCTAAATAGTGTCATGTTTGGAATATTAGTTAGTTACCATGTTGAGGGAGTTGTCTTATATGTAAAGTTTATAAGGACTTTAAGTTGTATCTCTTATCTAAGACTTCCTAATTGCATAATAACATCATTTGTTCCTTCCATAAACCATAGTAGGAGAGTATTTCATGAAAGTCACTACGCACATCCGGCACTGTAATTACAAGAGTTCTTACATTTTTGAGGTACTTACAGTCTATCAGAGTAAGACTGCTGTAAACTTAAGTGCCAGACAGTGTTAACAGGAGCACAGGATTCAGGGTCAAGTAGTAACCCAAAGGAAAGTGGTCAATTGTTCTTGGTAGTGGGGGTTAGAGTCTTATCAGGGCACAAAGGAGTAAGTGCTGGTACTTGAGATGGAATTAAGCTGAAGTGCAGTTGATGGCACAGAGGCCCTCTCTTAGGTACCTATGTCGCATCTTCCCTTCTCTCCTAAATCATTTTACCACTTCATTTTCCTGCCTTGTTCCCAGAAAACTTAGCTCTTTTTCACTGAGAAAATGAAAGCAGTAAGAAGAGAATGGCTATACACATCTAGCAACAAGTTCACAAAATCCATCTCCAATCTGTGTCCTTGTCTGTCTTCCTATCACAGTGTACACACTGTTTGGATTCCTTTACAAAGCACAAGACCCACTCGTGATTTTTATCTCTTTTCTTCTTTACCTTCACTTCCAAAACTGCCCCCTCTTTCTACTTTCTCTACCAGCATAGTTTCTTTCTATTGAGTTGTTTTCGTCAACTATATCCTGGCTTTAATATATCCCTAGCTTTGACTCTGAACGCCTATGCAGCTGACAAAATTTTATTGGCTCCTAACTTAAAGGAAATTATTTTAATTACAATTTTTCAATCTTCTGGTTTACTCCTCCCTTTCTCATTTGAAAACACCTCAGTCGTTATTTGATTCTAAAGACTCCATTGACACAGCCCTTCTCATTGTGTTGAAAATCCATACCTCCAGCCCATGTCTTACTCCTGACCTCCAGAAAGGCACCTCCTCCTTTACTTGCACATGTATATCTAGGAGAAATAGATATACCTAGGAGAGACTTCAACTTAATGTGCATGAAATAAAACTTGATAATTGCCTCATCAAACCTACACCTTCAGCACTACTCCAGTCTCACTAAAAAGGCACACCCATTCTTCTACTTATTCAGAGAAAATCTATGGGATCATCTTTGAGCCTTCTCTACCACAGTTCATATTCCAATGAGTCAATAATACAATTGGTTGTTTCACTGAAATGTATCCCTTGTCTGAGCACTTTTTCATCACCTCTAGGCAGCAGTCATGGTCTATGACATCAAACTTAATCCTTTAAAAATATAACACATCACAGCACTTAAAGTTGTCGAGATTCTCCCAATCTCACTCAGACTGCAGTTCAAATTCTATGTGGTAGTCTCCCAGGTTGTATGTAATTTGGGTCATGATTTTATGAGTAATTTATTTCTTACCTCCTTACCTCTTTCTCACCCTCATTTTGATGCTTTGCTGTCACAAGCTAATTTCTGCCTCAGTGACTTTGCATTTGTTTTTCTATCTATCTGGGAAATATTTCTCCAGAATTTTTAAGGTTTTTTTATCTTTTTATTTTCTTATAGTGTCTGCTCAAATATTATCTTATTGGGGAGCCTTTCCCAATAGCCTAATATGAAACAATACACACCCACTTAAAATATTTGTCTCGCTTTACCTGCTTTATTTTCCTTTTAGCAACTTAACTATCTATTATAATATACCTATGTAATTAATTTTGGTCTATTTCTCTATTAAAATATAGGTTACACCCACTAGACCATGACTACAATGAAATTGTGTAGCTCCCTCAGCTCTATTAATTATACATTGATCTGTGTATAGCATATATTAATCCCATAATATTGCTGAACATTGAGTGTCTGACAGACTGGATAAATCAATGAATGAATAAATGAGTGAAAAACAAGGTGAGTAAGCATCAGAGATTATGGAAAACCCGATGTGCCTGGAAATGTGTAAGTTCTAAAATATTGCCAGAATAGCCCTGGCTGGTGGTGGGTCCGTGGATTGAGTGACAGCCTGTGACCCTAAGGGTCACCAGGTCCATTCCCAGTCAGGGCACATGCCTGGGTTTCGGGCCAGGTCCCGTAGGGGGCCTGAAAGAGGCAACCACACATTGATGTTTCTCTCCTTCACTTTCTGTCTCCCTTCCCCTCTCTCTAAAAATAAAATAATAAAACCATTTTAAAAATAAAATAAAATATTACCAGAATATAGTTAGAATTTGTTTTGTGTAAGAAAAACGGCATGGTTGATTATTGTTTTTCCAGAAACAATTAATTGCTCTGTTTCTATCTTCAACTATAAAATCTTAGGACTCAATTTCATTCAGGACTTCCTGATGTAGATGAATAATTTTGAGTGTTGTCAAGTGTTTGGCATCATGTTAAACCATTCATATACAAAATGAAGGCAGAAGCTAGACATCATGATCAGGGAGAACAATCATTATGCAATTTCTATGGAAAACATAAGTGCTATAATTGGAGAACATTGTTTTAAACTACACTTGGAAGAGACATTTTAGATGGTCTTTATCAGGGCCTTGTAGATTTAACCATTAGATAAAGTAACCATTTGCTTAAAGCATCAATTAAAAATTAATTTATCAACATTTTGATGTTAAAACAGGTTCCAGAAAGTTTTAAAATGGCCTATCTTGTTTTGTTTCTTCAAGTGGCACCGATCATAAAAGTCTTTAACCACATTTTTTCTGAGGAGAAGTCTACATCTTTAATTTTATCAGCATACATTCAATATAAAAGTGTTATGTTTAATGCTTATAACTACATTTATCTAAAAACTCAGTCAATCATTGCTGAATAATGATGGGTAGAGATATATGCCAATGCAGATAAAAAATTATGCTGTACTACTTAAATTTACACATGGTAGACCATAAAAGTTAGAAGTGAATGTTCTTATTCTATTTCCTATTTTCTATAACTTTGTTTCTTTCATCTTGTTCAGGAGCTATAATTTGGGACACTTTTGAGTGACAGAACCGGAGTTTCATTGACAAGGGAATAATTTGTTTCCTGAGGGTATGATTATCATTTTGTTAATTTGCCAAGGGTAAATTTTTAATTCAAATATGATTAGTGGATTCCTAAGAAAAATATGCATTTTTTCCTACTGGGTGCAAAGGGGTAACATAACTGTTCTTCTAAAATAAAATTATAAAAAGATCACACTACACATTGGAATAGCTATTTTGCATTGATGTTAGTATTGCAAGGGAGATGGAGGGACAAAAAGGAGACACAAAGTGGCAGAAGTAGAATCTTCAAAGATCAAAATAAAAGCATGGGAAAAGTGAGCAGAAGACACAGAGAGTTTATAAATCTTCTCAGTGAGTACAATGAGGTTTCATTTTAATTAATTTTTTTTCACACATTGGATCATTTAGAGAACAGTAATACATAAAAATCATATAGAAACAAGCAAAAGTGAATGGATGTACAGAAAACAATTTGAATGAAGGTGGACCACAAAGAAGAAGGAAGTCTTTAAACATTCATCCCTAATACAGTCTTACAAACTACCTAATGAATATCTCGACACAAAATTGAATGACTATATTTTTAGTACTTTGCTACACTAGGTGTGTTTTATTTACACTAAATGTATACTATTTAATGTAGTGACTTAATAAGTATAAATATACAATTAATCATAAACTAAATTATTTTTACCACATTGTATATTGGCTAAATTACACATTATATTTGTTTGGCTTAAAATGGAGACATAGGTCAATAGAATTGAAATAATAAAACAAATCACTTCGTTATTATTTTTCTTGTTGCCCATAGGGTCATGGAGTAAACCCTTTATGGTGAATAACAACTTAGTTTTGGTTTTATAACATTTTTAGCCTTAGAATACTCGATTAGTTACACTGGTATTCATTTTCCCTATTTTTTCTTTAAAATGTATTTTGATTTTTTTTTTATTCTCACTAGAAGACATTTTTCTTGACTTTTAGAGAGAGAGGAAAAGAGAGAGAGAGAGAGAGACAACAATGTGAGAAAGAAACATTGATCAGTTGCACCTCTTCATGCCCCGACCAAGGATGGACTGGTAGTTTAGGAATGTGGCACACAAGGATGTTCCTACCAAATAGCAACAAGGCCAGGGTAGTTTTTTGTTTATTTGTTTGTTTGTTTTTTTTTATTTTGTGTGAAACAAATTTTCAGTGTGCCACCTGGAAAGACAAGTGTATACTTTTATTATAAACTTTATCTGAGTCTTTTATTGTAACCTTGATTAAAACGTAACCAATAAATTGTACAAGTGGTAGTTGATATATCACATAGTTTTAAGAATTCAGAAGAATAAGAATTAAGATGATGATATCAAGAGAAATATTATAGATTCCCACAGTCCCTTTTGGGGCATAATGGTCTTAATGATACTGTGCAAAATGTTGTTGGATTTCTGCAAAATGCTGAATTTACATAAGATTAAAATGATTTTCTGAACTAATTTATGCAGCAACTTCTTCATGCTTTGGGGAAATTTCTTTCAGCTGGACTGAATTATGCTTTGTCTTCTTAAGTGAATACATTAGGAACTTTCACTTCAATAAATAGCCATAAACTCTTGTGAACCTCAAGGGCTTCTGCCCTGGCTCCCATTCTTTCACTCTGAAATGTAATGGGCCAATCATCACCATGGCCCTCTGATAAACTCACCACATGGGAAAAGACTGGATCTATTCCAATCAGATGTAGGAAAAATATGACTATGGCTGTTAGTGTTTAGAAGTAAGCATACATCTCCTACGTACTGGAAAACAAGTTTGCCCTTACTATGACCTTTGCGTATTTTTCCTCCCTGCCAATATGGTCTCACAGCAGATTCTAAGTGAGTCCATTAACAAGCATCCACATATCCATTACCTTGGTCCTTTCAAGGTTTGAGATAATTGTTGTATTTTATTCTTCTAGAGAGGGAACAAATTGAATATCGTTATGTCAAGGTGTAAATAGAATTTTACTCTATTTTTTACAGGAGAAGGGACCTACAAAGGCACAATTTCTTATACTCATCAAAGCTATAATTCAGCCTTGGACTGTATCTTACTGCAAGAATTAGAATAACATGGATTACTTCCTGTGTCCCCTACAATGTTAATAAACAGAAATAAGTCAATATCAGTAATGCTCAATTTTAGATGCTTAAGTCTCATTTTATGTAATGCTGAAAACATACAAATTATTCATGAAACTCTTATGGTTAAAAAGCCCTCTGGTGTTGAAAAATGTTCAACCCAGATTGACTCTAGGAGTATCTACAATAAATGTGCTCAATCCTTTTCTCAAGTTGGCAAATTCAGTGAATGATCTTAGTCTGGACCAAAATCAGAAATGATATAAATGTCATTTTATATTTATAAATGAGGCATATATTATAAGAGAAAAAGTGTTCTAAAAGAAACTCAGTAAAAGCACTGGTCCTTATTCTGATATTCAAATAATTAATACAGGCTGAGAAACAGTAGAATGAGTAGGATACTAAAGCCTTGGCTGGATGTCCAGATAAACTCTACTAAGTAAGGGATATTTCCTCTGAATAGCATGAGAATTACAGTTCTCCAAATGATAACATTTGGTAAATGTTCACAAAGCTAAATTGCCGTCATTCTATATTTAGAGAACATCTAATACATAAGCTAAATTCAGTTTTTCTTGCAAATATATAATTTCTTTGGTACTGTTAATTAAATACTTTTCTAATGAGTATACGTATATTAAACTATTTAATAAGTGCCTTTTTTGGTCATGGCCAAGTTAGTCTGTAACAAATTGATACGAATCTTGGCTATTTAAAGCTGATTTATTTTCCCACTATAAACTATCATATTTGACTTATTCAAAATTTTTTCCATCTTCAGGCTTCATTATTTAATTCATCCTTAAGGAAGCAGATTTGAGGTTGACTAAAATAAGCAGTTTAAAAGTTCATTATGATAACTCTCTGATAAAATATCCCTGGCTTACGCCATAGTGGCTGCATCAACAGAATTTAGAGGCAGACTGCCTGGGGAATATTTCCAGTTTTGTTACTTATCGATGGTGAGAATGTATGCAAATTGTTCATTCTCTCTGTATTTGTTTTTTATATCAGAAATATATAAAATAATAGTTCTACCTCAATAGTAGATTAAATCAATTAATAGCTTTAAAGAGCTTAGAATAGTAGCAAAGCCATAGCAAATGCTCAATAAGTAATACTAAATACTGTACACTAAAAAGTACTTAGGTGTGAGGTAAAGAATAAGGAAGATATTGGTTTCTCTTTTTTGTTTTCTGTTTTTCCTCAAAGGTCCCAGTGCCTGGTAGATAGTTCTTTTTGATGAATTAATAAAACTCAAGGAATTCCACCAAAATATATCATTTATCAATTTGCAAATGCAAACTCAGTACTCAAAGTATCATTTAATGTAATTGGTATAGCACAGAGTCTGTGAACTAACATATAGGGATGAATCCCTCCAATTTAAATGCTGATCTTCCATACCCTATGGTTTATTTAACTACTGAGTCTCATTTATCTTATCAATAAAATAGGATTAATAAAAGCACACCACTCAAGTTATTTTAGGATCATGTAATAGTGTATGCCTAAAGTACTTAAAATACTGCTTAGAAAAATGAGACCTATATAGGTCTCATTTTTTATACATTTCATATATGTATCATATATTACTAGTATTATTATTACTTACCATTCAGATAATCATTAAAACTATAGAGGTTCTCTTTATGCTTTAGTTTCATTAACATTCAGTAGGCCCCCTTTATACTCTCCTTTTTTTTCTTTCATTAACTTTTAAAATGCTTGTTTTCTCAGTAGTCATGTTTTATACCATTTTATATTCCATCTGCTCTCACTGGTATATGACTGCAATGAATGCCAACTGGTGATTCATCCTAGTGATTTAAGAAATAGTTCTCTTTAGACATAAAATCAAGTAAGCCATTTTCTCTGTGATCAATTACTCATGTCCTTCCTCCTTAAAGCAGAGTTTTGACAGATCTGCCACTCAGTAACCTCTCAAAAACAGGGTCTGCTCCAATATCTTTTTCCTTTAAATGAATTTTTTGCCATTATGCCCCAGAATAGAAATACTTCTTTCAGACATTGGTTACTAATCCAATGAGCATAGCTGCTGAGAAAGGTTCTCACAGAATTTTATGTTTACTGTCTTTTGTTAATTCTCTCACTGACATAGGACAAGCAAATAATCTTTGACTTGATTATTATTATTCAATAAGTCTTATTAGTGGAGACAATCTTTTTGGAAAGATTGCTATTTTTTATTTAATTTTCTGTCCACAGAATCATTTTGAACACCCTCCAACTTATATAAGGCAAGGCTTATCTAGTCTGCTCTACTCTTTGAAGACAAGCAATATGCATCCCAAATATGTTGACTAATCCTTAAGTGTTGGCATGTGCTTTGTGCTAAGGATGAGTGAATACATGGGATTTGATTTGTGTCTCCTGGGGTTACCACTCTAGTATGGGAGCTAGCTGAAGATGAATAAAAGTAGTAAATATACCTGGTGCATTTAAAACTTACATTAAAGGAAACCAACTTACTAAATTTTGAAAAACAAAGGGAAATATATATATCTTACCCAGGATATTAATTATGTGGATTTTCAAACTTTATTTTATTGTCAGTCACTATTTTTAAAAAGGCAGTCTATTACAAAGAATAGGAATCATTTATTTTTAGACACACATTTCCTGAGGATTTATTAACTTCATCTTTTAGGAATCTAATACCTTCACTTTTTACAGGTTTATTAACATCAAGAAGTTATTGTATAATGTTAAAGTCCAGTAATCTTTTTGTATTTAGTGTAGTATAATTTTTTGGAATACAAAGTAATCACATAATCACAGTTTGATCTTCATAATGTTTTATAATAATAGACTTCTGTTTATGCTATCCATGTAAGTTAATTTTTTCTTACATATTTTTGGCTAGTCAAGATATTATTACCACCAATCTAAAAAATTGTAATTCCATCACAGATATATAGAATTGAGAATTAATTATGTTTTGAAATGTTTATGAAAATTGAAATTGTTGAATGCATATAGATTGATGATTTGGGTAATATTACCTTTCAAAAATAATTTAAAATTAACTTCTATTCAGATTGTTCTTTGTATTATAACTAATCTGATGATTTTTAAAGCCTCTGAAGTAAATCACAGTCCAGTGAGGAAATATTCAGGCCTTGAGATAGAAGAATGATTACTGACTGGAGTCGGGACTTTTGGAAGGAGTCGACATTGGCGATCATTTAGCTTGTTCAGGGTTCCCTTAGGAGATCCTTAGGAGACATCTTTAAATCAACTGTGTGATCTGCTGAGAGCTACTTACTAAACAATCTTTCTTTTTCTCTTTTTCCCTTATTTTCCTTCTTCCTTTTTTTGTTTTAATACAAAGCACTGTGTTAGAGTTTGTGTTCAGGTTGTAGGGGAAAAAGTGTATCAATCTCCAGGGGTAGAATGAGAGAGACTATCTCTTCCAATCTGACTGAGCATGAGCATAAAGATGGCTCCTGGCTGAGTGCTCAGTATTTGTGGAAAATGATAGACTGTTGGCACCTCTAGCTACTCAGGCTCCTTTGACAATCTACTTTAATTTCTCCCTGTTAATTTCAGTGGTGCTTCTTAGCCCTGGGTTGTAAGAGCTGCCAGCATTACTTATTTCACCAGTAGCAATACTATAGAATCTTTTCAAAGTAATGCAGAGAAGTTAGCAAAATTATGTGCTCTGGATCCAGACTGTGTTTTTGAATCTCTAGTCTTCCTTTTAGCTGTATGACCTTGGAAAAAATAACTCTATATACTCTGGTTTCCTCAACTGTGAAATAAGGATAATAATGATGCTAAACTCATAATGTTTTTGAGAGGAATATATGCATTCATAGACATAAAGCACAATGCCTGACACATAAGTGCACTCTGTAAATATTAGCTTTATATGTGCAGAATGTTACGGATATTGAATGGAACTTATACTAAAGTCTTATAACAGACAACCTTGATGGCTCCTTTTTGTTGTCTTACCTGATCAGTATTCCAAACTTTTCTGACTTTCTTTGTGTTGTTCTGCTGTATGCTCCAGAATGCTAATATGTATACATCATACCACAGGTCTTCTTTTTTTTTTTTTTTTTTTTTTTTATAGGGTTTGGCCAATTGATACCACCCAAAGCAGATAAAGTGGCAAGAAGAAAGAAAGATCAAAATATTGTTTTCCTCTTCTTGACATGGTATAGTATTAAACAGATTTTCCACTCACAGATGCTGACTAGAACCCTATTTCATAGGTTATTTCTGTCACATTGCTATTCTCCTTGTTCTTTTAGGTCTGCCTATAGAAAGTCTTCCCATTGTCATTTTTCAGTGGGTTATCACTCACCCTTGTTGTTTTTATAAACACTATCCACTCTTTTGTACATAATACTTTCCTTCAGTTAAATATTCTGAACACATTGAATGTGACATCTTTATTTATTGATGAATTAAATAAAAGACAAGGACAAAAATGTGTCATTAAATACTTCTTTGAGGTTCACTAAGACGCCACTGAAATGTCTACGCTCTCCAATCACCAAACACCTACTGTTCATCTATTCTTGATGGGAAGAGGTGCAGAAAATCTATGTCCAATTTTTTTTTTCAGTCTGTCATAGTTCTGCCTTTCAAAGTCAGGAGAAGTATTCCAAAAGAATCACACAGAATTCACACAAAGAGATCAAGGATAATTAAAAATGTACAATCCATTTCCTTTTCCCATTAACTAGATGCTTACTAAACTCCTGAATAGTTGCCTCACTCTACTTTTGTCTTCAAAGCAGAGAATCTATCATGTGTCCTAATTTTCAATGATGGGGGAGATTCTGGAGGCTCTTCCTGTCACCAGAGGAGGGCTGAGATGGGGCAGGTCTGACCCGGCACATTCAGCAAATAGTTTCTTGCAGTACCACAGGTAAGAAATTTCAGAGACACTTGAAAAGGAGGCGTTTAGCAATAGTGGCGAGATTTATTAGAATGGAAAGAGATAGTACACCTTCAAAGGGTCAGAGAGCAGTTGGGTTATAGTAGTGGTTACCTCAAGGTCCTTATTGACTAAGCCTCCATAGATTTCCTTCGGTCTGGGGAAAGAACAGGCTTTCTTTACCTCCTTAACTCATTGTCACTTTGTCCTCAGTGGATGAGGGCTTAACTCATTTTTTAAGGTTGATTTTATTCTGTTTTGGAAAAAAATATATGTATATATTAGCTTGGGGTTTTTCTTTTTGGTCACTTACGTTTACTGGTTTTTTTTTTTTTTCTTGGATACTTCAAAAAAATTTGAAACAGAGTTAACCCCTCAAAGATGAGCAGAATTTCCTCTTAATCTGAAGTTCACATCCTTGATGCCCATTCTCAAAGGTGTTTGCCACATATGCAGGAACTAATCAAAAATAGATACCTAAATTTTTTTTTAATATTTTATTTATTTATTTTTAGAGAGGGAAGGGAGGGAGGGAGATAGACAGAGAGAGAGAGAGACATCAATGTGCGGTTGCTGGGGGTTATGGCCTTCAACCCAGGCATGTACCCTAGCTGGGAATCGAACCTGGGACACTTTGGTTCCCGGCCTGCACTCAATCCACTGAGCTACACCAGCCAGGGTGATACCTAAAATTAAGTAAGCATTTGTTTTTCTTTTGAAATATTATTTTATTTACAGACCTTCATTTTTGGGTGGCATTGATATTTATTTATAAAAGGAAGACAAATATAGTATTTAAAGAATAAATAGAACATATTTTTGTTAAGCTGCTGAGAATAACAAGAAATCATGCTAATTCATCATATATGAACTAAAAGCTTCAGTTTAGTTCTATTAGTTTCAAATGCATTACAGTAGGCTTTTAAATAAAATATTTTAGGAATTCAGTTCACTCTTTTATTTAACATAGATTTGCATTTAAGTATCTTTTAACATTACTTTTAATTATTTGTTATTCAGTGAATGAAACTGATGGTTATTGCATTAAAGTTTTAATGAGAAAAGGTTGAGAATATTTAATATAATTCCATGATAATAAGTATGTGAGTGGATTAATAATGAAAAATGCACAATATGATCTTTCATTATGGCTGGAAGGTTAAGGAATTAATTTTGCAGACCATGAAATGGAAGTAACTTCCCCACTATTTTATTAACTAACGCACAGATCAGTAGAATAAACTCTTCTATTCAGAGCTGTTGTCTTATTTAGTGTCACTAGACAGACATTTCTGTCAGGCCGTAAGGTTACTATGATTCAATAAATAATATCCAAGTAAGAAGTAGATCATATTATATGATTTTCTTGATGTTTGATATTACTTAACAAATACATCAACAGCTCTGAAACTGAAATTGGTAGCTACATTTGTTATACATTAAGCAGTTTATTAGTATGATGCCATCAATGTAGGAAGCCACCATTAAACAGGAAAACAAGCAGAATATCTAGAATACCCCAAGCTTCACAATTTTTCCCATTGACTGGGTAAGTTGCAGTTTGAAGTATGATTTTTCTATAAAAATAAAACCTGAGTGTACAAACACACTCAAACAATGTATATGAATAATCCTCTATACTTTAAAACTATATAGAATTAAATAGATGCAATCCATGACTAAGAATCAGTATAAGAACTGTTCA